>NC_136425.1:108840000-110140000 GCF_052625555.1 Lactuca saligna
TATATAAAAGAGTTATATGAAAAGTGAATGATTATGACAACACATATTTGAACCAATGAAAATATGATAACACATCACATCCACAATAACTTCCACAATACATTACTTGTGAAGAAAGAAATGGACACGTGTTATTTGATTATTGGTTCCGGTAGATGTTGCCCTAGTTATTTGTTTTCCATAGAACTCATTCATATATATATATATATATATATATATATATATATATATATATATATATATATATATATATATATATATATATTAGATGTTGTAAATATTATGTTTCGTATTGAACTCGTCTTTAAGCTTTGCATGAGATTTATATAATAAGAATACTGTGTAATTTTTTTTTTAATATTTTATATTAAATATTTTAGCAGTTTATTATGATATCAAATTTGTTGCGTGTTGTAACATAAAAAGTGTAACATGTGTCACCATCCATCAACATCAAACTATTTTGGGTTTTAGAGTGTTGTCGGATAAGATTTCATTTTGTGAGATAATCTAACGTCGACATGGGTATGTGTTTTCTTTGTAGATACGACAGAGATTTAAAGTGGCGAACGGGTGTCGATATCGTTCCTATCAAGTGTTGGAGCTCAAACCATTTCAGAATCACCGAGTCTGCCTTAGAAGAAGCATACAAGCAGGCACACAACCAACTTAATCTAAACGTAAAAGGGGTTTTCATCACAAACCCTTCAAACCCTTTGGGCACAACCATGAGCAAACAAGAATTTGATATCGTTATTAACTTCTGCATGGCGAAATCAATCCATATTATAAGTGACGAAATATTTTCTGCAACTGTTTTCACCTCTCCAAACTTCATAAGCATACTTGATGTATTACATCAACGAAACCTCCAAGATTTTGGGAATTTTGTTCATGTTGTTTATAGTCTCTCCAAAGATTTAGGACTCTCAGGGTTTCGAATTGGGATGATTTATTCCTACAATGAAATGGTCATATCTGCAGCAACCAAAATGTCTAGCTTTGGGCTCATCTCATCCCAAACTCAACATCTTGTCTCCAAGATTCTCGGTGACAAGAAATTCATGAAATATTACATGAAAGAAAACGTAAAACGCCTAAAAAGAAGACACAAAATGGTGGTTTCAAAGTTGAAAATGATCGGGATTACGTGTTTGAGAAGCAATGCCGGATTGTTTTGTTGGGTGGATCTGAGGCATTTGTTAAGCTCCAACACATTTGAGGCCGAATTCATGCTGTGGAACAAGATTCTTTTTGATATTAAGTTGAATATCTCTCCAGGAGCTTCTTGCCATTGTAGTGAACCTGGGTGGTTTCGGATATGTTTCGCGAACGTATCAGAGGAAATGCTATATGTTTCAATGCAAAGGATGAAGGTCTTTGTGGAGACCTTTTGTGGACATAGACGTTATGAGAGCTTAACTTGTATTTCAAGACAATCTTTGGGTTTAAAGTGGGTATTTGAGTTATCTTCGTTTGATTGTGGGACAGATCGTTAGCTGTATAATATATATATATATATATATATATATATATATATATATATATATATATATATATATATATATATATATATATATATATATATATATATATATATATATATATATATATATATATATGTATATATCTTGGCATAGAATAGTTGGTCGAAAGTGTTATCTTAATAGAAATATGCAATGGTATTGATATCTATAAATGATATTGTGCTCTTTGGTAACGTAAGGTCTTTGTATAAAGATGCTACTTGTAAACGTTTTTGTTTTCAATTTTTGTAAGAAAATGTTATTGTTGTAAATTGTAATACTTTGATTTTGGAGGGTTGTTTCTGTAATATATCAAACATGATGGGCTTTTTCTGGTAGTTATGTTTCTGATCTGATGTGTTCATGGACAGCCAATGATATTCGAACGTTATTACGATTCCCCGCGATTTTCTTGTTTCGTTATTAGTTCTCAATTTTTCTCTTTTGGGGTTTCCGCTGTAGATTAACAATGGAAATTAACAAATTCTTGACCCCAATTCCCTTTTCCGTATGTTGCTGTTCTCCTTCGATTTCTTTTGCATAATTTGTTTCCAGTTTTGCTTTTTCCAAAGCAATTTCATGGGATTTTGAGTTTCTTTGAAATCATTAATCCCTGTTTTCTCTTTTAAACAATCGCAATCGATATTTTTCCCTGGATTTGAAGTTAGGACGACCCAACAGGAAGCTCAAAGGAAATTGTGGTTAAATTAGACCTTATTCTTTTTGTTGTTTTTCTCATGCAAGTAATCAATCGCTTCCTTTCAGGTATGAGGCTATGAATTCTATTTTATATCTATTGCATTCTCTTCTGAATATTGTTTCCTTCGAGAATATTTTGTATTTAACATGCATTAGTTGCTTGCTATTTGGAAATTTATGGTGGCGAAAAAGTTTGAATTGGGGTTGATATAATTAAGAAACTGTAAGTAAGTTGGATAAAGGTAGAATGTGATTGTGAAACTCGACTTCTGATTTTGTGTTTCAGATTTCTATTAATATTGTTTTTTTTTTTTTTTTTCTCAAGATTGTTTCTAGCTTGAATCAACTGGTTCAAGATGCTAATATAACGCTCATATTTTCCCCTTGGGTAATAAGTTTTTAGGTTCTTCAAAAAGTTTTAGAGATATTCTCACATCAAATAACTAACGGTTGACTATTTTATGTTACGTGACACTCAATTGTGGAATTTTGATGATAAATGAAGAATTCCAATGTGAATTACGGGTTGTTTCTTGTTTTGTTTATTTAATGGGCTTAATGGGTTAAGCATTTAATCTTTATTAAGACATTAACCCTTTACTTATCTTTATTTCTTCCCTTTTTTACAAAATATAAAGGTAAAATGTTGATTTAGTCTCTTTCATTTACCCATACCTATGTGTATATCTGATTTAATCTCGCATGATGTGCTAAGGGTTGTTGTAAGTTTGTAACTTTTTGTGAATCTGACATGGTTGTTTTGTAGGCATGAGCAGAAATTCCATATAAAAAAAAAGTTGGATTTTTTAGAAGCTTTCCCTTTGATGTTAGTTGATTGGTTTAAGAAACAAGAGTAAGGAGATGATCTTACCAGCTTTACTGACTTCTGCTGGTTTCAATATCGTGATTTGTGTGGGATTTTTCTCGCTATATTCGATATTGAGAAAGCAACCGATTAATTTAAAAGTATACTTTGGGCAGAGGCTTGCACAGCTGAAGCCAGAACAAAAGACTTACTACTTTGGTCAGAGACTTGTCCCATCTGCAGGCTGGTTGGTTAAGGCATGGGAAGCATCAGATGATGACATCTATCGTTGTGGTGGTATAGATGGCCTTGTTTTCATCAAGATGATTGTTTTTAGGTCATATTATATTATTTCTTATTCTGGTTTTAATATCTTCAATTTTATCTTGTTACTAAACTTTTCCATGAAATTATTGCAGCATACGCATTTTCTCTATCGCTTCTGTTCTTTGCATATTTATCGTCCTTCCAGTAAACTTGTTTGGGCAAGCGATACAAGAGAGGGATGCCGAAGCACAGATGGACATGTTCACTATTAGAAATGTCCAAGCAGGTTCAAAAGGGTATGCCTTATCAATCTATATATAGAAGTATCAAACATTAAAACATACCCTTGATTTTTCAGCTTAATTATGTTTTTCTTTTTTTCTTAGGCTGTGGGCTCATTTCTTTGCGCTCTATGTTGTATCTATCTGTGCTTACGTTCTTCTATACATTGTAAGAATGCTGACTAGAGACTATGGGTTTGTGACATTTTTACGTAGTGATTATAAAAAAGATAAGAATTTGGTATAGGAGTTTAAGAGTGTAGCGCGGTTGAGGCTGGAGCAAGTAATCCGGTTTCCAACAAAGCCAAGTCACTTTACAGTTCTTGTTCGGGGTATCCCATGGTGTCCTGGAGAAGCATACAGTGATACTGTAAGCAAGCACTTTGGAAGTTATTATGAATCAAGTTACCTGGCACACCAAATGGTTTATCGATCTGGTACAATTCAGAGATTAATGGTAAGAATATTTAACACATGAGAAAATTATATATATATATATATATATATATATATATATATATATATATATATATATATATATATTGTGGCTTCACCAATCTAAAGTTTCACAATTTTCTCTATGTTTAAGAAAATTTTGACAAAATTTTCTATTGTGACCTTGTAACCTACTACAATAGGTCATAGCAGGTCAAAGTGGGGAACATGTGTAAAACTTAGGTGATGAAACTGAAATATAGTAAAAATGTCCAAAATATAATGGGTTTTTATGTATTTTGGCCTTTTATGCTAGTGGTGATGTTTGACCTATAGCTTGTTGATGCAGATGGATGCAGAGAAGATGTATAATGACCTAGCTAGTGGTCAGCAAACTTCTACAGATGGAACGGGAACGGGGGCAGGGTGTGACACTTGTGGAGAACGTGTAAACTCCGTTAAAATGATTACTGCTGAAGCAGAAATTGATGTCAAGAAACATAAGACTCCAAAAAAATCAGATGGGAAAGATGGGAAAGATGGTAAAGATGGTAAAGAGGTCAGAATTTTTTAATTATCTTATATTTTAATTTAATGCTATTTCTGTTGATTTTTATCCTCTTTTAGTACTTGCTAGTTTAAACTGAAGAGAAGTGATTAAAAAAAAAAAAAAAAAAAAAAAAAAAACCAGAAACCGTGCCTGTAATTCGAGACGTCCCAAAGTCCAAAGACTCAAAATGTTTATTCCATAATCATAAAAGAATCCTAAGTGCATCCTTATAATGTTTGTCAAGACGCACTTTACCAAAACTAAAAACCTACCAAAATAAAAAGATAACTGTTAAGGAATTCCTATTCTTAATTATATATAAAAAAAGATTTTCAAACATATGGCAGTGGCACAGATAAGAAACATTAGTTATGAGAAAATATATTAATTATACATAATATTTCTCATTAAAAAAATATAAAATATATTAATTATGAAGAATGTTTCATATGATCAATGCATCACACGTTTAATTAAAATAATATTTTTCATAATTAATGCTTCTGCCCTTTAAAAAGTCCCAATAAAAAATAACCCCCCTTATTTGTGGTGCTGATAAACATGACAAAAACGACTTGTCCTATCAAAAAGATGTATTGTTAGGTTACAATCTGGACATGCTTTTTAGGCTTAGTTTTTTTATGATGAGGATGGGGTTGAGGAGGACATTCTTGTCTTTTTCATAGATGAGAGTTCTTCTGTGAATACCTGTCCCACCTTTTAAATTCTGTTCTATTGACATCAGCCCAGGTCCAAGTCCAATGAATGTCAAATGCATTACAATTTATTTTGTTTTGTTCAGTTCTATTCTTTAAATGCAAAATTGACAAAAATTGTTTTAGTTGTAGAGTAAGGTTTTCAGACCTTCCAAAAGATTTCCAAAAATCAAATAAAATAAAATATCACAGTTAAAAACCTAAAACATCGATATTAATTCTGTATCATGGAAGATATGCTAGCTAGGTTTGAATTTTCAAAATTGAAAGGGAACTTAATTACTGGTTGGAAGCATTATATATTCAGTTTTGAGATGAAAAGAAATATAATGAATTTCTTTGGTTACTTATCAGTTTTTGAAAATCTCTTTATTTTCATTATACATTGAAATATAATGGTAAACCTAAAAGAGCAACATAGAGCTATATGCTAGAAATAGTGACGTAGATTCATTTAATCATGTTTTGTAGCATCTTACTATCATTTCTTTCTATTACAATGTTGTACCTTCAGTTTTTTCTCTACTAAGACGTCATTATACTTGGAAAAATCTTAAAATCGAATAATTGTACTTTAAATTTTGTTCTTATGTGGACATTACACTTTGAATTTTTACCTAATTATAGCAGTAAAAATTGCTTTGCATTTTGGTGACATTAAATAGGTAGATTCTTTAAAGTACAATGTTGTAATAAGAAGACACAAAAGTAGGATGTTATAATGAAAATATCAATGAAATTAAGTTGTTATTTCTTGCATTGACCCCTAGCAACATATCTCTTATTGTACCTTATTTATTGGATTATCTTTTTGTTTTAGGGCTAAATGCAAAAAACAGCAACGTACTTTCATTTATTTGGGTATTATAGCTTCCTAGTTCCATTTCTTTTTATCGGAACATTATACTTTCGGATCTTTTCTGATTAAGATATTGTACTTTGATAAATCTATCTAATTATCGCATTGTACTTTCAATTTTTCTCTTATTAGCACATTTTAATTTGAAAAATCTACCTAATTATAGCAGTGAAAGTCGCTTTGCATATGGACGATGTTGCTATACTTGGGTAGATTTTTAAAAGTAAAGTGTTTTAAAAGGGAAAAAATGAAGTAGGGTGCTATAATAAACAAATCAATGAAAGCATATTGCTATATCTTGAATTTTACCATTATTTTTTTGGATGAGTTCTTTTTTTCAATGCAAGTAATAACAACATAAGTACATTACTTGTTTATTATAACATATTACCTTCATCTTTTCCTATCATAAATTCTTCGAATAATCGACCAAATTATAGCAATGCCATTATAATATATAGCAGTAATTTCTCCTATAATCAAGTAAATTGTTCAAAGTATAATGTACTAATAAATAAAATTTGAAGTGGCCAGATTTACAATACAATGCCTCACTAAGGAAATGGTAAGCACCTTGATTCTCACAATTACCAAAACAAAAGAACAGTAAAATGTATAAGGGAAACACTCAAAGATAGATAGTTCCAATCATTCGAGAGGATTGGGCTCTCCAAGAATTCAATTCTTTAATATTCTTCTATGTCATTCTAGAACAAGCAAAACGGATATAAATACTAGAAAGGGTGCCACCTCACCAGACCAGACCAAAAAGGTGGTTTCCCACTGCTACACTGACCAACACAAAATGTTGAGGGCACTACCTTAACATATATCAATCTATCTATACAAAATAATAAATGACAAAAGCTTAAAAAGTAAATTGGACTTCATTTGAATGGAATTGGCTGCACCCTTCTTGAACTTCCTGTTCTTCCTTTTGAAGACTAGAAAGGTTTGGGGCTTATCAACACCGGCAGCCAAAACTCTCACCTTGTCCTCAACGTGAAAACTTGGAAATTGCTGGTCCATCCTCTCCCAATCCTCCCAGGTGGCTTCAAACTCGGTCAACCCTTGCCATTGAATTAGAACCTCCTTTTCATTCGAGGAGCTTCCCTTAGAAGGCCTTACCCCTTTCAATTCTTCTAGTTGCACCAATAGATGTAGATCTTCTTTGAGCTAAAATGGTAGTTATGTTGGTTTCTTCACCGTTCCATATGTCGGACGTAATTCCGACACGTGGAAGGTGGGGGTGTATGAGAGCTGAAGGGGTAATTTGAGTATGTACGCCACCTTCCCCACCTTCTTCTGAATTCGATAAGGGCCATAGTAGCGTGCAGCTAGTTTTTCAAATTTTCTTCTTGCCAAACTTTGTTGTCGATAAGGATTTAGCTTCAAATAAACCCAATCTCCTTCTTGATTAGTGCACTTATTTCCTTGTCTTCTCAGCTTGTTGTTGCATTTTTTGTTGAGCTCTCAGTAAATTCATTCACAAATCATCCAGGATGGCGTGTCTATCTTCTAGCAAAACATCAACTGCATCGATAGGGGTTTGGGTCCAATAGCAACTCTCGGGTGATTTTCTACAGCAACTCATCATTTTTAATTTCTTCCTTCAGCTTTTCCCAAGAGCTCCACACACCGATGCTGAGAGTGTTACAGTCAACGGGTACATCCTTTCATGATAGGGCATTTGCTACATTGTTGCTTGCACCTATTCGGTATTGGATCTCGAAGTTGAACCCCATGATCTTGGAGACCCATTTTTAGTAATCTTGCCCAACCACCCGTTGTTCCAACAAGTACTTTAGGCTGGTCTCATCCGTCCGGACAATGAATTTTCGTCCCATCAAGTAATGCCTCCACTTTAGCAAAGCTTTAACGGTGACCATGAGTTCCTTTTCATATATAGACTTCAATTGTGCGTGTGGTCCCAAGGTGAAACTGTAATAAGCTACAGGATTCATCGTCTTTCATTAAGATGGCTCAAAGACCAAAAATCGATGCATTTGTTTCCACCACAAAGGTCTTCTTGAAATCAGGCATGGCGAGAGCAGGGACTGTAGTCATTGCGACCTGAGTTCCTTGATGTTTTTCGGAGATGGCCACTTCTGTATCAGGAGTCTTTCGCTTTCACTCCTGATGAAATCTCATTCCCCAGGTATGACAATCTTCTTTTCCTAAAGTCATGCTTCTTGAGATTCAAGTAGAGTTGGTGTTGCTCCAACTTCTCTAAGGACATAGTTACATGACGCATGTGAGTCTTTACCGAGGGGTTGGATATGAGGATATCATCGAAAAACACGAGGATGAACTTACGAAGGTACTGCCTACATCAGACCTAAAATGTAGTTGAAATGTAGTAGAGGTGTTAGAAAGGCTAAAGGGCATTACTTTGAAATCGTAGTGTTCGTCGTGAGTCTGGAAGACTGTTTTGTGAACATCAGCAGCCTTCACTTTGATTTTGTGGTATCCTGAGCATAAGTCCAACTTGTTGAAGACCACCGACCCATTTACCTCATCCAGAAGTTCGTCAATCACAGGAATTGGAAACTGATCAGGTACTATGGATTAGTTCAAGGCTTGGTAATCCACACAAAAACGCCATGAGCCAGCTTCACTGTCATCGGTAACCATCCGTGCCCCTTAGGGTTCCGTGTCCTTGACTAGAAGTCCTAATCTGGTTACCAGCGTAGTCGCGGTGAAATTATGTGTGGCTCTGGGATCAATCAGTGCTACAACTGTTGCGCCATAACCACTCCTTGTAATTTCATCGTTTTAGGAGAGGAAAGACCAGACACTGAGTTCAGCGATACCTCAATAGGTTCATCATTTTTGTCATATCGAGAATAATTTCCTCCTCTAGGATCGATTCGTTCACATAATCTTCTTTTGGGATGGACTCTTCTTCGTCAATCAAAATTATATTGAATAGGGCATTGCATTTATAACCTGGGTTCCACTTCTCATCACATTCATAACATAACCCCTTTGCTCGTTTGTCTGAGATCTAAGCTTCCGACAATCGTCGTTCTCCAAGGGGTCGTCGAGTGTTGGTAATTGTGGTGTTGGTGGGATATGTTGAGGGCACTACCTTAACGGATATCAATCTAGCTAAACAAAATAATAAAATACAAAAGCTTAAAAAGTAAATTGGACTTCATTTAAATGGAATTATCGGGCTGCATCCTTCTTGGGTTTCCCGTTCTTCCTTTTGTAGACTAGAAAGGTTTAGGACTTATCAGGAAAATTCCTTGCTAAGGAAAATGTTAAAAATACAATGCTAGAAATTGCACTGCAAAGGTGTCTTATTTGTGTGGAGTTTCTGTCTTCCTGTTAATTAATGAGATTTAGACTTTGTGTTTATCTTGCATTTAACGGTGCTTCTTGTAGAAAGTAGAAAATTAAGTCATCATGTTATTGATTTCTCATTGTAATAGGAAAAATAAAAGTATGACATTATAATGAATAAATCAAAAAAGGTACAATTAATATTTCTTGTATTTAATGATTTCCCATGATTATACAGGAGTGTGCAGCAGCGTTTGTGTTTTTCAGGACAAGATATGCAGCTATGGTGGCTTCAAAAACCATCCAATCATATGATCCAATGTTATGGGTCATAGACTTTGCTCCTGAACCACATGATGTTTACTGGGAAAACCTTTGTCTACCTTATAGAATGCTTTGGATCCGTAAAACATCCGTGTTTATAGGCACCATTATCTTCAGTGTGTGGTTTCTTTTGCCTACAACATTAGTTCAAGGTCTTGTTAATCTTGATCAACTCGAGGACACTTTTCCATTCCTCAGAGGGATATCAGAAACGTGCGTAAGTTTCCATGCACTTAGGTGAAAACACAAGGATTAATGCTAACATACTTTCATTTGTTTATGTATTATGGCATTTTACTTTCATTTCCTCTCTATTAGAGCATTGTACGTTGACAAATCTACCCAATTATAGAAAGTGCATCCAAATACAAATTAATTTAATTGCTATAATTTTCTTGCTTTTTCAAAGTACAATACCATAATAACAAAAAAAACTGGAAGTACAATGCTCTAGGTAGATTTTTTTCACTATACAATGCTTTAATAAGGAAAGAATATACCAAGACAAATGAAATTACTATCTCTTGATTTTACCAGAAAAGCAACTATGAGAATGTAATTATTATCAAGCTAATGCACTTCCTTTTAATTGTGTATTGTAACATCCTACATTTATTTATTTCTATTACAAGATTTTTGTTCTTAATTTTTTTCTTACTAAGACATTGTACTTTGAAAAATCTGCCAATTATAACTATTTACTTTCCATTTTCAATGTACGAGGACATTATGCATCAAAATATCTACCCAATTATAGCAATGATGTCTGAATCAAATTAATTGTCATTGCTATATTTAGATATGCTTTTCAATGCACAATATCCTAATAAGAAAAAAAGTTGAATTAGGTAGATTTGTCAAAATGCAATGCTTTAATAAGGAAAATGTTGTAACTACAATGTTGTTTTTAGAAAAGATGAAAGCAGGATGCTATAATGAACAAGTAAATGAATGTATATTTTTGTTTCTTCTACTGATCCCAAAACACTAGTACAATCATACAAATTATTAGCTAGCTAAATGGAAGAAATAGCAATGCAACTTTCATTTACTTATTATTATAGCATTATACTTTTATTTCTCTCTATTACAACATTTGTATTTTTTATTATGAAATTAGACTTCAAAAAATCTACTTAACTATAACAATGCACTTTCAATTTTGTTTTTCTTATTATGATGTTATACTTTGAAATACTACCCAATTATAGCAGTTGAAATTTATTTGTATTTCAATGACATTGCTATAAATGTGTAGCTATTTTTGAAGCATAATGTTGTAATTAAAAGCAATGAAAGTAGGATTCTCTAATAAAAGTATCTTGCTATTTTTTGAATTTAACCAAATAACATTTTTATATCATAGCCATAGTTACCAAGAATAAAATATCCCCCCTCCTCCCGAAAAAAAAATATAAATAAATAAATAACTAAAATAACCATATCTAGTTTGCGTTAAGATATAACTAATATTCACAAGTTAGGTTTTCTTGTTCCGAAGACAGGTAAAGAGTTGAATTTTGAATTTTTCATGAAAACATATGTAGCATGATGCGAAACCGAATCATTCTCGATCCCTTGTCTTTGCAAGACATTAATGCCCTCCTTATCCTTATTGGAAATATGGTTAAAGGCACGAAACAACAATGTCTTTCATATTTGTTTAATATAGCATCTTACTTCCATTTCTTCATAGTACAACATTATACTTTAAAAATCTACCTAAATGACATCAAAATACAAAACTATAACTTGACTAGATTTTTCAAAGTATAATGTCCTAATAAGAAAAAAAATTCAATGCCCATTCCTATAATCGATATAATTTCAAAACAACAATGCCTTAACTAGAAAAAGTAAGAGTACGAAGCAATGATAGAAAGTAATAGAAGTAGGATGTTATAATACGTAGATAAATAGAAATACATTGTTATATCTTCTTGCGTTTAGGCTTGAAGATGACTGTAAAAAGCTTGTTCAGTCCTATCCAGACGTGTCCCATATAACAAACACAACCTATTTGTTTTTTTTATGGTGTAGTATAATTATAGAACAAAACATTCATAATAAAACCTTTAGGTATGCAATTAGTAAATATGTTTAGTTCTAATTGTAGGAAATAGCTACTTTACTTTTTTAGTTTTTGCCAATATAATTTATGAATGTTGCAGGAAATATGCAAACATAGTTTCGGGGTATCTGCCAAGTCTTGTGCTAACTTGTTTTGTTTTAATCGTGCCACCGATAATGCTGATGTTTGCTACACTCGAAGGAACTGTCTCTCGTAGTTCAAGGAAAAAGAGTGCTTGCTGCAAATGTATTATTTTCTTTTTTTGGAATATTTTCTTCTATAACCTTTTCACCGGTAGTTGGTGGGATCGCATGGGTAAACTTACTGTTACTGGTCTAAAAGACATGGCTACCCTTCTTGGCAATTTGATCCCTGGGCAGGTAAATTTTCTTTCTAATCTATTTTCTCCTTAATATATTTACTAATTAGGGCAAATTGTAGGAAATAATATAGGCAATGTATTTTACCTTTTCAAGGTAATAGCAATGTACTTGCACCTCTTTACCCATAGTCATAACCTACTTGCCATTTTTAGCAATAGGTGATCTAAAACATGTGATAGTTGTTACAGCGAAGTAGCTACATTTCTCTACACATAATAGCAACGTACTTAAAATTCCTTACACATATAGTGAAGTACTTAATTACTTTACGGATAATATGTAACATGAAAATTGTAAGAAATTTACAAATTTTAAGTTATATAATTTTGTTATTGGTAAAGATATGGTTGTTAATGTTAAAAAAAATGTAAGTACATTGCTAATATCAATAAGAAACAAAGTACATTGCTCATTTTTGGTTGCGAGACTTAAGTATATTGTTGTTTCCTGCATGATTGATGGGCCATTAGAGTAGACTTCAAAAATGATTGTTGGAACAATTCACTATGTGCCTTCATTGATTACTTTTAAAGATCCGGTTTTGATTTAATTTCTACCTTTTAGAACATTATACCTTGAGACGTTTCCCTGATTGAAATGATCTACATAATGAGAATCTTGTTATCATTGGAAACTAATTATGGCTACAACTTGGAGCATTTAATATAAAAAATGCATGTTTACAAAAAAAAATGTTGTGAGAGATTTATGTGGACCTGCCACCGAGATATGAAAAGAATTTGGCAAAACGTAAGTATGTAAGTTAACGAAGGCCTTGTATGGACTATTACGACCCCCCATGGACATTGTTTGATAGATTTGCACGTAAACTCAAGAAATAGCAACATACTAAATTATGTGTGTATGATAGCATCACGATTCCATTTATTTCTAATACAATATTTCATTTCAAATTTTTTCTTATTAAGTTGTACTTTGAAAAATCCTTCCAATTATAGCAATGACAATTGCTTTGTATTTGGATGGCATTGCTATAATTGGGTAGATCCTTGAAAGTACACTTTTTTAATAGGAAGAAAATGAAATTAGAATATAACAGCCCACCCTAAATCTCGAGGTTGATACTTGCTTTGTCTAGTTAGCTAACAAAATACAATCCTTTATCCAATTCTTTGTTTCATATATTTTTTGCAGGCACCCTTCTTTATGACATACATTATGACTACAGGATGGGCGAGTTTGGCATATGAATTGATGCAACCATTTGTCCTTATAATTAACTGGATCTATCAGATTGTTCTGTTGAGGAAAGAGGGCTATGGTGACCTCTACACTTTCCCTTACCACACTGAAGTTCCAAGGGCCCTTCTATTTGGACTCCTTGGATTCACATTTTGCATTTTGGCACCATTGATATTACCTTTCCTGCTTGTTTACTACTTCTTCGCTTATTTTGTCTACAGAAATCAGGTTCGCACTTCATTTCCACCTTAGAATAATCTAAGCCATGGACTTTGGTGCTTATATTACTTGACTTTGTGGCTATAGAACATATGGCCTCTAACTGTGTTTGGTAAGCATTGGTGATCGGAAAAGACGTATGCCTTCCTCATCGTTTACATATAAATGTGGATGAGGAGGATTTATGTCTTTTGTACTGACCAAAGATCAATAGCAAGTCCCAAGTCCTTGTCCCACCTTTTTAGGTGAGATAACAAATTATAATTTTTGTTTGACCCAAATAGTTTGGGGAAAGGAGTCTCTCGTTTATGAAAAAGATGTGAATGACCTCATCATTTGCATTTAGATGAGGATGAAAATGGTATTCACATATTTTGCACACATGAATGAAAGATCGAGAACAAGTCCCTGTCCCATCTTTTTGGGTTGGATAAAAAATTACAATATTTGTCCCAATTACATCATCTCATGCACATTAAACGTAATACAAGTTGTTCTTTTATGTCATATAATTTATGACAAATGGGGTCTAAGGGTGGAGAGTAATGTGTTAAAACACTAATCAACTCTTAAGATTTGATATAAACTCCAGTTCTATGTAGCATACTAATGAATCAATCCAGGAAGGATAGACAAAACTATGATTTTTAGTCTCTTTTGTCAGAAAAATAGCAACATACTTTCATTTAATGAGAAAAACGACATTTTGTGGTCTAGATTAAGCCCAACTACCACAAAATATAGATTTGAAACTAATTGATGTTAAGAAGGGTTAGCAAATAGGGCTAAATGCAACAAACAGAAACATACTTTCATTGATTTGTTTATTATAGCATCTTATTTCATATATATTTTTTTCTATTATATCATTGTAGTTTCAGTTTTTTCTCATTCATGTGTCGTACTTTGAAAATCTGACCATTTATAGAATTAGACTTATAATATTTTTCTTATTAGGTCATATTTTGAAAAAACTACCCATCTATAGTGGTGAATATTGCTTTGTAATGGATGATGTTACTATGACTAGGTAGATTTTTCAAATGCCAATGTTGTAATTGGGAGAAAAGGAAATAGGATACTATAATAAACAAATCAGTAAAAGTATGCTGCTATTTCTTTCATTTAACCCTACTAAATATGGTAAATGTTTTTAAATATGAAATGGGCAAACATGGTTTGCTTCAATGTTTGCTTAGTAGTCTTCATGGATCTTTAAGCAAGATGTAAACACGTATGAAATAGGAAAACATAGTTTGCCTTACAATTTTCTTTATATTCTTTATGGACTTAGATTAGGATTAAATATTTAAATGCAAGAAATAGCAGCACATTTTCATTGAATTGTTTATCATAGCATCCTACTTTCATTTGTTCCTATTACAACATCATACTTTAATTTTATTAATGCCATCCAAATTTAAATAAATTTTCATTTCTATATGTGTAAAGTTTTTTTAAATTATAATGTCCTAATCAAATGCTTTCATATCTAAAATTGGATATATTTTTCAATGTACAATGCTCTTATAAGAAGAAACTGAAAGTACAACGTCATAATAGAAAGAAATGGAAGTAAGATGATACAATAAAAAAAATGCATTTAGCTCTTTAGATTAAACCCAACTATTAGTACTAGAATAAATAGGTTTGAAACTCATTGATCTTAATTTCTACATGAAATGATGAATCTGATGTGTTGCAGCTCCTGAACGTCTATATCACCAGATACAATACGAATGGAAGTTATTGGCCAATTGCACATAATGCTGCAATCTTTTCTTTAATAGTGATGCAGGCAGTAGCTTCAATTATCTTTGGAATGAAAAACTTTGGCACTGCATCAACCCTTGCCTTTGTACTCATCATCTTCACTGCCCTTTTCAACTTGTATTGTCGCCATAAGTTTTTGCCACTTTTCAACAACAAAGCCGTACAAGTAAGTGGCGCAAATCGGTCTTTTTTTTTCCTCTCCCTCTCGTTCTCCTGAATGTGTGGTTTTTACATATTACATGTGTAGGATCTTATTGAGATGGATCGGCATGATGAGCATTCAGGAAAGATTGATGAGATTCTTCCAAGGTTGCTATCATCGTATTATCAGTTTGGAGGGTTTCATGGCAATCATCCAACTGATCTACTTGCAGCCGAGTACAAAACATTCAACTCAGCTGATGCTGGTCACAAGATGTAAACAAACAATGTCATTCCAGGTTTGGACATTAGCAACAGAAATTCAAATTCATCATATTTTTGTAAACAACAATAAAACATAATTTACCTTGGGATTCATTAAGATTGTGTATATCAGATATATATAAACATATTCAAGGATTCGTTTGACTTCACTCGGTTATCAAAATTATTTTTGAGCTGTGTTACTTGTGTATATAAGCAATGGATTCCATTCGGTGCCAAAAAAAAAAAAAAGAGTAAATGACTGAAATCGTCCCTGTGGTTTTGTCAAAATTGCATGTTTGGTCTCTAACTTTTTTGCACTCGGATCGTCCCTGTGGTTTGATTTTGTTGCGTTTTTTGTCCCTGTGGTTTGATTTTGTTGCATTTTTCGTCCCTTACACACATAAAGTTAGGGACCAAACATGCAATTTTTACCAAACCATAGGGATGAAAAACGCAACAAAATAAAACCACAGGGACGATCTGAGTGCAAAAAAAAAGTTAGGGATCAAACGTGCAATTTTGACCAAACCACAGGGACGATTTCAGTAATTTACTAAAAAAAAAAGAGTGCCTAATTTTAGTAACAGGATTATTCGAAAAATTAGTGATGAAAATGGGTACGATAACCAGTAAGTAGGTTGTCTGGGATTAATTGAGGAAGTATTCAATGATATGAAAGTAAGTGCTGGAAAAAAAACTGGTCGAAGAGATAATGAAGATGAACCCCAAAAAGAAACTGAGGTTTCTCACTTAGAACGAAAATACAAGAGAAAAGAACCACTGCTTCAGTCTCTAATAAAAGGAAAGAGGAACTCTCCAAATTCAAACCTCGTAAAAAGAAATGAAGATTTTAGAAAATAGAGATTAGCTCTATTTATTTTCATACTCATCAAAAACTGTGATTCTACAATTCTAAAGACTATTATAAGAAGGAAACGAAATATAAATTCTCGACAAAATAAACAAATTAGAAAATAAGGATTTGATCTGGTAGAACATAACTTTTAACTTTTAAGCAACAACTAAATTATCTATCGAACTTTAGCATCATTATCCAACACACGTAAACGATTAAACATGTTTGAGGGCCTCTCCTCTACAGCCTAATATTGTTTGCATACATTCCAATTAACTAGTTGTTAGTAGGGCTCACCATGGAAAACCAATCAACATGTTACCAACCGAACCAAAAAAATTGGCAGCCAATATATTTGGTAGCCAACTGTACCAATTGAGAAATGTTGGAACGATAATTGTATAAAAGTTTGAATATAATGGTAATACCGTACCAACTAATTCAATTATTTTATATATATATATATATATATATATATATATATATATATATATATATATATATATATATATATAAACTCGTATATTTCAATTGTTAATTATGTTTAGTGTTTACAGTTTTAAGAACATTATATAAGTTATTTTGTCGCATTAGTTAATACTTATTACAACGTTAACGCACAAAATTAAATTGTTACTTTAGCGTTACTTTATTAGAATTTTTTATAAACTAAAAGAACTACGTAAATGATTTCTATAGTAAACATCAAAATTACCTGATGTCTTTGTTTATTTTTAAACCTTACAATAGAAAATTAAAAGAATTGGTATATACCATTACCAATTTGTACCAACCAAACTTGTTGGTAGCCAAATATATTGGTACCAAATATGCTTAGTATGGTACCGGTAGTAATGTTGTTATACCAATTATAGTTGGTACGGTATATGGTTTAGAGAAAAATAAATTGGTATCGTGTCAACTCCACCCTTAATTGTTAGAGGTGGGTGAGTTGATTAAAAAAATATTAAATATAAATGTTTAAACATTAAGTATTTTTTAAAGTAAAATTCTGAAATAAATATGACTGAAATAATGAATAAATAAGTACTTCGCTTTATACTAAAAAAAAGACTTTTGACATATTCTAAATAAAATAATGAATAAGTAAGCACTTCAACAGATTATTATCTAAAACTAGTGTTATATCTGCCTGTTGGTTGGGTTGATGGATTCAAAAAAATAGATCGATTTTATTTTTCACCAAATGAATGTAGTTTCTATGATATTTACAAGAAATATTTAGGTTAGTGACAAAAGGTATTTCTTACTAAAAAAATACATACATTATGAAGATCATAAAATGAATTTTTCCTTGCACGTTATTGAAGTAAAGAAATAAAACTCATAATAGAGAAATCATTATCAATAGTCAACCCTATGATCTGTGTGCTTGTTTATGAATTTGCTATTCTTTTTATGATTCAAATAAAAAATGCCATTATATCTTAATTTCTTTATGAATTTTCTTTTCTTGTTATATATATATATATATATATATATATATATATATATATATATATATATATAATATATATATATATATATATATATATATATATATATCACCTGATTTCTATGGTTACTCAAAAGGTATGATAAAATGTTAATATGAGTAAATATGACTTAAACTTGTTACAACCTTTACCAAAAAAAAAAACTGCCCACCTTCTAGAACAAAGGCAAGACACCCCATGATAGCAAAATAATAGTGTCCATCATCACTATTGTTACAACATTATAATTGAAGTGGAAGTTACTGAAAACAAAAAGAACATATCAATTGATGAACATGCATTTGTAGGAGAAGAAAAAATATGTTGGTGAAAATTAAATACCTTTAATAATGACTATAAGCTCTAGATTTTCTAAACTTCTCCTGGCTAAATACCCCTTCCAAAGGGAAAGTGTCTCGGACCCTAAAAAGCTATACCTTGCATAGGTCAAATACAGGTGAAACATGATTGACTTCAGCTAAAATCTATAAAAATAAATAAATAAATAAATAAATAAATAAATAAATAAAAATGAGCAATCCTGTTGACCATGCATATAAACATTGCTAAGCAAATACTTTTTCCTGGTCTACAAAAAACTAAATAAATTATAAGTGAAAAACTACCCACTAAGCACACTCTAATAAAGCCCTTGTGTTTTTTAGCTCCTCATTTATACCTATAAAACAACACAAATTGATGAAATGGATTTAGCAAGCTAACCACAAAATTTTAAATGATCATTACCTGATCATACATGTTCCCCTTCACTGTTCTTCCATTAAACCCCTTGATCATACACATTCCCCTTCCATGTTCTTCAATCATCAAGTACCTTTAATCTGCCACTTCTATCAGTGTATTGATGACCTAAATCCGCTCCTAATTAAGTAAGAAAATGTATTTTTTTTTTCAAAACTGTAATTACCCATCCACGAGATTGCAAGCGACAAATGAACTCTTGTTTGGAGAATTCACACATGGATGCGAACTTCATGTGCCATTAATTCTTAAAAAAATACTTAACAATGGAAAACTATAAGAGACAAGTAAGTAGATTAGTTTGAATGTACCTACTTCTTTCTCGTTTGTACCTTAAATACCCCAGCTTTATGTGAAGCAATCTTTTCAAGAGTATCTCCTACAGTTAAAGCACTAACCACTATATTAGACTTCTTAAGGGCTCAAGGGTTAAGAGATAAAGATGTGTATTTTGACCTTTTACCTATGAATGTTTTGATTTGGGTTATTTTACTATTTCATAAAAATGTTATACTATGTGAAGAGAACTCGTCAAGAATTGCCATGTGATAAAATCCAAGAGAAGTAATGCCACACATAGTAGGATCTTGAATGTGCAATGGTAACCAGATTTCAGGTAAAAAAGAAAGGGATTTTAAAACCATTTTCTATCAAAAAATATTGATCAATAATGAGATGAATAAAAAATAAACACAAAAGTGTATTAACACATTTCTTGAATTGTTTTTCCCTCTAAGAGAAACTTCAATAATAGCATCATCGACCTGCGACAAAGCCATAAAGGAAAGGAACAAGCAGTCTGAAAGGTAATGGAATGAGTCATTGATACAAAATAAAATGCAAAACTGAAGCAACCAATCTAACCCAAATGACGAATGAATCGAAAATAACAAGTCCACGAAGGCAAACAAACAGATTCGACCAGAAATTAGATGAACACATGAAATATAATAAGAAGACATAACCGTTTATCAAACTATGGGATGTAGGAATTTTACCTTAAATCGAAAGACGCAAAACTAGTCCTCACGAATTCAAATTGAATTTTTTTCTACCTACGATCCTTGTAATTTCTCCTTGGATTTGATGTGCGAAGATAATTAAATCATCAGAATTAGGTTTTCTATACAAATACGATGGTGGTTTGATGGTGATGCAGTGATAAAGCTCAATTTGTTGGTTCTAAGTAAGGTTCCGATGGAGGAGATAGTGAGGAGAAACAAAGAATTTCAATGGAAGAACCGATTTAAATATATAGCGAATGGAGAAGTTGAAGAAGAAGGAAATGTGATCGGAAGAGGTTAGCGATTGTGGGAGATAAAAGAGGAGTGATTAAAGCAGACGAAGAAGTTAGGGAAGAGGTTGTAGACGATCTCGTATGCTTTTGGGAGAAAATCGAAGAAAATTTAAACCGATTGAACGGTTGTGGAAGTTACAACCGACTGTGAACGTCGGGGAGAAGAAGAAGGAAGCGTACGGAGGAGCTTTGAAACTCCGATTAACCGTAAATATTGACGGATGAGATTGACTGAGATGTATTGGACCGTCGCACGTGGTGTTTGTTTTTTTTAAAAAAAAAAACCCACTTCAAACAGCAAACGCAGCATTTAGCCTTTCTTTCTGAATACTTCTGATTTAAAAACTGTTGCGCGTCTGCTGCGTGGTGCAGCACTAAACCAACTGCTTCAAATCTCTTCGCGCCTTACTTTAACTTACTGCAGACGTTAAAAAACAAACAGATTTTTTATTAAATGCTGCAGCTTTTTGTTCCACCTCTTCTGCTACAGAGGATTGCAGAGGTAATCCGCAGACTTAAGACATTTTTGCTTCGAAAAAACAAACAGCACCTCACCTCCATCCATATGCATAGTATAAAGAATTACTAATTTTAATCTATCTGTTTTTTAACTCCAACTAGTGCAACATACAATGGGATAACAACAAACATATATGTTCATGCAACTCTAATTGTTTTGGATCTAAGTTTTTCAACATGAAAATTGAATACCAAAACAATAACCCTAGATCTAACATACATAATTTGAAATTCATATATAAATTAGGGTTAAAAGATTACCTCACTTGTTATGTAGTAGTAATAATAACACCTTTGTTGATTTTAACTCTTGAAAACTTAGTGTCGTAAATGTTGCACCTCTAATGGTTCACAAACACTCAATACAACAAGATTAGAGGAGAGACACTAGAAAAATCGGCTAGAGTTAGAACCTTATGCTTAGCACTGAAATTCTAATGACCTGGAGGGTTTATATATAGTTGATGGTTGCTAGGGTTTCTGGAAGAAACCCTAATTTCCTGCTTAAGGCTCAAGCAGCCCATGGACCTCTTACCAGTAGGCCTTAGACGAAATCTATAGGGCCGGTCTCCCTATATGATTTCGTCAACTCCTAATTAAGGAGTCCAGTAGCCCATTTTAATTACTATCAATGATTTTCAAAACAACTCTTCCATTATTAATCAGTTCCTTTAATTCTAAAATTAATAGAAAATTAATTTCTGATTAATTACTAATTAATAATATGGTTTCTAATTAATATATTAAACTTGTAATATATTAATAAAATCATTTTGAGTACCAATTTATTATTTCAAATAATAAATTCTACTATATCTCCACTAGTCATCTTGTCAAGTTGTATGAGTGAAGACAACTCAAAAGGATCATGCTCCAATCAAATCAACTACATATCAATTATAGTTATGGGATTAGACATCTAATCCAACAATCTCCCATTTGGATAAGTCTAATAACTATGATTGCAAGTATGACTTCAAATTTTGAACAGCAATCGTAACTTTCAAAAGTCGTTGTCGAACTCTGAACTAGTTAATGACGCGTCCTTAAGATAAGTGAACAAATATCCCACCTTTCTACAAGATATCGTATGGACATAAGACATGGATTATAATCAATCTCTATCCAAGATTTGTTTCCTGATTTCTGATTTACGACGACTGACTAATTGAACAAATAAAATTAGTCTAAACTCACTAAATCATCGAGGGGCCCACAGATAACGCTTTTATCCTATTTAGGGTAAAAGGAACGAATAAACTTCGACTCATACGATTGTACTATTTACTCATCAAATCACACACAACAATACGTTTTATAACATCAAGTTACTGATGCGTTTACGTATTATCAATGCACAACCGACTCGTAGACAACAATTTATATGTCTCTGTTTCAAGAATATAAAATATTATTGTCTCAAAATTATGTTAGATTAGTGTCTAAGCCTGTAACCATATTTGGTAATTACTTGACCTGGTTGAGCATGGTCCTTTTGGGTTGCTTTCACCAAAGCAACTTGACTGGAGAAATAATAGAGAAAGAAGTTATTATGATTTATTAATATAAATAATATATTAAATGAGAAATCATATTTGTTTAATTAATGTTGGTCAATAATTAATTAAGAATTAATTATGTGATCACATGCAATTAATTAAACTAGAGGGGCTAAATTGTAATTATGTGATAGTTGCAAATTAGGGAATTAAGTGCCCCAAGGAAGGGGTGGACGAATTCAAGGTGATAAGGCCTTATAATTCATCCATGATAAGGATTCAAGGCTTATCTTATGGGTTGCTTGGTGGGCAAGTAACCAGATAAGGATAAGGACTGAAACCCTAATCTCTACCCTATATAAAGACCCCTTAGGCCTTAGAAAATCGGCCACTTGATCCCTAGAAGACCTAGAGCCGATTTTTGCCTCTCCCCTTGTGACAACCTTCAAATTCTGGTCGAGTCAAAGTCAAACAAAGTCAACAAGTCAAACCGGTCAACTCAATTAACCCGGGTACATTAGGGTTTACGTTATGTAATCACTGTACAATTCACTATTCTAATGAGAAAACATCATTTGGAAAATTCGTATGTTTTATTTTCCTTAAACTTGATAGTGCTAAACAATGAACCAAAGAGATAAAACACTATTGCACACTCATCGGGAGTGTGTAGGACACTAAAACATGGCTTAACGGGGTTTACGGACCTTGCATTGCGAAGCCGGATGCTCAAAAAGGTCATAAATGGAACCTCTCTAAATCTCTTTCACTCTATCTCTCTCTATTCGAAATCTCTCCCAAATCTCTCTCAAAACTTCCCGTAACATTTCGTAATCATTTGGGCCATCCCGACCCTTAACCGGGTCAAAAATCGCTTAAAACGGGGTTAGAATGGGTAAAACACCCTAAAAGACCTGAAACCCCTTTATAGGGCCGAACCCTCTTGGACCGAAAGCAACATGAACCGAGGTCCTTGGGTAGCCACAGCCATCCGGCCGCAGCCACCGAGTCAAAGCCCAGAGCCGAGGCCACCAAGCCCGAAGCCACCGAACCTGGAACCAATCCCCCACATTGAATCTCGCATTCGGTCTTCCTTCAGATGAAGCCGCCTGCGGTAGCTGCTCGGACTGCAGTCCCCTCTCCCTCGGATCCACACCAGCAGCCCAACCACTCTGGTTTTAGGCTGTTGAGACCGAGACCTCGCCTATAGTTCGGATTTCGATCTTTTTACACGGTTTTCAACCACGACTCCGTTTTAAGCCCGTTTTTCATCATTTTAAAGCAAGATTTTCACCCAAAACTTTATTTTAACATATTAAGATCCATATGTCTTAATTAATCTCGTTTTAATGAAAATATTATCCAATATTTAGTGGTTGGAGTAATTAAGGTGGAGTGTTGACCTTGCTTTACTTTATGACACAAACAACCACCCCCACTCACCCACTCTATGGCCAGCCACTCCTCCCCCATACCTTGGTCATGTCAAGGTACTTTCTCATCATTTTTCCAGCCATTCACACATTTTAGATCTGGAACAACTCCCCCCCCCCCCTCTCTCTCCTCATTTTGACTCACTTCTCTCATTTCCACCAAAGATCAAACCCACTTTTCTCTCAAATTCTCTCACACAAATTCGAGATTTCCAAGGCATTATCCAGATTTTCTCCCTTATTTGGTAAGTATCATCACCCTCCTTATGGTTATTACATTTTCTTTTACTCAAATCATTGATTCCTTACACAAACTCCATCAATAGGGTGTTGGATTCTCGAATCTTCAAGCAATCCTTCAAGTGTTCTTGAGTTGAACACTTCTCTCCTTCAACATCCATCCAATGAAATCACACAAGGTGAGTTCATACCCCTATATTTTCACGTTTTCTTAAGTTTTAAGGGGGGTGGGGGAATACAAGTTAAAACAACAAGAACACAACTAAGCTCTTCTAACAGCTTTCATCATAAAAGTTGGGCTCCATTCACGAACTGTTTTGATCAACTTAAACATTTTAGTTTTCAAAACTATTTTAGGTTATAGTAGTTCCAGTACTTATCTTTAAAATGGTTACTTGCACATCTCCATATGATTTGTCTACAATTGATGGTGATTTTTACAAAAATGTCTATCATTTCAAGAACCAATCCGGACCATTCTGTGATTATGGATGTTTTCACACATGTTGGAGACCACTAAAAATCATGAGAAAATTTATGAACAAACTACACACGTTTTTCAAACTTCCAGAATTTACGGATTATGATTTGGACCTTTTATGAATTTTCTATAAATTTTCTAAGAACAGTAATAGAAAATGTTAACAACAGAAAAATGCTATCAATTTCATTTCACCTTGTAACATGTCGAGCAAGGTGTATATCTTTATGTGAATATATGTTATTTCAATAAATGACATTTTGTCTTAGTATATAGACATGAATCAGTTAACAAATGGATTTTGATATATATATATATATATATATATATATATATAGAGAGAGAGAGAGAGAGAGAGAACATAGAAGATAACAAATTGTTATAATCAAAGTACATCCATTACATACAAATATTTGAATAAACTATGTTAAGTATAGTTTATGTATATTACCACTACTACCCTTGTTTTGATAAACTATAATAGGTATAGTTTATGATACATTACATAACACACTCATACAAAAAAGGGTACATTTATACAAAAAAAAAAAAAAAAGAATTTTCATTACATCATACATAAATTCGTTAATGACTTTTGTGAGAGATTCACTTCACATTATCAATAAGTCTTGTATTGTAACCAGAGTCTTCTGGAGGGAGAGCGTGATACTTGTATATAGATCTATATTGGGTTTGACAAACCTACACCTGAGCTGCATGCAACAGCTAGACCGACAGGTCTGAGGTGACAAATATCATAACATTTCTGACGCCTGAAGAACGTCGTTTCAGACCAACTAGGTCATAGCATGGTTATAATAACTCACATTAAGTATTAACAAACATAGAATTTACGGGGATTTCATTGAAATCAAACGAGTTTTTGTCGATTTAAACTTGCATTGTTTTACTATAAATATGACAAATTATTTGTACAGTCCGGTCTTTGGGTTTTAAGACTACATTTACATATCAAGAAAAATATTGGATTTTCTGGAACGAACACTACTTTTACAAGAAAATGTTTTCATAATTGCATACAAAAACTTATGAACTCACCAAACTTTGTTTTAACACCTTTTTCAAACAACTTGTATTCTCAGGAAATCACTAAACAGGTAATCAAGTGTTTTTGAGGATGGGACGTTAAGGCTTCAAACATTTTACATTTTGTCAACATATTGTAATTGATTTGGAAACATGTAATTCATTCAATGATGTAACTCTTTCAGTTATATATATGTTGGTTGTGTTTACTTTAATCATCATGGCAATTGTTGTTATGATACTATACATGAAGTCCTCCACCCTCGGACGTTTCCGCGATCCTTGGTTTGGGGGTGTGATAGATTGGTATCAGAGCATTGTTTATAGTGAATTAAGTATATGAACCCATAAAAGATATACAGACTATAAATATAATGGGATTAAAAATACTCTAACCAAGAGTTTATACTTTTAAATAATAAAATATTTAACTAAGTATACATACCTGCATTCATACTAAAATACGTGTAAGAATGACAAGAACAAAAGTATTACGATTGTTGAATATCACAGGTAAGCTCGGGGATGTATGGTCAGTCTTGGGAGTGGCATAGCCTGATCAACTATGTTGGTCCAAGGAGTGATTAGCACATGCCCAAGAATGGTTGTGATATGGCGACAAGTCTAAAAACTTACCAACACTACCACAATGAGAACATTAGAACAGAACATGAGTTTAAAATACTATGGGAGTATTTTGTGTTACTATAAGTACTTACATGAGAAATAAACATGTCTCTATCAAGTAGGTCAATAGTTGTTAAGTGGATACGCTAAGGTTATATGAAATTTAGGTGTTATAGACTCAAAATCCGTGACCTTTGCTTTACTTCCTGTTCTCGTTGGATTGTGGATTTGGAGTTAAGGTCACCTATTTGAAGGACTGTCCTGCCTTGATTTCATATAACTGGTATACACTACACAAGTATTGACATAACTGATAAAGATCATCTAATAATTATCTAGATAGTTCGTCTAATAATTATTTTCTTACCCCGATTCTCGCATAGATAACATGGCTAGACTCCATCCCCACGACAACCCGTACCACCCGAAACGAAGGCAATGTTGGATGGTTTGGAGAAGAACCCGAGAATGATCATCCGATCCCTTTGAATGATCACCATGTTGAAGACCTTTCGGATGATGATAACTCCGAACCCGAGGTTGAGCACCTACCCCCGGTAGCTCCCATTCCAAATCCTAACCCTCGTCCAGCTTTTCATGGCCCAACACCTCCTTGGGTAGAATGCTTGCAAACATGGAGCGAAGAGCAAGATCAACCTATGTCGTTTAATGGAGACCGAAGTTTCTATAACGTAAACGAAGGGAGCTCGACAAACAGAGTTCTACCAATCCTGATCCGTAGAGTTGCCTGAAACGAAATTCAGGGTAGGACGGCTCTCCATCGTATCGAAGAGGTTAATGCCAATGCAAGAATGCATACCATCCGCACCAATCGCCTTGAACATACACGTGAGAGATCTGAGAGGAACCATGAGACCCTGCTGCAAGCCCTATCTGAAACTTAAGCCGAAGTCATAAAGCTCCGAGTATGCCAGAGGGTATACGAAAGATACCTGCTTGATATGGAACATCAACTAGCTGAACTAAGGGTTCACCATAGGGGTGACCGTCGTCAGTAGAAGATGTTTTACTTTCCTTCTTTGTTTTAATGAACCGTATTCATGTCTGTGTACTGTGTAGCACTTTTCTATGTGACTACCTTGCACTGTAAGTACTTTTAGTTAGGCCTTTATACTGTCAAGGACTTTTCTACTCCGGTTGTGATGTAAGACCTACTACAATGTCAATTTTCCCAGACTAATTACATTGTAAACATCAATGATATTGACAGTCGGCTAACTTCTGTGTCACTCTTTGTTCAATCACTTTCATCATACTATCGTTGGAGTCTATCTGAAACCCACCCTAGTCAAGTCATTGGACTAGGGTAGCTTAACTCAGGAATCATTCCCAATGCTCTTTCAAAGGTTGGATCATGTTATCCACCAACCAATGGTACCCCGTGTTGGACGACAAACATCTTGAGACCATTCTATGAACATACTTCTACTCCGTAATAGGAATGCATCATAGGGATGTAGGTCAAACCTCCGATGACATACTCCTACCCTTTAGTTGAACGATCGAAATAAATCTAGGGTCAATGGTAGCTGTGACAACCCGAAATCTATTCCGTCAGTTTTAACCTTTTTCCGTTAAAAAGCTTCGTTTTATTTAGCTGTCCATTAACCTTTTTGAAAGAGGTCAATTATATGGGGACTATTATAATGACTTGGTAAGGGTTGAAGCAAATTAGAAACACCGACAAAATGCCCTTAAAAATGTTTAGTTACAACCAAGTCAAAATTTGACCGTTTAATCCGGTGCGACCAAAAGGCCCCGTTTAATGGTAGTATCGGGTAGATTTCCACTGAGCCCCAACTCCAACCCCTATATAAGGAAGAGTAAACTTCATTTCACCCTTTTTCACTCTCTTTCTATACTCTCTCTCATACAAGCCTGATTTCGCCTCAAATCCGCAACCAAACGCTTCCATATCGTATGTCCGCTTAACCTAGCTTGTTCTAAACATCATGGATTGTGGTTTAACCCCAAGAATCGACCTTATAAGCTGTTGAAAAGGAGTTTACGTCGTAAGAGCCTCCTTAGGCCGTAAACACCCAAAAAGTGGCCAAAAGTCCCGATTCTTCCTTATTTGAGCTTGGATACTAGTTAGGGAATTTATCTAGGAGTGTTTAAACATCAAAACACAAGATTTTAGGGCATAAAAGAGAGTTTACGGCCCAAGCACATGCTTAGGCCGTGAACACCTCTTATCCTTGCAAAATTCCCCCAAAACACTCCCAAACCACCCTTAGGCTTAAGACATAAATTAGGGACTTAATATTTCGGGTTTGGAACAATTAAACACTAAGATATGAGGGGTAAAAAGAAGTTTACGGCCCAAGCAAGTGCTTAGGCCGTAAACACCCCCAAGCCTCACCAAATGAGAGTTTAAACCCTCTAATTGGCCTTATACCTTCACTAGAAAATGCTAGGATTAATCAAGGGCTAAAATTTCAAGTAAAACAAAGGGTATAAGAGTTCACGGCCGTGAAATCCCATAGAAGTGGTTCATGGGCCGTAAACTCCCATATAGTCCCTTTAAAAGCCCTAAAACCACTCATACAATTTAGATTTGGACCTAGCAAAATTCCACGATCGAGATAAAGCCTTTAAACATCCTAGAACCCCCTCACCATGAGTTTACGTTCGTAAACTCATGGGGAGTAGTCCCAGGGCCATAAACACTAAGTATAGAGTTTACTCTTGGAGAGTAAACTCCATTCCTAAGCCATTCACTCCCTTAAATGTTACCCGGGACACCCCAAACACTTAACCAAAGTGTTTTTCGCTCCTTAGAGTGTGTATACTTGTTTAATTAGTATTAAATGTACTAATTGTATGTGAACATATGTTATCATATGTTAAATAGGTCATTAAGTGTGTCCAAGTCTTTACTTGACACCGAGCACCCAACCGGCACCTCCGTCGGATACACTTACATTAGGTGAGTTCATACCCCTGAATGAACCTTTTAAATGTTTTTACATGTTTTATAGGGGGGAATACAAGTTAAACATGCCAGTTATCATATCAATCACATGTGATTGATAACCCTCATGCACAAGGATTTACCACACTGTAAACTGTTTTACCGAGTAGGATACTATAAATGGTTTTTCTGAAATGTTTTCACTTGTTTAAAACTCTTACTTATACGGTTTTATCAAAGTTCATTTTAAACTGGTTTATAAAGGTTTTCCAAAGTTTTCATCAAGGTCTTCTTCCATATTTTTATACCCCTACTTGTTAGATACTACTACTTCAATTCATCTTAGTTTAAACTCCTACTTGATAACACTTTCACTTCATGATACGCTTATACCTATTAAACGCTTCTACTTTGTTAATACTACTACATCGTAAACGCTTATACCTTAGTAGCACTTCTACTTTGTTAATGCTCCTACTTCACGATACGCTTATACTTCACGATACGCTTATACTTCACGATACACTTATACTTCACGATACGCTTTTACTGGTTAACACTCCTACTTCAATTATACTTGATAACACTCCTACTTCACTTATACTGGTTAACACTCCTACTTCACTTATACTTGATAACACTCCTACTTCACTTATACTAGTTAACACTCCTACTTCACTTATACCTGATAACACTCCTACTTCACTTATACTGGTTAACACTCCTACTTCACTTATGCTTGATAACACTCCTACTTCACTTATACTTGTTAACGCTTCCACTTAGTTAAATGTATGTCTGTACTGGTATAGTTATAAAAATAATGATTAAAGGACTTAGGAAGGCTTGTTCACCCTATTTCCTTTTCTTCGTTGAGATGTGGTCTGGTGGGATCGAATACCCGTCCGAAGGTCGTTTGATCATTAGTTATATATCATGTATACAGGCATAGACATATAGGTTTACACTAGTCAGTCTAGTTGAGAGTCTCTATCACTTGTCCAGTATTTTACACTAAATCTCACTACACGAGATACAACTTCAGTTCACAGCCTTCTCTGTTGTCAGGATAGTAACCAGAGTCTCTTGTAGGGAGAGCGGTCATTGTGTGTATAGATCTATACATGATTGACACCCCCACACCCAGACTGCTAGCTATAGTCCATGGCCTACCAAGCCAAAAGTGTGACAAATGTCATAATTATACCGACACTTGCAGGGCATCAAGATTCTTTAGTATCGATCAGTATGGTTACAAGTATCTCGGGGTTACCTTATAATTCATGGCTTTAAGGTAACGCGTTTTATACACAGTATTTCACTGTATACACTGTGTTCACTGTATTGGACCTTACTAAATGTATCTTTCATTGGATACTGTCTAGGGTCTGTCTCTAGTGTAGACCTTGCTAACTGTATCTTTCATTTGATACAGTCTGGGTCTGTGTCTCCTTTTGTTAGACTGAGCCAGGCACACCATGTTGGATTAATGTCTAAGTCCATAACTATAATTGGTAAGACTTAACCCGACCCGACATGGTCCATTTGGGTTGCATGGCATCATGCACTTGGATAGACTATAAGGAGAGAAATAAGACACTTACGGTTATTAATATATTATAAGTTCTAGTATATTAATAATAAGAATAATAAGATTATTTAATTAGTATTGATCAAGAATTAATCTAGGATTAATTAAGTGATCAAAAGAAGACTAATTAAATATATGGGTTGATTGTACAAATCATCCATACTTATATAGTGGGCTAATGCTCCATGGATTATCTAGTTGGGCCAAAACCCATATGATGCTCCATGGATGCTCCATGGTGTATTTGAATCCATGGATCCAAGGAAATGGAAAGTCATGACAATTAGAGTTTACCCTAATTGTATAACTATATAAGCATCTTATTCTTGAGGAAAATCGGCCACTAGTATTATTCAAGAAAAGGGGTAGCCGATTTTCATGAAGTGTAGAATTCTCTCAAGTTCTTCCAAGTGTATTTGGTGTTGTGTGAACCATTTGAGGTGTCACACTGTCACACCCCCGAACCAGACGGCGGAAACGTCCGGGGGCTATCGTGACTCATTGAATACCATTACAATGCATATACATGAAACATAACATTATACATCACCAACATTGGAAAGGATACAACTGGTAACGTTTACATTCATTTCATTGTTCAAACTATTACATTCAAAGGAAATAACTGTTTGGTACTACTTAAACCACAGCAAAACGTCATAGAGTACAAGTCATTCTTCACTTTATCTGTTACCTGAGAATACAAGTATTTTGAAAAACGTCAACATATGAAATGTTGGTGAGTTCATAAGTAGTGTTTGAAATCCAATGTATTGTTTGAAACCATTAGAAAATCCGATATTTTCTAAAAATAGAATAGTAAAAAAAAATATGTGTTGATCCATGAGTATGCTTGTTTGAGTTCTATAAATGTAAGCGTAAGAGTTGTGAAATTCGACCGGTAATTTGTAATCGTTATTGAAATCCTAGGAAAACCCGACGTTTTCCTATCGTTGTATCGTTGTATTCCGGAGGCATCGAGAATACAGAGAGTGGTGAAGTGTTGGGACATGCGTTAGTGAAAACGTCAAGTCAACAACCTTACAAGTGATCCTTTTAGGCGTCCCTCGTAAATCTTCACGCGACTCGATCCTCCCGGACTTGTAAAGTCCCACGACCAGAGGGAAGGGAGAAGGTACGAAACCTTCGGTATTTCCCCGCGTCGTTCGAGACCAAATGCAATTGCGAAGGGCCCGAAGCCCAACTCGCAATCGTGAGTTACAGACTTTACTAGCAGCACTAAAGGACCCTTGGGGACCAGCAGCATGTTTGCCATTGAAAGTCCTTTTACGTTATGTCGGGTCGGTAAAACCCAACACTTCGTAAGAGAGAGAGAGAGAGATCTTCGGGCCTTAAGATCAGGTCGTTGGGCTAGCTAGGCTCAACAGACAAGATTTTACACTTTTGGGGCCCAAAGATGGTGCGTAGACGTCTGTGCACACTCGCACTGTAATAGTAATCGTTATGGTTATGAATCGAAATGTCGTAGCTTCGTCGTGTTAGTGATTTTGGATTTTTATTGGTTCGAGACCGAACCAATTCGTTTAACGACTTTTGGTATTGTAGTATATTGTATTTCGTCGACAAGCGTGGTACCATCAATTGGTCAAATTGCATATATTAACTAGCCTTGAAGATTTTCTGTTTTCAGCCCCTCCTTAATTGAAGAATTTACTCTTTTTACCCCTTTATTAAAAAAACTTTCCGGTTTGGTCCTTAAATCAATTTTCTCGACATTTTTATACCAAAAATTATTGAAATAAGTATTTTCCAGCATATTTATCATAGAAAACAGTTTAAGCCCTTGAAACTTCAGTTTTCTCGGTTATAGCCCCTCTTTTTCGCAACTTTTACATTTTTGACCCAATTTGGAAAAATTTTACAATTTTGGTCCCTTTTAAATTTGGAAAGCATTTTAAACCTTTGAAAAGCATATGGAACACTTATAGTCCACTGTTTTACAGAAAAATGCAATTTTGGCCCTCCAATTTAGAAAATTTCGCATATTGGGCCTTATTGGGCCGAAAATGTCATATTTAGCCCAATAAGCTTGGAATTTATGTTTTTAACCCTCTAAATAGCATATTTTCAGAAAAATACATTATGTAAACTGTTTTGGTTCATCTCACCCATCAGATTTCGAAATGTTTCATATTAGGCCCTTCAACTTTGTATTTTCAACATTTTATGTCAAAAAAATGAGTTTTTAGCCCAAATTAAGTGTTGTAAAGCCATTTGGCTATTTTTCTTAGTACACTTTGCATGTAGTAGTATATCTTATGCTATAATAAAATATGTGTCTCGGGTTTTAGCATATCACACTAGATCTATCATAAAAATCATACAAAACATACATGTAAGCATAGAAATCAACCACAACATACACTTAATGATGGATCTACACTTTTGCTTGTATTCTCCCCCACAAAACTTATAAAAACCGAAAATAAGGGGGTATGAAGCTCACCTTAGGATGTAGTTTCGGTTTTTGAAGAGAATATGGAAGAAATGGAGTGATTTTTCGGCCTTAGCACTTTTCCTTGGTAGATCTCGAGTTTGATGACTTCTAAGGTGTAAGATCACAAGTTGGAATAGATTTAGAGGAGGTTTTTGATGGAATGAAGTAGCTAGATCATGGATTAGTCATCAACTTACCTTAGATGAAGATTTTTGGTGATGGATTCTCCTTGTGAGGCTTCTTGATTCACGAAAATTTTGAAGAAAGAGGGAAGATTGTTCTTCAAGACTTAGAGAGTTTGGAAGAGATTTTTGTGGTGTGTGTGTGTTTGCATACGGCCGAGAGTGAGAGAGAGAAGAAAGAAGTGATCTTGATATGATGTTTGCTTGAAAACATGAGTTATGTGCATGGAAATCCAACATATAAAAGTGAGGTGGCAACCCAAGGTCAACTCTCCCTTTTTCCTTGGGCTTGGGCCGAGAATGGGGAGAGGAGAAAGGATTTTTGGGCTTTTTGCCCCTAAGCCCAACATTAGAGGTAGTTTGGGGTGCTTATTGGCCTTATAAAATAAAATTGTGGTTTTTATGCTTTATTAAGCTAGGTTAGGTTAAATTATGGATCAAAGCTTGTGATTTATTTCATTCTAGGCCCAATATGACCTAAATGTTGGAATAAATTAGTGTGGGTCCAATTAGAGCCCAATTAAGGTTCTAAGCCCATGATAGTCAAATTGGAAGCTTATTGGTCCATTTGGATCCAATAAGGAAGTCTTAGTCCAAAATGGACTTAACCAAAAACTTCTAGGGTCTCCAATTGTTTGATGACTATTTGTAGTACTTGTATAATGTATTTGATTGAAGTTTTTGATTCACATTAGGTTGAATGTATGGATTACATGACACAAAATTTCCAGTTGTGACACACACTTGGGGCACTAGGCACTCAAGCTTCATGAAGACATTCTACATCAAAGAGGTATGTATTCTATCTTGTTATATTGATAGTTTTGTATGCTAGATTAGGATAATACCTTGGATGTTCATATTTGCATGTATAATAGAGAAAACATAGATCCAAGGTATTTAGGGTTGCATGTACACTTAGGAGTGTTAGAATGCTCATAACCCAACAGTGGTATCAGAGCCTAGGCTTGTTTTCTTGTTATACTTGCAAATGGAGCTGAAAAATCGAGTTTTGATGCTGTCTGCCCAACAGACTCGCCGAGTCCATAAAGGGACTCGACGAGTCCAAGGAAAAAAGCATCCAACTTGCCGAGTTGGTTAGTGCACTCGCCGAGTTGGACCCCCAAACAGCATAAATTCGACCTTTTTGGCTGGAATTGGACTAGGAACATTACCCTAAGATGTTTTTGAACTTATAAACTTGTTTTTGATGTGGTAATGTTCATGCTAATCCAATTTCAAAGATAATTGTCAATAGATTCATGTTTTGTATTAGTTTAAAGTTTTAACTAATTACATGAAAAAGTTTGATTTGAATTATCTTGTTCTTATGAGTTGCTTAGATTAATAGAAAATTTGAGTGAAAAAGTTGTTTTCAATCCAAATTAACCTAAGAGTTGATTCTAAAATGTGTTTTTGTAACTTGTCCTCAAGTTATATGAAAAGTCACATTTAAGTTTCATAAAACTCATAAAAGTTGGCAAAGGTTACAAAATGAAGAGTCTAGTTCTAATTAATTGGAGTTATGACTCCATAATTTGTCCTCAAGTTATGGAGGACCAAGAGTCTCTTCATTAAATAAAAAAAAATAATAATAAAAGTGTAACCTTAATTAATTCCATAAGTTATAAAAAAAATAAAGAAAAGTTAATTCTTTTATTAGTTTAAAGTCTTCCATAAGTTAGGGAACTTGAAGAGTTTTTGGATTAAAACTACTTTAAACACATAAGTTATGGAATTAATTAGTTTTGAATAGTTTCAAAACTTGCCCTCAAGTTTTGGAATTTGTAAAGTTTTCTCTTATGAATACTTTAATTCCAAGTTAGCCCTTAGAATTTTAAAAGTTAAAATTCAACCCTTATACTTTATAATATTATAAGTTAATAATATATATGTATAAGAGTAAAGTCAGTCTTACCGCTAGTACGCCTCATTCACGAAGCCGGTCTATAAGGTGGGTATAAGGTTGTTGCCTATAAAATGGCAACTTAATGGGTGTCCACTCTCACCCACCGCTTGCTTGACTGGTGGAGGGTCGTTAGCCGAACGGGTTTGACAGGACTATAATTCTCCCTTCATTAAAAGTATTAATGATAAATACTAAGTAACTAAACTCTTAATAATTCCCAATCTTAGTTACTTAGGAAAAATGTGAATAAGGTGCTAATCCATGAAATTACACTTTACACTTTGTCTAAGTCGTTAGTGGAGCGTGTGTGGTTAACCGGCACACTAACTTGGACTTAACAAGGTAGGTAAAGGGTGACTTAATATTTATCATAGTATCGATGGAGCGTGTGTGGTTAACCGGCACATCGATTGAGGGGTGATTTATTAAGGGTACCAAGTAATTTGCATGGTTACTTCACACCTTGTTTTGTGATCCTCGGCATCCCAGTCACAAAACCTGAAGGGCACACTCGAGATTGAAACATGCCATTGAACAGTTCAATGAATCTCAAAAGATCTAGGAGTTTCAAATCCAATTAAAACCTAATAATACATTTCGTTTATCTTGGTGGAAATTGGTGAATCGTCATTCACCTACCTTCAAATATTTTATAGCTTGGATTACGACATTCCTCTTCTAAGTTATAAAATAGTTTGTTGGGTCGTAGCCTTAATATTTCATATTGGGTGTCATATTAAGGACTTTAAATCAACTATCTTGAATATCTCCCAAAAGATGTCTAGTTTAGACATTTATGATCTTCCCAAATCTCTTGAAACAAGCTTTCCTAATGAAGATGATGTCCCTGTGAAATCATACTTCATTCACTTCCTCCAATTATTCTCCCTAACCCACAAGTTCTTGAAAAGTTTAAGGTCACTCGAGCCCCATTGGCAAGTAAAAGTCTAGGTGTGGTCACATCTTGGAGATGTAGTCACATATTGACAAGCCGGGAGAGTTGGGTGTCAAAGTTTAGAGAAAGTTGGTGGTTCAATCACTTTCTAAGTCACATAGTGAGTTCTTTTGGAACACCTATGAAACAGACTATGACAAGACCCTTAATGATCTTATCTATTTGTTAAGATCAACTTCCTTAAAACTTGATGGACATTGACAATAGTGACACAGAAAATCCAGAAAAGCATTCTCTTCCCAATGGAAAGGGATCGACCATAGTTAACTCGGTTGACCAAATGGTAAAGAGAAAAGCTAAGTCTGTGATAGTCCCGTGTACCATTATCAAAGGGCCCATATGTTTATATTGCCAAAGAAAGGGTCGTTAGTTGCGAAGCTGCCAAATTTACCTAAGGATGTTAAAGTCAATAAGTTTGACTCTACCTCAGGTAAAGTCCACTATCTAACTCTGCTAAGTTTCTATTATGAGATTCTTGATACATGATGTGACTGGGTTACATGGTGATGTTTTAAGAATCAAAGAAAAGTGAAGGAACTTAAAGAAAGAATATGCTGAATCTGATCACATAGATGGATTTCTATCGCGTAGTTTGAAGATCGGATTCTTGAGCTACTTCTTAGGAGTTATGAGGTATTGCTTAGGAATAGATAACAACAAGTTTTCATATGGATTGTAAGGATAAGTTTTTCCGCATAGTTTTAAAATAAAAGAAATTTTTTTTGATTTTATTTATTTTAAAGTATCCTTACAATGGCATTTGAGGAAAAATTGTTGCTTATACGATTCCATTAATAGCAAAAGTGGAAATATGAAATTGATTCCTTCATTTGTGGTAATGTCTAAATTTACCAAATAAGGAAAGATTCTCATCATCCAAAGTCTCAATTGGACCGGGACTTGGAATCATGCAAGTTGTATAGCATGATGAATGAGAACTTTCAAGTATTGGAAAAATTAAGACTAATTACACGTTCACATGGATGTGTGAGTCAAGTAAAGGACTAAGGGATCGAGTACACATTCTTGTGCACTGGTCAAGTCCACCACAAAAGATCAATAAGATTATTCGTCATAATTTACTAAAGCTCAGTAAATATGATTATACTTACAAGCTTAAGTGTAACTCTGAGACATTGGAAAAGGTTCCAATGTAAGGCAGAGCGAATAAGAAGAATCAAATTAGGCAGAAGGATAAAAGTTTCTCAAATCTGAAAAGATGGGAGAGTACTTTAGTATTAGTTTTGTGATCATCTTAATGATTAAGAAACCATATCAAAATTAGTTCTCTAAGGAAGTCTTAGTGCATTCTTATGACTAAGAAGAAGGGATCTTGAATTGTTGAAATGGTTAAATCAAGAAGATGAGTCATACTTCGTTCCAATACAAGTCTTAGAGTCATACTCCAAGATTGTAATTTTGTAACAACGCAAATTTTCAAACAAAATTTTCATTTCAAATAAAGTGTTTTTATTCAAACTAAACATAATTATTCCAAGTTTTATGTCGAAATACAAATCATAGAATTCCCAAGATCTCAAAACATCAATCAGTGTGGACGCATCACGTCGGCGCCTTCCCACGGTCCTCGCTAGTACCTGAAACACATACATAACAACTGTAAGCATAATTGCTTAGTGAGTTCCCCAATATACAACTTACACATATACTCCTTTCCAGGCCCTGACCTTCCGGTCCACAACACAACGCCTTCCGGCCCATAACATAATCGCCTTCCGGCCCATAACATATTGCCTTCCGGCCCATAACACATTGCCTTCCGGCCCATATAAACATACACAGCACGCATAAAAATTAGCTTACCAAATATAGCACATATATCACATATCATATCCGACCTTCCGGTCACACAGTCAAACCCTTCCGGGTACAGTATAGTGAGAAGACTCACCTCGTGGATACTGAAAGTTAGCAACTCCTGAAATCACTCGTACTCGATCCGCCGAGCTACAATCTCCCTGAACATCATATATCTCTTATTAACACTTTTATCTCCAAGTTTGACTATCCCTAAGAAGTCCGACATAGGTCAACTCTGGTCAACGGTCAACGGTCAACTTGACTGGACTCGGCGAGTACTATGGCGACTCGGCGAGTCTAGACGTCCTCACCAATCCTCTAAGATTCCCTTCTACTCGTCGAGTATCCTCCATGACCCGACGAGTTACTCTTGGAAGAATCGCGGGGCCACCCCGACTCCACTCGTCGAGTCTGAAGAACAGCTCGACGAGTCCCAGTTATTCTCCAAGCTACTCGCCGAGTCTGTTCATTGGACTCGGCGAGTCCATGCCATGCAGTCGATCAAACTGCTTCCTAAGGTCAGAATTGTTCCGACCATTCATAGGTCTGGTCCTCCTAGGCTGGTCCATCACGAAAGGTCTTCATTTAGGTGCTCATGCTACACCCCAAGACTTATAATTTACATTTTGACCTAAGGCATAAGGATTCCAATCCAAAACCTCTATTGATTCCCGAAATGCTCAGGCATGGGACATTCTGGACCTCTAAAGGTCCCAATACAGGGTTACAATCGCTTGGGGAACAAGGGTAACATTCAATCTATCCACAAAAGGGTTCCATAAACCCTAAATCCTTATACACATCAACATAGAAGAATGTAATTCGAATTATTACCTGAATAATGTGCTCTCTGTGTCCCCGATCCTCAGAACGTGACTTCTCTTGTTGTTCCCTTCACCAAGCCTTCTCTTCCTTGCACAAAAACTCTTCCAAAATCAACAATGGTCTTCAACCTTGCTCCAGATGCATACAATCAAATTAGGGTTTCTCTCAGAAGGCTAAAGTGAACAATGACGGCCAATAAGTCCCTTAAATACGTCCCAAATCTGAATGGCTAGGGTTTTCGCTAAACAGCGCAGACTCGCCGAGTCCATATCTGGACTCGTCGAGTCCAGTCGCGAACCCGCGACCAGGTCTGCGATCCTACTCAGCGAGTCTAGGCTCCAACTTGCCGAGTCCCCTCTAAACACCCCAAAAACATAATTATAACAATACCTGAAATTCCGGGCTGTTACAAATTTGAGTGACATGTCTTAAAGAAGGTTTAAAAACAATTATCAGATGTAAGAGTAAAAGTTTTCTACTCTTGTACATTTGAAATTGGTAAGTTGTGATGTTTTGGATAAAACAAAGACCAACTAAGGCCAATTGTGTGAAGTGTTTGTCTTGATTAGAATCCGCACTATCTCTTGGATGTTTGACAAGGGAGTCTTATAGGTCAAGAGGACAGTGGGAGTCTTAAAGGTCTTGAAAGTCTCAAGAACTAATCAAGAATGAAACCTGAAGTTCCTCACTAGCACACAACTTGGGGTTTATAACCTATCATGTTGACATATTCTGTGCCATTCCACTTAAAGTTGGCCTTGCATATGAGTTCTTAGAGTTCTCAATGTGTTGCACAACAACTTGGAAGCAATGGCAGGCCCTTGAGCTGCCAGGTGGCAAGAAATTAAGATTGAGTTCCATCCATATGGTTTTGGATTTGTCATTATCTTTGTCTTGTGATTATGGTTTTGACAAATTCATATGGGTAGGAACTCATACACCATTAAATCTAAATGTCATAAGGTTTCTCTCTGATTCATGAAAATGATGGTGAGGAAACACTTTCACTAAGTAGATTTTAGCTAGATAGCAATTGTGATATTTGCATTCTCAAAGTCGTTAGTGGAGCGTGTGTGGTTTACCGGCACACTAACCTGGACTTGTGAGAAGTGGCAAAAAGGTCTAACCATTATGATTACGGCATCCCTCTTCATAATTGTTTAGACCTACAAGTGTGCTATCTAAGGGGAGGTGTATGATTTTGATAAAGTTCTATCAAAACAATCCAGTATCAGAAATCTGAACTTTGGTAAGGAAGTCAATAAAGTATTGATTTCTAGAAGTGCAGTTGATTTCTGAGTACATGTCAAAGCTAGTGGGAGCATAAGTGTTATGCTAATAATCATCATGTTAGTGGGAGCATGATAATTATGATAAGTATTGCAAGTTAGCAATGTTAATTATAGAAAGCAAAAGGTTTCAATTGGGAAAAGTTGTTTTGCTATAATTAAGGGAGAGAAAATTATACTTCATCTCAAATCTATAAGCTTAGATCGTGAGGTTTTAATCATTTAGTCAAGGAAATATATATGAATTTCATGTTGGAATGGCTCAACATAAGGAAATTCTGTATATGGGTCCATTATTTGCGTTCTAAATTTCGATTATGATTACGGCATCCCTTTTCATAATCTGAATTATGAAAACTTGGCAAATAGAAATGGAAATGTTATAGCAAAAGACTAGTTTAGTCTTTATGTGAGACATCATGAATCGTGTCCCATATGCTTCGGATATAGGATCGATTACATGTGCTATATTCATCTTTTCTAAAAGTTTCCAAATGCTTGGGGCATTAAGAAGGGAAAAGGTTTAGAACTGGATATGACTAAAAGGATTAAACAATTGTCGAGGACAATCTAAGGTTTACCAAAGATTGGTTGCTCAAGGACAATTGGAAGTATAGTGATAATTCTGGATGGTTTGGAAGAAAGATTTGAAACCAAACCTGATGGAGTTCGTTATTTTAAAGACAGGGTCTGGATTCCAAGGGTTAACAACCTGAGAGACATGGTACTAGAGGAGTCCCATCGATCTAAATACTCCATCCACCCTGGAGCAGATAAGATGTACAAGGATCTTAAAGAGTACTATTGGTGGCCTGGAATGAAAAAGGATATTGCCTTGTACGTTGGGAAGTGTATGACATGCTCAATAGTCAAAGCTGAACATCAGAAACCATCCGGGTTGTTGCAACAACTTGAAATTCCCCAATGGAAATGGGAGCAAATATCTATGGACTTTGTTACCAAACTTCCTAGAACTGCTAAAGGTCATGACTCAATTTGGGTCATAGTGGATCGACTGACGAAATCTGCACACTTTCTCCCCATTCGAGAAGATTTCAAGATGGAAAAATTGGCCCAAATCTACATCGACAAAATTGTTTCTCTGCATGGTGTACCCCTATCTATCATTTCTGATAGAGATAGTCATTTTACATCTCGATTTTGGTGGATGTTATAGAGGGCACTAGGAACCAAGATAGATTTGAGCACAGCTTACCACCCTCAGACAGATGGGCAAATAGAGAGAACAATACAAACATTGGAAGACATGCTACGAGCGTGTGTCATTGAGTTCAAAGGAAATTGGGATACTCATTTACCCCTAATTGAGTTTTCCTACAATAACAGTTACCACACGAGTATCCAATGTGCTCCATATGAAGCATTGTATGGACGCAAGTGTCGTTCGCCCTTATGCTGGACAGAAATCGGAGACAAACAGTTGACTAGAGTCGAACTTATCCAGGAAACATCCGACAAGATTGCTATCATCAAGGATAAGCTTAAAGCTGCTAGAGATCGTCAGAAAAGTTATGCGGATAATCGTCGAAAACCATTAGAATTCCAAGTAGGAGACAAGGTACTTTTAAAAGTGTCGCCTTGGAAAGGGCTTGTGCATTTTGGTAAGAAGGGAAAACTAAGCCCGAGATATGTTGGACCCTTTGAAATCCTTGAAAGGATTGGTCCAGTAGCGTATAAACTCCAATTGCCCCAAGAGTTAAGCGCCATTCACGACACATTCCACGTCTCCAACCTTAAGAAATGTCTAGCCGACGAAACATTGATAGTACCCCTGGAGGAAATTAAGATCAATGATAAGCTGAGCTTCGTTGAGGAACCGATAGAAATCCTTGACAGGGAGGTAAAACAACTTAAGCGGAGTAAGATCCCGATTGTGAAAGTTCCATGGAACTCAAAACGCGGGCCGGAGTACACCTGGGAGCGCGAGGACTACATATAGGAAAAGTATCCGCAACTATTCCCTTGCGATGACAAGCGATGACATAGAATGAATTTCGAGACGAAATTCTTTTTAAGTGGGGGATACTGTGACAACTGCCAATTCAGGTCATTCTTGGACTCATGCATCTTTATAATAACCATTCATGCACAACATGCCATGACCTAGTAGTATAAATTAGGTCAAAAATCTTGCATAAACTAGGATCCAACTAAGGTCTAGGACTAATATACTTGATACTTACAATTCTAGTAAGCTGCTTAGCTACAATAGGAAATGCCAATACTATAATTAGAATAAAGCTTCAAGCTTTGTTATAATTGAAATAGGGTATAAAACTCTAAAAATAACTTAAAACATTCTAATTATACTTCAACATGTTGTTGAATATCAAACAATATTCCAAAAACCCTAAAGAGCCAAAAATCCAAAGTTATAAATTATAAAGCTTAAAAACTTTATAAAATTTGGCTATAAACTTCCTAATATCAAATTTTATTAATCAAATTATGGATTATACCAATGAACTAGAAATATAAATTACAAGTATTAATCATAAATTATTTGTTGAAAACAAGATTTTTAAATAAATCAAATTGCTTAATAAACATTTTATAAAAATGAATGTTTTTATATAAAATATAGGAGGGAAGTTTATAAAGTTTAAAATTTAGGAGAGAGGAGGCCAAAATGCATGCAAAAACCGGCCATCACCCCTCCCCATGCCCTCTCTCTTCCCCAAAACACAATCATTAAGCTTAAACCCTTACTCCACCTCTTCCCTCTTCACTCTCTCACTTCACTCTCTTCACACACTTCACTCTCTTCTTCCCTCTCTCTAAACTCACGAAAATCCTCTCATTTCTCTGCAAAATTTCGAGATTGTGAAGCCCTTGAAGTGTTCTTACTTCTCTCAAGGTCAAAACCAAGGTAAACAACAACATCTTCTTCCATAGTTTCATGGTTAAACCTCTTTTTCTTCTTAGTCTTCTCTACTTTTCGGATTCTATGCCTTTCCATGGCTAGAAATCTTTATTCTCCCCTTGTGGTTTGTAGATTCTCACCATAACACAATGCATGTGTTAGAGATGGTGAAAATCCGGGATCAAACCCATGCAAGGAGTGGAAAAGATGCACATATGATCATGTGACATCAAAACCTAATATTTCATGTTCTTCTCCATTTCTTTTGTGTTCATGCATGAACAAAAGCATTTAAACCATTTCTAGTAAATCTTGGATGCTCATTCATTCCATGCATGTGTTAGAAATCGGGCCTTACCAAAGACATGCATGATGTTCTTGTTGAAATACCCTAATAATGCACACAAGCAAACATGCAATCTGCCAGATTACTTTGTTCGACTTTGAACAGTCATAACTCAGTCATTTCTTAACCAAATCATGATATTCTTTTTGTATTGGTTAGTTCCACGAGTTAACTTTCAAACCCAACTGGTCTCACTGTAAAATATTAAATATCCGATTTTTAGCAGATTTTATAAAAAGGTTGCGCATACAGCTCTTTTTCTGTGATCACTATTTTTATCTTGCTTAAACAATGGCCTTAAACCCAACCATAAATCTGAGGAAAAATACCTTAGAAACTTAACATATCTAGTGAATTATGGTTGAAATTTCGTGGCTTAAAACCTCACTGAATGGGCTACACAAATTCATGAACTTCAGCCACATTTACACTTCATGCATTATTGCATCCAACTTTTCTTAAATTGTTTGGAATCATTACCCTCATTTCTCTTCTGAATACATTTTTTTTACATTTTTCCTTTTGAAAGCCCTTGCATGCATGAGATAATCTGGAAAATTTCAAGAGCTTTTGTTATTTCTTTGATTTATTAGAATTATTGCTAAAACCAAGGGCATAAATCATATAAAATACTTCCAGAAGTCAATAAATCCTAAATAAATTCTTGGATGATCCTTATGGGGAATAATGACCCGTCACCAAATTTTAGCAATTTTTGTTATTGTTTCATATGATTTCTAATTTTCTTTTATTTAGGACATGATAAATTACAAAACCACTTTATAAGATGTGAAAATTGTATCTAACAACTTTCGCATATCTTACCTGTGATGGGTGACTCCAGAAAATAATTTCAAGATTTTCCATCATGTTTTACTATTTTTCCCAATTTTTGGTAATTATAATGGTCTAAAAATGGGAGAAATAGTTCTGATTATCCAAAATTCATGAAAATTTACCAGGATATAGTATTATAGAGTAGGAGGTTACATAAAAATTTTGAATATTTTTCTCTACTGTAAACTATTTTTCTCTTATTTTCTAAAGTTAATTGCACTAAAATACACTTAAATATACATAAATACCCAAAACCAGTTTATACATTATGAAAACCACTTTTGATATTTTTCCCAGAATATTTATATTGTAAATGATGTTACAAAAATTTATGGTGATTTATTTTAACTGTTTAATATTATTTCTTTAATTAATGACTATTTAAAGGAATAAAGCAAGGAAAAATAGAAATACCCACTGAAAAATATCTTTTATATTTTTCCCAGCCTATTTATGTATAATAACAATTAAATAAAAAGTTTGGGTAATTTTGGAAACTGTTTTCTATTTATTTCAATTTTTATTGAAATAAATGCTCAAAAATCATAAAATATAATTAAACAGCTTGGAAATCCATTTTTATAATTTTCCCAGCTTAGTATTGTGTAATAACAGTTAAATAAAAAGTTTGAGAATTTTTATCCCTCGAATGCTATTTTCGTGAATTTATGTTGTAATAAGGACTTAAAAATTTGGAAAATTTATATTCCAAGGTTGTAATTAATCGCCCGATATATAAAATTTCATTACTTCAGAAAAAGTGTAACTAATTGATATAAAATCCAATACTAAAACATAAATTGGCATTTCCCTATATGTAGAGTTTAGTATATTAGCATTAGATATCGACATGGAAACTCACTAGTGCGTGTGTTTGATGTCGTAGGATCCCGGTAGTAAGACGTTGGTGCATCCCGAAGTACCGCTTGTGTCTACACAAAACATCGTGAGTATTCACGCACTCCCCTATTTTCGGTTTTTATGTTTTGGGGTGGAAAAGCATGTCCAGAAAAACTACTGTTTGCATGTTGTATTTAAATTGAATTGTATCAAAGATGATTGCTATTGTATTGCTATGTTTCTTTATGTATGTCTATGCAACACGGAACATGAGAACTTATCGTACTAAGGCCCTTCCGTTATCTCTAACCATTAACTCTTTGAGCCAATGGTCGTTATGGATAGCGCTATTAGGAATTGACAACTCCTCACTCGCCTGAATCGCTGGAGTGCATGATACCATATTCATCTATGGAACGATAAGCATAGATCTCGATAGGGCTTCAGTCATAGGTTTGGTTGAGACTCATTGTTTGCTCATACACATACAAATGCGTTTCCCGTTCTAGCAATAAACTTGTATACCTTAATAGCAATCAACTTTGTTTTATCATTAAAGCAATGTACTTGTACTTACGAAAAGCATTATTGTAACGTCATAAAATTTCCAACCAAAAATTTTCATTTTTACAACCATTAAGACATGAGTAATTAATTTAGATTTCCAAAATAACGTCGTAGTCTCAAACGATTACATAACAAAAGATAAAATAGTTTCCTCGAGTGTGTGTACGATCACGCTGGCACCCTTCCCACGGTCCTCACTCGTACCTGAAACACATAAGCAACAACTGTAAGCATAAAGCTTAGTGAGTTCCCAAAATACAACATACGCACATACGCCTTTCCAGGCCTTGACCTTCCGGTCCATGTATTTCAGGGGACTTCCGTCCCGACTGGGTAAACCTTCCGGTCCTACCCACATCAACCTTTACAGTCCATAAGACCACGCCTTCCGGCCCATATCAAACATAGCATACATGTCACATATAGCAAATAACTTAACACACATAAAGCATATATTCCATATCGTATTCGACCTTCCGGTCACATAGTCAAAACCCTTCCGGGTACAGTATAGTGAGAAGACTCACCTCGTATGCCTCGCTAAGTTGCTAACCGTAAATCCTGGAATCACTCGGGCTCGAACCCTCAAGCTGCAATCCTCCTATAATATTATAAATCTATAAATATTACTTGTACCAATAAGGTGGACCATCCAATCAAGTCAACACAGGTTGACCTGGTCAACAGTCTTTAGTCAATTTGGACTAGACTCGGCGAGTGCACAATAGTGACTCGGCGAGTCTACGCGTTTTTACCAACTCTCAAGAATTTTCCCTTTGACTCGTCGAGTACTCCCCTGACTCGACGAGTTCCACCTGGGCCTGAATCACAGGGCCACCGCGACTCAACTCGCCGAGTCTAAGGCCAACTCGGCGAGTCCCATCCTGACTCGGTCCACCTGTCAAAACCTTTCCAACTCTCTGCGACTCACTGAGTCGCCCACAACTCGGTCCAGTCTACACACAAGATGGTCTCAAGGACAATCTTCAAGTGACTCGTCGAGTCTGTTCTTCAGACTCGGCGAGTCCATGCCATGCACCAGCTAAAACTGGCTTTTGCGGTCAGATCCGCTCCATAAATACATAGATCTGGCCTTCCCAAGCTTATTTGTCACGTAAAGTCTCAGTCTTGGTTGCCATGCAATGCATACAAGGCTTATTTTGAAGAAACAACCTTTAATATGGCAAGTATAACTTCTAACTCAAAAGGATGGGCATAAAGCTTGTCATAAGGGGTCTCCTGGTCCTGCTAAAGTCCAGATCTAGGTCCCATATCCCCATGGGACCTCTCATACTTCTTATTCAAGCCAAGAAATGCAAGAAGAAACCCTAGATTTGGCCCATCAACACAAAACACGAAGGTTGGCTCAGAAAGTTACCTCAAGAAGACCCCCTTGATGAAATAGCAACAGATCTAAGCTCCCCAACACTTCAAGCTTGCTCCTCTCCCTCCTTTCCTTGCACTAACACGCAAAATGAAGAACAAAAGGCCTTCAAACACACACACAAGGGCTTATAGACGTATGGAGGCTCTTGGGGTTCAAGGTGGCCGCATATGAGGGCCATAAGGTCCTTTAAATAGAGCTTAGGGCCGGGGAATTAGGGTTTCATTAAACAGCGCGGACTCGTCGAGTCCATCCCTTGGACTCGCCGAGTCTGGACGCGAACCCCCGCTAAAAACCGCGACCCGACTTGACGAGTTCAACCACCAACTCGCCGAGTCCCCTCACAGAAAGCCAAAATATAGAAGAAATGAAGATACCTGGGGATCCGGGCTGTTACAAATCTCCCCCACTAGAATAAGACTTCGCCCTCGAAGTCCCGCTTAGGCAAAAAGCTCCGGATGCTGCTCCCGCATCTCCCGTTCCGGCACCCAAGTCATCTCTGATCCCTTCCGATGCTGCCACTGAACCAATACCAGGGGCACCTCCTTGTTTCTCAAAACCTTGATCTTCCGATCTTTGATGGCTACAGGTCTTTCTGCATAATTCAGACTTGCATCCACCTGAATATCCCCTAACGGAACCACCGCTGATTCGTCGGCTATACATTTCCGCAGCTGCGACACATGGAAAGTGTCGTGAATCTGTCCCAACTCTGCTGGCAAGTCTAAACGGTAGGCTACCCGTCCCACCCTTGCGATCACACGAAAAGGACCAATATACCGGGGCCCCAACTTGCCCCTCTTCCTGAATCGAATCACTCCTTTCCAAGGAGAGACCTTCAGGAGCACGAGATCACCAACATGGAACTCAAGCTCGGACCGTCGCCTGTCTGCATAACTTTTCTGCCGGCTCTGAGCGGTCAGCAACCTCTGCCTGACCATCTGAATTTGCTCGGTCGTCTGAAGCACGATCTCCGTGCTACCCATAACCTGCTGTCCCACCTCACCCCAACAGATGGGGGTGCGACACCTCCGCCCATACAACAGCTCAAAGGGCGGCATACCAATGCTCGAATGATGGCTGTTGTTATACGAGAACTCTGCTAGAGGTAGATAGGCATCCCAACACCCTCCGAAATCCAACACACATGCCCGAAGCATGTCCTCGAGCGTCTGAATGGTCCGCTCACTCTGGCCGTCTATCTGAGGATGATAAGCCGTACTGAAATGTAACCTAGTACCCAACTCTTCATGGAATTTCTTCCAGAACCTGGAAGTGAAACGCACGTCGCGGTCCGAAATAATCAAGATTGGCACTCCATGCCGAGATACTACTTCCCTCACATATAACTCAGCCAACTTCTCCGCAGAAGAGCTCTCACTAATAGCTAGAAAATGAGCGCTCTTTGTTAGTCGATCCACAATTACCCAAATCGCATCGACTCCTCTCGCCGTTCGCGGTAACTTGGTAATGAAATCCATAGAGATTTGTTCCCACTTCCATTCGGGAATCTCTAGCGGTTGCAGCTTACCGTGCGGTCGCTGGTGTTCGGCCTTGACCTGCCGACAAGTCAAGCACCTCTCGACGAACCAAGCGACATCCCTTTTCATACATGGCCACCAGTACTCCTTCTTGAGATCCAAATACATTTTCGTAGCACTAGGGTGAATCGAGAATTTCGATCGATGTGCCTCCTCCATCAAAATAGTGCGCGCACCGCCCACAAACGGCACCCAAATCCGCCCCTGAAAAGTCATAAGCCCCCGACCATCCGTAACAAATCCTGATACCTGACCTACCACCCGTTCCTTCTTCTGGTGTTCCGGCTTTGCAGCCTCCATCTGAGCCCCTCGAATAATGTCCAGAATCGGGGTCAAAACCGTCAACCTCATACAAATGTCTCGGATCGGGGCGCTATCCGCCCTACGGCTCAAAGCGTCGGCTACCACATTAGCCTTGCCCGGGTGGTACAGGATCTCACAATCGTAATCCTTCACCACATCCAACCACCTCCTCTGACACATATTCAGATTTGGCTGATCCATCAAGTATTTCAAGCTCTTATGGTCTGTGTAAATCGTACACCGAACCCCGTACAAGTAGTGTCGCCAGATTTTGAGGGCAAACACCACCGCCCCCAATTCCAGGTCGTGCGTGGGATATCTCGACTCATGAGGCTTCAACTGCCTCGAAGCGTACGCTATCACATGACCCCTCTGCATAAGTACCGCCCCCAAACCCGATATAGAGGCATCACAATATACCACAAAGTCCTCCATCCCTTCCGGGAGTGCAAGCACTGGAGCCTCGCACAATTTCTGACGAAGCGTCTCAAACGAAGACTGCTGCTCCGGTCCCCATGAAAACGCAACACCCTTCCGGGTCATCCTAGTAAGTGGCACAGCGATCTTGGAGAAATCCTTGATAAATCTGCGGTAATATCCAGCCAAACCCAGAAAACTCCTGATTTCGGTGGGCGATCTCGGCACCTCCCACCTCAACACCGCCTCAATCTTGGCCGGGTCGACCAATATCCCCTTCTGGTTCACAAGATGCCCGAGGAATTGGACCTCTCGCAACCAGAAATCACACTTGGAGATCTTGGCATACAGCCTCTCCGATCTCAAAACCCGAAGAATCTCCCGCAAATGCTCCTCATGCTGGTCCCTAGTCCTCGAATATACCAAAATATCATCGATGAATACGATCACCGACCGATCCAGCATCGGTCGGCACACCCTGTTCATGAGATCCATGAATGCAGCCGGGGCATTGGTGAGCCCAAAAGGCATCACTACAAACTCATAATGCCCATAACGAGTCCTGAAGGCAGTCTTTTGGATATCCTCCTCGCGAACCCTCATCTGATGATATCCCGACCTCAAGTCAATCTTGGAAAACCAAGATGCCCCCTGCAACTGATCGAATAGATCATCGATCCTAGGTAACGGGTACCGGTTCTTAATCGTCAACTTGTTTAACTCCCGATAATCGATACACATCCGATGTGAACCATCCTTCTTTTTGACGAACAAAATCGGCGCTCCCCAAGGCGAGCTACTGGGTCGAATGAATCCCTTCCCCAACAGCTCCTGAAGCTGCGAGGATAATTCCTGCATTTCCGGTGGAGCGAGACGGTAAGGCGCCTTGGCGATGGGCGCCGCCCCCGGAACCAAATCGATACGAAACTCCACTTGCCTCTCCGGAGGCACGCCTGGTAACTCCTCGGGGAACACATCCGCAAACTCGCGTACAACCGGAACGTCATCAATCGAATTGGGCCTCTCCGCGGTCACACGAGTATCCATCACATAGGCTATGAATCCATCACAGCCCTGCTGCAAACTCTGCCTTGCCCTGGCCGCTGAACAAAATGCTGACCCACACCGGGTCCCTTCGCCATAAACCGTGAGCACTCCCCTACTAGGGTCTCTAACCATCACCAGCTGTCTCTCGCAGTCAATGACTGCTCCAAACTTACTCAACCAATCCATGCCCACGATAATGCAAACATCCCCCGTAGCTATAGGGACTAAGTCTATAGGAAACTCGACCCTAAAAATCTCGAGCACGCATCCTCGAATCACCTCGGTGGCATATACTGCTCTCTCGTTTGCTATAGCAACTCGCAGGGGACGACTCATCGTCTCCCGATCGATATCGATGTACTGGCTAAAGGCCAGCGAAACAAAGGACCGACTCGCACCTGAGTCGAATAATACCAAAGCAGGCACATGATTCACAAGAAAAGTACCTTCGCATATAGGAATATAAGCATAATGTCTCAGCATAAATGTAAATACGTGAAAGAATACATACCGACCACTACATCAGGCGCCGCGCGGACCTCCTCCGTAGTCAACTGGAAAGCTCTCCCACGAGCCTTCGGGGCCTTGGTCTTCACTGGCCGAACCTCAGGAACCCTGGCAGTAGGCGAAGATCCCTGGCGAAGCTGGGGGCACTCGGCCTTCCGATGGCCAGTCTGGTTGCAATGGAAGCAGACCATAAATCCCTTGGGGCAATCCTTCGCAATGTGCCCCCCCTTGCCACACTTGTAGCAAGCACCCGATCGACACGCCCCCTCGTGACCCTTGCCGCACTTCCCACAAGTACGGCTCTTCTGTCCTCCGGATCTCAAATCAGCGGACTTGGTCCGCTTGGCTGCCGGCTGCGACTGCGTCGGCCGCCGATCCATCCGTTGAGACTCGGCCTCCTCCCTGGCCTGGGTCTCCAACTCGATCTCCCGCTTCCTGGCATTCGCCTGAAGCTCAGCAAAAGTCTGATATGATGAGTTCAATACGAACTCCCGGATGTCTCTCTTCAGCACTCCCAAATACCGGCTCATCCGAGCCTGCTCCATGGACACCTGCTCGGGGCAAAACATCGCCCTCTCATGAAACTTCCGCGTGATCACTGCAACCGAATCATTACCCTGCTTGAGGGTCAAGAACTTCTGAACCAACCGTTCCCTCTCTACCGGGGGGACATACTCGTCTCTGAACATAGCAGTAAATCTCTCCCAAGTCAAGGCCGAAACCTTCGCGAGAGTGAAGTTCGCCGTCACGAACTTCCACCAATCCTTCGCTCCCAGGCGGAGCTGGTTCAGGGCGAACCGCACCCTCAGATGCTCCGGACATGAACAAGTATAGAAGCATCCCTCAATATCGGCAATCCACCTCATCGCAGCAATCGGATCCTGAGTCCCATCAAACTCTGGTGGCTTCGTGTTGCTGAACTCCCGGAACAGCAACGAGTCGCCCCCCTGTGGCCTGGCAGCAGCCACAGCTGCGGTAGCTGCAGCAGCGGCAGCCTCAGACAACGCGGCGTGCCGCTCATCAAATGTCTCCATCAGCGTGGTCTTGATAGACCCAAACATCTCCGGGATCTCGGCCCGGATCGCTGCAGCTACCTCCTCATGAATCATCTGACGAAGCTCCTCGTCAGTCACCCCACTCGTGCCAGGTCTGTGTCGTGGTCCAACCATGATGTCTCTGAAATACAACAAAAGAATATCAGAGACCCTATCGGGCAAAAATCGCACTCGATAACACAGTCCTGCTCAGTTTTCGATACTCAGGGGTTCCCACTTGGCTGCCTACTGACCCGGTGTCCTTGGTAGTACGGGCCCAATACTGCCAGTTACACCGCGTCGGTATTCACCCAAGTCATCCTCCCCAACCTCGAATCATGAGCACTCTATTCTTTTCATACTCTTGTTACTCACTCGCTCTCGAGCACCTCATAGAAGCAAGTTTTCCTAGACTAAGGCATCACAAAATCAGGCCACTCTAGCCCTAACATGTATACCTAGTCTACTAGCATGCGTATCATATCATATAATATATTGTACACATATAATAAGAGTATTTTGGGGATTTTTACCGTTCGGGCACTGGCTGACCGTACACACTTTTTCTTCTTTGGTCGTCTCACCTTTCAAAATTTAAATTTTAATTATTTAAATTAAATTTTTTTTTTGTAAAAACAATTTTCTCCAATCCCCGGTTTGAGTCCAGTTACACCCGAAGGTGTACCCGAATCCCTCAAACCAAGGCTCTGATACCAACTTGTAACGTCATAAAATTTCCAACCAAAAATTTTCATTTTTACAACCATTAAGACATGAGTAATTAATTTAGATTTCCAAAATAACGTCGTAGTCTCAAACGATTACATAACAAAAGATAAAATAGTTTCCTCGAGTGTGTGTACGATCACGCTGGCGCCTTCCCACGGTCCTCACTCGTACCTGAAACACATAAGCAACAACTGTAAGCATAAAGCTTAGTGAGTTCCCAAAATACAACATACGCACATATGCCTTTCCAGGCCTTGACCTTCCGGTCCATGTATTTCAGGGGACTTCCGTCCCGACTGGGTAAACCTTCCGGTCCTACCCACATCAACCTTTACAGTCCATAAGACCACGCCTTCCGGCCCATATCAAACATATCATACATGTCACATATAGCAAATAACTTAACACACATAAAGCATATATTCCATATCGTATTCGACCTTCCGGTCACATAGTCAAAACCCTTCCGGGTACAGTATAGTGAGAAGACTCACCTCGTATGCCTCGCTAAGTTGCTAACCGTAAATCCTGGAATCACTCGGGCTCGAACCCTCGAGCTGCAATCCTCCTATAATATTATAAATCTATAAATATTACTTGTACCAATAAGGTGGACCATCCAATCAAGTCAACACAGGTTGACCTGGTCAACAGTCTTTAGTCAATTTGGACTAGACTCGGCGAGTGCACAATAGTGACTCAGCGAGTCTACGCGTTTTTACCAACTCTCAAGAATTTTCCCTTTGACTCGTCAAGTACTCCCCTGACTCGACGAGTTCCACCTGGGCCTGAATCACAGGGCCACCGCGACTCAACTCGCCGAGTCTAAGGCCAACTCGGCGAGTCCCATCCTGACTCGGTCCACCTGTCAAAACCTTTCCAACTCTCTGCGACTCACTGAGTCGCCCACAACTCGGTCCAGTCTACACACAAGATGGTCTCAAGGACAATCTTCAAGTGACTCGTCGAGTCTGTTCTTCAGACTCGGCGAGTCCATGCCATGCACCAGCTAAAACTGGCTTTTGCGGTCAGATCCGCTCCATAAATACATAGATCTAGCCTTCCCAAGCTTATTTGTCACGTAAAGTCTCAGTCTTGGTTGCCATGCAATGCATACAAGGCTTATTTTGAAGAAACAACCTTTAATATGGCAAGTATAACTTCTAACTCAAAAGGATGGGCATAAAGCTTGTCATAAGGGGTCTCCTGGTCCTGCTAAAGTCCAGATCTAGGTCCCATATCCCTATGGGACCTCTCATACTTCTTATTCAAGCCAAGAAATGCAAGAAGAAACCCTAGATTTGGCCTATCAACACAAAACACGAAGGTTGGCTCAGAAAGTTACCTCAAGAAGACCCCCTTGATGAAATAACAACATATCTAAGCTCCCCAACACTTCAAGCTTGCTCCTCTCCCTCCTTTCCTTGCACTAACACGCAAAATGAAGAACAAAAGGCCTTCAAACACACACACACAAGGGCTTACAGACGTATGGAGGCTCTTGGGGTTCAAGGTGGCCGCATATGAGGGCCATAAGGTCCTTTAAATAGAGCTTAGGGCCGGGGAATTAGGGTTTCATTAAACAGCGCGGACTCGTCGAGTCCATCCCTTGGACTCGCCGAGTCCGGACGCGAACCCCCGCTAAAAACCGCGACCCGAATTGACGAGTTCAACCACCAACTCGCCGAGTCCCCTCACAGAAAGCCAAAATATAGAAGAAATGAAGATACCTGGGGATCCGGGCTGTTACAATTATTGTACCCTCGATTTATAAACTTGTGATACTCACCAACTATTTTCATAGTTGACGCTCGTTTTACATGCTTTTTCAGGAAGTAATTAGTAAGTGGATGTAAAGATTCATCATCATAGAGCATGCTGCATCGTGTTGAAGCTATTATGAAGCTATATTTTGAACAATGTTATTTTGAAAAACTTGTATTTTGTTTCTTTTGAAGCTATGGGTTGTAAACTTTTAAATACTGCTATGGTGATGTATCTTTATCTTTTGCATTGAAACCGTTATCGCTGTCATACCTTGCGTTTCCGCTTTAGCGGGGTGTGACATACCTTTAGGATTTGAAGCCTTAAAATTGAGTTTTGGACCCTTAATCTTTGGATTTAGGAGAGAGGTTAGAGAGAGAGTAGAGAGAGAAGGAAAAAGCTTCAAATGATGGGTTAAACACGTTTATATAGTTCCTAAAACTTGGATGCGGTGGAATTCTACCCGATACCGGCGCTAAACGCGGCTTTTGGTCGCACCCGATTGAGTTTCCGTCACCCGACGGGAACATTTTTAAAACTTATGAAATAATGATTTTGGGCTAAGAACATAAGTTCCTGAGTGATTTGGACCCTCAATGAATGATAATAAACATATAATTTTTAGTTAACTAAGTCCAAAGAGAAAACGGAACGAATCCGATAACGGCGACCTTTCGGGTAAAACGGGTTTTGGCGACGGACAATTTCGGGTTGTTACAGAAACCCCTTGTAGTAATGTCCGTCCCGATGAAAATCCAAGATTAGGTCCCTTGTAATAGATCTTTTAGGGACATAAAGTGAGGATAACGGGAATGGGTAATCGGGTTATTGTTGGTTGATGAAATTAAATATAATTATTTATTGTGGATTGAAAACCCTAAATGCTCACCAGGCTCCAGTCTTATTTGTATTACAGGAAGTGGCGTGAGGGCATAAGATGGATGAATCATCAAGTTGTTTTGTTTATGGGCCTATATATGTATATACCTGTTGTATGGCTTGTAATATGTCGTTTATGCTTTATGGTCTGCATCGGAACATGACATCCCGAATATTGTTATACAATGAAAATGCATCTCTTGATGGAATTTTTTGATAAACTTCATTTTATCATATTTTGTTTTGGGAACAAATTCCGCAACTCTTTTAAATCAATGGATTTACACTGAAATTATTGTAAAAGCATAAATGAAACCGGTCTTTTCTAGCCGTGATTTTGGGGATGTAACAGTTGGCATCAGAGCATTAGTTTAAGCAAACTAGGAATTTGTAGGATTTCTAGACTTAAACTTAGAATGCTAAGTGAAGATTATGAGACGAGTGTCTGTGATATTATAGACACGAGCACTAGTATATTTTGGGAAGCTACCTAAAATGCTTTTATGTGCTAAATGTTATATGTTGCCATATATGATATTATTTGTTCGGATCTACGGTTTGTTGCCAACCGGATCTGGAGACCTTATGTGTTTAGGATTCTAAGCATATTTCTATGGTATTAGAACTAGCATGTAAACGTTTCGGAGTGATATGGAAGATCGTAATATCTATCACGATTGAAGATCTAAATTTCACCTTATTTGGTGTATAGATCAAGAATGGCAAGAACAAGAATCTGTGTTGGAAACGCAAATGAGAATAGGAATCAACCGCTTGTGATTGAACAAATAGCTGTTGAAGTTGCTACACCAAAGTAGATCACTATGGCCGGGGTGCAAGCCATGATTCGGGCTATGTTAGCCGAACAAAGGGAAGAAATGCGACAGATGTTGCATGATAATAGGGGTGCAAGCCTATCATGCCCATTGAGGAACCTGAATTGATTCCCAAGCAATCGGAGGAAGGGAACAGTAGTCGTATTATGAGTCAATTTGGGACTCAAGGAGACGAAGGAAATACCTGGAAAGGGGAAACAAAAAGGATGGGCGAATCTATAAGAATTTCTTGGGTGCCAAGCTGCCAAGTTTTTATGGAAGCCCAAAGCCTGTTGAGATTATGGATTGGATCTCCAAAATGGAGATGGTATTTGAAAGTTGCGACTGTAGCAACAAACAGAAGACTGTCTTTGCAGTTAGACAACTAAAGACGAGAGTTTTGAGCTGGTGGAAGTTGTTGGTAGATACTATTTTACGAGGAGAAGCCCTGAAAATGTCATGGGAGAAGTTCTTGGAACAACTAAGGGTGCATTACTGTTCAGAGGTAGATTTGATTGATCTGAACAATGAGTTCCAAAACTTGAAGAATGGGACGATGAACATAGATGACTATGCTACTGCATTCACTGAAAAAATGAAGTTATTTCTGTACCTATTGCCAACGGTACTTTCCAAGATTGAGAGGTTCTCTAATGGACTGTCTGCTGAGTTTGGCCCGACAGTCATGATGGCAACCACTCTGAAAATAGTTGTTCGAGTAGCTAAGAATGTGGAGGCCCAACAGAAGGAAAAGGGTCTGGAAAGGATAGAGGTTGGTGAAAAGAGGAAGTCCGATGGACCTTCGGGGTCCAACAGAAAAAACATGTTCTCGAAGTCTGGTTCGAGGGGAGGTGGAGGCAAAGCCAAATGGTGCAAAAAATGTAAGAAGAAGCATCATGGGAATTATGAAGTGGTCACCACATGTTTTAAATGTGGAAAGCCTTGGCACTATGCCAACGAATGCACCCTCACTAAGAAAGTTTGCTATAGTTGCGGTGAGTAGGGTCACATCTCGAGGGATTTCCTGAAGAGGAAGGAGGCAGCTTGACCTAATATTCCTCCAAATCCGAAGGCGAGAACATTCCAGATGACACTAGAAGCTGCTAAAGATGAAGCTGATGTCGCTTCAGTTACCCTTCTCGTAAACAAATTGCTTGCCCAAATTTTATTTGATTCTGGAGCCAACTACTCATTTATATCGCATGAATTTGGTAGAAAACTGGCTTTGCCTATCGATAGACTAGATAATGCCTTATTAGTCAAAGTTGCTTGTGGCAAGTTTGTACCTTTTAGCCATCGTATGAAAAACATCTTAATTGACTTGAATGAGAATAAGTTCCACGAGGAATTATTGCCTATCAAACTAAACAATTTCGACATCGTGCTGGGAATGGATTGGCTTAGCGCCAATGATGCTGAAATATTGTGCATAAAGAAGATAGTAAAAGTAAACCCGCCAGGGAAAGAGTCATTTATGGTGTATGGGGACAAAGACAGAGTGAATTCTGGAATCATTTCATTGATGAAAGCCAGAAAGTGTTTGGCCAAAGGATGTACATCGTATCTAGCATTCGTAATTGATGCTAAGAAAGAGAAGAAGGAGGTGCAGAGCATTCAGGTGGTGTGTGATTATCCAGAAGTGTTTCCCGAAGATTTTCCTGGATTACCGCCTGATCGGCAAGTAGAATTCCGTATTGACTTGTTACTCGGGACGATGCCAATAGCAAAAGCACCTTACTGATTGGCACCGACACAGATGAAGGAGTTGATGATGCAACTTCAGTAGTTATTGGACAAAGGTTTCATTAGACCTAGTTCATCACCCTGGGCAGCTCCGATGTTATTCGTGAAGAAGAAAGATGGAAGTATGAGAATGTGCATCGATTATAGAGAGCTGAATAAGGCAACAATAAAGAATAGATATCTGTTTCCAAGGATTGATGACCTGTTCGATCAACTTCAAGGCTCAAGTTATTTTTCAAAGATTGATTTGAGGTCAGGATACATCAGCTGAAAGTAAGAGAGTAGGATATCAAGAAGACTGCATTCAAAACACGATATGGACACTACGAGTTCTTGGTTATGTCGTTTGGACTAACCAATGCTCCAACAACATTCATGGATTTAATGAATCGGGTTTGTAATTCGTTCCTTGATAAATTTGTGATAGTGTTCATAGATGACATTCTGATTTACTCGAAAAGCCAAGAGGAGCATGGTGGACACTTGCGAGAAGTTTTAGAAGTCTTGAAGAAGGAGAAGTTGTATGCTAAGTTCTCCAAATGTGATTTTTGGATTCAAGAAGTCCAATTTTTGGGTCACATGGTCAACCAAGAAGGGATAATGGTTGATCCAACGAAGATCGAAGCTATGATGAAGTGGGAACAACCAAAAAGTCCCACAGATATCCGAAGCTTTATGGGATTAGCTGGATATTATTGAAGGTTGATCCAAGGCTTTTCATCGATAGCTACTCCATTGACAGCTTTGACCCATAAAGGAGCTGCTTACGCTTAGAGTGACAAGCATAAAGAAGCGTTCGAGTTGTTAAAGAAGAAGCTATGTGAGGCACCGATTTTATCCCTACCCGATGGAGTTGATGTTGGATAAGGTGTCTAAGTCCATAACTTATTTGGTATATACTTGACACGACTCGGCATGGTCCATTTGGGTTGCACTTCACCCGAACTATTTATGGATAATTTTATGAGAGTTATACACATATGTTTATTAATATATTGTAAGTTATAATATATTAATATGAAGTCATGTTATTTAATTAGTCTTAGTCTTAAATTAATTATGAATTAATTTAGAGATTAAAAGGAAGACTAATTAAATTGTGGGCTATTGTATTTTATATGGTGTGGGCTAACACTCATTTGTTAATTGGATAGGCTTATATGGAAGTCCATGGATGATCCATGGAGCTTTTAACCCATGGATCCTTGGAAAAGGAAAGGTCATGGTTTATTAGGGTTTCACCCTAACCATGCACACTATATAAGCATGCTTATGTTGCATGAAATAGCCACTAGTGTGTGTGTTTTTTTGTGTGGCTGAATTTCCAAGTGTGTATACACTCTCTCAAAGTTTTCCAAGTGTTAGTGGTGATTTGTGATTTCCATTTGAGGCATTCACACTATTGGTGCTTGGCTCTCAAACTCCAAGGAATCAAAGTCATCAAAAGGTATGTAATCTCATCTAATTCTTTTATGTTTGAAAGTACCCCATGCCATGTTAGATAGGTTATGAACCTTGGAAAATTATTATTTTGCATGTATTTAGAAAAACATAGATCCAAGGTTTCTTAGGGTTGCATGCACACTTAGGAAGTGTTAGATTGCTCAAAACCCAACAGTGGTATCAGAGACTAGGCTTGTTTTCTTGAATACTTGATGCAAATTGCTGAAAAATGTCGAAAAACTACATTCTGCACAGCAGACTCACCGAGTCCATTCATGGTACTCGCCGAGTCCATGTGTATATTCAACCAACTCGCCGAGTTAGTTCATGCACTCGACGAGTTGGCAGGCCTGAGTGCAGATTTTCGAGTTTTGGTGTTGGAATTGGTCTAGAATCATTACCTTAAACTGTTTTGATCTTATAAAACCTGTTTTTGATGTGGTAATGATGATGGTGGACCAATTTCAAAGTTATAATCAAAGTTTCAAGTTTATATATGCTTATAAGATCCTTGAAAGTTGTTGATTATGAATGTTCATGAACTTATGGGTTTTGTTAGATCATAGGAATTATTTGCAAATTGTTTGTTAGTTAATTCTTGATCTTAATGTGTTTTAATGGAATTCATAATTTGTCCTCAAGTTATGGAATTCAAAAAGTTTTTCCTTTTAAATGTTTTTTAAGAAGTCATTAGTTACACTTTTAAAGAGTTTCTCTAATAAATGCTTTTATGGACTTCATAACTTGTCCTGAAGTTATGGATTTCCAAGAGACTCTTCATTAGAAGTTTTAAACACTTAATTAAAACTCATAAGTTATGAATATCCAAAAGTTTATGAATTGTTCAAAACTTGCCCTCAAGTTTTGGAATTTGTAAAGTCTCACACAAACTTTAAATCCAAACCCTTAGAGTTTTAAAAGTTAAAATTCAACACTTATACTATTTATAACATTAATGGTTAATTATTATATATATATGTATAAGAACAAGTCGTTTTACCGTTATTAGGCCTCATTCACGAAGCTGGTCTATAAGGTGGGTATAAGGTTGTTGCCTATAAAATGGCAACTTAATGGGTGTCCACTCTCACCCACCGCTTTCTTGACAGGTGGAGGGTCATTAGCCGAACGGGTAAGACAAGGACTTATAAATTATCATTAAGTATGATGAATATTATAAAGTAACTAAATGTTTTATTTAATTCCCAATCTTAGTTACTTTAGAAAAAAATGTGAATTTGGTGCTAGCCCATGGAATTCACACTTTGTACCTTACCAAGTCATTGGTGGAGCGCGTGTGATTTACCGGCACACTAACTTGGACTAGTAAGGATCATGAAGGGTGACTTAATTTTATCATCGATCGGTGGAGCGCGTGTGGTTTACCAGCACATTGATTAGGTGATAATATTAAGGGTACCATGTGAATTGGTATGGTTATTCACACCTTGTTTTGTGATCCTCGGCATCCCAGTCACAAAATTTGAGAGGGCACACTCGAGATTGAAACATGCCATTGAAAAGTTCAATGAATCTCAAAATATCTAGGAATTTCAAATCCAATTAAAACCTAATAAATTATTTCATTTTTCATAGTGGAAATTGGTGAATCGTCATTCGCCTACCTTCAAATATTTTATAGCTTGGATTACGGCATCCCTCTTCCAAATTATAAAATATTTTCTTGGGTCCTAGCCTAAATATTTCATATTGGGTGTTATATTAAGGATTTTGAATCAACTAACTTGATTATCTCCCATTGAAGATGTCTGGTTCAGACAACTATGATCTTCCCAAATCTCTTGGAACAAGCTTTCCTCGTATACATGATGTTCCCCAACATCATGCTTCTCCTCCTCCCCTCCTCTATTTATTCTCCCTAACCCACAAGTTTAAGGTCACTCAAGCCCTATTGGCAAGCATAGTTTATGTGTGCTCACATCTTAGAGATAAAGTCACATATTGAAAAGCCGGGAGAGTTGGGTGTCAAAGTCTTGTGAAAGTTAGATATTCAATCACTTTCTTGGTAACATAGTGATCCCCTTTGGGACTACTATGAGACAGACTATGACATGAACCTTAGTGATCTTAGCTATTTGCTTGGTGCTGTGGAATCAGCAATGATTTGGAACACTAGTAAAGCAAATTTTGTTAGAAGATCAACTTCCCAAACCTTAAATGGACATTCACAATGGTAGCATTGGATATCTAGAAAAGGATTTCTCTTCCCAATGGAAAGGGATCGGCCATAGTCAACTCGGTTGACCAAATGGTAAAGAGAACGGATAAGTATGAGATAGTCTCATGTGCCATTACCAAAGGGTCCATATGTTTTTTCCAAAGGGAGGGACACTGATTGCGAAGCTACCATATTTACCTGAAAGATCATAAGATTAATCAAGTCTAGAAGTTTGACTCTACTTCAGTTAAAGTCCACTGTCTAACTCTATTAAGTTCCTATTTGGAGATTCTTATTACATAATGTGAATGGGTCACATGTTCATGTTTTAAGAATTAAAGAAAAGATTGGAAGCTTAAAGAAACTATATGATGATCCTGATTGTGAAGATGGGTTTTGATCGCATGGTTCGGTGATCAGAATTTTGAGCTGTTACTTGAGAGTTATGTTATATTACTTAGGAATAGATAACAACAAGGTTTTCATATGGATTGTAAGGATAAGTTTTTCCACAAAGTTTTAAAATAGAAAAAAAGGGGGTTTTAATTTTATTTAATTTAAAAATATCCTTACAATGGCATTTGTGAAAAATTGTTGCTTATATGTTCCCAGTAATAGCAATATTGGAAAGTGGATTTGATTCTTTCATTTGTGGTAGTGTCTGAATTTACCAAATGAGGAAAGGTTCTCATCACCCAAGTTTCAATTCGACCGAAACTTGGAATCATACAACCTGTATTGTATGATGAATGAGAATTTTCATCTTTGGAAAATTAAGGCTAATTCCTTATGTGAACAAGGATAAGACTAATGGGATCCAGTACACATGCTTGTGCACTGGTCAAGTCCACCAAAAAGATTGATAAGACTATTCGTCATGATTTGCTAAAAGCTTAGTAAATATGGTTATACTTACAAGTTTAAGTATAATTCTGAAGCATTGAAAAGTTTTCAATGTGTGACAGAATGAATGGGAAAGAATCAAATTAGGCAGAAAGATAAAAGTTTCTCAAATCTGAAAACATGGGAGAGTACTTTAGTATCATGTTTTATGATCATCTTAATGATTAAGATACCATATAACAAATTCATACTCTAAGGACATCTTAGTGCATTGTTATGACAAAGAAGAGGGGTCATGAATTGTTGGAATGGTAAAAATCAAGAAGATGAATCATACTTCATTCCAAAACAACTCTTAGAGTCATACTCCAAGATTGTAACATTGAGTGACATAAAGTAAGGTTTAAAACACTTATCAAATGTAGTGTAAAATGTTTTCTACTCATGTACATTTGAAATTGGTAAGTGTGATGTCTTAGACAAGACAAAGACCAACTAAGACCAATTGTGTGAAGTGTTTATCTTGATAAGAATCTGCATTATCCCTTGAATATTTGTTTTGTCAAGGAATGGTCCTTGACTAGGGAAACTTATATGTCAAGAGGAGAGTGGGAGTCTTAAAGATCCTGAAAGGATTTCAAGATTTAATCAATAGTAAAACCTATAGTTTATCACTAGCACGCGACTTAAGGTTTGCAACTTATCGTGTTGACATAATTCTTATTTCCGTGCCTACTTCAAATAAGTTGAATATGCATGTGAGTAATCAGAGTTCAACTTGGAAGCATTGGTGGGATTTTGTGCTACCAAGTGGCAAGAAATTAAGATTGAACAAGTTCAATCCATTTGAGTTTGAATTTGTCACTAACCTTGTCTTGTGATTATGGTTTTGACAAATTCACATGGATAGGAACTCATACACCATAAAATCTAAGTGTCATAAGGTTTCTCTCCGATTCATGAGAATGATGGTGATGAGACGCTTTCACTAATTAGATTTTAAGTAGATAGCAGTAATTATTTGCATTTTCAAAAGTCGTTAGTGGAGCATGTGTGGTTAACCGGCACACTAACATGGACTTGTGAGAAATGGAAAATGCATAAGCAATTGAGACTATGATTACCGCATCCATTTTCACAGTTCTGGAAATTGTTTAGACACGCAAGTGAGATATCTATGAAAAGGTGTATGAATCTGAATTTTAGAAGTCCAACCGATTTTCGAATACATGTCAAAACCAGTGAGAGCATAAGTGTTATGCCAATAATCATCATGTTAGTGGGAGCATGATAATTATGATTAGCATTGCAAGCTAGCAATGTTAATTATAGAAAAACAAAAGTTTCAATTCGTGAAGTTGCATGGGTTGAAAAAGTCGTTTTGCTATAATTAAGGGAGAGGAAATTATACTTCATTTCAATTATAGAAGCTTAGATTGAGATTTTAATCATCTTTAGTCAAGGAAATATATATGAATTTTATGTCTGAATGGTTCGACTTAAGGAAATTCTGTATATGTTGCGTTCTCAAAATTCAATTATGACTACGACATCCCTCTTCATAGTTAAATTTTGAAAACATGGCAAATAAAAAATATTGTAGCAAAAGACTGGTCTAGTATCATGTCTTTATGTGATACATCATGAATCGTGTCCCATATGCTTCAGATATAGGATCGATTTCATGTGCTATAATATTCATCCTTTCTAAATTTTCCAAATGTTGAGGGTATTTAGAAGGGAAAAGTCTAGAACTGGATATGACTAAAGTGATTAAGCAATTGTCGAGGACAATCTGAGGTTTGCCAAAGATTGGTTGCTCAGGGACATTTGGAAGTATACTATTAATTTTGGCAGGACCATATTGACATTTTCTGAAAAGTGGTAAGTCTTGTTCAGAAGTGATAGTCAAAATAAGACTATGGAAATATCTCCATAGGTGGAAGTTATTCAATCTGTGTAAGATTAGAAAACCTTAATGCAAGAAGGATGTTCAAAGTAATGTACTTTGAATATGAGAATTCATTTCCATAGAGTTGATCTCCTTTGGAATACTCTGTAATGACTGATGACAAGGTTTTGGTGACCTTGTGCATAATCATTATGAGAGGATCAGTGCATATAAGTTTAAAATCTGACAAAATTTTGGTAAATGATAGGAATTAGAAAGTCTCTCATTTACAATAAGGATTTGGGATTGTGAAACGAGCACCATTGGAATCATGTTCAATTGATCTATTTCACAAAGTAAAGATCATAGACAAACATAGTGTGCATACTTGAAGTATGGCATAACTATTGTTTAGAAAAACAAAGTGTACATGCTAGGAGCATGGGATAACTATTGTTTTATTCAAGTATTAAGTTGATTACTTGAAACATTATACAATGAATAATGCGTAATTAATATGGTGATAAATAAAAGGTGGTTTTATTTATATTCAAAAGGGTTCTGAGACCATATTGGATTCGATTATTATAGTGTTTCACTTTGCATGTTCTGACTTCCAGAATAGCTAGGTTATTCTTTCCGAATGACTAAGTTATTTAAACACTCCACAGTTGTTCATATGTCTGAAGTAGGTATGAATTAAGACTGTCATGAATCGAGGTTGTAGATGGCTACATGTGTTTAGACATAGCAATGGTTGCTACAACATTCATGAGTGCTCATAAGTTATGAGTATTGGATTAAACCCACGCTCACTTGTATCACTTCATGGAATTTATCTCGAGTGATCGTGAGACAGTAATATCATATAAGTCTTCAAACCTAGAGATATGAGTTGTTACTTATGAGTTGGTTGTGCATTGATTGCACGTAAACACATTAGTAACTTGATGTTATACAACGTGCCTTTGTGTATAATTCAACAAGTAGTAGAACAAGCATATGAGTCGAAGTTTATCTGTTCCTTCTAGAAATAGAAGCGATATCTGGGCCCCTCGATTATTTTGTGTTGACCCATGTACCGGGCCCGGTCAGAACCTAATTGATGTGTTCAATTTAGTTCTTTGTCAAACAAATCGGAAATCAGGAAACAAACTTTTGGACAATAAGTACGACATTGTTCCATGTATTTGTCCGGCTGATATCATGAGAACAGAGAATTATATGATCACTTATCTAAAATGACGCTTCATAGTTCAACAGAGTTTTCGAGAGCTACGATTGTCGGTTGGTTGCTGAAGTAATATAGGCAAATACAGTTATTAGACTTATCCAAGTGGGAGTCTGTTGGATAAGGTGTCTAAGTCCATAACTTATTTGGTATATACTTGACCCGACTCGGCATGGTCCATTTGGGTTGCACTTCACCTGAACTATTTATGGATAATTTTATGAGAGTTATACACATATGTTTATTAATATATTGTAAGTTATAATATATTAATATGAAGTCATGTTATTTAATTAGTCTTAGTCTTAAATTAATTATGAATTAATTTAGAGATTAAAAGGAAGACTAATTAAATTGTAGGCTATTGTATTTTATATGGTGTGGGCTAACACTCATTTGTTAATGGGCTAGGCTTATATGGAAGTCCATGGATGATCCATGGAGCTTTTAACCCATGGATCCTTGGAAAAGGAAAGGTCATGGGTTATTAGGGTTTCACCCTAACCATGCACAGTATATAAGAATGCTTATGTTGCAGGAAATAGCCACTAAGTGTGTGTTTGTGTGTGGCCGAATTTCCAAGTGTGTATACACTCTCTCAAAGTTTTCCAAGTGTTTGTGGTGATTTGTGATTTCCATTTGAGGCATTCACACTATTGGTTCTTGGCTCTCAAACTCCAAGGAATCAAACTCATCAAAAGGTATGTAATCTCATCTAATTCTTTTATGTTTAAAAGTACCCCATGCCATGTTAGATAGGTTATCAACCTTGGAAAATTATTATTTTGCATGTATTTAGACAAACATAGATCCAAGGTTTATTAGGATTTCATGCACACTTAGGAAGTGTTAGATTGCTCAAAACCCAACAGTTGAAGACTTCGCTATTTTTAGCGATGCGTCTGGGGTTGGATTGTGTTGTGTTTTAACCCAAAGAGATAAGGTGATCGCATATGCGTCCCGACAGTTGAAAGAGCATGAAAAGAAATACCCGGCTCATGAATTGGAGTTGGCGGCGGTAGTTTTCGCTCTGAAGATATGGAGGCATTACCTTTATGGCACGAAGTGCAAACTTTTCACTGATTATAAGATTCTTCAATATCTCTTTAGTCAGAAAGAATTGAACATGAGGCAGCGACGCTGGCTAGAATTACTTAAAGACTAAGACTGTGAGATACTTTACCAACCCGATAAAGAAAATATTTTTTCTGATGCTCTTAGTCGGAAAGTTAATCTTGAAAGAAAAAGGCCAAGAGCGTTGAGAATAGAAGTTGTCTCGACAATTGTGGAGAGCGTAAAGAAAGCTCAAGAAGATGATTTTGAGAAGAATGACCATAAGGGAGAACGTTTGGGCAAAACGTTAGTGTTCGGTGTACACAGTCACATATTGAAGGTATTCCAAGATCGAATTTGGGTTCCTAAGTTAGGAGGAATAAGATATCTTCAAATGGAAGAAGCTCACAAAACCATGTACTCAATTCATCCCGGTAGCACTAAAATGTATAGGGACCTGAAACCCTATTATTGGTGGCCGACGATGAAGCTCGACATTGCAAAGTATGTGGTCGAGTGTGTGACTTGCGTGATAGTTAAGACACAACATCAGAAACCGTACGAGAGTTTAGAACCTTTGCCTATGCCTATGGGTAAGTGGGAAGACATTGCTATGGATTTTGTCATTAAACTGCCCAAAACAAAAAGTGGTCACGACATGATTTGGGTGGTCGTTGATCGATTCACTAAGAGTGCACATTTCATAGCAACCAATGAGAGCTGGTCTATGGAAAAGCTTGTGAATTCTTATGTGAAGGAAATTGTGAGGCTTCACGGTGTTCCGTTAACGATTGTATCGGATCGTAACAGTCGTTTCACCTTAAGGTTTTGGAAAAGTCTACAAGAGGAAATGGGTACCAAGTTATGTTTAAGTTACTCGAAGGCATCTTGATCTAAAATAGCTAGAAAAGAGAGGATCATAAGTCCTCTGAATTGAATCAAGAGATATGGAACAGGGGATATCTCAATATGACAGATATAGGATTCTATAAGCGATAAACAGGAAAGAGTTATCAAAGCAAATAAACTATCACTAAAGGAATGATTGAGGAGCAACGTTGGAATGAGGATTTCTATAACAAAGTTAGCTCTAGAAATACTCCTATAGTATTTCATGTTTCTCTGTGACGACGACTCATTGTTTGGGTATTGGGTAAGTTTTAGGCATGTCGCATACCACATTCACTCCCAAGCACATGTTAGCCATGTCTCGAATGAATATAGTTGATCAGGCTATATTGACCCTAGACACAACTACATAACTGCCTATGTTTAACCGCAACATTCAACACCCAATTACTTATGTTCTGTTCTACTTGAGGTTACGGTTTCCGGCGGCTAGGTATACTTGTATACTTTTGAAAATAATTATATTTTAAAGTATATTTTTAGTTCAGAGCATTTCGGCCCCTTAGTGTTTATAGTCTTATACCATGTAAGGTTTGGTACACTAGTTCACTATAAACAAGGGCTCTGATACCAATCTGTCACACCCCGAAACCAATGGCGGAAACGTTCCAGGGTGGAGGACGTCAGGTAGTATCACAACCAATGTATATAGTAAGCATAGTAAACACAAAACATTACATTACATAGAGATATTTACATTGTTTGAAACAAAGTGTTAGAAAAGTTATACATATATATCATATGAACAAAAGTTAAGACGAGTCTGCTATATGCTCCGTCTTCTCCAAAAGATCGTCATGTACCATTCTAATGTGGACCTGAGAATACAAGCAGTTTGAAATCAACATAAAGCTGGTGAGTTCATAAGTGGTTTATTTTTGTAAAAGGACAGGTTTCCTTTGGTTTTTCTGAAAAAGTTGTTATCCAAGAAAATCCCATATTTTCTTATTAGTAAAGTTTAGCTTTCCATTCGTTACACAGTCAAGTTAAGTTTAGTTATCCGTTTATTACATAATGAAATTAGGAACAGTTCGTAATGCAAGAAAATCCCATATTTTCTTATTTGTAAGTTTAGGTATTTGTTTATTCTATAGTTGGTTAGGAACAATTCTTTATCCCTAGAAAAACCCTTATTTTCCTAAAAGTCGTGGTTAGTTCTTGGTTCGGAATGATATGTACTAGTATCTATCATACTTGTCGTATTAGTTAGGTATTATGATATCCCGGTTATCCTACACTCGAATGTCGGATATCTACTTTACTTAGCTGTATTTTCGAACGGTTGGAGACACTTAGAGACGTACATTAGCTGTATATTCGATGTTTTGTTGACTTCCAAATCCGTACTTTAGTCCTATTTATGAAGCTCTATCGACATCCAAAGGCGTATGTTTTCAAAACTCTGTCGATATCCAAAGGCATACTTTCGAATTATTTCCGAAACTCTGGTGACACTCAAGGCGTACACTAGCTGTATTTCCGAAGTCTTGGTGTCATCTAAAGGCGTAGTTTTGTATTCGTTCTGTTACTTTCCATAGGTGTATCTTATTAGTATTAATTCTAATTTATGATTAGCATGAATCTTTGTAACAAACTTAAATTCATATCATTGCTTGTAACCCTTTTCGTAACTCATTTCGATAAACCAATCGCCGGTTCCAATTTCGTTTCCGATTCCGTCATTTAATTAAGTCATTAATGTGTATTTTATATTATGACTTAATGGGTGTCCTAATTCCTTTAGAAATCATTCTAACATGTCATATTAGTGATCGGAACATTTCTAGAATCAACCATATCGAGTTACGGCAACATGATCAGGTGCGACCAAAAGCCCCGTCTAACGCCGGTATCAGGTAGAATTCCACCGTGTCCAAATCCTGAACACTATTTAAAGTGTTCTAAGCTTCTATTTGAAGCTTTTGCTTCATCTCACTACTCTCTCTCTAACCTCTCTCCTCATACAAGATTTAGGTCCAAAATCAATGAATTAAGACTCCAAATCATAGAGGTAACCTTCCTAACTTGTTATTCAACCTTCTAGGTCAAATCCGTGTTTAAATTATGATTTTGGACCTGGAACATGTGTTTACGGCCAAGGAGCACGCTTGTAAAAATCAATTCTAGCAATCCCCGTGTCCATTTAAGCCATGTAGCACTCGAAATCACCCAATCATGAGTTCACGGCCGTGAAATCATGTATGTAGGGGATATATGGCTGAAAACTCATTAGGAAGTTTACTCTTGAGGAGTAAACTCAAGCCCCAAGTCCCTCGTATCATTACACGTCCGTAGATGTCACCCGGGTCACTCCAAACACTTGTTTTGAAGTGTTTTCGCTCATTGGAGTGTATCATCATATCTAATTAGTGTTTTAAAGTCTAATTAGATACCTTTGGATACCATTTCATATTACATAGGAACCTTGCATGTAATCAAGCCCCAAACCAATGTTTAGTGTTCGAAACAGTAGCGCCTTCTCGTCTGGTGAGTTCATACCCCTACCATTTTTGAATGGTTTTTAAATGTTTTCAGGGGGGGGGGGGATGCAAGCAAAAGTACAAGAAATGCTTGTACTCAAAACTTGTTTTGCATACATTGTGTTTCATATATATATATATATATATATATATATATATATATATATATATATATATATATATATTCTTTTGAAATGACAATCGTAACAAACAACAGTTTGAACCTATAGAACACATTATCATGTTATTTGTGAAACACATTATAAATTGTTATATTTATATTTTCACAAATGTTTTTCCCACAATATAGCAGTTAAAAGCATAACACTTAAACATGGTTTTGTCCTCAGTGAACACTCTACAGACATCAGAAAACATAAAACATTTGTAATGTCCTTAATAAAACACCTAGGCTCGAGTGTAAAGGACAGGATCCATTAGAACTTAGATAGTCATAGATACTACTTCCCCTAGGCTCGAGAAGTAAAGGGAAATCTTAAAGATTGGAGACACGTCCTCTGTAACACTTCCTTGGCACGAGAGAGTGGAGGACTACCCATGTAACCAGAATCTCCGAACAGAGGAGAGCGTGACTTGAGTGTATAGATCTATACGGGACTGACAATCCCGCACCTGGCTGCTAGCTACAGCCGAACCGAAAGGTTCAAGGGTGACGAAAGTCATAAAAAGGATACTAACCATGATGTCACACCCCAAAACCAAGAACGGCAGAAACGTTCTGGGGCGGAGGACGTCATGTAAAGTATCAAAACACAGTAAATGTAAATAAGCAAACAACATCATCCATTGCATTAAATATATAATTTTAATACAAGCGTGTTCTGTACAGTATAGACACCAAAAGTAATGTATATCAAAATAATAAGATGAGTCTTGGATGCGCTCCATCTTCTTAAAAGTTGGCCTCGGTACTTGTCTACTGATGACCTAAGAATACAAGTTATTTTGAAAGAGTTTATCAGTATTAAGCTGGTGAGTTCATAAGTATTTTAGTCTCGGTATTTGTCATCCAAAAACGTTTGAACATGTCTCAAGTGTAAGTTTGTAAAATGTAAGTAGATGTTTGTAAGTGTTTGTACATGTTTGAATCTCTCAGAAAAACCTATATTTTCTATTAAAGTAGCTTCTACCCAGGGCTTAACTGTTTTGTATGCTCGTTTGTTGTAAAAGTGTGTAATTTCCCAAGTGTAACTATCATTTAACAAAATATAGTTTGTACATTAAAGTTTAAGTGAAACAATCACTAAAAGTATGTAATGGGTAAATTATTGTAGTACTGTAGTGTTGTATTATAGGAACTACTGCTTTACTAACTACCTTAAACCGGATTTATATTAAGGTATCATGTGATAAATTGCACCATACTATCAACTGGTAACAACGACATACGAATGGTCGTAATAACGGAATGCCGTTTGGCACTCGCAGACCTGCAGGTTTGGCTGTAGCTAGCAGCAACGTGTAGGATAGTCAATCCAGTATAGATCTATACGCAAACTCACGCGCTCCTTCTAAGAAAATTCTGGCTACAACTCGGGCCATGACAATTAAGGCATGCTCCGATACAGTGGATTACAATTGTTAACGTATTCTTGTATATGTAATGTAATGAACTGTTCTAGTATAGTTGTATATGTTCTTCCTCTAGTATAGTTGTATATGTTCTCTGTCTAGTATAGTTGTATATGTTCTCTTTCTAGTATATTTGTATAAGTACTCGTAGTAATAAGTATTGACTCATGAATGAACTGACTTATTTATCTAGAAATTGTAGTAGTGTGATCCTATGTTACCCCGATGGTAACTTACAGATGATATACTGATAAGTATGAATAAGGAAGTACTTTTATGTCTATACATGTATATTTGATATATAACAAATATTGAAACGACCTTCGGATGACTACCGGAAATCCCACCAGACCACATCTCAAGCGCGAAAAGGAAATAGGGTGGATGGCCTTCCTAAGCCCTTTAAACATTTCTTATGTATCTATACATATATGGGCATGCAATTTATAAGAAGTAAAACAAATTTTAATAAAAGCATTTGATAAGTAAAAGAGTTTGTAAAACATTTTGAAGTAAAATAGTTTGATAAACAGTTTGAACAGTGATAAAATCATTGGTTTTCTAGTTATTAATCGCATGTGATTAATGTAATCACATGTGATTTATGTAATAACTATAAGTATTTAACTTGTATCGCCCCCATAAAGTATTTAATACATTTAAAAGCATTTCAAAGGTTAATTAAAGGGGTATGAACTCACTTGTGGTGAGTGGATTGGATTGAAGTATCGGGTAGCGTGCTAGGTGGCAAATGGAGACTTGTTCACACGCACGAGCCTAGTTATCATATAATGAGCATATATATATAACTAATTAGCCCAATAATAACTTAATAAAATAAGTTGGGACACTCAGGAACATGTAAACACTTTGCATAAGTGTTATAGGTCCTAAGGGTTGCTTCTAGGTTGTTATGGGACAAGGCTAAAGGGGTTTAATGTACCAAAGGGCTTTATATAAGAGTTTACTACCCAATAAACCCCACACAAGGAGTTTACAGTCGTAAAACCCTAATTTTATGGCCATGGACTCTAATCTTGGTGGTAATGTGTGTTTTGAAGTGCTAAATGATCTCTAAAATAAGCCTAGCTTGGTGGTTTAATCCTTTGGGTAGTTTAGGGCCTTAAAATACTCCTTTGAGGAGTTTACGGCCAAAAGACCATTGCTTTTGGAGTTTACAACTGTAAACTCTCAAGGGATGGGTGTTTTAATTCATTCAAGTCTCTTGCACAAGTAGGATAACTTCTAGGCTTTTGTTTAAGGCTAAAGGGGACCCTAGGCACACTTTGGTGCCCTTACTTGGTGTTTACGGCCCAAGAGTTGTTCCTTGGCCGTAAACTCCCTTTAAGGGGTGTTCTTGATGTTTAAAAGTCCATAGATTAGCTAGGATTAAATGGGTATTAAAGTCTAGAGCCTTAGGAGTAATTAAGACACATTTTGTCCCTTGAATTTGGAGTTTACGACCTAAGACTTTCATGGGCCGTGAAATCCTAAAGTTATTTGTTTTTGATTGTTTTGGAGTTTACTCCCCAAGAACGTTCTTGGGCGGTAAACTCCCAAATCTCACATATTTGACATGTAATCTAAGTTATTAAGCATATTACAAGCATTAAATAACAACTAGAGAAGTGTACTCACGATTTGGGATGAAAACTCGAAGATCCGTGAAAGAGAAAATGGCTTTTCTCTAGTTGGAATTGTGAATAATGAATGGATTTAGTTCAGAAATCTATTTATAGTCCTGAGATATTTTTGACAGAAATATTTTTATTCCTGAAATGATTTCCAATATAATAGGGTGTTGGAATAACAGTGTTGCACAAAACCGTAGTGCATCCACTCTCCTGATATTTACTGAAGTGTAAAACCTAAATTACTCCAACTTATACGAAAAGTTTGAAAATCGACTATGATTGTTATAACTTCTATTGAAGTGATACTGTTTGTATAGAATGGAAATTTCGGATTGTTACACATGACCCGAGTCATATCTAGTCTGAAGTGTGGTTTAGGACTCGCAATCAAGATTATGAACACATTATACTTAATTAATAGTCTTATATATGTGTTAAAACTATTGTACATATAAGGATAATCAGACTTTCAAGAGACTTCACACACACACACAGGTAGGAAAATATGGGATTTTCCTGGGGATAACATTGGACATAATCAGAATCGGTAACAATTCACACGCACACACATGTAGGAAAATATAGGATTTTCCTGGGTAACAGTAGTACGTAGCCAAAAAGTGTAACAATTTGGATAACTAAACTTTGCAATTCACAAGAACAATTATGATTTCAGTGTACATCTTTTACATTACATTTTGGATTTGGCAAACATTACTTTTAAGAAAATATGGGATTTTCTTGGATAACCGCTTTTTCAGGAAACCAAAGGAACTCGTACAATTTTCAGAAAACTAACCGCTTATGAACTCACTACCTTTATGCTGATTTTCAAACCGCTTGTATTCTCAGGTCCGCACTAGACAGGTACCCGACGATCTCTTTTGGCGAAGACGGAGTGCGTAGAAGACTCGTCTCATTTTGTTCATATATACTATGTATCACACTTGTACGATTTACTTTTGAAACAAATGTAAACTTTTATATATGTAATGTAATGGTTGTCTACTTTGATTACTATGTGCATTGGATTTGATACTCAACGTGGAGTCCGCCCCGGAAATGTTTCCGCCTTTGGTTTCAGGGTGTGACAGATTGGTATCAGAGCCCTTGTTTATAGTGAACTAAGTATACCAAACCTTAGAGGTATAAAACTATAAACACTAAGGGGCCTAAGTGCTCTGAACTAAAAGTATCCTTCAAAGTATAAGTATTTTCAAAAGTATACAAGTATACTTAACCGTCGAGATCCGTAACTACAAGTAGAACAAAACATAAGTAAATCGGTATTGTGTACTGCGGTTAAACCTGGGAAGTTATGTAGTCGTGTCTAGGATCAATATACCCTGGCCAACTATATTCATTCGAGACACGGCCGACATGTGCTTGGGAGTGAATGTGGTGTGTGACATGCCTAAAACTTACCCTAGTATCCAAAACATCAAACCGTGGTCGTAGCGAATCATGAAATACTATGGGAGTACTTCTCGAGTCAATCTTTTGTAGAAATACTCATTCAAGCATTGTTCCTTTGTTAGAACAAAGTTCTGTCAGGATTGTATGATTCTAAGCAGAATATAAATAAGAACGTAAATAAGAACACAAGTATTGCAAAGAAGATGTCGAATGATTAATGCAAAATACACCAGAAGGGTTCGATTAAGAACTTCAATCTGTAGAGGTAAATATTAAGGTTACAAGAATCAATGTGAACGACAATTCTATCTTATACGCATACATGCATGCATATATTTATAACAAAACCCTAACAACTTATCTAGATAAAGGAAACTATTCTAGATAACTACGGATGGATAAGCGAAATCCGATTACAAAACAAAAAGCCCAAGACGCAACACTAAAATATTCAACAATCTCCCCCTTTGCGTCTTTGGAGCATAAACTCTATTCTTTTTTCACACCAGTGGGCTTCTTCACCATTTCAAATATCCTCGGTATAATGGCCAGAACGTGTTGTCTAAACGTTATATACCACCGGAGCATATCTGTAAAATTCTTCTTGTCTGATGGTGAGTTCTGCTTGCATCGATGAATGATGTTGATAATATGCTCCAAACAATCTGTTGAAAACAAATTCTTGTGAACCAATGCAAACAGAAACTTATGTCTATCACCCTTATTGAACATAACAGTGAAGTTGGTTGAATCAATCTGCCCCAACTTCATTTTATTTACATCACCGGGCTTAGATGATGGCTTGACTGTTGGCTTCTTATTCATCACTCTTACTATCTCCTGATCCATTGTGGCAAGCTCATGGATATAGGAGGCCAACATTCTTTTAAGATGTTTCAAAATCAGCTCATACTCTCTTTGATTTGAGAGCAGAATGTTGTATAGCAAAATCCAATCATGAGGATTAAGATTGGGTAGATCTGCCAGAGAGATGAAATATTCTGTGTTTTCTGTACCACGGTTAATCTTGAAATGTACATTCATAAATCTCCCAGCAAGTGATGATTTCAGTACCTTGACTCTTGTAATCTTCTATGCACTCCAAGTCAAGTACTGCGGTTGACCGTTCTTCAAATAAAAATCGACTAACTCCCTATCAACCTTCAAATTGGGAAAAGGAACCTCAATAGTGACCTCAAAGCAATGATAAGTAAATGCTCTTTTAGTGATTGGCATGTCAAACTGCGAGTCCTTTGAGTTTTCACATTCAAAAGAAGCAATTGGTTCCAACCAATACATGGAAGGAAACTCAATCGCTTGGGTGATAAGAGTATCTCTATCCCACTCGGGAAACAGAGTCTTTTTGCACTGCAAGACCTCCTCTTCTTCTTTACTCTTTTTCTCCTTCTCTTCAGCCTCTTTTGCCACCTTCATAGTCTCATCAAGCTCTCTGTCTCATTTCTTTCTTTTGAGAGCTTCAACAATAGTCTCTTCAGGATCAGAGTCACTGTCGTCTAGAATTTTCTTTCCAGAAACCGAAGCTACATTAACCTTCGGTTCTGTTTTGACATTACTCTCGTCTCCCCCTTGTTTCGGAAGAAAGACTTTCTCCAAGACACCTTTCATTTCACTAAGAAGAGAAATGGCAGGAAGAAGTTTAGTTTGGAGATGCTTCCGAATAGTCAAAGTCAGAATGGGATCATGGGCTTCGAGAAGAGTAGTCAACATATTCTTCACATCACCAGCACAACTTTGAAAGACATCTCGTTGACTCTTGAGTAGAGAGATCTCCTTTTCATTATGGGCCAGTTGTACTTTCTGTAGCTCAATAGTTGCCTGGTGTTTGATCAACTCCTCCTTCAATGTGCTTTCTGCAGTTAAAGTAGCAAAACAAGAATCCAAGGATTGAAGAAAAGATGTGGATTCTGTTTTGAGATCATCACGAAGGGCATCAAACTTGGTAGTTTCTTCTTGAAGAGTGTGGGAAAAGGAGTCCATAGAAGCTTGATATTTTGGTGCATTAGTATCAGCATGAGCTTTGAGCGAATCAAGGAAAATCTGAGTTGTATGAACAACCTCAGTAACCTTCTCTGTGGCCTGGGAACATGAAGCTGTGGACTTGTTAACTGCAGCAGTAGATTGGTCAATGGCTTCAGTATATTGCTGAACAGAAGTCTCCACAAAAGCTTTCATGACAACCCCGCTATAAGCTTTGCTGTCTGTAAGCAGTCGGTCAAGCTTTTTATTAATGTCTTGAAGTTGTTGATTATTAGCAGGAGCATCAGCATCGGTATCAGTTGGAAGCCGGTAAGGACTAAAGTATAATGAATTATACTCTTCGTCATCTCCTCCTAAAGTAGCACCAGAGTTAGAAGATGGGGTGGGAGATAGTGGTTTAGAAACAGGTGGATCAATCAAAGTAGTAGCCCCTGTATCAGATACATTGACTTCTACTGGGATTTGGGGAATGGTGGTGGTGATGGATTCTGTTGCAAGAGGAGTTGAGATGGGTGTAGTGGAGACAGGAACAGAGGTACTAGTAGTTGAAGTTGGTAGAGAAGAAGTTTCAACAGGAAGGGTTGGTATATCTGTGGGAACATAAAGTGGAGATTTCTGTTTTGGTGATTGGATTAGAGTGGAAATTTTTGTGGGTTGAGGAGATAGAAGTCTAGTAGTTTCAGGAGAGACTGGTGGAGTAGGAATGTGAGTATCTTTAGGAGATGGAGGTGGGGTTGGAGATCTCGTTGGTGTAAGCTCTCTGGTGAAGACTGGAGGATTCTCAGTTTCGGTTTCTTGATCTTCAATGGTTTCAGGTTCAGGAGACAAATTTCTCTTGGGCCTTTTAGCCATCTTTTTAATCTTCTTCGGCTTTGTTTTAGAAGAAGCTTCCTCACCAGCCTTTCGCTTTGAAATTTTCGGCATTTTCTCCTTTGCTTCTTCTTTCTCTGTTTTCACCACCCGCTTGCCTCTGGTAGCAGGTTGTTCCAAAGTATCTAGTGCAGCTTGTTGTTCTGCAGAGAAGACCCTCGGACCAACTGGAGACAATTTTCTGTAATCTTCCATTACCGTGCTCTGTGCTGTGACACACCTGTACATCGATTCAAGAATTGATCCATAATGAGGAAACTTACGTGGATTAGATAAAATAATCTTTGTGGTGTGAAATGAAGCGATATAGGTAAGAAGAGCGTCTTTCATAACCGGAATCTCCAAAGAATCCATGGCTTTTCTTATAATCACGGTCCAGAAATGGGCACATGAAATCTCTAAGTGACGGGTTGTGGTATTCAAACTCTGCACCACTTGGGACCAGATTATCGTGCCATAATCTAGATTGATCCCGTTATATATACCATAAAGAATGGTGAGAAAGCCTTTGCTTGTGGTATCAGAATCACCACTTCTTTCCGCCAAACCCTTGATGAGCAAGGTCAGCAACCTATTCTACTGCGATGGTAAGCAGGACTTCTTGACCTTCGCCATCGATGTAAGTACGTCGGTGTACCCCATCTCGTACAGCATTGTGAAGATTTGGGTTATTGTGATGAAGTCTAGTGAGATGATGGAGGAATCAACTGCGAGCCCTAAAAGGGAACAAAACTTCGTCTTTGAAATAGAGGATTTCTTATCGTGAATATTGAAGTAGATGCGATCCTTATTCTTGTCATACCTCGTTGATGAGTACACTTGAGATAGTAGCGACATCAGAACTGCTTCGACTAGGGTTAAGGCCATTACCAGAGGGGAATACTTCAGACACTCCACCACATGCAACATATATGAGTCATATGCGAATGTACTCATTTCGATTATCAGATTTTGGTTGGGTTGGATTGTAAGCAAGGAGGATGTTGCAGTTTGATCATGCGCGGAGGATGAGGTTGCTATTGATGAACGAAGAAGAAGATGAACAGTTTAATCTTTGTATGAGAGAAATAATCTGAGACTTGGTAAATGAAAAATAAAACGATCACCCCTATTTATACAGTTTCCTGGAGAGAGAAATCGTGATGATGAGGTTGCTAAAACGTCGCCTGAAAAAGCGCGATTTGACAGTGTGGTTAATCCCAGGAAAACATAAGCACGTGTGGGTTTGAAACGGATCAAATTCATGCGCCCAAATCTTATCTTCGAACCGTTTGAAATTCCCTGTCACTCCGTGTTTGGTTACAACGGATAACCAAAACTTGTACCAATAAGTAATTAGAATGTTGGAAAATATTAATATTCGTGCATACGAGTGTGAAAGATAAAGAAATAAAACAAGTATGTATTGGATGTGAGTGATGTCCTTTTAGAGGACAGAAAGCAGAGGATTTCGGGCAAGAATCACTTCCTTGAAAGTCAAGAGAGACTTGAAGTGCTTGTGCGGTTTCCCGAAAGTACGATCAACTGTTTGTTAATAAACAATGAAAGGCTTCTTTTGATCATATGCATTGGATGACTTTCCTCCAACCGAACATCGAGTTTTAACATAAAACCGATCGTTGGTAGAGGTACCTATGAGACCGATGGGATCTATTGAACAGGTAGGTGGGATATATTATGTTTATGACTTATAGGAAGCAGAAATCTCAAAAAAATTAAATTGGACTTCTTTTGGGAAGAAATGTCTTAGCTGTAGACGATTTCGTAAAAGATCACGCAAAATAAAAAGAGATTTCCTTAGGTAACTAGTTAATGCTTGAGTATTTCACTCACCGTCAATTCATTTTTGGTGTCGGATTTTGGGTTTCACTTAGAACGTGGTAATCGTATCTAAGATCATTAACACAGATGTTGTGTAACCATAAACCTTAGTGGTAAAGACCGAGAGTCTCAAGGGTTACATTAGTGAACCGAAGGTAGATGGAGAATATAAGGAGGTGGTTAAGGAACTAAATGTACCTTCTGCTAGATAAGCGTGACAGAGCAGAGAAACTCTTTACTCAAATGAGAAGAGTAAGGTAGCTCTAAACCGAGTGAGTTAAAATAGCCTGATTTGGAAGAAACGATGGGTATCGATCGAATCATTAAGGCTTACTCGAGATCATAGAGGCTTTATGACAACATACAACAACATGCTTCTAGGGACACTTAACTAGGTTGTATAAAAGTGAAATCATACCTGCTTGAGATTTTTCGACGGTTATTTTTGTGTTTACGTATTAATAACAAACACCAAACAAAACAAACAAGCAACAAATAAAAAAGAACAAAATATTTTTGGATTTTTGGATATTTTCAAAAAGATAAAAACAGAAAGATAAAATATTTTTGGATTTTTGGATATTTTCAAAAAAATAAAAACAGAAAGATAAAATATTTTTGGATTTTTGGAGATTTTCTAAAAAAAATAAAAACAGAAAGATAACATATTTTTGGATTTTTGGAGATTTTCTGAAAAAAAAAAATAAAAACAGAAAGATAATAAATATATATAACCGAAACCTTGTCTTATTAATGAGAGTAGACAGAGCGAAGCCGAGATTTACGGAGCCGAGATATACAGAGCGGTCTGTTTATTTCGAAAAATCTAGAGTAGAGATAGACCGAGCGCTATGTCTATCTCTGTCGTCTTTATTTTAAGGAGAAAATTGAGGATTCGGTACCGACTCTCCTTCCATCATACCCAAGCCTTGTAAGATTTTATTGAAGGTTGTTTCTGGTAAGGCTTTAGTAAAGATGTCGGCCAGTTGATCAGCAGAATGAACAAAATGTACTTCTACGTTACCGTCTTCTATGTGATCCTTGATGAAATGATACCTTAGTGCTATGTGCTTGGTTTTCGAATGTTGCATTGGATTATGACAAATCCTGATTGCACTTTCAGAGTCACAGTAAAGAGGGATCTTTTTCAAACTTAGCCCATAATCTCTCAACTGAATTTGAATCCAAACAACCTGAGAGGTACATGATGCGGCAGGGATGTAATCTGCTTCTGTTGTGGACAAGGAAACACAGGTTTGCTTCTTTGATTGCCAACTGACAAGTTTTCCGTCAAGGAATTGACATCCTCCGGTAGTGCTTTTCCTGTCCAATCCACATCCTCCATGATCAGCATCTGAACAGGCTTGTATGAAGAATCCAGATCTTGCGGGATACCAGAGACCGAGAGTTGATGTCTTCTTCAGATATCGAAAAATATTCTTTACAGCAGTCATGTGGGGTTCTCTTGGATTAGCTTGAGACCTGACACAATAACAGACAGGGAACATGATATCTGGTCTACTAGCTATTAGATACATAAGGGATCCTATCATTTGTCGATAAAGAGTTATGTCTACAGCCGGTTTATCCAGAGATGGGGTCAGCTTGATACCGAATGCCATTGGAACCTTTACTTTTGAATCACCCTTCATTCTAAATTTAGTCAACAGATTTTTGGTGTATGCTTCCTGGTTTATAAAGATGCCCTCTGGTCCCTGTCTAATATTCAAACCAAGGAAAAAGTTAATCGGACCCATTGTGCTCATTTCAAATTTAGTCTCCATCAACTTTCTGAATTCAGCGGTTAAGCTAGGATTCATAGAGCCGAAGATGATATCATCAACATAAATCTGAACAATCATTAGATGTTCGCCTTTCTTCTTTCGAAAGAAGGTTGGGTCAATCGAACCTTGTTTAAACTTTGACATTTTTAGAAAGCGAGTAAGAGTTTCATAACAGGCTCTTGGTGCTTGCTTTAGCCCATAGACATCTTTATCCAGTACGTAGCAATGATCCGGGTACCTTTCATTCACAAAACCGGGTGGTTGCTCAACATAGACGGTTTCTTCTAATTCTCCATTCAAGAATGCACATTTGACATCCATTTGGAAAACTTCGATGTTCTTGTGAGCGGCATATGCTAGAAAAATTTGAACAGACTCTAACCGTGCCACAGGAGCAAATGTTCTTCATAATCAATCCCTTCTTGACAATAGCCTTTTACAACCAACCGAGCCTTGTTAAGAATGACATTACCTTCTTTGTCCAACTTATTTCTAAATACCCATTTCAAGCCAACAACATAGGCATCTTTCGGTGTAGGAATCAATCTCCAAACTCTGTTTCGTTCGAATTCATTGAGCTCATCCTGCATTGCTTGAACCCAATCAGAATGATCGAGTGCAGCATTTACGGTTTTCGGCTCTATTTTGGAGATAAAAGAGTTAAACATACAAAATTCCACTTTGGAGAATAATGTTGTTTGTTTTGCCTTCAGTTGAGATCTAGTAAGAACACTTTCAGACGATTCACCAATAATTTGCTCTTTGGGATGGTCTTTTGTCCATTTTACTAGCAGAGGATAGCTAGGATCATATTTTGGATTTAGTTCTGCTTCAATTTCAATTTCAACATCTGACTTATCCCCTTCACCTTCGTCAGTTGAACTATCACTTGTTCTCACCTTCTCCCACTCGACTGGCAAACTGTAGCCTATTTCTTCAACATAATCGACAGTAGGGGTCTCCCCCTCGATTGGATTTTCGCTTGTTAATTTTGGTTCAGTTGTTTGAGTATCAAACGTGGCGGAATGGTAATTCTCCCTCTCAACAGAAACTCCAGATGGTTTGAAAGTGTTATCGTTCTCCCCCTGGAACGTTGAATCGGAGTTTGAAGTACTAGGTGATGGTTTAGGAGTAGGTGTGTCGGTTTCCAATGATTTGGCAGCTTCATCTATAACTTTCTTCAGATTATCTACTTGTTGTCTACTGCTGTTACCTACGAATGGATTGCCTTTTCCGGTTCATCGAACAACTGAATGTATTCATCAAACAGATTTGATATTGGAACCGAGACCTGTCCAGTTGCTAGAAAGATGTCTCCAGAGGCATCTTCTATCCTTTCAACCTTCTTCATGTAATTGTCGTCAAAGGTGACATAGTAAGTCTCTTCTATTCTTTTGGAACACTTGTTCAACACTCGATATGCTTTTGATGACAGAGAATAACCCAGAAAGATCTCCTCATCGGCTTTAATGTCAAACTTATTTCAGTTTTCTTTAGAGTTAAGGATAAAGAACCTGGAACCGAATATATGGAAAAACTTGACGTTTGGTTTTCGATTATTTAAAATCTCATAAGGAGTTACTGAGAATCGCTTGTTAAGGAGGGACCGATTCTGAGTATAACAGGCCGTAGCAATGGCATCAGCCCAGAAGTATAGAGGTAGAGAGGCATAACTGAGCATGGTCCTAGCTGCTTCACACAACGATCGGTTTCGTCTTTCAACGATTCCGTTTTGCTGTGGAGTATAAGGGGCCGAAAAATTGTGTGTGATCCCCTTATCGGCCAGAAAGTCTTCGAAATCCTTGTTTTTGAATTCCAGCCCATTGTCACTTTTGATGTTTTTCACTGTCTTCTTTAATTGAACTTCCACTTGCTTGATGAACATCTTCAGCTTGGGAGTTGCATCTGATTTCTGTCTAAGAAAGAAAACCCACGTGAAACGTGAAAAATCATCTACAATTACTAGAATATACTTACTTCCTCCGATACTCTCTATAGTAGATGGTCCACACAAATCGATATGTAACAATTCAAGTGCTTCCACGATCTTTGTATTAATGCGTGTTGGGTGGCTTTTTCTGCTTTGCTTTCCCATTTCACATGCTGCACACAAATGCTCCTTTTCAAACTTTAGAAGAGGAAGACCTCGAACGTGATCACCAATTACCAATTTGTTGATATCTTTGAATTTCAGGTGAGATAGACGTCGATGCCAAAGCCAACTTTCATTAGTCTTTTCCTTTGATAGCAGACAGATAGCTGGTGTCCCTCGAATAGGATTAAGATTCAGAGGATACATTTCTCCTTTTCGTGCAGATTTTAGCAGAACTTTCTTGGTTTTTTTTTCTATAATCTTAGATCCTGTATCATCGAATGATACCTTCAAGCCTGTGCCCACAACTAATTGTGAGACACTAATGAGGTTGTGCTGAAATCCCTCCACATAAGCCACCTTTCTGATGGAAAAGTCTCCATTAGTTATCATCCCGTATCCTTTGATTGTTCCATAGGAGTTGTTTCCAAATTTTACAGAACCGCCATCCTTTAGAGACCGAAACTCCCTTAATTCCTCCTTTCTTCCTGTCATGTGACGCGAGCAGCCACTGTCTATATACCATTCGTCGTTGAACTGCTCGTCACTGATTACCTGCAATTTCAAGCAGATTTAGGAACCGAAAGTTTCTTGGGTCCTGGTGAGTTTTTCACAGAGAAAGGAATTACAATAGAAGCATCAACAAAATAAGTTCGTTTGACGAGAGTTGTTTGATCTTTTCTTTTGATGGTAAACACCTTGATTTTTGTTTTATCTTCTTTAAATTTTAATGTATCTTTATTAGTTGGTTTAGTGTTTTTTGTTTGATTCTTAGGTTTAGGGGAGGATCGCTTATGTTTATTTTGGAACCTGGAGGATCCATATCTAGAATTGGGACCAAAACTGGTGTTAGAACTGAATCTGGTGTTAGGACTGAACTTCGGTCGTTGACTAAAACCTGGTGTAGAACTGAAACTTGGTTGAGAACAGAAACTTGGTTTAGAACCGAAACTCGGTTGAGAACCGAAACTTGGTTTAGAACCGAAACTCGGTTGAGAACCGAAACTTGGTTTAGAACCGAGACTTGGCTTTCGATTTTGGGATTTGGAATAATAGGAATTAGGAGCAAAATCTTCCTTTAACTTTTGCTTTTCCTTTATCCATGGATTCTTTCCTAGGAAGCTCATAGTTAGGATTTTGAGAATTCCAATGCCTTTTCCGTTTACTTAGATTCGAGGCATATCACTGATTTCTGAGTCTTTTCTGTTCAGCTAGCTCCTTCTGAGATTTGTGAACATTGAAACTTGACTTTGATTTCTCCTTCATTATCTTGTCTTCCACTCTGGTTTTGGTGCATTCCTTAGTTTGAACTTCCGATGCTTCCTGTCTCTTGAGTGGACCTTTTGGTTCTTTTCTTTCGATTGGAGCATCAGGTTGCATTGATGGTTCTTCAGGTACATCTTTCATTCCGCTTGTGCTGGGAATATCGAAACTGGAAGGTTTATTGATGGGTTCTGGTATGTATCGTCCTTTGACTCTCCATGTGGTTCTCTCAGACAGACCCACAGTCTCATCTGCATTGTCAATGGGAGCAGACCAGAAATAGTCTTCGTATCCTTCTGCATTATCCTCTTCAACTATCGTCCTAAATTCAATTGTTTGTCTGTGAGTGACTCTAGTCACAACATAAACTTGGTTTGGTACGGTCTGTACCTTCTGATAAACCAAGGCCTTTTCTTTGAGTTTCGGTTTTTGTTCCTTTGACAGACGAGCAAACTCAACTGAGTTTTCTGAAATAAGAGGTTTTTCACTCTTGGCTTCATTTTTCACAAACTCCGAACAATCAACAACATCCTCTACTGAGATTTCACTCATCTCACTTTTTGTTTCAAATTCAGAAGAATTATCTATTATTATTTTATTATCCTTGACGATTTTGGCATTTGATTCATCGAATGTTTTTATAGTTTCGGTTTTAATTTTCAGCCTATCATTTTCATCTAAGATATCTCTTAACATACCTTTATGTTCCTTAGAATCGATGAAAGTTTCTATCTTATCTAAACCTGGCGTATATGACAGGGATGTTTCTTCAGAGGAAACTTCTGATTCACACTCTGCTATAACATCATCTTCCTTAAATTCAAGAAAGGGCAAAATCATTTTATGTATTTTCTTTCCAATTTCACAATTAAGATGCAATTGAGCAATATTAGTATAAAGATGCTTAGCAATTAAACATTAAACATTTCTTTGTTTTAATAATTTCAAATTGTCTCTTTGCAAATAAATACTCTCATCCCTAGCCCTAACTAACTCCGCTTCCTTCCGCTCAATCCAGATCCTTCTCTCCTCACTTTTTGACTTCTTCAAGTTTTCACATTTAATACGCTTCATCATCTTCACCCTCTCTCTTCTCAGCCATCTTTCTTAACATGCAATCTTTGGCAAAGTGGTTCTTGCCATGACAGTAATTGCAGTCGTATCCAGAGTCTCCTGCAAGTTTGTTTTCCTTTTTCTTTTCCACCTTTTGAGAAGAGCCTTTCAGTTCCTCTTTTACTTTCTCGGAACTGTAACTTCCTTGCCAATTTCGGTTCTTATTGGTAGGAAATTTTCTTCTTGCAAATTTCTTTGGATTTGTTATCATTTGAGCATACTCCTCACTTGTAAGATCACATTCTGACATGTCTGACTCTTCTTCTTCCTCAACAACACTTTGTCCTTTAGAGACAAGAGCCAGCGATCCCATGCCAGAGACCACTTTCGCCTCCTTAGTTACAACACTTTCATGTGACTTCAGTATTCCAACTAGTTTCTCCAGAGAGTAGGATTTGAATTGTTCATGCACCTTCACAGTGGAAACCACAGCCATCCATTTTGGTCTGAGCCCGTTCATGAATGTAACTTTCTGTTCGATCACCATCCTTTCAATTCCATGCTTGATCATCTTACTTAAAGGATCATTGAACCGATCAAAGGTCTGAATAAGCTTCTCTTCAGGTTTCTGTTCAAATACTCCAAATTCTGACAGCAACAGATTTTGAAAGGAGTGTTCCAGATCCTCATCAGTTGAGTAGAGTTCCTTCAACCTATGCCAGATTTCCTTAGCAGTTGTGCATGAGCCTACAAGCCGAAAGGTGTCAGATTGTAAGGCGAATCTTATCATTCGCATGGCTTTGACATTACACAAAATCTTGTCCTTCTCATCTTGAGGCATATTCTTAACATCTGTCACCAGCTTGTTGTAATCTTTCTGTGTCTTGACGATCGTGTTTGTTTCTGAGTGCACAAACGTTCCAAGAACAATAGCTTCCCAGATGAGATAGCCATTATCTTCAGATCCAACCACGTAATCTTCAAAGTGATGAGCCCATACTTCGTAGTCTTGAGTGTAGAGTATGGGAACTCTAGTTGTAGAACCCATGCGGTTTGATATGTTAATAGGGTTTGTATGCGTATCTTCATGAGACATGGTGAGCTGCTAGAATCTTACATGTAAACTTAAGATTACGGTTTTATCAAAAGCTTAGTAGTCGTCGTTAAGAAGACGACGGCTTCGATAAAAGCGGAAACCTTAACTATTTGTGAATACAAAAGAGAAGTGTATCGACGAACACAATCTCCTACTCTGATACCAATTGTTAGAACAAAGTTCTGTCAGGATCGTATGATTCTAAGCAGAATATAAATAAGAACGTAAATAAGAACACAAGTATTGCAAAGAAGATGTCGAATGATTAATGCAAAATACCCCAGAAGGGCTCGATTAAGAACTTCAATCTGTAGAGGTAAATATTAAGGTTACCAGAATCAATGTGAACGACAATTCTATCTTATATGCATACATGCATGCATATATTTATAACAAAACCCTAACAACTTATCTGGATAAAGGAAACTATTCTAGATAACTACGGATGGATATGCCTAATCCGATTACAAAACAAAAAGCCCAAGACGCAACACTAAAATATTCAACATCCTTGATCATTCCTTTAGTGATAATTTATCTATTTTGATAATTCTTTCCTGCTTTATCGCTTATTCGAAATATATATCTGTCATATCTCTCGATTCAATTCGGAGGACTTATCATCCTCTCTTTCCTGATCTTATTAGATCAAGATACCTCCAAGAAAGAGACCCAGTTCAAAGACCAATAACCCTCCGCCACCACCTTCTCTTCAAATCGATCTTACAACACTTCAGGCAACTGTTACTGTGGCAGTGACAGCCGCCATGTCACAAAGAAACCCCGGTAGTTCAAGAGGTGGTCCCCAGCCCCAGAACCTAGAAGATAGTCAGGGACACCAAAGAGGGGGTTCGTATAAAGACTACATGAACGCAAAACCTACGTCCTTTGATGGCACTGGAGGTGTCATTTCCCTCACCCGATGGTTAGAGAAGATCGAATCCATCTTTGAAATTTGCATCTGCTTCGAATCTGACAAGGTGAAGTTTGCCGCCTTCACCTTTATCGACAAAGCCCTAACTTGGTGGAACGGCTGAGTCAAATCCCTAGCATTACCCGTAGCTAATGCCATGGGTTGGGAGGCCATGAAGGAACTTCTGCTGGCTGAGTACTTCCCTCGGGGCGAAATGCAGAAGTTAGAACACGAACTCTGGAACTTGAAGATGAAGGGTTTCGATATTGTCGCTTACACTTCCAGGTTCGATGACATGGCGCTACTCTGTCCGGGAATGCTTACCCAGGAGAGTAAGAAGATAGAGAGATTCATCTGGGGGCTGACCCAGCCAACAAAAGGGAATGTCATAGCTGCGAGACCCGACACATACGACATCGCCAAATGTTTAGCACGAATCTTAATAGACCATAGTGATGACTTTGAAGAAGCAGCTACCACTCCTGAACCGATAGAGAGGAGTGGCGAGAAAAGAAAAATTGGGAAGAAGAAGGAAAGTCAGATATCGCAGGAGTCTTCGAAGAGGCAGCAAACTGTTGCAGTTCACGCTGCTACTACCCCTGTAGGTGTTCCGGAACCCTCCCTAGTTGTGACAAGTGCAACTATCATCACCTCACATCCAGCCCATGTATGGAGGTATTTTGCAACAGTTGTGGCATAAAGGGTTACATGGCGAAAAACTGTAAGACACCAACCCAATCAACCAGTAAAGCTTCTGGAGCGGGCATTGGTCGGGCCTGCTATGGTTGTGGAGAATTCGGACATTACAAGCGAAACTACCCTAAGGCAGTAACATCTGGCAACACCGGAAGAGTTCTAGCGATAGGACAAGAGGAGAAAGCCACCGATCCCACCGTTACCACAGGTATATTTCCCTTGATAAATCTTATGCCTGTGATTCTTTTCGATTCTAATGCTGAAAGAAATTTGTTAACCATCCATTCAAACATCTTTTTAAATCCTATCGTTCGTTAGTAATCGAAAACGTGTACCGTTGAAATGATTAACAAGTGAGAAGGAGAACGCTAACTCCATGTCCATAGATTTTATCCTCAATCCGTACAATTACTCTTTTCCATTCAATATAATGGAAAACTTTTCATGAAATGCTTTGATGCCATCTTTGGCATGAAATGACCGAGCCTCATTCATGCTGTTATTCTTGGTTTCAAGAAAGCCATTCGTCTTAACTTTTCTACGACTCAACTCTCATGATCTTCGTGCATCAAAGTATAAAAAGTTTTCCCATGTATTACTCGTCCGTGTGATCATCGAGAAACGAGAAGTCTGCAACTCTTTCCCCGATGCCTTTTTCCGAAGAATTCTTAAGAATTCTTTCCGAACACGTAGTCAAGTCTTGCATCGACCTAATCCCTGCAATTATCTCGTAGCCAAAATCTTAGTGAGGGTGATGTGTTCAAGACAACAACCTGGGCTTGACATGATCTACGAGGTAGTAGTGGTGCCCTTCGGTCAAACCATTTTCCTAGTCATGTAGATAAGCAAAGCAGTCATACTCATGGACCTTTGCAAAAGATAAGGCTATAAAAAAATTAGTCGGCACCGGAAGTACCCATAGAAACCCGTCAACTTTTGGGTCCCGCCGACTATTATTGCAAAACCACCTAGAAATTTCCTTCAGGACCATTGGATCCTTAGCTACTCTGCCGCGTGAAAATGTACCCACTTGTTGTAAGTCTTACTCTGGAAAGACATATTACGCCTTTGAGAAGTGCGGAAAACTTAACTTGTGGAACATTAGACCCTTCAAGATCCTCGTTAGGAATCGATTCCGTAGCCCTCTCCGAACTATCTTCAGAACTCAACAACAACCATTTGGAATTCCACGTCGTTATTCGTAAAGAGTGCCGACCTGACGAAACCTGAGTTATCCCTTTGTTGAGATCAAAATCAATGGTAGTCCAAACCTCCATAGATGAAACAATTGAAATCAAGGATTGATAAGTTGACCGTACGAAACAAAGCTGCATCCCGACAGTGAGGGTTCGCTGGAATGTCAAGCGGAGACCCGAAGCAGTAGATTCATCCTCATTTCTCTTTTCACTTCGTGATCTGTGTTCAAATCTTTGAATTTCGGGACGAAATTCCCTCTAACGGGGGGATAATGTAACAACCTGAAATTCGTATCATTGCTTGAAACCCTTTTTGTAACTCATTTCGATAAACCAATCGCCGCCTCCAATTTCATTTCCGATTCCATCATTTAATTAAGTCATTAATGTGTATTTTATATTATGACTTAATGGGTGTCCTAATGCCTTTAGAACTCATTCTAACACCTCATATTAGTGATCGGAACATTTCTAGAATCAACCATATCGAGTTACGGCAACATGATTGGGTGCGACCAAAAGCCCCGTCTAACGCTGATATCAGGTAGAATTCCACCGTGTCCAAAACCCGAACACTATTTAAAGTGTACTAATCTTCCATTTGAAGCTTTTGCTTCATCTCACCACTCTCTCTCTAACCTCTTTCCTCATCCAAGATTTAGGTCCAAAATCAATGAATTAAGACTCCAAATCATATAGGTAACCTTCCTAACTTGTTATTCAAACTTCTAGGCCTTCAAATCCGTGTTTAAATTATGATTTTGGACATGGAACATGTGTTTATGGCCAAGGAGCATGCTTGGGCTGTAAACACATAATAACGGGGTTTTTAAGCACTTTAACGCTTCCAAACCAACATTGGGACTTAGATATGACCTTAAGGCTTACAAACCCGGACATAGAACACCCTAGACATGGATTTTGAGGGAAAAACATGAGTTTATGGCCAAGGAATGTGCTTGGGCCGTAAACCCCTCAAACATGGGAGTAAACTCATTTAAACATGTTAGAATGCCTTGTAAGTTCACCAAAAGCCTTGGAATATATCCTAGAATCATCTAAAAATAGTTTGGGGACCTTAAACATGTCAAACACCCTTCATTTGAGAGTTTACGGCCATAGCATATGCTCCAGGGCCGTGAACTCCTAATTATGTGTCAAATGGTACCCTAAATTCATACCAAGGCTTGGAAAATTAGTTAAAATCACATGTGATTGTCCTAAGCATCACAAAATAAATATGAATTGAGCTTGGAGGAGTTTACAGCCGTAAACTCCATGTTTACATCCTTGAACTCCCATAATTAGTGTATATGTTCATGCAATACATTCCAAGGCATTAGAAAAATCCATTCTAGCAATCCCCATGTCTATTTAAGCCATGTAGCACTCGAAATCACCCAATCATGAGTTCACGGCCGTGAACTGATGTATGTAGGGGATATATGGCTGAAAACTCATTAGGAAGTTTACTCTTGAGGAGTAAACTCAAACCCCAAGTCCCTCATATCGTTACACGTCAGTAGATGTCACCCGGGTCATTGGAGTGTATCATCATATCTAATTAGTGTTTTAAAGTCTAATTAGATACCTTTGGATACCATTTCATATCACATTGGAACTTCGCGTGTAATCAAGCCCCGAAGCAATGTTTAGTGTTCGAAATAGTTGCGCCTTCTCGTCTGGTGAGTCCATACCCCTACCCTTTTTAATGGTTTTTAAATGCTTTCAGGGGGATACAAGCAAAAGTACAAGAAATACTTGTACTCAAAACTTGTTTTACATACATTGTGTATCATATATATATATATATATATATATATATATATATATATATATATATATATATATGCTTTTGAAACTGACAGTCGTAACAAACAACAGTTTGAACCTATAGAACACATTATCATGTTATTTGTGAAACACATTATAAATTGTTATATTTATATTTTCACAAATGTTTTTCTCACAATATAGCTATTAAAAGCATAACATTTAAACATGGTTTTGTCCTCAGTGAACACTCCACAAACATCAGAAAACATAAAACATTTGTAATGTCCTTAATAAAACACCTAGGCTCGAGTGTAAAGGACAGGATCCATTAGAACATAGATAGTCATAGATACTACTTCCCCTAGGCTCGAGAAGTAAAGGGAAATCTTAAAGATTGGAGACACGTCCCCTGTAACACTTCCTTGGCACGAGAGAGTGGAGGACTACCCCTGTAACCAGAATCTCCAAACAGAGGAGAGTGTGACTTGAGTGTATAGATCTATACGGGACTGACAATCCCGCACCTGGCTGCTAGCTACAGCCGAACCAAAAGGTTCAAGGATGATGAAAGTCATAAAAAGGATACTAACCATGACCCAAGTCATATCTAGTCTGAAGTATGGTTAAGGACTCGCAATCAAGATTATGAACATGTTATACTTAATTATTAGTCTTATATATGTGTTAAAACTAATGGACATATAAGGATAATCAGACTTTCAAGAGACTTCACACACATACACACAGGTAGGAAAATATGGGATTTTCCCAGGGATAACATTGGACATAATCAGAAACGGTAACAATTCACATGCACACACATGTAGGAAAATATAGGATTTTCCTGGGTAACAGTAGTACGTAGCCAGAAAGTGTAACAATTTGGATAACTAGACTTTGCAATTCACAAGAACAATTATGATTTCAGTGTACATCTTTTACATTACATTTTGGATTTGGTAAACATTACTTTTCAGAAAATATGGGATTTTCTTGGATAACCGCTTTTTCAGGAAACCAAAGGAACTCATACAATTTTCAGAAAACTAACCGCTTATGAACTCACCAGCTTTATGCTGATTTTCAAACCGCTTGTATTCTCAGGTCCACATTAGACAGGTACCCGACGATCTCTTTTGGCGAAGACGGAATACATAGAAGACTCATCTCATTTTGTTCATAAATACTATGTATCACACTTGTACAATTTACTTTTGAAACAAATGTAAACTTTTATATATGTAATGTAATGGTTGTCTACTTTGATTAATATGTGCATTAGATTTGATACTCAACGTGGAGTCCGCCCCGGAAATGTTTCCACCTTTGGTTTTTGGGGTGTGACAGATTGGTATCAGAGCCCTTGTTTATAGTGAACTAAGTATACCAAACCTTACATGGTATGAAACTATAAACACTAAGGGGCCTAAGTGCTCTAAACTAAAAGTATCCTTCAAAGTATAAGTATTTTCAAAAGTATACAAGTATACTTAACCGTCAAGATGCGTAACTACAAGTAGAACAAAACATAAGTAAATGGGTATTGTGTATTGCGGTTAAACCTGGGCAGTTATGTAGTCGTGTCTAGGATCAATATACCCTGGCCAACTCTATTCATTCGAGACACGACCGACATGTGCTTGGGAGTGAATGTGGTGTCCGACATGCCTAAAACTTACCCCAGTATCCAAAACATCGAACCGTGGTCGTAGCGAATCATGAAATACTATGGCAGTATTTCTCGAGTCAATCTTTTGTAGAAATACTCATTCAAGCATTGTTCCTTGATCATTCCTTTAGTGATAATTTATCTATTTTGATAATTCTTTCCTGCTTTATCGCTTATTCGAAATATATATCTGTCATATCTCTCGATTCAATTCGGAGGACTTATCATCCTCTCTTTCCTGATCTTATTAGATCAAGATACCTCCAAGAAAGAGACCCAGTTCAAAGACCAATAACCCTCCGCCACCACCTTCTCTTCAAATCGATCTTACAACACTTCAGGCAACTGTTACTGTGGCAGTGACAGCCGCCATGTCACAAAGAAACCCCGGTAGTTCAAGAGGTGGTCCCCAGCCCCAGAACCTAGAAGATAGTCAGGGACACCAAAGAGGGGGTTCGTATAAAGACTACATGAACGCAAAACCTACGTCCTTTGATGGCACTGGAGGTGTCATTTCCCTCACCCGATGGTTAGAGAAGATCGAATCCATCTTTGAAATTTGCATCTGCTTCGAATCTGACAAGGTGAAGTTTGCCGCCTGCACCTTTATGGACAAAGCCCTGACTTGGTGGAACGGCCGAGTCAAATCTCTAAAATTACCCGTAGCTAATGCCATGGGTTGGGAGGCCATGAAGGAACTTCTGCTGGCTAAGTACTTCCCTCGGGGCGAAATCCAGAAGTTAGAACACGAACTCTAGAACTTCAAGATGAAGGGTTTCGATATTGTCGCTTACACTTCCAGGTTCGATGACCTGGCGCTACTCTGTCCGAGAATGGTTACCCCGGACAGTAAGAAGATAGAGAGATTCATCAGGGGGCTGACCCAGCCAACAAAAGGGAATGTCATAGCTGCGAGACCAGACACATACAACAGCGCCAAATGTTTTGCACGAATCTTAATAGACCATAGTAATGAATTTGAAGAAGCAGCTACCACTCCTAAACCGATAGAGAGGAGTGGCGAGAAAAGAAAAATTGGCAAGAAGAAGGAAAGTCAGATATCACAGGATTCTTCAAAGAGGCAGAAAACTGTGGCAGTTCACGTTGCTACTACCCCTGTAAATGTCTCAGTTGCTGGATCCTTAGCTCGAAAACCTGCCAGTAGGTGTGCCGGAACCCTCCCTAGTTGTGACAAGTGCAACAATCATCACCTCACTTCCAGCCCATGTATAGAGGTATTTTGCAACAGTTGTGGCATAAAGGGTCACATGGCGAAAAACTGTAAGACACCAACTCAATCAACCAGTCAAGCTTCCGGAGCGGGCATTGGTCGGGCCTGCTACGGTTGTGGAGAAGTCGGACATTACAAGCGAAATTGCCCTAAGGCAGTAACATCTGGGAACACCGGAAGAGTTCTAGCGATAGGACAAGAAGAGACAGACACCGATCCCACCGTTGCCACATGTATATTTCCCTCGATAAATCTTCTGCCTGTGATTCTTTTCGATTCTAATGCTAAAAGAAATTTGTTAACTGTCCATTCAAACATCTTTTTTAAATCCTGTCGTTCGTTAGTAATCGAAAACGTGTACCGTCGAAATGATTAACAAGTGAGAAGGAGAACGCTAACTCCATATCCATAGATTGTATCCTCAATCCGTAGAATTACTCTTTTCCATTCAATATAATGGAAAACTTTTCATGAAATGCTTTGATGCCATCTTTGGCATGAAATGACCGAGCCTCATTCATGCTGTTATTCTTGGTTTCAAGAAAGCCATTTTTCTTAACTTTTCTCCGACTCGACTCTCATGATCTTCGTGCATCAAAGTTTAAAAAGTTTTCCCATGTATTCCTCGTCCGTGTGATCATCGAGAAACGAGAAGTCTGCAACTCTTTCCCCGATGCCTTTTTCCGAAGAATTCTTGAGAATTCATTCCGAATGCGTAGTCAAGTCTCGCATCGACCTAATCCCTGCAATTATCTTGTAGCCAAAATCATAGTGAGGATGATGTGTTCAAGACAACACTATTCACTTAATCCAAACACCCGGACTTCATGTAGCCCCACGACCGAGGAGGAAAAGAGGGTACGAAGCCCCAATATTATCCATAAGTCGTTCAAGGCTATCGTGAATGCGAAGGGCGCTTAGCCCGACTCGCATTTGGTGAATTCTCGACTTTACTAGCAGCACCAGAAGGCCCTTGGGGTCCAACTAATACCAAGCCTGTAAAGTACTTTTACACGAAATTAGGTCATGTAAGACCCAACTACATGTAAGCGAGTTTCCTTCAGGCCTAAAGATCATGCCATTGGGCTAGCTAGGCCCAACAAACATGATTTGAAACTTTTGGGTCCAAAGACGGTGTATTGACGTCTGGTGTATTCTCACGTGTGTATTGACTTCCCGAATTTTCCGCGTGTGTATTGAAGTTTCGTCGTGTTACTAATTTCGGATTCCTTGTTGATTCGAGACCGAATCAATTCGTTTGATAACGATTTTTGGTGTTGAAGGTGTATTAGAATTTGCCGATAGTCGAGATGCTAGTATTTCATCATGACGGATTTATTATTTAAAACTTTAGGATGTTTCTTTATAGCAGCCCCTTTTCTTTTGAATAATTTACACATTTAAACCTTTATATAAAATAATTTCTATTTTAGTCCTCAAACTATTTTTCTTGACACTTTAGTATCAAAACTTGTAGAAAAGTTATTTTTCCGCCCAAAGTTATTTGCAGAACAGTTTTAGTCCACCAAATGAAATTTTTCTCGACTAGAACCCTTAATTTCGCAGTTTTTACACTTTTGGCCCAAAATAGAAATTTTTTGCATTTTTGGTCCCTTTTAAATATGAAAAGTATTTTTAACCCTTGAAATGGACTTGGAGCACTAGTAGTCCCCTATTTTACAGAAAAGCTTAGTTTCAGCCCCTGTAATTTGAAAATCTCGCATATTGGGCTTTATTGGGCCGAAAAATTCATTTTTGGCCCATTATGCTTAAAAATTTCACATTTAATCCTCCAAAGAGAATATTTCCAAAAAAACACCTTATTAAAACTGTTTTGACTCATCTCATCCATCAGAATTTGTATATTGGCATTTTGGGCCCTTTAACTTTATATTTTTAACATTTTGAGTCCAAAAATGGGTTTTTTAGCCCAATGAGTTCATTTTAACCAACTTGGTTATTTTTATAGGAATGATTTGTGTGTAGTAATATGTTTAACACTTGTTTCCTACATCCTAATGCAAATCTCGATTTTTAAGGTCTTTTGACTAGTTTCAACACCATAATCACATATACACATGTAAATAAGCATATAAATCATACAAAGCATACATATACTCATAGATCTAGACATTTTCTTGTATTCCACCCCCCCCCCCACAAAACTTATAAAACCAAAAAATAGGGGGTATGAAGCTCACCTTTGGGTGTGGTTTCGGTTTTGGAGAAAAGACGGAAGTAAATGAGGTGATTTTCGGCCCTAGCACACTTTGATGAAGATCTCGGCCTTGAGGTGATTCTAGGATGCCAGATCATGATTTCTTATGAGTTAAGAAGAGATGTTTGATAGATCAAGGAACCTAGATCGTATAACCTTACCTTGGATGGTGATTTTTGTGAAAAATTCTCCTTGAAATGCCCTTGAATCTTCAAAAATTTAGTGAAGAGAGGTGAAGGTGTTTTTTAGAGTGTTTGATATGTGAAAAGTGATGAAAGTGTGTGTGTGTGGGTGCTTTCAGCCGAGATCAAGAAGAAGAGAAGAGAGAGAGTTGAGTTGACAATCCTAGATGCATGTTGGTCCATGCATGGAGATATGTGGGGTATAAGTGAGGTGGCAAGGCTTAAGTCAACTCCTTTCTTCTTGGATTTGGGATTTGGGCCGAGAATTTGGAAGGGAAAGGAGATCATTGGGCTTTAATGCCCCTAAGCCCCTATTATAGTTAGTTTGGATGATTTTTGGCCCAAAAAAAATATAATATGATTTTTACACTTTGTTTGGCTAGTTTAGGTTAATTATGGTTCATAATATTTAATTTATTTCATTCTAGGCCCAATATGGCCCAAAATGTTGAAATAAATGAATGTGGATCCAATTAGAGCCCATTTAAAGGTTCTAATCCCATGATAGTCAAATTGGAAGCTTATTGGTCCATTGAGTCTAATAAGGAAGTCTTAGTCCAAAATGGACCTAAACAAGAACTTCTAGGGTTTCCAATTGATTGTTGACTACTTGTAGTACTTGTATGGTGTATTGGATTGAAATTTTGTTGTCATAGAGTAAGTTGTTGGATAAGGTGTCTAAGTCCATAACTTATTTGGTATATACTTGACCCGACCGGCATGGTCCATTTGGGTTGCATCTCATCCAAACTATTATGGATAATTTTATGAGAGTTATACACATATGTTTATTAATATATTATGAGTTATAATATATTAATATGAAGTTACGTTATTTAATTAGTTTTAGTCTTAAATTAATTATGGATTAATTTAGAGATTAAAAGGAATACTAATTAAATTATGGGCTATTTGTTTTATATAGTGTGGGCTAATACTCATTTATTAATGGGCTAGGCTTATGTGGAAGTCCATGGATGATCCATGGAGCTTCTAACCCATGGATCCTTGGAAAAGGAAAAGACATGGGTTATTAGGGTTTCACCCTAACCATGCATACTATATAAGCATGCTTATGGAGCATGAAATGAAGCCTAAGAGAAAACTAGTGATCTAGTGTGTGTGTGCATGTGTGTGGTCGAAAATACAAGAGTGTGTATACTCTCTCAAAGTTTTCCAAGAGTTTGTGGTGTTTTTGATTCCATTTGAGGCATTCACACTATTGGTGCTTGGCCCTCAAACTCCTTAGAACCAAACTCACCAAAAGGTATGTAATCTCTTCTAACTCTTTTATGTTGAAATGTTCCCCATGCCATGTTAGATAGGTTATAAACCTTGGAAAATTATTGTTTTGCATGTATTTAGACAAACATAGATCCAAGGTTTATTAGGGTTGCATGCACACTTAGGAAGTGTTAGATTGCTCAAAACCCAACAGTGGTATCAGAGCCTAGGCTTGCTTGTTTGATACTTGATGCAAAATAGTGAAAAAAGTCGAAATCGTTGCTGTCTGCATGGTGGACTCGCCGAGTCCATTGGGGGGACTCGACGAGTCCAAGGCAAACTTCAACCTACTCGACGAGTCAGTTCGTGCACTCGACGAGTAGGATCGAAAGAATGCAGAATCTCGACTTTTGCTGCTGGAAATGGACTAGAAACATTACCCTAAACTGTTTTGGTGTTATAAAACTTATTTTAGTTGGTGTAATGGTTGTTCTAATCCATTTACAATAGCATATATCAAAATTCCATGATTTTATGTGTTCATATAATTCTTGAATTTTTGATGATCATGTTCATGTTCTTATGAATTTAGAAAATGATAGGAATTATTTGCTGAATTGTTTAGAATTAATTCTTGATCATTTATGTGTTTTAATGGAGTCCATAATTTGTCCTCAAGTTATGGATTACCAAAGGTCACTTTCATTTAACACACACTTAAAACACATAAGTTACATGAAAATGAAGAGTCTTCATTTTTATGAACCTTTAATTCATAAGTTATGAAATGAAGAGTTTTGCAAAGTTACAAAACTTGCCCTCAAGTTTTGGAATTTGTAAAGTTTCACACACTTTAATAAACCTTAATTCCAAACCTTAGAGTTTTAATAGTTAAAATTCAACCCTTATACTATTTATAACATTAGTGGTTAATTATTATATATATGTATAAGAATAAGTCGTTTTACCGTTAGTAGGCCTCATTCACGAAGCCGGTCTATAAGGTGGGTATAAGGTTGTTGCCTATAAAATGGCGACTTAATGGGTGTATACTCTCACCCACCGCTTGCTTGATCGGTGGAGGGTCGTTAGCCGAACGGGTAGAACAATGACTTTAAATCCTCATTAAAAGTATAATGAATATTATAAAGTAACTAAACTTTTTTAATTCCCAATCTTAGTTATTTTAGGAAAAATGTGAACATGGTGCTAGTCCATGGAATTCACACTTTGTACCTTACCAAGTCGTTGGTGGAGCGTGTGTGGTTAACCGGCACACTAACTAGGACTAGTAAGGATCACGAAGGGTGACTTAATGTTTGTCATAGATCAATGGAGCGTGTGTGGTTAACCGGCACATTGATTAGGTGATAATATTAAGAGTACCAAGTGAATTAGCATGGTTATTCACACCTTGTTTTGTGATCCTCGGCATCCCAGTCACAAAACTTGAAGGGCACAATTGAGATTGAAACATGCCATTGAAAAGTTCAATGAATCTCAAAAGAATCTAGGAATTTCAAATCCAATTAAACCTAATAAATCATTTCGTTTTCATGGTGGAAATTGGTGAATCGTCATTCACCTACCTTTCAAATATATTATTACTTAGATTACGGCATCCCTCTTCTAAGTGTAATATATTGTGATTGGATCCTAGCCTTAATATTACATTTGGGTGTCTTATTAAGGATCCTAAATATCTAATCTAAACTTACTTTCTTCTTTCAGATGTCTTCCAACACTAATGCTTCAGGCTCTAACCCAACTGGTTCTTTCTCTCTCATGAATCTTTGTGGGAGGGTCATCTTTGATGGTTCCAACTTCATGGATTGGATTAGGAACATCAGGATGGTTACTCGTTACGAGGACAAGGAATATGTCCTCGATAAGGAGTTAAAAGAACTTGATGAGTCTACTGCTACTCCTGAGGAGATCGCTGAATTCAGGACTCATGAGAGAGATGCTACTAAGGTGGCATGTATCATGATGGCCACGATGACAGCCGAGCTCCAAAAGTCGTATGAAGATTTCTACCCTTTTGAGATGCACCAAGACCTGATGGAAAGGTACCATCAGAGTGCTCGTCAGGAGCGGTATGAAATAATCTCCTCCATAATAACTACCCGCATGAAGGACGGTGAATCCGTCACGGGCCACATGCAAAAGATGCAAAGGTATGTGGACCGTTTGCTGAAGCTGAATGTTAACATCCCCGAGGAGTTGGCAATTGACATCATTTTGCACTCCTTGCCTTCTTGTTATGATCATTTTCGAATGACATATCATATGAACAAGGAGGAAGTTACCCTCAGCAAGCTTCAAGGACTCTTGAAGACCGCTGAAACCGGTCTTAAGGGTAAAGCGGTTGTTACCTCTACTACTCCTACTCCAACTTCTACCCCTGTTTTAGCTATTGGGCAAGGCAAAGGGAAAAAGAGGAAGCACCCTTCGAAGGGTACCAAGGGAAAGTCTCTTGAAGGCTCCTCATCAAAGACTAAGAACGGTTATGTCACTCCTTCTGCCATTCCAAAGGATGCTGAATGCTTTTATTGCCATGAAAAGGCACACTGGAAGCGAAACTACCCTAAGTACTTGCAGGATCTAAAGGATGGGAAAGTGAAACCCACCTATGCAGGTATTTACACTATATTGTCTAATTACTCAACATATTCTAACTCTTGGGTGCTTGATACAGGATGTGGTATTCACATATGTTCTGATTTGCAGGGCCTAAGAAGAAGTGAGGATGTGGAGCACGGGAAGATAAACTTAATCATGGGGAATAGGAAGGCTTCACCTGTTTCCAAGATTGGAGTTTATACTTTGTTGCTTAATAATGGGTTAAAATTAGATTTGAATAAATGTGTGTACTCGTCTGAAATGGCGAGGAATATTATTTCTTTTCATGCTTTGTACAAACAAGGTTTTACCTTTTCGTTTGATAATGAATGTGGTGGTATTAATGCTTTCTTTAATAATGTGTTTTATTTTAAAGCATTACCTTGTGATGGTGTGTATGAAACTGTGTCGATTGTAGACAACTTAGGAAATAATGTGTTGTATATTGATTCTTCTACTAGCCTAGATAAAGCATCATTGTGGCATTGTCGTCTTGGACATGTAAACAAGAAACGCATAGGACAACTCCAAAAGAGTGGAGTCTTGGAATCATTTGACCTTAAATCAGATGATAGTTGTGAATCTTGTCTACTTGGAAAAATGACAAAATCACCCTTCACTGGAACTTGTGAGAGGGGTGAGGGTTTGTTGGATCTAATACATACTGATGTATGTGGGCCATTCAAAACCGCCACAAGGGATGCTAATCGGTATTATGTGACTTTTATTGATGATTATAGTAGATATGGGTATGTCTACTTAATCAAACACAAGTCCGAAACCTTTGAAAGGTTTAAGGAATTCAAGCAGGAAGTAGAAAATCAATTGGGCAGGAACATTAAGATGCTTCGATCCGATCGAGGTGGTGAGTATCTTAGTACCGAGTTCCTTGACTACCTTAAGGAGTGTGGGATTGTCTCACAATTGACTCCTCCCAGGACACCACAGCTGAATGGTGTAGCTGAGAGGCGTAATCGAACCTTGTTGGACATGGTTCGCTCTATGATGAGTCGAGTTTCGTTACCAATCTCTTTTTGGGGGTATGCCTTAGAGACTGCTGCCCATATCCTTAATCTAGTCCCTACAAAGAAGGTTACCAAAACACCTCATGAGATGTGGACTGGGAAGGTTCCCAATTTGAACCACATCAAAATTTGGGGTTGCGAAGCTTTCGTGAGGCGCAAAGCTCATGATAAGCTTGAACCCCGAAGTGAAAGGTGTATTTTCATCGGCTACCCACAGAAATCCTTCGGTTACCTTTTCTACAGACCCAGTGAGAATGTGGTCTTTGTAGCACGAAGAGGGATCTTTCGCGAGAAAGAATTTATAAGCCAAGGAGACAGTGGGAGGCAGATTGATCTTGAAGAAATTCAAGAATCAATTGATAAAGGAACCTCAGACACTAGCAATCAACCTGAGGAGGAAACTCCTGTTGATCCAGCTGACGAGTGTGTACCTCCGGGACGTTCCACACGGGTTAGGAACACACCTTCGTTTTATTATGGTTTTCATATTACTACGGAAGGTGATACGTTTATTAGTGATAGTACACTAGTAAATTTGGATGAACCTAGCAGTGTTAAGGAAGCCATGGCAGGCCCAGAGTCTGCTAAATGGAAGGAGGCTATGGACAGCGAGATACAGTCCATGTATGACAATCAAGTTTGGAACTTGGTTGACAATGTACCGGGCCGTAAAACAGTCGGGTGCAAATGGATCTTCAAGAAGAAGACAGACATGGAAGGAAAAGTGCATACTTATAAGGCTCGACTGGTTGCGAAGGGTTTTACTCAAACTCAAGGTGTTGATTATGATGAAACCTTCTCGCCGGTAGCAAAGATTAAGTCTATTAGGGTTATGTTAGCCATTGCAGCATTTCATGATTATGAAATATGGCAAATGGATGTCAAAACCGCTTTCCTTAATGGAAAGTTGGCTGAGGATGTGTACATGAATCAGCCAGAGGGTTTTGTCAATGCAGAGTACCCTAATAGAGTATGCAAGCTTGAGAAATCCATTTATGGATTAAAACAAGCATCTCGTAGCTGGAATCTTTGTTTTGATGAGAAGGTAAAAGAGTTTGGCTTCTTGAGAAGCGAAGATGAGTCGTGCGTGTATGTCAGAGCTAGTGGGAGTATAGTTAGCTTCTTGGTACTGTATGTGGATGACATACTACTCATAGGAAATGACATCCCAACCTTGCAGGAGGTTAAGTCCTGGCTTGGGAAGTGTTTTGCTATGAAGGACCTAGGGGAGGCTACCTATATCCTAGGGATAAGGATATTAAGAGAAAGGAGTAGAAGACTAATTGGACTTAGTCAGAGTATCTACTTGGATAAGGTGTTGAAAAGGTTCAACATGGAGAATTCCAAGAAAGGAGATTTACCGATCCAAAGCAATACCAAACTGAGTAAGACTCAGAGTCCGAGTAGAGAGGCAGAGATAGCTGAGATGAGCCAATTACCATATGCTTCCGCAGTTGGCCCGATCATGTATGCTATGACTTGTACCCGTCCTGATGTGGCATTTGCTTTGAGCATGGTCAGCAGGTATCAGGGGAACCCTGGCAAGGCTCATTGGACCGCGGTAAAGAACATTCTCAAGTACCTGCGGAGGACTAAGGATTGGATCCTTACCCTTGGTGGCAGTGATGACTTGAGAATATTAGGGTATAGTGATGCTGGTTTTCAGACTGATAGGGATAATTTCCGCTCTCAGTCGGGCTGGATCTTTACCTTAAATGGAGGGGCAATTTCTTGGAAGAGTTCCAAACAGGAGACGGTGGCTGATTCGACTTGTGAATCAGAGTATATAGCAGCGAGTGAAGCAGCGAAGGAGGCGATATGGGTAAAGAACTTCATCGGAGACCTTGGAGTTGTACCAGCTATTAAGGAACCTATAGAGATTTTCTGTGACAACAATGGTGCGGTTATCTTAGCCAAGGAACCAAGAGATCATGGAAGATCCCGACACATTGACAGAAAATATCACTTCATAAGACACAAGATTGAAGAAGGACTCCTTGTGACAAGGAGGATATCGTCAGATGAGAATCCTGCAGATCCCCTTACGAAGGGACTGACGAGGGTTAAGCATTTTCAGCATGCGAGACGCATCGGGCTGAGGGACGATATTAGTTTTACAGATTAGATAGTTTTCCTGAAACTTGTAAAATGTAATCGACGTTTGATGATGAATAAAATTTGTGATTTATTTATGAGTAAAGTGTTACTATCATTGTCAATTATTTACTATTGTTTCAGTTTTGCATGTTTTGACTTCCAGAATAATTAATTTATTCAAACCTCCACAATCGATCATACGTCGGAAGTAGGTATGAATCAAGATTGTCATGAATTGGGTTTGTAGATGCCTTAAAGGTGTTTAGACATGGCAATGGTTGCTGCAACATTCATGAGTACTCATAAGTTATGAGTATTGGTATAAACCCACGCTCACTTGTATCACTTCATGGAATTTATCTCGAGTGATCGTGAGACGATAACATCATATAAATCTTTAAACCTAGAGATATGAGTTGTTACCTATGAGTTGGTTGTGCATTGATTGCACGTAAACGCATCAGTAACTTGATGTTATAAAATAGGTGAGGGTACTTTTGCTTCATTTGATCTTCGTGTTCCCATGTGAGTTCTGGCCCACGCTTCGCGTCCCAGCGTACTTTCACGATCGGCATGCGACCTTGCTTAGTACGCTTCACCTCCCTGTCCATGATTTCAATCGGTTCTTCAACGAACAGGAGATTCTTGTTGATTTCGATCTCATCAAGGGGAATGATGAGTGTTTCATCCGATAGACACTTCTTTAGATTAGAGACATGGAACACGGGGTGTATGTTGTTTAGCTCTACGGGTAGCTGCGGTTTATATGCTACTGGACCTATTCGGGCGACGATCTTGAAAGGTCCAATGTATTGTGGGTTCAGCTTTCCCCATTTTCCGAAACGAATAACTCCTTTCCAGAGTGAGAATTTCAACAGTACTCGATCCCCGACCTGAAATTCTAAGGGCTTTCTTCGTTTATCGGCGTAGCTCTTTTGCCGGTCGCACGATGCTTGTAATCGAGCTCTGATTTGAACGATCTTTTCTGTGGTTTCACGAATGATCTCTGGTCCCGTTAGTGTCTTGTCCGATGTATGTGTTATTTCTAGTTGGGTATCACCCACCTCAGCCCAGCATAACAGTGATCTACACATACGCCCGTATAGTGCTTCGAAAGGAGAGACCTTGATGCTCAAATGGTAACTATTTGTCACACCCCGAAAACCGAAGGCGGAATACATTTCCGGGGTTGACTACCGTGTTGAGTATCAAATCCAATGTACATAGTAAGTAAAGTAAAACAAGCATTACATTACATAATAACAGTTTTACAGTTGTTTCAAAAGTAAAGTTTGTACAGTTGTGATACATAGTATATATAGACAAAATGTAACGGGTCTTCATGTACACCGTCTTCATGCAAAAGGATCTTCGGTACCTGTTCTAACGCTGACCTGAGAACACAAGCGGTTTGAAAATCAGCATAAAGCTGGTGAGTTCATAAGCGGTTTTGTTTTACGAAAATGTATCGGTTTCCTTTCTGTTTCTGAAATGTTATGTACACCAAAAAAAATCCCGTATTTTCTTAGAAGTTGGTTATTGTTTCACAATTGTAAATTATAGTAGGTTTGTACACTGAAAACATGTTTACTCATGTGAAAATGTATAGTTGGTTATCTGACTGGTTAAACTGTTCTGTTTACTTATCATGTGTTACCAGGAAAGTCCCATACTTTCCTTATTGTATGTTACTAATTGTAAAAGATGTAATGTTATCCATTCTGTGACTCTTTCTAGTTATGTAAGTGTTACCCAGGAAAGCCCCATGCTTTCCTGCATGTATGTATCTTATGTAAACGATGTGAAAGATGTAAAAGATGTAATCGTGATTAGATTCCATGTTTTCCCCAGGGAGGTCCCGTACCTTCCTGAATGTTAGTTACAGTAAGTAAAAGATGTAAAAGATGTAAACGATGTATAAAGTAATCCATTATTACTGTAAGTAAATCTCTGTTATCCTAATTGCAAGTTCCATAACCATACAATAGACTGAAACCTGTGGCAATAAGTAGTCCACATGTGGCAATAAGTCGTCCACATACTTATGACTTTCGTCACCCATGAACCATTTCGGTTCGGCTGTAGCTAGCAGCCAGGTGTGGGGTAGTCAGCCCCGTATAGATCTATACACTCAAGTCACGCTCTCTAAATACCAGAGATTTTGGTTATGGGTGTAGTCCTTCACTCGCGTAATCCAGGTGGAGTGTTCTCTGAGGACGTGTCTCCAATCATACAGGAATAACAAATTTACTAGTAATAATATGAAAGTCCTCCACTCGCGTATGTGCGTGGAGTGTTACCGAGGACAAAACAGTGTACAGGTATTATATTCAAATGTTTTAATGTCATGCTTTTAACTGATAAAATGTGGAAAACCATTTGTGAAATACATGTAAAACATACTAGTTTGAAAGACTTATTTCACAAATATATGTTACGTGATCTGCATGTTCGATCTGTTATCAGTTGTGGTTATCAGTTATAAAAGCATAAGAATATGAAACACACAATTGAAAACATGTTATGAGTACAAGAATTTCCTTGTACTTTGCTTGTGTTCCCCCCCCTGAAAATAGTGAAAACAGTGAAAAAGGGTAGGGGTATGAACTCACCGGACTCGGAAACGTGTCGGTTTTGAATGCTAGACGTTGGTTCGGGGTTTGATTACTCGCGATGACCCTATGTAAAATGATATAATTTCCATATATATACAACTAGAGATACATTCACTAATCATATGGAACATTACACTCCAATGAGGTTAAACACCTCAAAACGAGCGTTTGGAGTGACCCGGGTGACATCTTCGGACTTGTAATGGCACTAGGGACTTGGGACTTGAGTTTACTCTCCATAAGTAAACATTTAAATGAGTTTACAGCCATGAAACACACTCACACATGAGTTTACGGCCGTAAACTCATGTTGGTGTGGTTTTGAGGGTTTAAGGGCTCAAATGGACATAGAGGATGCTAGAATGGATTATCTAAATTGCCTTGGAACACTTGGAATGAGTTTAAATCATCAAAATGATTATTTTATGGGAGTTTACAGCCCACTATAGGCTCCTGGCCGTAAACTCCTCAATCTTCATGAAAATGATGTTTAATGTTGTTAAAACAAATCACATGTGATTACTAGAATTATTCCAAGACCTTACATGAGTTTTATGGGACATTTGAGGGGTGTTATGGAGTTTACGGCCCATGAGACCCTCCTCATGGCCGTAAACTCTAATGTAGGTTCATACAAAGTGTTTCAAGGTCTAAAACTTGCATAGAAGGGCTTCTAAAATTCATCTAAAGGCTTTAGGGGTGTTTAGTTTGCATTCTAACACCAAAAGTTTTGGAGTTTACGGCCCAAGAACAAGCCTTGGCCGTAAACCCTTATAAGTCCCACAAATGATGTGTTTTAGACCCTTAAAGCATTTTTGGTTGGTCCCTTGATTTATTCCAAGTCTTTTGGTGGTGTTGGATGGCTTTCTAACACTTTAGAATTGGGTTTATGTCACATTTTGGGGAGTTTACGGCCCAAGCACTATCCTTGGCCATAAACTCACATAAGTCCCACAAAATTCATGTTTCAAGTGTCCAAATGTTAAAACCAAGGTCCTACAATTCATATCTAAGACATAGGAGTGATTTGGGAGGGTTTTAGGGCATGAAAAACCCCTTTTACTTGAGTTTACGGCCTAAGCTTATGCCTTGGCCGTAAACTCCTTTAAATGGCTCAAAATCATAGTTTTAAATGTTCTAAGTCCATATCTTGAAGTCCCATAGCCATATCTAAAGTCCAATTGAGTTTAGGAAGGAGTTTAAGGGCTTAAAACCCCATTAAATGGAGTTTACGGCCCAAGCTTGATCCTTGGCCGTAAACTCATGTTCTTGGACCTAAAACTCAATTATTTCATCAATTTGAAGGCTAAAGGTGTTGAATAACATGCTAGGGAGGTTACCTTAAAGATTTGAAGCGTTAAACTTGAGATTTGGACCTTAATTCTAGCTTGAGGAGAGAGGTTGTAAGAGTTTAGGGAGAAACTTGCCAAAAGGCTTCAAATGAAGTCTTAAACACGTTTATATAGTGTTTAAGTCTCGGACACGGTGGAATTTTACCCGATACCGGCGTTAGACGGGGTTTTTGGTCGTACCCGATTAAGTTACCGTAACCCGATACGGTAAATTCTAGAATTGTTCCGATCACTAAAGTTGGGTGTTAATTTGATTTCTAAATGTATTAAGACACCCATTAAGTCATTTTAAATGTGTACTAATTAATGACTTAATTAAACGGAGAAATCGGAAATCGGAAATCGGAACGACGATCGGTTGCGCGAGTTGATTTATGAAAAAGTTATTTTTAAAAAGAAGCGGAAATTTCGGGTTGTTACACTATTGTTATATGAGAATTCTACTAAGGGTAAGTGGGTATCCCAAGACTTCCCAAAGTCTATCACACATGCGCGGAGCATGTCTTCGAGCGTTTGAATGGTTCGCTCACTTTGACCATCCGTTTGTGGATGATAAGCGGTGCTCATGTCGAGATGAGTTCCCAATGCCTTCTGGAGAGATTGCTAAAAACGTGAAGTGAATCTACTGTCCCGATCTGAGATAATAGACGCTGGTACTCCGTGGAGTCTTAAGATCTCTCGAATGTACAAACGTGTCAATCTTTCCATCTTGTAGGATTCCTTTATGGGCAGGAAATGGGCAGATTTCGTCATTCGGTTGACTATTACCCATATGGTGTCCAGTCCATCCGACGTCTTGGGTATCTTGGTCACGAAATCCATAGAAATCCCCTCCCATTTCCACTCAGGGATTACCGGTTGCTGTAATAATCCTGAGAGTTTATGGTACTCCACCTTTACCTTGGCACACGTAAGGGACTTACTAACATAGGTAGCAATTTTTGCCTTCATGTTAGGCCACCAATAGTGTTGTTTAATATCCAAATACATCTTGTCTGAACCGGGATGAATGTAGTATCGCGTCTTGTGGGCTTCCTTCATAACAACCTCCCTAAATCCTCCGAGTTTAGGGACCCAAATACGGTTCATGAAATAGTATACTCCATTTTCCTTTGCCTCTAGGTTCTTCTCCATTCTGCACAATGCTTCGCTTGCTCTATTTTCCGTCTTCATGGCCTCTGACTGGGCTACTGCAATTTGAGTGGCTAGGTGAGATTGAATGGTAATTGAGAGAGTTTTTGTACGACGATTAGAGTACTCCTTCCGACTTAATGCGTCAGCTACCACGTTGGCCTTGCCTGGGTGGTACTTGATCTCAGACTCATAATCGTTTAGTAATTCAACCCATATTCGTTGCCTCATCTTCAGCTCCTTCTGGTTCAAGATGTGCTGGAGACTCTTGTGGTCCGTGAAGATGGTGCACTTCGTACCGTAAAGGTAATGCCTCCAAATCTTTAGGGAAAAGACTACGGCTCCCAATTCTATGTCATGGGTCGTATAGTTTACTTCGTGCGTCTTTAGTTGGCGGGATGCGTAGGCTATCACCCTTCCACGCTGCATGAGAACGTAACCTAAGCCCTGATTTGACGCGTCACAGTAGACCACGAAATCTTCCGTTCCGTCTGGTAGTGACAGTACCGGGGCACTACAGAGAGCTTGTTTCAGGGTTCGGAATGCGACTTCTTGTTTGTCCGTCCATTTGAATGGTATGCCCTTTTGTGTAAGCGAGGTAAGTGGTTTGGCGATCTTAGAGAAGTTTTGAATGAATCTCCTATAGTAGCCTGCTAGACCCAAGAATTAACGGATTTTCGTGGGTGTTGTTGGGATTGCCCATCCTTCAACAGCTTTGACCTTAGAGGGATCCACATGAATTCCATCTTGCTTAGCTACATGACCTAGGAAGTTCACACTCCGGAGCCATAACTCACACTTGGAGAGTTTTGCATATAGCTTCTCCGATCACAAAGTTTCTAGGATTTGTCGGAGATGTTGGCCATCCTCTTCTTCGCTTCGGGAATAAACGAGAATGTCATCAATGAAGACGATGACAAAGTTGTCTAGGAATGGTCGACAGATTCGGTTCATCAGATCCATAAAGGCAGCAGGGGCATTTGTTAGACCGAAGGGCATTACAACAAATTCATAATGTCCGTAGCGAGTTCGGAAAGCGGTTTTTGGAATATCCTATTCCCGGACTTTGAGTTGATGGTATCCGGACCGTAGATCTATTTTAGAAAAATAACTAGCTCCTTGGAGCTGGTCAAATAGATCATCGATTTGTGGGAGTGGGTAGCGATTTTTAACAGTAAGTTTATTTAACTCTCTGTAATCGATGCACATTCTAAAGGATCCGTCCTTCTTTTTGACAAAGAGAACTGGAGCTCCCCATGGCGAGTAACTAGGGCGGATGAATCCCTTGTCCAAGAGTTCACTGAGTTGGCTGGACAATTCCTGCATTTCAGTAGGAGCTAGCTGATAGGGTGATTTAGCGAGAGGAGTTGCTCCTGGAACGAGGTCAATTCGGAACTCCACTTCTCTCTCTGGGGGTACTCCTGGAAGATCTTCTGGAAACACGTCTGGGAACTCATATGCTATGGGAATGTCTTGAACGTTAACCTCTTCCTTGATTTTATCCACAATGTGAGCCAGGAACGCCAAATTGTTCTTTCGTAGATGTTTTTGTGCCTTGATGCACGAGATGAGGCGAAGGTTCATGTTAGGTTTGTCTCCGTAAATTACTAGGGTTTCGTGATTGGGAAGGCGAAGGCGAACGACCTTCTTGTGACCCATAATTTCATCATGGTGGGGGCTTAACCAGTCCATGCCGATGATCACATCGAAACTCCTAATTGATACTGACATTAAGTCTATTCGAAAGACGTGTTGATTAAGGGTTAGGGTACATCCGATGAAGATTTCCCCAGTGGATTCGGTTTTCCCATTGGCCATTTCCACCGTAAAGGTTTCATTTAGCTTCTGGGGCTGCTGTTTTAATAAATGTTTAAACTTATTGCTTACGAAACTTCGCTCTGCTCCGGTGTCAAATAGGATGCATGCATAAATGTGGTTTAGGGGAAACGTACCAGTAACAACAGCGGGGTCCTGAATCACCTCTCCCTAACCCATGGTCAGCATCCTTCCTGTTCCTCCGTTTCCTGAATTATTGTTGTTAGGGCAGTCTCGGCGAAAATGCCCAGTCCTCCCACACCCATAACAGGTGTGGCTAGGCCCTGCATTGCTGCCGCCGGAGATGATGTTGTTGTTGTTGCGATTGTTGTTGTTGTTGTTTCCGTGTTGTTGGTTCTGGGGAGGGTAGGTCCTGCAGTACATTGCCTTGTGTCCCCTTCGGTTACAACTGGTGCACTGCAACTCCTTGCATTCTCCATTGTGATGGAAATCGCACTTGTTGCACTTGGGAAGATTACCGGAATAAGGTCTGGGAGCATTTGAAGCAGTTGATGCTGGAGCATGTGGTATGGCTGGAACCGGTGCGGTGACAGCATTAACTGCCACTGTCTGCTGCCTTTTACAGGTCTCGGGGCCCTGACGCCCCTTCCTCTTATTGTTCTTCCCTTTCTTGCCATCACCTTCCTTCTTTCCTTAAGACTCCGCTAGCTTCTCACCCTTCTTGTTGTTATGGTCATACAACTTCTTTGCCAATCTTTTTGCACTGTCAAATGTTTCGGGGTTTGTAGCTATCACATTTCCTTGAATTGGTGATGTTAGTCCCCAGATGAATCGTTCAATCTTCTTTCCTTCCGAGGTGATCATACCCGGGCACAACAGAGACAGTTCACTAAATCTCGATATGTATTCATCGATATTCGCATTCTGCACAGTGAGGTTCCACAGCTCTTGCTCCATTTTCTGAATCTCACCTCGTGGACAGTATTCAGCCATTAACATTTCATTCATCTCTACCCACGGCATGGAGTTGGCTACAGGGAGTGTCATGGCTTCCACATGTCCGTTCCACCAGGTGAGCACTTGATCGACAAAAGTGCAGGCCGCGAACTTCACTTTCATCTGCTCAAGACAATCGCATATCTCGAATATCGATTCCACCTTCTCGATCCATCGCTTTAGAGTGATCACTCCTCCAGTGTCATTAAAAGTTCGTGTTTTGGCATTTGTAAAGTCCTTCTAGGTACACGTTTTGGTGGGTCCTTGATTCATCTCGTTGTTGGAACTCCCGGCCCCTTGCCCGTTGCCTCCTTCGTTATTCCCTTGGTGAAGTTGTGCCATAGTTGCGGTGACCGCAGCAGACACGGCCACCTGGAATGCAGTGGAGTCAGCTTCGGGTGGGGTTGGTCTAGGGTTTCCGCGAGTAGGTCGGCGAGGCATCTTTCTTTCACGAAACGGAAAGATGTTTAGTGTATGTGGTTTTCGTGAGGTTGTGATCCTATAGACTAGGTACGTGGCACAACATAAGTACTTCTACGATTGAGCATACAATCATGGATACATAACACATAGCAGATTATAACGTCATAATAAAACATATAAAATATTTCATTACTATTGTCCGCACTTTGATACATGAAAATTTTGCTCGAAAGAGCATACATAAGCGGTACTAGTTCGACAGCATAACGACTCTATGAGTAGTGCAATAACTTAAACATAGATTCGGGGTACGTAACATACATACTAGTACTAGTACTAAAGACGAGTATAACTAGTCCCTCGTACGGTGGGACCTATCTAGAAGGTAGTAGTGTAGGTCCTATTATTAAGGATGACGACAACACTCAATCATCGAGGTGACACACCAGAAGTTCAGCCAGTTCATCAGCCTCTTGGGTGATTGCCTCTACTTTTCGCTCGGCTCGTACAACCCTCGCCTTGGCCATGATGAGTTGAAGTTTCAGGCTGATAACTGCCTCCTCGAGGGTGCGTAAGTAGTTTGTATCCACTCCTTGAAATATGCGGAAATTTGACGGGGCTTCCAACTGGTGAGGTTCACTACACGCCTCTTCTACGCCCTTTTCTTCATCTGGCTCCTGGTCCAACTCATCATAATCGAGATCAACCATCACGTATTTATCCTGTTCCTCTTTAGGTCTAATGTCGTGTGCCTTTCCTTGATCTACCTCTGGCTCATCCTTAACCTTCCTGTGGGCTACTAGGACTTGATGAAACTGGGTGTCCTGCTGCTCCCCTTCCATAGCGACTGAGAGGAGGTATACGAATAAACTATCGTTATCCTATGACCATACCACTATTGCATAGGCTAAACAGACGTTCTCTTTTTGGTGCTAAAGGGATATAGTTTTAGATTCCCTAGCTATCGCGATCTCATCGAACATGTATTAGTTATACCTTGGAGAGAATGTAGTTGATCAGGCTACATCCACTCCTTGATACCACTAAGAACAGTCCTGAATTAACCGGGATACTAGCATTATCTTGTTTGGTTCGGCGTTATATTCTTATTCCTAGTGCAAGCAAGGGTGTTTTTATTGTTGTATTTTTACTTGTTTTGTTCAGAGTTATGTTAGTCCCTCTTTTGGTTCATAGTTGCATATCAATGTATGGTTCGATATGCTAGTTATAAACAGAGCTTTGATACCAACGTGTCACACCCCCGAACCAGATAGCGGAAACGTCCGAGGGCTATTGTGACTCAATTGAATACCATCACAATGAATATACATGAAACATAACATCATACAATACCAAGCATTGGAATATTACAACTTGTTGTGTTTACATTCAGTACATAGCTTCAAAACATTACATTCTCAAAGGTAGATTGTTCATTACTAGTTAAACAAACAACAAGACATCATTGAGTACATTTTTCCCTTCGGTTTACCTGTTACCTGAGAATACAAGTATTTTGAAAAACGTCAACATATGAAATGTTGGTGAGTTCATAAGCAATGTTTGAAATATAGTGGTTTGTATTGTTTTGAAAATAACCAAATTATCCGATATTTTCTGAAAAGAACTTAGTATAAAAAGTGTGAAGATCCCTAAGTATGCTTGTTTGTTTATATAAATGTAAAAGAGCGATTTGTAAAACTCGGTATGTAACTCGTAGGCGTATTAATTGAAAACCCTAGGAAAACCCGATGTTTTCCTAATACTTTGCATCAAATAATTTGTATCTTGTTATTTCGTTACGACAGGTGTATTCGTTGAGTCCCAGTGACGTTGGATTAATTATGGATTGTAAATTATTATAAACACACATTAATGAAAATGACTAGTTTACAGCCATACAAACGATCCCTTAGGCGTCGCTCGCACTATTCACTTAATCCAAACACCCGAACTTCATGTAGCCCCACGACCGAGGAGGAAAAGAGGGTGCGGAGCCCCGATATTTTCCGTAAGTCGTTCAAGGCTATCGTGAATGCGAATGGCCCTTAGCCCAACTCGCATTTGGTGAATTCTCGACTTTACTAGCAGCACCAGAAGGCCCTTGGGGTCCAACAGCACCAAGCCTGTAAAGTCCTTTTACACGAAATTTGGTCATGTAAGACCCAACTACATGTAAGCGAGTTTCCTTCAAACCTAAAGATCATGCCATTGGGCTAGCTAGGCCCAACAAAAATGATTTGAAACTTTTGGGCCTAAAGATGGTGTATCGACGTCTGGTGTATTCTCACATGTGTATTGACTTCCCGAATTTTCCGCGTGTGTATTGAAGTTTCGTCGTGTTAGTAATTTCGGATTCATTATTGATTCGAGACTGAATCAATTCGTTTGATAACGATTTTTGGTGTTGAAGGTGTATTATAATTTGCCGATAGTCGAGATGCTAGTATTTCATCATGACGGATTTATTATTTAAAACTTTAGGATGTTTCTTTATAGCAGCCCCTTTTCTATTGAATAATTTACACATTTAAACCTTTATATAAAAGAATTTCTATTTTAGTCCTTAAACTATTTTTCTTGACACTTTAGTATCAAAACTTGTAGAAAAGTTATTTTTCCGCCCAAAGTTATTTGAAGAACAGTTTTAGTCCACCAAATGAAATTTTTCTCAGCTAGAACCCTCAATTTCACAGTTTTTACACTTTTGGCCCAAAATAGAAAATTTTGCATTTTAGGTCCCTTTTAAATATGAAAAGCATTTTTAACACTTGAAATGGACTTGGAGCACTAGTAGTCCCCTGTTTTACAGAAAATCACAGTTTCAGCCCCTCTAATTTGAAAATCTCGCATATTGGGCTTTATTGGGCCGAAAAATTCATTTTTGGCCCATTATGCTTAAAATTTTCACATTTAATCCTCCAAAGAGAATATTTCCAGAAAAATACGTTATTAAAAATGTTTTTGACTCATTTCATCCATCAGAATTTGTATTTTGTCATTTTGGGCCCTTTAACTTTATATTTTTAACATTTTGAGTCCAAAAATGGGATTTTTAGCCCAATGAGTTCATTTTAACCAACTTGGTTATTTTTCTAGGAATGATTTGTGTGTAGTAATATGTTTAACACTTGTTTCCTACATCCTAATGCAAATCTCGATTTTTAAGGTCTCTTGACTAGTTTCAACACCATAATCACATATACACACGTAAATAAGCATAGAAATCATACAAAGCATACATATACTCATAGATCTAGACAATTGCTTGTATTCCCCCCCCCCCCCCCCCCCCCCAAAAAAAAAAACTTATAAAACCAAAAAATAGGGGGTATGAAGCTCACCTTTGGGTGTGGTTTCAGTTTTGGAGAAAAGATGGAAGAAAATGAGGTGATTTTCGGCCCTAGCACACTTTGATGAAGATCTCAGCCTTGAGGTGATTCTAGGATGCAAGATCATGATTTCTTATGAGTTAAGAAGAGATGTTTGATAGATCAAGGAACCTAGACCGTATAACCTTACCTTGGATGGTGATTTTTGTGAAAAATTCTCCTTGAAATGCCCTTGAATCTTCGAAAATTTAGTGAAGAGAGGTGAAGGTGTTTTTGAGAGTGTTTGATATGTGAAAAGTGATGAAAGTGTGTGTGTGTGGGTGATTTCGGCCGAGATCAAGAAGAAGAGAAGAGAGAGAGAGAGTTGAGTTGACAATCCTAGATGCATGTTGGTCCATGCATGGAGATATGTGGGGTATAAGTGAGGTGGCAAGGCTTAAGTCAACTCCTTTCTTCTTGGATTTGGGCTTTGGGCCGAGAATTTGGAAGGGAAAGGAGATCATTGGGATTTAATGCTCCTAAGCCCCTATTATAGTTAGTTTGGATGATTTTTGGCCCAAGAAAAATATAATATGATTTTTACACTTTGTTGGGCTAGTTTAGGTTAATTATGGTTCATAATATTTAATTTATTTCATTCTAGGCCCAATATGGCCCAAAATGTTGAAATAAATGAATGTGGATCCAATTAGAGCCCATTTAAAGGTTCTAATCCCATGATAGTCAAATTGGAAGCTTATTGGTCCATTGAGTCCAATAAGGAAGTCCTAGTCCAAAATGGACCTAAACAAGAACTTCTAGGGTTTCCAATTGCTTGTTGACTACTTGTAGTACTTGTATGGTGTATTGGATTGAAATTTTGTTGTCATAGAGTAAGCATCATACATGCTCTTAAGTTTTTGATTCAACATCTTACTTGAGTATAGTGATTACAAGACAAAAAATATCTAGTTGTGACACTTGTAACCCTTTTCGTAACTCATTTCGATAAACCAATCGCCGCCTCCAATTTCATTTCCGATTCCGTCATTTAATTAAGTCATTAATGTGTATTTTATATTATGACTTAATGGGTGTCCTAATGCCTTTAGAACTCATTCTAACACCTCATATTAGTAATCGGAACATTTCTAGAATCAACCATATCGAGTTACGGCAACATGATCGGTTGCGACCAAAAGCCCCATCTAACGCCGGTATCGGATAGACTTCCACTGTGTCCAAATCCCAAACACTATTTAAAGGGTTCTAAGCTTCCATTTGAAGCTTTTGCTTCATCTCACTACTCACTCTAACCTCTCTCCTCATCCAAGATTTAGGTCCAAAATCAATGAATTAAGACTCCAAATCATAGAGGTAACCTTCCTAACTTGTTATTCAAACCTTCTAGGCCTTCAAATCCATGTTTAAATTATGATTTTGGACCTGGAACATGTGTTTACAGCCAAGGAGCATGCTTGGGCCGTAAACACATAATAATGGAGTTTTTAAGCACTTTAACCCTTCCAAACCAACATTGGGACTTAGATATGACCTCAAGGCTTACAAACCCGGACATAGAACACCCTAGACATGAATTTTGAGGGACAAACATGAGTTTACGGCCAAGGAATGTGCTTGGGCCGTAAACCCCTCAAACATGGGAGTAAACTCATTTAAACATGTTAGAATGCCTTGTAACTTCACCAAAAGTCTTGGAATAAATCCTAGAATCATCTAAAAATAGTTTGGGGACCTTAAACATGTCAAATACCCTTCATTTGAGAGTTTACATCCACAGCATATGCTCCAGGGCCGTAAACTCCTAATTATGTGTCAAATGGTACCCTAAATTCATACCAAGGCTTGGAAAATTAGTTAGAATCACATGTGATTGTCCTAAGCATCACAAAATAAATATTAATTGAGGTTGGAGGAGTTTACAGCCGTACAATCCATGTTTACAGTCGTGAACTCCCACGATTAGTGTATATGTTCATGCAATACATTCCAAGGCATTAGAAAAATCCATTCTAGCAATCCCCATGTCCATTTAAGCCATTTAGCACTCGAAATCACCCAATCATGAGTTCACGGCCGTGAACTAATGTATGTAGGGGATATATGGCTGAAAACTCATTAGGAAGTTTACTCTTGAGGATTAAATTCAAACCCCAAGTCCCTCGTATCATTACATGTCCGTAGATGTCACCCGGGTCACTCTAAACACTTGTTTTGAAGTGTTTTCGCTCATTGGAGTGTATCATCATATCTAATTAGTGTTTTAAAGTCTAATTAGATACCTTTGGATACCATTTCATATTACAAAGGAACCTCGCGTGTAATCAAGCCCCAAACCAACGTTTAGTGTTCGAAACAGTTGCGCCTTCTCGTCTGGTGAGTTCATACCCCTACCCATTTTCAATGGTTTTTAAATGTTTTCAGGGGGGATACAAGCAAAAGTACAAGAAATTCTTGTACTCAAAACTTGTTTTACATACATTGTGTTTCATATATATATGCTTTTGAAACTGACAGTCGTAACAAACAACAGTTTGAACCTACAGAACACATTATCATGTTATTTGTGAAACACATTATAAATTGTTATATTTATATTTTCACAAATGTTTTCCCACAATATAGAAGTTAAAAGCATAACATTTAAACATGGTTTTGTCCTTGGTGAACACTCCACAGACATCAGAAAACATAAAACATTCATAATGTCCCTAATAAAATACCTAGGCTGGAGGGTAAAGGACAGGATCCATAAGAACACTTCCTTGGCACGAGAGAGTGGAGGACTACCCCTGTAACCAGAATCTCCGAACAGAGGAGAGCGTGACTTGAGTGTATAGATCTATACGGGACTGCCAATCTCGCACCTAGCTTCTAGAGACTTCACACACACACACACAGGTAGGAAAATATGGGATTTTCCTGGGGATAATATTGGACATAATCAGAATCGGTATCAATTCACAAGCACACAGATGTAGGAAAATATAGGATTTTTCTAGGTAACAGTAGTACGTAGCCAGAAAGTGTAACAATTTGGATAACTAAACTTTGCAATTCACAAGAACAATTGTGATTTCAGTGTACATCTTTTACATTACATTTTGGATTTGGTAAACATTACTTTTAAGAAAATATGGGATTTTCTTGGATAACAGCTTTTTCAGGAAACTAAAGGAACTCGTACAATTTTCAGAAAACTAACCGCTTATGAACTCACCAGCTTTATGCTGATTTTTAAACCGCTTGTATTCTCAGGTCCGCATTAGACAGGTACCCGACGATCTCTTTTGGCGAAGACGGAGTGCGTAGAAGACTCGTCTCATTTTGTTCATATATACTATGTATCACACTTGTACAATTTACTTTTGAAACAAATGTAAAAATTTATATATGTAATGTAATGGTTGTCTACTTTGATTACTATGTGCATTGGATTTGATACTCAACGTGGAGTCCGCCCCGGAAATGTCTCTGCTTTTGGTTTTCTGGGTGTGACAGATGGGTATCAGAGCCCTTGTTTATAGTGAACTAATTATACCAAACCTTACATGTTATAAAACTATAAACACTAAGGGGCCTAAGTGCTCTGAACTAAAAGTATCCTTCAAAGTATAAGTATTTTCAAAAGTATACAAGTATACATAACCATCGAGATCTGTAACTACAAGTAGAACAAAACATAAGTATGTGGGTATTATGTACTGCGGTTAAACCTAGGCAGTTATGTAATCGTGTCTAGGATCAATATACCATGGCCAACTATATTCATTCGAGACACGGCCGACATGTGCTTGGGAGTGAATGTGGTGTGCGACATGCCTAAAACTTTCCCTAGTATCCAAAACATTGAACCGTGGTCGTAGCGAATCATGAAATACTATGGGAGTATTTCTCGAGTCAATCTTTTGTAGAAATACTCATTCAGACGTTGTTCCTTGATCATTCCTTTAGTGATAATTTATCTGTTTTGATAATTCTTTCCTGCTTTATTGCTTATTCGAAATATATATCTGTCATATCTCTCGATTCAATTCGGAGGACTTATCATCCTCTCTTTCTTGATCTTATTAGATCAAGATGCCTTCGAGAAAGAGACCCAGTTCAAACACCAATAACCCTCAGCCACCACCTTCTCTTCAAATTGATCTTACAACACTTCAGGCAGCTGTTACTGCGGCAGTGAGAGCCGCCATGTCACAAAGAAACCACGGTAGTTCAGGAGGTGGTCCTCAACCCCGGAACCCAGAAGATAGTCAGGGACACCAAAGAGGGGGTTCCTATAAAGACTTCATGAACACAAAACCTACGTCCTTTGATGGCACTGGAGGTGTCATTTCCCTCACCCGATGGTTCGAGAAGATCGAATCCATCTTTGAAATTTGCGCCTGCTCCGAATCTGACAAGGTGAAGTTTGCCGCCTGCACCTTTATCAACAAAGCCCTGACTTGGTGGAACGGCCGAGTCAAATCCCTAACATTACCCGTAGCTAATGCCATGGGTTGGGAGGCCATGAAGGAACTTATGCTGGCTGAGTACTTCCCTCGGGACGAAATGCAAAAGTTAGAACACGAACTCTGGAACTTGAAGATGAAGGGTTCCGATATTGTCGCTTACACTTCCAGGTTCAATGACCTGGCGCTACTCTATCTGGGAATGGTTACCCCGGTGAGTAAGAAGATAGAGAGATTCATCTGGGGGCTGACCCAGCTAACAAAAGGGAATGTCATAGCTGCGAGACCAGACACATACGACAACACCAAATGTTTAGCACGAATCTTAATAGACCATAGTGATGACTTTGAAGAAGCAGCTACCACTCCTGAACCGACAGAGAGGAGTGGCGAGAAAATAAAAATTGGGAAGAAGAAGGAAAGTCAGATATCGCAGGAGTCTTCGAAGAGGCAGCAAACTGTGGCAGTTCACGCTGCTACTACCCCTGTAACTGTCTCTGTTGCTGGATCCTCAGCTTGAAAAACTGCCAGTAGGTATGACAGAACCCTCCCTAGTTGTGACAAGTGCAACTATCATCACCTCACTTCCAGCCCATGTATAGAGGTATTTTGCAACAGTTGTGGCATAAAGGGTCACATGGCGAAAAACTATAAGACACCAACCCAATCAACCAGTCAATCTTCTGGAGCGGTCATTGGTCGGGCCTGCTATGGTTGTGGAGAAATCGGACATTACAAGCGAAACTGCCCTAAGGTAGTAACATCTGGCAACACCGGAAGAGTTCTAACGATAGGACAAGAGGAGACAACCACCGATCCTACCGTTGCCACATGTATATTTCCCTCGATAAATCTTATGCATGTGATTCTTTTCGATTCTAATGTTGAAAGAAATTTGTGAACCATCCATTCAAACATCTTTTTAAATCATGACGTTCATTAGTAATCAAAAATGTGTACTGTCGAAATGATTAGCAAGTGAGAAGGAGAACGCTAACTCCATATCCATAGATTGTATCCTCAATCCAGACAATTACTCTTTTCCATTCAATATAATGGAAAACTTTTCATGAAATGCTTTGATGCCATCTTTGGCATGAAATGACCGAGCCTCATTCATGCTGTTATTCTTGGTTTCAAGAAAGCCATTCATCTTAACTTTTCTCCAGCTCGACTCCCATGATCTTCGTGCATCAAAGTTTAAAAAGTTTTCCCATGTATTCCTCGTCCGTGTGATCATCGAGAAACGAGAAGTCTGCAACTCTTTCCCCGATGCCTTCTTCCGAAGAATTCTTGAGAATTCTTTCCGAACGCGTAGTCAAGTCTCACATCGACCTAATCCCTGCAATTATCTCGTAGCCAAAATCTTAGTGAGGGTGATGTGTTCAAGACAGCAACCAGGGCTTGATATGATCTACGAGGTAGTAGTGGTGCCCTTCGGTCAAACCATTTTCCTGGTCATGTAGATAAGCAAAGCAGTCATACTCATGGACCTTTCCAAAAGCTAAGGCAATAAAGAATTAGTCGGCACCAGAGGTACCCATAGAAACCCATCAAATTTTGGGTCCCGCCGACTATTATTGCAAAACCACCTAGAAATTTCCTTTAGGACCATCGGATCCTTAGCTACTCTGCTGCGTGAAAATGTACCCACTTGTTGTAAGTCTTACTCTGGAAAGACATATTATGCCTTTGAGAAGTGCGGAAGACTTAACTCGTGGAACATTAGACCCTTCGAGATCCTAGTTGGGAATCGATTCCGTAGCCCTCTCCGAACTATCTTCAGAACTCAACAACAACCATTTGGAATTCCACGTTGTTATTCGTAAGGAGTGCTGACCTGACCGAAACCTGAGTAATCCCTTTGCTGAGATCAAAATCAATGGAAGTCCGAACCTCCATAGATGAAACAATTGAAATCATGGATTGATAAGTTGACCGTACGAAACAAAGATGCATCCCGACAGTGAGGGTTCGCTGGAATGTCAAGCGGAGACCCGAAGCAGTAGATTCATCCTCATATCTCTTTTCACTTCACGATCTGTGTTCAAATATTTGAATTTCGGGACAAAATTCCCTCTAACGGGGGGATAATGTAACAACCTGAAATTTGTATCATTGATTGTAACCCTTTTCGTAACTCATTTCGATAAACCAATCGTCGCCTCCAATTTCGTTTCCGATTCTGTCATTTAATTAAGTCATTAATTTGTATTTTATATTATGACTTAATGGGTGTCCTAATGCCTTTAGAACTCATTCTAACACCTCATATTAGTGATCGGGACATTTCTAGAATCAACCATATCAAGTTACGGCAACATGATCGGGTGCGACCAAAAGCCCCGTCTAACGCCGGTATCGGGTACAATTCCACTGTATCCAAATCCTAAACACTATTTAAAGTGTTCCAAGCTTCCATTTGAAGCTTTTGCTTCATCTCACTACTCTATCTCTAACCTCTCTCCTCATCCAAGATTTAGGTCCAAAATCAATGAATTAAGACTCCAAATCATAGATGTAACCTTCCTAACTTGTTATTCAACCTCTAGGCCTTCAAATGCGTGTTTAAATCATGATTTTGGACCTAGAACATGTGTTTATGGCCAAGGAGCATGCTTGGGCCGTAAACACATAATAATGGGGTTTTTAAGCACTTTAACCCTTCCAAACCAACATTGGGACTTAGATATGACCTTAAGGCTTACAAACCCGGACTTAGAACACCCTATACATGGATTTTGAGGGACAAACATGAGTTTACGGCCAAGGAATGTGCTTGGGCCGTAAACCCACAAACATGGGAGTAAACTCATTTAAACATGTTAGAATGCCTTGTAACTTCACCAAAAGTCTTGGAATAAATCCTAGAATCATCTAAAAATAGTTTGGGGACCTTAAACATGTCAAATACCCTTCATTTGAGAGTTTACATCCATAGCATATGCTCCAGGGCCGTAAACTCCTAATTATGTGTCAAATGGTACCCTAAATTCATACCAAGGCTTGGAAAATTAGTTAGAATCACATGTGATTGTCCTAAGCATCACAAAATAAATATGAATTGAGCTTGGAGGAGTTTACAGCCATACAATCCATGTTTACAGTCGTGAACTCCCATGATTAGTGTATATGTTCATGCAATACATTCCAAGGCATTAGAAAAATCCATTCTAGCAATCCCCATGTCCATTTAAGCCATTTAGCACTCGAAATCACCCAATCATGAGTTCACGGCCGTGAACTAATGTATGTAGGGGATATATGGCTGAAAACTCATTAGGAAGTTTACTCTTGAGGAGTAAAATCAAACCCCAAGTCCCTCGTATCATTACACGTCCGTAGATGTCACCCGGGTCACTCTAAACACTTGTTTTGAAGTGTTTTCGCTCATTGGAGTGTATCATCATATCTAATTAGTGTTTCAAAGTCTAATTAGATACCTTTGGATACCATTTCATATTACAAAGGAACCTCGCGTGTAATCAAGCCCCAAACCAACGTTTAGTGTTCGAAACAGTTGCGCCTTCTCGTCTGGTGAGTTCATACCCCTACCCATTTTTAATGGTTTTTAAATGTTTTCAGGGGGGATACAAGCAAAAGTACAAGAAATTCTTGTACTCAAAACTTGTTTTACATACATTGTGTTTCATATATATATGCTTTTGAAACTGACAGTCGTAACAAACAACAGTTTGAACCTACAAAACACATTATCATGTTATTTGTGAAACACATTATAAATTGTTATATTTATATTTTCACAAATGTTTTCCCACAATATAGAAGTTAAAAGCATAACATTTAAACATGGTTTTGTCCTCGGTGAACAGTCCACAGACATCAGAAAACATAAAACATTCGTAATGTCCCTAATAAAACACCTAGGCTGGAGGGTAAAGGATAGGATCCATAAGAACACTTCCTTGGCACGAGAGAGTGGAGGACTACCCCTGTAACCAGAGTCTCCGAACAGAGGAGAGCGTGACTTGAGTGTATAGATCTATACGGGACTGACAATCCCGCACCTGGCTTCTAGAGACTTCACACACACACACACACAGGTAGGAAAATATGGGATTTACCTGGGGATAATATTGGACATAATCAGAATCGGTATCAATTCACAAGCACACACATGTAGGAAAATATAGGATTTTTCTAGGTAACAGTAGTACGTAGCCAGAAAGTGTAACAATTTGGATAACTAAACTTTGCAATTCACAAGAACAATTATGATTTCAGTGTACATCTTTTACATTACATTTTGGATTTGGTAAACATTACTTTTAAGAAAATATGGGATTTTCTTGGATAACAGCTTTTTCAGGAAACCAAAGGAACTCGTACAATTTTCAGAAAACTAACCGCTTATGAACTCACCAGCTTTATGCTGATTTTCAAACCGCTTGTATTCTCAAGTCCGCATTAGACAGGTACCCGACGATCTCTTTTGGCGAAGACGGAGTGCGTAGAAGACTAGTCTCATTTTGTTCATATATACTATGTATCACACTTGTACAATTTACTTTTAAAACAAATGTAAAATTTTATATATGTAATGTAATGGTTGTCTACTTTGATTACTATGCGCATTGGATTTGATACTCAACGTGGAGTCCGCCCCGGAAATGTTTCCGCTTTTGGTTTTCAGGGTGTGACAGATTGGTATCAGAGCCCTTATTTATAGTGAACTAAGTATACCAAACCTTACATGTTATAAAACTATAAACACTAAGGGGCCTAAGTGCTCTGAACTAAAAGTATCCTTCAAAGTATAAGTATTTTCAAAAGTATACAAGTATACATAACCATCGAGATCCGTAACTACAAATAGAACAAAACATAAGTATATGGGTATTATGTACTGCGGTTAAACCTAGGCAATTATGTAGTCGTGTCTAGGATCAATATACCATGGCCAACTATATTCATTCGAGACACGGCCGACATGTGCTTGGGAGTGAATGTGGTGTGCGACATGCCTAAAACTTTCCCTAGTATCCAAAACATCGAACCGTGGTCGTAGCGAATCATGAAATACTATGGGAGTATTTCTCGAGTCAATCTTTTGTAGAAATACTCATTCAGACGTTGTTCCTTGATCATTCCTTTAGTGATAATTTATCTGTTTTTATAATTCTTTCCTGCTTTATTGCTTATTCGAAATATATATCTGTCATATCTCTCGATTCAATTCGGAGGACTTATCATCCTCTCTTTCTTGATCTTATTAGATCAAGATGCCTCCCAGAAATAGACCCAGTTCAAACACCAATAACCCTCCCCCACCACCTTCTCTTCAAATCGATCTTACAACACTTCAGGCAGCTGTTACTGCGGCAGTGAGAGCCGCCATGTCACAAAGAAACCACGGTAGTTCAGGAGGTGGTCCTCAGCCCCAGAACCCAGAAGATAGTCAGGGACACCAAAAAGGGGGTTCCTATAAAGACTTCATGAACACAAAACCTACGTCCTTTGATGGCACTGGAGGTGTCATTTCCCTCACCCGATGGTTCGAGAAGATCGAATCCATCTTTGAAATTTGCGCCTGCTCCGAATCTGACAAGGTGAAGTTTGCCGCCTGCACCTTTATCAACAAGGCCCTGACTTGGTGGAACGGCCGAGTCAAATCCCTAACATTACCCGTAGCTAATGCCATGGGTTGGGAGGCCATGAAGGAACTTATGCTGGCTGAGTACTTCCCTCGGGACGAAATGCAAAAGTTAGAACACGAACTCTGGAACTTGAAGATGAAGGGTTCCGATATTGTCGCTTACACTTCCAGGTTCGATGACCTGGCGCTACTCTATCTGGGAATGGTTACCCCGGTGAGTAAGAAGATAGAGAGATTCATCTGGGGGCTGACCCAGCTAACAAAAGGGAATGTCATAGCTGCGAGACCAGACACATACGACAACACCAAATGTTTAGCACGAATCTTAATAGACCATAGTGATGACTTTGAAGAAGCAGCTACCACTCCTGAACCGACAGAGAGGAGTGGCGAGAAAATAAAAATTGGGAAGAAGAAGGAAAGTCAGATATCGCAGGAGTCTTCGAAGAGGCAGCAAACTGTGGCAGTTCACGCTGCTACTACCCCTGTAACTGTCTCTGTTGCTGGATCCTCAGCTTGAAAAACTGCCAGTAGGTATGACAGAACCCTCCCTAGTTGTGACAAGTGCAACTATCATCACCTCACTTCCAGCCCATGTATAGAGGTATTTTGCAACAGTTGTGGCATAAAGGGTCACATGGCAAAAAACTGTAAGACACCAACCCAATCAACCAGTCAATCCTCTGGAGCGGTCATTGGTCGGGCCTGCTATGGTTGTAGAGAAATCGGACATTACAAGTGAAACTGCCCTAAGGCAGTAACATCTGGCAACACCGGAAGAGTTCTAACGATAGGACAAGAGGAGACAACTACCGATCCCACCGTTGCCACATGTATATTTCCCTCGATAAATCTTATGCATGTGATTCTTTTCGATTCTAATGCTGAAAGAAATTTGTTAACCGTCCATTCAAACATCTTTTTAAATGATGACCTTCATTAGTAATCGAAAACGTGTACCGTCGAAATGATTAACAAGTGAGAAGGAGAACGCTAACTCCATATCCATAGATTGTATCCTCAATCCAGACAATTACTCTTTTCCATTCAATATAATGGAAAACTTTTCATGAAATGCTTTGATGCCATCTTTGGCATGAAATGACCGAGCCTCATTCATGCTATTATTCTTAGTTTCAAGAAAGCCATTCGTCTTAACTTTTCTCCAGCTCGACTCTCATGATCTTCGTGCATCAAAGTTTAAAAAGTTTTCCCATGTATTCCTCGTCCGTGTGATCATCGAGAAACGAGAAGTCTGCAACTCTTTCCCCGATGCCTTCTTCCGAAGAATTCTTGAGAATTCTTTCCGAATGCGTAGTCAAGTCTCGCATCGACCTAATCCCTGCAATTATCTCGTAGCCAAAATCTTAGTGAGGGTGATGTGTTCAAGACAGCAACCAGGGCTTGATATGATCTACGAGGTAGTAGTGGTGCCCTTCGGTCAAACCATTTTCCTGGTCATATAGATAAGCAAAGCAGTCATACTCATGGACCTTTCCAAAAGCTAAGGCAATAAAGAATTAGTCGGCACCGGAGGTACCCATAGAAACCCATCAAATTTTGGGTCCCGCCGACTATTATTGCAAAACCACGTAGAAATTTCCTTTAGGACCATTGGATCCTTAGCTACTCTGCCGCGTGAAAATGTACCCACTTGTTGTAAGTCTTACTGTGGAAAGACATATTACGCCTTTGAGAAGTGCGGAAGACTTAAATCGTGGAACATTAGACCCTTCGAGATCCTCGTTGGGAATCGATTCCGTAGCCCTCTCTGAACTATCTTCAGAACTCAACAACAACCATTTGGAATTCCACGTCGTTATTCGTAAGGAGTGCTGACCTGACGAAACCTGAGTAATCCCTTTGCTGAGATCAAAATCAACGGAAGTCCGAACCTCCATAGATGAAACAATTGAAATCATGGATTGATAAGTTGACCGTAAGAAACAAAGCTGCATCCCGACAGTGAGGGTTCGCTGGAATGTCAAGCGGAGACCCGAAGCAGTAGATTCATCCTCATATCTCTTTTCACTTCACGATCTGTGTTCAAATATTTGAATTTCAGGACAAAATTCCCTCTAACGGGGGGATAATGTAACAACCTGAAATTTGTATCATTGATTGTAACCCTTTTCGTAACTCATTTCGATAAACCAATTGTCATCTCCAATTTCGTTTCCGATTCCGTCATTTAATTAAGTCATTAATGTGTATTTTATATTATGACTTAATGGGTGTCCTAATGCCTTTAGAACTCATTCTAACACCTCATATTAGTGATCGAAACATTTCTAGAATCAACCATATCAAGTTACGGCAACATGATCGGGAGCGACCAAAAGCCCCGTCTAACGTCGGTATCGGGTAGAATTCCACTGTATCCAAATCCTGAACACTATTTAAAGTGTTCCAAGCTTCCATTTGAATCTTTTGCTTCATCTCACTACTATATCTCTAACCTCTCTCCTCATCCAAGATTTAGGTCCAAAATCAATGAATTAAGACTCCAAATCATAGATGTAACCTTCCTAACTTGTTATTCAACCTTCTAGGCCTTCAAATCCATGTTTAAATTATGATTTTGGACCTGGAACATGTGTTTATGGCCAAGGAGCATGCTTGGGCCGTAAACACATAATAATGGGGTTTTTAAGCACTTTAACCCTTCCAAACCAACATTGGGACTTAGATATGACCTTAAGGCTTACAAACCCGGACTTAGAACACCCTATACATGGATTTTGAGGGACAAACATGAGTTTACGGCCAAGGAATGTGCTTGGGCCGTAAACCCCTCAAAAATGGGAGTAAACTCATTTAAACATGTTAGAATGCCTTGTAACTTCACCAAAAGCCTTGGAATAAATCCTAGAATCATCTAAAAATAGTTTGGGGACCTTAAACATATCAAACACCCTTCATTTGAGAGTTTACAGCCATAGCATATGCTCCAGGGCCGTAAACTCCTAATTATGTGTCAAATGGTACCCTAAATTCATACCAAGGCTTGGAAAATTAGTTAGAATCACATGTGATTGTCCTAAGCATCACAAAATAAATATGAATTGAGCTTGGAGGAGTTTACAGCCGTAAACTCCATGTTTACAGTCGTTAACTCCAATAATTAGTGTATATGTTCATGCAATACATTCCAAGGCATTAGAAAAATCCATTCTAGCAATCCCCATGTCCATTTAAGCCATTTACCACTCGAAATCACCCAATCATGAGTTCACGGCCGTGAACTAATGTATGTAGGGGATATATGGCTGAAAACTCATTAGGAAGTTTACTCTTGAGGAGTAAACTCAAACCCCAAGTCCCTCGTATCATTACACGTCCGTAGATGTCACCCGGGTCACTCCAAACACTTGTTTTGAAGTGTTTTCGCTCATTGGAGTGTATCATCATATCTAATTAGTGTTTCAAAGTCTAATTAGATACCTTTGGATACCATTTCATATTACATAGGAACCTCTCATGTAATCAAGCCCCGAACCAATGTTTAGTGTTCGAAACAGTTGCGCCTTCTCGTCTGGTGAGTTCATACCCCTACCCTTTTTCAATGGTTTTTAAATGTTTTCACAGGGGATACAAGCAAAAGTACAAGAAATACTTGTTCTCAAAACTTATTTTACATACATTGTGTTTCATATATATGTGCTTTTGAAACTAACAGACGTAACAAACAACTGTTTGAAACTACAGAACACATTATCATGTTATTTGTGAAACACATTATAAATTGTTATATTTATATTTTCACAAATGTTTTTCCCACAATATAGAAGTTAAATGCATAACATTTAATCATGGTTTTGTCCTCGGTGAACACTTCACAGACATCATAAAACATAAAACATTTGTAATGTCCTTAATAAAACACCTAGGCTCGAGTGTAAAGGACAGGATCCATAAGAACACTTCCTTGGCACGAGAGAGTGGAGGACTACCCCTGTAACCAGAATCTGCGAACAGAGGAGATCATGACTTGAGTGTATGGATTTATATGGGACTTACAATCCCGCACCTGGCTTCTAGCTATAGCCGAACCGAAAGGTTCAAGGGTGATGAAATTCATAAAAAGGATACTGGCCATGACCCGAGTCATATCTAGTCTGAAGTACGGTTAAGGACTCGCAATCAAGATTATGAACATGTTATACTTAATTATTAGTCTTATATATGTCTTAAAACTTATGTACATATAAGGATAATCAGACTTTCAAGAGACTTCACACACACACACACACGGGTAGGAAAATATGGGATTTTCCTAGGGATAACATTGGATATAATCAGAATCGGTAACAATTCACACGCGCACACATGTAGGAAAATATAGGATTTTCCTGGGTAACAGTAGTACGTAGCCAGAAAGTGTAACAATTTGGATAACTAAACTTTGCAATTCACAAGAAAATTTATGATTTCAGTGTACATCTTTTACATTACATTTTGTATTTGGTAAACATTACTTTTAAGAAAATATGGGATTTTCTTGGATAACCGCTTTTTCAGGAAACCAAAGGAACATGTACAATTGTCAGAAAACTAACCGCTTATGAACTCACCAAGTTTATGTTGATTTTCAAACTGCTTGTATTCTCAGTTCCGCATTAGACAGGTACCCGAGGATCTCTTTTGGCGAAGACGGAGTGCGTAGAAGAATCGTCTCATTTTTTTCATATATACTATGTATCACACTTGTACAATTTACATTTGAAACAAATGTAAATTTTTATATATGTAATGTAATGGTTGTCTACTTTGATTACTATGTGCATTGGATTTGATACTCAATGTGGAGTCCACCCCAAAAATGTTTCCGCCTTTGGTTTTCGGGGTGTGACAATCGTTCGTAAGATTATAAAAGGAAACATAGATTATAGCATTTTATAAAGAAATCTACAATTAGTATGAAAGCTAACTATGGAATTCAAACTATTGGTTAAAACGGTTTTCGATATTAAAAGCATACATAATATGAACAATTGAATTGAAATAAAAGGTTTGAGTACAAGATTTCCTTGTACGTTTTGCTTGTATTCCCCCCTGAAAACATTTGAAAAACACGGAAAAGAATAGGGGTATGAACTCACCAGTCGCGGAATGCGTCTGTTTGGATGCTAAACGTCAGTTCGGGGCTTGAACGCGTGCGAGGTTCCTATGTAATATGAAAAGATATACATTTGTATCTAATTAGGCTTTGTACTACTAATTAGTTGAGGATATACACTTCTAGTCGCGAAAACACTTCATTTCAAGTGTTTGGTGTGACCCGGGTGGCATCTATGGATATGTATGGCTTGGGTATGCAATTTACTCTTCAAGAGTAAACTCCTAAGGGAGTTTATGGCCCTAATGACCAACTCCCCATGAGTTTACATCGGTAAACTCATGGTGGGGTGTTCTAGTGTGCTAAATTTCCTTACAACTCTTGTGGGTTAATGCTAGGCTTGGTTTTAAGGTATTGGAATGTAATGTGAACATCATAGGGACCATTTGAGGAGTTTACTGTAGTAAACTAGGATTTTACGACCATAAACTCTTACGTACTCATTCAAAGGGTGTTTTGGTGGTCCTAGGTCAATCACAAGAGTTTCTAGCTCAATATACAAATCATCGGATGTAGTTAAGGCATCATTTGACCCATTTATAGGAATTTACGGCCCCGGAACCCATCCTTGGGGGTTTACGGTCATGAACTCATTAGGGGGTGGTTTCTATCAAGTTTAAGGTCCCTAACTCATTTGTGGTTGCTTCTAGACTTTATTCCAAGGCTTAGGAGGTGTTTAACGGGCATCTTAACACCTTAGAAGATGTTTACAGCTCATGAATTGGTGTTTACGGCCCAAGAATATTCTTGGGTAGTAAACTCATGTGTACCCCTCAAATGTTAAGGTTTTGGTGTTCTAAGTCCAGTATGGTAAGCCCCTAAGTCGTATCTAAGCTCCAAATGTGATTTGGGAGGGTTTTAAGGCTCAAAAACCCCATTTGTATGATTTTGCCACCCAAGGGTGTTCCAGGGCCGTAAACTCATGTTTATGGTCCTATTTCATAGTTTAAACACGAATTTGAAGGCTAAATATGTTATACTATGAGTTAGGATAGATTACATACCAATTTGGGGCTTATAATGGGTGATTTTGTATCCAAGATTGAGTTTTTAGAGAGAGAGTAGAGAGAGAGTGGAAAAGCTTAAAATGAAGCCCACTCAACCTTATATATGGTTCGGGTTTGAGGCTCGGTGGAATTCTACCCGTTACTGACGTTAAACGGGGCTTTTGGTCGTACCCGATTAAGTTACCGTAAACCGACGCGGTCGAAACTAAAAGTTTTCCAAATAATAATTTGGGGCATTTTCATGTGTTTCTAATGGGTTTGGACACTCATGAGGTCATTATAAAAGTCTCAAGTTAAATGACCTAACCGGAAATGTTAGCGGAAAATTTGAAAGATAGATGGGTTTCGCTGACGAGAACGAGTTATCGTGACGAAAAAATGTTCGGGTCGTCACAGGCGGGCACGCCTGGGAATGACAAATTTTTTAATTGTACGACGCTTGAAGAAATGTCAAGGAGGTCATCAGTCATATTAGCATGGTTATACGAACTCACAATAATTATAAACTAACCTTTGTTTACGGGATTTCTTTCTTCAATAGTTTTATTTTAATTAATGAAACTACCAAACTACTTACGCGATGGTATTCCAGGGACACAACCTTTGGTTTTATTTTAAGTAGTAAAACTACTATACATACTAGTGGTAGCCAGGGTTTTCTAATAGATCATACACTACATACTGGTGGTAGCCAGGGTTTTCAAATAGAACATACACTACATACTGGTGGTAGCCAGGGTTTTAAAATGGAACATACTTTTCATACAGTAATCAACAAACATGTTAGAAAATATCAGATTTTATTGGAAAGCATGCATACATATTTCCGAACTTGATAACAATGGATTTTGATACAAACAACATTTTGCTTATAATGAAAAGAAACCATTTGTACAAATTCAGTGACTAGTTTTCAATACAAAAACATGCTTATGAACTCACCAGCTTTATGCTGATACGTTTTCAAAACCGCTTGTATTCTCAGGGCAATGATAGACAGGTACCTTCGCCAGCTTTTGGAGAAGACTGAGCATTTTGGAGTCTCGTGTTTATCTTTTGGTACTTTTTATCTACACAAACTATATTATCAAACAAATGTAAATATTCTTATTATAATGTAATGGTTGTGTTTACTTTGATTGCTATGATACGATTTTTGGGATACTACGCATGACGTCGTCCGCCCCCAGATGTTTCCGCTATTATTTCTTACGGATCGGGGGTGTGACAGATTGGTATCAGATCTATTGTTTATAGTGAACTAAGTATATCGAACCTTACATTGTATACTTCTAAAATATAATTATTTTTACAAAAAGATACAAGTATACGTACACACCAGAAACAATATCATTAGTAGAAAAAAACAAAAGTATTTGGATGTTGGATAGTGCGGTTAAACCTGGGCAGTTATGTAACCATGTCTAGGATCAATATAGCCTGATCAACTATACTCATTCAATACATGACCAACATGTGTTTCGGAGTGACTGTGGTGTTGCAACAAGCCTAAAACATACCAAGTATTCCTACCACAAAATATGGATAGAACAAAGCATTCAACATGAAATACTATAGGAGTATTTTAGTCAGTGCCGAATGCATTGTAGAAATTTTTTCCAAGTGTTGCTACTCATTCTTTCTTAGCGATAGTTAACTTACTTTAGTAACCCCTTTACTGTATATTGCTTAGTAGAACACTTTATCTATCATATAGAGATATACCTTATTTCATATCTCTTAACTCGAAAGTCCAAGAGACTTACCATCTTCTTCATTTTGATATAGAATAAGATGCCTCCAAAGAAAATACCCAACAAAAAGAGCAACAATTCCTCGACGGATCCAATACCACCACCACCTCCTCAGTTCGATCCCGCTATGTTCTAGGTAGCTGTTACTGCCCATGTGACTGCCGCTTTGTCACAGATAAATCATGGTGGTTTCGGGAGTGGTTTTCATTCTCGAAATCATGAAGGTAGTCAAGGGCATCAAAAGGAGTTCTCCTATTAAGACTTCATGAATGCAAAACCCACATCTTTCGACGGCAACAGAGGTGTTATTGCCTTAACTCGATGGTTCGAGAAGATCGAGTCTATCTTCGAAATTTGCTCTTTTTTCTGAAACCAGCAAGGTGAAATTCACTGCTTGCACTTTTACCAACAGAGCGTTGACTTGGTGGAATAGTCCGGTCAAATCACTAACCATTCCGGTAGCAAATGCTATGGGTTGGGAGAGCCTGAAGGAGCTCATGCTCGCTGAGTACTGCCCACGAGGCGAGATGTAGAAACTGGAACACGAGATGTGTAACTTAAAAATGAAGGGTTCCGATATTGCTGCCTACACTTCTAGGTTTGAAGACCTAGCACTTCTTTGTCCGGGGATGGTCACCCCAGAAAGCAAGAAGATAGAGAGATACATTTGGGGATTTACGACCCCAACTCAAGGAAATGTCTTGGCTGCCAGGCCAATCACTTTTCACAACACCAAGTGCCTGGCACAGACTCTCATAGATCACGGGGTTAATCTGGACAAAGTGACAGCTGCTCATGAGCCAGCAAAAGGGAGTGGTAAGAAGAGAAAGTTTTGGAAGTAGCGAAAGGGCCAGTCTTCGCAGGAGCCTTTCGAGAAACAAAATACGATGGCAGTTCACGCTACTATTACTCCCGCTGCTGCTCCTACAAATCAAGCACCTAACAGTGGATATACCGGTACCCTCGTTCGGTGTAGCAAGTGAAACTATCATCATAACCCTGACACATGAAAAGAAATGCTCTGCAACAGATGTGGCAAGAAGGGGCACAAAGCTCGTTTCTGCAAATCACCAGTCCAACCAACCAATCAAGCCTCCGGAGTAGGTATCGTTCAAGCATCTTATGGTTATGGGGAAGTCGGGCATTATAAGAGAAATTGCCCCAAGGAAACAACAACTGGCAACACCTTGAGAGTTCTAGCGATGGGGCAAGAGGAGGCATTTGCTGACCCTACGATTGTTACGGGTACGTTCCTCCTCGACAACTCTTATGCATGCATTCTTTTCGATTCTAGTGCGGATAGAAGTTTCATTATCCATGCATTCAAACATCTCCTCAAAAGTAAGCATCAACTCTAATCGAAACATTTACCGTCGAGATGGCTAGCGGTGAGAAAGAGAGCACTAACGACATATTCGTAGGTTGTACCCTTACCCTAAACGATCATTCCTTTCCCATAGATCTTATGTCGGTGTCCATAAAGAGCTTTGATGTCATCATCAGAATAGATTGGTTGAGCCCTAATCATGCTGATATCCTTTGTTACAAAAAAGCTATCCGCCTCAATCTTCCCTCAGCATAAACCCTTACGATTTGTGGTGATAAACTTAGCTCAAACCTCTGTATCATCTCATGCATCAAAGCCCAAAAACTTATGCGAAAGGAGTGTCATGCATTCCTAGACCATGTTGTTAACGAGAAGCAGGAAGTTAAAGATCTCGAGAGCATTCCGGAAGTCTGCAACTTTCCTCCTGAACGCCAAGTCGAGTTTCGCATCGACTTAATCCTCGGAGCTACCCCCATAGCTAAATCACCATACGGCCTAGCGCCAGCAGAAATGTAAGAGTTATCTAGCCAGCTTAATGATCTGCTCATCAAAGGATTCATCAGACCGAGTTCCTCACCCTGGGGAGCCCCGGTATTATTTGTGAAAAAGAAGGATGGGTGTTTTCGGATGTGCATCAACTATTGCGAACTGAACAAGCTCACTGTCAAAAACTGTTACCCTCTTTCTCGAGTTGACGACCTTTTTGTACTAACTTCAAGGAGCCAACTACTTCTCCAAAATAGAGCTAAACTCAGGGTACCATCAGCTGCGAGTTCACGAGAGTGATATTCCTAAAACATCATTTCAGACTCGATATGGTCACTATGAGTTCGTAGTAATGCCTTTCTGTCTAACCAACGCTCAGGTAGTATTAATGGACCTAATGAATCGGGTGTGTCGTCCTTATCTGGACAAGTTCGTTATCATGTTCATCGACGATATATGTGTCTATTCCAGAAGTGAGGAAGATCAGAAACAACACTTGAGATTAGTGTTGGAAACTCTAAGAATGGAGAAGCTATATGCAAAATTCTCCGAGTCCGAATTCTAGATTCGAAAAGTAACTTTCCTAGGTCATGTGGTAAGCAAGGAAGGCATACACGTGGACCCCTCTAAAATCAAAGTGATAGAGAACTGGTCAGCACCAAAGATGCCCACAGAAATCCATCAATTCTTGGGTCTTGTTGGCTATTATCGTAGGTTTATCCATAATTTCTCCAGAATTGCCAAACCCCTAACCACTCTGACTCAGAAAGGTGTACCCTTTTGTTGGAGTGAAAATTTAGACACTGCATTCCAGAAATTAAAGCAAGCTCTATGCAGCGCACCTATCCTGTCCCTGCCCAAAGGGACAGAGGACTTTGTTGTTTACTGCGATGCATCCAATCAGGGTTTAGGTTGTGTGTTTATGCAACAAGGAAAGGTTATTGCCTATGCCTCAAGACAGCTGAAAACACATGAAGTCAACTACACAACTCACGACCTAGATATGGGAGCAGTGGTCTTCGCATTGAAGATATGGAGACATTACCGCTACAGAACCAAGTGCACTATCTTCACTTACCATAAAAGCCTACATAACATCTTCAACTAGAAGGAGTTGAATATGAGACAATGGCGATCGGTAGAGCTACTCAGTGATTATGAGTGTGAAATATGCTATCATCTTGGCAAGGCCAATGTGGTGGTGGATGCCCTTAGCCGGAAGGAATGCTCAGATCGTAGAGTGAAGGCACTGACAATGACCATCAATTCCCACTTATCCACACAAATTAGAGAGGCCCAGTCGGAAGCCTTAAAACTAGAAAATGTGTTGGGTGAAGCCTTGAGGGGAATCAAAAATAACTTAGAGATCAAGGGAGATGGAGTCTATTATTTCATGAATCGGATCTGGACCCCAAAGTTTAGTGGTTTCAGAGAGGTTGTCATGAACGAAGCTCACAAGACTAGATACTCCGTTCATCCAGGTTCGGACAAGATGTACCTTGATCTCAAGAAGATATATTGGTGGCCAAACATGAAAACAAAGATCGCTACCTTCGTGGGCATGTGTCTGACTTGCGCCAGGGTGAAGGTCGAATGTCAGAAGTCCTCAGGTTTGCTTCAACAGCCAGAGATACCAGAGTGGAAGTAGGAGAGGATTATTATGGATTTCATTACCAAATTACCCAAATCCCCTATTGGGTACGATACCATCTGGGTAATAGTCAACCAACTGAAAAAATCCGCCCACTTCCTACCGATCAAAGAAACATTCAAAATGGAGAGACTCATGTGAATCTACACGATAATGTGACAACCCAAAATTTCTTCCGTTCAAATCATTAAAAATAAATCAAATTTGGAATTTATTTCTACTCTTATCAACATTACCTCGAGCCTAATTAAATATTCTAGATTCATAACAATCGAGTTCTGGGTCCAAGAACAAGTTTTTCCAAATCAAAGCATAGCATCCGGGCCAAACACCCCTTTGAGAGGAGTATACGACTGCAAACTCAAGTTTACGGTCGTACACCCCCACCCCACCCCTTGGCCGTAAACTCACCCCTATATAAGGACTGAGTGGCCTTCATTTCATACTTTACACACTCCAATGCCTTTCTCTCTTTACTCTCTCTCTACAATTCTCGAGTTTTGCTCAAGGACCCTATAAAATGTAAGTGATTCTTCACTTTCATTGTGTTTTAATCCCTTTTCTAGTGAAAAATCCATGTTCATCCCATTGAATTTCATCTTTTTCTTAATTTTCTCTCTCACCAAGAACACACACTAGTGTTTTGTGGTTAAAAACCTCATTCCAAGCCTCTTACAGTAAGTTACTACCATCTATGCTTGATATCTACTAGAAACCATTGGTTTTTCACCTAAAAATCGACCCAAATCATGAACACATGGGTTTACGGCCGTAAACCCATGTGTACGGCTGTACACCCTTCAATGGCCATAAACTCTATTTTTGGTCAATTATTGACCTTAAACTCTTCCTTGAACTGTGCAAAAGGCTTAAAACACTTCTAAGAGGCTAGAAAGGACCTTGAAACACCAAAAATCACACCTTTAACCAAGTGATTACAACCGTAAACTCATGGGCTGTAAACCCATGGGTCGTAAACCCATGGACCGCAAACACTGTTAGATCACAAACCCATGACCGTACACCCTTGATTACGGCTTCAAACTCCCCATCTTCAATCACATATGATTTAAACACTTAGTTTGAAGTGTTTCCTAGTCACTAAGGTGGTTTCCTTCGATAACAAATAATGTTATGTCCTCATCTAATACATATATGTGCATTTATATGTAAATAGGATTTGTTCGTGTCTAAGGCATTATCTGACACCCAAGAACATATAGTGATTGACACTCAAATCCTACGTTAAACAGTGAGTTCATACCCCTACGCTTTTACAGATTTTAAAACGTTTTAACGGGGGATACAAGCCAAACATAACAGTTTTCACAAGTTAAAAAATGATGCAATTACAACGGTTTTACATCAATCATTTAGATACTTTATCCCTTTTGTAATATGCAGAGCATAAGGGATGTTTTTCTAAACTTAGTTGCATAGTTTTCATAATAGTACATGAACGAAACCAACCATTCAAACTGTAATAGGTATAGTTTGGGGATTTCATTACCAGTCTTATAGGTTCAAACTACGTACAAAGTTAAACATATAAACTATGACAGATTTAGTTTATCCATTACTACATTCAGATAACAAGAGTATACAAACGATTTATACTCTATGCCGTATACAAACGATTTCGAACACAAGTGTCACAGAACAAAATGTAAACTAGTTAATACAGGATTGTGAGACCTATCTTCATTATGCCCCTCGGGGTACCAGTAAATCATCACCTTTAGTATAACTAGAGTCTCCTGGAGGGAGAGCGTGAAATTTGTGAATATATCTATTCGGGACTGACAGTCCCACACCTGAACTATTAGCTACAGTTAGGTGGGCACGCCTGGGAGTGACAAAAATTTTAATCGTACGACGCTTGAAGAAATGTCAAAGAGAACATCAGTCATATTAGCATGGTTATAAAAACTCACAATAACTACAAACTAACCTTTGTTTACGAGATTTCTTTCTTCAATAGTTTTATTTTAATTAATGAAACTACCTATCTACTTACTGGATGGTATTCCAGGGACACAACCTTTGGTTTTATTTGAAGTAATAAAACTACTATACATACTGGAGGTAGCCAGGGTTTTCTAATAGATCATACACTACATACTGGTGGTAGCCAGGGTTTTCGAACAGAACATACACTACATACTGGTGGTAGCCAGGGTTTTCAAATGGAACATACTTTTCATACAGTAATCAACAAACATGTTAGAAAATATCGGATTTTAATGGAAAACATGCATACATATTTCCGAACTTGATAACAATGGTTTTCGATACAAACAACATTTTACTTATAGAAAAGAAACCATTTGTACAAATTCAGTGACTAGTTTTCAATACAAAAACATGCTTATGAACTCACCAGCTTTATGCTGATACGTTTTCAAAACCGCTTGTATTCTCAGGGCAATGATAGATTGGTACCTTCGCCAGGTTTTGGAGAAGACTGAGCATTTTGGAGTCTCATCTTTATCTTTTGTTACTTTTTATGTACATAAACTATATTTTCAAACAAATGTAAATATTTCTTGTTATAATGTAATGGTTGTCTTTACTTTGATTGTTGTGATACGGTTGTTGTGATACTACGCATGATGTCATCCGCCCCCGGATGTTTCCGCTGTTATTTCTGACGGTTAGGGGGTGTGACAGACTGAATCTCGCTATCTATAGCCTCTTTCCATTTTGCAGACTCGAGGCCTGCCATGGCTTCATTGTAGTTGTTAGGTTCATCTAGATTTACTAGTGTGCTATCACTGATAAATGTATCACCTTCTGCAGTAATATGGAAACCATAAAACTTAGGTGGAACTTTAACTCTACTGGAGCGGCTCAAAAGTACGGACTTGTCAATTGGCTCAACCAGAGTTTCCTCCTCGATTTGATTGCTAGTGTTGGAGGTTACTTCACCGCGAAAAACTCATCTCCTCACAACGAAGACAACATTATCACTCAATCTATAGAAGAGATATCCAAAGGACTTCTGTGGGTAGCCAACAAAAATACATCGCTCACTCCGAGGTTCGAGCTTGTCGTTAGTCTCGCGTTTAATGAAATCCGTACAACCCCAAAATTTGATGTAGTCTAACGAGGGAACCTTCATTGTCTACATCTCATGAGGTGTTTTGGAAACCTTTTTGGTAGGGACTAGATTACGTATATGGGTGGCAGTCTATAAGGCATACCCCTAGAATGACATAGGTAACAAAGCTCGACTCATCATGGAATGAACCATGTCTAGAAAGGTTCTATTGCGCCTCTCAGCCACACCATTAAGCCGTGGTGTCCTAGGTGGCATCACTTGTGAAAGAATTCCACATTCCTTAAGATAGTCAAGGAACTCGATACTAAGATACTCTCCTCCACGATCACCATCGTAACATCTTTATCTTCCCTCCCAATTGATTCTCCACTTCTTGCTTAAACTCTTTGAACTTTTCAAAAGTTTATGACTTATGCTTGATTAAGTAAATATAGCCATACCTACTATTATCATCAGTAAAAGTCACATAGAAGCGGTTAGCATCCCTTGTGGCGGTTCTGAATAGTTCACACACATCAGTGTGTATGAGGTCCAACAAACCTTCACCCCTTTCACAAGTACCAGTGAAGGGTGACTTGGTCATCTTTCCAAGTAAACAAGATTCACAAGTATCATCCGAATTTAAGTCGAATGTCTCCAAGACTCCATCCTATTGGATTTGGGCTGTGTGCTTCTTTTTGACATGTCCAAGACGACAATGCCATAAGCATGCCTTGTCCAAAACATTGGACGAATCAATGTTCAACACATTATTTCCTAAGTTATCTACAACCATCACAATTTCATATATACCATTACAAGGTAATGCCTCAAAATAAAATACATCATTATAATAAGCATTAATAGTACCAACTTCATTAATAAAAGAGAAGGTAAAACCTTGTTTATACAAACTGTGAAAGAAAATAATATTTCTCGCCATATCTGCCGAGTAACAACATTATTCAAATCTAAATTTAAACCATTACTAAGCAATAAAGAATAAACTCCGATCTTGGTCACAAGCGACACTTTCCTATTTCCCATGATTAAGTTTATCTTCCCTTGTTCCACATCCCTACTTGTTTTTAGACCCTAAAAATTAGAACAAATGTGAAATCTACAACCTGTATTAAGGACCCAAGAATTAGCATGTGATGATTTGTTAGATTGAATAGTGTAAATACCTGCAAAGGAGGGCTTGATCTTCCCATCCTTTATGTCCTGCAAGTACTTGGGAAGCTTCATTTCTAGTGACCTTTTTCATGGCATTAGAAGCAGTCAGCATTCTTTGAACTAGAAGAGGGATTAGCCGAACCAAATTTAGTCTCACTTGAAGAGGATCCATCAAGAGACTTTTCCTTGCAGCTCTTGGAGGGAACCTTCCTCTTCTTCCCCTTCCCATGTCCGATTTCCAGAACAGGGGCATAAGTAGTAGTAGTAGGAGTAAACACAACCTAATTGCCTTTCAAATTGCTTTCTACGGTTCTTAGAAGGCCTTGAAGATTGCTATGTGTGACCTCCTCCTTGATCATATGACGAGTCATACGAAACTGATCATAACAAGAAGGTAAAGAGTGTAGAATAATATCTATGGCTAACTCTTTATTAAAATTGACATTCAATTTTAGCAAGTGACCCACATATATTTGCATATTCTGCAAGTGGGTCATGATGGACTCTCCATCCTTCATTTTGGTTGTGATCATCGAGGCAATGATCTCATACCTCTCCTGGCGAGCAATTTTATGGTATATTTCCATCAAATCTTGATACATTTCAAAAGGATAGTAGTCCTCATAGGACTTTTGTAGGTCAACAATCATGGTAGCAATCATTAGACACGACACCTTTGTCGCATCCCTCTCATGAGCAGTATGTTCAATAATTTGTTCGGGAGTAACAGTGGTGACATCAATCTCCTTTAGCTCTTTTTCTAGGATATATTCTTTATCCTCACAACGAATAGCCATTTATATGTTTCAAATCCAGTCATTGAAGTTCGAACCATTGAAAATTACCCTGCCACATAGGTTCATGAGGGAGAAAGAGACTGAAGGGATTTGGGTGGAAGCATTTTTGGGGATCGACATCTGAAAAAGAAGAAGGACAAAGCTTAGGTTAGATATTAATCCTTAATATTACACCCAAATGAGATATTAAGGCTAGGACCCAACACAATATTTTATAATTTGGAAGAGGGATGTCGTAATCCAATTGTAAAATATTTGAAGGTAGGTAAATGACGATTTACCAATTTCCACCATTAAAGACGAAATAGATTATTAAGTTTTAATTGGATTTGAAATTCCTAGATCCTTTGATATTCATTGAACTTTTCAATGGTGTGTTTAAATCTCGATTGTGCCCTTCAAGTTTGTGACTAGGATGTTGAGGATCACAAACAAGGTGTGAATAACCATGCTAATTAGCTTGGTACACCCGATGTTACAAATCACCTAATCAATGTGCCAGTTAACCACACACGCTCCATTGATATATGATTAACACCAAGTTACCATTTGCCACACATTGTTAGTCCCATATTAGTGTACCGGTTAACCACACACGCTCCATTAACAACTTAACAAAGTGTAAAGTGTAATTTCATGGATTAGCACCATTTTCATATTGTTACTAAAGTAACTAAGATTTGGAATTTAATAAAAGTTTAGTTACTTTATATATATCATACATTTAATGAGGAAGAATTAGTGTCATATCCTACTTATTCAGCTAACGACCCTCCACCAGTCAAGGTAGTCGTGGGTGAGAGTGGATACCCATTAAACCACCATTTTATAGGCAATATCCTTATACCCCCCCCCCCCCCTTATAGACCGACTTCGTGAATGAGGCCTATTAACGGTAAGACTGACTTGTCTTGTACATATATATCTATATCTCTCTCTCTCTCTCTATATATATATATATATATATATATATATATATATATATATATATATATATATATATATTATTAAACTTATAATATTATAAAGTATAAGGGTTGAATTTTAACTTTTAACAATCTAGGGTTTGGAATCAAAGTTTCATAAGTGAGACTTTACAAATTCCAAAACTTGAGGGCAAGTTTTAAAACTTGTCTAAAATCTTCATATCCATAACTTATGAGTTTAATTGGATTTTAATTGATGAGACCTTTCAAATTTCACAACTTGAGAACAAGTTATGGAGGTCATTAAAATTCATATAGATCAATTTATTAACAACTAAAATTATTATATAATTCAAGATTGATCTAGCTAAACTCATAAACAAGATAATACAAATCAACAATTTGCAAGCAACTTTGTTTATCACATAAAAAGCAATTTTCTCAAAACTTTGACAATTATCTTGTGGTTGGATGAGTACAAGCACTACCCAATCATTAAAAAAAAATTGATGATCCAAAACAATTTTTGGTAGTGTTCCTAATCCAATCCAGGCCAAGAACCCCAAAATTATGCAAACAGAGCCTTCAACTCACTGAGTGCATGAACTGACTCGTCGAGTTTCTCTGTTACTGAGTGGACTCATCGAGTCAGTTCATGGACTCGGTGAGTTCATCAGTCAGAGGCCAGAAAATCGACTTTTTCAGCTTTGAAAAATTAGCAAGCATCAAATATAATTAAAAAACAATCATAGGATCTGATACAACTGTTGGGTTTTGAGCACTATAACACTCCTATGGTACACATGAAACCCTAAATGCTTTGGATCTATGTTTTCTCTAATTATACATGTGTTTTTAATTTTTCCAAAGCATTCACTCTAACTAGCATACAATTGTCAAATGAATAATACAACTAGTTAGATGACATACCTATTAGAAGGACTTTGAGTTCTTGACCTTTGAAGCTTGAGCACCCCAAATGTGATGCCTCTAATGGTTCACAAACACCAATATGCAAGAGGAGGCTTAAGAGAATAAGTTACTTAGCTCAAAAGATGGTTCAACCGATTTTGGTTCATAAGGGTTCTATTTATAGTGTGTCAAATACTAGGGTTACACTTTGTAAACTCTAATGCTCCATGACTTTTCACATTCTTATGATCCATGGGTTTAACCTCCATGGACTATCCATGGATTATCTTATTGGTTTAGCCCATCCAAAATATCCATGGATTAATGGCCTACACTATAAGAATCAATGATTTACATAATCAATCCCCATATATTTAACTAGTCTCTTTTGACCATAAAATTAGTTCCAAATTAATTCTTGATCAATACTAATTAAATAATATGATTTCATATTAATATATTATATCTGTAATATATTAATAAATCATAAATAACTGTATTCTCGAAAGTCCATGCTGTCAAGTTGCACTGGTGAAGGAAACCCAAAAGGACCATGCTACAATCGGGTCAAGTACATCCTAATTATAGTTTTGGGCTTAGAAACCAAATCTAATAGTGTGTTTCCCCCCAAAATACCCCCACACAAACAGATAGCATATACGGTTAAACATGTTAGGTCCAATTAACCATTGGGTTGGTATACCCTAGGCCCAGTCAATATCTGGGTCCTATCATCCTTGGGATGGAATACCCAAGGTTGGAATGCAAATATACAATGTGTCCAATCAGCCAGCGGGCTGGAATACCCAGGGTTTTTTAGCCTAACGCCTCAATCGTATCGCTCTTCCCGAGCCTCCGTGTAGGGCTTATAGCCATCCTGCATTGGGTATCTTGGCCTACAACGCAAAGCAAGACCGCCGCAACCCAAACCAAACACAACATGTCGATATATAAACAATCAGGATCAAGTAGGCACATAATACATGCAAAAAGCAACATACAGTTCATTACCACCTACTAGTCCTCTCATAGCATACAGTCTTGCTAGCAGCTAACCCTATAGAATGTGTAACCATAAGTAACTAGAGGTGAGATAGCCACCTGAACAGATAATCCTACTCTGGAGCCACAACCAAATAAGGAACATGCAAGAGAGACTAGACCAAGAGTTCTCAGGCTATCCTACATGACCACATCAGCCCTTAATGACACTTCGTAGGTGATATCCATCAAGCACAGATAACATATAGTACTACAGATTATCACAACAAAGAAACATACTCAATACCAGTAGAGACAAATCTAATAGATCACTACAACATAGTAGCATACTCGATAGCAAAACATAGATCTAACAGATCACCACATAGAAGATAGATCTAACAGATCACTACAGCTAGTAGCATACTTAATATCAACAATCCAAGGAATGCATGGCCCTATATACTCAGAGGCGAGGTAGTCACCCGGATAGATGACCCTACTCTAGAACCAAAACCAAAAAAGGAAAAAGATAAAGAGTTTGGATTAAGATTCCTCATTCTATCCTACATGACCATATACAGTCCCTAAGGTATCCATCTACAAACCAATAACCAAAACTAGTGGGCCGAAATTGGTGCTTTAGACCCATAGGTACAGTGAGGCAAAACTCACCTCGATATGCGAATAGGTAACAACTGTAGCAATGAATAACTCTACCAGCTTCAGATCACTTCCAATCACCTACATGCAGATACTTGAGTCAATTCTTGGTCACAGGTCGTAGTCACTTGCAACAGTGACTACCTCACATGAAATGATGATTAGGGTTTCACATAAAATGACAATTAGGTTAAGTAAGAACAATTAACCCATTAAGGGCTTAATCACCCAAGGGTAGGGTTGATTAAGGTTTGACTTAATCATTCTCAAGTGTAATAATAATCCAATAAATAACACAAATATGTGCCTGATCATTGTCTAAAATAGAGCACCCCGATTCTAGGGTTTTCCGCATGAAATCATAACTAGGGTTAGTGGTCCACACTAAACCCCTTAAGGGATTAATTTGTTAAGTCCAATATTGCATTAAGATAATTGTATGGCATTATTAAGTATTATTTAAAGTTCAATTAACAGCTTTAACACAGGTCCCAACAAAACTCCAAAATTACGGTTTTCTTGACATTAGGGTTTTCTAAACCCTAATTAGGGTTTCCAACCCCAAACTCGTGCCTCTCGAGCTAAAATTAGATTTTTAGGTAATTAAATATTTAATCAATCGGGCACCACCCACTGCTACCTTGCATAATGGTGGTCGTTGGCGGTCCATGGCGGTAGGAGGCGACATCGACCATTTTAATGGCAAGAGTTATAAATTTTTAGGTCAAACACCATCCAAAGCCTCTTAGTTTACACGGAACGTTAATCCAACACCCAAGAATGCACAAAAACACCCTAGGTGGCGGTTGGTGGTGGTAGAACGACAACAGCCACAATGGTCGACTACCATGGTGGGTGTGTCTACAATTTTCAGCCAATAAACACACACACACACATGAAAATAGACTTAAACATGCATACACACATCAAAACCGACTGAAACATGCACACGCACATCAAAATAGACTTAAACATGCACCCACACACATGAAAACATACACAACATATCCACCCTTGTGGTGGCAGGCGGTGGTTGGAAGAAAGATGTCAAAACGTGATAGCCACTAGAGCAGCGGTGGTGACGGAACTCAGGGAACGATAAAAGAACGAAGAGTGGAAGGGTTATGCCATTACCGGAAAGAGGCAACAACGACCATGGTCTCATTGATCTCCGCTATCTTCAACAAAAACAATGGTGTGTGGTTAACTTCGGTGGTTTGCTATGATGACAAGGGAATTGCGGTAGCCGGAGGTATGGAATGGTAAGGGTGGTGGTGACTATAAGTTTTAGGGTTAGGGTTGAGGTGTTGCACTCTTAAACGAGGAACAAGGGGGAGTGGAGGTGACGGGTTTAAGTCCCCATCCCCAATATCAAACTTCTAACCGATTTTTACACTTCTGGCCCCTCCCTCTTTTTTCTTTTCAATTCAAGTCCATAATTTACTCTATAGCCCACTGCTTACAAAAATCTATTCAATACTAGCCCATATGTTACAATTTAACCCTCAATATCCAGAAAGTATAACTTTTAACACCCCAAGGTGTACATCTTGCTAATTTAATATGACTTTAGGGATAAAATAAAATATAAAATAGATCTCAGGTATTAGGATTTATTATTTATTTATTTATTTTATTTTATTTATTTTATCTTATTTATTTTCTTTTAAATGAAATGTTACACAATGAGTGTAAAGAAGTTGGACATATCAGGAGGGGTTTTCCAAAGTTGAAAGGTCAGGGAGGTAATGCTAGAACCATAGCATTTGTTATAGGAGCTAGAGAGACCATCCAATATTTGACGGTAGTTACGGGTATGTTCCTAATAAATAATTTACATGTAAATATAAGTTTTGGTATCGACGTTGATAGAAGCTATGTTACTCCTAAATTTAGGAAGTTGTTAGATCACCCATCTAGTAAATTTAGGGAAGCCTATAGAGTAGAAATGGCTAACAGCTAAGTCGGTAGTGTTAACTAATTACTTAGGAACTATGACTTAACGTTAGATAATAATACTTTTCTCATCGACCTTATGCCAATGGTCATTGGAAGCTTCAATGTTATCATCAGTATGGACTGGTTATCCTCTAACCATGTTGAGGTGTTGTGCTTCGAGAAAGGGTTATCCAAAAACATAGTTGAAACAAAGAAGTTATCGTCATTTGAAGTTAAGCTAGAAAAGGAAGTCGAGTAGGACATCGGGCGTACACTGAGTGTACTAAGGTGAAGGGACGTTTTTTAGGGTGTTATGCTTGGTATTGCTTTTGGTATTCTAAGTGTACCATCATAGTGTTAAAACCTTAATTTCATAGTTTTGAGACCTATTTAAGGTCTCTAACCCCATGGAGGTCCTTCCTATAATGACACCTATTTAAGGTCTCTAACCTTAATTTCATAGTTTTCATAGTTTTGAGACCTATTTAAGGTCTCTAACCTTAATTTCATAGTTTTCATAGTTCTTTTTATTTTTCATATATTTCCCTTTTTGGTTACTTTAGTGCATAAAGTTTAGATTTTGAAAGTTTGTGACCTTGTTATGGATAAATTTGGAAACCTTATGCATCTAAACATCATCTTGATTCATATCTGAAGGTTGGAGACTTGGATTTGATGGATTAAGTTGAGAAAGATGCATTTTTGGTCCCTTTGAGACTTAAAGACTAGATCTTAGTTTTGTGTAACATCCTAATGGATAAAGTTGGAAACCTCATCCATTATGGAGCTATTAGTAACCATAAAAATGTGATTTTAGTCCTTTTACTCCTCTATGAAAGAGTTATGATGTTTTAATGGAATATTAAGTGAGGGTTTTAGCTTTTGGACTTTTGCTAGCTATGGAAAGCCATAAAGGTGGAAACTTCATGACTTAAGACAATGTTTTGGGGATAGATTTGAGTTTGGATGGAAATATCTTAATAATTAAGCACGTAGTGAGGAGAGCTCAATCACGACGAAGTATGCTCGGCGTACCAAAGGTTATGTTGTGCGTAATGGGTTAGAGTCCCATGTTTTTTGGCTAAGTCGCGACTACGCTCAATGTAGAGATTGAGTACGCTGGCTGTATTCAATGAGTTTTACCATCTTTGACTTTTTGTCTTGCGGACTTTGACCTTTAACCAAGAGTTGACCAAGTATGACTTAGGGGCACTTTGGGTAATTTGGGTGGTAGATTGAGTTTAGGTCATTGTTATTTGTATAGGTGACCATAGAGGCAATTTTTGGATCATCTTTCTTTCTTGCTATTTGTTCAGGCTGGGAGGTGAGTTTTCTCCACTGTACTTGTGGGTCGAAGGTACTAATGTCGGCATAGTAGATTGTGTATTCTAATTTGGAATGTTGTTATATTGTAGTGAACTATTACAATCTATATACATATCTTATTGTTATTATGTGTTGCTTTGTTTTACATGTCGACATAGTGTTGTTAGGTTGAGACTGTATTGCTTTGTGCTGCCAGTCAACAAACCTGGGGAATCCAACTAAAAGGTTGTGCACCGGTGACAATATAATCATGAGGTTGTGGTCCAGAAGGGGGCAATCTAACCATGAGGTTGTGGGCCAGGACAATCCAACTGGAAGGTTGTAGGTCAGGGGTAATCTAACCAGGAGGTTTTCGACCCAATATACAATATGTATGGCAATCCAACCAGAAGGTTATGGGCTAGGGGTAATCTAACTGGGAGGTTGTGGACCAAGTTTGTATTATTTGTATATGTTCTATTATGTGTTACTTTGGGGAACTCACTAAGATTCGTGCTTACAATTTGATTTTATGGTTTTAGCTACATCAGATTATCAGGGCAAGGCGAAGGCTTGATCGTGTATATCCTTGATATTTTATGAGAATTGATCTTGGGACACTCTGATTTCTGATTTTGAAACTTCAGAAGATATGTTTTGTAAATGTTTATGTTTTTGGTTGGTATTGAAATATGAAAATTTTACATTGATTTTTTTAGGATGTTACAAGTTAGTATCAGAGCCCTACATTGAATGAACTATATAAGCATTCTTGTGAATCCATACTCAAACGAAGGATCTGTAAAAGTTTTCAAAATTGTTTTCAAATGTAACCAAAGAAGGATGAGACGTGTACGATCAGCCAGAGCAAGAAAGTATACTGCAAGATAACCTCTCTATTATTTTTTGATGATGATTATAATAGAATTGCATGCCAGTTTTTAGGAAAGGAATCCTTAGAAGATGCATGATAGATTTACCTGGTGTGTGATGCCTGATAACCTAGGAGAATCTCTTATATACTAGATAAAATTGACATCATTACTATAGTTACTTAGTGTGTGAATCATAGTTGTACATAATTATGATTTTATAGCCTGAGTATGTTTGATTTAGCCTTATTTCTATTCTTGTTTGATGAAGGGCATATAGTAGAATCAAGTATTTGACTATCTATGGGATCCAATTTTATGTATAATTAGCATTCACAAGCGGCTGCAAGGTTGGTGGAAGTTTCATAAGTGACTACAGTTCATAGCAGGCCAACATGAGAGATGATTAGTCACTATTAAGAGAGTAGATATAGGATATATGTATTTCCTAGTTGTGTGGGCCTAATGGCCAAGAATTACGTGTAAGGGTTTGCCTGATTTTTTATGGTGTCATAGTGCCTGTCGGTTTCACGGCTCGAATGTCGCTTGTTTTGGGCTTTTGCAGGACCTATAATAATGTGAGTTAGCTATTAAATGAATATGTTAAGTTACATGGTACAAAGGTTAACTAATTATAGAATGATTGATCTGGCCGTATTACACAACTCTCGTTTAAGTCTAACCGTTGTAGGGTTACGTCTTTTAGTCGAAAGATTATTTAAGTTTTGTTGCATGTAATTGTATTCTTGAAGTAGTTAGATGATATTAATAGGGGTTTTTCAACAACTAATGACAAGGTGAGGTGGGAATCCTAGGAGAGCCTAGGAAGTGCTTTAGTGTGGGAGCTACACTGTCTAGCGGGAATTGAGAGTATTATTATGAGTAGGTGATTTAGAGGACTCGAGATAATTCTTGAGGAAAGTATGGATAGGTTTCGAAGGTAGTATTGGGTCCGTACTACTGGAAGAACATGATCCATACTCAAATCAAGGGAAGTTATGAGGTTTCTAAGGAGCTGGTTGAGGGTAGATGTCACACCCCCAAACCAAGGATGGCGGAAACGTCCAGGGGTGGAGGACTTCATGTATAGTATCATAACCACAATTGCAATAGTAATTTAAGCAAATACAACCAACATATATATAATTGAAATAGTTACATCATTGTATGAATTACATGTTTCCAAATTAATTACAATATGTTAACAAAAACATGATATGTTGACGCCTTAACGTCCCATCCTCAAAATGCACTTTGGTACCTGTTTAGTAATTTCTTGAGAATACAAGTTGTTTGAAAAAGTGTCAACACAAAGGTTGGTGAGTTCATAAGTTTTGGTTTTCGAACTCGGTAAAAGTCTTTCTCTTGTAAATGTCACGTTTGTTTCAGAAAAATACGATATTTTCCTTAAAATCTGTGTAATGTAGTCTTATAACCGAAGACCAAAATGTATAAGTAACCTCTCTTACTAATAGAAAATGATATGTGTTTAAATCGACATAAACATGTTTGAATTAAATGAAATTCCGGTAAATTCTTAAGTTTGTTAATACTTTCTGTGAGTTTATTATAACCATGCTATGACCTAGTTGTCCTGAAACGATGTTCTTCAGGCATCGGAACTGTTTATGATATTTGTCACCCCAGACCTGCCGGTCTAACTATTGCATGCAGTTAAGGTGTGGGTTTGTCAAACCAAAAATAGATCTATATACAACTATCACGCTCTCCCTCCAGGAGACGCTGGTTACAATACATGACTTAATGGTAAGTGTGAAGCGAATGTCTCACAAAGTCTTTAACGAATTTACATGTAACGTAATGAAAATCCCTTATCGTATAAATGTACAATTCCTGTATGAGTGTGTTATGTAGTGTATCATAAACCATACCTATTATAGTTTATCAAAAATAAGGGTAGTAATGGTAACGTACGTAATCTATATTCAATGTAGTTCATTCAATTGTTTGAGTAAAATGGATGTACTTAGATTTTAACAATCGTGTTGTCCTTTATATTTCATATATATATCTATATCAAAATCCATTGATTAATTGTTGCATGTTCATATACCAAGATAAAATATCGTTCTTTTATAATAACATACATTCACATAAGGATATATACCTTGCTCAACATGATACAAGGTGATAATAATATGTTAGCATTTTTCTATTTGTAACAGCTTTGATCACTGTTATTAGAAAATTTATAAAAACTTAATAAAAGATCCCAATCAAAATCCGTAAATTCTAGGAGTTTGGTTAATGAGACTAGTTTGTTCATAAAATTTTCCATGATTTTTAGTGACCTCCATCTTAAGTGAAAACATCCATAAACACAGCTTGGTCCGGTTTGGTTCTTGAAATGATAGGCAGTTTTGAAAAAATCACCATAAATTGTAGAAAACTCGTATGGAGATTTGCAAGTAGTCATTTTAAAGATAAGAACTTTAACTACTTGAACCTTGTACAGTTTTGAAAACAAAAATATTTTAGTTGACCAAAACAGTCCGTGAATGGAGTCCAACTTTTCTGTTGTAAGTTGTTAGAAATATTTAGTTGTGTTCTTGATGATTTGACTTGTATTCTCCCCCTTAAAACATAAGAAAATATGAAAATGTAGGGGTATAAACTCACCTTGAGTGATTTTACAAGATGGATGATGGAGATATGTAGTATTCCACTCAAGAACACTAAGAGGAAGTCTTGAAGGTTCGAAGATCTATCATTAATGTGATGGATTTTGTGTAAACAATCGATGATTGGAGTAGAATGAAGTGTAATAATCACAAGGATAATGAAGATACTTACCAAAAGTAGAAGGAAAGACTTGGAAATCTCGAAATTTGAGAGAGAAGAGTTGAGAGAAAGAGTGTTTGATCTAGTGGTGTAAATGAGAGAAAATGAGTGAAGTGAGGAGAGAGGGTGGATGTTCCAGCTCTAAGAACGTGGGAAATGGCTGGTAAATGGGTGGAAAGGACATTGAAGTGACTTAGGTAAGGTGAGGAGGTATGGCTGGTCATAGAGTGGGTGTGGGGGTGGTTGCTTGTGTCATAAGGTAAAGCAAAGTCAACACTCAACCTCCTTGTACTTTACCCACTAAATTTTAGTTTTTAAATAAAGATTTTCATGAAAAGATGATTAAATTATGAAAATTTATGGTTTATTATGTTAAAATACGAGTTTGGGTGAAAATCCCGCGTTAAAATCACGAAAAACGGGCTTAAAATGTTAAAAATATTGAAAATGGGTGAAAAATGTCAAAAATCCAAAGTTTGGTCGGAGGTTCGGTCTTCTGGTCATTGGAACCGAAAGTAGTAGAGAAGGACCGAGAGGAGGGGAAGGGACCGAGAGTAGAAGAGAAAAAGGATAGAAGGCGAGGCTCGGTTGCGACGGAGGACCGAAAGTGTGAAGTCGGAAGGAAGAACGAGACTCGATCTCTGTTCTTGGTGGGTTCGGCTCTCAGGTTCGGTTCTCAAGTTTCGAATCTCAGGTCTCGGTTCTCAGGTCTCGGCTCCAGGTCTCGGTTCTCAGGTCTTGGCTCCAGGTCTCGGTTCTCAGGTCTAGGTCTCGGTTTTGGCTCCAGGTCTCGGTTTTGGCTTCCAGGTCTCGGTTTCAGCTGCTTAGGGTTTTGGTTCTTGAGAGGGTTTCGATTCTTGAGAGGTTTCGGTTCCTAATGCTCGGTTTCGACTCCTCAATGCTGTTTTTTGCGTTTTTACCCCGTTTCAAGCCGTTTTTGACCCGGTTAAGGGTCGGGATGGCCCGAAAGACTATAAAAATTTTAAGGAACTTTTGAGAGAGATTTGACATTCTTGGAGAGATTTCTCATACAAAGAGATATTTGGGAGAGATTTCACATCGAGAGAGATAGAGTGAAAACGATTGAGAGAGGTTTCATGTGTGACAATTGTGAGTGTTTGGCCCCGCAAAGCAAGGTCCGTGAATCCTGTTAAGCCATGTTTTAGGATCTTACGCACTCCTGATGAGTATGCAACATTGTTTCATCGTTTTTGTTCATTGTTTAGCACTAAGGCTAAGGAAAATTAAACACACGAATTTTCCAAGTGATGTTTTCTCATTAAAATAGTGAGTTATACAGTAATTACATAACACAAACCCTAATATACAAGGTTTAATTGAGTTTACCGGTTTGACTTGATGACTTTGTTCGACTTAGACTTGACCCGAATTTGACTATTGTCACAGTAGATGACATTGTGGATAACCATTACTCGTGGTAGGGTTTCAGTATTTGTTGATTTTCTGGTTATGGTTGTTCGGGCTTAGGATGAGTCTGGTGGTTTTTTTGGGCTTTAGTGGCTATGTTGGATTAGGTTTGAATTGTGCAGACCTAGGTGAGCTAGTTGTTTTTTAGGTCTCCAGAGCCTTGCTCCTTGACAGTTTCAGTTGAGTCACTGGACTCAAGAAAGAAGCGATTGTTATAGTCGGCTCGCGGATTACAACCAGAGACTGAGTGATTGGTAGATGGACTGGAATATCACTACCTTTAGTAGGGCTACATTCTTCTAGATTTCCGTGTTCATAGGAGAGACAGAGAGAGAGAGAGAGAGAGAGAGAGATAATACATGTGGTTTTTCGAGTTGGGATGTATACCTATCATGAGGCTATGTGGTTATGGTTTTTTGTGGAAGAATGGCAGCGTGAGAATCCAAAAGTAGATTCTTTTTGTATGGTTACCTTGATATGAAATCAAGGGCTAGGGATGTTATGCATCCGGGTGAACTTGTTTGAGTTTTGGTCCATTTGAAATGTCTGTTGGTGGTGTTTCGAAGCCTAAATGGGGGAGAGTTGGATCTGCTTAGAGGATTAGTGATATGGTCAACTTATGGTTGTAGAAGAATGATTTAAAAGGATTTGCAATTTGGGTATGCTAAACTTGTTAGATTAATGTATAAGTCCATAACTATAATTGGTAAGACTTGACCTGACCCGGCATGGTCCATTTGGGTTGCATGGCATCATGCATTTGGATAGACTATAATGAGAGAAATAACACTTAAGCTTTGTTAATATATTATAAGTTCTAATATATTAATAAGATTATTTAATTAGTATTGATCAAGAATTAATCTAGGATTAATTAAGTGATCAAAAGAAGACTAATTAAATATATGGTTTGATTGTGTAAATCATTCATACTTGTATAGTGGGCTAATGCTTCATGGATTGTCAAGTTGGGCTAAAACCCATAAGATGCTCCATAGATGCTCCATGGTGTATTTGAACCAATGGATCCAAGGAAATGGAAAGCCATGACAATTAGGGTTTACCCTAATTGTCACTAAGTATATAAGCATCTTATTGTTGACAAAATCGGGGACTATGTGTGAGAATGAAGGGCTAGCCGATTTCATGAAGTGTGTATGTTCTCTCAAGTTATTCAAAGTGTGTTTGGTGTTGTGTGAACCATTTGAGGTGTCACACTTGGGGCACTAGGCACTCAAGTTTCATGAAGACATTCTACATCAAAGAGGTATGTAATTCTAACTTGATATATTCATATGAATCAATGTTATTATGCTAGTTAGGATGAATACCTTGGAAAGTTCATATTTTCATGTATAATAGAGAAAAAATAGATCCAAAGTATTTAGGGTTGCATGTATACTTAGGAGTGTTAGAATGCTCAAAACTCATCAGTGGTATCATAGCCTAGGCTTGTTTTCTTGTTATAATTGCAAAATTGGCTGAAAAATCGAAGTTTGGAGCTGTCTGCACAACAGACTCTCCGAGTCCATGAAGGGACTCAACAAGTCCAAGGCAAAAAGCATCCAACTCGCCGAGTTGGTTCATGCACTTGATGAGTTGGACCCCTGACATCATATATTCGATTGTTTTGGCCAAATTTGGACTAGAAACATTACCCTAAGATGTTTTTGAAGTTATAAACTTGTTTTTGATGTGGTAATGTTCATACTAATCGAATTCCAAAGATAATTGTCAATAGATTCATGTGTTGTATTAGCTTAAAAGTTATGCTAATTACATGAAAAAGTTTGATGTGTATTGTCCTTGTTCATATGAGTTGATTAGATTAATAGTTAAGTTAATTGATTATGTGTTTTCAATCCATTTTAATCTAAGAGAAGATTCTAAAATTTGTTTGTGTAACTTGTCCTCAAGTTACCTGAAATGTCACATTCAAGTTTCTTAAAACTCATAAAAGATGGAAAAGGTTACAAAATGAAGAGTCTTGTTCTCATTAAATGGTTTTATGACTCCATAACTTGTCCTTAAGTTATGGAGGTTCAATAGTCACTTCATTAAGTAATAAAATGTGTAACTTTAATTAATTCCATAAGTTACAAAATAAAGAAAAGTTACATTCTTTTTATTAGTTTAAAGTCTTCCATAACTTGTCCTCGAGTTATGGAGCTTGAAGAGTATTTTAATTAAAACTACTTAAAGCACATAAGTTATGGAATTAATTAGTTTTGAATAGTTTCAAAACTTGCCCTCAAGTTTTGGAATTTGAAAAAGTTTTCACTTATGAATACTTTAATTCCAAGTTATCCCTTAGAATTTTAAAAGTTAAAATTCAACCCTTATACTTTATAATATTATAAGTTAATAATATTTATATATATGTACAAGAGTAAAGCCATTCATACCGTTAGTAGGCCTCATTCACGAAGCCGGTCTATAAGGGGGGTATAAGGTTACTGCCTATAAAATGGCAGTTTAATGGGTGTCCACTCTCACCCACCGCTTCCTTGACTAGTGGAGGGTCGTTAACCGAACGGGTAGGACAAGGACTATAATCTTCCCTTCATTAAAAGTATTAATGATAAATACTAAGTAAGTAAACCTTTTATAAATTCCCAATCTTAGTTACTTAGGAAAACGTGAATAAGGTGCTAATCCATGAATTTGCACTTTGCATTTTCTTTAAGTGGGTTAGTGGATCGTGTGTGGTTAACCGGCACACTAACTCGTATTTAACAAGGTAGGCAAATGGTAACTTCATGTTTATCATAGTATCGATAGAGCGTGTTGTTGGATAAGGTGTCTAAGTCCATAACTATTTCTGGTATGTACTTGACCCGACCCGGCATGGTCCATTTGGGTTGCATGGCATCATGCAATTGGATAGACTAAATGAGAGAAATAACACTTGGAGATTATTAATATATTACAAGTTCTAATATATTAATAATATTATTTGATTAGTTTGATCAAGAATTAATTTAGAATTAATTATGTGATCAAAAGATAACTAATTAAATATATGGGTTGATTATGTAAATCATCCATATCTTGTATAGTGGGCTAAAAGGCTCCATGGACTATCAAGTTGGGTTCCACCCATAGGATGCTCCATGGGAGTTACAAACCCATGGGTCATGGAAATGAAGAGTCATGACACATTAGGGTTTAACCCTAGATGTGTCAACACTATATAAGTAACATGTTCTCCACCTAAAATCGGCTACACTAAGAAACAAGAGGGCTTGGCCGATTTTGAGAAGTGTGTGTTCTCTCATAAGTTCTTCCAAGAGAATTTGGTGTTGTGTGAAGCATTTGAGGCATCACACTTGGGGTGCTAGGCTCACAAGGTTTCAAGGAACACAAACAACAACAAGATAAGTTATTCTATCTATACTTTATGTTAAAATTGTTCCCCATGTATGCTAGATAGGAATATAACCTTGGAATTCAACTTTGCATGATAATTAGACAAACATAGATCCAAGGTTATTAGGGTTGCATGTACACTTAGGAAGTGTTAGAATGCTCAAAACCCATCAGTGGTATCAAAGCCTAGGCTTGTTTGCTCTTATTTGTGCTTAAAAGTTGAAAAAAGAATCGGAAATCTTGCTGTCTGCGAATGGACTCGTCGAGTCTATAGGGGGGACTCGTCGAGTTCATGAGTATCTTCAACCAACTCGGCGAGTGAGTTCATGCACTCGGCGAGTAGGGTCGACTGATTGCAAAATTTCGATTTAGTTGCTGGAAATGAATTAGAAACATTACCCTAAACTGTTTTGGTAATTGAAAACTTGTTTTTGGTGGTGTAATGTCTTTGCTAATTCATTTACAAACAACTAGTTATCAAAATTACAAAGTTTTAAATGTAATTTTTGATTGTGTTCATATTCATGTTCTTGTTCTTATGATGTTTTAGATGATCATAGGAATTATTTGTAACCTATTTGGTAGATTAATTCTTGATCATAATGTGTTTTAATGGAGTCCATAACTTATCCTTAAGTTATGGAAAACCAAGAGTCACACTTGAGTTAAAACCATTAAAACAAATACAAGAGTTAGAAAAATGAAGAGTCTTCATTTTATTACTCTATTAAACTCATAAGTTACAAGATATGAAAAGTTTTGAAAGTTACAAAACTTGCCCTCATGTTTTGGAACAAGTAAAGTTAAGTTAAAACTTTAAGTTCCAACCCCTAGAATTTTAAAAGTTAAAATTCAACCCTTATACTTATATTATGATGATTTAATAATTATATATATATATATATATATATATATATATATAAGAATAAAGTCGTCTTACCGCTAGTACGCCTCATTCACGAAGTCGGTCTATAAGGTGGGTATAAGGTTGTTGCCTATAAAATGGTGACTTAATGGGTGTTTACTCTCACCCACCGCTTGCTTGACTGGTGGAGGGTCGTTAGCCGAACGGGTAAGACAAGGACTTATAAATTCTCATTCAAAGTATGGTGAATATTATAAAGTAACTAAAATATTTTATTAAATTCCCAATCTTAGTTACTTTAGGAAAATGTGAATAAGGTGCTAATCCATGAAATTACACTTTACACTTTGTCTAAGTCGTTGGTGGAGCGTGTGTGGTTAACCGGCACACTAACTTGGACTTAACAAGGTAGGTAAAGGGTGACTTAAGGTTTATTATAGTATCGGTGGAGCGTGTGTGGTTTACCGGCACATCGATTGAGTGATAAACTTTAAGGGTACCAAGTGATTTGTATGGTTACTTCACACCTCGTTTTGTGATCCTCGGTATCCCAGTCACAAAACTTGGAGGGCACTCTCGAGATTGAAACATGCCTTTGAAAAGTTCATTGGATCTCAAAGAATCTAGGAATTTCTAAAACCAATAAAAACTAAATATCTAATATTTCGGCTTTCGTGGTGGAAATTGGTGAATCGTCATTCACCTACCTTTCAAATATGGTATAGCTTAGATTACGGCATACCTCTTCTAAGTTATATTATATTGTGATTGGATCCTAGCCTTAATATTACATTTGGGTGTTTTATTAAGGACTCTCTTAAATCTATACTAAACTTGTCCTTCTCTTTCAGATGTCTTCAAATAATGCTTCTGGCTCGAATCCTAATGGCTCCTTTACTCTTATGAATTTGTGTGGGAAAGTCACCTTTGATGGATCCAACTTCAATAAATGGATCAGAAACATCAGGATGATTACCCGCTACGAGGACAAAGAATATGTCCTTGACAAGGAGCTTAAGGAAATTGTTGAGTCCACTGCAACTCCCCAGGAGATCGCTGACTTTCATACTCATGAAAGAGATGCAACCAAGGTGGCTTGCATCATGTTGGCCACAATGACTGCTGAACTCCAAAAGTCTTATGAGGATTTCTACCCTTATGAAATGCACCAAGATTTGATGGAAAGATACCATCAAAGTGCACGACAAGAGAGGTACGAAGTCATCTGCTCCATGATAAGAACCATGATGAAGGACGGAGATTCCGTCACGAGCCACATGCAGAAAATGCAAAGGTATGTGGATCGTTTACTGAAGCTTAATGTGAACTTCCCTGAGGAGCTTGCAATAGATATCATTTTGCACTCCTTACCATCGTGCTATGATCAATTCCGCATGACATATCACATGAACAAGGAAGAGGTCACCCTCAGCAAACTTCAGGGACTTCTCAAGACCGCAGAAACAGGTCTTAAGGGGATGTCGGTTGCTATCACTCCTACTCCAGACTCAACTCCGATCTTGGCAATTGGGCAAAGTCGAGGGAGGAAGAGAAAGAGATCTTCGAAGGGTACCAAGGCTCGGACCCTTGATGGCTCTTCTTCAAGTGGAACCAAGAAAGGTTTCATTACTCTTTCTTCTGACCCAAGAGAGGCTGAATGCTTCTATTGCCATGAAAAAGCTCATTGGAAGCGGAACTGCCCAAAGTACCAGCAGGATGTGAAGGATGGGAAAGTCAAACCCAACCATGCAGGTATTTACACTATCATTTCTAATAACTCACCCCATTCGAAATCTTGGGTCCTTGATACCGGTTGCGGTATTCATATTTGTTGTGACTTGCAGGGACTAGGAAGAAGTGAGAATGTGGAGCAAGGAAGAATAAACTTAATCATGGGGAATAGGAAAGTTACACCTGTCACAAAGATTGGAGTTTATACTTTATCGCTAAGTAGTGGGTTAAATTTAGATTTGAATAAATGTTGTTATTCGCCAGAAATGGCAAGAAATATTATTTCCTTTCATGCATTGTACAAACAAGGTTTCACCTTTTCGTTTGATAATGAAGTTGGTTCGATTAATGCTTTCTTTAATAATGTTCTTTATTTTAAAGCATTACCTTGTGATGGTGTGTATGAAGTTGTATCTGTTGTAGATAACTTAGGAAATAATGTTCTGTGTATTGATTCTACTAATAATAATAACTTGGATAAAGCATCATTATGGCATTGTCGTCTTGGACATATAAGTAAGAAACGCATAGGCCAACTCCAAAAGGATGGAGTCTTGGAGTCATTTGACCTAAAGTCAAATGATAGTTGCGAATCATGCTTACTTGGAAAAATGACAAAGTCACCCTTCACAGGCTCGTGTGTAAGGGGTGAAGGTTTGTTGGACCTTATACACACGGATGTGTGTGGGCCATTCAAACATGCCACAAGGGATGCTAATCGTTATTATTTGACTTTTACTGATTATTACAATAGATATGGATATGTCTACTTAATCAAGCATAAGTCAGAGACTTTCGAGAAGTTTAAGGAATTTAAACAGGAAGTCGAGAATCAATTGGGCAGGAACATTAAGATGCTTCGATCCGATCGGGGTGGTGAGTATCTTAGTTCAGAGTTCCTCGACTATCTAAGGGAATGTGGGATTGTCTCACAATTGACACCTCCCAGGACACCGCAGTTGAATGGTGTGGCTAAGAGGCGTAATCGAACCTTGTTGGACATGGTTCGTTCCATGATGAGTCGAGCTTCGCTACCAATCTCATTCTGGGGGTATGCCTTAGAGACTGCCGCCCATATCCTTAATCTAGTCCCTACAAAGAAAGTTGCCAAAACTCCTCACGAGATGTGGACTGGTAAAGTACCTAAACTAGACCACATCAAGATTTGGGGTTGCGAGGCTTTCGTGAGACGCGAGACTCATGATAAGCTCGAACCCCGAAGCGAGAGGTGTATTTTCATCGGCTACCCACAACAATCCTTTGGTTACCTCTTCTACAGACCTAGTGACAATGTGGTCTTTGTAGCAAGAAGAGGAGTCTTTCGAGAAAGAGAGTTTATAAGCCAAGGAGACAGTGGGAGGCAAGTTGATCTTGAAGAAATTCAAGAGTCAAGTGGTGAAGGAACTTCAAACTCTAGCCCTCAACTTGAGGAGGAAACTCCTGTTGAGCCAATTGACGAATCTGTACCTCTGAGGCGTTCCACAAGAGTTAGGAGTGCACCTGAGCATTACTATGGATTCCATATTACTGCAGAAGGTGAGACACTTATTAGTGATGGGACACTAGTAAGTCAAGATGACCCTAACAGCTACGAGGAAGCCATGGCAGGCCCCGAGTCTGCTAAATGGAAAGAGGCTATGGATAGCGAGATACAATCCATGTATGACAATCAAGTTTGGAACTTGGTTGAGAATGTACCAGGTCGAAAGACTGTAGGGTGCAAATGGGTCTTCAAAAAGAAGACCGACATGGATGGTAAAGTACACACTTATAAGGCTAGACTGGTTGCAAAGGGCTTCTCTCAAATTCCTGGAGTGGATTATGATGAGACCTTTTCTCCGGTAGCCAAGATTAAGTCTATTCGGGTTCTGTTAGCCATAGCCGCATTTCATGACAATGAAATTTGGCAAATGGATGTCAAAACCGCTTTCCTTAATGGGAAGTTGGCTGAAGATGTTTACATGAGTCAGCCAGAGGGTTTTGTCAGCAATGAGTACCCTAATAGAGTGTGTAAGCTTGAGAAATCCATTTATGGATTAAAGCAAGCACCTCGCAGATGGAATCTTTGCTTTGATGAAAAGGTCAAGGAATTTGGCTTTTCTAGGAGTGAAGATGAATCTTGTGTATATGTCAAGGCTAGTGGGAGTACAGTTAGCTTTTTGGTATTGTATGTGGATGACATACTACTCATAGGAAACGACATTCCAACCCTGCAGGAAGTAAAGTCCTGGCTTGGAAAGTGTTTCGCTATGAAGGACCTTGGTGAAGCTGCCTATATTTTGGGGATAAGGATCTTGAGAGATCGGAGTAAAAGACTAATTGGACTTAGTCAAAGTACCTACTTGGAGAAGGTTCTGAAGAGATTCAGAATGCAAGACTCCAAGAAAGGAGAGTTGCCCATCCAGAGTAACGCCAAACTGAGTAAGACACAAAGCCCTAGCACTGAGGCTGAGATAGCACAAATGAGTCGAGTACCTTATGCTTCGGCTGTAGGATCGATCATGTATGCTATGACATGTACTCGACCTGATGTAGCTTTTGCCCTGAGCATGGTTAGCAGGTTTCAGGGGAACCCTGGCAAGGCACACTGGACTGCGGTAAAGAATATTCTCAAGTACCTACGAAGGACTAAGGACTGGGTCCTTACTGTCACACCCCCGAACCAGACGGCGGAAACGTCCGAGGGCTATCGTGAGTCATTGAATACCATCACAATGCATATACATGAAACATAACATTATACATCACCAACATTTGGAATGATACAACTGGTAACGTTACATTCATTACATTGTTCGGAACATCACATTCTCAAAAAAAATAACTGTTTGATACTACTTAAACCACAGCAAAACGTCATAGAGTACAAATCATCCTTCACCTTATCTGTTACCTGAGAATACAAGTATTTTGAAAACGTCAACATATGAAATGTTGGTGAGTTCATAAGTAGTGTTTGAAATCCAATGTATTGTTTGAAAACCATCAGAAAATCCGATATTTTCTAAAAATAGAATAGTGTAAAAATATGTGATGATCCATGAGTATGCTTGTTTGAATTCTATAGATGTAAGCGTAAGAGTTGTGAGATTCGACTGGTAATTCATAATTGTAATTGTTGAAAACCCTAGGAAAACCCGACATTTTCCTATCACTTTGCTTTACTTAGTTTGTGTACCGTTGTTTCGTTGCGTTAGAGGAAACCGTTGAGCTCCGGAGGTATTGAGAATACAGTGGGTGGTGAAGTGTTGTGACGCGTGTTAATAAAAACGTCCAATCGACAACCTTACCAGCGATCCCTTAGGCGTCACTCGTAATTCTTCACACCGCTCAATCCTCCCAGACTTGTGTAGTCCCACGACTGGAGGGAAGAAGAGAAGGTGCGAAACCCTCGGTATTTCCCCGCGTCGTTCAAGACCATTGCAATTGTGAAGGGCCCGAAGCCCAACCCGTAATCGTGAGTTACAGACTTTACTAGTAGCACTGAAGGACCCTTGGGGACCAGCAGCATGTTTGCCATTGAAAGTCCTTTTACGTTATGTCGGATCGGTAAAACCCAACACTTCGTAAGAGAGAGAGATCTTCGGGCCTTAAGATCAGGTCATTGAGCTAGCTAGGCTCAACAAACAAGATTTTACACTTTTGGGGCCCAAAGATGGTGCGTAGACGTCTGTGCACACTCGCATGTATAGTGACTTCCCAATCATTATTAGTTATGAATCGTAATGTCGTAATGTCATAGTGTTGTCGTGTTAGTAGTTTCGGATTGTTATTGGTTCGAGACCGAACCAATTCGTTTGACAACGACTTTTGGTATTGTAATGTATTGTATTTCGTCGATAGGCGTGGTACCATCATTTGGTCAAATTGCATGTATCGAACTAGCCTTGAGAATTTTCTGTTTTCAGTCCCTCCTTATTTGTAAAATTTACCCTTTTCACCCCTTTATTTAAAAACTTTCCGGTTTGGTCCTTAAATCAATTTTCTTGACATTTTAGCACCAAAAATTATTGAAATAAGTATTTTCCAGCATATTTTTCATAGAAAACAGCTTAAGTCCTTGAAATTGCAGTTTTCTCGGTTATAACCCCTCTTTTTTGCAATTTTTACATTTTTGGCCCAATTTGGAAAATTCTTGCAACTTTGGTCCTTTTTAAATTTGAAAAGCATTTTAAACCTTTGAAAAGTACATGGAACACTTATAGTCCACTGTATTACAGAAAAATGCAGTTTTGGTCCTCCAAAATAGAAAATTTCGCTTATTGGGCCTCATTGGGCCGAAAATGTCATATTTAGCCCACTAAGCTTGGAATTTATGTTTTTAACCCTCCAAATAGTATATTTTCAGAAAATACATTATGTAAACTGTTTTGACTCATCTTACCCATCAGATTTCGAAATATTTCATTTTAGGCCCTTCAACTTTGTATTTTCAACATTTTATGTCAAAAAAAATGAGTTTTTAGCCCAAATTAAGTGTTGTCAAGCCATTTGGCTATTTTTCTTAGTATACTTTGCATGTAATAGTATATTTTATGCTAGAATAAAATATATATCTCGGTTTTTAGTATTTCATCACTAGATCTAGCATCAAAATCATACAAAACATACATATAAGCATAAAAATCAACCACAACATACACATAATGATGGATCTACACCTTTTCTTGTATTCTCCCCCACAAAAACTTATAAAAACTGAAAATAAGGGGGTCTGAAACTCACCTTTGGATGTTGATTCGGTTTTTGAAGAAAGGATGGAAGAAAACTTGGTGATTTTCGACCCTAGCACCCCTTGTTGAGGATCTCGAGTTTATGGAGGTCTAGATGATGATCTTTGTGGAAGAACTCCCTTGAATTCCTCTTAGATCTTCGAAAATTTGGAGAGAAATGGAGAGAGCTCCTTGAGAGAAAAGATGAGTGAAATGTTTGTGTGTGTGTTTGGGATTCGGCCGAGAGGGGGAAAGAGGAAAGAAGAGGGTGGCTTTGACAAGATAGATGCTTGGAAGTATGAGTTGCATGCATGGATATCCATCAAATAAAAGTGAGGTGGCAATCCAAAGTCAACTCCTCCTTATTCTTGGGCTTGGGCCGAGAATGGAGAGGGAAGAAAGAATTTTTGGGCTTTTTGCCCCTAAGCCCAATATTATAGTTAGTTTGGGTGATCTTTGGCCTTATAAGATAAAATTGTGATTTTTATGCTTTATTAAGCTAGATTAGGTTAATTAAGGATCAAAGCTTTTAAGTCATTTCATTCTAGGCCCAAAATGACCCAAAATCTTGAATTAAATTAATGTGGGTCCAATTAGAGCCCAATTAAGGGTTCTAAGCCCATGATAGTCAAATTGGAAGCTTATTGGTCCATAGAGTCCAATAAGGAAGTCCTAGTCCAAAATGGACCTAATCAAGAACTTCTAGGGTTTCCAATTGCTTGATGTAGTGAATTGGGGTTTAGTTTTCCATTGAGTAAGCATCATACATGCTCTTGAGTTTTTGAATTCAACATTTACTTGAGTATAGTGATTACAAGACACAAAATTTCTAGTTGTGACATCATCCCCCTGTTAGAGGGAATTTCATCCCGAAATTCTATTTGAAAGCTAGATTTGAGAATGCTAGAATAGGTGAGGGTACTTTTGCTTCATTTGGTCTTCGCGTTCCCAAGTGAATTCTGGCCCACGCTTTGCGTTCCACCGTACTTTCACGATCGGGATGCGACTCTGCTTAGTACGCTTCACCTCCCTGTCCATGATTTCAATTGGTTCCTCAACGAACAGGAGTTTCTCATTGATTTCGATTTCGTCAAGAGGAATGACGAGTGTTTCATCTGAGAGACACTTCTTCATATTAGAGACGTGAAACACGGGGTGTACACCATTTAGCTCTGTGGATAGTTGCAGTCTGTATGCTACTGGACCAATTCGGGCGACGATTTCGAAAGGTCCAACGTATCGCGGATTTAGTTTTCCCCGTTTTCCGAAACGTATAACCCCTTTCCAGGGCGAGACTTTTAACAGTACTCGGTCACCGACCTGAAATTTTAAGGGCTTCCACCGTTTGTCAGCGTAGCTCTTTTGTCGGTCACGCGATGCTTGCAGTCGAGCTCTGATTTGAACGATCTTTTCCGTGGTTTCACGGATGATCTCCGGTCCCGTTAGTGTTTTGTCCGACGTATGAGTTTTTGCTAGCTGGGTGTCACCTACTTCAGCCCAACATAGCGGTGATCTACATTTACGCCCGTACAGTGCTTCGAAAGGAGCCACCTTCATGCTCGAATGGTAACTATTGTTGTATGAGAACTCGATTAAGGGTAGGTGGGTATCCCAAGACTTTCCAAAGTCTATCACGCATGCGCGGAGCATATCTTCGAGCGTTTGGATGGTTCGCTCGCTTTGACCATCCGTTTGTGGATGATAAGCGGTGCTCATATCGAGGTTTGTTCCCATCGCCTTATGGAGTGATTGCCAAAATCGAGACGTGAACCTACTGTCCCTATCCGAGATGATAGATGTTGGTATTCCGTGGAGCCTCACGATCTCTCGAATGTATAAACACGTCAATCTCTCCATCTTGTACGATTCCTTAATTGGCAGGAAATGGGCAGATTTCGTCAGTCGGTCAATTATTACCCATATGGTATCTATTCCATCCGACGTTTTGGGTAGCTTAGTCACGAAATCCATAGAAATCCCTTCCCATTTCCAATCAGGAATTTCCGGTTGCTGTAACAATCCTGAGGGTTTTTGGTATTCCACCTTTACTTTGGCGCACGTAAGGCACTTACTGACGTAGGTCGCGATTTCCGCCTTCATGTTAGGCCACCAATAGTGTTGCTTAATATCCAAATACATCTTATCGGAACCGGGATGAATGGAGTATCGCATCTTGTGGGCTTCCTTCATGACAACATCTCTAAACCCTCCAAATTTAGGGACCCAAATACGGTTCATGAAATAGTATACTCCATTCTCCTTTGCCTCCAGGTTCTTTTCCATTCCGCGCAATACTTCGCTTGCTCTATTTTCTGTCTTCATGGCCTCTGACTGGGCTACTGCAATTTGAGTGGCCAGGTGTGATTGAATGGTTATCGAGAGAGTTTTCGTACAACGATTAGAGTACTCCTTCTGACTTAATGCATCAGCTACCACATTGGCCTTGCCTGGGTGGTACTTAATCTCACACTCATAATCATTTAGCAACTCAACCCATCTTCGTTGCCTCATGTTTAACTCATTTTGGTTCAAGATGTGTTGGAGACTCTTGTGATCCGTGAAGATGGTGCACTTTGTACCGTAAAGGTAATGCCTCCAAATTTTTAGGGCAAAGACTACAGCTCCCAACTCTAGGTCATGGGTCGTGTAGTTTACTCATGCGTCTTTAGCTGGCGGGATGCATAGGCTATCACTCTCCCATGTTGCATGAGAACGCAACCTAAACCCTGATTTGACGCGTCGCAGTAGACTACAAAGTCTTCCGTTCCTTCAGGCAGAGATAGTACCGGTGCGCTACAGAGAGCTTGTTTCAAGGTTCGAAATGCAATCTCTTGTTTGTCTGTCCATTTGAATGGTACGTCCTTTTGCGTAAGCGAGGTAAGTGGCTTGGCGATCTTAGAGAAGTTTTGAATGAACCTCCTATAGTAGCCTGCTAATCCCAAGAATTGACGAATTTCCGTGGGCGTTGTCGGGATTGCCCATCCTTCTACAGCTTTGACCTTAGAGGGATCCACATGGATTCCATCTTGGCTGACTACATGACCTAGGAAGTTCACGCTCCGCAGCCAGAACTCACACTTGGAGAGTTTGGCGTAAAGTTTTTTCTGATCGTAGAGTTTCTAAGACTTGTCGAAGATGTTGGCCATGCTCTTCCTTGCTTCGAGAATAGACGAGGATGTCATCGATAAAAACAATGACAAAGTTGTCGAGAAACGGTCGGCAGATTCGATTCATTAGGTCCATAAATGCGGCAGGGGCATTCGTTAGACCGAAGGGCATTACGACAAATTCATAATGTCCGTAGCAAGTTCGGAAAGCGGTTTTTGGAATATCCTCTTCCCGGACTTTGAGTTGGTGGTATCCGGACCGTAGATCTATTTTAGAAAAATAACTAGCTCCTTGGAGCTGGTCAAATAGGTCATCGATTCGTGGGAATGGGTAGCGGTTCTTGATTGTGAGTTTATTTAACTCTCTGTAATCGATACACATTCTAAAAGATCCATCTTTCTTTTTGACAAAGAGCACCGGAGCTCCCCATGGCGAGTAACTAGGTCCTATAAATCCCTTATCCAAAAGTTCGCTGAGTTGGCTGGATAATTCCTGCATTTCGGCAGGAGCCAACCGGTAGGGTGATTTAGCGAGAGGAGTTGCTCCTGGAATAAGGTCGATTCGAAACTCAACCTGTCTCTCTGGGGGTACTCCCGGAAGATCTTCAGGAAACACGTCCGGAAATTCATATACTACGGGAATGTCTCAAATGTTAGTCTCCTCCTTGGTTTTGTCCACCACGTGAGCCAGGAACGCCAGATTGTTCCTTCGTAGATATTTTTGTGCTTTGATACACGAAACGAGGCGAAGGTTCATGCTAGATTTGTCTCCGTAAATTACTAGGGTTTCGTGATTTGGAAGGCGAAGACGGACGGCCTTCTCATGACACATAATTTCGGCATGGTGGGGGCTTAACCAGTCCATGCCGATGATCACATCGAAGCTCCTAATTGACACTGGCATTAGGTCTATTCGAAAAACGTGTTGATTAAGAGTTAGGGTACATCCGGTGTAGATTTCCCCAGTGGATTCGGTTTTCCCATTGGCCATTTCCACCGTATAGGATTCATTTAGCTTTTGGGGAAGTTGTTTTAATAAGTGCTTAAACTTATTGCTTACGAAACTTCGCTCCGCTCCGGTGTCAAATAAGATGCATGCATATGCGTGGTTTAAGAGAAACATACCGGTAACAACAGAAGGGTCTTGAATAGCCTCACTCTGACCCATGGTCAACATCCTTCCTGTTCCTCCATTTCTTAAATTATTGTTGTTGGGACAGTCTCGGCGGATGTGTCCAGTCTTCCTGCATCCGAAGCAGGTGTAGCTAGGCCCTGCGCTATTGCCGTTGGCATGGGCGTTGTTGTTGTTGCGAGGGTTGTTGTTGCTGATTCCCTGATTTTGGTTATGGGACGGGTAAGCCTTGCAGTACTTTGCGGTGTGACCCCTTCGGTTGCAAATGGTGCACTGAAGATCCTTGCATTCTCCATAGTGATGGAAACCGCACTTGTTGCATTTGGGAAGATTACCGGAATAAGGTTTGGAAGCATTTGAAGTGGCTGAGGTTGGAGCATGTGGTGCGGCTGGAACCGATGTGGTAACAGCATTAACCACCACTGTCTGCTGCTTCTTGGAGGTGTCGGGGCCCTGGCGCCCCTTCCTCTTATTGTTCTTTCCCCTCTTGCCATCTCCTTCCTTCGTCTTCTCAGCCTCCACTGGCTTCTCTCCCTTTTTGTTGTTATGGTCGTACAACCTTTTTGCCAGTCTCTTTGCACTGTCAAATGTTTCGGGGTTTGCAGCTATCACATTCCCTTGAATTGGTGATGTGAGTCCCCAGATGAATCGCTCAATCTTCTTTCCTTCCGAGGTGATCATACCCGGGCACAGCAGAGATAGTTCGCTAAATCTTGATATGTAGGCATCGATATTCGCGTTCTGCACAGTGAGGTTCCATAGCTCTTGTTCCATCTTCTGTATTTCGCCTCGTGGGCAGTACTCTGCCATTAACATTTCTTTCATCTCCGTCCACAGCATAGAGTTGGCTACAGGGAGTGTCATGGATTCTACATGTCCGTTCCACCAGGTGAGTGCTTGATCCACAAAAGTGCAGGTTGCGAACTTCACCTTCATGTGCTCAGGGCAGTCGCATATCTCGAATACCGACTCCACCTTTTCGATCCATCGCTTCAGAGTGATCACTCCTCCAGTGCCATTAAAGGTTCGTGGTTTGGCGTTTGTGAAGTCCTTGTAGGTACATGTCTTGGTGGGTCCTTGATTCATTCCATTGTTTGAACTTCCGGCTCCTTGCCCATTGACTCCTCCATTGTTCCCTTGTTGAATTTGCGCAATCGCTGCAGTTACTGCCGCAGATACATCTTCCTGGAAGGCGGCTGAGTCAACTTCAGGTGGGGTTGGTCCTGGGTTTCCGCGAGTAGGTCGGATAGGCATCTTTCTATGACAAAACGGAAAGATGTTGAGGGTATGTGGTTTCAGTGAGGTCGTGATCCTACTGACTAGGTGCATGGTACGAACTTAAACACTACTACTATTGACGAATCAATAATAATAACTCAACACATAGCAATTTGCAATATCGTAATAAAACACGTAAAAATTTATTAATATTATCCGCATTTGATACATGAAAATTTTCTCGTAGGAGCATACATGGGTGATACTAGTTCGACAGCATAACGACTCTATGAGTAGTGTAGTCACTTAAACATAGAGTTGACGACCTACTAAGATAAGTCTATCCCTAACCGCGATGAGTTGCGTCCTACTATAACGGTGAAATCATATGCTAAAGTGTTGAGCCAACAGCTGCGCTATCTCTGTCATGTCTACAATGACCTCATCCCTCTCAAGCTCTGCTTGCACAGCTCGTGCTTACATGGCGAACAGTTGTTGCCGTAAGTCGGTAATCACGGCTTCTGGGGAGCGATTCTCCCTCGCGGAGTTCACTGGTGGGATGTTTGTTCCAGCTCTAAAAACGTGGGAATGAGGGTAAATTGAGTGTGAGGGACATTGATGTGACCTAGGTAAGGTGGGGAGGTGTGGTTAGTCAAAGAGTGGGTGTGGGGTGGTTGCTTGTGACTTTGGATAAGGCAAAGTCAACACTCCACCTTTAATAATTCACCCATTTGATTTTTATTATTTAGATAATGATTTTCATCAAAATATGTTTAAATTATGAATATTTAGAGTTTATTATGTTAAAATATAATTTCTGGAGAAAATCCCGCTTTAAAATCACGAAAAACGGGCTTAAAATGTTAAAAATATCAAAAATGGGCTAAAAGTGGCAAATATGCGAAATTCTGGCCGAGGTTCGGCCTTCTGGTGCTGAACCGAGAGAGAGGGAGGCAGAACCGAGAGGGAAGAAGAAGGAAGGAAGGAGCCGAGAGGGGGAAGGAGAGAACAGAGAGGCGAGGAGCGGAGATCAGAGACCGAGCGAGAGAATAGAGATCAGAGACCGAGGCTCGGTTTGACGATAAAAGGCAAGAATATGCGAACCGAACGGACTGTAGTGAACAGTAGTGAACAGTACTTTCGGTTCGGGTGAACAGTACTTTCGGTTTGGCTCAGGAGGTTTCGGTTTGGCTCAGGAGGTTTCGGTTCGGCAGCAGGAGGGTTCGGTCCTCTTACTTTCGGTCCCTAAGAGGACTTTCGGGTCCTAAGGAACTTCGCCTCTTATAAGAGGGTTTCGGTTCCTAAGGTCCATTTTTCTCGTTTTTACCCCGTTTTAAGCTGTTTTTGACCCGGTTAAGGGTTGGAATGACCCGAATGATTCCAAAAAGTTACGGGAAGCTTTTGAGAGAGATTTGGGAGAGATTTCACATACTTGGAGAGATTTGGGGGAGATTTGACATTCTTGGAGAGATTTCTCATACAAAGAGATATTTGAGAGAGGTTTCACATATTTGGAGAGATTTGTCATACAGAGAGATATTCGAGAGAGATTTCACATACTTGGAGAGATTTGGGAGAGATTTCACATACTTAGAGAGACTTGGGAGAGATTTAACATACTTATAGAGATTTCTCATACAAAGAGAGTTTTGGGAGAAGTTTCACATACTTAGAGAGATTTGGGAGAGATTTAACATACTTATAGAGATTTCTCATACAAAAAGAGTTTTGGGAGAGGTTTCACATACTTAGAGAGATTTCAAATAGAGAGAGGTAGAGTGATAACGATTGAGAGAGGTTTCGAGTGTGGTATTTGTGAGTGTCTAGCTTCGCAAGGCAAGGTTTGTAAACCCTGTTAAGCCTTGTTTTAGGATCTTACACACTCCCGATGAGTATGCAACATTGTTTTATCGGTTTGGCTCGCCACGTAGCACAGTTTTAGGTTAAAGAGATCTAGTTGTACGTACTTTTCGATTTATGTTCTCTTATTAGAATAGTGAGTTGTTTAGTAAATACTGAACGCAAGTCCAAGTACACAAGGGTTAGTTGAGCTGACCGGTTTGACTTGTTGACTTTATTTGACTTTGAATTGACTAGAATTTGACGGTTGTCACATCATCCCCCCGTTAAAGGGAATTTCGTCCCGAAATTTGCACTTCGAATGGTGATCCAGGGATTTAGGGGAAAGGTGGGGATAACTTTTCGTAGTACAAGAATTTGATTACTACTATGCATGCTTTACTCGATGCTAGATTTAGCATATAAAGAAATTCGGGATTTAAATGTCGATGTTAGAAACACGTACTGGTATTTGCGGGCAGTTCCGGAGTGGTTTCTCCCTCGGTGATTGCAAGCACCCTCCCACCACCACCAGCATCTCTTGTCCTTGGGCATCCCCTTTTAAAGTGTCCCGTTTCTCCACACTCGTAACAGGTTGGGCTTACTCCAGAGCCAGGTACCTGGTTGATGGGTCGTGCTGGTGCCTTACAGAAACGAGCAGTGTGCCCCTCTCTATCGCAGTTTTTGCAATGCATCTTTCAGCAAGCCCCAGTGTGATGGAAGTTACACTTGTTGCATTTTGGAAGTGTTCCCGCGTATGGTTTCATGGGAGTTGGCGTGGTGAGGGTTGTGGCAGCATGAACAGCAAGGATCTGTTGCTTCTTAGTGAGGCCTTGGGCTGATTGGTCCTTCTTGTTGTCCCAAAACTTTCTTTCGCTGTTCCCTCCTCTTGCTTGGGTAAGGGTGGTTGTCCTAGTTTCATGGTTGGCATGATGGTCAATGAGTTGTTGTACTAACTCCTTGGAGCTGTCGAAGGTAGTTGGTCTTGAGGCCAACACGCTATCTTGAATTTCGGGGGACAATCCCCAGAGGTAACGCTCCAACTTTTTAACTTCCGGGGTGACCATAGCGGGACAAAGGAGTGCTAGATCACAAAATCGATTGGTGTAAGTTGTAAGGTCGGAGCCTGCCATTCTGAGATTCCATAGTTCTTGCTCCAGCTTTTGCACTTCACCTCTTGGGAAATATTCCTTCAACATCATCTTCTTTAAGTCCTCCCAACTTAACGAGTTAGCCACTGTAAGCGTAAGCGACTTAACTTTGCCGTTCCACCAAGTGAGAGCTCTTCCGATGAAGGTGAATGTCGCGTACTTGACTTTGCTCGCTTCGGGGCAAGCACAAATCTCAAAAATTGCTTCGGTCCTCTCGAACCATTGAATTAGTGCGAGGACACCCCCACTTCCATCGAAGGAATCGGGTTTGCCATTTGTGAAGTCCTTGTAAGTGCATTCCCTTGTGCGTCCTGCACTATCCCCGTGGTTAGGGTTTGTGGCTCCAGATCCAGCACCACCAGTGCTATTTGTGCCAATTTGTGACATTGCAGCTACCACGGCTGCTGCTACTGCAGCTTGGAACATTTCGGGATCAAACTAGGGAGGTGGCGTCGGAGGTGGTGGCGCTGTGCTGCCCGAAGGTCTGGGTCTTTTCCTTGGTGGCATCGTTCTGTCATGAGTTTGCAAAGAGGAAAAATGATCAGATGGTAAGTTTCTACTAGTACAGACAAGTCAGATGTTATAGAATTAGATTTTCCCTGCATTATTCTTCGATTTAAGAATTCCTTATATGTTATTCATAAAGGAAGTCCATATGAATGAACTTCACGAGTTAGTGGGTTTTGTAGTCTCTCTTAGATTTTTTTTTTTTTCACGAGTGTGCTCAAGGCGATTGGTGCGGATCGTATGTATTCTTGCATTTGCATCAACCTCTGCGATACTATGGAGAGTTGTTCTACCCAGAATCTCGTTTCGGGCAACTCTATGGACCAGGATTGGAAAAATTGTATCTGCTGAGCTTCCTTCGTTTATGTTGTAGAAACTTTGTTCTCTATTAAACGACATATGTTGGTCTTGTTCTTCGCTCCAGGTTTCCAAGCACTCTACCCAAGGAGGCGTCGGGCCTTGAAAATCCGGTCGAGGGTTGGGATTCGGAACAAGAGTCATCGGGGTTAAGTTCTCCGTTTCGGGGTCGGAGTCAGAACCATCAGCATAGCCTTCACTTGGTGACCATCTACAGGGGTTGGGAAATCATTCTCTGGCTCCTCTTCGAGCCATTTGGTATTGTCGTGGTTAGGGTAGTACGGGTCGTCATGTGGGTGGAATCCAGCCATGATATCTTCGCGAGAAATGGGGATATAAGAAATAACTAAGCAAACGTACTAATTAGCTAATTATACGATGATCTTTATCAGGTACTTCAACAAGTTGTTTAGTGCATACTAGTTATGTGTATTCGGGACAGGATAGACCTTCGAATAAGCGACCCTAACTCTAAATCCCCAATCCAACGAGAACAGGAAGTAGAGCAAAGATCCACAGATTCTAAGTCTATGACGTCCTGGATACATAAAATTTTAATGTATCCACTAAGCAACTATTGACCTATTGATAAAGATCTATTTAGTTCTCACATATGTAATTTTTAATAATGCCAAAATACCCCTATGGTATTTCATTGTGGTAGTGTTGGTAAGTTTTTAGACTTGTCGCCACATCACAACCATTCTTGGGCATATGCTAATCACTCCTCGGACCAGCATAGTTGATCAGGCTATGCCACTCCCAAGACTGACCATACATCCCCAGGCTTACCTGTGATATCCAACAATCATTACTTTTGTTTTGTCCTAAAATGATGCTGACCTTAGTATGTATGCATGCATGTATACTTTTAACAAAAGTTATTTATTCTTAAAGGTATAGTGGTTTTGAAATCTTAAAATCAGAGACCTTAGTCCCAATGTATTTATAGTTTGTATATCTTATGTGGTTCGATATACTTAGTTCACTATAAACAATACTCTGATACCAATCTGTCACACCCCCAAACCAAGGATGGCGGAAACGTCTGGGGTTGGAGGACTTCATGTACAGTATCACAACAACGTGTATAATAGTGCTCAAAGTAAAAACAACCACCATATATATAATTGCAAAAGTTACACCAAAGTATATGTTTACATGTTTCAAAAGCAATTACATTATGATGACAAATTAAGTTGTTGACGGTTTAACGTCCCATCCTCAAAGCGATGAAGTTTTCCTGTTTCACTGATTTCCTGAGAATACAAGTAGTTTTAAAAAGTGTCAACACAAAGGTTGGTGAGTTCATAAGAGTTTTGTTTGATGAAGAAACCGTTTTTCCTTGTAAGATCGATATAGTTTGATTTCCAAAAATCCAATATTTTCTTATTTAAGTGTGAATAGAAATATTCCTATATGATGCATTAATGAATCCTAGAATGACCCGTAGAGTTCCTCTATAATCGTCCAGCGTATATAAGTTATATAAGGTTTAAATTAGATAAAACGTTGAATATAGTGGGTCTGCCCTAGGTCCACAACCAAACAAGGAACAGGAGATAAGGCGGGCACCACCAATTCTAGGCCAATCAAGACTAAATTCTTATATGACTCAAACATATACACTCAGCGACTATAGTTGAAGTCTAACAATTCTAGAGGAAGAATAGTTTTAATATCATAATAACTTTTTATAGAGACCCGGCACTTTGTATTTGTACCCATAGAGATAAAAAGGTGATTTAAAACCGACGTAAAACTCATTTAGGTTTTAAAAATAAAATCCCGTAAACTTATGGATTGTTATATCCCTATGTGAGTCGTTATAATCATACTATGACTATGTGAACCTGCCACAACGTTCTCAGTGTCGCGAAAAATGAAATGACATTTGTCACCCGTAGACCTGCAGGTCCAACTGTAGCTAGCAGCAAGGTGTGGGGTGTCAATCCCAATATAGATCTATATACAAGTATCACGTTCTCCCTCAAGGAGATTCTGATTATAACTACCAGGAATTATATCCTGCACTCGGACGTACGGGGAGAGAGAGAGAGAGAGAGAGAGAGAGTCTCACAATATAGGGTAACAAGTTTACGTGAAATATGTGTGAATATAAATATTTCTTGTATGAATGTACCCTTCTTGTACGAGTGCGTAGAGTGATGTATCATAAACTATACCTATTATAGTTTATCTAAAATGTATGTAATATGTATGAACTCTTTTATGGAAATGTATTAGTGTTGTGAATTTATCAAACCATAGATTAACAAATTTACGTGAAATGTGTGTGAATAGAAATCTTTCTTGTATGAATGTACACTTCTTGTACGAGTGCGTAGAGTGATGTATCATAAACTATACCTATTATAGTTTATCTAAAATGTATATAATATGTATGAACCCTTTTATAGTTAAATAATATGTGTTCCAAAATGAATGAATAATATTTAATATGAATGTCTTAGTTTCAGTTCATAATGATAAACTAACTAGGAAACACATTCAAATATTAAAACTTATAATTATACACTTTGCTCAACATAATACAAAGTGTTATGATATTTACATGCTGTTGGCAAAATTTAGCAATTCTGCCCTGTTTTGGAAAAATCCTAGAAAAATCATACGAAGTCGAAAACTAGATCCGTAAATTCTGAGAGTTCAAAAAATGTGTCTAGTTTGCTCATAATTTTTATCATAATTTATAATGACCTCTAACTTGGGTGAAAAAGTCCATAATCACAGACTGGTCCGGATTGTTGTTTGAAATGATAGGCAGTTTTGTAAAAATCACCATAAATTGTAGAAAAATCGTATGGAGATGTGCAAGTAGTCATTTTAAAGCTAAAAACTTGAAATATTTGCACCTTGTACAGTTTTGAAAACAAAAATGTTTAAGATGCCCAAAACAATCCGTGAATGGAGTTGAACTTTTCTGATGAAGGCTGTTAGAAAAACCTAGTTATGTTCTTAGTGTTTTAACTTGTATTCCCCCCCTAAAAACTTGAGAAAACATGAAAATGTAGGGGTATGAACTCACCTTGAGTGATTTCAGTAGATGATTGTTGAAGAAGAGGAGTGTTCAACCCAAGAACACTTGAAGAATCACTTGAAGATTCGAAGCTCTAACGTTAATATGATGGAATTTGCGTAAGATATTCATGATTTGAGTAGAATGAAGTGAAGTAATCATAAGGAGGATGAATTATACTTACTAAGAGTGGAAGAACACGTGAAGAACAGCCTTGAATCTCGAGTTTGGAGTGGGAAAAGTTTGAGAGAAAGTGGTGTTTGATACTTAGTGAAATGAGGGCAAATGAGAGAAAATGAGGAGAGAGGATGTTTGTTCCAGCTCTAAAAACGTAGGAATGAGGGTAAATTGAGTGTGAGGGACATTGATGTGACCTAGGTAAGGTGGGGAGGTGTGGTTAGTCAAAGAGTGGGTGTGGGGTGGTTGCTTGTGACTTTGGATAAGGCAAAGTCAACACTCCACCTTTAATAATTCACCCATTTGATTTTTATTATTTAGATAATGATTTTCATCAAAATATGTTTAAATTATGAATATTTAGAGTTTATTATGTTAAAATATAATTTCTGGAGAAAATCCCGCTTTAAAATCACGAAAAACGGGCTTAAAATGTTAAAAATATCAAAAATGGGCTAAAAGTGGCAAATATGCGAAATTCTGGCCGAGGTTCGGCCTTCTGGTGCTGAACCGAGAGAGAGGGAGGCAGAACCGAGAGGGAAGAAGAAGGAAGGAAGGAGCCGAGAGGGGGAAGGAGAGAACAGAGAGGCGAGGAGCGGAGATCAGAGACCGAGCGAGAGAATAGAGATCAGAGACCGAGGCTCGGTTTGACGATAAAAGGCAAGAATATGCGAACCGAACGGACTGTAGTGAACAGTAGTGAACAGTACTTTCGGTTCGGGTGAACAGTACTTTCGGTTTGGCTCAGGAGGTTTCGGTTCGGCAGCAGGAGGGTTCGGTCCTCTTACTTTCGGTCCCTAAGAGGACTTTCGGGTCCTAAGGAACTTCGCCTCTTATAAGAGGGTTTCGGTTCCTAAGGTCCATTTTTCTCGTTTTTACCCCGTTTTAAGCTGTTTTTGACCCGGTTAAGGGTTGGAATGACCCGAATGATTCCAAAAAGTTACGGGAAGCTTTTGAGAGAGATTTGGGAGAGATTTCACATACTTGGAGAGATTTGGGGGAGATTTGACATTCTTGGAGAGATTTCTCATACAAAGAGATATTTGAGAGAGGTTTCACATATTTGGAGAGATTTGTCATACAGAGAGATATTCGAGAGAGATTTCACATACTTGGAGAGATTTGGGAGAGATTTCACATACTTAGAGAGACTTGGGAGAGATTTAACATACTTATAGAGATTTCTCATACAAAGAGAGTTTTGGGAGAAGTTTCACATACTTAGAGAGATTTGGGAGAGATTTAACATACTTATAGAGATTTCTCATACAAAAAGAGTTTTGGGAGAGGTTTCACATACTTAGAGAGATTTCAAATAGAGAGAGGTAGAGTGATAACGATTGAGAGAGGTTTCGAGTGTGGTATTTGTGAGTGTCTAGCTTCGCAAGGCAAGGTTTGTAAACCCTGTTAAGCCTTGTTTTAGGATCTTACACACTCCCGATGAGTATGCAACATTGTTTTATCGGTTTGGCTCGCCACGTAGCACAGTTTTAGGTTAAAGAGATCTAGTTGTACGTACTTTTCGATTTATGTTCTCTTATTAGAATAGTGAGTTGTTTAGTAAATACTGAACGCAAGTCCAAGTACACAAGGGTTAGTTGAGCTGACCGGTTTGACTTGTTGACTTTATTTGACTTTGAATTGACTAGAATTTGACGGTTGTCACACATTACATTGTTCGGAACATTACATTCTCAAAAAAAATAACTGTTTGATACTACTTGAACCACAGCAAAACGTCATAGAGTACAAATCATCCTTCACCTTATCTGTTACCTGAGAATACAAGTATTTTGAAAACGTCAACATATGAAATGTTGGTGAGTTCATAAGTAGTGTTTGAAATCCAATGTATTGTTTGAAAACCATCAGAAAATCCGATATTTTCTAAAAATAGAATAGTGTAAAAATATGTGATGATCCATGAGTATGCTTGTTTGAATTCTATAAATGTAAGCGTAAGAGTTGTGAGATTCGACTGGTAATTCATAATTGTAATTGTTGAAAACCCTAGGAAAACCCGACGTTTTCCTATCACTTTGCTTTACTTAGTTTGTGTACCGTTGTTTCGTTGCGTTAGAGGAAACCGTTGAGCTCCGGAGGCATTGAGAATACAGTGGGTGGTGAAGTGTTGTGACGCGCGTTAATGAAAACGTCCAATCGACAACCTTACAAGCGATCCCTTAGGCGTCACTCGTAATTCTTCACACCGCTCAATCCTCCCGGACTTGTGTAGTCCCACGACCGGAGGGAAGAAGAGAAGGTGCGAAACCCTCGGTATTTCCCCGCGTCGTTCAAGACCATTGCAATTGCGAAGGGCCCGAAGCCCAACCCGCAATCGTGAGTTACAGACTTTACTAGCAGCACTGAAGGACCCTTGGGGACCAGCAGCATGTTTGCCATTGAAAGTCCTTTTACGTTATGTCGGATCGGTAAAACCCAACACTTCGTAAGAGAGAGAGATCTTCGGGCCTTAAGATCAGGTCATTGAGCTAGCTAGGCTCAACAAACAAGATTTTACACTTTTGGGGCCCAAAGATGGTGCGTAGACGTCTGTGCACACTCGCATGTATAGTGACTTCCCAATCATTATTAGTTATGAATCGTAATGTCGTAATGTCATAGTGTTGTCGTGTTAGTAGTTTCGGATTGTTATTGGTTCGAGACCGAACCAATTCGTTTGACAACGACTTTTGGTATTGTAATGTATTGTATTTCGTCGATAGGCGTGGTACCATCATTTGGTCAAATTGCATGTATCGAACTAGCCTTGAGAATTTTCAGTTTTCAGTCCCTCCTTATTTGTAAAATTTACCCTTTTCACCCCTTTATTTAAAAACTTTCCGGTTTGGTCCTTAAATCAATTTTCTTCACATTTTAACACCAAAAATTATTGAAATAAGTATTTTCCAGCATATTTTTCATAGAAAACAGCTTAAGTCCTTGAAATTACAGTTTTCTCGGTTATAACCCCTCTTTTTCGCAATTTTTACATTTTTGGCCCAATTTGGAAAATTCTTGCAACTTTGGTCCTTTTTAAATTTGAAAAGCATTTTAAACCTTTGAAAAGTACATGGAACACTTATAGTCCACTGTTTTATAGAAAAATGCAGTTTTGGTCCTCCAAAATAGAAAATTTCGCTTATTGGGCCTCATTGGGCCGAAAATGTCATATTTAGCCCACTAAGCTTGGAATTTATGTTTTTAACCCTCCAAATAGTATATTTTCAGAAAATACATTATGTAAACTGTTTTGACTCATCTCACCCATCAGATTTCGAAATATTTCATTTTAGGCCCTTCAACTTTGTATTTTCAACATTTTATGTCAAAAAAAATGAGTTTTTTGCCCAAATTAAGTGTTGTCAAGCCATTTGGCTATTTTTCTTAGTATACTTTGCATGTAATAGTATATTTTATGCTAGAATAAAATATATATCTCGGTTTTTAGTATTTCATCACTAGATCTAGCATCAAAATCATACAAAACATACATATAAGCATAAAAATCAACCACAACATACACATAATGATGGATCTACACCTTTTCTTGTATTCTCCCCCACAAAACTTATAAAAACCGAAAATAAGGGGGTATGAAACTCACCTTTGGATGTTGATTCGGTTTTTGAAGAAAGGATGGAAGAAAACTTGGTGATTTTCGACCCTAGCACCCCTTGTTGAGGATCTCGAGTTTATGGAGTTCTAGATGATGATCTTTGTGGAAGAACTCCCTTGAATTCCTCTTAGATCTTCGAAAATTTGGAGAGAAATGGAGAGAGCTCCTTGAGAGAAAAGATGAGTGAAATGTTTGTGTGTGTGTTTGGGATTCGGCCGAGAGGGGGAAAGAGGAAAGAAGAGGGTGGCTTTGACAAGATAGATGCTTGGAAGTATGAGTTGCATGCATGGATATCCATCAAATAAAAGTGAGGTGGCAATCCAAAGTCAACTCCTCCTTATTCTTGGGCTTGGGCCGAGAATGGAGAGGGAAGAAAGAATTTTTGGGCTTTTTGCCCCTAAGCCCAATATTAGAGTTAGTTTGGGTGATCTTTGGCCTTATAAGATAAAATTGTGATTTTTATGCTTTATTAAGTTAGATTAGGTTAATTATGGATCAAATCTTTTAAGTCATTTCATTCTAGGCCCAAAATGACCCAAAATATTGAATTAAATTAATGTGGGTCCAATTAGAGCCCACTTAAGGGTTCTAAGCCCATGATAGTCAAATTGGAAGCTTATTGGTCCATAGAGTCCAATAAGGAAGTCCTAGTCCAAAATGGACCTAATCAAGAACTTCTAGGGTTTCCAATTGCTTGATGTAGTGAATTGGGGTTTAGTTTTCCATTGACTAAGCATCATACATGCTCTTGAGTTTTTGAATTCAACATTTACTTGAGTATAGTGATTACAAGACACAAAATTTCTTGTTGTGACACTTACCCTCGGTGGGAGTGATGACTTGAGAGTTGTAGGGTATAGTGATGCTAGCTTCCAGACTGATAGGGATAACTTCCGCTCTCAGTCGGGCTGGGTCTTTACCCTAAATGGAGGAGCAATTTCTTGGAAGAGTTCCAAGCAAGAGACAGTGGCAGATTCTACTTGTGAATCAGAGTATATTGCAGCTAGCGAGGCGGCAAAGGAGGCGTTATGGCTGAGGAACTTCATTGGAGACCTTGGAGTTGTACCAGCTATTAAAGAGCCAATGGAAATTTTCTGTGATAGTGAAAGTGTTGTTGCCTTAGCCAAGGAACCAAGGGATCACGGGAGATCCAGACACATCGACAGAAAATACCATTTCATCAGACATCGGATCGAAGAAGGACTCCTCGTGGCAAAGAGGGTATCATCAGATGAGAATCCGGCAGATCCCCTCACGAAGGGACTGACTCGGATTAAGCATCTCCAGCATGCTCGGAGCATAGGGCTGAAGGATGATATTAGATTTAGTAGTTAGATAACCTCGAAATTTGTAAAGTGTAATTGACATTTGATGATGAATAAAAGTGTTTTATTTATGAGTAAAGTGTTGCTATCTCTTGTCGATCGTTTACTATATTTCTTTTGCATGTTTTGACTTCCAGAATAATTTTGTTTGGTATAACATATTATTCAAACCTCCACAGTCGGTCATATGTTGGAAGTAGGTATGAATCAAGACTGTCATGTTTGGTTGTAGAGGTCTTGGACAAGGCTACAACAATCATGAGTGCTCATAAGTTCTGAGCATTGGACTCAACCCACGCTCACTGGAATCACTTCATGGAATTCTATCTCGAGTGATCGTGAGACGGTAATATCATATAAGTCTTTAAACCTAGAGATATGATTTGTTACTTACAAGTTGGTTATACATTGATTGTACGAAAAATGCATTGGTAACTCGATGTTATAAACCGCGCTCTTGTGTGTAATTCAATGAGTAGTAGAACAAACATATGAGTCGAAGTTTATCTGTTCCTTCTTGGATTAGAAGCTGATATCTGGGCCCCTCGATGATTTTGTTTTGACCTATGTACCGGGCCCGGTCAGAACTAAAATTGATGTGTTCAATGAAGTTCTTTGTCAAACAAATCGGAAATCGGGAAACAAATTGTTGGACAATAAGTAAGACATTGTTCCATGTATTTGTCCGACTGATATCTAGAACAGAGGATTATATGATCACTTATCTTAAATGGCATACCATCATCTTCTCAGTTTCGAGAAACCTTGTAAAGAGCTACGATTGTCGATCGGTTCCTGAAGTCATATTTGCAGTAATAGTTATTAGACTTATCCAAGTGGGAGACTGTTGGATAAGGTGTCTAAGTCCATAACTATTTCTGGTATGTACTTGACCCGACCCGACATGGTCCATTTGGGTTGCATGGCATCATGCAATTGGATAGACTAAATGAGAGAAATAACACTTGGAGATTATTAATATATTATAAGTTCTAATATATTAATAATATTATTTGATTAGTTTGATCAAGAATTAATTTAGAATTAATTATGTGATCAAAAGATAACTAATTAAATATATGGGTTGATTATGTAAATCATCCATATCTTGTATAGTGGGCTAAAAGGCTCCATGGACTATCAAGTTGGGTTCAACCCATGGGTCATGGAAATGAAGAGTCGTGACACATTAGGGTTTAACCCTAGATGTGTCAACACTATATAAGTAACATGTTCTCCACCTAAAATCAGCTACACTAAGAAACAAGAGTTCTTGGCCGATTTTGAGAACTGTGTGTTCTCTCATAAGTTCTTCCAAGAGCATTTGGTGTTGTGTAAAGCATTTGAGGCATCACACTAGGGTTGCTAGGCTCATAAGGTTTCAAGGAACACAAACAACAACAAGGTAAGTTATTCTATCTATACTTTATGTTAAAATTGTTCCCCATGTATGCTAGATAGGAATATAACCTTGGAATTCAACTTTGCATGATAATTAGACAAACATAAATCCAAGGTTATTAGGGTTGCATGTACACTTAGGAAGTGTTAGAATGCTCAAAACCCATCACGTGTGTGGTTAACCGGCACATCGATGGAGGGGTAAACACTTAAGGGTACCAAGTATATTTTCATGGTTATTCACACCTTGTTTTGTGATCCTCGGCATCCCAGTCGCAAAACCTGAAAGGGACACTCGATACTGAAACATGCCTTTGAAAAGTTTAATGAATCTCAAAAGATCTAGGAGTTTCGATCCAAGTAAAAACTTAATAAATTATTTCGTTTTTCATTGTGGAAATTGGTGAATCGTCATTCACCTACCTTTAAATATTTTATAGTTTGGATTACGGCATCCCTCTGCCAAGTTATAAAATAGTTTGTTGGGTCCTAGCCTTAATATTTCATATTGGGTGCTATATTAAGGACTTTAAATCAACTATCTTGAATATCTCCCAAAAGATGTCTAGTTCAGACATTTATGATCATCTCAAATCCTTTGAAACGAGTTTTCCTAAATGAAGATGATCTCCCATGGAAATCATACTTCTTTCACCTCCTCCAATTATTCTCCCTAACCCACAAGTTCTTGAAAAGGTTAAGGTCACTCAATCCCTATTGGCAAGCAAGGTCTATGTGTGATCACATCTTGGAGATGAAGTCACGTATTCACAAGCCAGGAGAGTTGGGTGTCAAAGTGTACAGGAAGTGGATGTTCAATCAATGTCTAAGTCACATAGTGAATTCCTTTGGGACTCCTATGAAATAGGCTATGACAAGACCCTTAATGATCTTATCTATTTGCTTGGTGCTGCTAAATCAGAAATGATTTGGTGTACTAGTAAAGAAAATTTGATTAGGAGATCAACTTCCTAAAACTTTATGGACAGGGACAATAGTGACACAAGAAATCCAGAAAAGAATTCTCTTCCCAAAGGAAAGGGATTGGCCATAGTCAACTTGGGTGACCAAATGGTAAAGAGAAAGGCTAAGTCTGAGATATTCCCATGTACTATTACCTAAGGGTCCATATGTTTCTATTACCAAAGGAAGGGGCTTTGGTTACGAAGCTGCCAAACTTACCTAAGGATGGTAAAGTTAATAAGTTTGACTTTATTTCAAGTAAAGTCCATTGTCTAACTCTATTAAGTTCCTACTTGGAGATTCTTATTACATGATGTGACTGGGTCACATGTTGATGTTTTAAGAATCAAAGAAAAGTAAAGAAACTTAAAGGAAGTATATGTTGATTCTGATTGTGAAGATGGATTTTGATCGCATGGTTTGGTGATCAGAATTTTGAGCTGTTGCTTAAGAGTTATGATATATTGCTTAGGTATAGATAACAACAAGGTTTTCGTATGGATTGTAAGGATAAGTTTTTCTGCAAAGTTTTAAAATAAAAGGAAAATTTTTTGATTTCATTTATTTGAAGTATCCTTACAATGGAATTTGTGAAAAAATTGTTGCTTATAAGATTCCATTGATAGCAATATTAAAAATGGATTTGATTCTTTCGTCTGTGGTAGTGTCTAATTTGACCAAATAAGGAAATATTCTCATCAACCAAGTTTAAATTAAACCGAAACTTGGAATCATGCAAGTTGTATAGTATGATGAATGAGAATTTTCGTCTTTGGAAATTTAAGACTAATTCCTTGTTCACATGTATATATTAGTCAAGGGAAGGACAAAGGGATCGGGTACACTTAGGTGTGTGCTGGTCATGGTCCACCACAAAGAATATTCATCATGATTTACTAAATCTTAGTAAATATGGTTATACTTACAAGTTTAAGTATAATTCTAAAACATTGAAAATGCTTCAATGTATGGTAGAACGAATGAGAAGAATCAAATTTGGCAGAAAGATAAAAGTTTCTCAAATCTGAAAAGATGGGAGAGTACTTTAGTATCATGTTTATGATCATCTTAATGATTAAGATACCATATCACAATTGATCCTCTAAGGTCATATTAGTGCATTCTTATGACTAAGAAGAGGAGTCATGAATTGTTGAAATGGTTAAATCAAAAAGATGAGTCACACTTCGTTCCAAAACAATTCGTAGAGTCAGACTCCAAGATTGTAACCTGAGTGACATATCTTAAAGAAGATTTATTAACACTAGTCAAATGTAAGCGTAAAAGGTTATCTACTCTTCTACATTTGAAATTGGTAAGTTGTGATATTTTGGATAAAACAGAGACCAACTTAGACCAATTGTGTGAAGTGTTTGTCTTGATAAAGAATCTGCACTATCTCTTGTATATTTGGCAAGTGAGTCTTATATGTCAAGAGGATAGTGGGAGTCCTAAAGATCTTGAAAGTTTCAAGACCTAATCAAGAATAAAACCTGAAATTCTTCACTAGCACACGACTTAAGGTGTATAACCTATCGTGTTGACATTCATGTGCCTATTCAACTTGACTTTGCATAGTAGTTCTAAGAGTTCTCAATTGGTTGCACAGCTACTTGGAAGCTATGGCGGGCCCTTGTATTGCTAGGTGGCAAGAACTTAAGATTGCATAAGTTTCAGCTATATGAGTTTGGATTTGTCACTAACCTTGTCTTGTGATGATGGTTTTGACAAAATCATATGGGTAGGAACTCATACACCATAGAAATCTAAGTGTCATAAGGTTTCTCTCCGATTCATGAAAATGATGGTGAGGAAACACTTTCACTAAGTAGATTTTTGTAAGTAGATAGAAATTGTGATATTTGCATTCTCAAAGTCGTTAGTGGAGCGTGTGTGGTTTACCGACACACTATCATAGACTTGTGAGAAGTGGCAAAGGTCTACACAATTGAGACTATGATTATGGCATCCCTTTTCATAGTTATGAAATTGTGTAGACACATATGTGAGCTATCTAAGATCAGGTGTGTGATTATGATAAAGTTTTATCAAAGCAATCTAGTATTAGAAATCTAAACTTTGGTAAGAAAGTCAATAAATTATTGATTTCTAGAAGTCCAACTGATTTCTAAGTACATATCAAAGCTAGTGGGAGCATAAGTGTTATGCTAATAATCATCATGTTAGTGGGAGCATGATAATTATGATAAAGGTTGCAAGTTAGCAATGTTAATTATAGAAAACAAAAGGTTTCAATTGGGAAAGAGTTGTTTTGCTATAATTAATGGAGAGGAAATTATACTTCATCTTAAATCTAAAAGCTTAGATTGAGGTTTTTATCATATTTAGTCAAGTATATATATGAATGTTATGTTGGAATGGCTCAACATAAGAAAATTCTATATATGGGTCTATTATTTGCGTTCTAAATTTCGATTATGATTACGTCATCCCTTTTCATAATATAAATTAGGAGAACTTGGCAAATTAAAATGGAAATATTATAGCAAAAGACTGGTTTAGTCTTTATGCGAGACATCATGAATCGTGTCCCATATGCTTCGGATATAGGATCGATTACATGTGCTATATTCATCTTTTCTAAAATTTTCCAAATGCCTGGGGCATTAAGAAGGGAAAAGGTCTAGAACTGGATATGACTAAAAGGATTAAACAATTGTTGAGGATAATCTAAGGTTTACCAAAGATTGGTTGCTCAAAGACAGTTGGAAGTATATTGTTAAGTGTTGGAAGGACCATATTGACATATTCTGAAAAAAGGCAACTCTTGTTCAGAAGTGATAGCCAAAAGGGGAACATGGAAATGATCCCATAGGTGGAAGTAGTTCAATACATATGTGTAAGCTTACGAAACTTAATGCAAGAACGATGTTTCTAAGGATTTGATCTCCTTTGGAATGATCTGTAATGTTTGTTGTCAAGTCTTTGTGACTTTGTGCATAATCATTACAAGAGGATCAATGCATATAAGTTTAGAATCTAACAGTTTTCAATAAATGGCATGAATTTGGAATTGTTGCATTTGCAGTAAGGATTTGGGACTGTGAAATGAGAATCATTGGAGTTATGTTCAATTGGTTTATTTCGCAAATTAAAGATCATAGGCAAACATAGTATGCATTCTTGATGTGTGGCATGACTAGTGTTTAGAAAACATAGTGTACATGCTTGGAGCATGGGACAACTATTGTTTTAAATTCAAGAATAAAGTTCATAGCTGAAACAGTATACAATGAATAATGTGTAATCATATGGTGATAAATAAAAGGTGTTTTATTTATGTTCATAGGTTTTGATACCATATTGGATTCAATTATTCTTGTGTTTCACTTTGCATGTTTTGACTTCCCGAATAAACTAGGTTATTCTTCCGGAATGACTAAGTTATTCAAACCATCCACAGTCAGTCATATGTCGGAAGTAGATATGAATCAAGATTGTCTTGGGTTGCCTTGTAGAGGTCTAAGTTGTTGGAAAAAGTGATGCTACAACACTCATGAGGGCTCATAAGTTCTGAGTATTAGATTCAACCCACGCTCATTGGAATCACTTCATCGATTTTATCACGAGTGATCATGAGACGATAATATCTTATAGTCTTTAAACCTAGAGATATGAGTTGTTACTATGAGTTGGTTATACATTGATTGCATGAAAACGCGTTGGTAACTCGATGTTATAAAATGTGCCTTTGTGTATGATTCAACAAGTAGTAGAACAAGCCATATGAGTCGAAGTTTATCAATTTCTTTTACCTTTTGGATAAAAGTGATATCTGTGGGCCCCTCGATGATTTGGTGATGACAAATGTAAGTGCTCAGCCGGGGCTGGACTGATTTGATATTTTCAATTAGTCAGTCGTCATAAATTGGAAATCGGGAAACAACAAATGGACAGAGAGAATGATTATAATCCATGTCTCAGTCCATATGATATCTAGAATGGAGGAATATAAGATCCCTTATCTAATGGACAAGTCATTGACAAAGGTCAGAGATCATCGGCGAGGTCAGAGTTCGACAGAAGCTTTTGAGAGCTACGATTGCCAGTCGCTTCTTGAAGTCATACTTGCAATAATAGTTTTAGACATATCCAAGTGGGAGACTGTTGGATTAATGTCTAAGTCCATAACTATAATTGGTAAGACTTGACCCGACCCGGCATGGTCCATTTGGGTTGCATGGTATCATGCATTTTGATAGACTGTAATGAGAGAAATAACACTTAAGGTTTGTTAATATATTATAAGTTCTAATATATTAATAAGATTATTTAATTAGTATTGATCAAGAATTAATCTAGGATTAATTAACCGATCAAAATAAGACTAATTAAATATATGGGTTGACTGTGTAAATCATCCATACTTGTATAGTGGGCTAATGCTTCATGGATTGTCAAGTTGGGCCAAAACCTATAAGATGCTCCATGGATGCTCCATGGTGTATTTGAACCCATGGATCCAAGAAAATGGAAAGCCATGACAATTAGGGTTTACCCTAATTATCACTAACTATATAAGCATCTTATTGTTGACAAAATTGGCCACTGTGTGTGAGAATGAAGGGCTAGTCGATTTCATGAAGTGTGTATGTTCTCTCAAGTTATTCCAAGTGTATTTGGTGTTGTGTGAACCATTTGAGGTGTCACACTTGGGGCACTAGGCACTCAAGCTTCATGAATACATTCTACATCAAAGAGGTATGTAATTCTAACTTGATATATTCATATGAATCAATGTTATTATGTTAGTTAGGATGAATACCTTGAAAAGTTCATATTTGCATGTATAATAGAGAAAACATAGATCCAAGGTATTTAGGGTTGCATGTACACATAGGAGTGTTAGAATGCTCAAAACCCATCAAAACTTTGGTGCATGATTTGGTCAAGACGGGGGTATAGAGCAAGTTGTCATCTTATGTATGCGTTCGGGAATGCAAGAGTCATCTTCGCGACAAGGAGCTTGTTGTAGTCGGTGGTTCCTTTTGGAAACATCGAGGAATATGCCAATAAACATTTGTGTGGCTCAGTTTGAGTATCGGTTGTTGAGGGATTTATCAGCTTGTTGTATAGATTGATATCTATAGTCTACGACAGGAAGTTGTTGATCGGTCAACCGATTTCAGAATTAGCATGTTTAGTCCTTCATGGGATTTGTCCAATAGGGTATTGGACCAATGCATTGGTTGTCCATGCACTCTCAATCGTTGGTTTCTTTGTTCATTATCAATAGTATAGGTTCTTTGGAGGTTTAGAGCTATATCATTTGGATTTCAATGGATGTGTCAGCCTATTATGAAATCTGTACATTATACATTTTGGTTTCTGGGTATATGTACCCTAAATGATCGCTTGCAAAATTATTGTTCACAGCAAGCTTGATTTTGGCAGATGTCCTTGGTTATTGGAAGTTCAGATGATAGGACATCATTATTTAGTTTTTTAGGTACGACTTTGGATCTAGGCATAATCCAATTTTAGCGTGTCGCATCGTTAGGGTTGTTATCTGGATTGACCCAACCAGGATTTTGACAACATTTTGATAGTTCTAGAAGTTTTTATGGGATCTGTTCGATATCAATTAAGGAGTAGGATCTTAGTCTTCAACCATTCATGAGGATGTATCTGTTAGCAGTTGAGGTTCGTCAGTTTGATTAGATCTATTGATACTACACCCGGTGGGTAAGGGTTGTGAGGAAGAAGGAGTGCAGTAGATCTAGGTTTAATTATATGTTTTCCCTTGGGTATATGTGTAGGTTAAATAAGGTAGCATGAGAACTTGGCATGGTTCTTAATTGGTTTTTATCACTTAAATTGGAAAAAGAGTGCAACCGCCTGTCTCATTCTCTGGTTGTATGCGACTATGTTTTTCGCCTAAATTTTTCATTAGTATCCGCCTGTATGGTGAAAGGAATTGTGCATAATAGAAGCGTATGATCCGTATTTATGTCTGGTTAACATTGTGAGGGAAGTTAACTGGGTTCCTGTAAGTTGGTGGATTGATGGTTGGGTATCTTTAGGCCCTTTTGGTGCTAGTTGTGAGTCTTTAGGCCATTGTTGGGATGACAACAACATCAACTTAGTGCCATGAGGTTATTGTTTAGTGGTTAGCAGGTGTCACTATGTACCATGAACTAGTGGATATGGGTGGGACCTGATAGTCTTTTGATTCAGACTCTTAGGTCTCATATCATTAGTGTTCTTGGAATATTTGGGTGTTAGTGCATTATGGGATTTTGAAGACTTAATGACTAGCTGGTTTGGATCATTTGGGCAGTTAAAGGTTGTCAGGAGTAATAGTTGTTCATTAGAAGTGTCTTGTGGAGTATTTGCATTATGGACCCCGTTTGCTTACAGGATGTTTATCAGGAGTTTAGTTACCAATATTAGGTATCAGTTATGGAATCTCGAATCATGAAGTTTGTCATAAATGTCTTGTGTGATTTTTTAGGTGGAAGTACACCTCAGCTGATAAGGGATTTGAATACAGTGTGAAAATTCTTGCATTGACGATCTTTATGCTCATGGGATTAACGGGTTGGTGATGACTTGTCATAAAATCAAGTACGTATTTAAGGTTGTTAGGCATAATCTCCCGATTAGGATTAGGTGAAATTCATGATTAGTATATTTTGAGTATGTTGGATAAGGTGTCTAAGTCCATAAATATTTCTGGTATGTACTTGACCCGACCCGACATGGTCCATTTGGGTTGCATGGCACCATGCATTGGATAAACTAAATGAGAGAAATAACACTTATGTTTATTAATATATATTATAAGCTCTAATACATTAATAATATTATTTAATTAGTTTGATCAAGAATTAATTTAGAATTAATTAAGTGATCAAAAGATAACTAATTAAATATATGGGATGATTATGTAAATCATCCATAACTTATATAGTGGGCTAAGAGGCTCTATAGATTAACAAGTTGGGTTCCACCCATAGGATACGCCATGGATGCTCCATGGAGTTAATCCATGGGTCATGGAAATGAAGAGTCATGTTACATTAGGGTTTAACTAATGCAACACACTATATAAACCATGTGACATCTCCCAAAAACGGCTATGCCCGCATACTTGAGGGTTAGAGCCGATTTTTTAGTGTTATACTTTCTCTCCAAGTTTACTCCATAGCATTTGGTGTTGTGTGAAGCATTTGAGGCATCACACTTGGGGTGCTAGGCTCACAAGGTTTCAAGGAATATAAATCAGCAACAAGGTATGTTATTCTATATTTCATTTAAGTTAAAATGTTCCCCATGTATGCTAGATAGGATAATGAACCTTGGAAATCAATTTTGCATGAATCTTAGACAAACATAGATCCAAGGTTTATTAGGGTTGCATGTACAGTTAGGAAGTGTTAGAATGCTCAAAACCCATCAGTGGTATCAGAGTCAAGTTTGTTTGGTTGTTATTTGTGCAAAAATGTGTTAAAAATCGAAACAACTTGTTGTATGAGTAGTGGACTCGCCGAGTCCATGGGGGGACTCGACGAGTCTAAGTGAAAGTTCATCCTACTCGTCGAGTAGGTTCATGCACTCAACGAGTAGGAGGCCCTGACAGCAGATTTTTGACTTTTGTTGTTGGAAATAGATTAAAAAACATTACCCTAAACTGTTTTGGTATTTTAAAACTTGTTTTTTGATGGTGTAATGTTTATGCTAATCCATTTACAATGGCAATTATAAAAAAAATACAAGTTTTATGAGTAATTTATGATTTATGAAATGTTTATATTCATGTTCTTGAACTTATGAAGATTAGATGATCATAGGAATTGTTTGTAACCTACTTGGTAGTTTAATTCATGATCACTATGTGTTTTAATAGATTCCATAACTTGTCCTCAATTTATGGAAAACCAAAGGTTACACTTTAATAAAAACCATTAAAAGAACACAATCGTTTTAAAAATGAAGAGTATTCATTTTTAATACTCAATTAATTCATAAGTTACAAGAAATGAAAAGTTTTGAAATTTTACAAAATTTGCCCTCAAGTTTTGGAACAAGTAAAGTCATGATTAAAACTTTAGTTCCAACCCTTAGAATTTTAAAAGTTAAAATTCAACCCTTATACTTTATAATATTATAAGTTAATATATATATATATATATATATATATATATATATATATATATATATATATATATAAGATCAAGTCGTCTTACCGCTAGTACGCCTCATTCACGAAGCCGGTCTATAAGGGGGGTATAAGGTTGTTGCCTATAAAATGGCAACTTAATGGGTGTCCACTCTCACCCACTGCTTCCTTGATTGGTGGAGGGTTGTTAGCTGAACGGGTAGGACAAGGACTTATAAATTCTCATTAAAAGTATAATGATAATTATAAAGTAACTAAATGTTTTATTAAATTCCCAATCTTAGTTACTTTAGGAAGATGTGAATAAGGTGCTAATCCATGAAATTACACTTTACACTTTGTTTAAGTCATTAGTGGAGCGTGTGTGGTTAACTAGCACACTAACTTGAACTTAACAAGGTAGGTAAAGGGTGACTTAAGGTTTATTATAGGTCGGTGGAGCGTTTGTGGTTAACCGGCACATCGATTGAGTAATAAACATTAAGGGTACCAAGTGATTTGCATGGTTACTTCACAACTCGTTTTGTGATCCTCAGTATTCCAGTCACAAAACTTGGAGGGCACACTCGAGATTGAAACATGCCTTTGAAAAGTTCATTGAATCTCAAAAGAATCTAGGAATTTCTAAGAACCAAATTTATAAAAAAATATATATATAAAAAAAAAAAAAAAAAAAAAAAAAAAAAAAAAAAAACTTAATATATTAATATTTCGTTTTTGGTGGAAATTGGTGAATCGTCATTCACCAACCTTTCAAATATGTTATTACTTAGATTACGGCATACCTCTTCTAAGTATAATATATTGTGATTTGGTGCTAGCCTTAATAATACATTTGAGTGTTTTATTAAGGACTTAATTAATATCTAAACTAATCTTGTCTTTCTTCAGATGTCTTTAAACAATGCTACTTCTGGCTCTAATCCTAATAGCTCCTTTACCCTTATGAATATGTGTGGGAAAGTCACTTTTGATGGATCCAATTTCAATGAATGGATCAGAAACATCAGGATGATTACCCGCTACTAGGACAAGGAATATGTCCTCGATAAGGAGCTTAAAGAGATTGATGAGACCACTGCAACTCCCCAGGAGAACACTGGCTTTCGGGCACATGAAAGAGATGCCACCAAAGTGGCATGCATCATGATGGCCTCCATGACAGCAGAACTCCAAAAGTCCTATGAGGACTTCTACCCTTTTGAAATGCATCAAGACTTGATGGAAAGATATCATCGAAGTGCCCGACAAGAGAGGTATGAAATTATCTCCTCCATGATAACAACCTGAATGAAGGATGGTGAACCCATCATGGGCCACATGTAGAAAATGCAAAGATTTGTGGACAGTCTGCTGAAGCTTAATGTGAACTTCCCCGAGGAGCTTGCAATAGATATCATTTTGCACTCTTTACCCTCGTGCTATGATCAATTTCGCATGACATATCACATGAATAAGGAAGAGGTCACACTTAGCGGACTTCAATGAATCCTAAAGACCGTGGAAAGTGGTCTTAAGGGTAAGTCGGTTGTTACTCCTACTCCTATCAACTCTGCCTCTATCTTGGCAATTGGGAAAGGGAAGGATAAGAAGAAGAAGAGTCCCTCGAAGGGTACCAAGGGTAAGACCCTTGAAGGCTCCTCTTCAAATGGAACCAAGAAAGGTTTCGTCACTCCTTCTGCTAACCCAAAATTGGCTGAATGCTACTATTTCCATGAAAAGGCACATTGGAAGCACACTGCCCAAAGTACCAGCAAGATGTGAAGGATGGGAAAGTTAAACTCAACCATGCAGGTATTTACACTATCATATCTAATAAATCACCCTATTCTAACTCTTGGGTCCTTGATACTGGTTGTGGTATTCATAACTGTTTTGATTTACAAGGACTAAGAAGAAGTGAGAATGTGGAGCATGGAAGAATAAACTTGATCATGAGGAATAGGAAAGCTTTACCTGTCACCAAGATTGGAATATATACTTTATTGCTAAGTAGTGGGTTTAGTTTAGATTTGAATAAATGTTGTTATTTTCCAGAAATGGTAAGAAATATTATTTCCTTTAATTCATTGTATAAACAAGGTTTTACCTTTTCATTTGATAATGAAGTTAGTTCGATTAATGCTTTCTTTAATAATGTTCTTTATTTTAAAGCATTACCTTGTGATGGTGTGTATGAAACTGTATCTGTTGTAGATAACTTAGGAAATAATGTATTGTGTATTGGTTATATTAATGATAATAACTTGGATAAAGCATCATTATGGCATTGTCGTCTTGGACATATAATCAAGAAACACATAGGCTGACTCCAAAAGGATGGAGTCTTGGAATCATTTAACCTAAAGTCAGATGATAGTTTCGAATCATGCTTACGTGGAAAAATGACAAAGTCTCCCTTCACTAGTTCTTATGAGAGGGTTGAAGGTTTGTTGGATCTTGTACACACGGATGTGTGTGGACCCTTCAAACATGCCACAAGGCATGCTAATCGTTATTATTTGACTTTTACTGATGATTACAGTAGATATGGATATGTCTACTTAATCAAGCATAAGTCAGAGACTTTTAAAAGGTTTAAAGAGTATAAATAGGAAGTCAAGAATCAATTGGGCAGGAACATTAAGATGCTTCGATCCGATCGATGTGGTGAGTATCTTAGTTCAAAGTTCCTCGACTATCTTAGGGAATGTGGGATTGTCTCACAATTGACACCTCCCAGGACACCACAGTTGAATGTTGTAGCTGAGAGGCGTAATCGAACATTGTTGGATATGGTTCATTCCATGATGAGTCGAGCTTCACTACCAATCTCATTTTGGGGGTATGCCTTAGAGACTACTGCCCATATCCTTAATCTAGTCCCTACAAAAAAAAAAGTTGCCAAAACTCCTCATGAGATGTGGATTGGTAAAGTACCCAAACTAGACCACATCAAGATTTGGGGTTGCGAGGCTTTCGTGAGACACGAGACTCATGATAAGCTCGAACCTCGAAGTGAGAGGTGTATTTTCATCGGTTACCCATAGAAATCCTTTGTTTACCTCTTCTATAGACCTAGTGAGAAAGTGGTTTATAGCTACGAGGGATGTCTTTTGAGAAAGAGAGTTCATAAGCCAAGGAAATAGTGGGAGGCAAGTTGACCTTGAGGAAATTCAATAGTAAAGTGGTGAAGGAACTTCAAACCCTAGCACTCAACATGAGGAGGAAACTCCTGTTTAGCCAATTGACAAGTTTGTATCTGTAAGGCGTTCCACGATAGTTAGGAATGCACTTGAGCATTATTATGGATTCCATATTACTACGGAAGGTGATACACTTATTAGTGATGAGACACTAGTATGGCTGGATGAACCTAACAGTTATGCAGAAGCCATGGCAGGCCCTTAGTCAGCTAAGTGGAAAGAGGTAATGGACAGCGAGATACAGTCCATGTATGACAATCAAGTTTGGAATTTGGTTGAGAATGTACTAGGTCGTAAGACTGTAGGGTGCAAATGGATCTTCAAGAAGAAGACCGACGTGGATGGTAATGTACACACTTATAAGGCACGACTGGTTGCAAAGGGCTTCTCTCAAACTCCAGGAGTGGATTATGATGAGACCTTTTCTCCAGTAGCCAAGATTAAGTCTATTAGGGTTATTTTAGCCATAGATGCATTTCTTGACTATGAAATATGGCAAATGGATGTCAAAACTGCTTTCCTTAAAGGAAAGTTGGTTGAGGATGTTTACATGAGTCATTCAGAGGGTTTCATCAGTACAGAATACCCTAATAGAGTGTGTAAGCTCGAGAAAACCATTTATGGATTAAAATAGGCACCCCGTAGATGGAATCTTTGCTTCAATGAGAAAGTCAAAGAGTTTGGCTTTTCGAGGAGTGAAGATGAGTCTTGTGTCTATGTCAAGGCTAGTGGGAGTATAGTTAGCTTTTTGGTACTGTATTTGGATGACATACTTCTCGTAGGAAATGACATCCCAACTCTGGAGGAAGTTAAGTCCTGGCTTGGGAAGTGTTTATCTATGAAGGGCCTAGGAGAAGCTGCCAATATTCATGGGATAAGGATCTTGAGAGATCGGAGTAAAAGACTAATTGGACTTAGTCACAGTACCTACTTGGATAAGGTACTGAAGAGATTCAGCATGCAGGACTCCAATAAGGGAGAGTTACCTATTCAGTGTAAGGCTAGATTGAGTAAGACTCAAAGCTCGAGTACTGAGGCAGAGATATTAGAAATGAGTCGAGTACCTTATGCTTCAACTGTAGGATTAATCATGTATGCTATGACGTGTACTCGACCTGATGTAGCCTTTTCTTTGAGCATGGTTAGCAGGTATCAAGGGAACCCTGGCAAGGCACACTGGAATGTGGTAAAGAATATCCTCAAGTACCTACGGAGGACTAAGGACTGGGTCCTTACCCTTGGTGGGAGTGATGACTTGAGAGTTGTAGGGAATAGTGATGTTGGTTTCCAGACTGATAAGGATAATTTCCGCTCTTTGTCGGGCTGGGTCTTTACCTTAAACGAAGGAGCAATCACTTAGAATAGTTCCAAGCATGAGACAGTGGATGATTCCACTTGTGAATCAGATTATATAGCAGCGAGCGAGGCAGAAAAAGAGGCAATATGGCTGAAGAACTTCATTGGAGACCTTGGGGTTGTACCAGCTATAAAGGAGCCTGTGGAAATTTTCTGTGATAGTGAAAGTGTTGTTGCCTTAGCTAAAGAACCAAGGGATCACTGGAGATCCAGACACATCGACAGAAAATATCACTTTATCAGACATCGCATAGAAGAAGGAATCCTCGTGGAAAAGAGGGTATCATAAGATGAGAACCCAACAAATCCCCTCACGAAGGGACTGAGTCGGGTTAAGCATCTTCAGCATGCTTAGAGCATAGGGCTAAGTGATGATATTAGTTTTAGTAGTTAGATAACTTTGGAAATTTGTAAAGTGTAATTGACATTTGATGATGACTAAAAGGCGTGTTTATTTATGAGTAAAGTGTTGCTATATTCTGTCAATCATTTACTAGAAATTCTTTTGCATGTTTTGACTTCCAGAATATTATGTTTTGTTTTACATATTATTCAAATTTTCCACAGTCGGTCATATGTTGGAAGTAGATATGAACTAAGACTGTCATGAAGTTGGTTGTAGGTGTCAATTTTTAGGACACCACTTCATGAGTACTCATAAGTTCTGAGTATTGGAATCAACCCACGCTCATTGGTATCATTTCATGGAATTTATCTCGAGTGATCGTGAGACGGTAATATCATATAAGTCTTCAAACCTAGAAATATGACTTGTTGCCTATGAGTTGGTTATGCATTGATCGTACGAAAATGAATTGGTAACTCGATGTTATAAAACGTACTTTTGTGTGTGATTTAACAAGTAGTAGAACAATCATATTAGTCGAAGTTTATTTGTTCCTTCTTGGATTAGAAGCTGATATCTGGGCCACTCGATGATTTTTTTTTTGACCTATGTACCGGGCCCGGTCAAAACTAAGTTGATGTGTTCAATTAAGTTCTTTCTCAAACAAATCGGAAATCGGGAAACAAATTGTTAGACAATAAGAAAGACATTGTTCCATGTATTTTTCCGGCTGATATCTAGAATAGAGGATTATATGATCACTTATCTTAAATGGCGTATCATCATCTTCTCAGTTCCGAGAGACCTTGAAAGAGCTATGATTGTCGATCGGTTCCTGAAGTCATACTTGCGGATATATTGATTAGACTTATCCAAGTGGGAGACTATTGGATAAGGTGTCTAAGTCCATAACTATTTCTTGTATGTACTTGACCCGACCCGGCATGGTCCATTTGGGTTGCATGGCACCATGCATTGGATAAACTAAATGAGAGAAATAACACTTATGGTTTATTGATATATTATAAGTTCTAATATATTAATAATATTATTTAATTAGTTTGATCAAGAATTAATTTAGAATTAATTAAGTGATCAAAAGATAACTAATTAAATATATAGGTTGATTATGTAAATCATCCATAACCTATATAGTAGGCTAAGAGGTTCCATGGATTACCAAGTTGGGTTCCACCCATAGGATACTCCATGGATGCTCCATAGATTAATCCATGGGTCATGGAAATGAAGAGTCATGTTACATTAGGGTTTACCTAATGCAACACACTATATAAACCATGTAACATCTCCCAAAAATGGCTATGCATGCATACTTGAGGGCTAGAGCCGATTTTTGAGTGTTATACTTTCTCTCCAAGTTTACTCCATAGCATTTTGTGTTGTGTAAAGCATTTGAGGCATCACACTTGGGGTGCTAGGCTCACAAGGTTTCAAGGAATCAAAATTAACAAGGTATGTTATTCTATCTTTCATTTAAGTTAAAATGCTCCCCATGTATGCTAGATAGGATCATGAACCTTGGAAATCAATCTTGCATGAATCTTAGACAAACATAGATCCAAGGTTTATTAGGGTTGCATGTACACTTAGGAAGTGTTAGAATGCTCAAAACCCATCAGAGTATTCCTTCTACATGGTTGGGTGGTGTACCTAATCATGAACTAGGGGCAGGTACAATGAACGAATGATTAGCAATCTCAGAGAATAATTTCTAGGGTTTAAATTGATGGGTTCCAGTTTTCGAGAAGTTTCCTACTTTGAGTGTTGTTGTTGTGATTCGAGGTCTTCCAGTTGGGAAGAGTAAGGTAGTTGGTTAAGTTCTCAGTGGGTTTCTTTCATTAGCTGAGGGAAGAGTGTTAAGGTTCATTCTTTCGAAGGGATAAGTGATTAATACTAAGATGGGGTTTGGATGGCAGGGTTGGGAGGCAGTCTTCGGTATGGGATGAATCTTTAGTGTAAAATAGAATTTAGGAAGTCTAGGTAAGATCGACTAGGGTTGAAGAGGAAGTAGTAATGAATGATTCCGTGAACAAAATTCAGTTTAAATTGGGGATAATTGTAACATCCTATTTCGAGAAGTTCTTATTTCTGGATTTTGGACAGTACGTGGATCAAGTGAAGGCCTACAGTTTTGAAACCGTAATTCATAGTTTTGATCCCTATTTAAGGTCTCTAACTCCTTGGAGGTCCTTGCTATCATGAGCCTCTAACTACGTGAGCCTCTAACTTGAAACCCTAGCCTCCTTTCAGTTATTTTGATCATTGGCATCATTTATGAGCTTAATTCTTTATTAAAAGGTAGGATCTTGAAGAACAATTGTAACACCCGTAGATCCGGGCTACTCAATTTAGAGGTAATAGGGGTCGAAAATGACTTTTCAACAAAAGATTATTTACACTAAATAATCTTAACCAAGTTTTACAATATGTCACAAGGTTTCCATACATATAAAGAGCGTCGAAATCCGAGTTATAACGAAGAAGTTATGACCCATCAAACTTTTGCGACGGAACCGGCACGGCACCGGGAAGCGTAAATAGTGATTTTACGATGAAGGAGTTTCTAGCCTTAGTGATCTAAATGAAAGTCGTAGAATATGTTAAACCGAGAAAATCCATAAAAAGAATGCCCAAATCTGACTTCGTATAAAGAAGTTATGATTTTTCTAAGAATCGGCTTAGCAGTGCACGACCCGAAACTCGAATTTTAGTTTGAGCGGTTTTTAGCTTATGTGACTTAAATGAGAGTTGAAGATCTCATTAATAGGAACATAACAATAAAAAGACAGATGAAAACAGAGTCCGTATGAAGGAGTTACGAATTCTTTGCGGTCATTTAACAGTCTAAACGCCTCGTACTGTTAAATTGAAGATAGGTCGAGAATTAGCCGACGGAGTCAAAATGAAAGTTGTAGATATTATTTTTACATACGTGTGGATATAAAGAACGTAAAAAATGGAGGTCGTATGTGAAAGTTACGGATTTTAGAAGTCGGAAGTGTGCTGTGCGAAAATGGGTGATGTGGCACAATCTTGGCCATTGCTTTCTCCCCAAGTCTTGCCACTAGATGGTGACATGTGGCACCAAGTTCATCCATTTTCACCCTATAAATAAAACCTCTCCCACCCTCATTTTTTTCACACATTTCTCATTCTTTCTTCTCTTTACTCTCTCTCTCTCTCTAGAACCTCTCTCTTGCCCCGAAACCCCCCGAAAAGCCTAGGGAACCTCCCTAGCACGAGGCGGAAACAGCAAAGCCTGGTTTTCTATAAAACTCGTTGTAAATGAGCTACGCGTACACTATTTTTAATATAGCTTTTATTTAATTATATTAACGTTATTAAGAACATATAATAAGTAATTGGGCTATTATTATTGGTTATATAAGTATTATTTAACGGTTATATAATAGTAATAATAGCTAGACTATTAACTAGTCTCGATGAATAATAGACTAAACTCTAGTAGTAATAATACTAGGTTTCGTCGAAGGAAATTATTTTTTTTCAAGAAGTGAAGCGTTGTCTGAGTTCGGAATCACCACCTTTTCAAGTGAGTGCATAGTTACTTTCATGTTACACATAGATATGAAGTATTTAATATAAATTACGTGCTATGTGTGCATATTATCTGAGTATTTTTTGTCTATGCTAAATGAACGATTTTATACATGTTTTAAATGATTTAAACTGTATATGTATTTTATATCTACGATAATCTTCGGGTAAACATGTGTAGATATAATAGATAGAATATGAGTTGAATGATGAGTTGAGAGGTGTTATAGACCACGAGGTGAGGGTGAGAGGTGGACGATGTGAGAAGCCTTTTTCCCAAATGATGGCCCCGTCATTCAGCAGAGTATGGATGACAACCACGGACTATTCTATACAGTCCAGTGGAACATTAGCAGGCTCGCAACCTGTAGGTGTTGTGAACGATGTGTTGACCCGGTGTACTCTAAACCCTGGTGATCATACAGACTTGATGCCTAAACCCTGGTGATCATGCAGACTTGATGCCTAAACCCTGGTGATCATGCATACTTGATGCCTAAACCTTGGTGATCATGCAGACTTGATGCCTAAACCCTGGGGACTATGTAGACTTAGTTACTGTTGTGTAAACCATGGCAACGATGGACTTTGTGCCAATTCCTTAGGATGATCCTTAGGAATGAATGAACCAGGAATAGATGATTCTCAGGTAGATCCTTAAGATTAAAGAAGATAATGGGGATGGGTAATTGGGTTGATTGTTTGATTGTTTGAACATAATAATTATATTATTGTGGGTTGAAAACCCTATGTACTCACCAGGTTTCCCAACCTGACCCACTCAATTTATTTATATCACAGGTGTTGTTATGATGTCACATTACACTGAGAGATTAAGGAGATGTAAATCACTAGCGATAATGAATGTAAGTTCTGTTTATGCTTCTGAATCTGTATTGACGATGACATCCCAAATGTTTTAAAATGAATAAAAATATTTTTCCTCGCAAATGCTTTGATAACGTATTTATCATGTTTTACTCGGAACAAATTCCGCAACGTTTTTTTTACTAAAAGATATACTCTGATTTTTATAAAGCAAAAACAAAATCGGTCTTTTCTGGCCGTGAAAATGGGGATGTCACAGTTGGTATCAGAGCATTAGTTTAAGCGAACTAGGAATTTGTAGGAAATTTCTAGGCTTAAACTTAGAATGCTAAGCGATGATTGTGAGGTGTGAGCACTAACTTATTTTAGGAATGACGCCTAAATTGCTTTTACGTGCTAAATGATTTGTTATGCTACAGTTTGATCGAATCTATGGTCTGTTGCCGACCGGATCTGGAAACCTTATGTGTTTAGGATTCTAAACGTACGAATACGATATTAGAACTAGCATATAAATGTTTCGGAGTGATAAAGATGATTTAAACGTCAATCCTAAATAAAGATCTAGATTCGCCTTATTCGGTGTATAGATCAAGATTGCAAGGACCCGTAGAGGAAACGTGAATACAAATGGGAACCGAAACCAACCCCCAGTGATTGAGCAAATACCAGTTGTAGTAGCCACTGCTGAGCCAATAATGATGGCCGTAGTACATGCGATGATCCAGGTGATGTTGGATCGTCAAATGGAGGAAACCAGACGCTTGCTCCAGCAAAATCGAGAGGAAGCGACCATACAGATCGAACAACCCGAGTTGAACGAAGAGCAGACTGAGGAGGGAAACTACAGTAGGACCATTGGTCAAGCCAACCCACCAATAGTTAGGCAAAACCACCAGGACGGAGCAAATGACGAACGTGGATGCAAATACAAGGATTTCATGGCATCCAAACCACCGAGTCTATCTGGAAGCCCGACGCCGGTGGAAGTCATGAACTGGATCTCCGAGATGGAGATGATGTTTGAGAGTTGCGAGTGTAGCAACAGGCAAAAGACCGCTCCCGTGGTTCCTCTGTTGAAATCTAGAGTACTAAGTTGGTGGAAGCTACTAGCTGATTCGATGCCCAAAGGAGAAGCGAGCAAGATGTGGTGGGAAGATTTTCTCGTGCAGTTAAAAATGCAGTACTGCTCTGAGCAAGATCTTCTGGAGATCAACAATGAGTTCCAGAATCTAAAGAATGGAAGGATGAGTGTCATCGAGTATGCTGCAAGTTTTACGGAGAAAATGAAGCTTGTTCCTTACCTAGTCCCAACTGAACTCTCCAAGGTTAACAAGTTTGCCCATGGATTACCAGCAGACTTTGGTCCAATGGTTAAGCAAACAACCACTTTGAAAGCTGCCATCTGGGCAGCCAGGAATGTTGAGACCCAGATTATGGAAAAAGGTCGGGAGAGAGCTGAAGTTGGCAAGAAAAGGAAGCATGAAGGATCTTCAAAACCAACAAATAAGGGAAATTCTCAAAGACTGAAGAAGGAGGAGGAGGTGAAACCAAGTGGTGCGAGAAGTGTAAAAAGAAGCACTTCGGGAAATGTGGCGAGGATGTGACTTGCTACATATGTGGAAAGATAGGGCATTACGCCAGCAAGTGTGCATCCAACAAGAAGGTGTGTTGTGGATGTAACAAAGAAGGGCATATTTCTAGGGACTGCCCGAGGAAAAATAAAGCAGCAAGACCAGAAACGCCACCAAGGCCAAGGGCATTTCACATGATCCTCGACGAAGCAGAAAACCATGCAAGGAATCAAGGATGAGGACTTCATATCTGAAGATCAAGTTATGCAGTAGCCATAGTATCGTATGATGTAGCCTATTAGAGGCATAGTCTAGGGTGAACTTGAACACCTATGTAATAGTTTCGAGAAATAATAAAGCCCTCGTTTTGTTATCTGATGTGTTAAATTGTTATGTGATTTTTCGTGTATGGTGACTTGGAAAATTGCGAGACAATACTTGGGATGAGTATGAGTAGGTGTGAAAGGTAGTAGATGCATATACTGTCGGAAGCACATGACTCACGCTTGGATCAGGGAAAGTCACAAGGTTACCAAGAAGCCAATAATTGAGTTTGTTTTATTCAAGCATGTCGTTACCATTGTTTTGGTAATGACTAAGAAGATTGTTGTTATTCTAACCCTCGTGGTCATATCAAATTGAGTCCGAATATGATGAGTATGTTACGTGGTTCAGAGAACCAAGTTCGATGTAGCATCTAAGTTAAACCAAAAGATTGAAATGAAAGCTAACCCAGGGCGATCAGTAGAAGTATCACGATGATTGTTAAAGAAGTTGGTAGCTAGAAATGCTACATATTGAAATGTGATTGTATCACATTAGAACATGAAGGAAGGTATACTTTGTTTTGGAGTTTGACTCTAAGAGACCTAAGTCTAAAGCGTTGCAACATATGATGATAGGTCATTAGAATATGACACATAGATCCATAGTAGTAATAAAAGAACTTATCTCAAGTTCGTATCTAGTAAGGATCGATATTTTGACTTGAAGGTCATAATTTGGAGTCTAGCCTGAGGTAGAGAGCAGGTGCACGATCGAGTATTACTTACAATCAATGAGTCTAAGAGATAGACTTGAAGGAATACAGAAGTAATAATTATTACCTAGGATGAAGAGATGACGTATGGAATCATTATACGAGCCATGTTTCGTTGATGATTTTGGGACGTAATCATCCTAAGGGGGAGATAATTGTAACACCCGTAGATCCGGGCCAGTCAATTTAGAGGTAATAGGGGTTGAAAATGACTTTTCAACAAAAGATTATTTAGAATAAATAATCTTAACCAAGTTGTAGAATATGTCACAAGGTTTCCTTACATATAAAGAGCGTCGAAATCCGAGTTATAACGAAGAAGTTATGACCCGTCGAAGTTTTGCGACGGAACCGGCACGGCACCGGGAAGCGTAAATAGTGATTTTACGATGGAGGACTTTTTAGCCTTAGTGATATAAACTAAAGTCGTAGAATATGTTAAACCGAGAAAATCCATAAAAAGAACGCCCAAATCTGACTTCGTATAAAGAAGTTATGATTTTTCTAAGATTCGGCTTAGTAGTGCACGGCCCGAAACTCGAATTTTAATTCGAGTGGTTTTTGGCTTACGTGAATTAAATGAGAGTTGAAGATCTCATTAATAGAAACTTAACAGTAAAAATACAGACGAAAATAGAGTCCGTATGAAGGAGTTACGAATTCTTTGCGGTCATTTAACAGTCTAAACGTCTCGTACTGTTAAATTTAAGATAGGTCGAGAATTAGCCGACGGAGTCAAAATCAAAGTTGTAGATATTATTTTTACATACGCGTGGATATAAAGAACGTAAAAAACGGAGGTCGTATGTGAAAGTTACGGATTTTAGAAGTCGAAATTGTGTTGTGCGAAAATGGGTGATGTGGCACAATCTTGGCCATTGCTTTCTCCCCAAGTCTTGCCACTAGATGGTGACATGTGGCACCAAGTTCATCCATTTTCACCCTATAAATAGAACCTCTCCCACCCTCATTTTTTTCACACCTTTCTCAATCTTTCTTCTCTTTACTCTCTCTCTCTGTAGAACCTCTCTCTAGCCCCGAAACCCCCCGAAAATCCTAGGGAACCTCCCTAGCACGAGGCGGAAGCCCCTAAGTGCTCGACGGCTCCGAGAAGAAGATATTTTCCGCACGGGAATGTTACTCCAAGCAAAGCCTGGTTTTCTATAAAACCCGATGTAAGTGAGCTACGCGTACACTATTTTTAATATAGCTTTTATTTAATTATATTAACGTTATTAAGAACATATAATAAGTAATTGGGCTATTATTATTGGTTATATAAGTATTATTTAACGGTTATATAATAGTAATAATAGCTAGACTATTAACTAGTCTCGATGAATAATAGACTAAACTCTAGTAGTAATAATACTAGGTTTCGTCGAAGGAAATTATTTTTTTTCAAGAAGTGAAGCGTTGTCTGAGTTCGGAATCACCACCTTTTCAAGTGAGTGCATAGTTACTTTCATGTTACACATAGATATGAAGTATTTAATATAAATTACGTGCTATGTGTGCATATTATCTGAGTATTTGTTGTCTATGCTAAATGAACGATTTTATACATGTTTTAAATGATTTAAACTGTATATGTATTTTATATCTACGATAATCTTCGGGTAAACATGTGTAGATATAATAGATAGAATATGAGTTGAATGATGAGTTGAGAGGTGTTATAGACCACGAGGTGAGGGTGAGAGGTGGACGATGTGAGAAGCCTTTTTCCCAAATGATGGCCCCGTCATTCAGCAGAGTATGGATGACAACCACGGACTATTCTATACAGTCCAGTGGAACACTAGCAGGCTCGCAACCTGTAGGTGTTGTGAACGATGTGTTGACCCGGTGTACTCTAAACCCTGGTGATCATACAGACTTGATGCCTAAACCCTGGTGATCATGCAGACTTGATGCCTAAACCCTGGTGATCATGCATACTTGATGCCTAAACCTTGGTGATCATGCAGACTTGATGCCTAAACCCTGGGGACTATGTAGACTTAGTTACTGTTGTGTAAACCATGGCAACGATGGACTTTGTGCCAATTCCTTAGGATGATCCTTAGGAATGAATGAACCAGGAATAGATGATTCTCAGGTAGATCCTTAAGATTAAAGAAGATAATGGCGATGGGTAATTGGGTTGATTGTTTGATTGTTTGAACATAATAATTATATTATTGTGGGTTGAAAACCCTATGTACTCACCAGGTTTCCCAACCTGACCCACTCAATTTATTTATATCACAGGTGTTGTTATGATGTCACATTACACTGAGAGATTAAGGAGATGTAAATCACTAGTGATAATGAATGTAAGTTCTGTTTATGCTAATGTTTCTGTATTGACGATGACATCCCAAATGTTTTAAAATGAATAAAAATACTTTTCCTCGCAAATGCTTTGATAACGTATTTATCATGTTTTTATTGGGAACGAATTCCGTAACGTTTTTTTATTAAAAGAGATACTCTTATTTTTATAAAGCATAAACAAAATCGGTCTTTTCTGGCCATGAAAATGGGGATGTCACAACAAGGTGGTGGCAAAGTGTATGGAAGAAGGACTCAAGCATACATCTTTCAAGATTACATCATTTCTGGACCTTTGTGAGTAAACAACTTCGAACTTGCTCATTAGTTTCATAAATCTTGTTAATTTTCATATTTGGAGAGTGCAATCATGACAAAGTGCGTTGGGCGTACTAAAGGGTACGTAGCACAGACTGGGTTAGATTCCGTTGTTTTGACTAAGTCTCGACTACACTTAACGTACAGATTGAGTACGCTAGGTGTATTCAGTCAGTTTAACCATCATTGACTTTTTGTGTTGTTGACTTTAACATTTTACTAAGAGTTTGACCGAGTTTGACTTTGGGGTATTTTGTGTTTTTTGAGTGATAGATTGAGTTTAGGTCACTATCATTTGTATATGTGACCAGTAGAGGAAGCTCTTGGAGCAAAGTTCTTTTCTGCTACCTGTTCAGGCTGTGAGGTGAGTTTTCCCCATTATACTTGTGGGTCGAAGGCACTAATGTCATCCTAGTAGATAATATATTCTGATTTGGAATGTTGCTATATTATAGTGAACTGTTAATATCTATATGATTGTCTTCTTATTGTCATGTGCTTATTTGTTTTACATTTGGACATAGCGTTGTTGGGTTGAGACTATATTGCTTTCTGCTGTCACTCAACAAACCCGTGTGATCCAACTGAAAGGTTGTGGGTCGGTGGCAATCCAATCGTGAGGCTGTGGGCCAGAAGGGGCAATCCAACCATGAGGTTATAGACCGGGACAATCCAACCGGTAGGTTGTAGGCCGGGGGTAATCCAACCGAGAGATTGTGTGTCACACCCCCAAACCAGAACGGCAGAAACGTTCGGGGGCGGAGGACATCATATTCAGTATCATAACAGTTCATAGAAAGGAAAGTACACACCACCATACATATATAAAGGTTTTTTAAAAATGTTTACATAATTGTATTCATTACATGTTCAAAAGGTAAATACATAAACATCTTTCAAAAGAAGTAATTAACGCCAACGCGTCAATCCCAAAAGTTGATTTTCAAACCTGCTTAGCGGTTCCCTGAGAATACAAGTTATTTCAAAGAGAAAGTTTCAACAATTAAGTTGGTGAGTTCATGAGTAGTGTTTTGAGAAAATGTACGCCATTCGAAAGTTCGTGTATGTTTTCCAGAAAACGCAGTATTTCAAATGTAAAGAGTTATGATTTGTTGTGTTTTAAATGAATGTATTAGATCCAGAAAATCCCATATCTTCCCTAATGGTTGAGATATGAATTGTTGTGTTGTCCAAGAAAATCCCTTATTTTCTTATAAAAGTATGACATGCATATGAATGTTCGTGTTATACGTTGTAAATAATTGCACCAGGAAAATCCCTTATTTTCCTATTAGTTGTTTGGTTTGTATATAGGAAAAACCCTTATTTTCCTAACATAACTGGCAGTCTCTAAGACCGGAAATCGCAAGCAACCGACATTCTTAAAAGTTGTGTCATAGTTTTATATAATAAAGCTATACGAAGATCGCATTTGTTAGATGAAGAATAGTTTTAATAGCTACTCGTTCATAAAAGCATAATACCATAATAATTGTATATCCAATGAGTTTTATAACCATACTAAACATAATATGCGTGTAACGACGTTCTTCAGGCGTCGCAGCGTTATGACAACTGTCACCCCAAAGGACGGACTGTAGCTAACAATCAGGGCGCGGGATCATGACTTCCCGTATAGATCTATACACATTTGACACGTTCTCCGAACGGGAGACTCTGGTTATAGACAGGACTTGCAGCATTACTTTCTAATAAAGAAAAATAACGTTTGAAGATATACACGTCTCATGGATTCTCAACTAAGTCTGTATTAAAGTGATAGTTTTGTATGAAAAGTTTATCCTTTTTCACAATGTTTGTCAAAGCAAAATCATAAGTTTTTAGAATGTATAAAACGACTTAACAATGAAAGGTACTTTGAAATCATTATATACTTTGTATAAATCTAATGCATGCAATGTATGACAAGAGTTTTCCATAGTAGTAATGAATTCCAAATGATTTATTCGATAAAACAAGTGAAGTGAAACTTTATAAAATACACGATAATAACCGTATGTTTACTTGTATTCCCCCCCCCCCCCCCCTAAAAGAGTATAAAAGCATTTAAAATGTATTTAAAGTGTGTTTGAAAGGGGTATGAACTCACTTGATAGTTTGAAGAAGGTGTGACGAAAATCGAGCGGAATTTTGGCTTGAAAAAGCGAATTTTCTCGGGATTTCTCGGGAGTAAAATCAACCTTCGGGACTTGCACGAAATGACCAGGGCTTCAGGGTAGTGCGAGCACGGAAAATGAGGTAAAACGCAAGAAAAGTGAGAGAGAATGAGAAATTTTTCCGGGAACCCTCACATCCCTTTTATAGGAGGCTGGAACCGCCTCGGTACGCGGGGCGTACGCGTACGTCACGCATGACCGAGTCCTCGACTGCCTTGAACATCGGATGGGACGGGGGGTAGGCTCGCATAGAGGCGACGTGGACAATCCGAGGTCGTGGCCTCGAGTACGCTGGGCGTACTCGTGTACGCGGGGCGTACTTGCGTGACTCAGACTTCGGATAATACCGAAATTTTGAATAAAAATATATATTAATTATTTATCAAACTTCAAAAATTCATATCTCCTTCATACGAACTCTGTTTTCGACGTTCTTTACATCCACGCGTAGGTGAGACTAAGATCTACAACTTTCGTTGAGATTCCGTCGGCAATTTCCGAAATTATTTTTATTATTTATTTATTAAAATGATGTGATTAAGGAATTTCTTTAAAAATTCATAACTTTTTCATACGATGTCCGATCCGAGCATTCTTTTTATGCATGTTTGTAGTTTAACGATATCTATGACTTTCATATAGACACCTAAGGTCAGAAGGTGTTTTATTGAAACTTTGCATTTTTACGTAACTTCGTTTCGCCGGTTTTTGTCGGAAAACTTAGAATGGTCATAACTTCTTCGTTATAACTCGGATTTTTGTGTTATTTGTATGTTTGGAAACCTTAAGACGATACTTACCACATAGCGTACTCCAAACAGAGCTTTTGAATACTTCATTTTTCGATGATATTCTAATCCCTTTTTCAAAGAGGTTACAAGACTCGATCTTTGATGACTCGAAATGACGGGTTGTTACATCATCCCCCCGTTAGAGGGAATTTTGTCCCAAAATTTTATTACAAAAGAAAAGTCTTAGGGGCTGAGGAAGAGGTGTGGATACTTCTATTGCATTTGATCTTCTCGTTCCCACGTGAACTCAGGTCCCCTCTTAGCATTCCATCAGACCTTTACTATTGGAATTCGGCTCTGTTTAGTTCGTTTAACTTCCCTATCCATGATCTCGACGGGTTCTTCCACAAAGTTAAGATTTTCATTTAGTTCGATCTCATCGAGTGGAATTACAAGTGTTTCGTCGGACAAACACTTCTTCATGTTTGATACGTGGAATACTGGATGTACTTTGTTAAGCTCGGTTGGAAGTCGGAGTTTGTAGGCCACTGGACCAACTCTTGAAATGATTTCGAAGGGTCCAATGTACCTAGGATTTAGCTTCCCACGTTTTCCAAAGCGTATCATGCCCTTCCAGGGTGAGACCTTCAGTAGTACACGATCGCCAATCTGAAATTCCAAGGGTTTACGTCTTTTGTCGGCATAGCTCTTTTGCCTATCCCTGGAGGATTTCAGTCGTTCTCGTATTTGCACAATCTTTTCAGTAGTTTCTCTGATGATCTCCGGACCAGTGAGGGTGCTATCAGGGACTAGACCTTTTGCTAATTGTGTGTCACCCACTTCCATCCAGCACAGAGGTGATCTGCACTTACGGCCGTAAAGGGCTTCAAATGGAGCAGCCTTGATACTAGTATGATAACTATGGTTATAAGAGAACTCGACCAAAGGTAAGTGAACATCCCATGCCTTATCAAAGTCGATTACACATGCTCGCAGCATGTCTTCCAAGGTTTGGATCGTCCTCTCACTCTGTCCGTCAGTTTGGGGGTGATAGGCTGTACTCATGTCCAATCTTGTTCCCATGGATTTTTGCAATGATTGCCAGAATCTGGAAGTGAATCTGCTGTCTCTGTCCGAGATGATAGACATTGGCACTCCATGGAGTCGTACGATCTCTCGGATGTAGATTCTCGATAGCTTTTCCATTTTATTAGTTTCCTTGATTAGTAAGAAATGAGCGGACTTGTTAATCTATCGACGACTACCCAAATAGTATCTTGGCCACCCTGAGTTTTGGGCAGTTTCGTTATGAAGTCCATGGAAATCTGCTCCCATTTCCACTCAGGTATTTCAGGTTGTTGGAGTAGCCCTGAGGGTTTCTGGTGTTCTATTTTTATCTTGGCGCAAGTCAAACACTTACTCACATATGTAGCGATCTCCGCTTTCATGTTTGGCCACCATTAGAGTTGCTTGAGATCTTGATACATCTTGTCTGACTCGGGGTGTACGGAGTATGGAGTCTTGTGTGCTTCGCTCATAACTACCTCTCTGAATCCACCAAACTTGGGTGTCCATATTCGGTTCATGAGGTAGCGTGCTCCGTCACTCTTGATTTCTAAGTTCTTGTCCATTCCCCTAAGGGTCTCACCTGTCACGTTTTCGGGTTTCAAGGCCTCTATTTGAGCTTCCTTGACTTGTGCTGATAGGTGCGAATGGATCGACATGGCTAATGACTTCACTCTTCAGCCAGAGTACTCCTTACGACTAAGGGCATCTGCCACGACGTTTGCCTTTCCTGGATGATAGCGAATCTCACATTTGTAGTCGTTAAGCAATTCGACCCAACGTCGTTGTCTCATGTTCAACTCCTTCTGGTCGAAGATGTGTTGTAGGCTCTTGTGATCTGTGAAGATAGTGCACTTGGTACCATATAGGTAGTGTCTCCAGATTTTAAGAGCGAAGACCACCACCCCAAGTTCTAAGTCATGAGTGGTGTAGTTGACCTCATGCGTTTTCAGTTATCGTGAGGCATATGCAATAACCTTCCCCCTCTGCATTAGTACACAGCCCAGCCCTTGCTTCGAAGCGTCGCAATACACCACAAAATCTTCGGTCCCTTCTGGAAGAGAAAGGATGGGCGCACTGCAAAGGGCTTGTTTCAATGTCTGAAATGCAGCATCTTGCTTTTCTCCCCAATTGTAGGTCACACCTTTCTGGGTTAAAGCGGTAAGAGGCTTTGCGATGCTGGAGAAATTCTAAATGAACCTTCGATAATAACCAGCAAGACCTAGAAATTGGTGAATTTCTGTTGGTGTAGTTGGTGCAGACCAGTTTTTGATAGCCTTGATTTTTGATGGATCCACTTGGATTCCTTCCTTGCTGACCACGTAACCGAGGAAGTCCACCTTTCTAATCCAAAACTCACATTTTGATAATTTTGCATACAGTCTCTCAGTCCGTAACGTCTCTAAGACTTGCCTCAGATGTTGGCTATGCTCTTCTTTATTCTTTGAATAAATGAGTATGTCGTCTATGAATACTATCACAAATTTATCCAAGAATGGACGACATACCCAATTCATTAGATCCATGAATACGGTCGGGGCATTGGTTAGTCCGAACGGCATCACTACGAACTCGTAATGTCCGTATCTTGTTCGGAAGGACGTCTTGGGAACATCACTCTCCAGGACTCACAGCTGGTGATATCCCGACCTCAGATCGATCTTGGAGAAGTAGTTGGCTCCTTGGAGTTGGTCGAATAAGTTATCGATTCGGGGTAGGGGGTATCGGTTCTTGATGGTAAGTTTGTTGAGTTCTCCGTAGTCGATGCACATTCTGAATGATCCATCCTTCTTTTTCACGAACAACACGGGTGCTCCCCAAGGCGAGAAGCTCGACCTGATGAATCCTTTTCCAAGTAGCTCATTCAGTTGGCTGGATAGCTCTTGCATCTCTGTCGGGGCTAATCTATAGGGTGCTTTGGCTACTGGGGTAGCTCCAGGAACCAGATCGATTCTAAACTCGACTTGTCTCGCGAGAGGTATTCCCGGAAGGTCCTCAGAAAAAACGTCTGGAAAATCGCATACGTCGGGCACATTCTTGACGTCCCGGACTTCGCGTTTCACATCTACAACATGTGCCAAAAACGTGTGACACTCCTTGCGTAGGCATTTCTGAGCTTGGATACTTGAGATGATACGAAGAGTGGTACTGGGTTTGTCGCCCAAGACAACGAAAGTTTCACCGGTTGGCAGATTGAGGCGAACGGCCTTATCGTAACATAAAATGTCCGCATGATGAGAACTCAGCCAATCCATGCCAACGATGACATCAAAACTCTTAATCGAGACTGGCATGAGGCTGATTGAAAAGGGATTATCGTTTAAAGTTAGGGTGCAGTTTAAGTATATCTCCTTAGTGCCTTCGGTTTTCCCGTTGGACATTTCTACTATGAATGGTTCACTTAATGATTATGGTATTGATTTTAGCAGGCCTTTATGGTCGTGACTCACAAAACTTCTTTCCGCTCCACTATCAAACAAAATGCATGCATACGAGTTATCGAGAAGAAACGTACCCGTAACAACAGTAGGGTCCGCAATGGCTTCATCTTGTCCCATTGCGAAAACTCGTCCCCTTCCGCCGGTATTCCGGTTGTTTGCCTTTGGACAGTCCCTGCGGTAGTGCCCCGTGTCTCTGCACTCAAAGCAGGCACGGCTTACTCCGGTATTAGCAGTGGGGGCAGATGGTTGGGTTGGCTCTTTGCAATAGCGAGCTGTATGTCCTTTCTTATTGCACCTGGTGCATTGAAGATCATGGCAAGGGCCGTGGTGGTGGAATTTGCATTGGTTGCACATAGGAAGTTTCCCATTATATGAGCTTATGGGGGCAGGGTTGGCAGGTACAGTCACAGCGTGGGTCGCTACTACTTGTTGTTTCTTGGGGTTCTCCTAGAGAGTTTGTCCCCTCATCTTGTTCCAAGGCCTACTCTGGCCCTGAGTCTCCTTAGATGGATTTGCAGTTGATGCAATGGTACCCTGTTTTACTCCGTGGTCGATGAGTCACTGAGCCAGGCGTTTAGCGCTGTTGTAGGTAATAGGGTTGGAAGCTAGGACATGCCCTTGAATCTGGGGTGACAACCCCCAAATGTACCTTTCAACCTTCTTTGATTCTGGGTTGACCATGGTAGGGCACAATGCAGCGAGGTCGTTGAACCTAGCTGTGTAGGCAACTAGGTCAGACCCAGTCATTTTCAGATTCCAGAGCTCCTGCTCAAGCTTTTGTACTTCTCCCCTTGGGCAGTATTCTTCCAGTAGTAGAACCTTCAGATCCTCCCAACTCATGGCGTTGGCAACAATGAGCGTCACCGAATTCACATGGCTTTTCCACCAAGTGAGGGCTCGATCTATGAAGGTGCAAGCAACGAATTTAACCTTGCTTGTTTCTAGGCATGAGCAGATCTCGAACACTATTTCGGTCTTTTCGAACCATTGTATTAGCGCAATGACTCCTCCAATTCCATTAAAAGTTTTTGGCTTAGCGTTAGAGAACTCCTTGTAAGTACATTCTCTTACTTGACCACGACCAGTCCCATGATTTGAATGATTCGTGCTGCTACCTGCCCCTCCATTTCCGTTGGAGTTTATTTGCGAGAGGGCTGCAGTTACTGCCGCTATGATAGCAGCTTGGACCATGGTTGGATCATACGTTGGTGGTAGAGGTGGTGGTGGTGTCGTGCCCGGTCTGGGCCTTAGGTTTGGACGAGGAGGCATCGCGCTGCCAATAGAAAATGAAAGATTTATAAGTTTTGGTAGTTCAGAGTTGAATGATATTGAGTTAACTTTTAATAGTTCTAAGAAATTGGGTTTGACCGACACAAGGTTTTGAGCTTGAAAATAAAGTTTGAATAGATGTACTTATGAATTGAACAAACTATGCATAATTAACAACAAGAAAAGGGATATGCCCTTATATATATTCAACATATAGTTGTGTTACATCTGAGTCTAGACAAAAGTTCTTGACCTTTCTAAAGGTCTCCGATTACAGAAAATTTTAAAGAAAATAATACTTTTATCCGAAGTCCTAATTTATAACAAAAATTGAGAGTCGGGCAAGTACTACTTGCGGCGCGGTTTGCGCTTGGAGCTCGACTCCGTGTCGGACTGCTTTGGCTCCATGAGGCGCCTATCAAACGCAGCTTGTTGTTCCCTCAATTCTACGAATGCTGCATTGGCTTGTGCTTGAAATGCTTCGGCGCGAAGGTGGATGTCGTTCTGCAACATCTCTAGGCGGTTGATGTCGGTCGTGTGGATTTGTACTTCCACGTTGACCTCTCGGATTCGGTTGGGTTGCACTCCGGATTGATAGCATTGGTTGGCGAGTTTTCCAACCATAACCGGAAGTGCTCGGTCTGCTGATCCCCCGCCTCTGACATCATAGAAGTCTCGACACATGTCGTAGGGAGGGTGTAAGCTTTGTTGTTGGCTCCAATGATGGAGGTGACTTCCCCACACAAGAGTGGGTCCTTGGAAGTTCCTCACGTGGACGGGAGGTTGTGGGATTGGTGGATTGATAATTTCTGGCTCAGAATCTGTGCCAGAGTCATCTCCTTCCTCCAAATCTATAGGCTCTTCGTCTTCTTCAGGATCTTCTTCGATCCATCCTCCATTACCTTGGTTGGGGTAGTAGGGGTCATTGGGGTGATGGAATCCTGCCATTTAGTCTATACGAGAATAGGGTTAAGAATTTACTATAAGCTAGAGCACATGAAACTTACTCTTAAGTTTAATGGTTGATGACAACACGAAAACTCCCTTAGTATTATGTAATGATGTGCTTTTGGTAAGTTTTAAATTTGTTGTCCATTGCAGACACTCCTTGGCATACGTTAGTCGGCTCTCGGACAAATATAGTTGATCAGGCTATATTCGTCCCAGTTCCGATTACATGTCCCAAGGTGTACTTGTACTGCACAACTTATTTATAATACTTATAGAGTTATTCGATATGAAATTGTTATTAGTATGAAATGAGTGCATGCTTACCTTAAAACTAAATAAGTTTAATTTCAAAAGTATGACTTTTCTCAGAGTGTTTTTGCCAAGTTGAGTTTATAGTTGTATACCAAAAAGAAAGGGTTTTGATATACTTAATTCCCTATAAACAAAGCTCTGATACCAATCTGTCACACCCCCAAACCAGAACGGCGGAAACGTTCGGCGGCGGAGGATGTCATATTCAGTATCATAACAGTTCATAGAAAGGAAAGTACACACCACCATACATATATAAAGGTTTTTTTAAAAATGTTTACATAATTGTATTCATTACATGTTTAAAAGGTAAATACATAAACATCTTTCAAAAGAAGTAATTAACGCCAGCGCATCAATCCCAAAAGTTGATTTCCAAACCTGCTTAGCGGTTCCCTGAGAATACAAGTTATTTCAAAGAGAAAGTGTCAACAATTAAGTTGGTGAGTTCATGAGTAGTGTTTTGAGAAAATGTACGCCATTCGAAAGTTCGTGTATGCTTTCCAGAAAATGCAGTATTTCAAATGTAAAGAGTTATGATTTGTTGTGTTGTAAATGAATGTATTAGATCCAGAAAATCCCATATCTTCCCTAATGGTTGAGATATGAATTGTTGTATTGTCCAAGAAAATCCCTTATTTTCTTATAAAAGTATGAAATGCATAAGAATGTTCGTGTTATAAGTTGTAAATAATTGCACCAGCAAAATCCCTTATTTTCCTATTAGTTGTTTGGTTTGTATATAGGAAAAACCCTTATTTTCCTAACATAACTGGCAGTCTCTAAGACCGGAAATCGCAAGCAACCGACGTTCTTAAAAGTTGTGTCATAGTTTTATATAATAAAGCTATACGAAGATCGCATTTGTTAGATGAAGAATAGTTTTAATAGCTACTCGTTCATAAAAGCATAATACCATAATAATTGTATATCCAATGAGTTTTATAACCATACTAAACATAATATGCGTGTAACGACGTTCTTCAGGCGTCGCAGCGTTATGACAACTGTCACCCCAAAGGACGAACTGTAGCTAACAGTCAGGGCGCGGGATCATGACTTCCCGTATAGATCTATACACATTTGACACGTTCTCCGAACGGGAGACTCTGGTTATAGACAGGACTTGCAGCATTACTTTCTAATAAAGAAAAGTAACATTTGAAGATATACACGTCTCATGGATTCTCAACTAAGTCTGTATTAAAGTGATAGTTTTGTATGCAAAGTTTATCCTTTTTCACAATGTTTGTCAAAGCAAAATCATAAGTTTTTAGAATGTATAAAACGACTTAACAATGAAAGGTACTATGAAATCATTATATACTTTGTATAAATCTAATGCACGCAATGTATGACAAGAGTTTTCCATAGTATTGATGAATTCCAAATGATTTATTCGATAAAACAAGTGAAGTGAAACTTTATAAAATACATGATAATAACCGTATGTTTACTTGTATTCCCCCCCTAAAAGGTTATAAAAGCATTTAAAATGTATTTAAAGTGTGTTTGAAAGGGGTATGAACTCACTTGATAGTTTGAAGAAGGTGTGACGAAAATCGAGCGGAACTTTGGCTTGAAAAAACGGATTTTCTCGGGATTTCTCGAGAGTAAAATCGACCTTCGGGACTTGCACGAAATGACCAGGGCTTCGGGGTAGTGCGAGCACGGAAAACGAGGTAAAATGAAAGAAAAGTGAGAGAGAATGAGCAATTTTTCCGGGAACCCTCGCATCCCTTTTATAGGAGGCTGGAACCGCCTCGGTACGCGGGGCGTACGCGTACGTCACGCATGACCGAGTCCTCGACTACCTCGGACTTCGGATGGGACGGGGGGGTAGGCTCGCATAGGGGCGACGTGGACGATTCGAGGCCGTGGCCTCGAGTACGCTGGGCGTACTCGTGTACGCGGGGCGTACTTGCGTGACTCAGACTTCGGATAATACCGAAATTTTGAATAAAAATATATATTAATTATTTATCAAACTTCAAAAATTCATATCTCCTTCATACGAACTCCGTTTTCGACGTTCTTTATATCCACACGTAGGTGAGACTAAGATCTACAACTTTCGTTTAGATTCCGTCGGCAAATTCTGAAATTATTTTTATTATTTATTTATTTAAATGACATGATTAAGGAATTTCTTTAAAAATTCATAACTTTTTCATACGATGTCCGATTTGAGCGTTCTTTTTATGCACGTTTGTAGTTTAACGATATCTATGACTTTCATTTAGACACCTACGGTCAGAAGGTGTTTTATTGAAACTTTGCGTTTTTACGTAACTTCGTATCGCCGGTTTTTGTCGGAAAACTTAGAATGGTCATAACTTCTTCGTTATAACTCGTATTTTTGTGTTATTTGTATGTTTGGAAACCTTAAGACAATACTTACCACATAGCGTACTCCAAACAGAGATTTTGAATACTTCATTTTTCGATGATATTATAATACCTTTTTCAAAGAGGTTACAAGACTCGATCTTTGATGACTCGAAATGACGGGTTGTTACATTGTGGACCTAGTATGCAATATGTATGGCAATCCAACCAAAAGGTTGTGGACTAGGAGTAATCTAACCGAGACGTTGTGGACCTAGTCTGTATTATTTGTATATGTTATATTGTGTGGTACTTTGGGGGAACTCACTAAGCCTATGCTTACAGTTTGATTTTATAGTTTCGGCTACATTAGATGATCGGGGCAAGGCGAAGTGTTAATCATGCATATCCTTTAGATTTTATGAGAATTAATCTTGGGATACTCTGATTTGTGATTTTGACACTTCGGAAACTATGTTTTGTAAATGTTTATGTTTTTGCTTGGTTTTGAAAAATGAAAATTTTACCTTGATTTTTTTGGGATGTTACAACTCCCCTACTCATGAGCCTCGAGAAAATAAGGCACTGATAGATGATCCATTTCACCCGCCACCACCACCACCACTGCCGACCGCTGACCCATTAACTGAGAAGCACCAAATTATTATTGATTTTCAAAATAAGGTCTGTCATTTGAAAAATGAGGTCCGTGAATGTCTCGAGCAGTTGAGGTCTCAGGACGAGCGCTTAGCAAAACATGAAGCTACTTTAACCATAGTTCTAGAACTTATCAATAAGACTCCTGGAGACGATGTTGGTACCTCGAAGGAGTGGATGTACATTTTTAATTATTTCATCGTTTATGGTCGTTATTTTTTTGCATCGTTTACAAGTATACATTATTGAATCGTACATGAATACTATAATGACAATGACTTATGGGAGCATAATTATTTCTTAAGCATCCCGAACAACCGCTGAATGAGGACAGAACAACTGTCTCCAGTTATTCAATCATCAGATGTAAAATAGATTCCACGGGATAAATACAAAACACCATCGCTAGCACTTCATAGACGTTCTAAGTGCCAAAAAGTTATGTCCATATGGTATAAGTTGCCATGTAAACAAATGAAGAGGAAATATGTTACTCGGCAACAGCCAGCACCGTTGGACAATCGTTTAGAACCTACCGTACAGAATGTATATAAAGAACATGATGGTTAACTATTGTTTGGTCATACTTATTTGACCGGTTTTGCTACGATTAAGTTTTGGACATGGTTATATTCAGATAGTCATGGAGGATGGTTGTCATGTGTAACAATGTAAATTTCAAAACAATTTTTCACTTTTAAAACTTATAATTTTAATTCATTAACATCTCACATCCCAATGTATTATATATCAAATCCATAAAAACACATCCCAAGATCAAAATCTATAAAAACTCCAATAGTGTGTACTGGTCATGCTGGCACCTTCCCGTGATCCTCACTAGTACCTGTAATACACAACACAAAACACTGTAAGCATAAATTCTTAGTGAGTTCCCCAAAATACCACATGTAACACATAATAGCCGCTCGATGCTATAGCTCTGTGAGACCTCTGGCTCTAACTCTATGGACCCTCTGGTCCTAACTCTATGGACTTTCCGGTCCTAACTCTGTAAACTCTGATATATAATCACATATAAATAATGATGTGCAACACATCACATAAATAGCATACAAGATACTCTATCGCTTAACTCTAAGTACCACTTAAGGTAAAGTATAGTGAGAAGATTCACCCCGGGTAGCTCGGTAAACCTCGAACTCTGAAATACTGCACTAGCCTCTGCCTAATCACATAAATAGTCACTCTAATTAATACAACTTCTAAAGGCTAGGTTAACCCTTCTCTATAAGTTCTCTAAGAAGGGTAAAAGAGCATTCTACCCCTCTAATGGCTCATAAGTCTAAACATTGACTAAACCCTAAAAGTCAAGAAGAGTCAACAGTCAAACTTTGACCCGACTCGTTGAGTGCACTCGTGTGACTCGGCGAGTACATGCGTGTCCTCTTCGCCCCTGGTCCTCACTCGACTCGCTAAGTCAAACCTACACTCAACGGTTTATCATAGGTCGCGAATCTCGGGGCAACCTGACTCGACTCGTCGAGTCCCCTTATGGGCTCGACGAGTTCATCCCATGAAAACACTCATCTAACCTCCTGAGGTCAGATCTGCTTCTCTAATCTATAGATCTGACTTCCCCATGACCATTAAACACGTAAAGGTCGAATCATGGTAAACATGCAAGGCACCTTAGGCTTATTTTGGTGAAATCTCTTCTAACATAGCAACCAAAGTCCATTTCCTCCATAGAACCACAAAAAAGCAGCATGGTTCAGGCTCTTTGGACCTCAAAAGGTCCAGATCTAGGGTTTAGCACTTAGTGGGACACTACACTCATCTATACAATCCATAAAAGGGTATAGAAAACCCTATATTCAATGCTAATAAGCAAAACAGAAGGATAGGATCTAATAGCTACCTCAAACTTGAAGAACCAAGCTGGAAACCCACTGGAATGCAATCCTCCTGACCTCCCCTTGCTAGAAACACCTTTTCCTTGCAAAAATACACCAAATATGATCAAAAATGCTCAAACTCTCTCACAACTCGCTCACAATCACTAGGGTATTTCTCTATGGACTGGTAGCCGCAAATGGAGGCCATAAAGGCCTTTAAATAGGGCACAAACCCTGAGAATTAGGGTTTCAATCCATAACGCGAACTCGTCGAGTCCACCCTTCCCGACTCGTCGAGTCTGTTCATTAATCCAATCAACATTCGCGATCCTACTCGACGAGTCTATGACTCAACTCGTCAAGTCCCTCTCTTTTTCTCAAAACAATAAATGATAAAAATACGATATCTGGGAATCCGGATGTTACATCATGTGATGTAGCTAATATAATTATTTGCTCATTACATACTAGGCTTTTAATAACAATACTTACTTTACTGCAAAAATAATAATAATAATAATAATTGGCAACACATCATGATGTGGATCTCATTGCTGCTAGAGCATAGAGGGGAAGATGCTCGGTGGACAGTTGTGTTGTCAACTTTCAACACTGATATATTTGACTGGAGTGACATTGATGACGTATTCGTTTACCCAGCTAGAGTAGAGTGTGATAACGTATAATTTTGTTTGGATTACATTACATGAGTATTTATATACTAATTAATTATTTCTAACATTTTTTTTTCTAGCTTTACATCCCAATCAATATACCACATGATCATTGGTTTTTGGGTGCTTTGGATTTGATGACATTCAAAATGACTATATACGATAGTTATTGGAAGGGCGGCTACTGTTCGGAAAATGATGATTGGTTTATAGGTATGAGAGTTCGCATCCATAAACCGCTAGTGGGAGTCAACCAACTGATTCAATTCCACTTGAAAGCTTCAAGATGACCCTCGAAAAGGTCTCATACGTACCACAACAGATTGACAACAAACGATATTGTGGAGTGTTTTCGTGTTGGTTCCTAGAGGTTTTGATCACTAGGAAATCGATTTATATAGAGGTTAAAACCGGTCTATGGGCTATGGATTATTGAAAACGACTAATGATTTTTTTTTAGTATATGGACAAAGATAATTTGAACACCATATTTGTAATAAGACCTACAAAGACATTATTTATTTAGTTTATGTATTTATTAGTTGTTTGCTGATTTTAATTGCATTTTATATTTTAAAAAAAACGAAAGTTATAAATGTTATGAGAACAAAAGTTATACATTATATAAAACAAAAACTTATATTAAAAAAAATGTTACACATAAAAAGAATAAAAACAAATCAAATCTATTCTAAAACCATGGTTACATTAGAATTCAGAAAACCTCTTCGGAAGAATGTGTGACGGAGAATATGATTAAAAAAAAAAAAAAATTGGGTCATTATTATCAAAAATGTCATTTGGATTATTCAATTTCCCTTAAATTACCCAAAAATTGTTTTTTCTTTCATTAGGCCCTATAATTTACTCTAAACAAATTTAACAAGCTTAATACACATCCAGATACTTCCCTCTTGATGAAGCTATACCCACCAGTAGCGTTACACCTCCGGCGGCCGCTCTCCTCGCTCCTCTCCACCTCTATCGCTACGGAAATCAACTCCCTGCCGCCGCCGTTTTCTTCGTACCCATCTCTATCTTTCTCGCCTCCTTTTATGTACCTGCAATCTGTACTCAATCATATCAAACTTCTCTTTAAAAATCCACAAAGCTATTCCTCTCTTACCACTCTAGATTCATTATTAGCCAAACCCCACTTGTTGGATTCTGCAACATCTATCGTCTTAATTGATTACTTGTCTCAGATAAAGAAGCTTGGGAGGAGCAAAAGACTAATTTCACATTTAAAATCAAGAGGAAAAGTAAGTGATTCGTTTCTCTATAGTTTAGTATCTGATTTCTTAGTTAAAGATGGTACAATTAACGATGTCGAGAATGTATGGGAAGAAATTTGTGGGCGAGTAAAAAGGTTTAATTTCTCAAATTACGTGATTTTAGTGTGTAAATTTGGTGGCGTTGATGAAATTAAGTATATTTATGAGAGAGTTTCAATGGGGGGTGCGAGTATCTTAGAGACACAAGCGTATGTTGCTTTATCTGCGGCGTTATGTAATGTGAATGAGGGATTTTTGGCTAAAAATCTTGTGAAGCAAATGTATGATAAGGGTATTGCTGTTGATAACTGGACATACTTTTTGATGTTCCAGTGTTTTTGTAGAAATGGGAATTTTGATGAAGCCGATTTGGTATTGAGAAAACTTGTAAAAAATGGATTCACCATTGACATTTGTATATATGGAAGCTTTCTTAATGGTCTTTGCAAGTGGGGCAAACATCGTGAAGCCAATAAGCTGTTCCAAAAGTTGATAAAACCAAAAGTATCTAGAGAGAGAGGAGTGGTGTTGAAGGAGGGTAGAAGAGCAATCTTTCAATTGAATTGTGAGGGTGTTGTTCCGAAAATGATGTGCTATGAATCTTATTTCCGTGCTTTGTGTAATTATGGGAAACTTGAAGAGGCGGAAATTTTGTTAAAGAAGATGACAAGTGGTAGAATGTTGCCTGAGATTTGTGTTTATGGTTCATTTATAAAAGCACTTTTTCGAGTGGGCAGGGATGATGATGCTATGAAATTCTTTAACGTTCAAAAGAAAAAGGGGTTGGTTCGTGTTGATGAGATAGGTAGATATGTAATTATGGGGCTTTGTGAGAAGGGAAAAGCCGATGATGCTTTGAGGGTTTTTGAAGAGATTGGGTGTAATAATTTGTTAGTTTTCAATTCTATGTTGGATTGTTATTGGAAACAAAGTAGGGTGGCCGATGCGGAGGTCTTGTTTGAGAGATATCGGTTGTGTGGAAAACTTAATGTAGAGACGTGTAGAATCATGTTGAATGGATATTGTAGCCACAATGATGTATCGAAAGCAGTTGTGGTGTTTGAAGAGATGTTGAAGAGCAAAATGGTGGTGGATGGAGCATCATATGAGAGACTTATTTGTGGATTATGTGATCATGGGAGAGCAAATGAAGCTTTTCAATACTTGAATGGCATGATTGAGGCTGCGCATTTTCTTTTCTCTAAGGGATGGCCATTACTCTTGCGGTCAATCATTGACCTTAACATGGATGAAGAAAAAATGTAAAGAGTAAAGAAGTTACATGGTGTTTACTTAGACATCTAAAATTTATTTTATTTATAATAAAAGCATGATGGAGCTGTAATAGATGTTCATTGGTTATGCTTGATACATTGCAGCCCAATCCAATGACAAAAGCATCAAGTCAACAACATACCACTTCATCATGTTTTATTAGTATTTAATGAATTAATGGATGTAAGTGCATGAACCACAAAATTGCTTCAACCTTTGTCTCTGTCAAAAAAAAAAAAAAAAAAAAAATTGCTCCAACCTTTGTATTCTCGTTGCATTCCTTTCCTCGAATTGGCCACTATCAACGCTCCTCTATGTCTTCACTCATGAAACCTCATGGTTCTATTTTGCTTGGTTTTTAGGACAGAAAAAATTGGCTTACTTTTTATTTCCCGATTTTTAGTTACATGCACAAAATATACTCTGTTATTTGTTTTCTTTTCTTATTAAATTATAGCGTATGAACCACTCTATACCATTTTTTAACACCCAAAAATACCTACTTAATAAAAAAAGTCAAAAAGGAAAAGCTGGTTATATATGTAGACTCACGACTAGGGGTGCAAACGAGTCAAGCCGAGCCCAGACTGGTTAGGCTCGGCTCGGGCTCGTTTAAGTTATACAAGGCTCGAGCTCAAGTTCGGCTCGATTCGAGCTTTCTTTTACTGAGTTTGGCTTGGGCTCGTAAAGAATTATACAAGCTCAGCTCGGGTTCGACTCGTTTGTCATTTGATGTGCCTAAATAAGCTTAAGCTCGACTCAAACTCGTTAAGAAGCCCGTTTACTAATACCCGAAATCCATAATTTCCCAAATATGTTTTTATTTTAATATATGAAAATAATAATAAATTATATTATATAAAGGCTCGTTTAGGCTCGCAAGCCTAATCGAACTTAGTGACATAGGCTCGAGCTCGAACTCGTTTAATAAACGAGCTTAATCTTAAGCTCAAGCTCGGCTCGAGCTCGTTTAAAACCGGGTTTGAGTCGAGCTTTTAACGAGCCGATCCCGAGTAGATCGCGAATAGCTTGGCTCGTTTGCACCCCTACTCACGACATTAATTTCTTGACCACTGAAGTGGATAAATTTATTAATTTTATTTCGTTCTCATCTGTTTATTTTATAAGTAGCTGTTTCTGTAAAGGTTCATCAGAGTCAAGAAAGGCTGCTTGGTTCACTTGTTATATGTTTGCTTGCAAAGCTTCTGTCATATCTGCCACTTCCATCTTCTTTAAGCTTCTAAGTCATCTACACCATTGAAGGTCAGGCCATGGAGAATCTCCAAAATACCCCTAAAACTCTACGCATAGTAATGTTCCCATGGCTAGCCATGGGCCATCTCATACCGTTCTTTCACTTGTCCAAAGTCTTGGCTCAAAAAGGCCATAAGATCTCATATATATCCACTCCAAGAAATCTAAGTAGAATTCCCAAAATACCCCCAAAGCTAACCCATAACATCAAACTAGTCTCGCTTCCCTTTCCAAACGTGGAAAGTTTACCAGAACACGCGGAGTCTTCCATGGACATACCTCACCAAAAAGCCCAGTTTCTAAAAATAGCATTTGATCTGCTAGAGTCACCTCTGGTCACTTTTCTTGAAAGCACAACACCAAAGCCTGACTGGATCATCTTTGACTATGCTTCTCATTGGCTACCCTCAGTTGCATCCAAACTTGGTGTCTCCACGGGTTACTTTAGCCTCTTCACTGCAGCAACACAGGCTTTCCTTGGACCTCCATCACAGCTGTCGAATGACAAGGTCAAACCACGGTCAACGGTTGAGGATTTTTGCCGGGTGCCAGAATGGGTCCCACCAGACTCAAATATCGTTTACCGGCCCCATGAGATCATGAAGTACAGCGAGGGTGCGGTCGGTAACGAATCAGGCGTCTCTGATACCGTACGATTTCTTTCCTCGATCGACGGTTGTGATTTGGTTCTGTTCAGAACAAGTGTCGAGTTCGAACCTCAGTGGTTCCAAGTCGTTTGTGAGCTTTATCAAAAGCCTGTAATACCGGTTGGTGTTTTGCCTCCGTCACTAGAAAACCACGAGTTTGATGATGATTATGGAAATTGCGATGTCGAAATCGGTGAGTTAACTCGGTGGTTAGATGAACAACAAGCTAACTCGGTTGTTTTTGTCGCGCTAGGAAGCGAGGCGGTTCTGAATGATGCCGAACTCACTGAGTTGGCTCTAGGGTTGGAGCGTTCGGGTTTGCCTTTCTTTTGGGTAATAAGAAAGTCAGTTAGTGATTCGATTCAAACACTTCCTGATGGGTTTCTTTCGAGGGTCAAGGGCCGTGGGATTGTTTATGCGGGGTGGGTTCCACAAGTTAGGATTCTGAGTCATTTTGCTATTGGTGGGTTCTTGACTCATTGTGGTTGGAATTCGGTAATCGAAGGACTCACATTTGGGCGCGTATTGATATGTTTTCCAGTTATGAACGATCAAGGTTTGAACTCAAGGTTACTAAGCGGAAAGAAACTTGGAGTTGAGATTCCAAGAATTGAGATAGACGGATCATTTACGAGTGAGGCGGTGGCCGAGTCGATCATAGTGGCAATGGTGAGTGAAGAAGGAGAGGTGTTGAGGGCAAATGCAAGAGATATCAAACGAGTGTTTGGAGATAAGACCAAGAATGATCGTTATATTGATGCTTGTATACATCACTTAGTTGAAATGAGGAAACCCTAGTGGTTTTCTTGAAATAAGTTCATCTTATGCAAAAGCTGGCATTTATATTCCTATACAATTTTCATAATGATGAATAGTTGTTTTAATGCAGAAAAATGTTTATGGGATAGTTTGGTACGAGTTTTTGGAAGCGTTAGCTTCTAACTTTGGCTTTTAACAAAACGCTATAGTTTAAACAAAAATGTTTGTTTGGTAGTACGGACGTTTAACTTTTAGTTTAAACAAAAAGTTCCAAATTTAAAGCTACTTCATGTAACATTTAACAAAACGCTACTTATTTTTTGAAATCAATTTCCATAATTACCCTTAAAAATATATTTGTATATTTATTTATTTTTAATCAATTTTCCTTTTATGTAATTTTATATAATTTAAAAGCTTTCTGCTATTTTTGCTAAATACTCATATAACAAATAAAAGTTAAAGTTTTCCGCTACCAGCTACCTGCTACATGCTACCTGGTACCCGTTTTCAGCTAACAACTCTTTTTGCCAAACACGCCCTATATAAGAGCATCTCGAACTTTTTTTAACCATTTATCAGTAGGGTTGTGCTATAAGTATTATCTTAGCTAATTTTACCCTCTAACATCACTCTACTCAACCTTTTATATTTGATTTGACTTTTTTTTTTTGTTTTTTTTCCTTTTTGATTTTTTGTTGTTTTTTCTTTTAATAATAATAATAATAATAATAATAATAATAATATTATTATTATTATTATTATTATTATTATTATAAATTTCGATAACCATATGAAATTCGGACAACATTTTAAAGTTCGGACAACATTATAAAATTTGAACGACTATATAAAATAGAACAAAAGTAAAGTTTTTTTTTTTCAATCCGCATAACGCACCAGACAAATATAATAACGAACCAATTAATATATCAACGATAAATAAAGACAAACTTTGTTTTTGTTTCGTTTTATATAGTTGTTCAAATTTTATTATGTTGTCCAAATTTATAATGTGGTACGAATTTTAAAATTTTATTTGAATTTATAATGTCATCTAATTTTAAAAATTGATTTATAAAATATAAAATAAAAAGAATTAAAAACCGATTTTATATAGTCGTTCGAATTTATAACGTCATCCGATTTATAGAATGTTGTTCGAAATTTATAATAATAATACATAAATAAATAAATAAATAACTGATTTTATATAGCCATTCGAATTTTATAACGTTGTATATGAATTATAAAATTTTATTCGAAATTTATAATAATAATAATAATAATAATAATAAATTAAAACAACAACAACAACAAAAGACAAAAAATAAAAGAGTAAATTACACGAATGGTCCCTATGGTTTAGCATAATTTACGTGTTTGGTCCCTAACTTATTTTTTTAACTCGGAAGGTTCCTACTGTTTGTTTTTGTTATGCGCATGGTCCCTGTCTTACCTAAAGATACTACTTTTCCCTTGATATTTTAATTTATTTAAATAAACACACCCCCAACCTCACCCCACTAGCCTTACCTTACATACCCACCATTTTTTCCTATTTAAATAATAGTCTTTTTTGGTAACAAAGGGACCAAACGTGTAACAAAAACAAACTATAAGGATCAACCACGTAATAAAAACAAACCATAGGGACCTTCCGAGTTAAAAAAACAAGTTAAGGACCAAACATACAAATTACCCTAAACCATAGGGACCATTCATGTAAATTACTCAAAATAAAATGAGAATGGTGGAATTGGAAAAGAGACCGGAGTCGAATATTAAAAAAAAAAAAAAAAAAAAAAAAAAAAACAAAATCGGAATTTATAGAAAACACCTTAGTGGTATTGGATTGGTAAATTATTATTTTTACTATTTTCTATTGAACATCTATATATTGAATTGTCAATTATTTGTTAAATTTTGCGTATATTTTAATTCAGTGGTTTTTAAGTTGATTCCCTTAATTATATTTGGATTATAATTATATGTTATTAATTAATTAGTTGAATATTAAAATTATATCATAGGTTAAATATTTTGAGTTGTAGTATAAGTTATGTAGACAATTGCAGCGTTATAATGGTGTTATTGTGGTTAACGGAAATAAATAACAGTGATTGAATTTTCAAAATAGTGACAGAGCTATTAGCGTAGTTTTTTTATTGCAATTATGGTATACCGGTGCTATAACCATTTTTTGAATAAATTATATTTTTATGTTATTTTACATAAAAAAAATTAGAACAATTTAATTATTATTTTTTTTAACCTAAACCAAAACTTTTATAACAATATTTTGTTAAAATTTAGGAGCAACGACACGTTTGTTTCTTGCATCTCTTTTTTTAACCTTTCAATTTTTTATGGTTGTTTACAATACACTACCAAATCGTTACACATGTTACGTCGTTTCATTGCTGTCAATTCATTTACATCCTCTTTTTGGGTCTTTCTTCTTATCGTCTATTACTCACAATTATAAAAGTATAAACATTAATTTTACTATTATTTAATTCTAGGTAGTTCTTTACAAAAATATAATATAATTGCCATATGCTCTAATGGTTAGCACATTGCTTTCCCAGGCGACTGTTGTGTGTTCCATTTTCTCTCATCTATTCTCTCCTTGGAAGTGGCTTTATTTATTTTTTGCCATTACCCTTCGCCCTTTCAGATTTTATCATTTAGACCAGTGTGAATGAGAAAGTCTCTTTATTTTTGTGATTCACAACACTTTTTCCTTCATTTTTTTCTCCTTACCTAAACTCAATGAATGTGTGAGAAACTTCCTTCACTATTTTTTTTTTTTTTTTAACAAAATTAATTCATTTTTATGATTTATAATTTTTAAATTAATAATAAATAGAAATTTTAATTAAAAAGAAAATGCATTTCATTAATTAAAATAAAAATTATAATAAACCTAAGATTTAAAAAAGTAGAAACAAAAATCAAACAAACCAACAATCTATGAAAAATATTTTTTCATAATTTTTTTCCTCTTCTTCATCACGAGCTCAAAAGCCGGTCCCGAAAGATGATCAGTGTTTTCCATCAAGAACTTCATATCCTCATATTATTGTCTCTCCACACGCTCCTTCTTTGCTTCTTCTTTTTCTTTTTCGAACGCCAAACGTTCAACGAATTTAAGATTACATGGATCAAATGATGTTGTTATTTTCCGCATTTAGTCAAGGTCCATGTTGAAGTTCGATGCGCCCAAAGAAGTCCATTTTTCCTTCCTCTTTGCTTTGTCCCTACCCATCGGTCGAACAATTTCTTCTAGCTCTAGTTTGTCCTCCTTATTTAAATCTAGATCGACCTGAGCATCGGAGGAAGTTGTGTAACCACTAGATTTCGTTTTCGTTTGCTTTGATTGTTGTACTCTAAAAATAAAATCTTGATCGTATTTTTTCCACCTAGGATTTTTAACCAATAATTTCCAACAATCATGTCACTTGAATGGTTTTCCGACTTTCTCAAGGTAAAGTTGCGAAGTTTCTTGAAGTATTTCTTCGTCGTCTTGGCCGCTTTTTGGTTGGGTTTTTAGGTTATTGTACAACCTGTTTATTTTTGAAACCCCCTTTGCTATTTCTCGAAACTTCGAATTCATTTGGTGTTTCGTACGGTAGTTGCCATCTTTTCCTAGCTCCTCCCGAAACCGTTCTAAAATGCGAAACCAAAAATGATATCCCGGTTGTGCATTTCCCATCTCCGAATCCTCAAAAATGTCAACCCAAGCTTTTACCAAAACTAGCACTTCTTGTGGAAGCCATGGTATCGACTTTTGTCTTCCCGGTTGTGCGACACCCTCGTGCACTTGTTGTTTTCCTTTGCGTCGTTGTAGGGGTGGTGTGGGTTGAGTTTTGGGAACCATCTCTTCTTCTTCTGAGTCATCCAACTCATCGACAAGTTGGAATTGTTTTTAGGTTTGGGTTTGAGGTTGATTTGACGAATGTTAATCGGGAAAAACAACAAAGTTTGAAAACATTTACGGAGTAACATTTGGAACTTGGATTGGGTAATATTGTCTAATATTTTGGTATTGAAATTGTAGTGGAGATTGAATGAGAGCATCGAGTTGGGGACGATAAAATCCTTCTGATTATGAATCGATAGCAAAAATGTTTCGAGTCGGGGTGCTTGTATTGAAACATGAGTTTTTTTTTCTTCTATCGAAGATTGGGGTTTGATTGTCGGGATTCATTTTTATTTTTTAACAAAATAGAGGTTGTGGTTTGATTGAAAGTAAATGAGTATTAGTATATATATAGAGGTTGTAGAGGGTAAAAAAATTACATTTTAAACCATATAGTTGTTGGAAATAAAAAAAAGAAAAATAAAAATCATATTTTACTGTTATTTTAACGGCGTTTGTAAGGTGTGACTTAAGACAACAATTTTCTATATAATTAAAATTTATATATATATATATATATATATATATATATATATATATATATATATATATATATATATATATATATATATTATTCATTTTTATACAGATATATAAGTTAAGAAGACGATTTGGTAAAACTTGGCGGTATGTGCAAACTTTAGGGCATGAAGCGTCATGGCGGAGCCATGACGAGCTTTTTAGAACATTGTTTACAACTTTGGCCCAAATTTTAATTTTTTTTTTATAAATTTTTGTAAAAGTTTTTTTTTATTTATTTATTTTTATTTATTTATTTTTTTTATAATATTTTCCTAACTTTTCTTGATTATAAATTTGACCCGAATTTCATAGTTTGTTTGCAAATTTGATACCAATTTTTTACAATCTTTCTCCGAGCTTTTTAGTGCTTAAATTTATTTTTTGTTTTTTAAAACTACGTTTCCTTTTTGAATTCTTTTTACAACTTTGATTACACCATTTTTAACAAATGTGATTTTTTAGGATATCATCTTAACATTGTTTACAAAAAAATTTCCAATTTCTGTTTTTATGTTCTTTAAAAGTATTGTTATTTTTTCAATTTAACAACTTCGCTATATATATATATATATATATATATATATATATATATATATATATATATATATATATATATATATATATATATATATATATATATATATATATATATATATATATATAAACACACACACACACACAAGGCAAATTCAAAGCCCGTCCTAAGGATGACCCAGTGTTGCCATCTATTATGTAAATAGATAATGGTTAGACGAAGTTGAAATTGCTACAACACACAAATAACATATAATTTGAGGTGTATACAATAATTAATGACAACAATAGATGGTTACTAATTTCGAATAATGAAGGGATTAATGTCTGTTTAAGAGAATGCATTTCATTTAAGTATATGATTACAAATATAACTGGTGTACTTTTCATTCATGTCATCTTATAGCAACCTTCTTTCTATTAATGTCATTTTATAGCAACCTGCTTACCATTTATGCCATCCTACAACTATTGTGCCTTGAAGTAGATAGTAGGTTACTATAAATTGACTAAAGTATTCAACTTATTTCATTTTATAGCAACATACTTTCTATTAATATCATTTTATAGCAGCCTACTTTCCATTTATGTCATCTTATAATATTGTTCATCATATCAATTTATAACAATGTGTTTTCTATTTATCTCATCTTATAACTATTATGGCTTTAAATGAAAAGTATGTTGATATAAATTGACTAAACTACTTTGAGGAAGAGGTGTTGGTTGGTGTTGTGGGTTAATCATTGGTTAAAACCAATTAAAGGGTTAAATAGTCATTTACAATGAGACATAGACCTAAATATTATAAATCTCTCTAGTAAAGACTAAAATTTGAAAAAGAATCATATTTGTACCTGATCCAACATGAATATAAATAGAAAAAGCATGCTCTAGTTTGACAACTATGATTCCCCTTTTCCAAGATTTGTTGATTCTACTTCATCTTAAATTTCTAGTATAAAGAATCTACTTTACAAGATGCAATTGTTTACATAAATGTAATCAGATAAACAAAATATTTATAAAGAACATATAACATGAATCAGGAAACTAACGAGAAAATTAGTACACAAAATAACTGAGGGAAGTCTAAACTAACCTAACCTAAAAGAAAAAGAAGAGTACTTGGTAAGTAATGATAAAAAAGTAATTTATAAATCATTAAAGCTAGAATATATAGCTGACTTTTGAAGAATAGATATGGGTTGATAACTGGATAAGTCAATCCATCTTCAGAATTACATACAGACAAACAAAAAAAATTATAATCCATAACTAGTTTACAATTCAGTTCATATAATGAACCAATATGCTAGGATTTGAATTTGAAGGCACCAAATCAAGTTCCAAATCAAAATTGGTAAACTATCAACTAGAGAATATTAAAGTAAAAAAAGAAGTTCCAATTTTCTTTCTAAACCACAAATTTTCATGATTATGTGTGTATGTGTTTGTTAAAAAGAGGATGGAAAAAGGAACACAAATTGTACAATTTTAGTTGATTCCCTCTGATGAGGCAACATACCAATAACACACTAAGAAGAACCAACACCCCTCCCACCTCCTATTACATTCCTCATGTAATGTTAACATGTCAACAATGAAATAAAATTAAAATGAGACCAAATGGCTAACCAACAAAACACAGACATGAAAGAAAAATCACACCACCATGTATCTCAAATCCAAAGTCGTTATATCCAAAAGAAACAACATCACTCTCTTTCTTGAAACAAGATGAACTACAAAAAGAAATATAAAAAAATTTCAAATCATAAGCCTTTTAATCCAAACAAATTGTAGATTCTAAAGTCAAAGTACTTTGTATTAATAGTACTACTAATCTAGTTTTGCCAACCAAGGCAGCCTTGTTATTGGGGTTGAGTATTAACAATCACAAGAACCATCCAAGTAATTTACTGAAAAAATTACATCCAAGCTACCTTCTTGATATGAATAAAATCATATAATGAGATGAATAGGAGGGATGAACAACTGACCTTTACACCAAAAATGGAAATGCAAACAATCATTTGTTTTATATTGTGACATGGAGCTTATTGTAGAAACTTGAGTCACCGTGGAAATTAAATGTCGTGATGTTGTGATTTTTCTGATGGTTATTCATCAAAACAGAAAGAGACATAGTGGAGAATTAATAGGGAAAAGAGGGAAGCAGTGGAATGGAGAGCTTGGAGACATCATCCCTAAATACCGATTTTCTGGCCTGCTCAGCGTCGTTCGACTATTCACCATCGTCGCCCACCCCAAACACCACAATCATCGTCATTCACTTCTACTTTACTGGAATATCTTTAATATGAAGCCCTACACTCCGTTCCCGAGTCTCATTTAACGGGGCAAGTGGAGAGAAAGGGGGGGGGGGGGGAATCGGAGAGAAAAAGTAAACCACAGTGTTCCCGAGTTTTTTTTTTTGGAATGATTTAGGAAGAAAAGAAAGGAAATCAGAGGAAAATCTTCCTTCCTAATCTTCCTCCCAAATTGGAGAGATTTGGAGAGAAGAGAATCAATGATAAGGATAACAACACACGGTTAAATAATCATTTCCTTTCCTTTCCTTCAGACTCGGGAACACGCAAAATTAATCATTTCCTTCCCCTCCCTTTCTTTTCTCTCCATATCTTCCTTCCCTTTCTTTTCTTTCATTTAATGAAACTCAATTAAACTCGGGAACAAGGCGCTAGAGAGAGAGAGAGAGAGAGAGAGAGAGAGAGAGAGAGAGAGAGAGACAGAGAAAATATCGGTGGAAAGGAATTTAGTAGAAAAGAGGGGGATGAGACGTGAGTAAAAAATGAAACAAAATAGGATTTAGAAAAAAACGGTGACAGAGAATATGTGTGGTTTCCGCTTTTGGAACCGGGTACCCGCTTTTGGAACCGGAACCGCCTCGGAACTGCCGGTTCTGAAACTGGAACTGCCTTGAGCGGTTCCGGTTCCGGTTCCTAAAGTAAGAGGTTCCGGTTTCAATTCTCATTTTTTTCGAAACCGCTACCCGCTAGATACCCGCGGAAACCGGTATATATATATATATATATATATATATATATATATATATATATATATATATATATATATTAGTATTTCATATAAATATATGTGTCTGTTACTTAGACTGGTTTAGAATATATTGGTTCGATTTTGTCCCTCTTTTGTTTGAATTGATTCAATTTGGATCGAACTAAGTTGCAGTTTTATCGACAAAAGTTAACAAAGTTAATGTAACCGGGTTACCCGCTCCGGAAACCGGAACCACCGGTTCCGGTACTGGTTCCAAAAATTCAAGAACCGCCTAGAGCGGTTCCGGTTCCGGTTCTAACTTTCTAGGAACCGCTGGTTCCGGTTCCGGTTCTCGTCAAATGAGGCGGGTACCCGCGTATGCTCATCCCTAGTTTCTTGGAGAAGACATAGCCATAAAAAATACTCAGAATATAGTGTTAAAAGAAGAAGAACGCCTCTCCATAACACGCGCGGGAGATGATAGACTGGAGATTATACTTCATGCGCCACTCTCATTATAAAATTCCATAAAAATTCAACAAAATTCCACAATAATTATACAAAAATCTCTTCTTAATTCTCAAGCTCTTTAGCTTTCCACTTTCCTCCAAATCTAGAGCAGTGGGTTTACTTTTATATATACTAGGGAAGTCTTAAGCCCGTCCTAAGGACGACCCAGTATAGTCATGGATTATGGAGAAATGTGGCTTTCAAATGAAGTTTTCATTGAGAACTATGTTATTTCATAACCGAAATGAATGAACAACATTTGACATATATAATCCATATATTTTGGTAAGAAATATACAAATAAACAACTTATAAAATACTCATTTAACAAATAATTTATAAAATTATATTACATATATATTTTGAAACTGAAATGAAAAAAATTGGGAAGAAAATCCAAGTTTTAGAACTTCAAAGAATCGAATCACCGAGAACACAAAAAGGGATGAAAGCTCCACTATAAATGCACTCCAACTCTATCATGTCCTCATCTTTTTTCATATGCCACCTAAACACAACATGAATCATCGAGAATGGCCATATATATATATATATATATATATATATATATATATATATATATATATATATATATATATATATATATATCTTATAAAACTAGCATTTTCCCTTGATTCTTATGAATTTGAAACCCCCTAATTTAATTTCCTTGATTCTTATACATTTGAAACCCCCTAATTTAACTAATACCACTCAAAAGACTTTTTAATAATGATTATTAATTGGTTCTTTAATGTAAAAATAACATGAACAACATCAAACATAACAAGACAAAGTATAAATATAGTGAATAATAGGAACATCTTTGTCATATTTTGAAAGGATTAAGGACCTTTAAAGAAGGAAAAAAAACTTTTATGTGTGTCCAACTTTTCATATAAATTTCAATATTTTTTTTTTTGTTTTTACCAACTGTTCAATGTATGGTTGTTTCCGGTATGTCACATTCCGGTATGTCACATGTTATATTCGGGGTAGAAATTGTTGTATAAAGATGCACCTAATTCCATTCACTACAATTATTAAATTAATATTTGAATCATGTATACACAAACAAATATTGCTGATCATTTTAAATTGTTTGAATAGATTCGGTTTTTATCATCATTCCTTCAATAATGGAAACTATCTCTACCTTCACTATTTGACGCTTACATATGTATCCATGCGTGCAATAATTTTTATTTTTCTTAAGATTTTTTGTTAAAACCATTTTAATATTTAAGAATATATAAAAAGATGGAAAACAGTGAAATATTCATCGTTGGCATCATAATGTGGATTTATTGAACCCTAGAAGTTATTGGAAATTTTGAAGTCATATTAGCAGATGTATTGCTACAGATAAATTGTTTTACATGTCAATTTGTGTTAGTTTCAATTAAATTCATGATTTTCTATTTGATTCTAAAAAATATCACATATGAACTAAAGACAGATCTTGCATATTTTAATGTTGTACTGGTAAACCGATACCAATGAGTTGTCATGATCCTTTTCAAGTCATGAAAAGATATAAATATATATATATATATATATATATATATATATATATATATATATATATATATATATATATATATATATATATATATAGTCTCAACCAAGTATTTTTGTGGCAGGAGTGTGTTTTTATTAGTCTCTGATAGAAATTAGATGTTGGTATCCAGACTATGCCTATGTGGTTTTCGTTTGTGGATGTTGAAATATAAAAATTAATATGATGCATCGATATGTTTTTAACAAATAATAAGTACATCACATTATTTACTTAGTCGATATTAATGGATATAAATGTCACTTTGTGCATTTGCAGTTGCATAATCTGGATTAAAACAGAGTAGTAGAGGTGTGTGGTGATAAACAAACATATGTTTCGTAGTATTTGTTGGATGTTTTGGCTTTGATAGAAAAGAACACATCAAATACAAAAAAAAACCCAACAACATTAATATATTTCTAAAAATGAAAATGTTGTATTTTGAATAACATGTATGGTAAAATATGAAAGGTGTTATGATATAAATATCAATAACATATATTAATTTTAATATTTATTTGTCAAAATTTTAAGTATATAATTTTACGTTGCGCAACGCGCGGCTATTTGCCTAGTTGTAAATAAGCTTTGCTACCAAAATCATATGAACTCTCTCACACTGTTCTATCGTTACGGCTTGAGGAAGAAAAGAAATAAAGAATGCCAACCACATTCAGTGTGCATTTGATGAAAACTTATATTTCATAAATTGATTTGTTTGCAGACATAAAGAAACCAAACCAAGATTGATAAAATCGTTTTTAAGTTCTTTATGAGCTCATTATTCCATCAGAAAACCATAAATGCAACTAAAAACATAATCAAGTCCGATTAAAAACGTCATATATTTTTTTCAAAAATAATATATAAATGCAACAAAAATATATAACCAACACTTGTTAAAGAGCTTGTTTATTTCATTCCAAAGAGGCACACAACAATCCCGATGGTGGATTTTCTATTCACTGAATATCAAAAAAGAAGACGAAATTGGTATCTGGTAGGATCAAAACTATCACAAATGGCAAATCTGGTTCCCTGCAATTATCCAAAACAACTCCACAACACAAACTCTTTAATAATGAAGTTAGTATTGGTTGTATCCATACCGGGTAATTGAAATTATTCCCTCCAAAAAGTCATAAGAAACCACATCATTTCAACTTTTAATTTCAGTTGGGCAGAATGAATAAGATTTGATTTCAAAGGTAACAAATGCCCTTGTAAACAAAAGGACAAAACAAGTAGTTACAGTAAGATGGTTAATTCGGTCCAAAAAAGAACATGTTTGAATTTATACGTACCAAAAGAAAGTGCTTTTCCCATTGTAGTCATCAAGAATAAATGAATTCTTTCAAAGTTAATTGTAAATTCCCTAATAAACAAAAAGAGTAAAATCTTCAATTTTTTCGCAGTTAGATAGTTCAAATCCTCCATAAAAAAGAAATAGAATCTTGGACATATAAGAAAACCTGATTTTTTTCCCATTTAGTCATCAAGAATGATTTTTTTCTTTCATAGTTGCATATAAATGCCCTTGTAAATAGAAGAGTAAAATAGCATTTACTCAAAATCATAAATGTTCATTCAGTCGAAAAAAGTAACATACTATTGAGTGTTGAACATATAATTATGAAGCAAAACCTATTTTTCCCATTTACTCACCAAGAATGAACACATTTTTTCATAGGTTACTTATAAATGTCCTAGTAAACACAAAGTTAAAAGAGCCTTTTACTCATATTCAAAAAGTTCATGCAGTCCAAAAAACAAACTTAATGTATAAAACACTTACTCTAGAAAATTTTCTTTAACCACTCAGCAAATAATACACTATAATATGACTTGCAACATTTTCACTAGTAATTCTACCCATATTTGTCAAATTAAGAATCCTTTTAGGAACACCTTCTGCATAACTTCCACCAAAAAAATCAAATTTTAGTAATTTTTTATACACAATCGACATGTAAAATTAGTTAATTATCAAAATGGACTCACTCTCAATCACATATATAATTAAAAGCAACAACAAACTTTCTATGAAGATCAATCTACCAAACAACATGAGGCTTTTTTCGAGCCCATGGATCACCACTTTCAAATTAAGAATCTGTTTTCAATTCCTTGATCTGATTTATCATGATCATTGTTTGACTATTACTTTGGCTTTGATTTTGATTTTGACTTGCCTAATCACATGTTGCATTTTGTTCCTTAACTTCTTAATGTGAACTAGCTTCACTAAATAATCACAAACACCATGAGTAATCCGTTTCGTTATAGGATTTGGGTCATTGTTTTCTGATAACACTGAAAAAACATTTTGAAAAACTTCACATTTACAGAATACCCTTGCTGAAGAAAAAAACATTTTATTATATTTAACAACATGATTATCTTTTTGCACAATAGCACAAAATGATCACCAATTTGTTTCATTGCGAGTGTAAAATTGGTTTCTGGAAGGTCGTCCGCACCACAAAAAAACCCATAAAATTGAAAGTGAAAGTTTCATTTTGAAAAAAAAAACCAATATTGAATTTAATATTGTGAAATTGTTTTATAAAAACAAAGTTGTTCATATTATAGTGAAATTATTCATATAGCTGAAAAATTGTTGATAGTTGAGACCAACGAGTTCTAGAAGGTTGAAACCATCCATGTCTGTCATATGAACATCACTAATGATTAATTTGAATATGTTTCTGTTTTCCCTTAGCATCTAGAATGTTGTTATCGCTTAATTTGTGGTTGCAAATGTAAAAAAAAAAGTTCAAAGTGAATTGATTGTTAACACATAAAGCAATTTTAAGGTCAATGAATTGAAACCCCATTAGGAAAAAGGTCAATTTGAAGCAAGTCAATTTGAAGCACAAAAACTTTGGAAAAAAACACAAACCTTGATCTTTGCATTTTCTTAGAAGTCCATCTGATAACTTCAAGCAAGTTTTCGTCAACAAAAAGAAATCTAATAGCAATGTGAAACCTGTCAAATTCATTACCAACGACTATCACATAGAATTAGTTCAAATGATTCTAGCTAACACTAAACATGATAGGAGCATATGATTATATGACGGATACAGATAAATGTGTAGTATGAAATTTGAGAAATTAGGGTTAAATTCAAGTATAACACAATTAAACAAAAACACCCACCTGAAACTCTGATATAATGTTCAAAAGTTACTAAAAAACTGAAGCAAGGTCGAGCAGAACAGAAAACATGGCCAATGGTTATGAAGAACCGATCTTCTGAGAACTCGATATATGATGATCTATCCATGATAAAGAAAATACGTTTAAGTCGCGATAAAAATATAAGGATTGATAATTAGAGCAAAATAGTAATGTTGTCTTATTTTGTTTATTGTGGTGGACTATAGTTTCGAATCTTACCAACAAAAGGAATAAATATTGCATTTCAAAAACGAATCAAGAAATCACATCTTGAAGGAAGCATTTAAAAAAAAGATAAAACCTAATCACGATTATTGCAGCTATTCTAAGCTAATCATCACTGACACAAATCAGATGAATGAGGTTAACGTTTACATCTAAATCTTGGATTTTATACGAAATAACATTAATTAAAAACCAAAATACACAACTAAATAAATCAACGAAATAAAATTTTCAACCACCATCATTACACTCGTCCTTCTTCACCACTAATATTATAGTGCGATTGTGGACATGATGAGGGTCGATGATGATGGTGGTGGTCCGTGTACATGGCGGTGGCGGTGACACTCTAGGGTTTTCTTGTGTAAGAGAGAGAGATAGAGATAGAGAGAGAGAGAGAGTGAAGGAGAATAAGAAGAAGAAGTGAGTGGAGTTTTTGGAGACATCAACCAGAAGAACAAAGGGGAAGCGGTGGTATGGGGATTGGGGAGACGTATGGTAGAAAACTAGGAAGTGGAGTACAGATATCCCTCCAAACTTCTTCAACATTAATGACTAAGCTTCAAAAGTAAAGAAAATGAAAAAAAATAGAGAATGAGAAAACAGGAGGGATCAAAGCATTTGGATCACCCACTGCTGACTTGTTATTTTCTGCAAATTCATCAGTATTCAACAAAAGTCTTACAAAAACTCTTTCCTAAATTCTGAAGCCTCTATCCACCTCCACTTATGTGAATTCTTAAACCATAGGGCTTACTTATATAAATAATATATATATATATATATATATATATATATATATATATATATATATATTAAACTTTGTTATTTTAGTAATTTATCATCTATATTTTTACATGGTTGTAACGCACGATCTTCAGGTAATTGAATTACATAAAAACTTCTTGATTTCAAGGTCCACTTGACGAGTTGGTACCTTACTCGTCGAGTAGCAGCGGATTGGCTCGCGTGTTTAGTGATCTACTCGACGAGTCCAAATAGGGACTCGACGAGTAGAAGCTGACAGATGAAACCCTAAATCCCCAGGTTTTGGCACCCTATTTAAGGGTCACATATTCCCCTTAGCCTCTCTCACTACCTCTCTTGGATCCAGAAACCCTAATTCATGTTTACCCTCTTTTGTGTGTTCTTTTTACCTTGAAAGAAGGTCCTTTGGAGTTAAGAGCTTGGAGTTCAAGAAGTTGGAGCTAGTGGTTGTTGTAGATCCAGATTCTTCTTTGCCTTAGCATCATTTTGAAGGTAACGAGTTGTTACCTTGATTCTCCTTTGATTAGAACCCCTCATGGTTGGGTTTAGAGCCCTTTTAGGGTTTTGTGGTGATTCTTTGTGTTGGGTCAAGATATGGGGTTGCAACCTCAGATTTGAGCTCCTTTAGCCTCCCTTTATCATAAACTTCAGTAATTTCCAATTTATGACCTATCCCATTGTCTTAAGCCACTCCTTTTAGCTTGTTTTGGGTCATATCATTTTGCATGCACGTAAAATTTGCAACTTTACATGATAATCATGCCCTAGAAGCTTAGATCTGCAGTTTGGAGCCTTTGCATGACTTAAAAAGCTTCTATATGGATGAAGGATTTAAGGTAGTCGGTGTGTCATTTGAAGATGGTCATGGACTCGACGAGTTGGATGAATAAATCGGTGAGTCTGATGAATATTGCCTGAGAATACAAGTAGTTTTGAAAGGTTTGATGCCTTAGCGTTCCATCCTCAAAAGCAGCCAATTACCTGTTTATTTATTCCCTGAGAATACAAGTAGTTTTGAAAAAGTGTCAACAATTAAGTTGGTGAGTTCATAAGCTTTTTAAAGTGATAGTTTTTCAAAGATTGGAGATTTAAGAGTATGGTTCGTAATAAATATAGGTGGTGGTGTTTGTGTTAGTGATCCGAGAGTTTGAGCTTATTCTTGTGAGCCGACATTGCAAGGTGGGTTTTCCTCATTATACTCAAGGGTCTAAGGCACCAATGCCGGCCTTTTAGATTGTTATCTGGTTATGTTATGCTAGTAGGATCTGTTAGATCGGTATCCTAGATGGTAGGATAATATTATATGATATGTGGTATGAATTGTTAGATCGGAATCCAGGTAGATAGGATGATATGATGAGCTATGTGGTAGGATCTGTTAGATCAGTGTTGGCTGTAGATCGTTATGTGATTATCTGTTATATGTGCACATGTTTGTTTGGTGGTTGAGGTTTATCTGCTTCGTATGGAGGCCAATAGACCGGAGCATTCCAACCTGTTGGTTGAGGGCTAGGGTATTCCATCCCGTGGATGATTGGACCCATAGTGTGTTGGCATTCCAACCTATTGGTTGAGGGCCTGGGGTATTCCAACCCAATGGTTGATTGGACCCATTGTACACTGTGATTATGATAATATGTATATTTGTGAGTATGGGTATTTTGGGGGAACTCACTAAGCTTTCGGGCTTACAGTTTCAGTTTATTGTTTCAGGTATATGAGGGGATCGAGGCAAGGCAAACACGTGATTGTACCGCTCCTCACATTTTGTTATGTATTTTGGGAAAAACTCTGATAAAGACTATTTTGGAAACAAATTTGTAGTAACTATTGACTTTTAAATGTTTTTGGAAAGTTTAAAATTGGCTTAAATTTTTGGGTGTTATAATGGTTCTTTGAAATTTGTTTTGTTTTTAAAAATTGACATCCTTCTTCTCCCAAAAAAATATTCATGGAAATATTCCGCATCAACACGTGCATCTAGGACTTATTAAATAATCTAAATGAGAAACTTTCTTATGCATCACGTGGGGGGAAACCGACTGGTTATTATACATATTTCAGTTTGATAACATGCCTCCCAGCCACATCAGAAGGATTAACAAAAGTATTTCCTAAACTATATTAGACGAAGACTTATGTGTCTAAGCTTAACTCCTAAAATAGATGACAGGCAGTTTGACTGCCCAACTTATGGGTAAGCATTTGGACCGGACCAGATCGATTTCAGAGAATATTATGGACCATGGACTGGACCAGATGAGACTTAATGGGTCTAGGTCCAGGTTCAGGTTCGGGTCCAGGTTCGGTTTTTCCAATTCTTGGACACTGTTAGATCACTACAGATCACTACAAGTTTACATGCATATAGTATAAGTAGTAAAAAGTGTTTTTGAGTTGTGTTGAGTTTAAAGGTGTTGTGCTATTAGGCCTTAGTGGTTCGGTCCATTTTGTACTCATGGTTTGGGCCTTTCCACATTAATTATTGTAACCCTAGCACATCTCTACAATAGCAATTCTCCTTGAATTCTTTTGAGGTGGAGCATATTAATCATTCGACATACATTTGATTCATCTTGGTGTTTAATTACTTGTCATTGATTGTTATTGTTTTATTGATATCTTCCGAATCTATCGATCTTATAGAATTAATTCTCATGAATTAGTATCAGAGCAGGAGACTGTGTAATTCATACGCATCTCTTCTATTAGAAGAATCTGTTTAGGGTTTCCACTTTTATCAAAACCATTTTGCCAAAGATTATGAATCCGGCTATGACTGTAACTTCTGCCATGGAAAAAACCATTTTGCCAAAGATTACATGTTGAGGAAGCTGTCAGAGAAAAAAAGAGGGAGAAGATGATGAGGAATATTACATGCACAAGCTGGAGGAGATAAAAAAGAAGAAAACCTCTAACAAAGCTATGAATGTTTTAGTTGTGCAGGAGAATGTGGTTGATGATGAATTCGGTGGTGTAGAAGTCTGGTCAATAGACTTAGAAGATATAGAATAGCGTACACCAACGCATGGCAGGGCGCTTGTGGTCAAAGAAGATAATGTTGTGTTTGCAGGGAAATGTTTGGTGGTAACCAGTGGAGCTTCTCAAATGAGGGGCTATACAAGCGAAGGAGAGTGTAATGAAGCGAATCAGAAGGAAGAAAAATGCTTTGCTGCCAAGCCTGTGAGCAAAAGGATTATGTAACAGCCCGGAATTTCAGGTATTTCTTTAAATTATTTTTGGGGCACACTTAAGAGGGACTCGGCGAGTTGGTGCATGACTCGCCGAGTAGGGCCATGGTCTTGGTCTCAGTCGCAGATACGCGACTGGACTCGACGAGTCCAAATAGGGACTCGGCGAGTCGACGCTAATTCAGCTGAACCCTAGCCGTTTCAATTCTGAATCGTATATAACGATCTTATGGCCGTCATGTCGCGTCTTTTGGCCGACTAAAGATACCTTGGGAGTTTGTGGGCATCTGGAGCAAGAGTGAGGACTTGAGGAAGCTTGAAGAGATTGTTAGACAAGGAGGAGCAAGGTGGTGATCAAAGGAATCGAGTACTGGAGGTTTGGGGACACAGGGAGCACGTTTCCAGGTAATCTTCGGATCAAAATTTGTGGCTTTTACGTTGTATGCGAATTTAGGGTTTAGGAAACCCATTTAAGGAATTGTTAGATTATAGTGTTGTTATAAGTGTTTAAAAACCCCTGTAATAGTATATGTGAAAGTCCAGGAAGCCCCATATCTATATACTTCGAAATCATGCGAAATACAGGAGGCAGCGGATTGACTGCATGGCGAGGACTCGCCGAGTCCAATGATCAGACTCGGCGAGTAGCTTGAAGATTCACTAGAACTCGCCGAGTTGTTCTTCAGACTCGGCGAGTAGCTTGAAGGTTCACTAGGACTCGCCGAGTTGTTCTTCGGACTCGGCGAGTAGCTTGAAGATCTACTGGAACTCGTCGAGTCGTTCTTCAGACTCGGCGAGTGGAGTCAGGGTGTCTATACTCGCCGAGTTGCCCTTTGCACTCGACGAGTCCGGTCAAGATTGACCGTTGACCTGCATGTAACTTAGTAGGGTCAGTTGTCTTGTTTGATAAGATCATTAACAAAGGTATGTGGTATTATAGGGAACCTGCGGATTAGCGGATCGAGTGCGAGTAGCTCGAAGGGTTTATAGCTTGCATACTACGAGGTGAGTCTTCTCACTATACTTCACCCGGAAGGGTTTGACTGTGAGACCGGAAGGTCGTATGTGTTATATTCATGCTATGTCTAGAGAGGTAGATGCTTTATATGTGATGTATGCTTATACGGGCCGGAAGGCGAGACTTTATGTGAAAGAAAGGACGGTATGATGTATGACTTATGTGTTATGTGTATTATGTTATATGCGTTATGTTTTATACTATTATGGGCCGGAAGGCAAAATACTATGGGCCGGAAGGCGATTTAATACGGGCCGGAAGGCGATATGTTATGGGCCGGAAGGCGATTATGTTACGGGCCGGAAGGCAATGTTATGTGGACCGAAAGGTCCGGGCCGGAAGGCGTATGTGGGTAAGTCGTATACTGGGGAACTCACTAAGCATTTATGCTTACTAGTTGTGTTTATGTTTTTCAGGTACTAGTGATGACCGTGGGAAGGCGCCGGCGTGACACGTACACACTGCCACTGGGAAGATCCTGGAGATTATTATTTATATTTTTGAAATAAACTTGGAATAAACCCTTTTGTCGAATAATGATGTTTTGTTTTAAATGAAAAATTTATTTGAAAATTTGAGCTGTTACAATTGGTATCAGAGCCTTGGTTTGAGGGATTCGGGTGTACTTTTGGGTGCAACTGAACTCAGACCGGGGATTTGAGGAAAAACCTTTTCTTTTAAATAATAAGGACACAACATTTTATAAATGGTAAGGCGGTAAAACAAGGATGGAACAGTGTGTACGAGCAGCCAGCGTCCGAACGGTAAAGATCCCCAGAATACCTTACGATGTTATGTTATGTACTGAATTATGAATTGTTATGCATGCTAGAAGGCTAGGTATACATGATAGGACTAGAATTGCCTGTTTTGTGATGCCTTAGTCTAGGGAGATTGCTTATATGAGATATTTGGTAGCGTGCAAGTAGATAGTGCATACTAGAGGTAGAGTACTCATTATTCGGGATTTGGGGAGGAAGATTTGGGACGAATACTGATACGGTGTGGTCGGTAGTATTGGGCCCGTACTACCGAAGGCACCGGATCAGTGGAAGACTCAAGTAAGAATCCCTGGAGATCGGAGACTGGGTAGGGCGCGTATCGAGTACAATTGTACTTGGTGGAGTCTCTGATGATTTTATGTTGTATTTCAGAGACATCATGGTTATCACACGCAATGGGGCGAGTTCGAGCGGTGCGAGTGACGAGGAGATTCGTCAGATTATTCAGGAAGAGGTAGCTGCGGCGGTCCGGGCTGAGATCCCGGAGATGTTTGGGTCTATTAAGACCACGTTGATGGAGGAGTTTGAGGAGCGGTACGCCGCACTTACTGAAGCTGCAGTTGCTGCCGCTACCGCAGTGGTGGCTGCTGCCAGGCCGCAAGGGGGTGATTCATTACTATTCAGGGAATTCAGCAACACGAAACCCCCTGAATTTGATGGGACGCAGGATCCGATTGCAGCTATGAGGTGGATCGCCGACATCGAGGGGTGCTTCTATACTTGCTCATGCCCGGAGCACTTGAGGGTATGGTTCGCCTTGAACCAGCTCCGTCTGGGAGCGAAGGATTGGTGGAAGTTCGTGACGGCGAACTTCACTCAGGCAGAGATTTCGGCGGTGACATGGGAGAGGTTTACGGACATGTTCAGGGACGAGTACGTTCCCCCGGTAGAGAGGGAGCGATTGATTCAGGAGTTCTTGACCCTTAAGCAGGGTACTGATTCCGTGGCAGTGATCACACGGAAGTTTCATGAGAGGGCAATGTTCTGCCCCGAGCTGGTATCTACGGAGCAGTCGCGGATGAGCCGCTATTTGGGTGTTTTGAAGAGGGAGATCCGGGAGTTTGTGTCAAACTCCACCTATCGTACTTTCACTGAGCTTCAGGCGAACGCCAGGAAGCGCGAGATCGAGTTGGAGACGCAAGCGAGGGAGGAGGCTGAGTCTCGGCAGGTGGATCGACGACCGGCCCAGTCTCAGCCGGCAGCCAAGCGGACTAAGTTCGCTGATTCGAGGATGGGAGGTTCGAAGGGTCGCACTTGCGCGAAGTGCGGCAAGAGTCACGAGGGGGCGTGTCGAGCTGGTGGTTGCTACAAGTGTGGCAAGGAGGGACATATTGCCAGGGATTGCCCTAAGGGGTTTATGGTTTGCTTTCACTGCAACCAGACAGGCCATCGGAAGGCCGAGTGCCCGCAACTTCGTCAGGGAGCTACACCTACTACCCGGACTACTGAGACCCGACCGGCGAAGGTCGAGGCCCCGAGGGCTCGCGGGAGAGCCTTTCAGCTGACTGCGGAGGAGGTCCGCGATGCGCCCGATGTTGTGGCAGGTATGTTATCATTCACGTATTTAATTAAAGGTCGAAATGTTATGCTTATGTTAATGTATGTGTAGGTACTTTCCTTGTGAACTCTATGCCTGCTCTAGTATTATTTGATTCGGGTGCGAGTAGATCGTTTGTATCGTTAGCTTTTAGTCAGCACATCGGCATTAGTCGTGAGCCGTTAAGTCGGCCTTTGAGCGTTTCTATTGCGGCTGAGAGGGTGATTTGTGCTACGGAGGTTCTTAGGGGATGTGTGCTAGAGATCTTCGGGGTCGCATTTCCGATTGATTTAATTCCTATTGCGATGGGTGATGTCTGTGTCATCGTAGGCATGGACTGGTTGAGCCGATTCAGCGCTGTCATCGACTGCGAGCGTCAGCTGGTGACTATACGAGACCCTAGTGGGGGAGTTCTTACGGTATACGGCGAGGGTACCCGTTCGGGATCAGCTTTTTGTTCGGCCGCTAGGGCGAGGCAATGCCTACAGCGGGGATGTAACGGCTTTGTGGCGTATGTGATGGATACGCGGGAGAGTTCCGAGAGACCGAAGACATTGAAGGAGGTTCCAGTGGTGCGCGAGTTTCCAGATGTTTTTCCCGAGGATTTGCCAGGAATACCTCCTGCGAGGCAAGTGGAGTTTGGTATCGATCTAGTTCCAGGGGCTGCGCCTATTGCGAAGGTGCCTTATCGTCTTGCACCTCCAGAGATGCAAGAATTGTCCTCGCAACTTCAAGAGTTGTTGGGGAAGGGATTCATTCGGCCGAGTAGCTCACCGTGGGGAGCACCGATTTTGTTCGTCAAGAAGAAGGATGGTTCACACCGGATGTGTATCGATTACCGGGAGCTGAATAAGGTGACAGTCAAGAACCGCTATCCGTTACCGAGGATCGATGATCTATTCGATCAGTTGCAAGGGGCATCTTGGTTTTCCAAGATTGATTTGAGATCAGGGTACCATCAGGTAAGAGTGCGGGATGAGGACGTCCAGAAGACAGCCTTTAGGACGCGGTATGGGCATTACGAGTTCGTGGTGATGCCTTTTGGGCTCACCAATGCCCCAGCAGTGTTCATGGATCTCATGAACAGGGTATGCAGGCCGATGCTGGATCGGTCTGTGATTGTGTTCATCGACGACATTCTGGTATATTCGCGGTCTAGGGAGCAGCATGAGGGACATTTGAGGGAGGTCCTTGAGGTACTGAGGTCGGAGAAGCTATATGCAAAATTCTCCAAATGTGACTTCTGGTTACGGGAGGTTCAATTTCTGGGGCACGTTGTAAATCAGGCAGGGATATTGGTCGATCCGGCCAAGGTGGAAGCAGTGATGAGTTGGGAGGCACCGAAGTCACCTTCGGAGATCAGGAGTTTCCTTGGGTTGGCGGGGTACTATCGAAGGTTCATTAGGGACTTCTCCAAGATCGCGGTGCCACTTACCAAATTGACCCGAAAGGGTGTTACATTCTCTTGGGGACCCGAGCAGCAGACTTCCTTCGAGACACTTCGTCAGAGACTATGCGAAGCACCAGTATTAGCTCTTCCGGAAGGGATGGAGGACTTTGTCGTATATTGCGACGCATCGATTTCAGGACTGGGTGCAGTGTTGATGCAGAGGGGCCATGTGATAGCCTATGCATCGAGGCAGCTGAAGCCTCACGAAGCGAGATATCCCACGCATGACTTAGAGTTGGGGGCAGTAGTGTTCGCCCTCAAAATTTGGCGTCACTACCTGTACGGGGTTCGTTGTACCATATACACGGACCATAAGAGTTTGAAGTATTTGATGGATCAACCCAACCTAAACATGCGTCAGAGGAGATGGTTAGACGTGGTTAAGGATTATGACTGTGAGATCCTATACCACCCAGGCAAGGCTAATGTGGTAGCTGATGCATTGAGTCTTAGGGCGGAGAGTACTCCATTGCGGGACGTATGTTTGAGATTGACGGTGATGACTCCGGTATTAGATGCTATTCGTGGGGCACTGGCCGAGGTTGTGAAGTCTGGGATGCAGAAACAGGAGCGGGTCGTCGGGTTGATTTCAGAGTTCGTTACGGATGGGCGGGGACTTTTGACATTTCAGGGTCGGATCTGGGTGCCATTCGTGGGCGGTACGCGTGTTACTTTGATGGAGGAGGCACACAGATCGAAATTCTCGATCCATCCCGGTGCTACGAAAATGTATCTGGATTTGAAAAAGGAGTACTGGTGGCCTTGCATGAAGAGAGACGTTGCCTGGTTCGTTGAGAGGTGTTTGACCTGCCGTAAAGTTAAGGCCGAGCACCAGAGACCGCACGGTGCAACCCTTGGAGATTCCTGAGTGGAAGTGGGATCAGATCACGATGGATTTCATCACCAAATTGCCGAAAACTGCCAGGGAAGTCGATGCGATTTGGGTGATTGTGGATAGGCTAACAAAGAGTGCACACTTCCTTGCCATTAGCGAAAGTTCATCAGCAGAGAAGTTGGCAGAGTTATACGTGAGAGAGATAGTATCTCGGCATGGAGTGCCGACCTCGATTGTTTCGGACCGCGATGTACGTTTCACTTCCAGGTTCTGGAAGAAATTCCATGAGGAGTTGGGTACTAAGCTGCATTTTAGTACCGCATACCATCCCCAGACCGACGGTCAGAGCGAGCGGACGATTCAGACATTGGAAGACATGCTTAGAGCGTGTGTGTTAGACTTCGGGGGTAGCTGGGATGCGCATCTGCCGTTGGCTGAGTTTTCCTACAACAACAGCCATCATTCGAGCATTGGTATGCCACCTTTTGAGTTGTTGTATGGTAGGAGGTGTCGGACTCCCATTTGCTGGGGAGAAGTGGGACAGAGAGTGATGGGCAGTACAGAGATTGTACTTCAGACGACCGAGCAGATTCAGCGAGTGAGGCAGAGGTTATTGACCGCCCAGAGCCGACAGAAGAGTTATGCGGACAGACGCCGGTCCGAGCTCGAATTCCAGGTCGGCGACTTCGTTCTCCTAAAGGTTTCTCCTTGGAAAGGGGTAATTCGGTTCAGGAAGAGGGGCAAATTGGGGCCCCGGTTCATAGGTCCATTTCGGGTAATTGCAAGGGTAGGTCGGGTAGCTTATCGGTTGGAGTTGCCAGTGGAGCTGAGTCAGATTCACAATACCTTCCACGTATCGCAGTTGAGGAAGTGTATAGCCGATGAGGCAGCAGTGGTTCCGTTAGAAGATATTCAGGTGGATGCGAGCCTGAATTACACCGAGAGACCAGTAGCTATCAGGGATCGGAAGATCAAGGTTCTACGGAACAAGGAGATACCTCTGGTGTTGGTTCAGTGGCAACATCGGAAAGGATCGGAGATGACTTGGGAGCCGGAAAGAGAAATGCGGGAGCAACATCCGGAGTTATTCGCAGAATGAGACTTCGAGGGCGAAGTCTAGTTCTAGTGGGGGAGAGTTGTAACAGCCCGGAATTTCAGGTATTTCTTTAAATTATTTTTGGGGCACACTTAAGAGGGACTCGGCGAGTTGGTGCATGACTCGCCGAGTAGGGCCATGGTCTTGGTCGCAGTCGCAGATACGCGACTGGACTCGACGAGTCCAAATAGGGACTCGGCGAGTCGACGCTGATTCAGCTGAACCCTAGCCGTTTCAATTCTGAATCGTATATAACGATCTTATGGCCGTCATGTCGCGTCTTTTGGCCGATTGAAGATACCTTGGGAGTTTGTGGGCATCTGGAGCAAGAGTGAGGACTTGAGGAAGCTTGAAGAGATTGTTAGACAAGGAGGAGCAAGGTGGTGATCAAAGGAATCGAGTACTGGAGGTTTGGGGACACAGGGAGCACGTTTCCAGGTAATCTTCGGATCAAAATTTGTGGCTTTTACGTTGTATGCGAATTTAGGGTTTAGGAAACCCATTTAAGGAATTGTTAGATTATAGTGTTGTTATAAGTGTTTAAAAACCCCTGTAATAGTATATGTGAAAGTCCAGGAAGCCCCATATCTGTATACTTCGAAATCATGCGAAATACAGGAGGCAGCGGATTGACTGCATGGCGAGGACTCGCCGAGTCCAATGATCAGACTCGGCGAGTAGCTTGAAGATTCACTAGAACTCGCCGAGTTGTTCTTCAGACTCGGCGAGTAGCTTGAAGGTTCACTAGGACTCGCCGAGTTGTTTAATAGCTAAACGTCTTTACACTAATATTACTCAGTTGCACTTAAACTGTGATATTGGAAAAAAGGCTCACAAAATGATCTTGCCATTTCTTGAACTTAAGGAAGATGAAGTGGATGCAGATTGTTACAACTGTGAATTGATTGTTTTGTGACAACCCGAAATTTATCCCGTCATTTTAACCATGTTTCCGTTAATAAAACCCTCTTTTTTAAATTGTTCGTTAACCTTTTCGATTAGGTTAATTAAATTGGACTTTATTACGACTTCATAAGGGTTGAAAAAAATTAGAAACACCCTCAATATTCCCTTGCAAAGTTTTAGTTTCAACCAAGTCAAATTACGACCATTTAATCGGGTGCGACCAAAAGCCCCGTTTAATGTCAGTATCGGGTAGATTTCCATCGAGCCACAAACTCGAACCCCTATATAAGGGTGAGTTAACCTCAACTACACCTTTTTTTTTTCTCTCTCTCTCTCTCTCTACAAGTTGCTTTCGATCCAAAAGCACCCATTTCAAGCTCAAAAATCATAGGTAATCTATCCTAACTTGTTGTGTAGCTTATTTAACATGCAAATTCGTGTTTAAGACATCCAATAGGGGCCAAATTATGTGTTTACGGCCCAAGGACACTCTTAGAGCGTAAACACCCATAAGTGGAGTTTTGAAGCCCCAAAACCCTTCTAAATCACTCCTAGGGCTTAGATATGACTTGTGGACTTACACATACGAGCTTAGAACACTAAAACCTTGCATTTTGAGGAGTAAACATGAGTTTACGGCCTAAGAACACTCTTGGGCCGTAAACCCCTCTTCAGGGCCATGAACACCTTTTAAGGTGTTAAACTTGCCCCTAAACACCTCCTATGGCCTGGGAAAATGTCTAGAATTAACCACAAATGAAGTAGGGGCTTTAAACATCAAAGAAACCAAGGACCTAGGAGCTTATGACCATAAACCCCCCAAGGATTGGTCCATCAGCCGTAAACTCCCAAAATGAGGCCAAATGATGCCCTAACTTCCCCATTTGACTTGGAAAAATGCATAGAACTTTATACTCTATCATTTAAGACCTAAATTCATGAAGGAAATGACCAAGTGAGAGTTTACGGCCGTAAACTCTAGGTTTACAATCGTGAACTCCCTTAAGTGGTCCACTTGGAGCCTTAAGCCTTTCCTATGCCCTATATTTGAACCTAGCCTAATTCTACAAGTGATATAAGACCTTTTAGCATCCAATAACACACCACCCATGCGTAAACTCTTGGGGATATGGTATTATGGCCAAAAACTCCATAAAGAGTTTACTCTTGAAGAGTAAACTCCCTAACTAGGCCATACACCCCCTTACTTCAACCCTATAGCCTCCTAGCACCTTACCAAAGTGTTTTCCGCACATTAGGATGCTTATACGTGTTTAATTAGCATTATAATTACTAATTGTATGTAAACATATGTTGTCATATGTTAATAGGTCACTAAGCGTATTCAAGTCTTTACTTGACACCGAGCACCCAACTGACACCTACATCCGATCCACTTACAACAGGTGAGTTCATACCCCTGAATTGACCTTTTAAATGATTTTTCTTAGGGGGGGAATACAAGTCAATTTGTACAGTTATTAGATATATCTGATGTGATTAATAACTGTATAGCAAAATAGATTTTGCATATTAAACTGTTTATCTAGCTTAAAGATTTCCAAATTATGTTTTTCAACTCTTGATAAAGTATGAAAGTTTTTTTCAAAGGATTCCAAAGATTTTCAAAACTTGTTTTAGAAACTGACATCAAGTCGTAATTTCTTACGTGTAAAGGTTTTCCAAAGTTTTCATCAGAGTTTTCTTATACACTTTTATTTCATTAAAATGCATGCCTGTATTTGTATAGTTATATCAATAATGTTTAAAAGACTTAGACAGGCTATTTCACCCAATTTCCTTTTCCTCGTTGGTATGTGGTCTGGTGGGTATCGGTTATCCATCCGAAGGTCGTTTAAACATTAGTTATATATCATGTATACATGTATAGACATAAAGGTTTTAATCGACCAGTTCATTTCCCTTGGATAGCAAGGGCATTCTTCCATTCATCATTCATAGATCTTTCCTTAAATGCATGCCTGTAATTGTATAGTTATATAAATAATGTTTCAAAGACTTAAAAAGGCTAGTTCGCCCTATTTCCTTTTCCTCGTTGGGATGTGGTCTGGTGGGTATCGGTTATCTGTCCGAAAGTCATTCAAACATTAGTTATATATTATGTATACATGTATAGACATAAAGGTTTCTATTGACTAGTTCATTTTCCCTTGGGTAGCAAGGGCATCCTTCCAGTCACCGTTCATTGACCAGAGACACTAGTAACTATTATAGGAATAGTTAGGAGCCTCTATTTACTCTTTTTAGTACGAGAATTCCAAAGGAGTCCGTTCATTCGTGAGTCTCTATCATTAGTCTAGTACCTATATTAGAATTCAGAATACGAGATGCATCCTCTAGACACGGATTTCCCCTTTGTCAAGTTGGTAACCAGAGTCTCCTGTAGGGAGAGCGGGAATTGTGTGTATAGATCTATACGGGAATGACGCTCCCGCACTCTGACTGCTAGCTACAGTCCCCGACCAACCAAGCCAAGGGGTGACAAATGTCACATTCATCCCGACGCTTGCAGGGCATCAAGTTCTCTACTTTCAATCAGTATGGTTACGAGTATCTCCATGTTTACCTTATAATTCATGGCCTTACGGTAACAAGATTTATCACTGTATTTCCTTGTTTTAGACTTTGCTAGCTGTATTGTTCATTCGATACTATCTGGAGTCTGTGCTTCCTTTTGTGAGATTGAGCCAGGTGTATCATTCATTAGATATTCTCGTGGAGTCTATGATTTCTTTTGCCTTAGTCAGCAGTATTACTGCTAAGGCATATGATATTTTTCCGATGGTATTTTTACTTGTGATTTTCTCATTATTCCTTTAAAGTATACACTGTTTTCTGATAATGATTGTATTTTGTGGAAAGTTACTCTTTAAAAACATAACTCTGTTGGGTCTTGGTAGAAGACTGCTTTTATTTAGAAAATATAGGATTTTCTGGAAAGGACGCTAATACACCGTAGATTCTAAACTACTACTTTTCATAAAGTTATTTTGAATAAAAATGCCTACTTACACAAATGACACTAAATACTTATGAAGTCACCAGCATTATAAAATGCTGATACTCGCTTTCAAAATAACTTTTATTCTTAGGTCATCAATAGACAGGTACATTCCGGGATCTTGTGCGAAGACAACTTAGAACCAAGCGATATTTATACTATGTTCTGTATTCACTTGATATCGCTATGTAATGTAACTTATGTAAAACTATTACTATTAATGCAATGGTTGTTGTACTTTGATTACTATACTGCATATGTTGTGATACTTGACATGACGTCATCCACTCCAGAATGTTTCCGCCGTTCCGGTTTTGAGGTGTGACAGATTGGTATCAGAGCATTGTTTATAGTGAGCTCAGTATATCAATTCATAAAAGATATACAACCTATAAATACATAGGGATAAAATACTCTGAACAAGAAGTATACTTTAAAATATAACCATATTTTACCAAAGTATAAGAACATCCAGAATCTAAATACCCGAACAAAGTATCACAAGAAGAACAAAATAAAAGTCTTTGGATGTTGACCATTACCAACAAACCTGGGCAGTTATGATATCGTAAGCTGGAATAAATGTAACCTGATCAACTACATTTATTCCAGATGCAATGAACGTGTGCTTGGGAGTGATGGTAGTGTTGCAACAGGTGTAAAACTTACCAACTAGGAATGCTAGAGCCAAACATAAAGTTTAAAATACTATAGGAGTATTTTGGAATACTAAAAGCCTCACATTAATCCCAGAATCATATTCAGAAGTTAATAATCAAACAATAAATTAAAATACCATAGGGGTATTTTAGGATCCATAGATAACCTTGTGTGAAAAACCAAAAAGATCCTTGTTGATATACCTACGATTACAGAGGGTATACTCCGAAGGTTATATATAATAAGGATCCCATAGACTAAGAATGTGTGGTTTCGCTCTACTTCCTTTTCCTCGTTGGGATGCGGATATAGAGTAGTACCACATATTCGAAGGTCTATCGGATCTAAACTATCTATAATTTGTGTACTCTATGTAATTGTAGCAGGACTCGATATGGATCACCTAGTGAAATGTTTTAATAATCTCTTAGGATCCTTTACACATTTCCATTTTCGCACGAACCTTGTAGAAAACCCTATCCACTTCAGTGTTCGACATAGTATTTGATTCAGACCGAGAAGAGGTTCATTGAGAAGGTTTCCAGTTTGGAAATAAATGAACTAGGATGAGACTATTGAAACCACCAAGTTCCTATACCTTTTAGGGACACCGGTGGGGAGATCCACCTGAACTTCGGGGATTTCCAGTCATCCACCATGCAGCGATGACACTCAGAGTTAGAATCGCAAGTAAGATGAAGTAAAGATTTAGTATGTCTACAAGAGAGGAGAACCCTAGGTAACTACCCGAAGAGAATCAATGCCGGTCCCACTCAAGGATAAGATTTAGACAAAGGGAACCAATACATGGAACCCGAGAAGTGTCTTTCCTCATTATCATCGCGCTAATACACCCATAAAATATTACAATTTAGTGAGTTAGTGATTACATTACTCACAATATGTGTTAGGTAAATCGCCTTTTCCCGTTGCAAGTAATACGATTAGAGCGGATCCTAACACCTCGATAGAGAGTGTTTAGCCATAAGTCCTTATGAGCCTTTCCTTCCGCAATTTTCGTTCCGAACTGTCCTCAGATCTTTCCAAGTCGGAGAGTGAACCTTTCCAACATAAAGGTAACTTAGTAGGAATGACTCCCATCTTAGGGCTTTCCGATACTCTCACTCCTACCTTGAATACCCGGACTACATCATAGGGATGTAGGTCGACATTCAGATAACCAATATCTAAGGCCCATGAAAAATTTATGCCTATTATAGTAAGGATAGATACATCCAAGGTTAACCATCGTCTCTCATCAGCTTGTGTTCCTTTCCGTGTAGGAAAACCATGCCTCCGAAGAAACGTAACCAATCCGCTGGCAAGAAACCGACTCTCCCATTCGATGAAGCTACGTTCCGAGCTGCAGTCTCGGCAGCCGTAGCAGCTATCATGGCTCAACTGAATGCTAAAGATGCAAATGTTAGCAAGAGCCCTATCGGGATTCTCGATCTAAGTAATGGACAACAGCAACCAACACCTGCTTACCCAGCCACACAAGAACCTCAACCAACTCCACTGAAGAGAAAGTTCATGAATGAGGAGGGAAGTACTTCGGCTCAAGGACCTTCTGAAGGGCAACGAGCTGAGACAACCAATACCCCCGCCAACCCCTCCATCCCAACACCCGGAAGATCATACCTAGGAAGCCTTCCCCACTGCAGCAATTGTAGCTACCATCATCATGGTATCTATCGAGAACTTTTGTGCGCTAGGTGTAACAGGAAGGGACATACCTCTCGTACTTGCAGAGCCTTGGTTGAGTTCATTACATCAACCACCAATGTGAGGTCTAGTCCAATTTGCCATCTATGTGGTGAAATTAGGCACTTCAAGAGGGACTACCCAAATGAAGGAAGCGACAAAGGCACAGGAGGAGTCTAACTCTAATACGTAGGAGAAGCATCAAGGAAACCGGTAAAATTTTGGTACGTCTCTCAATCTCAGATAACTAACTGAAAACATTAAAAGACTAATTCTAAAAGTAATTACTCTCCCGTTAAGGTGAAAGTCGCATCACTGTTGTAAGAATTCAAAATTTCATCAGGTAAAGCTATAATGGCTCGGTATATACGCTGAAGTCATGTATAATTAAGATGGATAGACCTTGAGTGAGGGATGCCGCCTCATTTCCTGTTCCTCATTTGGTTGTGATTTCAGGCGGAGTCGCTCAGTCAAAAGTCCTTCCCACCTTAATTATACATGACTAGTGTATACTAAGCGATTGTAGAGAGACCTCGTGAGAATCCATTCATGAAAAGTACATTATTCTGGAACCTCAGGACCCTCTATAGTTTTCACGTCAACTCTATCAGTCCAAGTATCCGCGAAAGTGATACACGGGATGAAATCTGAGAAACCAAGAAATTGTGTGCCCGTTCAGCACATGGCCCTATCGACTCTCATTCTATATCATGTTGATGTATGCCAACTTCGATGCCTCTATTAATCATGGTTCGACTTAGTGCATCCATGTGTAAATTCCTAGTGTTGTGTAAAAAGAACTTTCACTGTAGCCATTCCGGCAAATAAAAGTTCCTCCGAACTTAATAATAAAACCTAATGCGATCCGCTAGTCGTCTCCCTTATCTAAAACCTTCCGAAATACCCCTGAGTAGGGTATCGCGCGCTGTTAACCATCCCTTCCTTAAACAAATAGAACCCGAAGAAAAAGACACTACAGGCATCCCAGAAGACGATAACCACCCGATATCTACTCCGTAGATCTCCCAGGCAGACCCTTAGCACACCTCACAATCAAGTTCGTGAATCAAGAGGAGAGAACTCATGCGATTGACTACTATTAACTGGGTATATGCATAAGATTGTTATATAATTCATATCAAAAAGATTTAAGATGTGTGCTTCCTCCCTACTCCATGTTCCTCGTTTGGTTGTAGGTCTGTGGTGGAGTCGCACAACTGAACATCCTGCCGACCTCAATTATATACGGCTTGCATACACCAAGTATTAGTGGTTAAGCCAAGTATGAGCTCTACCACGAACCTTATAGTAGAACCCTCCATCCTATCCCATAGAATAGAAACTAGAGTCAAGAGAACCACTGCGAGTTGGGCTACTATAATGACCACAAATCTGAAATTTGTTGTCATCCCGGTTAAACCAATATAGTAGCTAACACCCTCGGTTAGTAAAGAAGTTTGAGTTGTAAGAGTCAAGGACATTGACTACGACCATCCATTCACACTTAATCCCACGAATTAAGCATCTCAGCAGATATCCTGGAAACTTGGAAGCTGTGATGAGCAAAATGCTGAGAAGAGTGAATGAGGAAATTAGAAGTTCCGAGTGACGGAACACTATACTCTCTAGATTTGACCTAGATCGAGAAACCTCAGAGCCACCAGAAGAGTAGTTGCAGAAGATGCTCGCACTACTCAGGCACTTAGTTTACCCTATTACTGACAAGTAGTGCATAGGACACTCCGCCTCCTCACGTGAAAGGATTCACCGTCGCCGTGTAAACGATAGAAGACATTCTCAGAAGTGAATACTAGATTGCCAAGAACCACAGGATAACCTCCGCAGCCGAGAACACTTGAATAAAGTCCAAAAGTAAGTTAAGTTAAGCCTCGTAACCCAGATCCCGAAGAGATTATAGACTTGACACCAATCTGGGTGTTAGTAGATGGGTTATACTAGAAAATGCGCTTTCTGGAACTGGAATAAACTGATACCTTGGAGACTAGGCCATGTCTTAGAGATTCATCGTACTACTAGGTGTTCCAAGAATACTATCTCACACATAAATAGTAGGACCACCTCCCGAGATAGTACAACACTTCAGAAAAATCTCTAAGGATTAAGTCAGCCCTGAGCAGAGCTTGCTATTCATGAAATAGAAAAGCAAGTAAGAGCATGATTCTTTCCTATTAGGAATCATATTGTGAGAGCGTCAAACTAGATGATGATGTAAGGTTTAGAAACTTTCTAAACAGCCGTATGGTAAAACCCTATCTCCCCGACCCTGATACTCCTGTTAGGAACATCTCAAGAACCCAAAGTGCAGGTTCATTTTGCACTAGGTTGAGATAGACGCCCTACAACAGACATATACCCGTAGACACCCAATTCATCTGATGATCCAGAAAACCTCCGAGGACCAATCAGCAGGAAACACGAATCCGAGGATAACTTGAAACTCCTAAGAACCAACCTGAAGGACTACACTCCCAGTATGAGAGAACATTTGGAACTTCAGAATGGCGATCGCACCAGTGATGATCTCGCCATAGAAGTACACTATGTTCTAAGTACTGAAAAGCTCTACCTTTCCGAGAGCTTAGGACCATCCGAGATTCTTTACAAAATTGGTCCAACCCTCGTCAGACCACGACTACTTTCGGAAATTCAATAAGTTGCACCCGAAATCAGTCCCCTCCTTAGACTTGAAAAGTGTTGCCCGACGTCACTCTTTGTATTCCACTCATCTTGATAGAAACCATTAGGAACCCTAACTTTGTAGACGCACCTTTAGGAATCGCGAACTGAACGAAACGAAATCCGCATCCCGTAAGTGAAGGTTTGTTAGAACGCCAAGCAAAGGCCAGAGTTCACATGGGAGTGTGAGGACCAAACAACTAGGAAGTACCTTCATACCTCTACCCGATTGTTCATGCCTACTTCTTTGCCTAAACCCTAATTTCGCGACGAAATTCCCTCTAACGGGGGGATGATGTGACAACCCGAAATTTATCCTGTCATTTTAACCCTGTTTCCGATAATAAAACCCGCTTTATTAAATTGTCCGTTAACCTTTTGGATTAGGTTAATTAAATTGGACTTTATTATGACTTCATAAGGGTTGAAACAAATTAGAAACACCCTCAATATTCCCTTGAAAAGTTTTAGTTTCAACCAAGTCAAATTACAACCATTTAATCGGGTGCGACCAAAAACACCGTTTAACGTCAGTATCGGGTAGATTTTCCATCGAGCCACAAACTCAAACCCCTATATAAGGGTGAGTTAACCTCATTTATACCCTTTTCACTCTCTCTCTCTACTCTCTCTCTCTCTCTCTCTACAAGTTGCTTTCAATCCAAAAGTGCCGATTTCGAGCTCCAAAATCGTAGGTAATCTATCCTAACTTGTTGTGTAGCTTATTTAACATGAAAACTCATGTTTAAGACACCCAATAGGGGCCAAATCATGTGTTTACGGACCAAGAACACTCTTGGACCGTAAACACCCATAAGTGGGGTTTTGAAGACCCAAAACCCTTCTAAATCACTCCTAGGGCTTAGATATGACTTGTGGACTTACACATACGAGCTTAGAACACCAAAACCTTGCATTTTGAGGAGTAAACATGAGTTTACGGCCCAATAACACTCTTGGGAGGTAAACCCCTCTTCATGGGCCGTGAACACCTTTTACGGTGTTAAACTTACCCTTAAACAACTCCTATGGCCTCGGAAAATGTCTAGAATCAACCACAAATGAAGTAGGGGCTTTAAACATCAAAGAAACCAAGGACCTAAGAGCTTATGGCCATAAACCCCCCAAGGATTGGTCCATGGGCTGTAAACTCCCAAAATGAGGCCAAATGATGCCCTAACTTCCCCATTTGACTTGGAAAAATGCATAAAACTTTATACTCTATCATTTAAGACCTAAATTCATGAAGGAAATGACCAAGTGAGAGTTTACGGCTGTAAACTCTAGGTTTACAGTCGTGAACTCCCTTAAGTGGTCCACTTGGAGCCTTAACCCTTTCCTATGCCCTAGATTTGAACCTAGCCTAATTCTACAAGTGATATAAGACCTTTTAGCATCCAATAACACACCACCCATGCTTAAACTCATGGGGATATGGTCTTATGGCTGAAAACTCCATAAATAGTTTACTCTTGAAGAGTAAACTCCCTAACTAGGCCATACACCCCCTTACTTCAACCCGATAACCTCCTAGCACCTTACCAAAGTGTTTTCCACACACTAGGATGCTTATACGTGTTTAATTAGCATTATAATTACTAATTGTATGTAAACATATGTTATCATATGTTAATAGGTCACTAAGCATATTCAAGTCTTTACTTGACACCAAGCACCCAACCGACACTTACATCCGATCCACTTACAACAGGTGAGTTCATACCCCTGAATTGACCTTTTAAATGATTTTACTACTTTTATAGGGGGGAATACAAGTTAATCTATATAGTTATTAGATATATCTCATGTGATTAATAACTGTATAGCAAAATAGATTTTGCATATTAAACTGTTTATCTAGCTTAAAGATTTCCAAATTATGTTTTTCAACTCTTGATAAAGTATGAAAGTTCTTTTCAAAGGATTCCAAAGATTTTCAAAACTTGTTTTACAAACTGACAAGTCGTAATTTCTTATGTGTAAAGGTTTTCCAAAGTTTTCATTAGAGTTTTCTTCTATGCTTTTATTTTATTAAAATTAATGCCTGTATTTGTATAGTTATATAAATAATGTTTAAAAGACTTAGGAAGGAAATTTCGCCCTATTTCCTTTTCCTCGTTGGGATGTGGTCTGGTGGGTATCGGTTATCCGTCCGAAGGTCGTTTAAACATTAGTTATATATCATGTATACACGTATAGACATAAAGGTTTTCATCGACCAGTTCATTTCCCTTGGATAGCAAGGGCATTCTTCCATTCATCATTCATAGATCTTTCGTTAAATGCATGCCTGTAATTGTATAGTTATATAAATAATGTTTGAAAGACTTAGGAAGGCTAGTTCGCCTTATTTCCTTTTCCTCGTTGGGACGTGGTCTGGTGGGTATTGGTTATCCATTCGAAAGTCATTCAAACATTAGTTATATATTATGTATACATGTATAGACATAAAGGTTTCTATTGACTAGTTCATTTTCCCTTGGGTAGCAAGGGCATCCTTCCAGTCACTGTTCATAGACCAGAGACACTAGTAACTATTATAGGAATAGTTAGGAGCCTCTATTTACTCTTTTTAGTACGAGAATTCCAAAGGAGTCCGTTCATTCGTGAGTCTTTATAATTAGTCTAGTACCTATATTAGAATTCAGAATACGAGATGCATCCTCTAGACACGGATTTCCCCGTTGTCAAGTTGGTAACCAGAGTCTCCTATAGGGAGAGCGAGCATTGTGTGTATAGATCTATACGAGAATGACACTCCCGCACCCTGACTGCTAGCTACAGTCCCCGACCGACCAAGCCAAGGGGTGACAAATGTCACATTTATTCCGATGCTTGCAGGGCGTCAAGTTCTCTACTGTCAATCAGTATGGTTACGAGTATCTCCATGTTTACCTTATAATTCATGGCCTTAAGGTAACGAAATTTATCACTGTATTTCCTTGTTTTAGACTTTGCTAGCTGTATCGTTCATTCGATACTGTCTGGAGTTTGTGTTTCCTTTTGTTAGACTGAGCCAGGCGTATCATTCATTAGATATTCTCCTGGAGTCTATGATTTCTTTTGCCTTAGTTAGCAGTATTACTGCTGAGGCATATGATATTTTCCCCTGGTATTTTTACTTGTGATTTTCTCATTATTCCTTTAAAGTATACACTATTTTCTGATAATGATAGTATTTCGGGGAAAGTTACTCTTTAAAAACATAACTCTGTTGGGTCTTGGTAGAAGACTGCTTTTATTTAGAAAATATAAGATTTTCTGGAAAGGACGCTAATACACCGTAGATTCTAAACTACTACTTTTCATAAAGTTATTTTGAATAAAAATGCTTACTTACACAAATGACACTAAATATTTATGAAGTCACCAACATTATAAAATGCTGATACTTGCTTTCAAAATAACTTGTATTCTCAGGTCATCAATAGATAGGTACATCCTGGGATCTTGTGCGAAGACAACTTAGAACCAAGCGGCATTTATACTATGTTCTATATTCACTTGATATCGCTATGTAATGTAACTTATGTAAAACTATTACTATTAATGCAATGGTTGTTGTACTTTGATTACTATACTGCATATGTTGTGATACATGACATGACGTCATCCACCGCAGAACGTTTCCGCCGTTCCGGTTTTGGGGTGTGACATGTTTCATCAGATGAGGTTTCAGATGCTTAAAGGATAGGTCTAGACAAAATTGAGTCCTTTATAAAATCCAAGGACCATAAGGACATGCTTAGGAATTTTTTGGACGAAAATGAAAAGTTGGAAATTTAGACCGAAACCATCCAAAAATTTGACTCATTGAATACCAAACTAAATTCAGAACACAAGTTAAATATGGAAAATTCTTCTGAATTTGATGAGGACATGGATATACGTGAAATTTCTGTAGAGGATGAGGTTGACTGTTCTGAATTTCTCAAAAATGAGCCTGAGCCAGCAAAGCCACTGATATCTGAAAATTCAGTTGAGTTCGCTGGTTCATCCAAAAACTAGTCCAAAGTCCTTAGAGAAAAGGTAGTTGTATATCAAAAGGTGTAGACAGTACCAAATCAAGTGTATGCTGCTACAGGAGTTACCAAAAGACAAACAGCGGAGCTTACTTCGTTGGTGGATGAAGACAACGCTGAAGGTTGTGACAACTTTTTCTGGTCGGCTCCCATTGATAATGCAGATGAAAATGTAGGTATGTCAGAGCAAACTTCTTAGAGAGTAAAAGAGAGATACGTGGCTGAGCCACTTAACAAACCTTCAATCTTTGGTAAGCCAAGCACAAGTGGTACTAAAGTGATTCAAAGTGAACCAGTAAAGGGTTCAACTGGACCATCTCAAAGCGAAGCAAGTAAAGAGATGCCGAAACTGAAAGCAAACATTCACAAGTCTCAAGAGCAACTTGCTGAGAATGTACGTCAAAGAAATTGAAGGTATTAGAAGAATCTCAAAGAGAGAAAGCAGATATGGAATTCCCAAAATGCCAATTTTGTTCACAAAGTATCTAAACCATAGGGAAAAGCAAGTCCTCAGTCGAACAAAGCCCCATGCGCTCAATTTCAGTCTTGCAGATCAACAAACCGTAGAGATAGTTTCGGTTCTAAGCCCAGTAGTGACAAGAAATGAAAGACTGGTTTCGGTTCTAAACCTCAACATCTTCATCAACAACTGAAGCAAAACCCAGTGAAAGATATCAAAGGAAAAGGGAAGCAAGCCTCAGATTCAGAAGTTCATGCCAAAAAGACAATAGCTAACCCTAGGAATCGAAAGGCTAATGAAAATCAAAATAAAAATAACCAACCTGATTCAAATAAACTGAAAGTGGAAAGTAATAAGATCAAAGAATTCACCATTAAAAGAAATGATGAAACCACGTTAATAAAAATAACATATTTGGTTGATATTTCTATTGCTATTCCTTGTCCTATAAAAGGCTCATGAGGACCCAAGAAACTTTGGGTTCCTAAATCTACTTAATTTTTGCAGGTTATAAGTGACGAACAGTTCGACGACGAATGGTACATTGATAGTTGTTGCTCACGTCACATGACAGGAAGGAGGGAAGAGCTGAGGGAGTTTTGGGCCCTTAAGGATGGTGGATGTGTTAAATGTAGGAATAATTCATATGGAACGTTCAAAGGCTATGTAATGATTACAAATGGGGAATTCTCAATCAGAAAGGTAGCATATATAGAGGGATTGCAGCACAACCTAATCAGTGTCTCTCAGCTTGTTGTGGGAACTGGTTTGAAAGTTTCGTTCGATGATGAAATTTCATAAATTTTAGAGAAGAAGACAAAGACTGTTCTATTGAAATCCAAGCGAACGGGTGAGATGTATCCTCTAAACCTCAATCCAATTCGAGGGAAGCCAGCTGTATGCCTTCTAACAAAAGCTCACTCTGACGAATGTTGACTATGGCACCAAAGGCTCTCACATCTCAACTTTAAGGACATCAACAAGTTGGTCATTGGTGATCATGTACGAGGACTTCCTCTTCTCAAATTTGAGAAGGAACACTTGTGCGCTGGATGCAAAATGGGTAAGCGAAGCCGAAAGAGTCATCCGACCCGTATCAATACAAAGATCATCGAACCACTTGAACTTCTCCACATTGACTTATGTGGTCCTTCAACAATAGAAAGCGTTAGTGGTAGTAAGTACATATTAGTAATTGTTGATGCTTTTTCACATTTCACTTGGGTTTTCTTCCTTAAACAGAAGAATGAAGTAATGCCAAAACTCAGAGCATTCATAAAGCAAGTGGAACTTCAACTACGAAAGATGGTCAAGAATATAAGAAGTGATAATGGTTTGGAATTCAAGAATCAACAGCTCGAAGAATTTCTTGTTGATAAGGGAGTATCTGACAACTTCTCTGCTCCTTATACTCCACAATAGAACGACATAGTTGAAAGGCGAAACCGCTCTCTATGTGAAGCAGCTCGAACCATGCTCAACTTTGCTTCTTTACCTTTGTACTTCTAGGCCGATGCGATCGCTGCTGCCTGTTATACCAAGAACCGATATTTCCTCAACAAGCAATTCTCCATTACCCCATGGGAACTCCTGAATAATCGCAAACCAAATGTCAAGTTCTTCCATGTGTTCGGTTCAAGATGCTTTATTTTCAATTCCAAAGAGAACCGAAACAAGTTTGACGTGAAGGCTGACGAAGGGATCTTTTTCGGTTACTCCTTAACCTCAAAGGCATATAGGGTTCTAAATAAACACTCAAGGAGAATTGAGGAAACCTATTATGTCACCTTTGATGATAGTTATGTAAAGAAGCTTCAATCAACCATTGATCAATCCGAGGAAATCTTTCCTAAATCAGGTCAAGTTTCGGTTCATATTTCCAATTTATTTGATGAATACGTGTTACTTTTGATGAACCAGAACGAGCAATTCACTCTGAGAGATGGCTGCTAACAACAAGATCAAAAACTTGAAGAAAATTATCGATGAAGCAGCAAAAGAAATGTCAAGCGAACATATGTAACCAACCGAACAACCAGTTTCCAGCGAACCTCCACTAGAAAGTCCTAATTTCCAGGAAGAAAATTCATCACAAGCAGAAATCGATGACGTCCCATTCGAGGAGGAGAAATCTAACCCTGAGGATGAAACGGTTTCATCATTCAAGGGGGAGAATCCAACTTCAAATAATGAACATCCGACTGATAGGGAGGATTCTGAACCCGTTACTGAAATAGTATCGCCATTTGAGGGGGAGAATAATCATACAAATGACGATGACTCTCAATCAGAATTTGAGGAAGAGATAAATGCAGAATTAGATCCTTCCTGTGATCCAAATTATCCTCCTCTCTCTAAATGGACAAGGGATCATCCAAAAACCCAAGTAATTGGTGAATCATCTGAAGGTGTTCTGACTTGGTCTCAAATAAAAGCGAAGCAAACTGCTCTATTCTCTCAAGTAGAATTTTGCATGTTTAATTCGTTTGTCTAAAAAATAGAACCGAAAATGGTTAATATTGCACTTGACCATTCTGACTGGGTTCAAGCCATGCAAGACGAACTTAATAAATTTGAGTGAAACCGAGTTTGGAGACTAATTCCCACACCAAAAGATACATCCGTTGTTGCATTGAAATGGGTTTTTAGAATCAAGATGGACAAAGAAGGAAATGTTATTCGCAACAAGGCTCGGTTAGTGGTAAAGGGATATTTTCAGGAGGGGGAATTGACTACAAAGAGACTTTCGCTCCAGTAGCAAGATTGGAATCGGCTCGAATATTTCTGGCGTATGCTGCACACAAAAACTTTAAAGTGTTTCAAATGGATGTCAAATGTGCATTCTTAAATGGACAACTAGAGGAAATAGTATATGTTGAGCAACCACCGGGTTTCGTGAATGAAAGGTATCCTGATCACTGCTATATTTTTGATAAAGCAGTTTATGGTCTGAAACAAGCTCCTAGAGCATGGTATGAAACTCTTACTCACTTTCTAAAAATGTCCAAATTTAAACAAGGTTCGGTTGACCCAACCTTCTTTCGCAAGAAAGAGGGTGACCACTTAATGATCGTTCAAATTTATATCGATGATATCATCTTCGGTTCCACGAATCCTATCTTAACTGCTGAATTCAGGAAGTTGGTGGAGACTAAGTTTGAAATGAGCTCAATGGGTCCAATTAACTTTTTCCTTGGATTGAATATTAGATAGGGACCCGAAGGCATATTTATCAATCAGGAAGCTTACACAAAGACCTTGCTAACCAAGTTTGGCATGATGGGTGATTCTAAAGTGAAAGTTCCTATGGAATTTGGAACAAAGCTAACGCCATCTTTGGAGAAACCGACGGTTGATATGACCTTTTTTGACAAATGATAGGATCTCTTATGTATCTAACAGCTAGTCGACCCGAAATTATGTTCTTTGTTTGTTATTGTGCCAGGTTCCAAGCTAGTCCATGCGAACCTCACACGGTGGTTGTCAAAAGCATTTTCAGATACTTGAAGCGAACCTCATCTCTCGGTCTTTAGTATCCGGTAAAATCAGGTTTCTTCGTGCAAGCATTCTCAGACACTAATCTTGGAGGATGTGGATTAGACCGAAATAGCACTACTGGCGGTTGTCAATTCCTTGATGGGAAACTCGTTAGCTGGCAGTCTAAGAAACAAACATGTGTTTCCCTCTCCACAACCGAAGCTGAATATATTGTTTCAACATCTTGCACGTCTTAGGTCATATGGATCAAAAGCCAATTAAGAGATTATGGGATGAATATGAAGAAAATTCCTCTCAACTGCGATTCCGAAAGCGCCATCAGAATTTGCCACAATCCAGTGCAACATTCCAAGACGAAACACATAGCACTGAGATATCACTTCATCAAGGATCATGTAGAAGATGGAAATGTCAAAATTCACTTTGTTCGGTCCTCAAATCAATTGACAAACCTCTTTACTAAGGCCTTACCTGAAGCATCGTTTAATAAAATTCTACAAGGCTTAGGAATAATGGAAGCTGAGTCAGTTCCAATACCACTCTCATTTCGTTAAGTATAACTTTTGCTTTCTTAAAATTTTTCTCACAACCGAAATAAACCGAACGCTCGGTCTATTTTGACTCCTGATTTTTTGGGAACCGAAATGAACCGAAGGCTCGGTCTATTTCGCCTCATTTAATTTTTAAAAACAAGCGACTGTTCTATCTTGTGGTTTTGTTCTTATATATCCTTTGTACACTTCGTATGTCTTTATCATTTTATACTTTCTGATTTCCTTTAAATTCCAAAAAAAATTTCTTTTCTATTTTTATTATTTTTCAGAAAAATCAAAATTCCAAAAATATTTTTCTTTTTTGATTTTATTATTTTTCATAAAAATAAAAAATCCAAAAATATTTTTCTTCTCTGATTTTATTATTTTTCCAGAAAAATCAAAATTCCGAAAATATTTTTCTTTTTTGTTTTTATTGTTTTTCAGATACATTAAACATCTAAAAATATTATTGTCAAGTAACACAAATGTTCTTTCATCATGGAGCTGGGGAAGGTATTTCACACTCTCTCTTTTTAACTAGTTAAGTGACCCTAGAAGCACGCTGCTGCATGTTGACCGAAACCTCACTGATTTCAAGTGAATCCTTAATGATTAGATATACACACATCGTTTCTTCCCAATAAGGCTGTCAAATTCACTTAAGTCCCGAGCTACCTTAATCTTCTCATATTGAGTAAAGAGTTATTTGCTTGGCCGTTTTCGTATAGCAGAGGTACTTTTAGTTCTTTAGCCATCTCTTCACTATTCTGCATCTCACTTCAGTTCATCATCGTAACCCTTGAGACTCTCAGCCTTTACTACTGAGGTTTATGGTTACACAACATCCGTGTTAATGCTCTTAGTGACGTTTACTACGTGCTGAGCGAGACCCAAAATCCAACACCCATAATGAATTGACGGTGAACAATAAAATGTTTTAGTTTTTCACCCTAGTTTTAACAAATTCCCTTTCATGGAATCTACCAAGTAGTGCTCGTAAATACCAACGTGTGGATAAAAAAATGTCAAAAATGGAGTTCATATGAACGAGTTGTAATTTTTAATAGCACATTTACGCATTAAAATAAAACGTAAATCATATATACGTCTATATATATATATATATATATATATATATATATATATATATATATATATATATATATATATATATATATATATATATATATCATTAGAAAGGTATCGATGATGCGGTTGTTATAAGACTAATGTTGAGTACTTTCGATATTAGTTTAGTACAACTATCATTAAATCTATTTAAAATAATATTATAAATGAGTGTTTAGTCATTTAAGTAAATATCAGTGTTCTAAAAAACCCGATTAGGTCCCGATTAATCTCCTAGGTGCTACTCGACCGATTAGAGGGCGCTTAACAATTAATCACTACATACACAATGACTGAAACAGTAGAACCCGCTGAGATTGAACACTTTAAAGAAGTTATATCTCAACAAAAACTATTTGAGATATGATTAGTGCTGTATTTATCATATTAACCTATTTTGTTATGATATTAGTGGAATTTACAAACTTTTAAATAATATTAGTCATATTTAATTTTTTAAAATCTAAAAAATTAGCAATTAATGGTGCCCGATTAATCTCCGCCTACCTGATTAATCCCTTAACCTCAGTCCACCGACTAGCTGACGTCGAGCGATATTTACAACCTTGGTAAATATAGAGGGTGGTTTTTGAAAATTCAATTACTGTAAATAAGATTCTCTAGGTTCTCATATTTCTTGCACCATTCTCTTGATTCATGAGTCTTTTTCTTCTTATCCACCGAGCATTTCGATCCCTCTTGATTCGAATTATGTTTCTGTAGTTTTTAGTATATTAAGGTGAGCACTGAAGCGCTGCAAGAGTCTTTCTTAGAAAGATTCAGCAACGACCAATTACCCCTACAGAGCCCGACTCCTAGCTAAGTAAGTTATGCTACCCTACTTTAAATATAGCTTATAATATTCTTATTATAAACATATAAATATAGTTTATTAGTGATTCAAAGTCATTACAGTGATTGAACTACTTACGGTAGAGGTGTCTAGAATTGTCACGTTATGTTTGGTTGTTGGATTTCAGAAAAGCTATATGCCGAAATGGTCGTGCCTCCCAACTATCCTGCCTGGCTGATCCTTACTTGATAGATCATGATGTAGACTCTGAGGTAATGACAAATCTAGACTAATAATTAGTCACAATAAATATTAGACTAAAACCTAGTAGTAATAATACTAGGTTTCGTCGAAGGAAATCATACTGTTAAGAAGCGAAGCGCTGTTCGAATTTCGAGTCGTCACTTTAACAATTGAGTGCATAGTTACTTTCATCTTAAACATAGATATGAAGTATTTTATATAAATTACGTGTTCTGTGTGCATATTATCTATATACTTGCTATCTATGCTGGATGAAAAATTTTAGACATGTTTTAAATGATCTAAATTGTATATGTATTTTATATCTATAAAATATGTTGGGTAAAACATGAGTAGATGAATGATGAGGGAAGAAAGCTGATATAGAGGAACATTGGCAGTATGGACGTAGTCCCCTATAGGTGAACATTTGCGACAATAGACCTAGTACCCTATTGATGAGCATTGGCAGCTACGCCACAACTTGTATATGTTTTTGATCTACAATATACTCTAAACATCCTAGCAGCTGCGATTTAAGGATAGTATCAGTAGCGGTGCCTAATAAAGAACATCATAACCCTAGCAGCTGCGCCTAATAGAGAATGTCACAATTCTGGCAGCTGCGCCTAAATGATAATATTGGCATCTATGCTTAATAGATAATATTGATAGTTGTGTCATTGGCAACGATGGACTTCGTGCCTACTCCTTAGGACAATCCTTAGAACTAAATGAGTGAAGGATAAATGATTCTTAGGTTAGATCCTTAAGAAATAAAGAAGATAATTAGAATGGGTAATTTGGTTGATTGTTTAATGATTAAACATAATTATACTATTGTGGGTTAAGAACCCTATATACTCACCAGGTTTCCCAACCTGAATCACTCAGTTTATTTATATCACAGGTGTCGATATGAAGTTACATTATACTGAGAGATTAAGGAGATGTAAATCACTAGTGATAATGAATGTAAGTTCTGTTTATGCTTATGTTTCCGTATTGACGATGACATTCCAATGTTTTAAAATATGAATAAAATACATTTCTTCGGAAATTCTTGATAATGTATTCATCATGTTATTAGAACTGGCATGTAACTTTTCGGAGTGATAAGGAGATTTATACGTCGATCGTAAATAAAATCTTTCATATATTAATTCTCTTCGTTACATACCAAACATATGATTGGTGTATAGATCGAAATGGAAAGAATTTGAAGCAGAGTTGGAAACACAAATGGAAACAAGAATCAGCAGCCTTAACCCCAAGTGATTGAGCAAGTACCAGTGGTAGCAGCTTCACCTGAGCCATCACGATGGTAGCAGTGCAAGCAGTGATCCAGATGATGTTGGATCGTCAAATGGAGGAAACAAGGCGGTTACTTCAATAGAATCAGGATGAACCTATGATGCGTATTAAGCAGCCTGAACTGAATGACGGACAATCAGAAGAATGGAATGACAGTAGGACTGTTGGTCAAGCTGAACAACTAGTGGTTAGGAGGAATAACAAAGACGACAGAGTCGAGAGGAACAACTGCAAGTATAAGGACTTCACAACTTGCAAGCCATCGACTTTCACTGAGAAAGAAGATACGATTAGAGTTATGGGTTGGATCTTGGAGTTGGAGTTGGCTTTCATAACATGTGGATGCAAAGACAAGCTACAAACTACATTTGCAGTGCGTTTGTTCAGGGGTGGCATTGTTTGCTGGTGGAACACTTTGGGAAATATCATGAGCCCCAATGAGCCATTGCAACTGACTTAGGAAGAGTTCCTAGAGCATTTCAAATGATAGTTCTGCTTGGCCTAGAATCTGCTAGAGCTAGAGAACCAATTCCTAACATTGAAGAAGGGCAACATGCCTATTGACGAATACACCAATGCCTTCACTGACAAGATGGAATTTGCATTGCGCATTGTTCCTAATGAACTAAAGAAAGTCGATAAGTATACAACGGGACTACCATGGGAATATGTTCTTCCAGTATGCCAGGAACCTACTCTTGAGGCAACAAAGTCAAAGTTGGAGAAAATAGAAAGTTTGAAGGATCTTCAAGGTCCAACGAGAAGAGAAATTTTTTGAAGTCTAGAGGAGGAGGAAGTGGAGCAAGATGGTGAGAGAAGTGAAAAAAGAAACACTCTAGAAAATGCGATGAAAAGGTGACTTGTTTCAAGTATGGAAAGCATGGACATTACGCCAACAAGTGTACATTCAAAAAAAGGGTGTGTTACAAATGTAATGAAGAAGGGCACTTCAAGCAAGACTACCCAAAGAGGTAAGGAGCTACAAAGCAAAATGAACCACCAAAGCCAAAGGCAAAAGCATTTGATATGATCCTTGACGAAGTAACTGACAATGCAAGGAATCAGGAGTGAGGACCGATATCCAAAGATCAAGTTATGAAGTAGCTATGCGGATAGTATTAGGAGGTGTAGCCTACTAGAGGCATATTATAGGTTGAACTTGAACGTCTAAGTAATCGTCTCAAGAAATAATATACAAACCTCCATTTTGTTATCTAAAGGGCTAAATGATTATGTGAAATTATTCTATGGTGACTTGGAGAACTGCGAGACAATACTTGGGACGAGTATGATTAGGTGTGAATGGTAGTAGAGGCCTATACTACCGGAAGCACATGAATCACACTTGGACCAGGGAAAGTCACAAGGTTAGCAAGGAACTAGTAATTGATTTAGTTTTGTTCATGTCTGTCGTTACCATCGTTTCGGTAATGATGAAGAAGATGATTGTTAATCCGATCTTAGTGGTTATATCAAATCAAGTCCGACTAAGATGAGTGTGTTATGTGGTTCAAAGAACCAAGACCGATGTATCATCTGACTTGAGTCAAAAGATTGAAGTGAAAGATAATCGAAGCGATCAATAGAAGTATCGCAACCGTTGTTAAGGTTTGAAGCTTGTACCTAGAAGTACTACATGCTAGAATGTGATTATATCACATTAGAACATGAAGGAAGGTATAATCTGTTCTAGAATTTGACTTTAAAAGACCCGAGTCTAAGCGTTGCATCATACGAAGAGATGACATTAGAACATGTCCCATCGCTCTATTATGGTAATCGAAGTAAAGACTGTTTTTGAAGGAGCAGGAGTCTCCAATAAGGATCGAGATTGTGACTTAAAGGTCACGATTGAATGTCCAACGTGAGATAGAGAGCGGGTGCAAGATCGAGCACCACCTGCACTCCAGAAGTCCAAGAGTTAGATACTCATTCGAAGGAACATAGGAGTTACAGTTATTACCTAGGATGAAAAGATAACGTATGGAGTCGTTATACAAGCCCTATTTCGTTGAAGATTATGGGATGTATTCATCCTAAGGGTGAGATAATTGTAACACCCACAGATTCTGGTTAGTCCATATAGAGACAATAAGCGTCAAAATTTAACTTTTTTTGATATAAGATTATTTATAAAAAACAATCTTGACCAAGTTATAGTATAAGCCACAAGGGTTCCGCACATATAAAAAGTGTTGAAATCCGAGTTATAACAAAGAAGTTATGACTCGTCGAAGTTCGGCAAAACCGACACGACACCCGAAATCGTAAAAAGTGAATTTATGATAAAATACTTTCTATCCTTAGCGATCTAAACGAAAGTCATAGTATATTTTAAACCGAGAGTGTGCATAAAAAGAATGGCCAAATCTGACTTCATATGAGGAAGTTATGATTTTTCTAAGATTTAGCATAGCAATGCACAACCCGAAATTCGAATTTTAGATCGGTCGATTTTTAACCAAAACAATATAAACGAGAATTTAAGGTCTTGTGAATAGGAGCTCAACAATAAAAAGAAAATCGAAAACGGAGCTCTTATGCGAAAGATATGGATGAAACTTAGTCCCTATTCTTCGAGCGTGATAAATTCGATACAAATTTGTAAATTCAAGATAGAATGAGAATTATCCGATGGAGCCTAAATGAAAGTTGTAGTACTCATAAATACCAATGCATGAATATAAAGAAAGTAAAGAATAGAGCTCTTATGTTAATGATATGGACGGAACTTTGTCCCTACTCTTCAAGCGTGATAAATTCGATATACTTTTGTAAATCTGATATATAATGAGAATTAACTGTAGGCGTCAAAATGAAAGTTGTAGTGCTCGTAAATACCAACGCTCGGATAAAAAGAATGTCAAAAATGGAGTTCATATGAACAAGTTATAATTTTTAATAGCACATTTACGCATTGAAATAAAGCGTAAATCATATATACATCTAAATATATATACATATGTATATATCATTAGAAAGGTATCGATGATGAGGTCGTTATAAGACTAATATTGAGTACTTTCAACATTAGTTTAGTACAACTATAACTAAATCTATTTAAAATAGTATTATAAAGGGGTGTTTAGTCATTTAAGTAAATATAGAGGGTGGTTTTTGAAAATTCAATTACTATAAATAAGAGCCTTTAGGCTCTTATATTTCTTGCACTCTTCTCTTGATTCAAGAGTCTTTCTCTTCTTATCCCCCGAGCATTACTGGCCCTCGTGATTCAACTTCTCTTTCTTTAGTTTTTAGTATATTAAGGTGGACGCTGAAGCACTGCAATAATCTTTCTTTTGAAGATTCAGCGAGGAAGTTCTGCCCTTGCAGAGCCCGACTACTAGCTAAGTAAGGTAGTGTTTGTTTTTTGTCTGCAGATCTGCGAGACCTCTTCTGTCTGCGCCGTGCAGACCACGCGCAGATATTAGTCTTCGCAGACTGTTTGTTTTTTTGAAGACTGCAGACCTAAAAATGTCTGTGCGCCCTCTTCTTGGCGCAGATGTGGACCAGAGTCTTCTAACATCTTCAGACATCTTCTAGCCTAAAAAAACATATATATCTTTATTTTTTTAAGTTTTTTTTCACTTTATATTTTTTCCAACTTTATTAATGATAAACAATTTGAAAAAAAAAATTGCAAAACTTAAAAAAAACATTTGACGATACAAACATGATATTTTTAACAAATTTATAAATAAAAATTTATTATAATAATAGTCGTTGAAGTTGTTTATATAAATATGAACAAAAAATCATAATATATTCTTATATTTTTTTGCCAAAATTTTGTAAAACTTTATTTAATAGAGTATCATCAGTTTCTCGAGAAAATATTTATCGTACGTTTTTAATAGATTTTAATTGAAACAATCGAAGTTTATTTCCATCTATTTATGTATCAAATTCTTTGATCACTAATTATAATGTTTAGTTATAATTTTACAATCAAAGTTGTTCGTTTTAATCAAATATGTATGTGAATTAATACCATTTAATACATAAAAGTTGATCTAAATTCGTTATATATTTATAATTAAGTCGTAAAAATATATAAAAAAATCGCTTTGAAGTTTTAAAAAATCAGTTTATTTAGATTTCAGTTTATTTTAATAGCCCGCAGATGTTAAAAAAACAAACAGTCTTCTTTTTTCAGACTGCAGACGTTTGATCCACCTCTTCTACTGCAGAGGTCTACAGATGTGGTCCGCAGACTGCAGACATTTTGTACCAAAAAAAACAAACAGCACCTAAGTTATGCTACCCTACTTTAAATATAACTTACAATATCGTTATTATAAACCTGTCAATAAAATTTAGAAATTGATTCAAAGTACTTATACAGATTGAACTACTTACGGGAGAGGTGTCTAGAATGGTCACGTTGGGTTTGGTTGTTGGATTTCAGAAAAGCTATATGCCGAAATGGTCCTGCCTCCCAACTGTTCTGTCTGGCTGATCCTTACCTGATAGATCATGAAGTAGACTCTTAGTTAATGACAAATCTAGACTAATAATTAGTCGCAATAGATATTAGACTAAAAGCTAGTGGTAATAATACTAGGTTTCGTCGAAGGAAATCATATTGTTAAGAAGCAAAACACTGCTCGAATTTCGAGTCGTCACTTTAACAAGTGAGTGAATATTTACTTTCATCTTACACATAGATATGAAATATTTTATATAAATTACGTGCTATGTGTGCATATTATCCGTATAGTCTCTATCTATGCTAGATGAAGAATTTTAGATAGGTTTTAAATTTTTTAAACTGTATATGTATTTTATATCTATAAAATATGTTGGGTAAAACATGAGTAGGTGAATGATGAGGGAAGAAAGCTGATATAGAGGAACATTGGCAGTATGGACATAGTCCCTAATAGGTGAACATTGGCAATAATGGACCTAGTACCATATAGATGAGCATTGGCAGCTGCGCCATAACTTGTAGATGTTTTTAATCAGTAATATACTCTAAACATCCTACCAGCTGCACTTTAAGGTGTCACACCCCCGAACCAGACGGCGGAAACGTCCGGGGGCTGTCGTGACTCAATTGAATACCATAACATTGTATATATATGAAACGTAACAACATTCGTCACCATGCATTAATATAGTACAACCAGTAAAGTTTACATGAAGTACATTGTTTAAACATTACATTCCCAAAAATAAATTGTTCATTTCGTACATTAATAAACTGCAAGCCATCAGTGAAAATGATTTCCTTTGATTCACTGGTTCCCTGAGAATACAAGTATTTTGAAAAACGTCAACATATGAAATGTTGGTGAGTTCATAAGTAGTGTTTGAAATCCAATGTTTTGTATTGTTTGAAAACCACCAGAAAATCCGATATTTTCTGAAAATAGTATAGTCAAAAAGGTGTGAAGATCCATAGGTATGCTTGTTTGTTTCTATACTTGTAAAAATTGTTCATTAAAATTGTATGCATTCCGAATCCGTATGTATTGAAAAACCCTAGGAAAACCCGATGTTTTCCTAATTCTTTGAATTACATGAATTTACATTGAAACCATTGCAACGCGTGAAGTTATCAATACCAGGCGACGTTGGATTATTTTTGAGCATGATTATTTGCTACAAACACGCGTTACACAAACGACTAGTCTATAGCAATACTAACGATCCCGTAGGCGTCGTCCGTACTAATCACGTTATCCAACCGCCTTGACTACGTGTAGTCCCACATCCGAAGAGAAAGAGGACACGAAGGCCTCGATAACTCCATTAGCCGGTTGGGGATAAAAAGGTACGAGGGGTCCCAGACCCGCCTCGCATAAAAAGGTAGACTCTACTAGCAATACCAAAGGTCCCTTGGGGACCAGTAGTATACAAGCCATTGAAAGTCCTTTTACGTTGTGTCGGATCGGTAAAACCCAACACTTCGTAAGATAGAGGTCTTCGGGCCTTAAGATCAGGTCATTGGGCTAGCTAGGCTCAACAAACAAGATTTTACATTTTGGGGCCCAAAGATGGTGCGTAGACGTCTGTGCACACTCGCATGTATATTGAATTCCCAAACGTTGTTAGTATGAATCGTAGTGTCGTAGTGTCGTAGTGTCGTCGTGTTAGTAGTTTCGGATTTTTATTGGTTCGAGACCGAACCAATTCGTTTAACAACGACTTTTGGTGTTGTAATGTATTGTATTTCATCGATAGCCACGGTGCCATCATTTGGTCAAATTGCATGTATTGAATTAGCCTTGAAAGTTATCTGTTTTCAGCCCCTCATTGTTTGTAAAATTTACTTTTCAACCCTTTATTTAAATACTTTCCGGTTTGGTCCTTAAATCAATTTTCTTGACATTTTAACACCAAAAATTATTGAAATTAATATTTTTTCAGCATATTTTTCATAGAAACAGCTTAAGTCCCTGAAATTTCAGTTTTCTCGGTTATAACCCTTCTTTTTCGCAATTTTGACAATTTTGGCCCAAATTGTAAAAATTTTGCAACTTTGGTCCTTTTTAAATTTAAAAAGCATTTTAAACCTTTGAAAAGGACTTGGAACACTTATAGTCCACTGTTTTACAGAAAAACACAGTTTTGGCCCTCCAAAACAGAAAATTTCGCATAATGGGCCTCATTGGGCCGAAAATGTCATTTTTAGCCCATTAAGCTTGAAATTTATGTTTTTAATTCTCTAAATGAGTATATTTCCAGAAATGGTTTTATTGAAACTGTTTTGACACACCTTATCCATCAGAATTCGTGATATGTCAATTTGGGCCCTTAATTTTGTATTTTTCACATTTTAGGTCCAAAAATTGTGTTTTTAGCCCAAAGAAATTATTACTAAACCACTTAGCTATTTTTCTAGAAACACTTAGTATGTAGAAATATAGTAGAGGCTAAAATCATTTAACATAAGGTATATCTTGGTTTTGAGGGGTTTTATGGCTAAATCCAACATTATAACTCACAAAAGCACACATATAAGCATGGAAATCATACAAAGCATACAAAACACATATAGATCTACACTTTCACTTGTATTCCCCCCCCCCCCAAAAAAAAAACTCATAAAAACCGAAAATAGGGGGTATGAAGCTCACCTTGGGTGTTGATTCGGTTTTTGAAGAAAGAATGGAAGAAATGAAGTGATGTTTCACTCTAGCACCCTTTGATGATGAATTCGAGTTTATGGAGTTCTAAGACACAAGTTTATGATTTCATGAGAGTTAAGAGGAGATTTTTGAAGACAAGAAAGAGTCCAAAGCATGGATCCAAGCATTAACTTACCTAGATAATGATTTTGGTGATGGATTCTCCTTGTGAAGCTCTTGATTCACGAAAATTTTGAAGGAGGAGAAAGGAATGCTCTTCAAGTCTTAGAGAGATTGGAATTGAATTTTTGTGATGTGTATGTGTGTATCCTCGACCGAGAGTGAGAGGGAGAGGAAGAAGAGATAACCTTTGAAGTGATATACATGGAGATATGGGATAAGTTGCATGGATATGCAAAAGACAATAATGAAGTGGCAAAGCAAAGTCAACTCTCTTCCTTTTCTTGGGTTTGGGCCTTGGGCCGAGATTTTTGGAAGGGAAAAGGAAAATTTTGGGCCCTTGCTTCTAAGCCCAATGTTAGAGTTAATTTGGGTATGTTTTAAGTCTAAAAGAATGTGGTAGGATTTTTATATTTTTATTGGACTAGTTTAGGTTATTCATGTATCAAGGCTTTTAATTCATTTCATTCTAGGCCCAACATGGCCCAAAATGTTGAAATAAATTAGTGTGGGTCCAATTAGAGCCCAATTAGGGTTCTAAGCCCATGATAGTCTAATTGGAAGCTTATTGGTCCATTTGGATCCAATAAGGAAGTCCTAGTCCAAAATGGACTTAAACAAGGACTTCTAGGGTCTCCAATCGTTTAATGACTATTTGTAGTACTTGTATGATGCCTTTGATTGGAGTTTTTGATGTCATAATAGTAGGTGTCAATCATGTTCTTAAGTTTTGGATTCACATTAACTTGAGTGTATAGATTACATAACACAAAATTTCCAGTTGTGACATCATCCCTCCGTTAGAGGGAATTTCGTCCCGAAATTCTGTTTGAAAGCTAGATTTGAGAATGCTAGAATAGGTGAGGGTACTTTTGCTTCTTTTGATCTTCGCGTTCCCAAGTGAATTCTGGCCCACGCTTTGCGTTCCACCGTACCTTCACGATCGGGATGCGACTCTGTTTAGTACGCTTCACCTCCCTGTCCATGATTTCGACTGGTTCTTCGACGAACAAGAGATTCTCATTGATTTCGATTTCGTCAAGAGGAATGACAAGGGTTTCGTCTGATAGGCACTTCTTTAGGTTAGAGACATGAAACACGGGGTGTACACCGTTTAGCTGCGCGGGTAGTTGTAGTCTGTAGGCTACTGGACCTATTCGGGCGACGGTTTCGAAAGGTCCAATGTATCGCGGGTTTAGCTTTCCCCGTTTTCCGAAACGTATAACCCCTTTACAGGGTGAGACTTTCAACAATACTCGATCACCAACCTGGAATTCTAAGGGCTTTCGCCGTTTATCGGCGTAGCTCTTTTGTCGGTCACGCGATGCTTGTAATCGAGCTCTGATCTAAACGATCTTTTCTGTGGTTTCGCGAATGATCTCCGGTCCTGTTAGTGCCCTGTCCGACGTATGCATTTTTGCTAGCTGGGTGTCACCTACTTCAGCCCAACATAACGGTGATCTACATTTACGCCCGTACAGTGCTTCGAAAGGAGCCACCTTGATGCTCGAATGGTAACTATTGTTATATGAAAACTCGATCAACGGTAGGTGGGTATCCCAAGACTTTCCAAAGTCTATCACACATGCACGAAGCATGTCTTCAAGCGTTTGAATGGTTCGTTCACTTTGACCGTCCGTTTGTGGGTGATATGCGGTGCTCATATCGAGATGAGTTCCCATTGCCTTGTGGAGTGATTGCCAAAAGCGCGACGTGAACCTACTGTCCCTATCCGAGATGATAGATGTTGGTATTCCGTGGAGTCTCACGATCTATCGAATGTATAAACGCGTCAATCTCTCCATCTTGTAAGATTCTTTAATTGGCAGGAAATGGGCAGATTTCGTCAGTCGGTCAATTATTACCCATATGGTGTCTAATCCATCCGACGTTTTGGGTAGCTTGGTCACGAAATCCATAGAAATCCCCTCCCATTTCCACTCAGGGATTGTCGGTTGCTGTAACAATCCTGAAGGTTTCTGGTACTCCACCTTTACTTTGGCGCACGTAAGGCACTTACCCACATAGGTCGCGATTTTTGCCTTCATGTTAGACCACCAATAGTGTTGTTTAATGTCCAAATACATCTTGTCCGAATCGGGATGAATGGAGTATCGTGTCTTGTGGGCTTCCTTCATAACGGTCTCCCTAAATCCTCCGATTTTTGGGACCCAAATACGGTTCATGAAGTAGTATACCCCATTCTCTCTTGCTTCTAGGTTCTTTTCCATCCCGCGCAATGCCTCGCTAATTCTATTTTCCGTTTTCATAGCCTCCGACTGGACTGATGCGATTTGAGTGGCCAGATGAGATTGAATGGTTATCGAGTGCGTTTTCGTATGGCGATTAGTGTACTCCTTCCGACTTAATGCATCAGCTACCACGTTGGCCTTACCTGGATGGTACTTGATCTCGCATTCTTAGTCGTTTAGCAATTCCACCCATCTTTGTTGTCTCATGTTCAGCTCCTTCTGATTCAAGATGTGTTGGAGGCTCTTGTGGTCCGTGAAGATGGTGCACTTTGTACCGTACAGGTAGTGCCTCCAAATTTTTAGAGCAAAGACCACGGCTCCCAGTTCTAGGTCATGGGTCGTGTAATTTACTTCGTGCGTCTTTAGTTGGCGGGACGCATATGCTATCACTCTTCCACGTTGCATGAGAACGCAACCTAAGCCCTGATTCGACGCGTCATAGTAGACTACAAAATCTTCCGTTCCTTCAGGTAGAGATAGTACAGGAGCACTACAGAGAGCTTGCTTCAAGGTTCGAAACGCAATCTCTTGTCGGTCTGTCCACTTGAATGGCACGCCCTTTTGCGTAAGCAAGGTAAGCGGCTTGGCGATCTTAGAGAAGTTTTGGATGAATCTCCTATAGTAGCCTGCTAGGCCTAAGAACTGACGAATTTCTGTGGGCGTAGTCGGAGTTGCCCATCCTTCCACAACTTTGACCTTAGAGGGGTCCACATGAATTCCGTCTTGGCTAACCACGTGGCCGAGGAAATTCACACTCCGGAGCCAGAACTCGCACTTGGAGAGTTTGGCGTAAAGCTTTTCCGATCGCAGAGTGTCTAGAATTTGTCGGAGATGTTGGCCATGCTCCTCTTTGCTTCGAGAATAGACGAGGATGTCATCGATAAATACAATGACGAAGTTGTCAAGGAACGGTTGACAGATTCGATTCATTAGGTCCATAAATGCGGCAGGTGCATTTGTTAGACCGAAGGGCATTACGACGAGTTCATAATGTCCGTAGCAGGTTCGGAAAGTGGTTTTAGGAATATCCTCTTCTCGGACTTTGAGTTGGTGGTATCCGGACCGTAGATCTATTTTAGAAAAATAACTCGCTTCTTGGAGCTGGTCGAATAGATCATCGATTTGTGGGAGTGGGTAGCGGTTTTTAATAGTGAGTTTATTTAACTCTCTGTAATCGATGCACATTCTGAAAGATCCGTCCTTCTTTTTGACAAAGAGCACCGGAGTTCCCCATGGCGAGTAGCTAGGTCGGATAAATCCCTTGTCCAGAAGCTCGCTGAGTTGGCTGGACAATTCCTGCATTTCAGCAGGAGCCAACCGATATGGTGATTTAGCGAGAGGGGTCGCTCCTGGAACAAGGACGATTCGGAACTCAACCTGTCTCTCTGGGGGTACTCCTGGAAGATCTTCAGGAAACACGTCCGGGAATTCACACGCTACCGGAATATCTTGGATGTTAGTTTCTTCTTTGGTCTTGTCCACTATGCGAGCCAAGAACGCCAAATTGTTCTTTCGCAGATGTTTTTGTGCTTTGATATACGAGATAAGACGAAGATTCGTACTGGGTTTGTCTCCGTAAATTACTAGGGTTTCGTGATTCGGGAGACGAAGGCGAATGGCCTTCTCGTGGCACATAATCTCAGCATGGTGGGGGCTTAACCAATCCATGCCGATAATCACATCGAAACTCCTAATTGATACTGGCATTAGGTCTATTCGAAAAACGTGCTGGTTAAGGGTTAGGGTACATCCGATGTAGATCTCCCCAGTGGATTCGGTTTTCCCATTGGCCATTTCCACCGTATAGGTTTCATTTAGCTTCTGGGGTTGTTGCTTTAATAAATGTTTAAACTTCTCGCTCACGAAACTTCGCTCCGCTCCGGTATCAAATAAGATGCATGCATAAGTGTGGTTTAGGAGGAATGTACCGGTCACAACTGTGGGGTCCTGAACTGCATCACTCTGACCCATAGTCAGCATTCTTCCTGCTCCTCTGTTTCCTGAGTTGTTGTTAGGGCAATCTCGGTTTCTGGGGAGCGATTCTCCCTCGCGGGATTCGCTGGTGGGACGTGGGGATCCTGTTGCACTTCGCCAACAGGAGATGCGACGTGACCCATGTCCGGGGCCTGATCCTCCTCCATGTCATCGTCGGTCTCCTCGAACTCGTAGTCGGTGTCCATGTATTCGTCAGGTTCAACGCTGTGGACTCCCTCTTGATTCCCCTCTGGTTCGTCTTCAACTACCCCGTGTGCCCCTAGGGCTTGGTGAAACTGAACGCCCTGATGTTCTCCCTCCATGAAGACTGGGAGAAAGTATACGAATAAGCTATCACTTTCCTATGACTCTACCGCTATGGCACAAGCTAAACAGACGTTCTCTTTTCGGTAGTAGGGGTATAGTTTTAGGTTCCCTAGCTATCCTGATCTCATCAGGACGTGTGTTAGTTATACTTTGGAGAGAGTGTAGTTGATCATGCTACATCCACTCCTTGGTACCACTAAGAACAGCCCTGAATTTAACCGAGACACTAGTATTATTTTTGTTTGGTTCGGCATTATGTTCCTATTCCTAATGCAAGCAAGGGTGTTTTATTTACGTGTTTTGTTCAGAGTTATGTTAGTCCCTCTTTTTGGTTTATAGTTGCATATCAATGTGTGGCTTGACATGCTAGTTCACTATAAACAAAGCTCTGATACCAACCTATCACACCCCCGAACCAGACGGCGGAAACGTCCGGGGGCTGTCGTGACTCAATTGAATACCATAACATTGTATATATATGAAACGTAACAACATTCATCACCATGCATTAATATATGATGAGATTAATAAACCTTTTAATCTTTGAAGATCGATAAGATCTTGAACAGGTTATGAAAACAATGACGATATAAACACAGTAAAATTATGGAACAAGAATGAATCAAACGTGTTGAATGATTAAAACAAAATCCTCAGAAGAGCTCGATTAAGAACATCAACTGTAGAGGATTGGAAGGTTACAAGTATGATCAAAGAAACCTTTAGTCGTCTGGAAAATATCGTATTCTCAGATCTCTCAAAACCTTAACCTAATATGCATGCAAGCATAAGCTTATATACAAAGCATAAAAGACACACGGTTGGACAAGCCCAAACCGTAATACAAAGAATTATAAACAAACGAGCCCAAAAGACGCAATCTTCTAAGCCCAACAATCTCCCCCTTTGCGTCAATTTGGGGCGAGATCTTCACTCTGTCTTCAAAGCAGATGGCTTCTTTACCGTTTGAAAAATTTTCGGTATCAAAGCTAGAATATGATGCCTGAAGGTAATATACCAACGAAGCATATCTGTAAAGTTCTTCTTATCTGCTGTTGTATTCTGTTTGCATCGGTGAATGATATTGATGATGTGCTCCAGACACTCTGTAGAGAACAGATGCTTGTCTACCAACGCAAACAGAAACTTGTGCTTATCCCCCCTTGTGAACATAACTGTCAGATTGGAAGAATCAATCTGCCCCAACTTCATTTTATGGACATCTCCGGTTTTGGAAGTGGGCTTGACAGTCGGTTTCTTATTCATCACCTTTGCTATTTCCTGATCCATAGTGGCTAGCTCATGGACATAGGAAGCCAACATTCTTTTAAGATGAGAAAGTATTGGTTCATATTCTCTCTGGTTGGAGAGAAGAATGTTGTATAGCAGGATCCAATCGTGGGGGTTCAGACTGGGAAGATCTGCCAGAGAAATAAGATGTTCGGTGTTGGCAGTTCCTCTGTTGATTTTGAAATTGACGTTTACAAATTTCCCAGTTTGGGTTGGTTTCAGTACCTTGACTCTTATAATTTTCTGGGCGCTCCAAGTCAAGTACTGAGGTTGACCGAATTTCAGATAGAAATCGATAAGCTCCCTGTCAACCTTCGGGTTCGGATGAGGGACGTTTGCAGTGACATCAAAGCAGTGAAAAGTGAAGGCTTTACGCGTAATGGGCATGTCGAACTGCGAGTCTTTGGAGTTTTCACACTCAAAAGATGCAATCGGTTCCAACCAATAAATAGAAGGAAACTCAATTGCTTGAGTGATGAGTGTGTCTCTGTCCCAATCTGGGAACAAAGTCTTTTTAGCTTGAATTGCCTCCTCATCCTCCCGGATTTTCCTTTCTCTGGCTTCTGCCTCACGAGCTATCTTCAATGTTTCATCAAGCTCTCTGTCCCGTTTCTTGCGTTGAAGAGCTTCAGTAATGGTTTCATCTGATTCTGATTCGCTCTCAACTAGGACATGTTTACCAGAACCCGAAGCTACATTACCCTTCGGTTCTTGTTTGGACATACCTTCCTCTCCCCCTTGTCTCGGAAGAACATGCTTCTCCGAGACACCCTTCATTTCACTTAGGATAGTGATCGCCGGAAGGAGTTTCGCCTGGAGATGCTGACGAATAGTGAGGGTTAGGAAGGGATCATGGGAGTCAAGAACACCGGTTAACATATTTTTAATGTCACCAGCGCAACTCTGAAGAACTGCCTGTTGAGTTTGAAGTAAAGTGATTTCTTGTTGTGCCTGGGCCAGTTGAACTTTCTGTAAGTCAATAGTTGCCTGGTGCTTGATAACTTCTTCCTTCAGGGTGCTCTCGGCTGCTAAAGAGGCAAAACGTGAATCCAAAGATTTGAGAATTGAAGTGGATTCAGTTTTGAGGTCAGCACGCAGAGCCTCAAATTTCCTGGTTTCTCCCTGAAGGGTGGCTGCGAACGAGTCTACTGACGCTTGAAATTTGGAAGCATTTGAATCAGCATGAGCCTTGAGAGAATCAAGAAAGATCTGAGTTGTATGAACAACCTCAGAAACTTCCTTAGTGGCTTTGGAGCATGAGGCTGCTGAATTGTCTACAGCGTCAGTAGAGCGATCCAAGGCTTCGGTGTAAGTCTGGATTGCTGACTCGATGAAAGCCTTCAGCACAGCACCCCCATATGCTTTACTGTCAGCCAGCAGACTGTCGAGTTTTGCGTGAATCTCTTGAAGTTGCTGACTTGACACAGGGGTATCTGTATCGGTGTCGGTAGGGATCCGGTAAGGGCTGTAATAGATGGAATCAAATTCATCATCATCACCCCCTAGGGTAGCACCGGAGGTGGAAGATGGAGAAGGGGAGGATTGAGGGTTGATGACCGGGGTTTCAACCACAGAAGCAGCCCCCGTATCAGATACGTTGACCGTTACTGGTGGTTGGGTTGTGGTTATGGTGATAGATTATGTGATAATAGGTTGGGAGATAGAAGATAAAGGTTGAGAAATGGTGAAAGGAATAGTGGTTTCGGTTGAGGTTTGGGAAATTGATGTTGGAACAGAACTTGAGATGTTCTGTTTGGGTGATTGGGTTGGGGTTGAAAATTTTGGGGAAGTAGGAAGAGAAGGAGATTTGGTAATTTGGGGAGATTTAGGTGGGGTAGGTGAGTTTTGTGGAGACGAAACGGGTGCAGTTTCGGGTTGAGGATTAACGTCTGGTGGGGTAGGTGAGTTTTGTGGAGACGAAACGGGTGTAGTTTCGGGTTGAGGATCAACATCTTCTGTTTCGGATGGTGCATTCTGTTTTGATTTAGAAGGAGATCCTTTGGCTCTTTTAGCCATCTTCTTGACCTTTTTCGATCTCGGCTGAGAAGGTGCCTCTGCCTCGGATTTGCGTTTGGAGGACCTTCTCTTTTTCTCCTTTTGGGGTGCGGGTTCCTTCATCTCAGCCTTCTCCTTTTTGCTCGCTCTTTTGCCTCGGTTAGCAGGCTGATCCAGAGCCTCAAGAGCTGCACGTTGTTCCTCGGAAAGAACCCTAGGAGGCAGGGGGGTTCTGGAGCTGTAGTCCGCCATAATCTTGCTGTGGGGCGTGACACATCTGTACATGGACTCAGGGATTAGTCCATAGTGGAGGAACTTACTTGGATCCGAGAGAATGATTTTCTTGGTGTGGTATGTGGCAATTGAAGCCATAAGAACATCCTTCATGACAGGGATGTCAAGAGAATCAATGGCTCTCCTGGTGATGAGGGTCCAAAACCTGGCGCATGAAATTTCTGAGTGCCTTGCGGTAGAGTTGAGACTCTGAACCACTTGAGACCAGAGAATCGACCCATAGTCCAGATTGATCCCGTTGTAAAGCCCATACAGCATTGTGAGAAATCCTTTGCTAGTGGTGTCGGAACCACCACATCGCTCCGCTAAACCCTTAATTAAAAGGGTAAGCAATCCATTCCACTGAGATGGAAGACATGATTTCTTGACTTTGCCAACAGATGTTAGAACATCTGTATACCCCATCTCATACATCATCTTAAAAATCTGGGCGGTTGTGATGAAGTCTGGTGAAATAACAGAAGCATCTACGGCAAGCCCTAGAAGAGAGCAAAACCGTGCTTTGGAAACGGAAGTCTTCTTGTCGTGAATAGAGAAATAGATACGGTCTTTGTGTTTGTCATAGCTTGTTGTGGAGTAGACTTGAGATAGCAGGGACATAGGAACTGCCTCCACCTGCGTTAATGCCAATACCAATGGGGAATATGTGAGGCATTCCACCACGTAGAGCATATATGAGTCATAGACGTATGGAGACAAATCTATGATCATGTTCTGATTTGGTTTGATTGCAAGAAAAGAAGAAGAAGCAGACTGATCGTGAGTGGAAGAAGAAGTCGCCATTGTTGAGTTTTTGGAAGAAGATGAACAGGGGCAACTTTTTCAGAGAGATAATGCTTTGAGAGGTAACTGCCAAAGAACACGATCACGTCTTATTTATACCGTTCCCAGGAGAGAGAAAATCGTGATGATTAGGAACCCAAAACGTCGCCTGAAAAAGCGCGATTAGAAGTTATGGTGTATTCAATGAAGACGTCAGCACACGTGGGGCTGAAACGAATCCTTTGCACGCGCCCAAATCTTTTTCGTACCGTTTGAAATCCCTTGTGCCCTTGTTTGGTTACAGTTGAGACTTAGAACCATGTGCCAAACAGTAATTAGAATGTGGGAAAATAATTCCGTGCATAAGAGTGTGAAAGACAAGGAAATAAGTCTAATGTGTTTGGTAGTGCGTGTTGTCTAAATAAAAGACAGAAGGCAGAAGATTCCGGGCAAGAATCGCTTCCTTCAGAGTCAAGAGAGACCTGAAGTGTTTGTGTGGTGTCCCGAGAAATACGATCAGTTGTTTTTAGAGAAACAATGAAAGGCGTCTTCTGTTGATGGCTAAGAGGTGGCTGAACTCAAACCAAACATTAAGTCTTGACATAAAACTAAGTGTTGGTAGAGTTACCTGTGAGACCGATGTGATCTGTTGAACAGGTAGGTGGGAAGTATTCTGTGATGGGAATGATATAGACAGAAATCTCAAAATAAATTAAACTGGATCTCTTTGGGAAGAAATGTCTTAGGACGAGACAGTTTCATAAAAGATCACTCATAAAGAAGATTTCCAAGTAAAAGCTTGAGTTAATAACTCACCGTCAATTCTATTTAGGTGTTGGATTTTGGGTTTCACTCAGAACGTGGTAATCGAATCTAAGATCATGAACTCAGATGTTGTGCAACCATAAGCCTCAGTGGTAAAGACCGAGAGCATCAAGGGTTACTTTGGGGAGCGAATGTAAGTGAAGAAGTTGAAGAGATGGTTAAGAGACCGAACGTACCTTCTGCTACATAAATGGGACAAAGCAGAGCAACTCATGTTTCAGATGAGTAAAAGAAGGTAGCTCTAGACCGAATATGAGAGAATAGCCTGATTGGGAAGAAACGATAGGTATTGATCGAATCATTAAGGCATGCTCGAGGTCATAGAGGCTTGGGACAACATACAGCAGCATGCTTCTAGGGACGTCTAACTAGTCTTATAAGAGAAAAACATACCTGGATGAACGTTCCATAAGGCCATACTTGTATTCACTTGAGCAAGAAGTACATATACTAGAAATATGAAATATTTTTGAAATTTTGAAATTTACTTAGAGATAAATAAATACTGAAAGACAAAATATTTTTGTTAATTTTTAATTTTCTGAAAAAGAAATAAAAACAGAAAGATAAAATATTTTTGTTAAATTTGAATTTTCTGAAAAAAAAAAAAAAAAAACAGAAAGATAAAATATTTTTGTTAAATTTGAATTTTCTGAAAAAGAAATAAAAAAAATAAAATATAGACAAAGAAAAGAAGCAGAGATTTGGAAGAACCGAGCGGTTTGATTGAATGAGCGCCTATATTGTAGAGGCAGAGAGAGACCGAGCGATCTGGTTGATTTGGTTCCGTTATGTTACTAGAGCAGAGAGCAACAGAGCATTCTGCTAGGTTCGGTTCTTTGATTTTGCCAGAGCAGAGAGTAACCGAGCGGTCTGGTGGATTCGGTTCCTTGATTGTACTAGAGCAGAGAGCAACAGAGCGTTCTGCTAGGTTCGGTTCCTTGATTTTGCCAGAGCAGAGAGTAACCGAGCGGTCTGGTAGGTTCGGTTCTTGAATTTGACCAGAACAGAGAGCAACCGAGCGGTCTGTTAGGTTCGGTTCTTGAATTTGACCAGAACAGAGAGCAACCGAGCGGTCTGTTAGGTTCGGTTCTTGAATTTTACCAGAACAGAGAGTGACCGAGCGGTCTGTTAGGTTCGGTTCTTGAATTTGACCAGAACAGAGAGCAACCGAGCGGTCTGTTAGGTTCGGTTCTTGAATTTGACCAGAACAGAGAGCAACCGAGCGGTCTGTTAGGTTCGGTTCTTGAATTTTATTTTATTTTTTTTTATTTTTTTTTTATTTTTATTTATTTATTTTTTATTTATTTTATTTTATTTTTTTTTTAAATAGAGACATGAGGATTTGGGACCGATTCTGCAACCATCATGCCTAAGCCTTGCAATATCTGATTGAATGATGCTTCAGGAAGAGCTTTTGTAAAGATATCAGCCAGCTGATCAGTGGTTCTTACGAAGTGAACTTCGACATTTCCATCTTCCACATGATCTTTGATGAAGTGATACCGTAGTGCTATGTGTTTGGTTTTGGAGTGTTGCACTGGGTTATGACAAATCCTAATTGCACTTTCGGAGTCAAAATATAGTGGGATCTTCTTCATATTGAGTCCATAGTCTCGAAGTTGACTTTGGATCCAAATCACTTGTGATGTGCATGATGCGGCTGCAATGTATTCTGCTTCGGCTGTAGATAGCGACACACATGTCTGTTTCTTGGATTGCCAGCTAACTAACTTCCCGTCAAGAAATTGACATCCACCGGTCGTGCTTTTTCGGTCGAGTCCACATCCTCCAAGGTCAGCATCGGAATAGGCTTGAACGAAGAAGCCTGAGTTGGATGGATACCAAAGACCTAAGGAGGTGGTTCGCTTGAGATATCGGAGGATGTTCTTCACTGCAAGCATGTGAGGTTCACGGGGGTTTGCCTGAAATCGAGCACAATAACACACAGAAAACATGATATCAGGTCTGCTAGCAGTAAGATACATTAACGATCCAATCATTTGACGATAGAGCGTGATATCAACAGCTGGTTTGTCTAGAGATGGGTTAAGCTTAGTGCCGAATGCCATTGGGACTTTGACTTTTGAGTCTCCCATCATACCGAACTTTGCTAGGAGAGTCTTCGTGTAAGCTTCCTGATTAATAAAGATGCCTTCGGGTCCCTGTCTTATGTTTAAACCAAGGAAAAAGTTAATAGGACCCATTGAGCTCATTTCAAACTTAGTCTCCATCAGCTTTCTGAATTCAGCCGTTAAGCTTGGATTTGTGGAGCCAAAGATGATATCATCGACATAAATTTGAACTATCATAAGGTGGTTACCTTCCTTTTTGCGAAAGAAGGTTGGGTCAACCGAACCTTGTTTGAATTTAGACATCTTTAAAAATTTTGTAAGCGTTTCATACCAGGCTCTCGGAGCTTGTTTAAGGCCGTACACAGCTTTATCCAGAATATAGCAATGATTTGGATGCTTTTCGTTCACGAATCCAGGAGGTTGCTCTACGTACACCGTCTCTTCAAGTTCTCCATTGAGAAATGCACACTTGACGTCCATTTGGAAAACTTCAAAGTTCTTGTGAGCAGCATAAGCTAGGAATATTCTAACAGATTCTAGCCGAGCTACTGGAGCGAAAGTCTCTTCGTAGTCTATCCCTTCCTCTTGACAATATCCCTTGACCACCAGACGAGCCTTGTTCCGTATAACATTACCTTCCTTGTCCATTTTGTTCCTAAAGACCCATTTGAGACCAACAACCGAAGCATCTGGAGGAGTTGGAATTAGGCGCCAGACTTTGTTTCTTTCAAATTCGTTCAACTCGTCTTGCATCGCTTGAACCCAATCAGAGTGGTCGAGAGCAGTGTTAACTGTCTTTGGTTCAACTTTTGATACGAATGAATTGAACATGCAAAACTCTACCTTTGAAAATAAGGAAGTCTGTTTTGCCTTCAGTTGTGATTGGGTCAGAACCTTTTCAGATACATCCCCAACTACCTGAGAGACAGGATGATCTCTGGTCCATTTGATAAGAGGAGGGTAATTTGGATCAACGGTTGGGTCTAAGTCGGCATTGATTATTTCTTCTAGTTCAGATTGGCTGTCATAACCGAGTGTCACATCGTCATGTTCTACCTCAGTTGGTGTACTTTGGAAGATATGAGGTTCGTGTGATTCTAGTGAGCCTGAGCTTGCTGGTGTTGAGATCCCTTCGGTTGAAGTTGTGGAATTTGGCTCCCCCTGGACTTGAGCGTTTGGCTCCCCCTCGACTTGTGTGCATGGCTCCCCTTCGACTTGTGTGCATGGCTCCCCTTCGACTTGTGTGCATGGCTCCCCCTCGACTTGAGCACTTGGCTCCCCCTCGATTTGAGCTTCGTTGGAAGGAGAGTCGTTACAGATTGATTCTTCTTCATACATTCTCCTTGCAGCATCTTCAACAATCTGCTCCATGTGATCAACTTTGTTATCTGCTGCACCAGCTTCAGAAAGTGAAGCATTCTCTGGTTCGTCAAAGAGCTCCAGAAATGTCTCGAATAGATTAGCAACCGAGACTGTAACCATGCCATTTGGAGGAAAGATTTCCCCAGTGATATTTTCTTTAGCCTGCAGCTTCTTGACATAGTTGTCGTCAAAGGTCACATAATACGTCTCTTCAATTTTTCTTGAACGCTTGTTTAGGACCCTGTATGCCTTGGATGTGAGAGAGTAACCCAGGAAAATTCCTTCGTCGGCTTTGACATCAAACTTGTTGCGGTGTTCTTTAGAGTTGAAGATGAAACACCTTGAGCCGAACACATGAAAAAATTTCACATTTGGCTTCCTGTTGTTCAATATCTCATATGGGGTGAGTGCGAACCTTTTGTTGAGATATGACCTGTTCTGTGTAAAACAAGCAGCACAAATAGCATCAGCCCAAAAATAAAGAGGTAAAGAAGCGAAACTTAGCATAGTTCGGGCAGCTTCACACAAGGATCGGTTTCGTCTTTCGACTATTCCGTTCTGTTGTGGTGTGTAGGGAGCTGAGAAATTATGACTAATTCCCTTCTCTGCAAGAAACTCTTCAAACTCCCTGTTCTTGAATTCGAGACCATTGTCGCTTCGGATGTTGCGAACAACCTTTTTGAGTTGTACTTCAATTTGCGTAATAAACGTTTTCAGCTTTTGAGTCGCTTCAGATTTGAGCTTTAGAAAGAACACCCATGTAAATCGAGAAAAGTCATCAACGATAACAAGAATGTACTTGCTACCACCGATGCTTTCGATAGATGAAGGACCACACAAATCAATATGAATTAATTCGAGTGGTTCAACAACTTTTGTGTTGATAATAGATGGATGACTTTGACGACTCTGCTTTCCCATTTCGCATGCAGCACATAGATGATCCCTGTCGAACTTGAGTAATGGAAATCCCCTTACATGACCCCCTGTAACAAGACGATTGATATCTTTGAAGTTAAGATGAGATAATCTTCGGTGCCACAACCAGCTTTCATTGGATTGCGCTTTTGACAACAAGCATACAACTGGATTTCCTTTGATGGGTTTCATGTTTAAGGGAAACATTTCACCCTTTCGCTCTGACTTGAGAATTAGTTTATTTGACTTTTTCTCTATAATCTCTGAACCTTCATCATCGAATGAGACTTTGAGACCTGTGCCTCCAACCAGTTGAGATACACTAATGAGGTTGTGTTGGAGTCCTTCCACATATGCCACCTTCCTTATTGAGAAATCCCCATTGGTTATCATTCCGTATCCCTTTATGGTGCCGAAAGAATTGTTTCCGAACTTGACGTTGCCACTATTTGCAAGCGATCTGTACTCCCTAAGCTCTTCTTTCCTTCCTGTCATGTGACGTGAGCAGCCACTATCAATGTACCATTCTTCGTCGAACTGCTCGTCACTTATAACCTGCAAAATTTAGAGAGATTTAGGAACCCAAAGTTTCTTGGGTCCACGTGAGCTTTGCATGGAAACAGGAGCAATGAGAGAGATATCAACAAGATAAGTTCTTTTTACGAGAGTTGTTTTATCTTTCCTTTTAATGGTGTACACTTTTATTTTGTTAAGATTAGTAGTGTTAGATTCGGTCTTTGGTGTGGATTTATTGACCTTCTGCTTCCACTTTTGCTCAGTTGGTGATTGAGATTTAGAACAAAATCGATATGAAACAGAGGGTGAAGAAGAATTAGAAGAATGAGAAGAATTAGACTTAAAAGGAGACTCTAGATGACCCTTTTGTTTTTGATCATTGGAGGAACCGACCTTAGAGTTTTGTACTCTTTTGTCTTCAGAACCGAACCTTTGTGTTTGGTTCGAGCCACTTTTGGAACAGAACCTTTGGTTCTGGTTGATATCCTTTTCAGAACCGAACTTCTGCTTTCGGTTGTTATCCTTTTGTGAACCGAACCTCGGCTTTCGGTTTTTGGGACTTTCAAGCTTTTCCGCAGGAATGTTTTCATACTTTAGATTCTTGTCTTGATGAGTGAAGTATGCATTCTGGGAACGCCAGAATTGTTTCCTTTCAGAAAGGTTCTTCCGGTATCTATTGTTCCTTTCTATCTTCCTGTTCCGTATCTGAGATGGTTGATGATGAACATTTGCTTTCGTTTTTGCTGACTCCTTGACCGGTTCCATTTGAACTGCGGTAGAATTACTTTGAGTTGAATAAGCCGAAGGAATGGTTTCTTTTGGTGAGTGAACATCCTTCTGAGAAGTATCTTTTGTACCGCTAGTGCTCGGCTCACTGAAGTTATTTGGCTTATTCAATGGTTCGGGTATGTATCTTCCTTTGCTCTTCCACGAAGTTCGTTCAGATAAACCAATGGTTTCGTCTGCATTATCAATAGGAGCTTCCCAGAAGTATTCATCACAGCCATCAGCATTGTCTTTGTCTACAATGGCTGCAAGTTCGGCTGTTTGATGTTCAGTTACTCCTGTTACCTTGTATACTTGATTTGGAGAAGTCCTGACCTTTTGATACACAACAGCTTTATCAACTAATTTTGGGGATTTTTGATGGGACAACCGAGCGAACTCTACCGAATTTTCAGAAATAAGATTCTTGTGATTTTCTGGCTCGGTTTTAATAAATTCTGAGCAGTCAACCGTGTCCTCTACAGAAATTTCACTCATATTGTCATCCTCATCAAGCTCAGATGCATTTTCAACATCAATTTTGTTTTCTGAGCTTACTTTGGTGTTTAAAGAGTCAAATTTTTGCATGGTTTCGGTCCTCAGTTTAAGTCTGTCATTTTCATCCAAAAGATTTTTAAGCATGAGCTTGTGGTCTTTAGATTTAATGAAGGACTCAATTTTGTCCAGTCCATACATGTAGGTGGGATTTATGTTATCAGATGATATCACACTTTCACAGTTATAAGCTTCGGCATCGATTTCATCTTCCTTAAATTCCAGGAAGGGCAAAATCATGCGGTGAATTCTTTGGCCTATTTCACAATCCAAGTGGAGCTGAGTAATATTAGAATACAGACGTTTAGCAATTAAACAAAAAACATTTCGTTGTTTTAACAATTTCAAATTGTCTCTTTGCAAATAAATGTTTTCATCTTTAACTCTGACTAATTCCGATTCCTTTAACTCTATCCACATTCTCCGCTCCTCACTCTTCGACGCTGCCCTGCTCAATTGCTCAGTTAGGTTAGAATTTGTGACCCGAGTTTGAGTTAAGCTACTATCTAGATGAGATATTCTTGTATTAACACCTTTTAGTTCTTTCTCATAAGAGGATGATGGTATTTTACATGAAACAAAAACAGATTGTACCTTCTTTATCAGTTCATCCAGCTCATTGAACTGCTGGCTGAGTGGTTTAGCTGTGAAGCACATGTCCTCCTTTGCATTCTGTCCATCATGACCTCCATCGGTGTTGTATCCCCTCAATTGAGATACACCAGAAACCATAAGGCATTTACCACCACTGCCTTCTTCCTTAGACACAAACGCCTTTCCATGAGTAGGCTGTCTCACTTCCTCGTCTTCTGAGTCGGTAGACCAAACTTCCGTGCTACCGAACTCACCACCTGGAACAGAACCCTGCACAATAAAAGCATTACTAGTCGGGTTAGCAGCGGACTTCTTCTTTCTCAACTCATCTAGCCTTTTCTGCAACACAGCTTCCTCATTGTTTCCATCATCTTTCTCAGCCATTTTCTTGAGGACACAGTCCTTAGCATAATGATTTTTCCCACCACAGTAGAAACAGCTCACTCCAGAGTCGCCGTCAACCTTCGGTTCCTTCTTGTGCTCCTCAACTTTCGGTTCATTAACCACCTTTTCAGAGCTATAACTTCCCTGCCAGTTTCGGTTTTTGTTGCTGGGAAATTTCTTCTTTATGAACCTTTTGGGATTGGATACCATCAAGGCATAATCTTCTGATGTGAGATCATATTCTTCCAAGCTGAGATCTTCATCCTCCATGACAGCTTTACTTTTTGACAAGAGAGCCAACGAACCGAGACCAGAAACGACATTTTTCTCTTGCACAACGTTTTTCTCTTGAGACTTGAGAATTCCCACCAGTTTCGCCAAAGAGTATGATTTAAATTGCTCATGGGCTTTAACTGTGGAAACTACTGCCCTCCACTCAGACTTTAGACCATTCAGGAATGTAACCTTCTGTTCGATGAGCTTCCTTTCGATATCATGTTTGATCATCTTGCTGAGAAGATGATTGAAGCGATCGAACGTCTGGGTCACAGATTCTTCAGCCCCTTGTCTGAATTCACCGAACTCAGATAGAAGCAGAGTTTGTATAGAATGTTCGAGATCTTCGTCTGTAGAGTACAATTCACGAAGTCTGTCCCATACATCCTTCGCCGTCGTGCAAGAGCTAACCAATCTGAATGTATCGGACTGAAGGGCAAACCGGATCAATCTTAGTGCTTTGATATTGCATTGGAACTTGTCTTTTTCATCTTGTGCAATGTCTTTCACGTCCTTAAGCAGATCATTGTATTCTTTTTGAGTTTTAATGACTCTGGACGTTGCAGAATGAGAAAACGGTCCGTTGGTGATGGCTTCCCAAATCAAATACCCATTTTCCTCCGACCCAATAACGTAGTCTTCGAAATGATGTGCCCATACTTCATAATCGTTGGTGTATAAGATCGGAATCCTTGTCGTCGAACCAATGCTGTTTGAAATATTAATAACGTTTGATTGTGTCGCGTCCATTATGATCGTAAAAACCTGTTCAAAGATCAGACTTGTAATAAAGCAGATCAGGGCAAAATAATAAATATCAAGATACGTCAATAAAGAGATGACGGCTCAATAAATATTGATGATTGCGGAAAAACCCTAATGATAATCTTTTTCACAGAAAAGATGTGTATCAATTACACAGCCTCCTGCTCTGATACCAATTGATGAGATTAATAAACCTTTTAATCTTTGAAGATCGATAAGATCTTGAACAGGTTATGAAAACAATGACGATATAAACACAGTAAAATTATGGAACAAGAATGAATCAAACGTGTTGAATGATTAAAACAAAATCCTCAGAAGAGCTCGATTAAGAACATCAACTGTAGAGGATTGGAAGGTTACAAGTATGATCAAAGAAACCTTTAGTCGTCTGGAAAATATCGTATTCTCAGATCTCTCAAAACCTTAACCTAGTATGCATGCAAGCATAAGCTTATATACAAAGCATAAAAGACACACGGTTGGACAAGCCCAAACCGTAATACAAAGAATTATAAACAAACGAGCCCAAAAGACGCAATCTTCTAAGCCCAACAATATAGTACAACCAGTAAAGTTTACATGAAGTACATTGTTTAAACATTACATTCCCAAAAATAAATTGTTCGTTTCGTACATAAATAAACTGCAAGCCATCACTGAAAATGATTTCCTTTGATTCACTGGTTCCCTGAGAATACAAGTATTTTGAAAAACGTCAACATATGAAATGTTGGTGAGTTCATAAGTAGTGTTTGAAATCCAATGTTTTGTATTTTTTGAAAACCACCAGAAAATCCGATATTTTTCTGAAAATAGTATAGTCAAAAAGGTGTGAAGATCCATAGGTATGCTTGTTTGTTTCTATACTTGTAAAAATTGTTCATTAAAATTGTATGCATTCCGAATCCGTATGTATTGAAAAACCCTAGGAAAACCCGATGTTTTCCTAATTCTTTGAATTACATGAATTTACATTGAAACCATTGCAACACGTGAAGTTATTAATACCAGGCGACGTTGGATTATTTTTGAGCATGATTATTTGCTACAAACACGCCTTACACAAACGACTAGTCTATAGCAATACTAACGATCCCGTAGGCGTCGTCCGTACTAATCACATTATCCAACCGCCCTGACTACGTGTAGTCCCACATCCGAAGAGAAAGAGGACACGAAGGCCTCGATGACTCCATTAGCCGGTTGGGGATAAAAAGGTACGAGGGGTCCCAGACCCGCCTCGCATAAAAAGGTAGACTCTACTAGCAATACCAAAGGACGCTTGGGGACTAGTAGTATACAAGCCATTGAAAGTCCTTTTACGTTGTGTCGGATCGGTAAAACCCAACACTTCGTAAGATAGAGGTCTTCGGGCCTTAAGATCAGGTCATTGGGCTAGCTAGGCTCAACAAACAAGATTTTACACTTTTGGGGCCCAAAGATGGTGCGTAGACGTCTGTGCACACTCGCATGTATATTGAATTCCCAAACGTTATTAGTATGAATCGTAGTGTCGTAGTGTCATAGTGTCGTCGTGTTAGTAGTTTCGGATTTTTATTGGTTCGAGACCGAACCAATTCGTTTAACAACGACTTTTGGTGTTGTAATGTATTGTATTTCATCGATAGCCACGGTGCCATCATTTGGTCAAATTGCATGTATTGAATTAGCCTTGAAAGTTTTCTGTTTTCAGCCCCTCATTGTTTGTAAAATTTACTTTTTCAACCCTTTATTTAAATACTTTCCGGTTTGGTCCTTAAATCAATTTTCTTGACATTTTAACACCAAAAATTATTGAAATTAATATTTTTTCAGCATATTTTTCATAGAAACAGCTTAAGTCCCTGAAGTTTCAGTTTTCTCGGTTATAACCCTACTTTTTCGCAATTTTGACAATTTTGGCCCAAATTGTAAAAATTTTGCAACTTTGGTCCTTTTTAAATTTAAAAAGCATTTTAAACCTTTGAAAAGGACTTGGAACACTGATAGTCCACTGTTTTACAGAAAAACACAGTTTTGGCCCTCCAAAACAGAAAATTTCGCATAATGGACCTCATTGGGCCGAAAATGTCATTTTTAGCCCATTAAGCTTGAAATTTATGTTTTTAATTCTCTAAATGAGTATATTTCCAGAAATGGTTTTATTGAAACTGTTTTGACACACCTTATCCATCAGAATTCGTGATATGTCAATTTGGGCCCTTAATTTTGTATTTTTCACATTTTAGGTCCAAAAATTGTGTTTTTAGCCCAAAGAAATTATTACTAAACCACTTAGCTATTTTTCTAGAAACACTTAGTATGTAGAAATATAGTAGAGGCTAAAATCATTTAACATAAGGTATATCTTGGTTTTGAGGGGTTTTATGGCTAAATCCAACATTATAACTCACAAAAGCACACATATAAGCATGGAAATCATACAAAGCATACAAAACACATATAGATCTACACTTTCACTTGTATTCCCCCCCCCCCCCCCCCCCAAAAAAAAAAACTCATAAAAACCGAAAATAGGGGGTATGAAGCTCACCTTGGGTGTTGATTCGGTTTTTGAAGAAAGAATGGAAGAAATGAAGTGATGTTTCACTCTAGCACCCTTTGATGATGAATTTGAGTTTATGGAGTTCTAAGACACAAGTTTATGATTTCATGAGAGTTAAGAGGAGATTTTTGAAGACAAGAAAGAGTCCAAAGCATGGATCCAAGCATTAACTTACCTATATAATGATTTTGGTGATGGATTCTCCTTGTGAAGCTCTTGATTCACGAAAATTTTGAAGGAGGAGGGAGGAATGCTCTTCAAGACTTAGAGAGATTGGAATTGAATTTTTGTGATGTGTATGTGTGTATCCTCGACCGAGAGTGAGAGGGAGAGGAAGAAGAGATAACCTTTGAAGTGATATACATGGAGATATGGGATAAGTTGCATGGATATGCAAAAGACAATAATGAAGTGGCAAAGCAAAGTCAACTCTCTTCCTTTTCTTGGGTTTGGGCCTTGGGCCGAGATTTTTGGAAGGGAAAAGGAAAATTTTGGGCCCTTGCTTCTAAGCCCAATGTTAGAGTTAATTTGGGTATGTTTTAAGTCTAAAAGAATGTGGTAGGATTTTTATATTTTTATTGGACTAGTTTAGGTTATTCATGTATCAAGACTTTTAATTCATTTCATTCTAGGCCCAACAAAATGTTGAAATAAATTAGTGTGGGTCCAATTAGAGCCCAATTAGGGTTCTAAGCCCATGATAGTCTAATTGGAAGCTTATTGGTCCATTTAGATCCAATAAGGAAGTCCTAGTCCAAAATGGACTTAAACAAGGACTTCTAGGGTCTCCAATTGTTTAATGACTATTTGTAGTACTTGTATGATGCCTTTGATTGGAGTTTTTGATGTCATAATAGTAGGTGTCAATCATGTTCTTAAGTTTTGGATTCACATTAACTTGAGTGTATAGATTACATAACACAAAATTTCCAGTTGTGACATAAGGATTGTATTGGCATTTGTGTCTAATAGAGAACATCATAACCCTGACAGTTGCACCTAATAGAGAATGTCATAATTCTGGCATTTGTGCCTAAATGATAATATTGGCAATTATGGTTAATAGATAATATTGACAACTGTGTCATTGGCGACGATGGACTTCATGCCTACTCCTTAGGACAATCCTTAGGGTTGAATGAGTGAATGATAAATGATTCTTAGGTCAGATCCTTAAGAAATAAAGAAGAAAATTAGGATGGGTAATTGGGTTGATTGTTTAATGAAACATAATTTTGTTATTCTGGGTTGAAAACCATATGTACTCACCAGGTTTCCCAACGTGACTCACTTAGTTTATTTGTTTCACATGTGTCAATATGAAGTTACATTACACTGAGAGATTAAGGAGATGTAAACGACTAGTGATAATAAATGTAAGTTCTGTTTATGCTTATCTTTCTGTATTGAGGATGACCTCCCAATGTTTTAAAAAAGGAATAAAATACATTTCTACGGAAATGCTTGATAACGTATTTATCATGTTTTTCTGGGAACAAATTCTGTGAAACTTTTCTTTAAAACGTTACTCTGATTTTCAAAATAAAGCATAAACAAATCAGTCTTTTTTTATCGTGAAAAATGGGGATGTCACACATGGAGGCACTGACACAATGAGCAAAGATTGGCTCTATGTTGTATATAGTATTCACACAGGGAGAACCAACACCGTGGATCTGATCAAGGTCCTATGGCAAGATTTTCGGAAATTTGTAGTAAAGAGGAAGCCACAAGAAATTTCAAGTCTGAGATTATGGGCTCTAATACTTCAAAAACTCTAACAATAGAGACAAGATCTAATTCCAATCAACACAGAGCCAAAACATGTATTTCTCTCCTTTACGGTTATAAGGACTTATAGACTTCCGAATCAATCCTCTTTCAGACTCAGATGTAGATTGCCTCACCATATGTTGGGCACTTTACCATCCGATTCCCTTTTCTTGAAGTATCATTTAGAGACTTCAACTGTGTATAACCAAATACAGTGCACCCCGGTCTTCGTTGAATAACCTTCAGATGTTGTTAAACGAGTCTTGACTGGTGGCAAGAAAAAGAAGGCAGCTAAACATAAGTCATCTCCCACCAAACCAAAAACCAAAAAGAGAGATAAAGTCAATGTTTCCTCTCGAAAGGAATCACTTAATGACATTATGACTGAATCTGGTCATCCGCTTACCGCCACACCACTCTTTCGATGTACCCTTTAGAGTTTCAATACCACATGCACACACACACACACACGGGGAGTCACCACATGATCCACCCTCACCTTCCCAAAAAGATGATGCTGGTGTGAAAATAGTTCCTTGCACCCCCTGGAACACACTTATCAGTCATCTCGAATATCCCTCTTTTTTCTACACTAGCACGATCCGAGGCCCCTACCTCAAATCCTATGCTTTCTGAAGCTGGGGTTGTCCCTCCAACTTCTAAAGCCACAACTAATTTGATACCTGGCTCATATAAACAACGACCATGTTATAATGAACCATATTGGATTGATTATGTTGACAGGGCTCACTCAAGACATCTAGAGCTCACCCGTTCTTAAGTTGAATCAACTCTCATTTCTATGAGAAATTAAGCCATTCAGAGCAACCTGCCATTTGTTCCTCTCACCGATGAGATCACCCATGAAGAGTTTCCATCAGCAGAAGCTCCTTACACCATAATCATCTTGGACGATCCTACAAAGTCTCCTCATCATGATACCTTCCATCCTGATCCAGACGAAGAACCTTCCACCGAGTTCATGTTTGATGGTGACAATGCATGTGTTGGTGCTCTAATACTCTTCTCTTCATTTCATTCTCTACGAAATCCATCATCATTAAGACCTGTCTATGATTTTGGACTGACTTCATCTTCATCGGAGCCTGTTGATGAAGAAATTCAAATAGAAGACCAAGTCCAAAATACACTTGGAGGTGATACTGAATCGAACCCTCTTTTATGTATCTTTTAGATACCAGTTTGTTAAACAATGATTATTATCCAGTCCTAGGAATGTTTCTCGGTTTGTACTATGTTCCTCCTCCACTATATAAGGAGTGAATGGTTTACCATTTTCAAGTGTGTGAACTATTCAAAGTTATAATCCAAGAAAATAAATTATTCTCTTCACATCACTTTCACTTTACCTTCAAGTCAAAGTTTTTTCATAACATTCTTCTTGTTCCTTAAACATCTTTTCATTGATTATACTTTAAGTTTTCTTTTTATTACTTGAATACTTTGTTGAATATCTTTAAGTCCTAACCGGTATTACCATATTCGACTGGAACCTTACATTAAGAGTAGACGTTTATCTTAAAGATTAACTCAAGGTTTGAGTTTTCAAACCTTATCCTTGCACATTGATTATTGCAATCACATCTAACAATAACATTTTATAATAACTCTTGGGCATATACATCTTTCACCAACATCCAAATACTAAATCTAAAAAAATACCATTAACAGAATAAAAACAACCCTATTGCTTAAGAGTGACCTTTTGTGCTTAGCTTATGGAAGGAGTTCGTGAATGGATCCGATTAAATTTACCCTGTATAAATTATGAGAATATAATCATCTCCTTATTTAACTTTATTTTAAATATAGTTACATCTATTGAAAACATGAATTATGTTCTAATATGACTTAGAGTCCTTCGTTAAAATAAGCACACTCCTTTTCACAAAAGATTTGTAGATGATCTTTGAATAGGACGAATCATCATAGATTTTCAATGAATTTTTTCATCTAATAAAGTTAAATTGTAGTGTCCAATGTAGTAATGTATTCTTATTGATTGTGCAATATGTTTTCGTTGTTGCTGTTTCCAACAAAATCTATCTTCATTTATAATGAAGTCATAAATATATTATAATTCATAATTATCTCTATCTTTTTCAAAGTTAACATCGTATGTAACACTACATAGTTAGATGTACTACAATATTGATTAACTCATGAACTTTCTTTATTTTTTCGTAAATATTTTTAGAATGTCCTATATATTCATCCAATGATTTTTCCATGGATCCTATTGATATCTTATGATAAGCTCATAGAATTATCATACATGTTTTCTTGTGCGTAATATAACATAAATCATGGAATCTTTTTGTTGGAAAGACTGTACAAGGTCATTAGTTTTTGGTAATATTTTTAATAATAGGAGGGACCTTTCGGGGTACCCTCATGACTCATTTGAGAAATAAAGAATAAAGAGAATCATGTTTATTAAATTTTTTTATGAATTAATAAGTTCACTAGAAATTATTTTGAAATTAATTAAATAGTTTTAATTAATTAAAGGGATTGGATGTTAATTAATTAATTGTTAATAAATTTGGGATGTTCGAGAATTTTGTAATATGGAAGATTTAAACAAGGGATAAGTATTATCAATAGGTTTCTAAATTGCTTAAGAATTAAGTAGCAGCCTATAAATAAATGTTAGGGATCAAACATAGTGGTTCCTATTGGCTCTCTTAAGACTGTGAACTCTCTCCCTCCCGTTACTTTATAAAAAAATATAACCCCTCTCCAATGGTTTAGAATTTTTGAAATACATTCTCTCTTAGGGTTTCCTCGTTGCTCTCTTAGTGTCTTGAATGTGAAGTAAAAAAGAGATTCTTATTATGGGTCCTCTCATCCATGCAAATATGTTTGATACAAGATCCAATATAGGAATCAACAAGAAGATCAACATCCTAAAGAGGTTAGTAGATTTATTGTTTTTCAAAATAGATTATTATAATAAAATAAACATAGGTCTCTTATGATGCATGTACACACAAGGTTATTTTGAAGTTTTCGATGGCCAACTAGTATGTATAGATGGATAAAAGAAATCCCTCAAGTATCAAAACTATTAGGTTATGGTTATAGCACTACTTAAATCCAAGTAATTTGGTTAAATATTTTCTAATTTTCGAATATTAGTGTTCTTAATATTTTTCATTTTTCATTTTTTTAAAAGGTTTATAAATTTCAAAAATATAAAAAGTAAATAAAATTTATATGTAAGACTTAATTAGAAAATCAGGTAAATCCCTCCTTTGTGGACAAGTTTCCTAAATTGTTCAACAATTAATGTAAATGTGATGTTTTTTCAAAAATTTGGATAAAGTTTTTGTATTTAAATGTTATACAAATACGATTTAAATTTGAATATTTAATTATTAGAAATATTAAATATTATTTAATAGAAAATTAAATTTTAATATTTAATGGATAATATATATATATATATATATATATATATATATATATATATATATATATATATATATATATATATATATATATATATATATATATATATATATATGGAAAAGTGAATATACCCTTAAGGGTATATAAGCTTAGGTACTCAAACCCACCATAATTAATAGTTTTGTTAGATATATATTCATTATAATGTTCTTAAACTTCAACCACTAACTTGATTTACTTTGAAAATTTTCGAAATTTCATTATTATCTTCGTCTTATATCATATCTTATTGCCGAACACCTAATAGGCAATATATATTATAGTTGAAAATGAAAAGTATATAAGAGGAAGATAAATGTGAAATTTATAAAAATCTTATTAGTAATCAAGTTATAAGTTGAATTATAAGAACAATTAGACAATTACAATTTGAATATATATAACAAAACGATGTAGTATAGTGAGTTTGGGTACCTAAACGTATATACCCTTAAGGGTATATTCACTTTTCCCACACACACACACACATATATATATATATATATATATATATATATATATATATATATATATATATATATAAGGTTTAAATTTATTGTATATGATAGTATGATTAGCATATATAACACATTTATAAACATGTGTCATCACATGTTCAATTAAAACATTATCAATTAAATTTGAACTAGACTCATCCAATCTAATGCTATCAGAGAGGTTTAAGGAGGTGTCATCAAGTCCTAATGTGGTCAGTTTTAAAAGCTTATAGCTAACTACCCTTACTGTCTCTTTGTATTTTAAGAGTGGAGTTACCAAATGGAATTGGGGATAACGACTTAGGAGGGTAATAACGTCTCCTGTTTGTCCATTTTAGGTCCTTAACGTATTTTTTGTGCGTATTACACCATTAAGGTTAGTATAACCGTTTACAAATATTCCTTTTAACAGGAAGAAGCCGGTAAAAGGATTTATTTATAAACGGTTATAACAACCTTATTGGTGTAATATATACAAAAAATACGTTGGGGGACCTAATATGGACTAAGGGAAACGTTATTACCCTCCTAAGTCATTATTCCATGAAACTATAAACCTCTATAATAAATTTTTACTTTTTAAATAAGAAACTTATAGGTCTTGGTGTTGGTAGTTTGGATGTTTTTAACCTCGGTCTTCTTTATAAATGGAAGTGACGGTTTCTTAATGACAATGGAGCTCTTCGGTTTAAAATTATCAAATTTTGTCATGGGGAAGATGGTGGTTTTTCGGACGATTCGAGAATAGGAATTGGAGGGGGTGTTTGACAAAAGATTGTAGGATCCATTAATCACCTCCATGAGAATGGTTGTATCCCTTCTAATTACATGTATAAAGTGGTGGGGGATGAGACTCAAACGAGGTTCCAGAAGGATGTTTGGTGCTTGGATATTCCTCTTAAGGAGCGGTTCGAGAGGCTCTTTGCTTTGGCCTTTAATCAAGATGCTCGAGTAGCACCAAACATCCTTCTAGAACCTCGTTTGAGATTCATCCCCCACCACTTTATATATGTAATTAGAAGGAATACAACCATTCTCATGGAGGTGATTAATGGATCTTACAATCTTTTGCCAAACACCCCCTCCAATTCCTATTCTCGAATCGTCCGAAAAACCACCACCTTCCCCATGACAAAATTTGACAATTTTAACCCGAAGAGCTCCATTGTCATTAAGAAACTGCCACTTCCGTTTATAAAGAAGGCCGAGGTTAAAAACATCCAAACTACCAACCCCAAGACCTATAAGTTTCTTATTCGAAAAGTAAAAATTTATTATAGGGGTTTATAGTTTGATGGGATAATGACTTAGGAAGGTAATAACGTTTCCCGTTTGTCCATATTAGGTTGCCAATGTATTTTTTGTGTATATTACACCATTAAGGTTGTTATAAATATTTATAAATAATCCTTTTACCGACTTCTTCCTGTTAAAAGGACCATTTGTAAACGGTTATAATAACCTTAATGGTGTAATACACACAAAAAATACGTTAGAGATCTAAAATGAAAAAACAGGACACATTCTTACCCTCCTAAATCATTATCCCATGGAATTGATAGGAAAATGTTCAAGCTAAAAAGTATTAACTTAAAGGTACTAAAACAAAATCATGTTTTTTATAATCAATATGTAAATCGTATGTTACCTATGAAAACAAACATTTCGTTTAAATTCTATTGATTGAGCATGTGTGGCTAACCGACATGTCAATGTGAGAATCTAAGTTGAAAGTGACGTGACACTCACAACAATTAATTTTATCGACGAAGCATTTGTGGTTTCCAGACACATCAATGTGAGAGTAATTTGAACCGTATATCACGTTGATTTTGCATGATTGTTTCATCATCTATTCTACTATACATGACATACCTAGAATTGAGATGAACATAATCTATATTTTTTTTATCGTTTAGATTAATAGTGACATTTACTATTAAACAAACAATAGTCATAAAACCATCACTTTTGCATGATTAGTGTGTACCATATTGTAGACACAAAAACAGATTAATCATTTATCATTATTTTATTTATATTTAGTTACATTTTGATTCTTTTTTCATAAAATCGTAACCATAAATACTCATGCATAACATACTCAACCAATGCCACATATTATTATAGTAATACTGCTATTTTACGAACACCTTGACCTTTTTTCTTTCATGTGACAAATTCAATATAAGAATTACTCCCTTAAAATTTAACTTAGTCACCTTATATGTCTTTACAGTTCATTTAATAAATGTCACAAGACAAACGTATCTATCAAAAAAAAAAAAACTATTTTAAATGACGTAATTTGGTTATCGTTTTCGACCGTAGTAATACTTGTCATGTAAAACGGTTGCTAAGTTGTTGATTCAAATATGTAATGATGCATTTTGAGTAAACTATAACCAAAACCAAATTAGTTTATGATTTTTAGCGCCGGAAAATATGAAAATTGTCATCAACGTTTTTTCAACACCATCAGCAAAAACCAATTTTGTACTACTCCCCTTAATCTTCATTCTTGTGTAGTGGAGCTTTCCTTGAAAATCTATTCCCCGGTCTCCTCACAAGCATTGCTCAACGGACATTCATATATGTCGAATATTCACCCCCCCCCCCCCCCCCCCCCCCCCCCCCCCCAAATGAAGACGTCTATTTTTCTAGGAACCAAATTAGTCCAAATAGTAGGCAAGTTTTTGCATTCCAATAACTGATTGTTGCTTTCCTTCCTTTGGGAAGAGACGTTGAACTCTCTCCCTCATTGAGACTCCAATACCAATTTCTTAGGTATGAGCGAGTTATACACTTTTCAATGTTTTCATTTAGAAGAAATCGCTTAAATCGATGTGAAGTTGCTTCAGTTCGATATTGACATTGGTAATTCTTCCCCACAATGTCCTATTACATAATGATGTCGACAATCCCAACCCCCATAGTCACAGTGAATGAACCTAATGACGTTTTTCCAAATCGTGTTTCTATTATCCCTAAATTACCACCAATATTGTGTATGAATAACAAGGTTGAAAGCTCTTAAGCTTCCAATTTGGAAACCACCAAGTTATTTGGAGTTCATCGTTATGTTCCATGCTTTCTAGGTGATTTTTTGTGAAACATAAAAGTACGCCAAAGGAACCCATTTGGGATACTTTGAAGCTTTGTTATGACTTTTTTAGGTACTTTGTAGATCGAAAAAGGAATATTCCAAGGCTTCCTAGTAAACCTCAAACGCCCTTCAACCGAAAGAGTTCTCGCTTTCCCCATTGAAAGTTTTTTTTGTTGAACTTATCAATAGGAGAACGTAAGCTCAGCTTCGAGACACTTCAACCACCTAGCCATGGAAGCGATTTCGCTTGTAGGAACACCAATGCCCATTAGCTGGCTCTTATGTTGGCTGACCTTGAGATCTAATGCGGAGGAAAGCAAGTGAGTATTCTCATAATGGTCATATGTTCCTGCAATTAGAGAAAGAACTTCATTAAATGTAACCATGATATGCTCATGATCATCTGCTTTAGCATGAATTGCATTAAATGTATCCATGATGCTCATGATTGTCTGGTTTAGTAACAGCAAGGAAAAATCCGATAAGTCATCAAAATGCAAACACCAAACTACTAAATTGATTAGGCACTCTTGAGTTATGTGTTCTTTATTCATTTTTTCCAGGAAAAGGAATAAAAAGAATGGAATCTGGACCGATCCAGTGGGTGCTTGACTACTTGAAAGTGGGTCTCACCCTATGAAACACTCACAAAAGTATCCATTTTGCTGAAATAGACTCTCTTGGAACCCTCCCCTCATATGCTGAAATCACCCTCTCTGATACGATTATTTTTGCTGAAAAAAGTCCAAAAAAATCCTAAAATTTCATTTTTACTTTACATATTATCTACTTTTGTTTAACTTTTTATATATATGATGGACCACTGTTTATTTTTTTTTCTAGATTCCATATGTATGTGATGAATTTAACCCTAAATAGATTGTTAACAAGTTAAAGATTAAACATTTGTAGGCCATTGGCCATATTAAGTAAAAATATTATTTTACTGATATTTGGCGTACGTATTCAAAAGTTTATTTTTTAAAATAATAAAACAAATAAATAACTCGATAGAACATGCTCGCCATTGAAGAATAGATGCAACTGTTCAACCCCACAGCAAAAAAACAAATTCTGAAGGAATTAATGATGATACTGGTTGTCGTTGTCATCAGAATAATGCGAATATTTTATTGTTTTTGCATTAATTAATTACATAAAAAATAATCACAGGCATGTACTATTGAGGTTATTTTTTTACTCATTATTACTACATACCAAATTGAAGGATTAGGGCAGTCATCTTAATTAATTTATCATGCATTGCCGTACGTGTGTATGTGTATATATATATATATATATATTTGGGAGGTTGCAAAAGAGCTCTATCTTGTTTGCTTTCTTCTTCACAATGGATATTCTTCTGGCTTTTGACAGAGAATTATGCTGGTGTCTAACTTTTTTAATTTTTCATTAGTTTCAGCGTTATTGTTGTCTTCCGACTCTGATTATGCTCTTTCTTTATCTGACATGCTTTTGGAGTTCGTTTCATCTGGAAAATACCACTTAAGGTTTTTAAAACATATACATACAACAAAAGATTATATTAAACTGGAAAATACCACTTAGGTTTCAACGCTTTTGCTGCTGATCAGTACCCTAACTACACACCCGGAAAAAATTGCACGTTCATTATTAGAGTTGAACATTAAATTCTAACTGAAGAACAGTCAAATAAAATGGAAAGTACAACCAGAAGTCTACCTCACCGATAAGAGAATATCCAAGGCATATTTCACTTTCAGTTAACGATATGTTCTTTTCTTTAGGCAACGTCTAAGAGGCGTTTGTTTTGCACAATGTTTTTAAAAGGAATAGAATTTATCAAAAGAATTGGAATTTGGAAGAATTAGAATCTGAATCTACGGAAATATAAATGTGTTTGGTTGATATGGAATGAAATGTTTTCTGTTTGGTTTGTTGATTTCCCAAACGAATTGAAAAATAAATTTTGTAATATGATAAAAATACCTTTTTTAGTGATTCTTCGTAACTTAATTATACTTTTTAATAAACATAACCAAGTTTTATATAACTACAACATTTTTTTTATTAAACTCTTCTATAAAATATAAATTAAAAAACTAACATGTATATTTGGTCGAACACAATATCATAAAAACATTTTTTTAAATTGATATAAAACGATTATATATATTAATATAAAGCAACAAATTTCATTCGTTATTTCAACCTAAAAAAAAGGAATAAAAAAAAGTTAACCACACACTATGTAAAATAATGTCTAAATACTTGGTTCATAATCATATCACTCTTCTAACATGAACCTCACAAAACCCTTCCGATCTTCTCCTTCCAAATTCCAAAAACTTAACATGGTTTCTGGACCACGCATTATTTTCCTACTTGCTTTGAACCTATCCAAGGTACTCAATGATTGCATTTTTGAAATTTCAGGAATCACGATTGAAGCTTTTTTTTTTTGTACTTCAGTTTCTCCTAGTATTGCTTGATTCATACTATTAGCTGCTTTTTCAACTTTTTCTCTAAGGACATTAGCTGCAATAGTTATTCCTTTAATAAGGACATCAACTCTTTTTCTCTTCTTTGAGCCTATGTTTGGAGATTCTTCATTTTTTATGGTTTGTTCTTCAAAACCATCTTCTATTTGTTCAGATTGTTCTTCATTATTTGCATCTTCTTCCATTTGGGCAAAATCCTTGGCTTTATTCCCTTGAGCTCTATCCTTTCCAAAAATGATACATAAATCCTCGTAATGACGAAATATCTTATTTCTCCATTTTCCTGCCTCTTTATGAACCTATTTTGTATCATAAAAGGGTAGGACATAAAAATATAATATAAATAATTAATAAGTAACAAAATATATAAAAGTTTTAATATTGTACCTGTATGTAAGAATCCCAAACCGCTGGTTCAGCTGTTACAGAATGAGTGGAGGTATCATAACCAAAACCACTTGTGTTTGTACCATTCACCATATCATAAACGACTTGTCAATCCTTTTTCATGGTTTTGATCCTTGACTCAATGTGGGGTTTACCCAATATGCGAGAACTAGGAATTTTTTCCTTCAATGCGCTTTCTAGATGTTGTAAATATCCAGATTTAAAACCATTATCGGCTTTAAATCCGCCCATGTTGACCATATTTACCAATGCTTCCATGAGCTTCACATCTTCAGTTATTGTCCAGTTGCGATAGTTTCTGGTTTTTTCCATCACACATACTGTTGTAAACATAAAAATTAGATTAACCAATGCGTGCATAAAAAAATACCCAACCATATATATAATAAATATATATGGAAAAAAACAAACTAAACTTCATTATTGAAAATAACAAACATAACACATATTCGTTCATAATAAATGATAAACGTAACAAAATGAGAAAAGATCAATGTGTAGTATTCCAAGAATCAAACATAGTTTGCACTAAGTTGTTTCTAAATGTAGTCCACTCGGTTGATACACCAACAAAAGTGATATTATCATCGTCTCCACCTCCGACATCTCCGGTTCACTCGTCTAGTTCAAAGCGGTTCTCAAATGGATCAATTGTTATTTCCTGCCTTATATAATTATGAAGAAGACAACATGCCATTATGATCTTATTTTTTAAATCAATAGGATAATATTAGTTGTCCCTTAAAATTCCCCATCTTGCCTTCAAAATACCAAAACATCTTTCTATAACATTTCTCGCAGATGAATGTCTCATGTTGAATAATTCTTTAGGTGTAGTTGGTTGGTGTCCAGCACGCCAATCATTCAAATGGTATCTTTGACCCCTATATGGGGCTAAGAAACCTTCACCATTTGTATAACCAACATCTACCAAATAATAACCTATATATGTATTATAGTTAGTATAACTAATAGTTAATAACTAATACATATCTATAATACCAATTATTATACATACCCGGTCTTGGGACCTTCAATCCATGTGGCCTAAGTAGGGCATCTCGAAGTACTCTACCATCCGCAGCCGAGCCTTCCCATCCCGGTAAAACATAGATAAATTGCATATCTTGTGAACACACCCCTAAAATATTTGTGGCAATATAATTTTTTCTTGTCCTGTATTTAGGCTTGTCTTTAAGTGGCACTAAGCACTTTATGTGTGTTCCATCTAAAGCTCCTAGATAGTTCTACACGATATATAAAAAGAAATGGTCATATGTCATATCAAGTAATTTGTGTACTTATTGAAAATTTTATAAATAATGCTTATACCTTGAACCACTTCCATCTTTGATTTGTAGAGTTTTTTGTAACATGTTCGGGTTTCTTAAGCAAATATGAATGCAACCTTATCACCGCATTACAAACTCGTGTAACAATTTTGCTAATTGTTTCACTAGAACGCTAGAAACGACCTATCATGACCCGATTCTTCACATTATGTGCAATGATATGAAGGAATATGGCCACTTGCTCATCAATATCCGTATGTCTAGTTGTTCTTAACCCACTTAATGTGTGAAGCATGTCACACAACTTTGTGAAACATCTTCGGATCATCCTAAGGTGTGATATGCATGTAGTGTCGCTTTTTGTAAGCGTATTTATGCAATATTGCTTGTCGATCCACATTCGACGATATATTTTTTATACGTGGTTTATCCCCCATATATATTTGTAGTAACTTGCACACCGTGATAAAAAACCATGTAATGGTTGTCATAACTTCATTCCAAAATGTAACGACTATTTGGCTTATTTTTTTTTTTCTATGTCTGCTTCTAGTTAGACTAAGTCGTGCCATTTCCTGCTCATCTCCCACAAAAAGAAAATTATTCACTTCAAAATACATAATATCATTACTTTACTTGTCAATTAGTGGTCGCATTTTACAAAACAGATGGTGTTCATTACTACAAGTTGCTGAAACATTAAAAAATAAATGTCAAATATATCCATTTTTCAGCATCCACGCAAATCCAAGTTTAATCTTTTTACACAAAGAAAATCCTATGAAAAGATTATAGTTAATAATTAGGTCATTCATCTTAGAACAAAAATTATTGTAGTAAAAAAGTAAAATATAATTACATAAATAAGCTCATTTTGGTTGAAATTGGATTTGGAGCTTATTCGTGGAACTTCAATAAATTATGGTTTCTTTTACAATGTTTGCAATCATTCATCTTAAAACAAAGGTGGCAGCAAATTCTAAATAAAAGTGTGTATATACCTTTGCATGTTAAAGAAAAACCAAAGGTGAAAGAAAACTGTAAATAAAAGTTTTATTGAAAGAAAACTTCAATAAATTATGGTTTCTTTTACAATGTTTGCAATTTTACGTTTTTGAGTTCAACGATAAAACTAGTTATAAATTTTGTCTAAAAATCCATTTTAACCAATGAAATAACTCCCAACCATTATAAAAACCAAGCTTCTTCTTCACATAAACTTTGTAAAAGCAAAATATAATTGACTTGAAAGCATCAAACGGTAATAGCAACAATAAACAAAATTAAATCAATAAAAAAACATCAAATAACAACAGTAATAAATGTCTTCAAATGTGTTGTTGTCTCATTTTTTCAAAGTAAAAAAGCATAAGTCGTTAAAGGAATGAACACCAAAAGTTAATGCGGACAACTAAAAAAATTACCGCAGAGGCAAAAACACAAACAAATGGTGTGCATATTTATCAAAAGAGTAATTGCACATCCCAGCAATAAATCCAAACCAAAAAATTTACAAGTCGTATATTTGAATAGACAAATTTGACACTTTTTTTTTTTCCAAAGAAACCATAGATGAAGTACAATAGCATAGATATAAGTATATAATGTTAATTTTCTATCAATCAAAGATGAAAGAACAAACGAGAAAGGTATAAATCAACAGTAAGTCACAATTGATTTTAGAAAATTTGAAGGATTCACGAGGCTTACATGTAAATGGAGACGATACAGCAAAGAATATAACACTGATGAACCACAGAAAATACGGGAGCACAGCAGCACTGATTGATAGATGTAATCTCTTGGAAACTGTCGAATGAATAAATATACAATAGATGAGGATGTAATCGTAGAGAAGATATGAAAATCAAAGATATGATTTTTTTTTATTTCACGCATAGATAATAGGATAGTTGTGTAATTTAAAACAAAAGATAAGGAATTGAATTTAGAATCTTCTTGGACGATGGAAGAATTGGAAATCTTCCGAATATGGAATGAAATTGTTATTAAGGAAATGTAATTCCATTTATTTGATCAGCCAAACACGTTTTGCTCTTGATTTTTGATTCCAATTCCTTTTAATTCCTTAGGAATCATGTGAAACAAAAACGCCCTAAGTATTTAATAAATTATTTAACTGTATCGCAAACCTTTTTCTATTATCAAACATGACTTCATGCACCATGTGTTTTAGATGATTTTAGGATTATTTGCGTATTTTAATGTAATTATAATTACTATGGACACATGTTGAGTTGAGTTTGATGGGTTTTGGTATCACTACAAGAAGACCGGGTAACATCGACGATGCCAATCGTCGCTAAAGGTTAGGGATGTCGCCGCTAATACCTTTAGCGGCAACGTGTCGCTGCAAATGCGTCGCCGGTAATGCTTCGTCGCTAATACGTTTCTGGTCATCGCTAAAGGTTAGGGCTGTTGCCGCTAATACCTTTAGCGGCGACGTGTCGCTGCAAATGCGTCGTCGGTAATGCTTCGTCGCTAATACGTTTCTGGTCGCCGCTAAAGGGTGTCTGTAACGACGTAAATTTTAAAACCAATTTTTCATTTTTGTAAACATCAAAAACATCGATTAATATTTCAAATTCAAACGTAAACAATATTGTCACAACCAAATACATCCCAAAGATCATAAATTAGTTTTCTCCCGACAATGTGTACGATCACGCCGGCGCCTTCCCACGGTCCTCGCTAGTACCTGAAACACATAACACAACAACTGTAAGCATAAATGCTTAGTGAGTTCCCCAAAATACAACCTACACACATACGCCTTTCCAGGCCCTGACCTTCCAGTCCCTGTGTCTCAGGGGACTTCCGTCCCGACTAGGTAGACCTTCTGGTCCTACCCACGTAAACCTTACGGTCCACATCACAACGCCTTCCGGCCCATAACATATTCACATTCCGGCCCATAACCTAATGCCTTCCGGCCTATAGCAAGCATATCATACATGGTACATAAAACGAATAAGTTATCGCACATAATACATACATCTCATATCATATCCGACCTTCCGGTCACATAGTTAAACCCTTCCGGGTACAGTATAGTGAGAAAACTCACCTCATGGAAAGTCTAAGATCTCGCGTCCTCGCTATCACTGAATCCAAACGACGACTCTACTTCGCCTAAACATAAAAATATCATTTAATACACAAAGACTTCCACTACTAAAACTTTACCCCTTATCATCATTCCTCAGAGGGTAAAAGACCATTTTACCCTTCCTTGACCTGAAGTCCTCATGTTGACCAAAACCCTAAAAGTCAACCCAGAGAGTACACGGGGCGTACATCGCTAACCCCCCCCCCCCCCCGGATCGGGGTCTCCCCACTCTCCATTTCTGGTCTTAATCAGTTAAGCCATTACTACAACTTCTGGATCCGGCTCTTTTAGCGTGTCTAAACCCATAAAGTCGAGGCCTTTAAGCCTTGGCATGGCTGTAAAGGCTCCAACATCACATAATAACATCTTATTCCAACTCAAGGACCTAGATCTCATGCATGGTGCAATACCCACGTCCAAGATGCCATTTTTATGAGTCTACAACTCCAATAGATCAGAAACATGAAGTATCTAAGCTTATGGAGGCCATTTGCACAAAATTTCTCCACCTTTGGGACTTAATCCCTAGAAAATGACATCTTAAGCATATAACATGAACCAAGTGACAAGATCCGAACTTTTTACCTGAAAATGAAGCTTTAACCCTTGCAAAGCTCAGATCTACACTTGAGCACCACTTCTAGCCTCTCCAACAAGCTCTTCTTCTCCTTTGCAACCTTGGAATGGCACCACCAAGCTTAGAATACACACACAATGGCCAAAGAACGAAGGTAAACTCTTTTTAGGGTTTCACTCTGAGGGATGGTGGCTGAGAAGTCCAGCCACACATTCCTTTTATAGCCCTTCCAAGGGAAATTAGGGTTTGGATCTGAATAAGTTACGCCGGGCGTAACCTTGGGTACGCCCCGCGTACCTGAGGGTGAACGCGTCGAAATGAGGTGCGCGAGTACGCGCAGTGTACACCTTGTACGCCCAGCGTACTCGCCTACCATGAAAACCCTAAATTTAACAATTTAATCCAAAACAGAAGAATACCTGGATTTCAGGCTGTTACAATTCTCCCCTACTAGAACCAGACTTCGCCCCCGAAGTCTCATACTGATAACAACTCTTTATACTGATCCCGCATCTCCGACTCGGACTCCCATGTCAGCTCGGACCCCTTCCGATGTTGCCATTGCACTTGTACTAGGGGTACTTCCTTGTTCCTCAAAACCTTAACTTTCCGATCCCTGATCGCTACTGGTCTCTCCACATAGTTCAGGCCTGCATCCACCTGAATATCATCCAATGGCACCACTACCGACTCGTCGGCAATACATTTCCTCAACTGCGAGACATGAAAGGTATCATGGATCTGCCCCAACTCAGCAGGTAGATCCAACCGGTAGGCTACCCGGCCTACCCTAGCAATTACTCTGAAGGGTCCAATATACCGGGGTCCCAACTTGCCCCTCTTCCTGAATCGTATCACTCCTTTCCAAGGAGAGACCTTTAGGAGCACAAGGTCACCAACCTGACACTCGAGCTCGGACCACCGCATGTCCGCATAACTCTTCTGGCGGCTCTGCGCGGTCAACAACCTCTGCCTGACCTGCTGAATCTGGTCAGTCGTCTGGAGTACAATCTCCGTGCTACCCATCACCTGCTGCCCCACCTCTCCCCAACAGATGGGGGTGCGACACCTCCGCCCATACAACAGCTCAAAGGGTGGCATACCAATGCTTGAATGATGGCTGTTGTTGTAAGAAAACTCTGCTAAAGGTAGATAGGCGTCCCAGCTCCCTCCAAAATCCAAAACACATGCTTGTAGCATATCCTCAAGCGTCTGAATCGTTCGCTCGCTCTGTCCGTCCGTCTGCGGGTGGTATGCGGTACTGAAATGCAGTCTCGTACCCAACTCCTCATGAAACGTCTTCCAAAACCTGGAAATAAAACACACATCGCGATATGAAACAATCGACATCGGAACCCCATGCCGCGATACCACCTCCCTCACGTATAACTCTGCCAACTTCTCTACAGAAGAGCTCTCGCTGATGGCTAGAAAATGAACGCTCTTCGTCAATCTATCCACGATCACCTAAACTGTGTCGACTCCCCTCATAGTCGGCGGCAATTTGGTGATAAAATCCATGGTAATCTGTTCCCACTTCCATTCGGGAATCTCTAGTGGCTGCAATTTACTGTGCGGACGCTGGTGCTCGGCCTTAACCTGTCGACAAGTCAGGCATCTCTCAACAAATCATGCAACATCCCTTTTCATATAGGGCCACCAATACTCCTTCCTTAGATCCAAATACATTTTCATAGCCTCGGGATGAATCGAGAATTTCGATCGATGCGCTTCCTCCATCAAAATAGTACGCGTACCGCCCACAAACAGTACCCAAATCCGACCCTGAAAAGTCATAAGCCCTCGACCATCCGTAACGAATCCTGATACCTGACCTACAACCCGCTCCCTCTTCTGATTTTCTGGTTTCGTAGCCTCAGCCTGAGCTCCTCGAATAATATCCAAAATTGGGGTCATTACCGTCAACCTCATACAAATATCTCAGATCGGGGTGCTTTCCGCGCTACGGCTCAACGCATCGGCCATCACATTAGCCTTGCCCGGGTGGTACATGATCTCGCAATCGTAATCCTTCACCACGTCCAACCATCTCCTCTGTTGCATATTCAGATTTGGCTGATCCATCAAGTACTTCAGACTCTTGTGGTCCGTGTAGATGGTACACCGAACCCCATAAAGATAATGCCGCCAGATCTTGAGGACAAACACCACAGCCCCCAATTCCAGGTCGTGGGTGGGATATCTCGACTCATGAGGCTTCAACTGCCTCAAAACATACGCTATCACGTGCCCCCTCTGCATAAGCACCGCCCCTAAACCCGATATAGATGCATCACAGTACACCACAAAATCCTCCATCCCTTCCGGGAGTGCAAGCACCGGAGCCTCGCACAATTTCTGACGAAGGGTCTCGAATGAGGACTGCTGCTCTGGTCCCCATGAAAATGCAACACCCTTCCGGGTCATCCTAGTAAGTGGCACGACAATCTTGGAGAAATCCTTGATAAACCTTCGATAATACCCAGCCAATCCCAGAAAACTCCTGATCTCAGTGGGCGATCTCGACACCTCCCACCTCAACACCGCCTAAATCTTGGCCGGGTCGACCAATATACCTTTCTGGTTAACAAGATGTCAGAGGAACTAGACCTTTCGTAACCAGAAATCACACTTGGAGAATTTGGCATACAGCCTCTCCGATCTCAATACCCCAAGAATTTCCCTCAAATGCTCCTCATGCTGTTCCCTAGACCTCGAATATACCAAAATATCATCAATGAATACGATCACTGACCGATCCAACATCGGCCTGCACACCCGGTTCATAAGATCCATGAAAGCGGCCGGGGCATTGGTGACCCAAAAAGGCATCACCACAAACTCGTAATGTCCATAACGAGTTCTGAATGCAGTCTTCTGAATATCTTCATCCCGAACCCTCATCTGATGATAACCCGACCTCAAGTCTATCTTGGAGAACCAAGATGCCCCCTGCAACTGATCGAACAGATCGTCGATCCTAGGTAACGGATACCGGTTCTTAACTGTCAACTTGTTCAACTCCCGGTAATCGATACACATCCGGTGTGAACCATCCTTTTTCTTGACGAACAAAATCGGCGCTCCCCAAGTTGAGCTACTCGGTTGAATAAATCCCTTTCCCAACAGCTCCTGAAGCTGATAGGATAACTCCTACATTTCCGGTGGAGCGAGACGATAAGGCGCCTTGGCGATGGGCGCCGCTCCCGGAAACAAATTGATACGGAACTCCACTTGCCTTTCCGGAGGCACACCTGGTAACTCTTCGGTGAACACATCCGAAAACTCGCATACAACAGAAACATCGTCAACCGAATTGGGCCTCCCTGCAGCCACTCGAATATCCATCACGTAGGCTATGAATCCATTGCAACCCTGCCGCAAACTCTGCCTCGCCCTGGCAGCCGAACAAAACACCGACCCACATCGGGTCCCCTCGCCATACACCGTAAGCACTCCCCCACTAGGGTCTCGAATCGTCACCAGCTGTCTCTCGCAGTCAATGACTGCCCCAAACTTACTCAACCAGTCCATGCCTACGATGATGCAGACACCCCCATCGCTATAGGAACCAAGTCTATAGGGAACTCGACCCCAAAAATCTCAAGCACACATCCTCGAATCACATCAGTGGCGTCTACCGCTTTCTCATCCGCTATAGAAACTCGCAGGGGTCGACTCATCACCTCCCGATCAATACCGATGTGTTGGCTAAAAGCCAACGATACAAAAGACCGACTTGCACCCGAGTCAAATAATACCAAAGCAGGTACAAAATTCACAAGAAAAGTACCTACACATATCATAATATAAGCACAATACCTTATCATAAAAGTAAATACGCGAAAGAATACATACCAACTACGACACCAAGCGTCGTGCGGACCTCCTCCGCAGTCAACTGGAATGCTCTTCCATGAGCCTTCGGAGCCTCGACCTTCACTGGCCGAGTCTCGGTAACCCTGGCAGTAGGCGTAGAACCCTGACGAAGTTGGGGGCACTCGGCCTTCCGGTGGCCGGTCTGGTTGCAATGAAAGCAAACCATAAATCCCTTGGGGCAATCCCTAGCAATGTGCCCCTCCTTGCCACACTTGTAGCAAGCACCCGATCGACATGCCCCCTCGTGACCCTTGCCGCACTTTCCGCAAGTGCGACCCTTCTGACCTCCCGATCTCGAATTGGCGGACTTGGTCCGCTTGGCTGCCGGCTGAGACTGAGCCGGCTGCCGATCCACCCGTTGATATTCGGCCTCTTCCCTGGCCTGGGTCTCCAACTCGATCTCACGCTTCCTGGCATTCGCCTGAAGCTCAACAAAAGTCTGGTATGATGAGTTCGATACGAACTCCCGGATATCCCTCCTCAGTACACCCAAATACCAGCTCATTCGAGCCTGCTCCGTGGACACCTACTCAGGGCAAAACATCGCCCTCTCATGAAACTTCCGCGTGATCACCGTGACAGAATCATTACCCTGCTTGAGGGTCAAGAACTCCTGAACCAACCGTTCCCTCTCCACCCGAGGAACGTACTCGTCTCTGAACATAGTAGTAAACCTCTCCCAAGTCACAGCTGAAACCTCTGCCAGAGTGAAGTTCGCCGTCACGAACTTCCACCAATCCTTTGCTCCCAGGCGGAGCTGGTTCAAAGCGAACCGTACCCTCAGATGCTCCGGACATGAACAAGTGTAGAAGCATCCCTCGATATCAGCAATCCATCTCATCGTAGCGATCGGATCCTGCGTCCCTTCAAACTCAGGTGGCTTCGTGTTGCTGAACTCCCGGAACAGCAACGAGTCACCTCCCTGTGGTCTGGCAGCGGCCACAGCTGTGGTAGCTGCAGCGGCTGCGGCCTCAGTCAACGCGGCGTACCGCTCATCAAAAGTCTCCATCAGTGTGGTCTTAATAGACCCAAACATCTCCGGAATCTCAGCCCAGATCGCTGCAGCCACCTCCTCATGAATCATTTGACGAAGCTCCTCGTCACTCACACTGCTCGTACTAGGTCTGTGGCGTGGTCCGACCATGATGCCTCTGAAATACAACATAGACATATCAGAGACTCTATTGAGCATAATCGCACTCGATAACGCAACCCTACTCAGTCTCCGATACCCAAGGATTCTTACCTGGGTTGCCCACTGACCCGGTGTCTTCAGTAGTACGGGCCCAATACCACCAACTACACCGCATCAGCATTCACCCCAAGTCCTCCTCCCCAAACCTCGGATCATGAGTACTCTATTCTTGCCATGCGCTAGCTACCCACTCGCTCTTAAAGCACCTCATAGAAGCATATTTCCCTAGACTAAGGCATCACAAATCAGGCAACTCTAGTCCTAATATGAATACCTAGTCTACTAGCATGCGTATCATATATCATAACAAATATTGTAAGAGTATTTTGAGGATTTTACCGTTCGGGCGCTGGCTGACCGTACACACTTCTTCTTCCTTGATTGTTTCAAAATCTCTTATCAAATTTTTATTGATTTTATTAATTAAAAATTTCTCAAATCCCCGGTTTGAGTTCAGTTACGCCCGAAGGTGTATCCGAATCCCTCAAACCAAGGCTCGGATACCAACTTGTAACTACGTAAATTTTAAAACCAATTTTTCATTTTTGTAAACATCAAAAACATCGATTAATATTTCAAATTCAAATGTAAACAATATTGTCACAACCAAATACATCCCAAAGATCATAAATTAGTTTTCTCCCGACAATGTGTACGATCACATCGTCGCCTTCCCACGGTCCTCGCTAGTACCTGAAACACATAACACAACAACTGTAAGCATAAATGTTTAGTGAGTTCCCCAAAATACAACCTACGCACATACGCCTTTCCAGGCCCTAACCTTTCGGTCCCTGTGTCTCAGGGGACTTCCGTCCCGACTAGGTAGACCTTCCGGTCCTACCCACGTAAACCTTACGGTCCACATCACAACGCCTTCCAGCCCATAACATATTCGCCTTCCGGCCCATAACATAATGCCTTCCGGCCCATAGCAAACATATCATACATGGTACATAAAACGAATAAGTTATTGCACATAATACATACATCTCATATCATATCCAACCTTCCGGTTACATAGTCAAACCCTTCCGGGTATAGTATAGTGAGAAAACTCACCTCGTGGAAAGTCTAAGATCTCGCGTCCTCGCTATCACCGAATCTAAACGACGGCTCTACGTCGCCTAAACATAAAAATATCATTTAATACACAAAGACTTCCACCACTAAAACTTTACCCCTTATCATCATTCCTCATAGGGTAAAAAACCATTTTACCCTTCCTTGACCTAAAGTCCTCATGTTGACCAAAACCCTAAAAGTCAACAAAAGTCAACCCAGAGAGTACGCGGGGCGTACTGCTAGATGTACGCGGGGCGTACATCGCCAACCCCCTGGATCGGGGTCTCCACCCAGTACGCTGCACGTACTGGAAGTTACGCACAATATAACCACCAAAATCAGCCACTCTCCATTTCTGGTCTTAATCACTTAAGCCATTACTACAACTTTTAGATCCGACTCTTTTAGCGTGTCTAAACCCATAAAGTTGAGACCTTTAAGCCTTGGCATGGCTGTAAAGGCTCCAACATCACATAACAACATTCTATTCCAACTCACGGACCTAGATCTCATGCATGGTGCAGTACCCACGTCCAAGATGCCATTTTTATGAGTCTACAACTCCAATAGATCAGAAACATGAAGTATCTTAGCTTATGGAGGCCATTTGCACAAAAAGTCTCCACCTTTGGGACTTAAACCCTAGAAAATGACATCTTAAGCATATAACATGAACCAAGTGACAACATCCGAACTTTTTACCTGAAAATGAAGCTTTAACCCTTGCAAAGCTCAAATCTACACTTGAGCACCACTTCTAGCCTCTCCAACAAGCTCTTCTTCTCCTTTGCAACCTTGGAATGGCACCACCAAGCTTAAAATACACACACAATGGCCAAAGAACGAAGGTACACTCTTTTTAGGGTTTCACTCTGAGGGATGGTGGCTGAGAAGTCCAGTCACACATTCCTTTTATATCCCTTCCAAGGGAAATTAGGGTTTGGATCTGAATAAATTACGCTGGGCGTAACCTTGGGTACGCCCCGCGTACCTGAGGGTGAACACGTCCAAATGAGGCGCGCGAGTTCACGCAGCGTACACCTTGTACGCCCGGCGTACTCGCCTACCATGAAAACCCTAAATTTAACAATTTAATCCAAAACAGAAGAATACCTGGATTTCGGGCTGTTACAGTGCCCGTCGCCGCTATTGCCCTCTGTCGCCGCTAAAGGTTTGCCGGTAATGCCAATACTTCTTGTAGTGTATATAAAATACGAAGTTTTTCTTAAAAACGACAAATGAAGCATTTACAAATAACTAGTTTATTTTAGACAATTTTAAATCAAAACCATCAAGAATCCTTTTACATAGGTTACAGTGATATTAAAACAATCATATGAGGACTTAGAATGACAATATTTGGATCATTTGAATACAAATAGTGTCTCTAGATCTTGAGGGAAAAAACCACAACCCCAACTCCAAATCATGTGTGGGGTAGTTCGCCTTGTGAGACTTCAGCTGCCTCGAAGTGTAAGAATCAGGGCCCCACAAAACCTCTGCCTCAGAGTCTCGAAAGCCAACTGCAAATCAGGCCCCTAACGAAAGGTCGCAGTCTTCTTTATCCAACGGGTCAAGGCACACCAATCTTGGAGAAATCCTGAATAAATATTTGATAATACCCCGCGATAACTAAGAACCTTTGAATTTCAGAAACGGTCCTTAGGACCTCCCAACGCATCACAACCTCGATCTTGGTCGGGTCCACCAAGATTCCCTTATGGTTGACGTTGTGCGTCAAGAACTGCACATCGCGCAACCAAAACTCACATTTGGAGAATGTGGCATAAAGCCACTCCCTCTTCAAGGTCTCCAACACCTCACACAAATGATGTTGGTGATGCTTCTTGGTCTTGGAATATACCAAAATATCATCAATGAAAACAATCATAGACCAATCTAGCATCGGCCTGCATACCTAGTTCATGAGATTCATGAATGCTTCGTTTGTGTTGGTGAGCCTAAAGGGTATTGCCACGAAGTAGTAATGACCATAATGAGTCTGGAAGGTTGTCTTCTGTACATTCTCATCTCTAACCCTCATTTGATGGTAACCTGATCGCAAATCAATCTTGGAGAACCAAGATGCACCCTGGAGCTGATCAAACAAATCATTAATCCTAGGGAGTGGGTAACGGTTCTTCACTGTTAGCTTTTTCAACTCCCAATAATCAATGTACATCATGTGCGAATCGTCCTTCTTCTTCACAAACAGAATCTATGCTCCTCACGGAGAACTGCTCGGATGAATAAAACCCTTGTCTAGCATCTCCTGCAGCTATGTAGACAACTCCTACATCTCAGGTGCTGCTAGGCGACACGACACCACCTGGTACCAAATAAACCTGAAACTCGAGTTGCCTTTCAGGAGGAACTACCAACAAATCCTCATAAAAAACAGAAGGAAAATCTAGCACAATGAGTACCCTGCTCAACTCTGTCATGGCCTAAACCTATGCGTAAAAAACATAAGCTAAGAACCTAAACAAACCATTATGCATATATCTTTTGGCCCTCGCAAGCTGATCAGAGAGCTAGCCCATGCAAAGCTCTTTCACTAGTAATGACCAGTTCTCCCCCACTTAGGGTTCAAACCCTCACCAACTGTCGCTCGCAATCAATCACCGCCCAGTTGGACCCTAACCAATTCATCCCAATGATAACCTTCGACCTTCTCAATGGAATCAACACCAGATCAATAGAGAACCTCTCGCTAAACATGTTCTGGACACACCCACGGAAAACCATTGAAGCACCCATAGTACAATCATCTCCAATCTCCACCACCAAAGAGGAATCCAAAGTCCATGGAGTGTCTCAAAACTTCTTGTTGAGCGCAAGAGATACAAAGGATTGGGTATCCCCCAAATCAAACAGAAGTTCTTCATATCTTTTGCAAGCAATGGATGTTTACTCAAGTGGGAGATTCTACAACAACATTACAAGAAGATTTTTGTTCCCCTTAAATGTCCCGATAGGAATGAACTTGGCATATTTTTTGTGTTCGCTGACAAAAAATGTCGTTAGTTGGTTATGTTTATTCACATATCTTTTTATGCATGTTTGTGTTGTTTATTTTATGAAAATTTTATGTGTCGTTGATAAATTAGTTTTTCACATGCTAAAATAATTTTGGACAAAATAAACATCACATGGAGTTTGGGTTTTCAAAATTGGACATAAGATGTAACAAGTTATAGCCGATTTTGAAATACTCAATTATATGTTTTAAAATGGTGATTGTTATAACTTATACAAACTCCAAATATATAAGTAATAAAATGAAGTTTTATTAAAGATATAAAAGTTTCAAATGCACTCAAAATTAATACCGATTATTAGAATTGAATTGCGTTAAATTATATAAAAACTAGCTTTTTATATAGAACCTTTAAAAGTGATTTTGTTTTGAAAATTGATACCATGGTTTATTATATGCATGTAATAACCATGGTATCATATGTTTTTAAACTATAATTATAAAACATATAAATACCCTTATTTTACAAACCTCAATTCTATGCAATCCTTTTGAAAAATACCCGCACATCTCTTGTATGCACTAGTTGGATAAATGATACCTAACTGCTTAGTGTTGTCTTTCGATGGCCAGGGTGTCTTCGCGATATCTATAACCATGTTATAGATCGATTACACAAGTTTTTCAAATTGGATGATTTGATTGAAAATCTTTGTGATAAAGGATACCCAAGCAAAAGAAATCCATGCCATAGATAGTATCAAACATATCTAATTAAATTTATCATTAAAAATCCCATAAATCTAGGAATTATATAGTGAAATATAACTGATAATATATATCTAACAGGTTGAATTCAAATGGATGGGATAAAGGATACCTAACCTTTTTCTTTTGAACTTGGATCCTAGACTTTGATAATTAATGTTCTTGGAAACTAAAAGGGTATTAATTATTAAAGATTAAATATTTAAAATACTAAATGAATTTTATTAAATTTCTTTTAGTTAAATAATCCATTCTCATTATCATGAATTTTCATTTTCTTTAATGACTTAAACATTCACTAGATACAACTTAAATGAATGGGTTCATGTCTTAAGAGACTATCTTGTAAAAGATATGAAATTGTGTACACTTAAAGGTCCTAACCCTATACTATTTGCTTTGAGTAATACACATGAAAATGATACCTAGTAAAGACATCATTGTGATAGTAAAAATGCTTCTAACATCAAGCTAAGAATAGTTATTCATTACTTATAGTAAGTCTTGGATAGTGTAAACATATATCTGATGATATAACAGGTCAAACAATATCTGGTAATTTAAACAATGATGTTTTATTTAAAGTTAGCTTAGACATTGGAATAATGAAAGGTTAAAAGAATCACATTGTATGATGCATGAGACCCATGTTTTATGGACTGAACACATTTAAGCCCAAGAAATCTACTAGAGTCCACATAGATGGATCTTGTTTCTTTTGTGAAGAAACTGGACACTGGAAGAGGATTTACTCCTCTTATTTGGAAAGAAACTCTGTGTCACACCCCCAAACCAAGGATGGTGGAAACGTCTGGGGGTGGAGGACTTCATGTATAGTATCATAACCACAATTTCAATAGTAATTTAAGCAAACACAACCAACATATATATAATTGAAAAAGTTACATCACTTGTATGAATTACATGTTTCAAAATCAATTACAATATGTTGAAAAAATATGAAAAGTTTGACGCCTTAACGTCTCATCCTCAAAAGCACTTGATTACCTGTTTAGTGATTTCCTGAGAATACAAGTTGTTTGAAAAGTGTCAACACAAAGGTTGGTGAGTTCATAAGTTTTTGCTATAAAACTTAATAGAAGTCTTTTCTCATGTAAATGTCGCGTTTGTTTTAGAAAAATCCGATATTTTCCTTAAAATCCGTATAATGTAGCCTTATGACCAAAGACCAAAATGTATAAGAAATCATTCTTACTTAGTAGAAATGTCATGAGTTTGAATTGATATAAAAAGTGAATTTAAATCAACCTAAAACCTACTTAGGTTTTATGAAATCCCGTAAACTTTATGAATTGTTATCTCCCTATGTGAGTCGCTATAATCATACTATGACTATGTGAACCTGCCACGACGTTTCTCAGGCGTCGCGAAAATGAAATGACATTTGTCACTCGTAGACCTGCAGGTCCCACTGTAGCTAGCAGCAAGGTGTGGGGTGTCAAACCCAATATAGATCTATATACAAGTATCATGTTCCCCCTCCAGGAGATTCTGATTATAACTACCAGGAATTATATTCCGCACTCGGACGTACAGAAAGAGAAAATGTCTCACAATTTAGGGTAACAAGTTTACGTATAATGTGTGTGAGTGTAAACCTTTTCTTTATGAATGTACTCTTTTAGTACGAGTGTGTTATGCAATATATCATAAACTATACCTATTATAGTTTATCTAAAACGCTTGTAATATGTAAGAACTCTTTTATGGAAATGTATTAGTGTTATGAATTTATTAAACTATACTTTTTATAGTTTAATATACGCGTTCTAAAATGAATGAATAATATTTATTATGAATGACTTAGTTTCAGTTCATGATGATAAAATAACAAAGAAACACATTCAATAATTAGAACTTATGATTATACACTTTGCTCAACATAATACAAAGTGTTATGATATTTACATGCTGTTGGCTAACTTTAGCCATTCTGCACTGTTTTGGAAAAATCATAGAAAAATCACACGAAGTCGAAAACTAGATCCGTAAATTCTGAGAGTCACAAAATGTGTCTAGTTTGCTCATAATTTTTATCACGATTTTTAATGACCTCCAACTTGTGTGAAAAAGTTCATAATCACAGACTGGTCCGGATTGTTGTTTGAAATGATAGGCAGTTTTGTAAAAATCACCATAAATTGTAGAAAAATCGTATGGAGATGTGCAAGTAGTCATTTTAAAGTTAAGAACTTGAACTATTTGCACCTTGTACAGTTTTGAAAACAAAAATGTTTAAGATGCCCAAAACAGTCCGTGAATGGAGTTGAAATTTTCTGATGAAGGCTGTTAGAAAAATTTAGTTATGTTCTTGGTGTTTTAACTTGTATTCCCCCCCCCCCCCTGAAAACTTGAGAAAACATGAATATGTAGGGTTATGAACTCACCTTAAGTGATTTCAGTAGATGATTGTTGAAGAATGGAAGTGTTTAACTCAAGAACACTTAGGGATGCCTTGAAGATTTTCGAGAATCTAACATCATAGTTATGGAGTTTGTGTAAGCAATCAAAGATTTGAGTAGAATGAAGTGAAATAATTATAAGGAGGATGAATTATACTTACTAAGAGTGGAAGAACACTTGAAAATCAGCCTTGAATCTCGAAATTGGTGTAGAAAAAGTTTGAGAGAAAAGTGGTGTTTGATACGTAGTGAAATAAGAGCAAATGAGAGAAATGAGGAGAGAGGATGTTTGTTCCAGCTCTAAAAATGTGGGAACGAGTGTAAATTGAGTGTAAGGGACATTGAAGTGACCTAGGTAAGGTGGGGAGGTATGGCTGGTCATAGAGTGGGTGTGGGGTGGTTACTTGTGACATAAGTTAAGGTAAGGTCAACACTCCACCTTAAATAAATCCCCCATTAGATCTTTATTATTTAGATAAGGATTTTCATCAAAATATGTTTAACTTATGAATATTTAGGGTTTATTATGTTAAAATATAATTTCTGGAGAAAATCCCGCTTTAAAATCACGAAAAACGGGCTTAAAATGTTAAAAATATCAAAAAGGGGCTAAAAGTGACAATATTCCGAATTCTGGCCGAGGTTCGGCCTTCTGATGCTGAAACCGAGAGGAGAGAGGGCAGAAACCGAGAGGGGAGAAGAGAGAGAGCAGGAACCGAGAGGGGAGAAGAGAGAGAGAGCAGGAACCGAGAGGGGAGAAGAGAGACCGAGAGAAGAGAAGAGACAGAGAGGAGAGAAGAGAGAACAGAGACCGAGAGGGGAAGAGAGGCGGGAGGAACAGAGAGTGAGGAAGCGACAGAGAGGAGAGGAAGCGACAGAGAGCGAGAAGCGACAGAGAGAGAGAAGCGACAGAGAGGAGAAGCGACAAAGAGGAGGCAACAGAGAGGCGAGAGGTGGCGACAGAGACCGAGAGAAGGGCATGGGAACCAAGAAGGGACAGAGACCGAGAACAGAGGCTCTGTCCTTGTGAGTTTCGGCCCGAGAGGCCTCTCTTCTTGGTTTCGGTTCCTAAGAAGGGTTTCGGTTCCTAAAGCCTATTTTACGCGTTTTCACTCCGTTTTGAGCCGTTTTTGGCCCGGTTAAGGGTCGGAATGACTCGAATGATTCTAAAAAGTTACAGGAACTTTTGAGAGAGATTTGGGAGAGATTTCACATACTTGGAGAGATTTGGGAGAGATTTGACATTCTTGGAGAGATTTCTCATACAAAGAGATATTTGAGAGATGTTTCACATACTTGGAGAGATTTGGGAGAGATTTGGTATTCTTGGAGAGATTTCTCATACAAAGAGATATTTGAGAGAGATTTCACATACTTAGAGAGATTTGACATTCTTGGAGAGATTTCTCATACAAAGAGATATTTGAGAGAGATTTCACATACTTGGAGAGATTTGGGAGAGATTTGACATTCTTGGAGAGATTTCTCATACAAAGAGATATTTGAGAGAGATTTCACACACTTGGAGAGATTTGGGAGAGATTTGTCATAGAGAGAGATAGAGTGGAAACGATTGAGAGAGGTTCCATGTGCGACAATTGTGAGTGTTTGGCTCCGCAATGCAAGGTTCTTGAGCCCCTTTAAGTCATGATTAAGGATCCTACACACTCCCGATGAGTATGCAACATGGTTTTTATCAGTTTAGTTCATTGATTAGGACTAAGGCCTAGGAAATTTTAACACAAGACTTTTCCCAAGTGATGCTTTCCCATTAATATAGAAAGTTATACAGTATGAACATAACACAAACCCTAATACACAAGGTTTAATCAAGTTGACTGGTTTGACTTGATGACTTGACTTGACTCAAGATTGACGATTGTCACACTCTGGATGAGACTAGTACTTCTAGTATGTACTCTATAGAACTCATACTTTTCATATAACACTTAAGTACTTTGTAGTTAATGTTTATCTAATATTTGTAAATGGATTGCAGATATTTACTGAAGAGTACCAACTGAGCACAATCAAGTTGGAACTACATACTCGGAGTTTAGTTTATTATTTATCCTTAGAACATAATGTACTTGTAATGTAAAACAATATTTGTTTTGGAACAATGTATGTTTTAATTTAGCATGTCTAAATTTATGTCTCAGTTATTTTATTCAAATGTTTGATAATTTACTCAATAGTTTTTCATAACGATAATATTCATATTCTGAATGATTAACTTCTATCTATGAGACTAGATGTCTTAATAGAATTGTGAAGTAAATATCAACATTTTGCAAATAATAATAAGTTGTATATGCAAACGCTTTTGACATAAACTTTTTTTTTAAAATAAAACTCATATTTGACATTGTTATCTTCATTACATAAATGACATTCACATATTCCAACTTCAAGGAAGGGATATTTGAAAGCAAATAATGTAGTTTATTTAACATAAGTGAACCTTATTTATCTGTAAAGGATTCCTAATGATATTTTCACAAAAGTGTAGAGAAAATAATTAAGGAACTGCACACTTTGATGTATGACTTTGTTTATAATGAATGTCTGAGATTAAGCACTAGATACCAAATCAACTTTATTAACAAATATAGTAGTTTGTTTATATTTTACATGCTAAAGCATAAGTGTGAAATCTTTGTTGAAAGTTTCAAAAGTTGTGATACAACCCCGTAAGAACCATCTTAGGCCTAAATGATTATAAATGATGAATTAAATCTAACTTGGTATGATTTACTTTCTAATCAGTAGAAATATCCTACTTATTAAATCTAACTTGGTATGATTTACTTTCTAATCAGTAGAAATATCCTACTTTAATCCTTTTGGGATAATACTTCAAACACTATTTAATTGTATCTTGAATACAAATACCAAATAATAAGTAGATTAAACAATTTATAATACTTAGTATGGAAAGGCTCCATCCTTATCTTACTTAATGTTTTATGGATTTGAAGCAGATATTAGACTAAAGCTTCTAAACCCAAAATCTACTAAATACATATTTGTATAATACTCTAAATGTAGCTTAGATTGTTATATGCAAACCCACCAAGAATAGGTTCTTTTATTCTTGTGGAAGCTAACTTGGTAGAAAGCAATATTCTAATAACAAAGCAAGTAGGAGGTACATGGAACTTGAAGCAACTCAAGAACCATAACCTTATGTATTAACTAGTTATCACTAGTATTAACAAGGATTGTTAAAATTATATAATAGTTATTCACAAACACAAATTATTCGCATTAATGGTAGAAATCATCTTCGACTTGAGAAACATGGATTTGCTTATTGATGAGCCTTTTATTGATGGTTTCTTGAAAATTCATCAAACACCAAGATGTTGTGTCAGATCTCGAATCTGATAAATGACTTAGAGTCATGAACATTAGATGTATATGGGCTTGATTAAAATTTATCCCCAATATCAAGGCTTGAAGGAGTAAATAATTCTTCTAGAAAGAATAATTACATGGATAACCATACAAATTTAAAACAAGGCTTGTAGTAAAAGGGATTTTCTCACACTCATTGACTGTGATCCTCATCATACTCATGATATTGACTGTGATCAAACTTTTTTCACAAGTAGCTATAATTAGATCAACAAGGATATCATTTACTATAAATTCATATTCTTAATATGAGATATAGCAAATAGATTTAAAGAAAGACTGCTTTTCTTCATAGTCATCTAGTTGAAGATATCTATATATATTAGCTTGGAGGTTTTCTTAATCCATGTTATCCTAACAATGTGTGTGGAGTTTTGAGATCCACTTATGGATATAAAGCAAACATCTCAATGTTAAAATCATCATTTTAATGTAAAACCACAAGGTATGTTTTTACATCAAAATGAATAGAACATGTGTGTTTACTAAGAACTAGTTTGAGCATAGTGAAATTTCTAATCTTGTATGAATGATACATACTTAATCATTCGAAATCCCATTCTGGCTAAGCAAGGTCATTCTCAACTTGACTCGGAAAGTGTTTCTAAAATGAAATACTTGGGAAGGAGAAGATACATTCTTGGATTGTAAAATATATCAGTGATAGATAAATGAACGTTAAAAGTTTCATGTCCTTATACATACATTGACAATATCTTGAAAGGGATCAAGACAGATCATTCTTTTGGAGAATTCTTGGCATTATCATACGACACTATTTTGAACTAGCGTCAAAAGTATATAGCTCATAGGTTTGAACTAGCTGAAATGATTTATATTCTATTTTCTTGGAAAATGAATTCATCATTTATGCCATAGTATGCATAGGACATGGTATTCGATCATGTTGTAGGATACTAATTTAATTCATGGTTAAGTCACTGGATGACTAAAAGAGCATTCTATCAGTAGTTTAGAACAACTAAGAGAATGTATATGAGAGAATCAATTTAGAAAGGATCTTTATGGAAAGAGCTAAACAAGATGTTAATTTGTAAATAGAGATAAACAATTAAGAATTATAATTGGATTTTGACTTCATTATGGAATGAAGGGTAAGTATTGTTGGAATGAGGTCCAAGCAAAACATAATAACACAATCTACTACAAAATAAGAATACACTACGTTAGAAGTTGAATTCAAATATGATTGGATGAATGGGATCATTGAAAAACTATGTCGATTTCTGCCATTCAAGGATCACATAGAAATCTTTGTGACTTCGAGGGTATAATTAATCAAGCTAAGAGACTTTATGTCACGAAAGAATACCAATCATATTCTCCAAGATATTTAACTTTACTTGGAGTCAAGTTATATATGGAGATGATAGTATTCATAGAATTCATACAAATTAAATTTTGTCAGATCCATTGATCAAGTCATTCTTTTGAGCTAAGTAAGAATGGTCACACTTCACCTGTAAGACTTTATTATTCTAGAAATGGCTTTGTATTATGATATTGGAACATTATAACAACAACTATTAGATAATGTTATGATATATTGGCATATAGTCATCATAGTAATACTTGTTGCGTTCTATATTAACATGTTTAATCCATGAATAATATTATTATTCTAAAAGTTGATAGTCGGTTATAATTGTTGGAGCAATTATGGTGTCTGTAGGAAAGGGATAACTGATAAACTTACCTTATACACCAACTGTAGCCTTGAGCTTTTTTGGAATGGGCATTGGTAGAATGGCATAAAGTCGTATGTTGTTTGAGGAAATGGAATGTTGCTACACATTTACCAATGTCTATTTTAGTCTAATATGAGTCTTGTGCAAGTGGGAGATTGAAAGGTCTAGTATGCTCAAGAGTAATATTAAAGTGATATTGTTAATTAACATATGATACTAATGGATCACATTAACACAACTTGATATAATTGATTATTTATTAGAAATGAATTTTAATAAATATTGAATAAAACTCTTATAATTAATTGGAAATTATTTATTGCATGGAAATATTAATTTTCAATTACAAGTAACATAGTATATCATATGGTATGATTTATTAAGTCATGTACATTATTTTGGACAAGAAAGACTTTTGTCTTTTAGCCGAAAGCCAAAGTTTATATTTAATAAAAGAAGTTTAAAATTTTTATAAACCATTGTCTTCTTATATGTATTTAAAAGAATGAATAAAAGAAGCATGGCCTTTTGACTATTTAAATCAAAAGAAAGCATGGCTTAAAGTTATGGGGAACATTAGGGACACAGTAGGTCTTAAAGTGCTATGACCTTATGGGTTATACCTTTTCTTTAAGATCATAACATGCAGGATTACATTTTTGGTGCTTTTTTAGTGTAAAAAACATGACCTCTCTCCCCCTCTTACTTCTCTCTACTTTTTGGTCAAAAACTTAAAGAATACTTTCTTATCTTCCGCTCTCTTGAAGTTTATATTGGTGGAATGGCATAGTAAAGATAGGTGATGATTAGGTGAGCACTATCAAGAGTGGTAACATGGTGTAACAGCCCAGAATCTCAAGTATTGTTAAAATTATATTTAGGGGGTGTTTTAAGGGGGGACTCGGCGAGTTGGAGCCAGACTCGCCGAGTAGGATCGCAGACCTGGTCGCGGGTTCGCGACTGGACTCGACGAGTCCAGATAGGGACTCGGCGAGTCTGCGCTGTTTAGCGAAAACCCTAGCCGTTTAGGTTTGGGACGTATAAAGGGGACTTATTGGCCGTCATTGTTCGTTTTAGCCTTCTGGGAGGAACCCTAAACCGATTGTGTGCATCTGGAGCAAAGCTAAGGGCCATTGGTGATTTTGAAGGAGTTGTGGTGCAAGGAAGAGAAGGGTTTGGCTAAAGGAACAGCAAGGGGGTCACATTCTGAGGATTGGGGATGCAGAGAGCACATTATCCAGGTAAGAATTCGTGTATACTCTGCTATGGTGATGTATTTAGAGGATTAGGGTTTATGGAACCCTTTTGTGGATAGATTGAATGTTACCCTTGTTCCCCAAACGATTGTAACCCTGTATTAGGACCCTTGGAGGTCCAGAATATTCCATGTCTGTGCATTTCGGGAATTGGTGAAGGTTTTGGATTGAAATCCTTATGCCTTAGGTCAACATGTGAATTATAAGTCTCCGGGTGTAGCATGAGCACCTAAATGTAGACCTTACGTGATGGACCAGTCTAGGAGGGTCAGACCTATGAAGGGTCGGAGTAGTTCTGACCTTAGGAAGCAGTTTGAGCAGCTGCATGGCATGGACTCGCCGAGTCAGATGAGCAGACTCGGCGAGTAGCTTGAAGAATAACTGGGACTCGTCGAGCTGTTCCTCAGACTCGACGAGTGGAGTCGGGGTGGCCCCGTGATTCTTCCAGGAGTAACTCGTCGAGCCAAGGAGGATACTCGACGAGTAGAAGGGAAACCTTAGAGGACTGGAGGACGACTAGACTCGCCGAGTCGCCAGAGTACTCACCGAGTCCGGTTGAGTTGACTGTGGACCGTCGACCAGAGTTGACCTATGTGTAATTTCTTAGGGTCAGTTGTCTTGAAAGATAAAAGTGTTAATAAGGGATGCACGATATTATCCAGGGAGTCAGTAGCTCGGCGGATCGAGTACGAATGATTTCAGGAGTTGCTAGCTTTCAGTATCCACGAGGTGAGTCTTCTCACTATACTGTACCCAGAAGGGTTTGACTGTGTGACCGGAAGGTCGGATATGATATGTGATATACGTGCTATATGTGGTAAGATAATTGCTATGCGTGCTATGTGTGTTTATATGGGCCGGAAGGCAATATGTTATGGGCCGGAAGGCAATATTTTATGTGACCGGAAGGTCGGGTATGTTATGTAATATATGTGCTATATGTGGTGAGTTAATTGTTATGCGTGTTGTGTATGTTTATGGGCCAGAAGGCAATATGTTATGGGCCGGAAGGCGAATATGTTATGGGCCGGAAGGCGATTATATTACGGGCCGGAAGGCGCTGTGTTGTGGACCGGAAGGTCAGGGCCTGGAAAGGCGTATATGCGTAAGATGTATTTTGGGGAACTCACTAAGCTTCGTGCTTACAATGTTTTGTGTTATGTTGTTTTCAGGTACTTTCAGTAACACGGGACGACACCGGCTCGATTGTACACACCAGAGAAAAAGTTATATGTTGGGGGATCCTGGTTTTCTATTCAAGTGAAAATGAAACTATGTTTTGTAATTCAATTATGTATGAGATTTTAAACAAGTGTTTTAATATTAAAATGATTATTTTAAACGAAAATTTTGTCTTGAAAAATTTCGGTGTTACAAATTGGTATCAGAGCCTTGGTTTGAGGGATTCGGATGCGCCTTCGGGTAAATCTGGACTCAAACTGAGGAAGTAAGAAAAAGTTTTCAAATAAATAGTTTTCTAAAAGTGAATAAGAGTTCAAAGAGAAAGCAAGAAAGAGCAGTGTGTACAATCAGCCAGAGCCCGAACGGTGATTTCCTAAAATACCCTTATTTTTGTGTTATGAGATATGTATGATGCACTTTATGAGATATTATTGCATGCTAGAGACAGGCTAGGTATTTCATATGTTAGGACTAAAGTGGCCTGATTTGTGATGCCTTAGCCTAGGACTCGTTGTTATATGTGTTATGTTTTGAGTATGTGATGAGCGAGAGTATCCAGTTAGAACCCATGAGGGGTAGAGTTACAGAGTTCGGTGGTACTTTCGAGGATGAGCTGAGAAGTTGGAGTTATCACAGGGAGGGAGTCCTATGTATTCTTTGATGCTCGAATGTTGCTTGCTTTGTGTTTTGTGGAACTCTCAATGATGGGAGTCAGCTACCAAGTGAATATGACGATATTCAGGAGGTAGATGGCTGGCATCATTAGGAGCTCTTCAGCAACTGATAGCAAAGAAGTGGAAGGACGACGGAAGAGCCTAGGGAATAACCCTATCCAGATGAGTGCGCTGGTAGAGTAGAGGATTTCGCTGGGGAGCGAGCACGTGCGAAGGGGTTGGTGAAAGAGCAGGTCGAGCAGCTACTTAGGAGCTCTGGGATGGTCCGTGTGGAAAGTATGGGTAGATGTGGCAGGTAGTATGGGCCCGTACTACTGAAAGCAGAGGACCCATACTTGATACAGGGAGCATTCTGAAGGTCCTAAGGAACAGATTGAGGAGTGATGTTATGGTTCGAGTACCATACATCGGAGCAGATTGAGAAGTAATGTTATGGTTCTAGTACCATACATCGGAGCAGATTGAGGAGTGATGTTATGGTTCGAGTACCATACATCGGAGCAGATTGAGAAGTAATGCTATGGTTCGAGTACCATACATCGGACCAGATTGAGGAGTGATGCTATGGTTCGGGTACCATACACGGGAGCAGATTGAGAAGGGATATCATGGGATGAGTACCATGGTTCGTAGCGAACGATGCTTGTGATTATCTTGTTATCCGGTCATGATCGATGAGGTAGAGATCGGACACTGTGGGTTTAGGCCTGTAGACCATGATTGAGTATGGAGAGGCGTCCCTCGAGAGGAAAGGCGAGTGCCTATCAGAGTATTCTGGTAAGGAGTTAAAGAGAGAGGAAAAAAAATTTCGGTCTGAGTTGAGCAATCAGTCGATAGAGGAGAGGTCATCTTCTAGGTGGGTGGTGCTATTTATGTTCGTGTGCAAGACACGAGAGGCATGATGTTTCAGTTTTGGGTTTGGGGGTACACCCTACAGGTCATTATCGGTGATGATTTCCCCCAGAGTATCAGGTAGCATGTGTGTCGCGAGGCAGTGACTTATCGGGAGCAGACAGTCAGTTGGGACTGAGGTAGTCGAGGACCACACCACACCTAATTGAGAATAGTAGGTTGTGTTGTAGTGGTAGCAGTGGGGAGTTCAGTTGAGTTTTGCAGTGCAGAGAGTTTTCGTCTATGTTGGGAGTGGGTCCCTGTCCTTGGGACAATTCCGGTGTTAGAACATTGGTTGATGAGTTGGGGTGAGAGGAACGATGATTTTGCGGTGCAGTATATGAGCCAGGGATGTTATTGAGCAGTTGAGATGCTTGGTGTTAGATTGGTATGAAATTTGGAACGATTAGAGGCAGTCGTAACGAGAAGTTCTTGAGGAGTTCATCAGCGGTTCAGAGTATAGGGGGTTGATTGATTTCCTTAAGGGGGGAATTATCGGGCGTTGCGTAGCACTTTCCTGGGGCAGGTACGATTTTGCTGGTGAAAAATAGTCATGGGTTGGTTGTGTGCTAATTGGTGATGGTTCAAACCCTAAGTGGGGGAGAACCGGGTACAGTATGTAAGGAAGCAAAGATTTGTCAAGAGTAGTTATAAGTGAAGTATAGAGATATGCTGTAAGAAATCATGAGACCAGAGATGTCGGTGATCGAGGAAAGGGGTCAGAGTGAGTTAATGCGGGAAGTACTTGTGGAGGAGGACGAATGTATCCATGACAGGTGATTGGTGTTGTTGCAAGTAGATAGAGAATGATTGGGCAGCCAACTCCCGGGGTCGGTATGCGTATCCTTATTTGGATTTTGAGCGTCGGGAAAAAGGGGTTTCGGAGAATTATCAGTATATTTCATAGCGTCAGCGTTTTCTCGTATTCCAATCGAGAAATTATATGCACCGAAGTTGAAATGTGGGAAAAATGTAGATCTAATTATGGGGTTCAGAGGAAATGTATTATTGTGTCTATATGATGCTTGGGGCAGGAGATCAGTGGTTGTGGCAGGATCTTGTGGTGTTCTGTTGGGGTACTCTGAGATATCCGGGTATGATATCTTTATTTAGGAGTTACTAGTGAATCCTGAATTGAATCGACGTGTGGCATATCAAGTATCTGTGGATCTAGTGGGAGCCTTTCGAGTATGGGCATCCAGGGAGATTATTTGAGAGAGTGGATTTTCGCAAAGATGGGCATTTGTTATGTTGATTGCCTCCAGAGTCTATGATGGATATTCGAGCCGTAGTACTCCCTACTCAGAGGTTGTTGTGATATTGCGTGGAGTTGCAGTACTCACTAGATGGCAAGAGAATTTCGATGATGGAATGTTTTTTCGAGCAGTGTATGATGTGGAAGAGTTGGGTTTGAGTAGCCCTGGTATTGAGTCTTTGGAGCTTGGATGTTGAGTCGGGGGTCTCCATCTCTGTCAGGAGATGCGGGGAGATACACAAGGAATATGCGCAGCAGGAACCAAAGATTAGAGTTGAGACGATCCTCGGTTGGATTGTATATTTTCTCGCATGAGGAAAAGGGGATTTCGTGACTTGCGTGTCACTGGGTCGGGATAGTGGTCACGGGGAGGAAGTTAGTGGGGTATTTGGATCATGATATGGGTGACCTTTGGGGGCTCAGCTGTGGAGCCAAAAGCTGACTTGGTACTCGAAGACATGCTTCGGGCATGTTTATTAGATTTCGGAGGAAGTTGTGGCACGTATTTATCCTTGGTTGAGTTGTTCCATAACAACAGCCATCATTAGTGCATTGGTATGCCGCCCTTTGAGCTGTTGCATAGGAGGTGGTGTCGGACCCTCATTTGCTGAGGAGAGGTAACGCATGGAGCCGAGAGTCCTTGCGAGCAGATCCAGAACATGTGCGATACACGGAGTAGTGGCAAGGTCGTCAATCGGATTTCCCTAGGCAAGGGAAGAGAAAGGTATGTTGGGGCTAGTGCAGCATGTGTATGCGATTGCAAGAGGAGAACTCGTGAGAGTTGCTCAGAGAGTGAGAATGAGTCTCTCAGTCGTTCCGAAATGGATAAAGTGGGCTTTGGATCGGGGATCCGGTGATTCAGGTCTCCTAACCCTTATGGGCGGAGTGATCGTTGAGATTTAGAGCAGAGTTGCATCTTGGGTAATTCTCGGTTACAGGGAGTGGTGGGCAGTACAGAGATCGTGCTTCAGTCGACAGAGCAAATTCAGCAGGTTAAACAGAGGTTATTGATTGCCTACAGCCGACAGAAAAGTTATGCAGACAGACGCCAGTCCGAGCTGGAGTTTCAGGTCGGCGACATCGTATTCCTGAAGGTCTCTCCTTGGAAAGGAGTGATTCGATTCAGGAAGAAGGGCAAGTTGGGGCCCCGTATATTGGGCCTTTTCGTGAGATTGCGAGGGTAGGACGGGTGGCATACCATTTGGAGCTGCCAACGGAATTGAGATAGATCCACGACGCTTTTCATGTGTCGCAATTGAAGAAGTGTATAGCCGATGAGTCAGCAGTGGTTCCACTAGAGAACATTTAGGTGGATGCGAGCCTGAATTATGCTGAGAGACCAGTGACCATCAGGAATCGGAAGATCGAGGTTCTGAGGAACAAGGAGGTACCTCTGGTGTTGGTTCAGTGGCAACCCCGGAAGGAATCAGAAATGACTTGGGAACCGGAACGTGAGATGCGGGAGCAGCATCCGGAACTATTTTCAGAGTAAGACTTCGAGGGCGAAGTCTGATTCTAGTGGGGGAGAATTGTAACAGCCCGGAATCTCAAGTATTGTTAAAATTATATTTAGGGGGTGTTTTAAGGGGGGACTCGGCGAGTTGGAGCCAGACTCGCCGAGTAGGATCGCAGACCTGGTCGCGGGTTCGCGACTGGACTCGACGAGTCCAGATAGGGACTCGGCGAGTCTGCGATGTTTAGCGAAAACCCTAGCCGTTTAGGTTTGGGATGTATAAAGGGGACTTATTGGTCGTCATTGTTCGTTTTAGCCTTCTGGGAGGAACCCTAAACCGATTGTGTGCATCTGGAGAAAAGCTAAGGGCCATTGGTGATTTTGAAGGAGTTGTGGTGCAAGGAAGAGAAGGGTTTGGCTAAAGGAACAGCAAGGGGGTCACATTCTGAGGATTGGGGATGCAGAGAGCACATTATCCAGGTAAGAATTCGTGTATACTCTGCTATGGTGATGTATTTAGAGGATTAGGGTTTATGGAACCCTTTTGTGGATAGATTGAATGTTACCCTTGTTCCCCAAATGATTGTAACCCTGTATTAGGACCCTTGGAGGTCCAGAATATCCCATGTCTGTGCATTTCGGGAATTGGTGAAGGTTTTGGATTGAAATCCTTATGCCTTAGGTCAACATGTGAATTATAAGTCTCGGGGTGTCGCATGAGCACCTAAATGAAGACCTTACGTGATGGACCAGTCTAGGAGGGTCAGACCTATGAAGGGTCGGAGCAGTTCTGACCTTAGGAAGCAGTTTGAGCGGCTGCATGGCATGGAATCGCCGAGTCAGATGAGCAGACTCGGCGAGTAGCTTGAAGAATAACTGGGACTCGTCGAGCTGTTCCTCAGACTCGGCGAGTGGAGTCGGGGTGGCCCCGCGATTCTTCCAGGAGTAACTCGTCGAGCCAAGGAGGATACTCGACGAGTAGAAGGGAAACCTTAGAGGACTGGAGGACGACTAGACTCGCCGAGTCGCCAGAGTACTCGCCGAGTCCGGTCGAGTTGACCGTGGACCGTCGACCAGAGTTGACCTATATGTAATTTCTTAGGTTCAGTTGTCTTGAAAGATAAAAGTGTTAATAAGGGATGCACGATATTATCCAGGGAGTCTGTAGCTCGGCAGATCGAGTACGAATGATTTCAGGAGTTGCTAGCTTTCAGTATCCACGAGATGAGTCTTCTCACTATACTGTACCCGGAAGGGTTTGACTGTGTGACCGGAAGGTTGGATATGATATGTGATATACGTGCTATATGTGGTAAGATAATTGCTATGCGTGCTATGTGTGTTTATATGGGCCGGAAGGCAATATGTTATGGGCCGGAAGGCAATATTTTATGTGACCGGAAGGTCGGGTATGTTATTTAATATATGTGCTATATGTGGTGAGTTAATTGTTATGTGTGTTGTGTATGTTTATGGGCCGGAAGGCAATATGTTATGGGCCAGAAGGCAATATGTTATGGGCCGGAAGGCGAATATGTTATGGGCCGGAAGGCGATTATATTACGGGCCGGAAGGCGCTGTGTTGTGGACCGGATGGTCAGGGCCTGGAAAGGCGTATATGCGTAAGATGTATTTGGTGGAACTCACTAAGCTTCGTGCTTACAGTGTTTTGTGTTATGTTGTTTTCAGGTTCTTTCAGTAACACGGGACGGCACCGGCTTGATTGTACACACCAGAGAAAGAGTTATATGTTGGGGGATCCTGGTTTTCTATTCAAGTGAAAATGAAACTATGTTTTGTAATTCAATTATGTATGAGATTTTAAACAAGTGTTTTAATATTAAAATGATTATTTTAAACGAAAATTTTGTCTTGAAAAATTTCGGTGTTACACATGGTGCCGATCAAGATACACGATGGTATAGTTAGGAAACTAGATTGCTGGTTCGTCCTAAAGCTTTGTGAAACATCCCAAAAATACAGTCAAAATTTTTCATTTTAAATCATTTATAAAAGCTATCAGTATCATTCATCATATAAAAATCATAAATCGTATATATCATAAATATCATAAACAGCTGTTAATATAACAAAATCATATGTTAAAACATCAGAGTAAATAATCCAAGGCTAAAACATGTGGTATGTGCCATGCAGTGAGTCTCCCCAAACTACAACATACCATATATAATCACATAATAACATACGTTGGGCCTTGCCCGCTACATCGGGCACCGCCGACATCGAACGAATCCGACATTGAGCCCCGCCCAACATCGGATCGAAGTCCGTCATCGAACCCCGCATGACATCGGACTGAAGTCCGATATACATATAACATATTCACAAGTGTATAACATAAAAAAATTACATAAACATATAAACATTCCTTGGGCTTGACCCAACATTAGACCGAAGCCTGGAACATATAACATATAACATATAAGCTAAGAATTCCTCAGGATTGCCCTGGCATCGGACCGAAGCCCAGAAAATATAAACATACACATGAAAGAATCATGAAGACATCAAGAAAATAAAGATTCGTCGGGCTTTCCACGGCATCCGACCAATTTCTGGAAACATAAAACTTATATCATGATTGGTTTTGGTATACTACAACATCCTATGGTGCACATACAAACCTAAATGCGTTGGATCTATGTTTTCTGTAAACATGCATGAAATATTATTTCCAAAGCATTAAGCGTAACTAGCATACAAATGTCATCAACAACATAAAATACTAGTTAGGAGTTTACCTGTTTATGTAGCTTGTAGAACTTGTTGTGTTTGGCCTTTAAGAACTTAACACCAATAGAATGAATGCCTCATATGGAATCACAACACACCTAGGGCAAAGGATGACTTTTATGTGAGTATTTCTTGCACTCAAAACCGGCTTATGAACTTCAAGAACATTTAGTGCATGTAGTAGCCAATTTTGGATGCTAAGGGGCTTTTTATATATTGTGGCAAGATTAGGGTTACACCATGTATACCCTAATGTGCATAAACATCCATATTCCTTAGGATCCATGGGTTTAAACCTCCATGGATCATCAATGGGTTGTAACATTGGTGTAGCCCAAACTAAAGAATTATGGATCATTGACCTACACCATAAGAATGGATGATTTAAGAAATCAACCCCTTATAACTAATTAGTCTCTTTTGATGAAGAAATTAATTTTTCATCAATAATAATTAAATAATTGATCTCATATTAATATATTATAGCTTATAATATATTAACAAACCATAAATAACCTTTTCTCAAAAGTCCATCCTATCAAATTGTCCTAGTGATATGCAACCTAAATAGACCATGCTTCTCTTGGGTCAAGTACATACCAATTATAGTTATGGGTTTAGATACCTAATCCGATAGTATCCTACTTGGATAAGTCCATTAACTATTATTGCAAGTACGACTCCGCAACTAGACTAGCAATCGTAGCTCTTAAAGGCCGCTGCCGAACTCTGACGTAGTCAATGACGTGTCTATTAGATAAGGGATCATATATTCGTCCATTCAAGATATCATATGGACTGAGACATGGATTATAATCATTCTCTATGTCCATCTTTTGTTTCCTGATTTCTGATTTATGACGACTGACTATTTGAACAAATCAAATTAGTCTAGGCTTGGCCAAGCACTTCGGTTTGTCATCACTAAATCATATAGGGGACCACATATATCGCTTTTATCTACATGGGGTAAAGGAATGGATAAACTTTGACTCAAATGCTTGCTTGTACTTACCCATCAATTCACACACAACAATATGTTTTATAACACCAAGTTAGTTGTGCGTTTACATATGTCAATGTGAAACCGACTTGAAACTACAACTCACACGTCTTGGTTTCAATAATATAAGATATTATCATCTCACAATTACTTGTGATAAAATCCATGAAGTGATTTAGATGAGTGTGGGTTGAATCAAATACTCGAATCTTATTCCAGGAGTACTCATGAACACTGCAGCTATGTCTAAAACACCTAGACAAACTACATACCCATTCATGATAGTCATGCATCAATACATACTTCCAAAGTATGATCGATTGTGAATGGTTTGAATAACTTGGTTATTCAGGAAGCCAAACAAGCAAAGCGAAACACAAGAATAATATTAATCCTATATGCCCCAAAACTTTTGAGTGTCATATTGATTACTCATTATTCATTGTATAATGTTTCGAATAATCAACTTAGTACTTGAATTAAAAACAATAATTGTCCCATGCTCCAAGCATGCACACTATGTTTATCTATGATCCCTACTTTGTGAAATAGATCAATTGACACCATTTCAATGAATATCATTTCACAATTACAAAACTTTACCGTAAATGTAAGAATATCAAATTGTTGACATTTACTCTAATCTGTTAGACTCTAAACTAATATGCAATGATCCTCTTGTAATGACTATGCATAAAAGTCACAGAGACTTGGCAACAGACATTACAAAGTATTCCAATGGAGAGCAATTCCATGGACACCATTTCAATGAAAATCATTTCACAATTCGAAAACATTACCGAAAATGTAAGAATATCAAATTCTTGACATTTACTTTAATTTGTTAGACTCTAAACTTATATGCAATGATCCTCTTGTAATGACTATGCAAAAAAGTCATAGAGACTTGGCAACAGACATTACAAAGTATTCCAATGGAGAGCAATTCCATGGACACAAAGTCACAAATTTAAAGTACATTCCTTTGAACATCCTTCTTGCATTAAGTTTCTAACTTTCTTATTTATTCTTCAACTCCCAATATGGAAACATTCCATATTTTCCATACGACAAATAATTATTAATAGACTCATGTATATTCATAATAATGTCAATATGGTCCATCAATTACTACACTTCCAACTGTCCTTACGCAACCAATATTTGGTGAACCTTAGATTCTCCTTTAATAGTTGTTTAACCACTTTAGTCATATCCTGTTCTAGTCCTTTTTCCCTCTTAATGCCCTAGACTTTTGGAAATTTAGAATGGATAAATATTATAGCACATGTAATCGATCCTATACACGAAGCATATTGGCCACGATTCATGACGTCTTATCTAACAGCCCGAAATCTCAAGTATTGTTAAAATTACATTTTGGGGTGTTTTAAAGGGGGGACTCGGCGAGTTGGAGCCAGACTCGCCGAGTAGGATCGCAGACCTGGTCGCGGGTTCGCGACTGCACTCGACGAGTCAGATAGGGACTCGGCGAGTCTGCGCTGTTTAGCGAAAACCCTAGCCGTTTAGGTTTGGGACGTATATTATGAACTTATAGGCCGTTATTTTCCGTCTTTAGCCTACTGAGAAGGACCCTAATCGGTTGTGTGCATCTGGAGCAAGGATTGAAGGCCATTGGTGGTCTTGAAGAAATTATTGTGCAAGGAAGAGAAGGGTTTGGCTAAAGGAACAGCAAGGGAATCACATTCTGAGGATTGGAGATACAGAGAGCACATTATCCAGGTAAGGATTCGTGTATACTCTGCTATGGTGATGTATTTAGAGAATTAGGGTTTATGGAACCCTTATATGGATAGATTGAATGTTACCCTTGTTCCCCAAACGATTGTAACCCTGTATTAGGACCCTTGGAGGTCCAGAATATCCCATGTCTGTGCATTTCGGGAATTGGTGAAGGTTTTGGATTGAAATCCTTATGCCTTAGGTCAACATGTAAATTATAAGTCTTGGGGTGTATCATGAGCACCTAAATGAAGACCTTATGTAATGGACTTTTGGTGAACCGCAACCAATATTTGGTGAACCTTAGATTCTCCTTTAATAGTTGTTTAACCACTTTAGTCATATCCTGTTCTAGTCCTTTTTCCCTCTTAATGCCCTAGACTTTTGGAAATTTAGAATGGATAAATATTATAGCACATATAATCGATCCTATACACGAAGCATATTGGCCACGATTCATGACGTCTTATCTAACAGCCCGAAATCTCAAGTATTGTTAAAATTACATTTTGGGGTGTTTTAAAGGGGGGACTCGGCGAGTTGGAGCCAGACTCGCCGAGTAGGATCGCAGACCTGGTCGCGGGTTCGCGACTGCACTCGACGAGTCAGATAGGGACTCGGCGAGTCTGCGCTGTTTAGCGAAAACCCTAGCCGTTTAGGTTTGGGACGTATATTATGAACTTATAGGCCGTTATTTTCCGTCTTTAGCCTACTGAGAAGGACCCTAATCGGTTGTGTGCATCTGGAGCAAGGATTGAAGGCCATTGGTGGTCTTGAAGAAATTATTGTGCAAGGAAGAGAAGGGTTTGGCTAAAGGAACAGCAAGGGAATCACATTCTGAGGATTGGAGATACAGAGAGCACATTATCCAGGTAAGGATTCGTGTATACTCTGCTATGGTGATGTATTTAGAGAATTAGGGTTTATGGAACCCTTATATGGATAGATTGAATGTTACCCTTGTTCCCCAAACGATTGTAACCCTGTATTAGGACCCTTGGAGGTCCAGAATATCCCATGTCTGTGCATTTCGGGAATTGGTGAAGGTTTTGGATTGAAATCCTTATGCCTTAGGTCAACATGTAAATTATAAGTCTTGGGGTGTATCATGAGCACCTAAATGAAGACCTTATGTAATGGACTTTTGGTGAACCGCAACCAATATTTGGTGAACCTTAGATTCTCCTTTAATAGTTGTTTAACCACTTTAGTCATATCCTGTTCTAGTCCTTTTTCCCTCTTAATGCCCTAGACTTTTGGAAATTTAGAATGGATAAATATTATAGCACATATAATCGATCCTATACACGAAGCATATTGGCCACGATTCATGACGTCTTATCTAACAGCCCGAAATCTCAAGTATTGTTAAAATTACATTTTGGGGTGTTTTAAAGGGGGGACTCGGCGAGTTGGAGCCAGACTCGCCGAGTAGGATCGCAGACCTGGTCGCGGGTTCGCGACTGCACTCGACGAGTCAGATAGGGACTCGGCGAGTCTGCGCTGTTTAGCGAAAACCCTAGCCGTTTAGGTTTGGGACGTATATTATGAACTTATAGGCCGTTATTTTCCGTCTTTAGCCTACTGAGAAGGACCCTAATCGGTTGTGTGCATCTGGAGCAAGGATTGAAGGCCATTGGTGGTCTTGAAGAAATTATTGTGCAAGGAAGAGAAGGGTTTGGCTAAAGGAACAGCAAGGGAATCACATTCTGAGGATTGGAGATACAGAGAGCACATTATCCAGGTAAGGATTCGTGTATACTCTGCTATGGTGATGTATTTAGAGAATTAGGGTTTATGGAACCCTTATATGGATAGATTGAATGTTACCCTTGTTCCCCAAACGATTGTAACCCTGTATTAGGACCCTTAGAGGTCCAGAATATCCCATGTCTGTGCATTTCGGGAATTGGTGAAGGTTTTGGATTGAAATCCTTATGCCTTAGGTCAACATGTAAATTATAAGTCTTGGGGTGTATCATGAGCACCTAAATGAAGACCTTATGTAATGGACCAGTCGAGGAAGGCATGACCTATGAATGGTCGGAGCAGTTATGACCTTAGGAAGCAGTTTGCGCGACTACATGGCATGGACTAACAGAGTCAGATGAGCAGACTCGGCGAGTAGCTAGAAGAATAACTGGGACTCGTCGAGTTGCTCATCAGACTCGGCGAGTGGAGTCGGGGTGGCCCCGCGATTCTTCCAGGAGTAACTCGTCGGGTCAAGGAGGATACTCGACGAGTAGAAGGGAAAACTTAGAGGATTGGAGGACGACTAGACTCGCCGAGTCGCCAGAGTACACGCCGAGTCCGGTCGAGTTGACCGTGGACCGTTGACCAGAGTTGACCCATGTGTAATTTCTTAGGGTCAGTTAACGTGGAAGATAAAAGTATTAATAAGAGATATATGATGTTATAGGGAACTTGTAGCTCGGCGAATCAAGTACGAGGGATTTCAGGAGTTGCTAACTTTCAGTATCCGCGAGGTGAGTCTTCTCACTATACTGTACCTGGAAGGGTTTGACTGTGTGACCGGAAGGTCGGATATGATATGTGTTATAAGTGCTATAAATGGAAAGGTAATTGCTATGCATGCTATGTATGTTATGTGGGCCGGAAGGCAATATGTTATGGGCCGGAAGGCAATATGTTATGGGCCGGAAGGCAATATGTTACGGGCCGGAAGGCAAATATGTTACGGGCCGGAAGGCAAATATGTTATGGGCTGGAAGGCGATTATCTCATGGGCCGGAAGGCATTGTGCAGTGGACCGGAAGGTCAGGGCCTGGAAAGGCGTATGTGCGTAAGGTGTATATTGGGGAACTCACTAAGCTTCGTGCTTACGGTGTTTTATGTTATGTTGTTTCAGGTTCTTTCAGTAACGCGGGATGGCACCGGCTCAATTGTACACACCAAAGAAAGAGTTGTATTTTGGAGGATCCTGGTTTTCTATTCAAGTGAAAATGGAACTATGTTTTGTAATTCAAATATGAATAAGATTTTAAACAAGTGTTTTAATATTAAATTGATTATTTAAATGAAATTTTGCCTTGAAAATCACGATGTTACAATTTGGTATCAGAGCCTTGGTTTGAGGGATTCGGATACGCCTTCGGGTAAATCTGGACTCAAACTGAGGAAGTAAGAAAAAGTTTTCAAATAAATAGTTTTCTAAAAGTGAATAAGAGTTCAAAGAGGAAGCAAGAAGGAACAGTGTGTACAATCAGCCAGAGCCATACGGTGATTTCCCAAAATACCCTTACTTTTGTGTTATGAAATATCTATGATGCACTTTATGAGATATTATTGCATGATAGAGACAGGCTAGGTATTTCATATCTTAGGACTTGAGTGGCCTGATTTGTGATGCCTTAGCCTAGGGTTTGTTGTTATATGTGCATTATGCTTTTGTGTGTATGTGATGAGTGAGGGTATCTAGTTAGAACACACGAGGGGTAGAGCTACAGAGTTCAGTGGTACTTCCGAGGATGAGCCGAGAAGGTGGAGCTATCACAGATAGGGAGTCCTAGGTATTCTTCGATGCTCGAATGCTGCTTGCTTTGTGCTTTGTGGAATTCTCGATGATGGGAGTCAGCTACTAAGTGAGTATGACGATATTCAGGAGGTAGATGGCTGGCATCATTAGGAGCTCTTCAGCAGCTGATAGCAAAGAAGTGGGAGGACGTCGGAAGGGACTAGGGAGTAAACCTAGCCAGATGAGTGCGCTAGTAGAGTAGAGGATTTCGCTGGGGAGCGAGCACGCGCGATGGGATTGGTGAAAGAGCAGATTGCGGAGTGATGTTATGGTCCGGGTACCATACATCGGAACAGATTGAGGATAGATGCTATGGTTCGAGTACCATACATCGGAGCAGATTGCGGAGTGATGTTATGGTCCGGGTACCATACATCGGAACAGATTGAGGATAGATGTTGTGGTTCGAGTACCATACATCGGAGCGGATTGCGGAGTGATGTTATGGTCCGGGTACCAAACATCAGAACAGATTGAGGATAGATGTTGTGGTTCGAGTACCATACATCGGAGCAGATTGAGGAGTGATGCTATGGATCGGGTACCATACACCGGAGCAGATTGAGAAGGGATGTCATGGGATGAGTACCATGGTTCGTAGTGGATGATGCTTGTGACTATCTTGTTATCCGGTCATGATCGATGAGGTAGAGATCGGACGCTATGGGTTTTAGGTCTTTAGACCATGATTGAGTATGGAGAGGCGTTCCTCGAGGGGAAAGGCGAGTGCCTATCAGAGTATTTTGGTAAGGAGTTAAAGACAGTGGAAAATTTCGGTTGAGTCGAGCAATCAGTCGATAGAGGAGAGGTCACCTTCTAGGTGGGTGGTGCCATTATGTTCGTGTGCAAGACACGAGAGGCCTGATGTTTCCGTTTTGGATTGGGAATACACCCTGCAGGTCGTTATCGATAATGATTTCCCTCAGAGTATCAGGTAGCAGGTGTGCCGCGAGGCAGTGACTTATCGTGAGCAGACAGTCAATTGGGACTGAGGTAGTCGAGGACCACACCACACCTAATTGGGAATAGTAGGTTGTGTTATAGTGGTAGCAGTGGGGAGTTCAGTCGAGTTTTGCAGTGCAGAGAGTTTTCGTCTATGTTGTGAGTGGGTCCCTGTCCTTGGGACAATTTTGGGTTGGAACATTGGTTGATGAGTTGAGGTGAGAGGAACGATGATTTTGCGGTGCAGTCTATGAGCCAGAGATGTTATCGAACAGTTCAGATGCTTAGTGTTAGATTGGTATGGTATTTGGAACGATTAGAGGCAGTCGCGATGAGAAGTTCTTGGAGAGTTAATTAGAGGTTCAGGGTATAGAGGGTTGATTGACTTCCTTAAGGGGGGGAATTATCGGGCGTTGCATAGCACTTCCTCGGAGCAGGTGCGATCTCGCTGGTGAAAAATAGTCGTGGGTTGGTTGAGTGCTAATTGGTGATGGTTCGAACCCTAAGTGGGGGAGCACCCGAGTATAGAGATATGCTGTAAGAAATCATGAGACTAGAGATGTCGGTGATCGAGGAAAGGGGTCAAAGTGAGTTAATGCGGGAAGTACTTGAGGAGGAGGACGAATGTATCCATGACAGGTGATTGGTGTTGTTGCAAGTAGATAGAGAATGACTGGGCGGCCAACTCCCAGGGTTGGTATGCGTATCCTTGTTTGGATCTTGAGCGTCGGGAAAAAGAGTTTCAGAGAATTATCAGCATATTTCGTAGCGTCAGCGTTTTCTCGTATTCCAATCGAGAAATTATATGCACCGAAGTTGTAATGGGGGAAAAATGTAGATCTAATTATGGGGTTCAGAGGAGATGTATTATTGTGTCTGTATGATGCTTGGGGCAGGAGATCAGTGGTTGTGGCAGGATCTTGTGAATCATGAATTGAATCGACGTGTGGCATATCAAGTATCTGCGAATCTAGTGGGAGCCCTTCGAGTATGGGCATCCAGGGAGATTATTTGAGAGAGTGGATTTTCGCAAAGATGGGCATTTGTTATGTTGATTGCCTTCAGAGTCTTTGATGGATATTCGAGCCGTAGTACTCCCTACTCAGAGGGTGTTGTGATGCTTCGTGGAGTTGCAGTACTCACTAGATGGCAAGAGAATTTAGATGTTGGAATGTTTTCGAGCAGTGCATGATGTGGAAGAGTTGGGTTTGAGTAGCCCTGGTATTGAGTCCTTGGAGCTTGGATGTTGAGTCGGGGGCGAGACGGGGGTCTCCGTCTCTGTCAGGAGATGCGGTGAGATACGCAAGGAATACGCGCAGCAGTAACCACAGATTTGAGTCGAGACGATCCTCGATTGGATTATATTTTCTCGCACGAGGAAAAGAGGATTTGGTGACTTGCGTGTCACTGGGTCGGGATAGTGGTCACGGGGAGAAAAGTTAGTGGGATATTTGGATCACGATATGGGTGACCGTTGGGGGCTCAGATGTGGAGCCAAAAGTTGATCTGGTACTCAGTCTTGAAGGGGAACATGGGAAATGAGCTTATCATGATGACATCTGAGGACACTTTAGAGAGGGTGAATGATTCAGACGCTCGAAGACATGCTTCGGGCATGTGTATTAGATTTCGGAGAAAGTCGCGGTACGTATTTATCATTGGTTGAGTTGTCCCATATCAACAGCCATCATTAGTGCATTGGTATGCCGCCCTTTGAGCTGTTGCATGGAAGGTGATGTCGGACCCTCATTCGCCGAGGAAAGGTAATGCATGGAACCGAGAGTCCTTGCGAGCAGATCTAGAGCATGTGTGATACATGGAGTAGTGGTAAGGTTGTCAAGCGGATTTGCCTAGGTAAGGGAAGAGAAAGGTATGTTGGGGCTAGTGCAGCATGTGTATGTGTTTGCAAGAGGAGAACTCGTGAGAGTTGCTCTGAGAGTGAGAATGGATCTCGCAGTCGTTCCGAAATGGATAAAGTGGGCTTTGGATCGGGGATCCGGTGATTCATGGTTTCCTAACCCTTATGAGTCGAGTGATCGTGGAGATTTGGAGCAGAGTCGCATTGTGGGTAATTCTCGGTTACAGGGAGTGGTGGACAGTACAGAGATCATGCTTTAGTCGACAGAGCAGATTCAGCGGGTTAAACAGAGGTTATTGATCGCCTAGAGTTGACAGGAAAGTTATGCAGACAGACGCCGTTACGAGCATGTATTTCAGGTCGGCGACTTCGTACTTCTGACGGTCTCTCCTTGGAAAGGGGTGATTCGATTCAGGAAGAGGGGCAAGTTGGGGCCCTGGTATGTTGGGTCTTTTCGTGAAACTGCGAGGGTAGGACGGGTGGCCTACCGTTTGGAGCTGCCAACGGAATTGGGATGGATCCATGACACTTTTCATGTGTCGCAATTGAAGAAGTGTATAGCCGATGAGTCAGCAGTGGTTCCAATAGAGAACAATTAGGTGGATGTGAGCCTGAGTTACGCTGAGAGGCCAGTGGCCATCAGGGATCGGAAGATCAAGGTTCTGAGGAACAAGGAGGTACCTCTGGTATTGGTTCAGTGGCAACCTCGGAAGGGATCGGAAGTGACTGGGGAGCCGGAACGTGAGATGCGGGAGCAGCATCCGGGACTATTTTCAGAGTGAGACTTCGAGGGCGAAGTCTGATTCTAGTGGGGGAGAATTGTAACAGCCCGAAATCTCAAGTATTGTTAAAATTACATTTTGGGGTGTTTTAAAGGGGGGACTCGGCGACTTGGAGCCAGACTCGCCGAGTAGGATCGCAGACCTGGTCGCGGGTTCGTGACTGGACTCGACGAGTCAGATAGGGACTCGGCGAGTCTGCGCTGTTTAGCAAAAACGCTAGCCGTTTAGGTTTGGGACGTATATTATGAACTTATAGGCCGTTATTTTCCGTCTTTAGCCTACTAAGAAGGACCCTAATTGGTTGTGTGCATCTGGAGCAAGGATTGAAGGCCATTGGTGGTCTTGGAGAAATTATTGTGCAAGGAAGAGAAGGGTTTAGCTAAAGGAACAGCAAGGGAATCACATTCTGAGGATTGGAGATACGGAGAGCACATTATCCAGGTAAGGATTCATGTATACTCTGCTATGGTGATGTATTTAGAGAATTAGGGTTTATGGAACCCTTTTATGGATAGATTGAATGTTACCCTTGTCCCCCAAACGATTGTAACCCTGTATTAGGACCCTTGGAGGTCCAGAATATCCCATGTTTGTGCATTTCGGGAATTGGTGAAGGTTTTGGATTGAAATCCTTATGCCTTAGGTCAACATGTAAATTATAAGTCTTGGGGTGTATCATGAGCACCTAAATGAAGATCTTATGTAATGGACCAGTCGAGGAAGGCCAGACCTATGAATGGTCGGAGCAATTATGACCTTAGGAAGCAGTTTGCGTGACTGCATGGCATGTACTCGCCGAGTCAGATGAGCAGACTCGGCGAGTAGCTTGAAGAATAACTGGGACTCGTCGAGTTGCTCATCAGACTCGGCGAGTAGAGTCGGGGTGGCCCCGCGATTCTTCCAGGAGTAACTCATTGGGTCAAGGAGGATACTCGACGAGTAGAAGGGAAAACTTAGAGGATTAGAGGACGACTAGACTCGCCGAGTCCGGTCAAGTTGACCGTGGACCCTTGACCAGAGTTGACCCTTGTGTAATTTCTTAGGGTCAGTTAACGTGGAAGATAAAAGTATTAATAAGAGATATATGATGTTATAGGGAACTTGTAGCTCGGCGAATCAAGTACGAGGGATTTCAGGAGTTGCTAACTTTCAGTATCCGCGAGGTGAGTCTTCTCACTATACTGTACCCGGAAGGGTTTGACTGTGTGACCGGAAGGTCGGATATGATATGTGTTATAAGTGCTATAAATGGAAAGGTAATTTCTATGCGTGCTATGTATGTTATGTGGGCCGGAAGGCAGTATGTTATGTGACCGAAAGGTCGGATATGATATATGATATATGTGCTATATGTGTTAGGATAAATGTATTATGTGCTCTGTATGTTTATGGGCCAGAAGGCAATATGTTATGGGCCGGAAGGCAATATGTTACGGGCCGGAAGGCAATATGTTACGGGCTGGAAGGCAAATATGTTACGGGCCGGAAGGCAAATATGTTATGGGCCGGAAGGCGATTATCTCATGGGCCGGAAGGCATTGTGCAGTGGACCGGAAGGTCAGGGCCTGGAAAGGCGTATGTGCGTAAGGTGTATATTGGGGAACTCACTAAGCTTCGTGCTTACGGTGTTTTATGTTATGTTGTTTCAGGTTCTTTCAGTAACGCGGGATGGCACCGGCTCGATTGTACACACCAAAGAAAGAGTTGTATTTTGGAGGATCCTGGTTTTCTATTCAAGTGAAAATGGAACTATGTTTTGTAATTCAAATATGAATAAGATTTTAAACAAGTGTTTTAATATTAAATTGATTATTTAAATGAAAATTTTTCCTTGAAAATCAAGGTGTTACATCTTACATAAAAACATGATACTTGATCAGTTTTTTGCTATAATATTTTTTTATTTGCCATGTTCTCACAATTCAAATTATGAAGAGGGATGTCGTAATCATAATCAAATTTGAAGGACGCAATCAACATTTCAATATAGAATTTCCTTTTGTCGAACCTTTTCAACATAACATTCATATAAGTCCTTGACTAAATTTGATTAAAAAATCTCAATCTAAGCTTTTAGATTTGAAATGAAGTATAATTTCCTCTCCATTAACTATAGAAAAACAACTTTTCAAACCCTGAAACTTTGCAATTTGAAACATTTTGTTTTTATATAATTACCATTGCTAACTTGCAAACACTTTCCATAATAATTATGCTCCCACTACAATAACAATTATTATCTTACTAGGATAACACTTATGCTCCCGCTAGCTTTGACATGTATTCAGAAATCAGCTGGACTTCTAGAAATCAATACTTATTGACTTCCTTTCCAATGTTCAGATTTATGATATGAGATTCTTTGATAAGACTTTATCTAGGCTTCCCACTAGCTTTGACATGTATTTATAAATCAACTGGATTTCTAGAAATCAATACTTATTGACTTCCTTTCCGAAATTTAGATTTCTAATACAAGATTCTTCGATAATACTTTATCTAGGTTTCTCAAACTCATACACCTTTCCTTAGATAGCTCACATGTGTGTCTAAAAAATTTTAGAACTTATATCAATAAGTCCAAATGCTTAGACCTTTTTCCATTTCAGAGGAGGTGGCTAGAGTGTTGAACATAATTTGGTTGCATGGTCCAGGCTTGGTTCTTGAGTTGAACATCAAGAAAACAGAGATTTTTTGGCCCTCATGTGATGGTAGGAAGCTTCAGGCTGATTTATTCCCTACGAAGATAGGGAGACCTTCTTTGGGGGTGAAACTCCTTGGGGGGGGGGGGGCTGTTAGCAGAGAAGCGGGGTTTATTAGCGGGCTGGCCATGAAAAGAGCGGTCAATGCTGTTGATTTGATGGGCCTTCTTCCACAATTATGTGACCCACAGAGTGAGCTCCTTTTGCTTTGATCATGTATGGGCATTGCAAAGATTTTCTTTGGTTTAAGAACATGTCAGCCGGTACACGTAGAAGAGGCAACGTTATTCTTTGACAAGGGATTGCGCAGGTCTATCGAGGATATGGTGGTATGTGGAGGCCCCTTCTTTGGAGACATTCAGTGGCACTTGGATTCCTTACCTATTCGTTTCGGTGGTTTGGGTTTGTAGTCGGCCTACGAGGTTTCCTCCTACGCATTTTTAGCCTCGAGGGCGCAATCTTGGGCATTACAAGACCACATTTTACGTGACAGTGGTATATGTGGTATGGACTCGGATTATCTATGTGCTATGACTCGTCTCCGTGATACGATTCCGGGATTTGACTATAGCGGTTTCACTAATAAGGACACTGCCCCCCTAAATCCCAAAAAGCTTTGGCGTGTGCCTTTTTTAGCAAAATCGTCCAAGATATGGAAGTCAACTTCGATATGACTGTCAGACAAAAAGCAGTTTTTGAGTGTCTATGGGCACCTCATGCTTAGGATTTTCTGCTAACTATCCCTATTGATGGTCTTGGCCAGTATATGTCTCCCGTGGAGTACCGAACTATCCTTCGTTACCGCCTCATGATTCTCATATTCCCAATTGATGAGATATGTCGAGTTTGTCGCAAGGCATGTTTGGATACCTTTGGGGAACACGCGGTTCATTGTAGAGAGCTCCCTGGTTTCAAGTATAGACATGATGTGGTTCGGGATGTTCTCTTTGATGCTTGTCGACGTGCTGGTATATCTGTGAAGAAAGAAGCGCAAGTGAACTTTTTGATGGACCCGCAGGATGGCAGGTCCACACTTAGACCGGCTGATATTTTGGTCTTTGGATGGATAGGAGGGAAGCATGCGTGCATGGATCTTACTGGTGTATCTCCTCTCGTTGGTTTGGGGAGTGGAGGTTTCGCAGTTTGGCATGCCGTTTTGAAAGCCGTTGCGTGCAAAGTTATAAAGCACGAGAATGCATGTAGAGAAAATCAACATGTGTTTGTTTCTTTTGCATTCGATATATTTGGTTTTCTCGCACCAGAGGCGGTGGAGCTTCTTAATAGAGTCCGACGGGTCATGCATTCTAATGTCATTTCTCCTAGATCCACAAATGTTGTTTTCAAAAGAATTGGTTTTGCCATCCAAAAAGGGCTAGCGGCGCAGCTTGTTGCCCGTTTGCCTTCAATCGATATGTATTGAATTCAAAGATTATTGATTTCTGTTACAAAAAAAAAATTATGAAAAGGGATGTTGTAATCATAATTGAATTGGAGAACGCAAATATCATAATTCTATCTCCTTAAAATTTACTTAGTGAAAGCGTTTCCTCACAATCATTTTCATGAATTGGAGAAAAAACTTGTGACACTTAGATTTTATTGTATATGTGTTCCTATCCATGTGAATTTGTCATAACCATAATCACAAGATAAGGTTAACGAGAAATCCAAACTCATATTGACTGAACTTGTTCAACCTTAATTTCTTCCCACCTAGCAGCACAAGTGCCTACCATTGCTTCAAAGTAGTTATACAAACAACTGAGAACTCATAGAACTCACATGCATAGTCAACTTTAACTGGAATAGGCACTGAAACAAGAAGATGTCAACACGATAGGTTACAACCTCAAGTCGTGTGCTAGCGATTAACAATAGGTTTATTCTTGATTAGGTCTTGAAACTTGTCAAGATCTTTAAGACTCCCACTGATCTCTTGACATATAAGAATCTCTTGTCAAGGACCATTCATTGACAAATAAATATTCAAGAGCTAGTGCGGATTCTAATCAAGACTAACACTTCATACAAATAGCCTTAGTTGGTCTTTGTTTTAACCAAAACATAAAAACTTACCAATTTCAAATGTACAAGAGTAGAAAACATTTTACACTACATTTGATAATTGTTATAAACCTTTCTTAAGATTATGTCACTCAAGTATCAATCTTGGAGTATGACTCTAAGACTTGATTTTTGGAACGAAGTATGATTCATCATTTTGATTTAACCATTTCAACAATTCATGATTCCTGTTAGCCATATAGATGCACTAAGATATACTTAGATGATCAATTGTGATATGATTTTCCATAATTATTAAGATGATCATAAAACACGATACTTAAGTACTCTCCTATCTTTTTAGTTTGGAGAAACTTTTATCTTTCTGCCTAATTTGGTTTTTCTCATTCGTTCTGGCATATATTGAAACTTTCCTTATGTTTCTGAATTATACTTAAACTTGTAAGCATAACCATATTTACTAAAATTTAGTAAATCATGACAAATAGTCTTATCGATCTTTGTGGTGGACTTGGTCAGTGCACAAACAAGTGTACCTGATCTCATAGTCCTTCACTTGACTTACATATACATGTGAACAAAGAGTTAGTCTTAATTTCCCAAAGGCAAAGGTTCTGATTTATCACACACTACAAGTTGCATGATTCCATGTTTCTATCCAATTCAAACTTGGGTAATGAGAATCTTTTCTTATTTGGCGAATTCCCGACACTACCACAAATGAAAGAATCAAATTTATATTGCTAACATAGAAACATACAAACATCAATTTTCACAAATGCCATTGCAAGGAAATATAATAAAAAATAAAATTTTTATTTACTTATAAAATGCGGAAAAACTTTTCCTTACAATGCAATTACAAATGAAACTACGTTCTTACAAATTTCTAAGCAATCTATCATAACTCTTAAGCAGCAACTCAAAAATCCGATCATCGATCCATGCGATTGAAATCCATCTTCGTGATTAGATTCAACATACTCTTCCTTTAAGTTTCCTTCCTTTTGCATGATCCTACAAAATGTCAAAATTTAACCTTGTCACATCATGTATTAAGAATCAACAATTAGGAACTTAATACAGTTAGATAGTAGACCTACCTAAAACAGAATCAAACTTTTTTTTATTCTACCTTCTCACGGATCTTTCTGGTAGTCAGGACAACTTCGCTTCCAATGTCCCTTCAAATGGTAGTAGAAACAAATGGCTCCTTTTGCATTAACACATGAGAAAATCTCAGACATAGCCTTTCTCTTTACCATTTGGTCAACTAGGTTGACTATGGCTGATCCATTTCCATTGGGAAGAGAAATCTTTTCTAGACTTCCAATGTTACCATTGTCAATGCCCATGGAAGTTTGAGAAGTAGATATTCTAATCAAATTTGCATTTCCAGTGCACCAAATCATTCACCAACAACAAGTAAATAAGTAAGATCAATAAGGTTCATGTCATGATCTGTCACAAACTAGTCCTTAATGAACTCACTATATGACTCAGGAAGTGATTGAAGAACCTAGTTAAAAGCCAATTTCCTCGAGACGACACCCAATAATCTCAGCCTATCAATATGTGACTTCATCTCTATGACGCGTGAGTACACATAGGGCTTCCATCTTGATGTTTCATTGCAAGTAGGGTTTGAGTGACCTTGAAGTTTTCAAGTCTTTGAACTTGTGGGTAAGGGAGAATAATTGGAGGATGTAGAGGAAGTGAATTTCCACTATAGCACGAAGAAGGGATTAATCTTTCACCTTGATCGTCTTCTGGAATATCATCTTTAAGAGGAAAAGCTTGTTCCAAATATTTGGAAAGGTTGAGGAAAAGTTATGGATTTCATCAAAAACATGTAGATCAAAAAAAGTTTACTAACAAAATCAAACAATTTGTCTATGATATAAATAAAGTCTTCTCTCAAGTTATTCCAATTGTTGGTGGTGTTGTGTAAAGTAATTGAGGCATCACATTTAGGGTGATAGGATCTTAAAGTCTTAAGGAATCAAAGCTACAAGAAAGATATGTCATTCTACTAGTTTTTTGTATTACATATACCCCATGATATGCTAGTTAGGATGAAACCTTGGGAAATGAAAGTTTGCATGTATAATAGAGAAAACATAGATACAAGATTTCTAGGGTTGCATGTACACCATAGGGGTGTTAGAATGCTCAAATCCCATCAGTGCTATCAAAGCCTAGGCTTGTTTTCAATTACACTTGATGCAAATTGCTAAAAAAATCGATTTCTCTGCCCACTGTTTAGTGAACTCACCGAGTCCATGGGGGGACTTGACGAGTCCACGTGAAAACTCATCCAACTCGTCGAGTTGGTTCATGCACTTGATGAATCGGAGGCCCTGAGTGCGGAATTTCAAGTTTTATTGCTGGAATTGGACTAGAATCATTACCCTAAACTATTTTTAGATTGTTAAACCTATTTTTGATGTGGTAATGATTGTGCTTATCCAATTTCAAAGATAATATTTTAAGTTCATATGATAATTGAAAATTGTTGATTTGAATTATGCATGCTTATGAGTTTTTTTAGATCATATAAATTATTTGACATGCTTGTTAGTGTAATTTTTAATCTAAATGCTTTTTAATGGACTCCATAACTTGTCCTCAAGTTATGGAATTCCAAAAGTCTTTTCCATTAAAATTATTAAAACTCATAAGTTATCGAAATGAAAGGTTTTGAATAGTTTCAAAACATACCCTCAAGTTTTGTAATTTGTAAAGTCTCATTAGAAAACATTAATCCCAAACCCTAGAGATTTAAAAGTTTAAAATTGAACCATGATACTACTATATTATTAAAAGTCTAATAATTATATATATATATATATATATATATATATATATGTGTGTGTGTGTATAAGATCAAGTCAGTCTTACCGTTATTTGGCCTCATTAACGAAACCGATTTATAAGGGGGTATAAGGTTGTTGCCTATAGAATTTTAGCTTAATGGGTGTCCACTCTCACCCACCACTTCCTTGACTGCTGGAGGGTCATTCGCCAAACGGGTAGGACAAAGTCTATAATTCTTATTAAAAGTATAATGATAGATATAAAGTAACTAAACCTTTTATAAATTCCCAATCTTAGTTAGTTTAGGAAAATGTGAATTTGATGCAAACCCATGAAATTACACTTTGCACCTTGCTAAAGTCGTTAGTTGAGCATGTGTGGTTAACCGGAACCGTAACTTGGACTTAACAAGGGTGGCAACGGGTGGCTTAAGGTTTATCATAGATCGGCGGAGCGTATGTGGTTAACCAGCACATCATTTAGGTAATAAAATTAAGAGTATCAAGTTAATTTGCATGGTTATTCACACCTTGTTTATTATCCTCGGCATGCCTTTCACAAATTTAAATGGCATAATCGAGATTTAAACATGTTATTGAATTGTTCAATGAATCTCAAAAGATCTAGGAGTTTCAATCCAATTAAAACCTATTAATCTATTTCGTTTTTCATGGTGGCAATTGGTATATTGTCATTTACCTACCTTCATATATTTTGTAGCTTGGATTATGGCATCCCTCTTCCAAGTTATAAAATATTATGTTGGATCCTAATCTTCATACTTCATTTGAGTGTTATATTAAGGATTCTATTTCAAATCTAAACTTGTCTTTTTAGATGTCTTCCAACAATGCTGCTTTTAGCTCAAACCCTACTGGCTCCTTCTCTCTCATGAAATTTTGTGGGAGAGTCATCTTTGATGAAACTAATTTCAAAGATTGGATTAGGAACATAAGGATGGTTACTTGTTATGTGGACAAGGAATATGTCCTCGAAAAGGAGCTTATGGTCATTGATGATTCATCTGCTTCTCCCAAGGAGATTGCTGAGTACACTATGCATGAGAAGGATGTCACTAATGTCACAACTGGAAATTTTGTGTCATGAAATCTGTACATTCAATTGGAAACCCTAGAAGTCCTTGTTTAAGTCCACTTTGGACTAGGACTCTCTTATTGGATCCAAATGGACCAATAAGCTTCCAATTAGATTATCATGAGCTTAGAACCTTAATTGGGCTCTAATTGGACCCACACTAATTTATTCCAACATTTAGGTCATATTGGGCCTAGAATGAAATAAATCACAAGCTTTGATCCATAATTTAACCTAACCTAGCTTAATAAAGCATAAAAATCACAATTTTTTTTATAAGGCCAATAAGCACCCCAAACTACCTCTAATGTTGGGCTTAGGGGCAAAAAGCCCAAAAATCCTTTCTTCTCTCCCCATTCTCGGCCCAAGCCCAAGGAAAAAGGGAGAGTTGACCTTGGGTTGCCACCTCACTTTTATATGTTGGATTTCCATGCACATAACTCATGTTTTCAAGCAAACATCATATCAAGATCACTTCTTTCTTCTCTCCTCTCACACTCTCGGCCAACACAACACACACACACTCACAAAAATCTATTCTACTCTCTCTAAATCTTGAAGAACATCTCCTTCCCCCTTCTTCAAAAATTTCGTGAATTAAGGGCTCACAAGGAAAATCCATCACCAAAAATCATCATCTAAGGTAAGTTGATGACTAATCCATGATCTAGCTACTTCATTTTATTAAAATCTCTTCTAAATTCATTCACTCTTGTGATCTTGCATCTAAGAGGTCGAAATCTTCATCAAAGGGTGCTAAGACCAAAAATCACTCCATTTTTCTTCCATCTTCTCTCCAAAACCGAAACCACACCCAAGGTGAGCTTCATACCCCCTTATTTTCGGTTTTTATAAGTTTTGTGGGGGAGAATACAAGCAAAAGTGTAGATCCATCATTAAGTGTATGTTGTGGTTGATTTCTATGCTTACATGTATGTTTTGTATGATTTTTATGATAGATCTAGTGTGATATGCTAAAAACCGAGACACATATTTTATTATAGCATAAGATATACTACTACATGCAAAGTGTACTAAGAAAAATAGCCAAATGGCTTTACAACACTTAATTTGGGCTAAAAACTCATTTTTTTGACATAAAATGTTGAAAATACAAAGTTGAAGGGCCTAATATGAAACATTTCGAAATCTGATGGGTGAGATGAACCAAAACAGTTTACATAATGTATTTTTCTGAAAATATGCTATTTAGAGGGTTAAAAACATAAATTCCAAGCTTATTGGGCTAAATATGACATTTTCGGCCCAATAAGGCCCAATATGCGAAATTTTCTAAATTGGAGGACCAAAACTGCATTTTTCTGTAAAACAGTGGACTATAAGTGTTCCATGTGCTTTTCAAGGGTTTAAAATGCTTCTCAAATTTAAAAGGGACCAAAATTGTAAAAATTTTCCAAATTGGGCCAAAAATGTAAAAGTTGCGAAAAACAAGGGCCATAACCGAGAAAACTGATATTACAAGGGTTTAAACTGTTTTCTATGATAAATATGCTGGAAAATACTTATTTCAATAATTTTTGGTATAAAAATGTCAAGAAAATTGATTTAAGGACCAAACCGGAAAGTTTTTAAATAGAGGGGTAAAAAGAGTAAATTCTTCAATTAAGGAGGGGCTGAAACAGAAAATCTTCAAGGTTAGTTAATATATGCAATTTGACCAATTGATGGTACCACGCTTGTCGACGAAATACAATATACTACAATACCAAAAGTCGTTGTTAAACGAATTGGTTCGGTCTCGAACCAATAAAAATCCAAAATCACTAACACGACGAAGCTACGACATTTCGATTCATAACCATAACGATTACTATTACAATGCGAGTGTGCACAGACGTCTACGCACCATCTTTGGGCCCCAAAAGTGTAAAATCTTGTCTGTTGAGCCTAGCTAGCCCAACGACCTGATCTTAAGGCCCGAAGATCTCTCTCTCTTACGAAGTGTTGGGTTTTACCGACCCGACATAACGTAAAAGGACTTTCAATGGCAAACATGCTGCTGGTCTTCAAGGGTCCTTCAGTACTGCTAGTAAAGTCTGTAACTCACGATTGCGAGTTGGGCTTCGGGCCCTTCGCAATTGCATTTGGTCTCGAACGACGCGGGGAAATACAAAAGGTTTCGTACCTCCTCTCCTTCCCTCGGGTCGTGGGACTTTACAAGTCCGGGAGGATCGAGTCGCGTGAAGATTACGAGTGACGCCTAAATGGATCACTTGTAAGGTTGTTGATCGGACGTTTTCATTAACGCACGTCACAACTCTTCACCACCCACTGTATTCTCGATGCCTCCGGAATACAACGATACAACGATAGGAAAACGTCGGGTTTTCCTAGGATTTCAATAATGATTACGAATTTCCGGTCGAATTTCACAACTCTTACGCTTACATCTATAGAATTCAAACAAGCATACTCATGGATCATCACCTATTTTTGTTACACTATTCTATTTTTAGAAAATATCGGATTTTCTAAAGGTTTTCAAACAACACATTGGATTTCAAACTCTACTTATGAACTCACCAACATTTCATATGTTGATGTTTTTCAAAATACTTGTATTCTCAGGTAACAGATAAAGTGAAGATGATTTGTACTCTCTGACGTTTTGCTGTGGTTTAAGTAGCATCAAACAGTTATTTTCTTTGAATGTAATTTTTGAACAATGTAATGAATGTAAACGTTACCAGTTGTATCATTTCCAAATGTTGGTGATGTATAATGTTATGTTTCATGTATATGCATTGTTATGGTATTCAATGAGTCACGATAGCCCCCGGACGTTTCCGCCGTCTGGTTCGGGGGTGTGACAGGTTGGTATCAGAGCTTTGTTTATAGTGAACTAGCATATCTCGCCGCACACGGATATGCAACTATAAACCAAAAAGAGGGACTAACATAACTCTGAACAAAACAAGTAAATAAAATACGCTTGCTTGTATTAGGAATAAGAACATAACGCCGAATCAAACACAATAATGCTGGTGTCTCGGTTAAATTGGGACTGTCCTTAGTGATACCAAAGAGTGAATGTGGCCTGATCAACTACATTCTCTCCAAAGTAAAACTAATACACGTCTCAATGAGGTCGGGATAGCTAGGGAACCCAAAAATTTTACCCATCTACCACCAGAAACGAGAACGCCTACTTGATCTGTGTGATAATTGTAGCACCCTAGGAATGACGCTAGCATAATTACACACTCTCGCAGACCGCATGGCTGGCTTTCATCACCCTGGAGACCCTTACTTCCCTAACCAAGGGAACAACGGATGGTTAGAGGAGGAGTCTGAGGAGGAGCACGAGGAGGAGCCTGAGGAGGAACCTGAGGAGGAGCCTGAGGAAGACCCCGAAGAGGAACCTGACGGGGAACCGGAGGCCGAAGTTGAGGGCGAGCCTGCAGAATCAGAGGAAGATGAAGGAAACCTCGAGGAGGATGCCGATGATAGTGACAGGGGTGATTCGGATGCGGAGTCCGAAGTCATTAACCCCCCTTACCCGATCCGTGTGTCTGCATATCGAGTGGGCCCCACTGGCCCTACACCTCCCTGGGGTATTGACCTTTGGAGATGGAGCAGACAGCAGGGACAGCGACCCCCGTACGGCATGTCACTTGAGTTCTTTGACCTGAGGGATGGAGGACCGGCCGATCGAGCCCTTCCAGTCATGGTGAAACGGTTACGGAATACGGGCGATCTTGCCCAGGACACTGCGGATCAGGTACACCAGTTGAGGACTAGGGTCGAGCGTGCGGAGCAGGAAACGCGTGACGTCCTTCGAGAGTTTCACATGAGGCAGGTTCGGTGGGAGTCTCGACTCCGGGATGCGGAACGTTTGGTGGCCCATCTTCAGGGAGCATCCACATCCTCAGCACCACCTCCGGACACAGCTCATCGCGGTTAGGGGTAGACTCATCATAGTAGATCATTAGGAACTATGTTATGTACTCCGGCTCTATGTTTAAGTGACTACACTACTCATGGAGCCGTTATGCTGTCGGATTAGTGCTACTCATGTATGCTCCTATGGGAAAATTTTCATGTATCAAATGCGGATAATATTAGTAAATTTCTATGTGTTCTGTTACGATATTGCAAATTGTTATGTGTTGAGACGTTATGATTGTATGCTCGATGGTAGAAATGTTTAGGTTCGCATCATACACTTAGTTAGTAGGGTCGCAACCTCACAGAAACCACGAACACTCAACATCTTTCCGTTTCATGACAGAAAGATGCCTCGCCCAACTACTCGCGGAAACCCAGGACCAACCCCACCTGAAGTTGACTCAGCCGCCTTTCAGGCAGCTGTATCAGCAGCAGTCACTGCGGCGATTGCGCAAATTCAACAAGGGAATAATGGAGGAGTCAATGGGCAAGGAGCCGGAAGTTCAAACAATGGAACGAATCAAGGATCCATCAAGACGTGTACCTACAAGGACTTCACCAACGCCAAACCACGAACTTTTAATGGTACTGGAGGAGTGATCACTCTGAAGCGCTGGATCGAGAAGGTGGAATCGATATTCGAGATATGCGACTGCCCCGAGCACATGAAGGTGAAGTTCGCGGCTTGCACTTTTGTGGATCAGGCGCTCACCTGGTGGAATGGACATGTAGAATCCATGACGCTCCCTGTAGCCAACTCTATCCCCTGGACAGAAATGAAAGAAATGCTGATGGCAGAGTACTGCCCACGAGGCGAAATACAAAAGATGGAACAAGAGCTATGGAACCTCACTGTGCAGAACGCGAATATCGATGCCTACATATCGAGATTTAGCGAACTATCTCTGTTGTGCCCGGGTATGATCACCTCGGAAGGAAAGAAGATCGAGCGATTCATCTGGGGACTCACATCACCAATTCAAGGGAATGTGATAGCTGCAAACCCAGAAACATTTGACAGTGCAAAGAGATTGGCGAAGAGGTTGTACGACCATAATAACAAAAAGGGAGAGAAACCAGTGGAGGCTGAGAAGAAGAAGGAAGGAGATGACAAGAGGGGAAGGAACAACAAGAGGAAGGGGCGTCAGGGCCCCGACACCTCCAAGAAACAGCAGACAGTGGCGGTAAATGCCATTACTACATCGGCTCCAGCCGCACCACATGCTCCAACCTCAGCCACTTGAAATACTTCCAAACCTTATTCCGGTAATCTTCCCAAATGCAACAAGTGCGGTTTCCATCATTATGGAGAATGCAAGGATTTTCAGTGTACCAACTGCAACCGAAGGGGTCACACTGCAAAGTACTGCAAAGCTTACCCTCCCCATAACCAAAATCAGGGAATCAACAACAACAACCCTCGCAACAACAACAACCCCCATGTCAGCGGCATCAGTGCAGGGCCTAGCTACACCTGCTACGGATGTGGAAAGACTGGACACGTCCGCCGAGACTGTCCCAACAACAACAATTCAAGAAATGGAGGAACAGGAAGGATGATGACCGTGGGTCAGGGGGAAGCTTTTCAGGATCCCTCTGTTGTTACCGGTACGTTTCTCTTAAACCACGCTTATGCATGCATCTTATTTGACTCCGGAGCGGAGCGAAGCTTCGTAAGCAATAAGTTTAAACACTTATTAAAACAACCTCCCCAAAAGCTAAATGAAGCCTATACGGTGGAAATGGCCAATGGGAAAACCGAATCCACTGGGGAAATCTACATCGGATGTACCCTAACTCTTAATCAACACATCTTCCGAATAGACCTAATGCCAGTATCAATTAGGAGTTTCGACATGATCATCGGTATGGACTGGTTAAGCCCCCACCATGCCGACATTATGTGCCACGAGAAGGCCGTCCGTCTTCATCTTCCAAATCACGAAACCCTAGTGGTCTACGGAGACAAATCTAGCATGAACCTTCGCCTCGTTTCGTGTGTCAAGGCACAAAAACATCTACGAAGGAACAATCTGGCGTTCCTGGCTCATGTGGTGGACAAGACCAAGGAGGAAATTAACGTTCAAGACATTCCAGTGGCATGTGAATTTCCGGACGTATTTCCTGAAGATCTTCCGGGAGTACCCCCAGAGAGACAGGTCGAATTTCGAATTGACCTTATCCCAGGAGCAACTCCTCTTGCTAAATCACCCTATCGGTTGGCTCCTGCCGAAATGCAGGAATTATCCAGCCAACTCAACGAACTTTTGGATAAGGGATTTATTCGACCTAGTTATTCGCCATGGGGAGCTCCGGTGCTCTTTGTCAAAAAGAAAGACGGATCTTTTAGAATGTGTATCGATTACAGAGAGTTAAACAAACTCACAATCAAAAACCGCTACCCACTCCCACGAATCGATGACCTATTTGACCAGCTACAAGGGGCTAGTTATTTTTCTAAAATAGATTTACGGTCCGGGTATCACCAACTCAGAGTCTGGGAAGAGGATATTCCAAAAACCGCTTTCCGAACTCGTTACGGACATTATGAATTTGTCGTAATGCCCTTCGGTCTAACGAATGCCCCCGCCGCATTTATGGACCTAATGAATCGAATCTGCCGACCGTTTCTCGACAACTTTGTCATTGTTTTTATCGATGACATCCTTGTCTATTCTCGAAACAAGGAAGAGCATGGCCAACATCTCCGAAAAGTCTTAGAAACTCTACGATCAGAAAAGCTATACGCCAAACTCTCCAAGTGTGAGTTCTGGCTGCGGAGCGTGAACTTCCTAGGCCATGTAGTCAGCCGAGATGGAATCCATGTGGATCCCTCTAAGGTCAAAGTGGTAGAAGGTTGGGCAATCCCGACAACGCCCACGGAAATTCGTCAATTCTTGGGATTAGCAGGCTACTATAGGAGATTCATTCAAAACTTCTCTAAGATCGCCAAGCCACTTACCTCGCTTACGCAAAAGGGCGTACCATTCAAATGGACAGAAAAACAAGAAATCGCATTTCGAACCTTGAAGCAAGCTCTCTGTAGCGCACCTGTACTATCCCTACCTGAAGGAACGGAAGACTTTGTAGTCTACTGCGACACATCAAATCAGGGTTTAGGTTGCGTTATCATGCAACGTGGGAGAGTCATAGCCTATGCATCCCGCCAGCTAAAGACGCATGAAGTGAACTACACAACCCATGATCTAGAGTTGGGAGCTGTAGTCTTTGCCCTAAAAATTTGGAGGCATTACCTTTACGGTACAAAGTGCACCATCTTCACAGATCACAAGAGTCTCCAACACATCTTAAACCAAAAGGAGTTAAACATGAGGCAACGAAGATGGGTTGAGTTGCTAAACGACTATGAGTGCGAGATTAAGTACCACCCAGGCAAGGCCAACATAGTAGCTGATGCATTAAGCCGGAAGGAGTACTCTAACCGTCGTACGAAAACTCTCTCAATCACCATTCAATCTCATCTAGCCACTCAAATCGCGTCGGTCCAGTCAGAGGCCATGAGAATGGAAAATAGAGCTAGCGAGGCATTGCGCGGGATGGAAAAGAACCTAGAAACAAGGGAGAATGGGGTATACTACTTCATGAACCGTATTTGGGTCCCTAAACTGGGAGGGTTTAGAGATGTTGTCATGAAGGAAGCCCACAAGACGCGATACTCCATTCACCCCGGTTCTGATAAGATGTATTTGGATATTAAACAACACTATTGGTGGCCTAACATGAAGGCGGAAATCGCGACCTACGTCAGCAAGTGCCTTACATGCGCCAAAGTAAAGGTGGAATACCAGAAACCATCAGGATTGTTGCAGCAACCGGAAATTCCCGAGTGGAAATGGGAGCGGATTTCAATGGATTTCGTCACCAAGCTACCCAAGACGTCGGACGGACTGGATACCATATGGGTAATCATCGATCGACTGACGAAATCTGCCCATTTCCTGCCAATCAAAGAATCTTACAAGATGGAGAGACTGACACGGTTGTACCTACGAGAAATCATGAGACTCCATGGAGTGCCAAAATCTATTATCTCGGATAGGGACAGTAGGTTTACGTCCCGATTTTGGCAATCACTTCATAAGGCGATGGGAACAACCCTTGATATGAGCACCGCGTATCATCCTCAAACGGATGGTCAAAGTGAGCGAACTATCCAAACACTCGAAGATATGCTCCGTGCGTGCGTGATAGACTTCGGAAAGTCTTGGGATACTCACCTACCATTAATCGAGTTCTCATACAACAATAGTTACCATTCGAGCATCAAGGTGGCTCCTTTCGAAGCACTTTACGGGCGTAAATGTAGATCACCGTTATGTTGGGCTGAAGCAGGTGACACCCAGCTAGCAAAAATGCATGCGTCGGACAAAACACTAACGGGACCGGAGATCATTCGTGAAACCACGGAAAAGATCGTTCAAATCAGGGCTCGATTGCAAGCATCGCGTGACCGACAAAAGAGCTACGCTGACAAACGACGAAAACCCTTAGAATTTCAGGTCGGTGATCGAGTACTGTTAAAAGTCTTGCCCTGGAAGGGGGTTATACGTTTCGGGAGAAGGGGAAAGCTGAATCCGCGATACATTGGACCTTTCGAAATCATTGCTCGAATTGGTCCGGTAGCATACAGACTGCAACTACCCGCGGAGCTAAATGGTGTACACCCCGTGTTTCATGTCTCTAATCTGAAGAAGTGCCTATCAGATGAAACCCTTGTCATTCCTCTTGACGAAATCGAAATCAATGAGAATCTCCTGTTCGTCGAAGAACCCATCGAAATCATGGACAGGGAGGTGAAGCGTACTAAGCAGAGTCGCATCCCGATTGTGAAGGTACGGTGGAACGCAAAGCGTGGGCCATAATTCACATGGGAACGCGAAGACCAAATGAAGCAGAAGTACCCTCACCTATTCTAGCATTCTCAAATCTAGCTTTCAAACAGAATTTCGGGACGAAATTCCCTCTAACGGGGGGATGATGTCACAACTGGAAATTTTGTGTCATGAAATCTGTACATTCAAGCTTATGTGAATCAAAAACTACAATCAAATACTTCCTGCAAGTACTACAAATAGTCACCAAACAATTGGAAACCCTAGAAGTCCTTGTTTAAGTCCACTTTGGACTAGGACTCTCTTATTGGATCCAAATGGACCAATAAGCTTCCAATTAGATTATCATGAGCTTAGAACCTTAATTGGGCTCTAATTGGACCCACACTAATTTATTCCAACATTTAGGTCATATTGGGCCTAGAATGAAATAAATCACAAGCTTTGATCCATAATTTAACCTAACCTAGCTTAATAAAGCATAAAAATCACAATTTTTTTTTATAAGGCCAATAAGCACCCCAAACTACCTCTAATGTTGGGCTTAGGGGCAAAAAGCCCAAAAATCCTTTCTTCTCTCCCCATTCTCGGCCCAAGCCCAAGGAAAAAGGGAGAGTTGACCTTGGGTTGCCACCTCACTTTTATATGTTGGATTTCCATGCACATAACTCATGTTTTCAAGCAAACATCATATCAAGATCACTTCTTTCTTCTCTCCTCTCACACTCTTGGCCAAACACAACACACACACACTCACAAAAATCTATTCTACTCTCTCTAAATCTTGAAGAACATCTCCTTCCCCCTTCTTCAAAAATTTCGTGAATCAAGGGCTCACAAGGAAAATCCATCACCAAAAATCATCATCTAAGGTAAGTTGATGACTAATCCATGATCTAGCTACTTCATTTTATTAAAATCTCTTCTAAATTCATTCACTCTTGTGATCTTGCATCTAAGAGGTCGAAATCTTCATCAAAGGGTGCTAAGACCAAAAATCACTCCATTTTTCTTCCATCTTCTCTCCAAAACCGAAACCACACCCAAGGTGAGCTTCATACCCCCTTATTTTCGGTTTTTATAAGTTTTGTGGGGGAGAATACAAGCAAAAGTGTAGATCCATCATTAAGTGTATGTTGTGGTTGATTTCTATGCTTACATGTATGTTTTGTATGATTTTTATGATAGATCTAGTGTGATATGCTAAAAACCGAGACACATATTTTATTATAGCATAAGATATACTACTACATGCAAAGTGTACTAAGAAAAATAGCCAAATGGCTTTACAACACTTAATTTGGGCTAAAAACTCATTTTTTTGACATAAAATGTTGAAAATACAAAGTTGAAGGGCCTAATATGAAACATTTCGAAATCTGATGGGTGAGATGAACCAAAACAGTTTACATAATGTATTTTTCTGAAAATATGCTATTTAGAGGGTTAAAAACATAAATTCCAAGCTTATTGGGCTAAATATGACATTTTCGGCCCAATAAGGCCCAATATGCGAAATTTTCTAAATTGGAGGACCAAAACTGCATTTTTCTGTAAAACAGTGGACTATAAGTGTTCCATGTGCTTTTCAAGAGTTTAAAATGCTTCTCAAATTTAAAAGGGACCAAAATTGTAAAATTTTTCCAAATTGGGCCAAAAATGTAAAAGTTGCGAAAAACAAGGGCCATAACCGAGAAAACTGATATTACAAGGGTTTAAACTGTTTTCTATGATAAATATGCTGGAAAATACTTATTTCAATAATTTTTGGTATAAAAATGTCAAGAAAATTGATTTAAGGACCAAACCGGAAAGTTTTTAAATAGAGGGGTAAAAAGAGTAAATTCTTCAATTAAGGAGGGGCTGAAACAGAAAATCTTCAAGGTTAGTTAATATATGCAATTTGACCAATTGATGGTACCACGCTTGTCGACGAAATACAATATACTACAATACCAAAAGTCGTTGTTAAACGAATTGGTTCGGTCTCGAACCAATAAAAATCCAAAATCACTAACACGACGAAGCTACGACATTTCGATTCATAACCATAACGATTACTATTACAATGCAAGTGTGCACAGACGTCTATGCACCATCTTTGGGCCCCAAAAGTGTAAAATCTTGTCTGTTCAGCCTAGCTAGCCCAACGACCTGATCTTAAGGCCCGAAGATCTCTCTCTCTTACGAAGTGTTGGGTTTTACCGACCCGACATAACATAAAAGGACTTTCAATGGCAAACATGCTGCTGGTCTTCAAGGGTCCTTCAGTACTGCTAGTAAAGTCTGTAACTCACGATTGCGAGTTGGGCTTCGGGCCCTTCGCAATTGCATTTGGTCTCGAACGACGCGGGGAAATACAAAAGGTTTCGTACCTCCTCTCCTTCCCTCCGGTCGTGGGACTTTACAAGTCCGGGAGGATCGAGTCGCGTGAAGATTACGAGTGACGCCTAAATGGATCACTTGTAAGGTTGTTGATCGGACGTTTTCATTAACGCACGTCACAACTCTTCACCACCCAATGTATTCTCGATGCCTCCGGAATACAACGATACAACGATAGGAAAACGTCGGGTTTTCCTAGGATTTCAATAATGATTATGAATTTCCGGTCGAATTTCACAACTCTTACGCTTACATCTATAGAATTCAAACAAGCACACTCATGGATCATCACCTATTTTTGTTACACTATTCTATTTTTAGAAAATATCGTATTTTCTAAAGGTTTTCAAACAACACATTGGATTTCAAACTCTACTTATGAACTCACCAACATTTCATATATTGACGTTTTTCAAAATACTTGTATTCTCAGGTAACAGATAAAGGGAAGATGATTTGTACTCTCTGACGTTTTGCTGTGGTTTAAGTAGCATCAAACAGTTATTTTCTTTGAATGTAATTTTTGAACAATGTAATGAATGTAAACGTTACCAGTTGTATCATTTCCAAATGTTGGTGATGTATAATGTTATGTTTCATGTATATGCATTGTTATGGTATTCAATGAGTCACGATAGCCCCCGGACGTTTCCACCGTCTGGTTCAGGGGTGTGACACTAAGGTGTCTTATATCATGTTGGCTACCATGACAACAGAACTCCATAAATCCTATAAAGGTTTCTACCCTTATGAGATGCACCAGAACCTGATGGAAAGATACTATCAGAGTGCTCGTCAAGAAAGGTACGAAATCATCACCACCATGATAACAACAAAAATTAAGGCTGGATATTCCATCACGGGCTACCTGCAGAAAATGCAAAGATTCATGGAATGTTTTCTAAAGTTAAATGTTAACTTTGATGAGGATTTAGAATATATATCATTCTACACTCTTTACCCTCCTGTTATGATCAGTTCCACATGGCCTATCATATGAACAAGGAAGAGGTCACACTTAGCAAACTTCAAGGACTTTTGAGGACTGCTGAAAGTAGTCTCAAAGGTAAGAATGTTGATCCCATTCTTACTACCACCCCTGTTCTAGAAATCAGGCAAGGTAAAGGGAAAAAGAGGAAGACACCTTTGAAGGGTACCAAAGGAAAGTCTCTTTATGGCTCCTCTTCGAGTGGAACGATAAGTGGTTCTACCACTCCTTCTTCCAACCCGATGGATGTGCAATGCTTCTACTGTCAGGAAAAAGGGCACTAGAGTCGAAGTTGCCCCAAGTACTTGCAGGATGTTAAGGATGGGAAAGTGAACGCCACCCATGCAGGTATTTATACTATATTGTCTAATAACTCACCACATACTAATTCTTGGTTCCTTGATATGGGATGTGTAATTCATAGTTGTTCTGATTTGCAGGGCCTAAAAATAAGTGAGGATGTGGAGCACGGGAAGATAAACTTGATCATGGGGAATATCAAATCTTCACCTGTCACCAAGATTGGACTTTATTCTTTATTGCTTAGTAGTAGGTTAATATTAGATTTGAATAAATGTTGTTACTCGTTTAAAATGCTAAGAAATATTATTTCCTTTCATGATTTGTATAAATAAGGATTTAATTTTTCATTTGATAATGAATGTGGTGGTATTAATGCTTTTATTATGTTTTTTTTTTAATTTTAAAGCATTACCTTGTGATCGTGTATATCAAACTGTGTCAGTTGTAGACAACTTTGTAAGTAATGTATTGCATATTGATTCTCCCACTAATTTGGATAAGGCATCCTTGTGGCATCGTCGTCTTCGACATGTCAATAAGAAGTGCATAGGCCAACTCCAAAATGCTAGAGGCTTGGAGTCATTTGACTAAAATTCAGATGATAGTTGCGAAACTTGTTTACTTGGAAAAATGACTAAGTCACCCTTCACTGGTACTTATGCTAGGGGTGAAGGTTTGTTGGACTTCATACAAACATATTTGTGTAGACCCTTCAGAACCGCCACAAGGGATTCTAACTGCTTCTATGTGACTTTTACTGATGATTACTGTAGACATGGTTATGTCTACTTAATCAAGCATAAGTTAGAAACCTTTGAGAAGTTCAAAGAGTTTAAACAAGAAGTGGAGAATCAGTTGGGCAGGACAATAATGATGCTCTAATCCGATCGTGGTGGTGAGTATCTTAGTATCCAGTTCCTTGACTATCTTAAGGAATGTGGAATTCCTTCACAATTGATACCTCCAAGGACACCACAACTGAATGTTGTGGCTGAAAGGCGCAATCGAACCTTCTTGGACATGTTTTGTTCCATGATGAGTCGAGCTTTGTTACTAATCTTATTCTGGGGGTGTGCCTTAGAGACTGCCATCCATATCCTTAATCTAGTCCCTACCAAAAGGTTGCCAAAACACTTCACGAGATGTGGACTGGGAAAGTTCCCACTTTAGACCACATCAAGATTTGGGGTTGCAAGGCTTTCGTGAGGCGTGAGACTCACGACAAGCTCGAACCTCGAAGTGAGCAGTGTATTTTCATTGGCTACCTACAGAAATCCTTTGGTTATCTCTTATACACATCGAGTGACAATGTTGTCTTTGTGGCGAGGAGTGGAGTCTTTCGTGAGAGAGAATTCATATGCCAAGGAAACAGTGGGAGGCAAATTGACCTTGAAGAAATTCAAGAGTCAAGCTGTGAAGGTACCTCAAACACTAGCAATCAACCTGAGGAGGAAACCCCTGTTGAGCCGATTGATGAGTCTCTACCTCTGAGGCATTCCACAAGAGCTAGGAACACAATTGATTGGTATTATGGTCTCCATATTACTATAAAAGGTGATGCATTTATCAGTGATAGTACACTGATAAATTTTGATGAACCTAAGAACTTCAAGGAACCCATGGCAGGCCCTGAGTCTACCAAATGGAAAGAGGATATAGACAGGGAGATTCAGTCCATGTATGATAATCAAGTTTGGAACTTGGTTGAGAATGTACCGGGTCGTAAGGTAGTCGGGTGAAAATGGATCTTCAAGAAGAAGACCGACATTGATGGGAATGTACACACTTATAAAGCGCGATTGGTTGCTAATGGCTTTACTCAAACTCCGGGAGTTGAGTATGATGAGACCTTCTCACCACTAGGCAATATTAAGTCCATTAGGGTTATGCTAGTCATTGCTGCATTTCATGATTATGAAATATGGCAAATGGATGTCAAAACCACTTTCCTTAATGGAAAGTTGGCTAAGGATGTTTACATGAGTCGCTAGAGGGTTTTGTCGATGCAAAGTACCCTAATAGAGTGTGTAAGCTTGATAAATCCATCTATGGATTAAGGTAAACATCTCACAGATGGAATCTTTGTTTTGATGAGAAAGTTAAACAGTTTGGCTTTTCGAGGAGTGAGGATGAGTCTTGTGTATATTTTAAGGCTAGTGGGAGCATAGTTAGATTTTTGGTATTTTATGTGGATGACATGCTACTTATAGGAAATGACATCCCAACCTTTAGGAGGTTAAGTCATGGCTTGGGAAGTGTTTCGCTATGAAGGACCTTGGAGAAGCTGCCTATATCCTAGGTATAAGAATATTGAGAGGCAAGAGTAAGAGACCAATTATACTTAGTCAAAGTACTTACTTGGATAAGGTGTTGAATAGGTTCAGCATGCATGATTCCAACAAAGGTGACTTACCGATCCAGAGTAATGCCAAACTGAGTAAGACTCCCAGCCCAAGTATAGAGGCTGAGATAGCTAAGAGGAGTCTAGTAACGTATTTTTCCGCTGTAGGCTCAATCATGTATGCTATGACTTGTACTCGCCCTGATGTGGCCTTTTGCTTTTAGCATGGTCAGCAGATATCAAGGGAATCCTGGCAAGGCTCACTGGACTGTGGTATAGAACATTCTCAAGTACGTGCGGATGACTAAGGACTGGTTCCTTACCCTTGGTGGGAGTGATGACTTGAGAGTAGTGGGGTATACTGATGCCAACTTTCAGATCGACATAGATAATTTCCGCTCTTAGTCGGGCTGCGTCTTTACCATAAATAGGGGAGCAATTACTTGGAAAACTTCCAAGCAGGAGACAGTAGCTGATTCAACTTGCAAATCAGAGTATATAGCAGCAAGCAAGGCGAAGAAGGAACCAATATGGATGAAGAAAATCATTGGATACCTTGGAGTTGTACCAACTATAAAGGAGCCTATGAAGATTTTTTGTGATAACGACAGTTCAGTTTCCTTAGCCAAGGAACCAAGGGATCATGGTAGATCCAGGCACAACGACAGAAAAAAACACTTCATTAGACATCGAATAGAAGGACTCCTAATGGAAAAGAAGGTTTCATCAGATGAGAACCCAGACGATCCCCTCACGAAGAGACTGTGTAGGGTTAAGCATTTACAGCATGCGAGGCGCATTAGGCTGAAGGATGATATTAGTTTTAGTAATTAGATAGCTTTTGAAACTTGTAATAGTTTAAATGTAATTGACATTTGATGTTTAAATTTAAGTTGTTTTTATTTACTAGTATGGTACTGTCTTGTGTCAATCATTTACTATTGTTTCGTTTTGCATGTTTTGACTTCCAGAATAATTATGTTATAGTATATCATATTATTCAAACTATCCACAGTCGATCATACTTTGGAAGTAGGTATTGAAATAAGACTGTTATGAATTCGGTTTATAGATTTGTCTGAATTGTATTAGACATAGCAATTGATGTTGCAACATTCATGAGTGCTCATAAGTTCTGAGTATTGGAATCAACCCATGCTCACTTGTATCACTTCATGGAATTTATCTCGAGTGATCGTGAGACCGTAATATCATATAAGTCTTCAAACCCATACATATGAGTTGTTTACTATGAGTTGGTTGTACATGGATACTACGGAAACACATCAGTAACTTGATGTTATAAAACATGTTATTGTGCACAATTTGATGATTAGTTAGTACAAGCATATAAGTCAATGTTTATCTGTTCCTTTTAGTCCTTGGAGGATTAAAACCGATATCTTGGGACTCCAATGATTATTTTTTTTGACCTATGTACCGAGCCCGGTCAGAACTCAACTGATGTGTTCGATTAAGTTTTATGTCAAAAAAATTGGAAATCGGGAAACAGACTACTGGATAATAAGTATGACGATGTTCCATGTATTTTTCCGGCTGATATCTTCAACAGAGGATTATATGATCACTTATCTAAAATGGCACAACTTAGCTCTGTGAGACTTTGAAACAACTACGATTGCTGGTCAGATCTTGAAGTCGTACTTACAGCTATAGTTGTTAGACTTATCCAAGTGGGAGACTATTGGATAAGGTGTCTAAGCCCATAACTATATTTGGTATGTATTTGAATTGATTGGCATGGTCTATTTGGGTTGCACAACATCGAAACAATTTGAATAGACATTTGTGAGAAGAGGATATTTATGGTTTTGTTAATATATTATAAGTTCTATATATTAATACGGATTATTTAATTAGTATTGACCAAGAATTAGTTTGGAATTAATTGTGTGATCAAAGGAGACTAATTAAATAAATGAGGATTGATTTGGTATTCATTCTTATATAGTGGGCTTATGATCCATAGTTCTTCATGATGGGCTAAACCCATGTGGTTACCCATGGAAGCTCCATGGAGGTTAAAAACCATGGATCATAAGGAATGCGGAAAGGCATGAGTTACATGGTGTAACCCTAATATGCACACTATATAAAGAAGCCTCATGTTAGCAAATCGGGACTTTAGCTGATTTTGGTTCATAATAATCTTCTCTCAAGTTATTCCAATTGTTGGTGGTGTTGTGTGAAGCATTTGAGGCATCACATTGGGGTGCTAGGCTCACAAAGTCTTAAGGAATCAAAGCTACAAGAAAGGTATGTCATTTTACTAGTTTTTTTGTATTATCTATATCCCATGATATGACAGTTAGGATGAAACCTTGGAAATATGAAAGTTTGCATGTATATTAGAGAAAACATAGATCCAAGGTTTCTAGGGTTGCATGTACACCATAGGAGTGTTAGAATGCTCAAATCCCATCAGAAACATGTAACGACGAGATTTTCAAAACAAAATTTTCATTTTTTGACAACCAAATTTAATTACAAAACATTCTCAAAAAAAGTATTCCACAGTAGTTATCAAATAAAACATATCCCATGATCACAAATCCAATCTCCTCTCTATGTGTACGGTTCATGCCGGCGCCTTTCCATGGTCCTCGCTAGTACCTGAAACACATAACACAAAAACTGTAAGCATAAATGCTTAGTAAGTTCCCCAAAATACCACATACAACACATACACCACTCGAGGCTACTGTACAACTGTCACACCCCCAAACCAGAACGGCGGAAACGTTCGGGGGCGGAGGACATCATGTTCAATATCATAACAGTTCATAGAAAGGAAAGTAAACACCACCATATATAGTAATTTTGCAAGATGTTTACATAATTGTATTCATTACATGTTCAAAAGATATATACATAAACATCATTCAAAAGAAGTAATTAACGCCAGCGCGTTAATCCCAAATGTTGATTCCCAACCTGCTTAGCGATTTCCTGAGAATACAAGTTATTTCAAAGAAAAAGTGTCAACAATTAAGTTGGTGAGTCCATAAGTAATTTAGAAAAATTGGATGCCATTCCAAAATGGGTGTATGTTTTCCAGTAAACGTAGCTTTTCAAAATGTAAAGAGTTGTGATTTGTTGTATTGAAAATGAAAGCATTAGATCCAGAAAATCCCATATTTTCCATAATGGTTGAGATACGAGTTGTTGTGTTTTCCAAGAAAACCCTCATTTTCTTATAAAAGTATGGAATGCATATAAATATTCGTGTTACAAGTTGTAAATGATTGCACCGGGAAAATCCCTTATTTTCCTATTAGTTGTTTGGTTTGTATGCAGGAAAAACCCTTATTTTCCTCACACAAAATGGCAGTCTCTAAGACCGAAAATTGCAAGAAACCGACGTTTCTCGTAAGTTGTGTCATAGTTTTATATATAATAAAACTACGCGAAGATCGAACCGGTTGGATGAAGAATAGTTTTAATAGCTACTCGTTCATCAAAACTGAATATCATAATAATTGTATATCCGATGAGTTTTATAACCATACTAAACATAATATGCCTGTAACGACGTTCTTCAGGCGTCGCAGTGCTATGACAACTGTCACCCCAAAAGACGGACTGTAGCTAACAGTCAGGGTGCGGGATCATGACTTACCGTACAGATCTATACACATTTGACACATTCTCGTCGCGGGAGATTCTGGTTATAGATAGGACTTACTGCAGTACTTTCTAATAAAGAAAAGTAACGTTTGAAGATGTACGCATCTCATGGATTCTCAATTAAGTCTATATTAAAGTGATAGTTTTGTATGCAAAGTTTATCCTTTTTCACAATGTTTGATAAAGCAAAATCATAAGTTTTTAGAATGTATAAAACGATTTAACAATGAAAGATCATTATATGCTTCGTATAAGTCTAATGCACACAAAGTATGACAAGAGTTTTCCATAATAGTAATGAGTTCCAAGTGGTTTATTTGATAATATAAGTGAAGTGAAACTTTATAAAATACACGATAATAACCGTATGTTTACTTGTATTCCCCCCTAAAAGAGTGTAAAAGTATTTAAAAATGTATTTAAAGCGTGTTAGAAAGGGGTATGAACTCACTTGACAACTTGAAGATAGCGAGATGGAAAAACGGCAGAGTTTCATCTCGGGAAATGGATTTTCCTCGGAAATCTCGGGATTCCTCGGGAGAAAATCGACCTTCGGATCTTGCACGAAGCGACCAGGGCTTCGGGGTAGTACGAGCACGGAAAACGAGGAAAAACGCAAGAGAAATGAGAGAGAATGAGCCCTTTTCTCGGGAGCCCTCGCATCCCTTTTATAGGGGGGCGGATCAGCTTGCGTACGCGGGGCGTACTCCCGTACGCGGCGCGTACGGGACGTCATTGCTGACCGCTTCCTCGGCTGCAGCGTCTCGGATGGGACGGGAGAGGGATAGCTCACATAGGGGCGACGTGGACGATCCGAGGCCGTGGCCTCTCAGTACGCGGGACGTACTAGGGTACGCGGCGCGTACTATAGCCCTAGGCTGACTCCTCTTCGGATAATACCGAATTTTGAATAAAAATTATATATAAATTAATTATCAAACTTCAAAAATTCATATCTCCCTCATACGAACTTCGTTTTTGGCGTTCTTTATATCCCCGCGAAGGTGAGACTACGATCTACAACTTTCATTTAGATTCCGTTGGCAAATTCCAAAATTATTTTTATTATTTATTTATTAAAGTGACGTGTTTAAGGAATTTCTTTAAAAATTCATAACTTATTCATATGATGTCCGATTTGAGCGTTCTTTTTATGCATGTTTGTAGTTTAACGATATCTATGACTTTCATTTAGACACCTAAGGTCAGAAAGTGTTTTGTTGAAACTTTGCGTTTTTACGCAACTTTGTATTGTTGGTTTTTGTCGGAAAACTTATAATGAGCATAACTTCTTCGTTATAACTCGGATTTTTGTGTTATTTATATGTTTGGAAACCTTAAGACGATAACTACCACATAGTGTACTCCAAATAGAGTTTTTGAATACTTCATATTCTATTTCATTTCTCAAGGGGGTTACATGACTCGATCTTTACTGACTTGAAATAACGGGTTGTTACATCATCCCCCCGTTAGAGGGAATTTCGTCCCGAAATTTTTAATACAAAAGAAGAGTCTTAGGGGCTGGGGAAGAGATGTGGATACTTCTGTTGCATTTGATCTTCTCGTTCCCACGTGAACTCGGGTCCCCTCTTAGCATTCCATCGGACCTTTACTATTGGAATGCGACTCTGTTTAGTTCGTTTAACTTCCCTATCCATGATCTCGACGGGTTCTTCCACAAAGTTAAGATTTTCATTTAGTTCGATCTCGTCGAGTGGAATTACAAGTGTTTCGTCGGACAGACACTTCTTCAGGTTTGATACGTGGAATACTGGATGTACTTTGTTAAGCTCTATTGGAAGTTGGAGTTTGTAGGCTACTGGACCAACCCTTGAAATGATTTCGAGGGGTCCAATGTACCTAGGATTCAGCTTCCCACGCTTTCCAAAGTGTATCATTCCCTTCCAGGGTGAGACTTTCAGTAGTACCCGATCGCCAATCTGGAATTCCAATGGTTTACGTCTTTTGTCGGCGTAGCTCTTTTGTCTATCCCTCGAGGATCTCAGTCGTTCTCGTATTTGCACGATCTTTTCAGTAGTTTCTCTGATGATCTCTGGACCAGTGAGGGTGCTATCAGGGACGAGACCTTTTGCTAGTTGGGTGTCGCCTACTTCCGTCCAGCACAGAGGTGATCTGCACTTACGGCCGTAAAGGGCTTCAAATGGAGCAGCATTGATACTGGTATGATAACTATTGTTATAAGAGAACTCAACCAAAGGTAAGTGAACATCCCATGCTTTACCAAAGTCGATTACACATGCTCGCAACATGTCTTCCAAGGTTTGGATCGTTCTTTCGCTCTGTCCGTCAGTTTGGGGGTGATAGGCTGTACTCATGTCCAATCTTGTTCCCATGGATTTTTGCAATGATTGCCAGAACCTAGACGTGAATCTGCTGTCTCTATCCGAGATGATAGACATTGGCACTCCATGGAGTCGTACGATCTCTCGGATGTAGATTCTCGATAGCTTTTCCATTTTATCAGTTTCCTTGATCGGTAGGAAATGAGCGGACTTGGTTAATCTATCGACGATTACCCAAATAGTATCTTGGCCACCCTGAGTTTTGGGCAGTTTCGTTATGAAGTCCATGGAAATCTGCTCCCATTTCCACTCAGGAATTTCAGGTTGTTGGAGTAGTCCTGAGGGTTTCTGGTGTTCTATTTTGATCTTGGCACAAGTCAAACACTTGCTCACATATGTAGCGATCTCTGCTTTCATGTTTGGCCACCAGTAGAGTTGTTTGAGATCTTGATACATCTTGTCTGACCCGGGGTGTACGGAGTATGGAGTCTTGTGTGCCTCGCTCATAACTACCTCTCTAAGTCCACCAAACTTGGGCGTCCATATTCGGTTCATGAGGTAGCGTGCTCCGTCACTCTTGATTTCTAAATTCTTGTCCATTCCGCTAAGGGTCTCACTTGTCACGTTTTCGGGTTTCAGGGCCTCTAGCTGAGCTTCCTTGACCTGTGTCGACAGGTGCGAATGGATTGACATGGCTAATGACTTCACTCTTCGGCCAGAGTACTCCTTACGGCTAAGGGCATCTGCCACGACATTAGCCTTTCCTGGATGATAGAGAATCTCACATTCGTAGTCGTTGAGTAATTCGACCCAACGTCGCTGCCTCATGTTCAACTCCTTCTGGTTGAAGATGTGTTGTAGGCTCTTGTGGTCTGTAAAGATAGTGCATTTGGTACCATATAGGTAGTGTCTCCAGATTTTAAGAGCGAAGACCACCGCCCCAAGCTCTAAATCATGAGTGGTGTAATTGACCTCATGCGTTTTTAGTTGTCGTGAGGCATATGCAATAACCTTCCCCCTCTGCATTAGTACACAGCCCGGCCCTTGCTTCGAAGCGTCGCAATATACTACAAAATCTTCGGTCCCTTCTGGGAGAGAAAGGATGGGCGCACTGCAAAGGGCCTGTTTCAAAGTCTGAAATGCAGAATCTTGCTTTTCTCCCCAATTGTAGGTCACACCTTTCTGGGTTAAGGCGGTAAGAGGCTTTGCGATGCTGGAGAAATTCTGGATGAACCTTCGATAATAACCAGCCAGGCCTAGGAATTGGCGAATTTCTGTTGGTGTAGTTGGCGCAGACCAGTTTTTGATAGCCTTAATTTTTGATGGATCCACATGGATCCCTTCCTTGCTGACCATGTGACCGAGAAAGTCCACCTTTCTAATCCAAAATTCACATTTTGAGAATTTTGCATACAGTCTCTCAGTCCGTAACGTCTCTAGCACTTGCCTCAGATGTTGACCATGCTCTTCTTTATTCTTTGAATAAATGAGTATGTCGTCTATGAATACTATCACGAATTTATCCAAGAATGGACGACATACCCGATTCATTAGATCCATGAATACGGCCGGGGCATTGGTTAGCCCGAACGGCATCACTACGAATTCGTAATGTCCGTATCGTGTTCGGAAAGCCGTCTTGGAGATATCACTCTCCAGGACTCGCAGCTGGTGATATCCCGACCTCAAATCGATCTTGGAGAAGTAGTTGGCTCCTTGGAGTTGGTCGAACAAGTCATCGATTCGGGGTAGGGGGTATCGGTTCTTGATGGTAAGTTTGTTGAGTTCTCGGTAGTCGATGCACATTTTGAATGATCCATCCTTCTTTTTCACGAACAGTACAGTGCTCCCCATGGTGAGAAGCTCGGCCTGATGAATCCTTTTCCCAGTAGTTCATTCAGTTGGCTGGATAGCTCTTGCATTTCTGCCGGGGCTAATCGATAGGGTGCTTTGGCTACTGGGGTAGCTCCGGGAACCAGATCGATTCGGAACTCCACATGCCTCGCAGGTGGTATTCCTGGAAGGTCCTCGGGAAAAACATCAGGAAAATCGCGTACGTCGCACACACTCTTGATATCTTGGACTTTGCGTTTCACATCCACAACATGTGCCAAGAACGCGTGACATTCCTTGCGTAGGCATTTCTGAGCTTGGATACTTGAGATGATATGAAGAGTGGTACTTGGTTTGTCGCCCAAGATAACGAAAGTTTCGCCGGTTGGCAGATTAAGGCGAACGGCCTTATCGTAACATAGAATGTCCGCATGATGAGAACTCAGCCAATCCATGCCAATGATGACATCAAAACTCTTAATCGAGACTGGCATGAGGTTGATTGAGAATGGATGATCATTTAAAGTTAGGGTGCAATTTAAGTATACCTCCTTAGTGCCTTCGGTTTTCCCGTTGGCCATTTCTACTATGAATGGTTCACTCAATGACTGTGTTATTGATTTCAACAGGCCTTTAAAGCCGTGACTCACAAAACTCCTTTCCGCGCCACTATCAAACAAAATGCATGCATACGAGTTATCGAGAAGGAACGTACCCGTAACAACTGTAGGGTCCGCAATGGCTTCATCCTGTCCCATTGCGAAAACTTGGCCCCTTCCACCGGTATTCCGGTTGTTTACCCTTGGGCAGTACTTGCGGTAGTGCCCTGTGTCTCCGCACTCGAAGCAGGCGCGGTTTACCCCGGTATTAGTGGTGGGAACGGATGGTTGGATTGGCCCTTTGCAATAGCGGGCTGTATGTCCCTTTTTATTACAGTTGGTGCATTGAAGATTGGAGCAAGGACCGTGGTGGTGGAAACTGCATCGGTTGCATTTAGGAAGTTTCCCAATGTATGAGCTTGTGGGGGCAGGGTTCACAGGTACAATAATAGCGTGGGTCGCTATCACTTGTTGTTTCCTGGGGTTTTCCTGGAGAGTTTGTCCCCTCCTTTTGTTCCAAGTCTTACTCTGGCCCTGAGTTTCCCTAGGTGGATTTGCGGTTGTCGAAATGATACTGGGTTTTACTCCATGGTCGATGAGTCGCTGGGCCAGGCGCTTAGCACTGTTGTAGGTAGCAGGGCCGGAAGCTAGGACATGCCCTTGAATCTGGGGTGACAACCCCCAAATGTACCTTTCAACCTTCTTTGATTCTGGGTTGACCATGGTAGGGCACAGTGCAGCGAGGTCGTTGAACCTAGCGGTGTAGGTGATTAGGTAAGACCCAGTCATTTTTAGATTCCAGAACTCCTGCTCAAGCTTTTGTACTTCGCCCCTTGGGCAGTATTCTTCCAGTAGTAGAACCTTTAGGTCGTCCCAACTCATGGCATTGGCGACAGTGAGCGTCACTGAATTCACATGGCTTTTCCACCAAGTGAGGGCTCGATCTACAAAGGTGCAGGCAGCGAACTTGACTTTGCTTGCTTCTAGGCATGAGCAGATCTCGAAGACCGTTTCGGTCTTTTCGAACCATTGCATTAGTGCAATGACTCTTCCTGTTCCATTAAAAGTTTTTGGCTTAGCGTTAGAGAACTCCTTGTAGGTACATTCTCTTCCTTGGCCATGACCAGTGCCATGATTTGGATGATTCGTGCTGCTTCCCGCCCCTCCATTCCCTTGGGAGTTTATTTGCGAGAGGGCTGCAGTTACTGCTGCCGTGATAGCAGCCTGAACCATGGCCGGATCATAAGCTGGTGGTGGAGGTGGTGGTGGTGCCGTGCCCGGCCTGGGCCTTAGGTTTGGACGAGGAGGCATCTTGCTGCCAAAAGAAAAATATGGAAGAAAATTATAAGTTTTGGCAGTTCAAAGTTGAATGATATTGAATGAACTTCTAATAGTTCTAGGAAGTTGAGTTTAACTGACACAATGTTTTAAGCTTGAAAGTAAAGTTAGAATAGATGCACCAATGAATTGAACTATTTGCGCATGATTAACAACGGTAAGAAAAGCGGTATACCCTTATATATATATTAAACATATAGTTGTGTTACAGCGGGGTCTAGACAAAATTTCTTGGCCTCTCTAAAGGCCTCCGGTTACGGAAAATTTTTAAAGAAAGTAATACTTTTATCCGAAGTCCTAGTTTATAACAAAATTTGAGAGTTGGGCAAGTACTACTTGCGGTGCGCCTTGCGTTTAGAGCTCGACTCTGTGTCGGACTGCTTCGACCCCATGAGGCGTCTATCAAACGCAGCTTGTTGTTCTCTTAATTCTGCGAAGGCCACGTTTGCTTGTGCTTGAAACGCTTCGGCGCGAATGTGGATGTCGTTCTGCATCAACTCTAGGCGGTTGATATCGGCCGTGTGAATTTGCACATCTACATTGATCTCTCGGATTCGGTTGGCTTGCACTCCAGATTGATAGCACTGGTTGGCGAGTTTGCCAACCATGACCGGAAGTGTGCGATCGGCTGATCCCCCGCCTCTCACATCATAGAAGTCTCGGCACATGCCGTAAGGAGGGCGTAAGCTTTGTTGTTGGCTCCAATGATGGAGGTGACTTCCCCACACTGGAGTGGGTCCTTGGAAATTCCTCACGTGGATGGGAGGTTGTAGGACTGGTGGATTTATAATTTTTGGCTCCGAATCCGTGCCAGAGTCGTCCCCTGCCTCCAAATCTATAGGCTCTTCGTCTTCTTCAGAATCTGCTTCGATCCACCCACCATTACCTTGGTTGGGGTAGTAGGGGTCATTGGGGTGATGGAATCCCGCGATTTAGACTGTACGAGAATAGGGTTAAAAGTTTACTATAAGTTAGAGAACATGAAACTTACTCTCGAGTTTAATGGTTGACGGCACTCGAATACACCCTCAATATTCTTTAGTGACATGCTTTTGGTAATTTTAAAATTTGTTGTCCATTACAGACACTCCTTGGCATATGTTTAGTCGGCTCTTGGACAAATATAGTTGATCAGGCTATATCCTTCCCAGTTCCGATTACATGTCCCAAGGCATACCTGCACTGCACAACCGATATATAATACTTCAATGTTGTTTTAATTATGATAATGACCATGTTGTTGATACGAAATGAATGCATGCCTACTTTACAAAAACTAAAAAAATTAAATTTTTAAAAGTATGACTCTTACTCAGAGTGTTTTTACCCAGTTGAGTTTATAGTTGTATACCAAAAAGAAATGGTTTTGATATACTTAATTCCCTATAAACAATGCTCTGATACCAATCTGTCACACCCCCAAACCAGAACGGCGGAAACGTTCGGGGGCGGAGGACATCATGTTCAATATCATAACAGTTCATAGAAAGGAAAGTACACACCACCATATATAGTAATTTTGCAAGATGTTTACATAATTGTATTCATTACATGTTCAAAAGATAAATACATAAACATCATTCAAAAGAAGTAATTAACGCCAGCGCGTTAATCCCAAAAGTTGATTCCCAACCTGCTTAGCGATTTCCTGAGAATACAAGTTATTTCAAAGAAAAAGTGTCAACAATTAAGTTGGTGAGACCATAAGTAATTTAGAAAAATTGGATGCCATTCCAAAATGGGTGTATGTTTTCCAGTAAACGTAGCTTTTCAAAATGTAAAGAGTTGTGATTTGTTGTATTGAAAATGAAAGCATTAGATCCAGAAAATCCCATATTTTCCCTAATGGTTGAGATACGAGTTGTTGTGTTTTCCAAGAAAACCCTCATTTTCTTATAAAAGTATGGAATGCATATAAATATTCGTGTTACAAGTTGTAAATGATTGCACCGGGAAAATCCCTTATTTTCCTATTAGTTGTTTGGTTTGTATGCAGGAAAAACCCTTATTTTCCTCACACAAAATGGCAGTCTCTAAGACCGAAAATTGCAAGAAACCGACGTTTCTCGTAAGTTGTGTCATAGTTTTATATATAATAAAACTACGCGAAGATCGAACCGGTTGGATGAAGAATAGTTTTAATAGCTACTCGTTCATCAAAACTGAATATCATAATAATTGTATATCCGATGAGTTTTATAACCATACTAAACATAATATGCCTGTAACGACGTTCTTCAGGCGTCGCAGTGCTATGACAACTGTCACCCCAAAAGACGGACTGTAGCTAACAGTCAGGGTGCGGGATCATGACTTCCCGTATAGATCTATACACATTTGACACGTTCTCGTCGCGGGAGATTCTGGTTATAGACAGGACTTACTGCAGTACTTTCTAATAAAGAAAAGTAACGTTTGAAGATGTACGCATCTCATGGATTCTCAATTAAGTCTATATTAAAGTGATAGTTTTGTATGCAAAGTTTATCCTTTTTCACAATGTTTGATAAAGCAAAATCATAAGTTTTTAGAATGTATAAAATGATTTAACAATGAAAGATCATTATATGCTTCGTATAAGTCTAATGCACACAAAGTATGACAAGAGTTTTCCATAATAGTAATGAGTTCCAAGTGGTTTATTTGATAATATAAGTGAAGTGAAACTTTATAAAATACACAATAATAACCGTATGTTTACTTGTATTCCCCCCTAAAAGAGTGTAAAAGTATTTAAAAATGTATTTAAAGCGTGTTAAAAGGGGTATGAACTCACCTGACAACTTGAAGATAGCGAGATGGAAAAACGGCAGAGTTTCGTCTTGGGAAATGGATTTTCCTCGGAAATCTCGGGATTCCTCGGGAGAAAATCGACCTTCGGATCTTGCACGAAGCGACCAGGGCTTCGGGGTAGTACGAGCACGGAAAACGAGGAAAAATGCAAGAGAAATGAGAGAGAATGAGCCCTTTTCTCGGGAGCCCTCGCATCCCTTTTATAGGGGGGCAGATCAGCTTGCGTACGCGGGGCGTACTCCCGTACGCGGCGCGTACGGGACGTCATTGCTGACCGCTTCCTCGGCTGCAGCGTCTCGGATGGGACGGGAGAGGGATAGCTCGCATAGGGGCGACGTGGACGATCCGAGGCCGTGGCCTCTCAGTACGCGGGGCGTACTAGGGTACGCGGCGCGTACTATAGCCCTAGGCTGACTCCTCTTCGGATAATACCGAATTTTGAATAAAAATTATATATAAATTAATTATCAAACTTCAAAAATTCATATCTCCCTCATACGAACTTCGTTTTTGGCGTTCTTTATATCCCCGCGAAGGTGAGACTACGATCTACAACTTTCATTTAGATTCCGTTGGCAAATTCCGAAATTATTTTTATTATTTATTTATTAAAGTGACGTGTTTAAGGAATTTCTTTAAAAATTCATAACTTATTCATATGATGTCTGATTTGAGCGTTCTTTTTATGCATGTTTGTAGTTTAACGATATCTATGACTTTCATTTAGACACCTAAGGTCAGAAAGTGTTTTGTTGAAACTTTGCGTTTTTACGCAACTTTGTATAGTTGGTTTTTGTCGGAAAACTTATAATGAGCATAACTTCTTCGTTATAACTCGGATTTTTGTGTTATTTATATGTTTGGAAACCTTAAGACGATAACTACCACATAGTGTACTCCAAATAGAGTTTTTGAATACTTCATATTCTATTTCATTTCTCAAGGGGGTTACATCACTCGATCTTTACTGACTTGAAATAACGGGTTGTTACAACAACCCTCCGACCAATGTGTCTCAGCGGGACCCTCCGGTCCCGTAGCTCGTTGGACCCTCTGGTTCGGTCATAGCTCGTTGGGCCCTTTGGCCCGATCTGAATCGTTGGACTCTCCGGTCTGATCTATACAATTATATATCATACTTACATCACATAGCACATAATCTCATACGTGGCACACAATCTCATACATAGCACATAAGACCTTCCGATCAACTCATAATACCACTCTAGGTAACGTATAGTGAGAAGACTCACCTCGTGTAACTCGGTAACTCGGAAATCTCGGACTCTGTGAAATAGGATCTAGCGTCCGCCTAATCATACGAACATAAACACTCGGCATTAACACATTTCCCAAGGCTAGACCATTCCCTCTCTTAGCACTCTCAGGAGGGCAAAAGACCATTTTACCCCTCTTAAGGATCAAATACTCTAAAGTTGACCAAACCTTAAAAGTCAACAAAATCAATGGTCAACCCTTTGACCAGACTCGCCAAGTGCACAACTGTGACTCGGCGAGTTCAGTCATGAACTCACGTCCTCAAAATCCCCAATGACTCACTGAGTGACTTCCCCAACTCAGCGAGTTACCATCTACATGATTTGTGGGGGAAAAGCCATCCTACTTGCCGAGTCTATTCTTGGACTCGGTGAGTTCAAGCCATGCTCAAACTCAAATGACCTCCTGAGGTCAGATCGATTCCTCTAACCCATAGATCTAGCCTCCTTAAGCAAAATAAACACGTAAAGTTTGGATCTTGAAGCCCATGCAAAGACCTAATGGCTTTATTTGAAGAAATGGCCCCAATATGCCATCCCAAACTCTTATCTCCCAAAGACACTCACAAAGATCGAGGAGTTAAGTTCTCTGGACCACTTTGGATCCAGATCCAAAGTCTCAACACAAGAAGGGACCAATTGCACAACAATCCATACTCTAAAGGGGCTAGAAACCCTAACTCTCAAAAATTAACACCAAACTGAAGAAGGATCAAAATATATACCTTAGAATGAAGTCCCTAGCCTCTGAAATCCACAGAACATCACCCTCTTTAGTTCCCTCTTGCCTTCGCCACCTTCTTCTTACAAAACACCCACACAAAGTTCAAAAATGAACTCTTCTTCCTTACAAACGCTCTGGATCGCTTAGGGTTCCTCTCAGGGGTATGGTAGCCGCAAATGGTGGCTATAAGCCCCTTTAAATGAGTCCCAAACCCCAGGGATTAGGGTCTCATTCAACAGCGTGGACTCGCCGAGTCCGTGATTAAATCTGTTCAACCATCCGGCGATCCTACTCGGCGAGTCTAAGTGCCTACTCGCCGAGTCTCTCTCCAAAAACTCAATATAATGCATAAAATAAGACACCTGGGAATCCGGATGTTACAATTCTCCCCCAGTAGAATCAGACTTCGAGGGCCAGCGGCACTTCCTTGCTCCTCAGAACCTTGATCTTCTGTTCCAAGATTGCGATCGGCTTCTCAGCATAATTTAGACTCGCTTCCACCTAGATATCATCTAATGGTACCACTGCCGACTCATCAGGTATACACTTCCTCAGTTGCGACACGTGGAAGGTATCATGAATCTAGTCCAACTCCGTAGGTAACTCCAAACGATATGCTACTCTGCCCACCCTCACGATCACCCTAAATGACCCAATATACCGGGGCCCCAGCTTGCCCCTCTTCCTGAAAAAGATCACTCCTTTCCAAGGAGACACCTTCAGAAGCACAAGATCCCCGACCTGGAACTTAAGCTCCGATCGACGCCTATCCGCATAACTCTTCTGGTGACTCTGAGCGGTCAATAACCTCTGTTTGACCAGCTGTATCTGCTCTGTCGTCTGAAGCACTATCTCTGTACTACCCATCACCGGTTGCCCTACCTCACCCCAGCAAATGGGGGTCTGACACCTTCTTCCATACAACAGATCAAAGGGTGTCATACCAATGCTCGAATAATGGTTGTTGTTATAGGAAAACTCAACCAAGGGAAAATACGTGTCCCAACTTCCGCCGAAATCCAGAACACATGCCCACAGCATGCCCTCGAGCGTCTGAATCATCCACTCGCTCTGTCCGTCAGTCTGTGGGTGGTATGCGGTACTAAAATGTAGCCTCGTACCCAATTCCTCACGAAATTTCTTCTAGAATCTGGAAGTCAAACGCACATCTCGATCTAAGATGATCGAGATCGGTACTCCATGATGCGATACCACCTCCCTAATGTACAACTCTGCCAGCCTCTCCGCGGAAGAGCTATCACTGATGGCAAGGAAGTGATCGCTCTTCGTCAACCTTTCCACAATCACCCAAATTGCTTCGACACCCCTAGCAGTCCTCGGTAATTTTGTGATAAAATTCATGGTAATTTGTTCCCACTTCCACTCGGGAATCTCTAACAGCTGCAACTTACCATGCGGACGCTGGTGCTCGGCCTTAACTTTGTGACAGGTCAAGCACCTTTCTACGAAAAATGTAACATCCCTCTTCATACAGGGCCACCAATACTCCTTCTTCAGGTCCAAATACATCTTAGTGGCCCTGGGGTGGATTGAGAACTTCAATATATGCGCCTCCTCCATCAAGATGGTACACGTTCCACCCACGAACGGTACCCAAACTCGACCCTGAAAGGTCATAAGTCCTCGACTATCGGTAATGAACTCCGATACCTACCCAATCACTCACTCCTTTTTACGGTTTTCTGGTTTCACGGCCTTCGCCTAGGCCTCTTGAATGGTGTCCCATACCGTATTCATCACGGTCAAACTCAAGCAAACATCTGGTCTCATGGTGCCCTCTGCTCTACGACTCAGGCATCGGCTACAACATTAGCCTTGTCCAGGTGGTACAGGATCTCGCAGTCGTAATCCTTTACCACATCCAACCATCTCCTCTGGCGCATATTCAGGTTAGGCTGATCCATCAGGTACTTCAAGCTTTTGTGATCCGTGTATATGGTAAACCAAACCCCATATAGATAGTGACGCCAAATCTTGAGGGTGACTAATGCCCCCAAATCCAGATCGTGTGTGGGATACCTCGACTCATGAGGTTTCAGCTGCCTCGATGCATATGGTATCACATGCCCCCTATACATAAGCACCACTCCCAACCCTGATATCGATGCATCACGGTAACCACAAAATCCATCATCCCTTCTGGGAGTGTGAGCACCGGAGCTTCGCACAATCTTGGGCGAAGTGTCTCAAATGAGGTCTACTGCTCCGGAGCCCATGAAAAAGCAACACCCTTCCGGGTCAACTTGGTGAGTGGCACAACGATCTTAGAGAAATATCTGATAAATCTCCGATAATAACCAGCCAACCCAAGGAAACTCCTGATCTCGGTAGGTGACCTCGACACCACCCAACTCATCACCGCCTCGATCTTTGCCGGATCGACCAATATCCCATTCTGGTTAACAAGGTGCCCTAGGAACTGGACCTCCTGTAACCAAAAATCACACTTGGAGAATTCGGTGTAAAGCCTCTCCGATCTCAGAACTCCGAGGATCTCCCTCAAATGCTCCTCATGTTGCTCTCTGGATCTCGAATACATCAAGATATCATTGATGAATACGATCACCGAACGATCCAACATCGTCATGTACACCCTGTTCACGAGATCCATGAACACTACTGGTGCATTGGTGAGCCTGAAAGGCATCACCACGAACTCGTAATGCCCATAACGAGTCCTGAACGTTGTCTTGTGGATATCTTCATCCCGAACTCTCATATGGTGATATCCCGACCTCAAGTCTATCTTGGAGAACCAAGATGCTCCCTGCAATTGATCGAACAGATCGTCGATCCTCGGTAACAGATAACGGTTCTTGACCGTCAACTTGTTCAACTCCCGCTAATCAATACACATCCGGTGTGAACAATCCTTCTTCTTGACAAAAAGGATTGGCGCTCCCCAAGGTGAGCTACTCGGTCTTATAAACCCTTTTCCCAGCAGCTCCTGAAGCTGCAAGGATAACTCCTGCATCTCGGGCGGTACAAGGCGATAGGGTGCCTTGGCAATAGGTGCCACCCCTGGCACCAACTCGATACGAAACTCCACCTGCCTCTCGGGAGGCACACCCGAAAACTCCTCAGGGAAAACACCCAGGAACTCCCACACAGTCGGGACCTCATCAATTGGCCTCCCAGCAGCGACTCGCGTGTCTATCACATAGGCCACAAATCCCGTACAGCCCTGCTGTAAACTCTGCCTCGCCCTAGCAGCCAAACAAAATGCTTACTCAGGACGGGTACCCTCACGGTACGCAATAATTACTCCACCACTAGGGTCTCGAATCGTCACCAGCTGACGCTCGCAGTCTATAATAGCTCCAAATTAACTAAACCAGTCCATGCCCATTGTGACACATACTTCCCCCATCGCAATCGGGACTAGATCAATCGGGAACCCTACACCGAATATCTCAAGTCTACAACCTCGAATTACCTCCGTGGCATACACTTCTCGCTCGTTAGATATAAAACTCGCAGAGGTCGACTCAAAACCTCTCAACAAATAATGATATGATGACTAAAAGCTAACGACACAAAAGATCGACTCACTGCCGAGTCAAATATCACTAAGGTAGGTACATAATTCACAAGAAAGGTACCTACGCATAACATAATATAAGCATAATATCTCATACTCAAATAAATAGAGAGAAGAATACATACCGGCCACAACATCAGGTGTTGCGCGGACCTCCTCCGCTGTCAACTGGACGGCTCTCCCACGAGCCTTCAGTGCCTCGGCCTTCACTGGCCGAACCTCGGTAGCCCTAGCAGCAGGCGCTGATCCGTGCACTGATCCCTGATGTAGCTGAGGGCACTCGGCCTTCTGATTGCCGGTTTGGTTGCAATGGAAGCAAACATAAAATCCCTTAGGGCAATCAGTCACAATACGCCCCTCCTTCCCGCACTTGTAGCATACTCCTGCCCTTCATGACCCCTCGTGACTCTTCCCGTACTTCCTACTAGTGTGGCCCTTCGCGCTCCCAGATCTCAAATCAGCGGGCTTGGCCCGCTTGGCTGTCGGCTGAGACTAAGCCGACCGCTGATCCATCCTCTATGACTCGGCCTCCTCCCTAGCCTGAGTCTCCAACTCAATCTCCCTCTTCCGGGCATTTGCATGGAGCTCAACAAATGTCCGATATGTCGAGTTCGCCACGAACTCCCGAATATCTCTCCTCAAAACACTCAGATACCAACTCATGCGATCCTACTCGGTAGACACCTGCTCAGGGAAAACATCGCCCTCTCATGAAACTTTCGTGTAATCACCGTAACTGAATCAGTACCCTGGTTGAGGGTCAAAAACTCCTAAGTCAGTCGTTCTCTTTCCACAGGGGGAATGTACTCATCTCGAAACATGGTGGTGAACTTTTCCCAAGTCACCTCAGAAATCTCTGCCAGAGTGAAGCTCGCCGTCACGAACTTCCACCAATCCTTCGCTCCCAAGCGAAGCTGGTTCACAACGAACTGTACCCTCAAGTGCTCTAGACAAGAACACGTGTAGAAACATCCCTTGATATCAGAGATCCACATTATCGCAGCAATCGGGTCCTACGTCCCATCGCTCTCTGGTGGCTTCGTGTTGCTGAACTCCTGAAGCAACAACGAATCACCTCCCTGAGGTCTAGCAGGTGCAACAACAGTAGTAGCTGCAGCAGCCGCAGCCTCAGTCACTGCCGCATATCGCTCGTCAAAGCTCGCAATCAATGTGGTCTTGATATCCCCAAACATCTCTGGAGTCTCGGCCCGGATGGCAGCAGCCACCTCCTCATGAATCAATCGACGGATCTCCTCGTCGCTGACACCACTACTCCTAGGTGTGTGTCGTGTCCCAACCATGATGTCTCTGAAATACAACATAAAACATCAGACACTCGATTGAGCATACTCACACTCGATAACGCAACCTTACTCGTCCTCTAATATCCAAAGGATTCTTACTTGGACTGCTCACTGATCCAGTATCTTCATTAGTAGGGGCCCTATACTACTGAACACACTGCATCAACATTCACCCCAAGTCTCCTCATTGGATCCCGGATCGTAAGTACTCTAGTCTCGCTATGCATTGGCTACCCTCCGATAGACCTCTCAAGAGCTCCTAACTGCTACCTACTCACTCTCAAGGCATCTCATAGCAGCAATAATGCAACATCCCAAAAATACGACCCAAAAATTTTGGTTTTAAATAATAATAAAAGTGATAACACTGAATGCCATATAATAAAACCATATGTTGGATATCTCAAAATCCATAGTAAAGTGTCATATCAAAAACTGTATCAAATCACAACTAAGTATCTGAACAAAACTCCCAGGAATAAAACTGAAGTTATGGTGTGTGCGTTGCCATCATCTCGATCTCTTCCCTTTACTTGCAGAAGAACCTGAAACCAAAACTAAAACTGTAAGCACAAAGCTTAGTGAGCTCCCCCAAACTACCACATACCATACAATAACATATAAACACATACTGGGCCTTGCCCACTGCATCGGACCGAAGTCCGTAAACTGCATCGGACCGAAGTTCGAAACTAACCAGGGCCTTGCCCTCTGCATCAGACAGAAGTTCGGAAACTACATCGGGCCGAAGTTCGGAACTGACTGTGACCTTGTCCCATGCATCGGACCGAAGTCCGGAACTAACTGCTTCGGATAGAAGTTCGGAAACTGAGCAGAACATAGCATGGCATAAACATATCAACTAGCATGAACTCATAAACTGCATACTACATCGGTCTGTAGCCCGGAACACATAACACATAAATCCTGTCTGAGCCACGAAGGCATCAAACATACTAAAAACTGCTTCGGACCAAAATCCGGAAACTACTACTAGCTAAACGGGCCGGCATTGTGGCCTGAGACCCGTTCCTATTGGAAGGAAACTCACCTCGTAAACTGGCTGGTAAATGAACTGCTCTGGAAACTGTAACAACGTAAATTTTCAAAACAATTTTTCATTTTTGCAAACATCATAAACCATCATTTAAAATTCTGAAATCACATGTGTAACAAATGTCATTGTAACAAAATACATCCCATGATCATAAAACAGTTCCTTCGTCAGTGTGTACAAATCACGCCGGCGCCTTCCCACGGTCCTCGCTAGTACCTGAAACACATAACACAACAACTGTAAGCATAAATGCTTAGTGAGCTTCCTCATCTCCTCGTTGGGCTCCCAGCTCCATTCTGTTCCCTTGCGGTGCTACTTCTGCACCTTTACTAGCTCTATCCTCTTGTTCCTAAGCTCCTTTGTCTTCTTGTCGAGAATAGCTATCGGTCTCTCAGTGTAATTCAGGCTGTCATCACCCTGAATATCCTCTAGTGGTACAACCGCTGAGACATCCACTAAGCACTTACCCAACTGCGAAACGTGGAATGTGCTATGGATCTGGCTGAGCTTTGCTGCCAAAACCATGAACGGATCAATGTATCTGGGAGCCAGCTTTCCCCATTTCCTGAACTAGATGAGACCTTTCCAAGGTGACACCTTCAGGAGGACCATGTTTGTGACAACCCGATATTTCAACTATATGTAAATGACCTAAAAAGTCAAGTATTGTAACCACGTTTGTTATAATAAAATTTACTTCAAAAATAAAATATCCAAAAATCACTAACTAAATTACCTATTATGTTAGATGTCATTAAACCGTGATCGTACGTAAAAAGAATGCCCAAATCCGACTTCGTATAAGAAAGTTAGAAATTTTCCAAGTTCGGCTTAACGACAGACGGCTAAAAACTCGAATCGGAGATCGAGCGACTTTTGGCCGGAATGACCTAATCGAGAATCGAAGGTCTCGACAATGGTATTTTAGCGGTAAAAAGTCTGGCAAAAACTGACGTCAGGTAAAGAAGTTATGAATTTCTAAAGAAATTTTCTTACAGCGACCTTTTAAAAATAAATAATAAAAATAATTTCAAAATTTTCCGACGGGATCCAAAATAAAGTTCTAGAGTATGGTCTCACCTACGCGTGGATATAAAGAACGTTGAAAACGGAGTTCGTATGAAGAAGATATGAATTTTTGAAGTTTATTAAATAATAAATATATACTTTTTTTATTGAAATCTTCGGTATTATACGATGGCTGAGTCACGCGCGTACGCCCAGCGTACATGGTTACGCCCAACGTACTCGAGGCCTTGGCCTCGGATCGTCCACGTCGCGCCCTATGCGAGGCTATGCCCCATCCCATCCGAGCTCCGAGGCAGTCGAGGATTCGGTCATGCGTGCCGCACGCGTATGCCCAGCGTACCGAGGCGGTTCCTAGCCCCTATAAAAGGGATGCGAGGGTTCCGAAGTAAGGGCACCATTTCTCTCATTTCTCTTGTGTTCTTGCCTCGTTTTCCGTGCCCGTGCTACTCCGAAGCCCCGATCACTTTGCTCAAGTCCCAAAGGTCGTTTGTGCTCCCGAGATTCCCAAGAATCCCGAGAAAATCCGCTTTCTCGAGTCGAAATTCTGTCCGGTTTTCATCCCGCCTCCTCTGATCTTTCAAGTGAGTTCATACCCCTATAAGTCACACTTTTAAATGTTTTATGAGTACTTTTATATGCTTTTAAGTGGGGGAATACAAGTAAAACACTCGATTATTATTGTGTGTTATATAAACTTTCACTATACGCATTTTATCAAAGGAATCATATGTGATTTATAACTATTATAGGGAAACTTTCATATGCAAATTATACCACGACAACATTTTATCTTTTGAAATGAGAAATGATTTATGTATTTATATAAATCAGACACTCTGTTTATACTATATTTATGTGTGTCGGTTTTGGCACTACAAAAACTATATTTTTCATAACAAGTGAGCATTTTCACTAAGGGTTTATTATACAAACAAAACACACTTTTAGGAAACTATAATAGGTATAGTTTTACGAGAATACTACGAACTTTTACATACACGGAAATACTATTTCAAGAAGCTACTTTCATATACAATAACAAACGAACATTTTCAGACGTAAATCTGTTTTATACTAAGTTTTGTGAGACATTAAACTTCACGTACGCACGAGTACACATTTCAAGTCCTATATTATATACCAGAATCCCTTGGAGGGGGAGCATGGTGTTTGTGTACAGATCTATATGGGCTTGACAACCCCGTGCCCTGACTGTTAGCTACAGTACACCATTTGGGGTGACAAACGTCAGAACATTCCAACGCCTGAAGAACGTTGTGTATAGGCATTCCTTGTCAATAGCATGGTTATAAAACTCACATAGAGTTTAAAAACACATTGATTTACGGGGGTTTTCAGATATAATGGAGGTTTCATAATTACATAAGTTCATTTATTTTATACATGAAAAACCCAATTGTGATATAAGTTTGGAACTTCTAACCACTAGTCGTAGATGGAAAAACATACAAATACTAACGAACAAAAACGAACCATTTCATTTTCATACAAATACTATCATTAAATGCTTATGAAACTCACCAGCTTAAATGCTGATCTACTCTTTCAAAACTACTTGTATGTCCCAGGGACTCAGTAATTACAGGTACTAAACAGCTTTTGAAGAAGGAACGTTGTGGCACTAATTCAATTTCATATTTTGACATCATATTGTAATTGGTTTTGAACATGTACTCTTTTAAACAATGTAAACTTTCAATTATATATATGATGATTGTATTGCTTTCTTTACTATGTATTCATTTGTTACGTTACCACATGAAGTCATCCGCCCCCGAACATTTCCGCCATTCCGGTTTGGGGGTGTGACAGATTGGTATCAGAGCAATGTTTATAGTGAACGAAGTATATCGAACCTCATAAGATATACAAACTATAAATGCTTAGGGACTCAAAGTCTCTGACAAGAGTTTTCATACCTAAAATCCTTATTTCTTTTAAATAGATTATTTTAGGTCATGAAAATCCAAAATACATGCATACAACAACATATTTTCATGATGAGAACTATACAAAAGTATTAAGACAAGTTGGATACTACGATTTGTTCTCGAGATATGTAATCAAATTTGGGATGAATATAGCCTGATCAACTTTGTTTATCCGAAATTAGACTAACGTATATCGAGGAATGATCATAGTGAGCAACGAGTCAAAACTTACCAAAAATGGACACTAGTATCAAACGTACAATTTAAATACTATAGGAGTATTTGGTGCATACAATAGATTAATTAAGTATTACATGTTCTCAAGTTTTGTTCAAATCTTATAACCCTATTCTCGTATAGTCAAATGGCTGGATTTCACCTGCATGGGGACCCCTACTACCCGAACCAAGGCAACAGAGGATGGGTAGAGGAGGATCCGGAAGAGGATGAAGAACCTATCGAGTTGGATGAAGGGGACGACTCTGGTACGGACTCGGAACCAGAAGTAGTCAACCCTCAAGCCATTAGGAGGAACTTCCAAGGACCGACTCCCGTTTGGGGAAGTCACCTCATCCATTGGAGCCAACAACATGGGATACGCTCTCCCTACGGTATGTGTCGAGACTTCTACGACATCAGGGATCGAGGTTCAGCCAACCGAGCACTTCTGGTCATGATAGGTAACCTGGCCAACCAGTCCTACTAATCGGGGGTCCAAGTAATCGAATCCGTGAAGTCAACGTGGAAGTACAAGTTCACGCAGCCGATATCCGTCGTCTGGATATGTTGCAGAATGACACCCACCTCCGCGCCGATGCATTCCAAACAAAAATGAATGCAGCCCTCGCAGAGTTGAGGGAACAACAATCCGCTTTCAATAGGCGTCTTATAGAGTCAAAGCAATCGGATGCGAAGTCAAGCTCCAAGCGCAACACATGTCGCAAGTAGTACTTGCGAAAACCTCAAAATTTTATTATAAGATAGGGCCTCGGCTAAAAGCATTTACTTCCTTAAAATTCTTGTAATCGGAGACTCTTTTAAGGGTCAAATTTTCTTGATCGTTGTATCATCTATTATATTAATATAATTCGCACACTATTATTACTATGTTGAGTATCTCGTTCCATCTTTATAATATTATGGAATAACCATACGCTTGTTCATATATTCGGATTTACGAATAACCTTCGCTCTTCTATCTTTAAGAGTCATACTATCATCTGTTGTTGAACTATAGCAATTTAGTTCATGAGACACATAGATTTTCTATACTATGGACTTGTTACCCTTGTCTTTTCAATCTTTAGTTGAAGGATGCCTCCGCGTAGAAATCCGAGACGAAACAACGGTGGGGAAGCACCGATACCACCACCACCTCCACCTCCTCAATTTGATGTTGTCATGTTCCAGGCAGCAGTCACCGCAGTTGTAGCAGCTGCCATGTTACAGATCAATACCCCTGTGACTACTGGTTCAGGAATTGGCATACATCCTTCCAACCATGGCGATAGTCATGGGCAACCCTGGGAGTGCACCTATAAAGACTTTATGAATGCTAAGCCCCGAATGTTTAATGGAACGGGTGGTGTGATGATTTTAAAGAAGTGGATTGAAAGGATGGAATCAGTATTTGAAATCTGCTCCTGCCCAGAGCACAACAAAGTCAAGTTTGCAACTTACACACTTACTGATAGGGCTTTAACTTGGTGGAATGGCCACGTTAAGGTACTTACCTAGATAGTGGCAAACTTAATAAGTTGGGAGAGCTTGAAAATCATGTTGATGAGGGAGTACTGTCCAAGACGAGAGATTCAAAAAATCGAGCACGAACTTTGGACTCTGGGAATGATTGGTACCGACATAGCAACTTATACCAACAGATTTTGCGATCTGGAAATCCTTTGCCCATATATGATTGCTCCCGAGAGCAAGAAAATAGAGCGATACATTTGGGGACGGTCGCCCCAAATTCAGTCAAGCGTGTTAGCTTCAAAACCTGACACTTTTGAAAGTCCCAAGGAGCTGGCACAATCGCTTATTGATCACGAAAATCATCAAAACTCAACAACTTCTGCACCAGAACCACAAAAGGGAAACAACAATAACAACAATAACAACAAGAAGAGAGGGTGGAATAAGGGGAAGGATGGGTCTTCCCAAGAATCCTCGAAGAAACAACAACTGGTTTTCGTAAACACTGCGACGGTACCTACTACCGTTCCTAAAAATCTCTACCCAACAAAGCCTTATGTGGGCAACCTCCTAAAGTGAACCAAGTGCAATTACCACCACCACGGACCTTGTCGGGAAATGCAATGCTCCAACTGCAACAGAAAGGGACACACTGTCCGTTTCTGCAAGGCCCCCGTAAAGCCAATCACTCAAGTTCCCAATGCTGGTGTAGGCCAGGCATGCTACGGTTGTGGTGTGGTGGGCCACTACAAAAGAAACTGCCCAAAGGCAGCAAATACCAGAGGATTGGAACGAGTATTAGCTATTGGTCACGAGGAATCCGTAGCTGATCCTACAGTAGTTGCTGGTACGTTTCTTCTCGATAATTCATATGCATGCATCCTATTCGATAGCGGAGCAGAGAGAAGCTTTGTGAGCCAAAACTTTATTCACTTACTTAAACGTAAACCTAGCATGTTAGAAGAATCATTCACTTTAGAAATGGCAAATGGAAAAACGGAAAACACTAATTGCATATACATGGGTTGTACATTAACTTTAGATGGTCACTCTTTCCCAATCCACCTTATGCCAGTCCAAATAAAAAGTTTCGACGTTATAGTTGGCAGGGATTGGTTAAGTCCTCTTCGCGCCGACATCATGTGCTTTGAAAAAGCCGTTCGTCTAAATCTCCCTAACCATGAAACATTAGTGATTTATGGCGACAAATCAAGTACAAACCTTCGCATCATTTTGTGCATCCAAGCTCGAAAATGTTTGCGGAAGGATTATTAGGCATTTCTTGCACACATCATCGATACAACTCGGGAAGTAAAGGATATAAACAGCATCCCAGAGGTACGTGACTTCCCTGATATCTTCCCAGAAGAACTATCGGGATTACCACCACAACGCCAAGTCGAGTTCAGAATCGATTTAATTCCAGGGGCTACCCCTGTAGCAAAATCGCGTTATCGTCTGGCACCAGCAGAGATGCAAGAACTTTCCAGTCAGCTTAACGAACCTCACCAAAAAGCATTCATTAGACCAAGTTTCTCACCATGGGGAGCACCGGTCTTGTCTGTGAAGAAGAAAGACGGATCGTTCCGGATGTGCATCGACTACCGGGAACTGAACAAACTCACTGTAAAAAATCGTTACCCTCTGCCCCGCTGTGACATCCCCAAAATCTCGGCCAGAAAAAACCGGTTTCATTTATGCTTTTTAAACATTTTCAGAGTAAATCCTTTTAATTTTAAAAGAGATGCGGAATTTGTTCCCAAAAACAAAACATGATAAAATAGATAGTTATCAAAACATTTCATAAGACATATGATTTCATTTCATATTCAAAAGTCAGGATGTCATGTTCCGATACATATCATAAAGCATAAACGACAGCATTACAAGTCATTCAACAAATATATACATATACAGACTTGTAAACAAAGCAACTTGATGATTCGCCCATCTTAAGCTCTTGCGCCACTTCCTGTAATACGAATAAAATGAGTGGGTCAGGCTTGGGAGCCTGGTGAGCATGTAGGGTTTTCAACCCACAATAAATAATTATATTTAATTCAACAATCAACAATAAACCCGATTACCCATTCCCGTTATCCTCACTTTACGTTCCTAAAAATAACGTCTATTATAAGGAACCTATTTCGGGATTTTTCATCGGGACGGACATTATTGCAGAAGGGCTTCCTCAACATTAAGTGTCCTAAAGGCAACCATGTGGGGGATAGAGTACACCGGTGAACACATCGTTCACAACACCTACAGGTAATGAGCCTGCTAGTGTTCCACAGGACAGTCTAGAATAGTCCGTGGTCGTCATCCATAATCTGCTGAATGACTAGAATAACTCCAATAACACCGACGCCTCTCATCTGTTTATTACACACCAATTATCTACCCATGTTCTACCCAACATATTAGTAGATAAAAATATAAATTTTTATACATAGTTTAAAAACCTGTATAACATGTTTTAATCAATACATATTCCACATACCAGATGAGGCATACACACATAACACGTATTTCATAGGGAATAAATCAGATCTATGAGATAGAAGGGAGTGAATATACACTCACACATATAACAACACAATAATATACACGTAGCACGTATTTTATATACTATACTTCATAATATTGCGTTGGAATGAAAATAACTACACACTCACCTGATCAGAAGATGATCGGGCAGCACTACGGCTTGCAGAAGAGGTGTTTCTCTTTGGATCTGGAAGATCTTCACAAAACCGGGCTCCTCGCGGGCAGCGTTTCGGCTCGGGAATAACGCTCTTTGGGATCCTCGGGGCTTCGGATCTTGCTTCGGGGCTTGGGAATGATACCGGGGCTTCGGGATATGATTGGCACGCAAATCGAGGCAAAACTTAGAGAGAGGGAAAAGTTTGAAGAAGAGAAAATGGTTGAATTCGATTTCTATTTATAGGCTGCTGGGTCTGGGATTACGCTGGGCGTACTCGGGTTATGCTGGGCGTACTTTGACGTCACTGCGTGCGTCGACTGGTGGCACTCGAGTATTGGTCAGACAAGTTACATCCGACTGAGTACGCTGAGCGTACTCAAATTACGCTGGGCGTAATTGACTCGTCGAACTTCTAAATTGCGTAACTTTCGCATACGAGCTCCGTTTTCGACGTTCTTTATATCCACGCGAAGGTCGGACCATAATCTACAAGTTTCATTTAGACTCCGTCGGCTAATTTTGAATTTTATTTTTATTATTTATTTTTAAAAGGCCGAGACAGAAAAACTTAGTTATAAATTTGTAACTTCTTCGTCTGACGTCCAATCTTGCCTAACTTTTCATCGTTTCGCTACTAACAACAAGATCTTCAATTCTCATTTAGATTGTTTTGGCTAAAAACCGCTCGATCTCAAATCGAGTATTCGGGTTGCATACTGTTAAGTCAAACCTTAGAAAAATCATAACTTCCTCATACGAAGTCAGATTTGCGCGTTCCTTTTATGCACGCTCTCGGTTTAACGAAATCTACGACTTTCGTTTAGATCGCTAAGGCTAAATATCACTCTATCTTAAATTCAGATTTTACGTCACTCGGCGTCGTCTCGGTTCTGTCGCGAAACTTCGACAGGTCATAACTTTTTCGTTATAACTCGGATTTTGGCATTCCTTATATCTCCGGAATCCTTGTTTCGACCACTACAACTTTATGCAAAGATATCGGGCTTATCTCACACTTTAATTTTGACGCTTATTTTATTCTTAATTCATTAAATTATAAAAATCAAGAAAATAAACACATGAATCACATAATTCACATAATTCACAAATAATACATTTTTATTATTTCAAATTTAGTTACAAAGGTTAACGTAGACTATTACATTGCTAAAAATGGAAAGCCCAGAAACACGGGCGTTACAATTCTCTCCACCTTAGAATGATTCCTTCCCCGGAATCACACATCAACAAACAACTGCGGATAGCGACTCCTCATGTCACTCTCCGTCTCCCAGGTGAGATTTGGCCCATTCGTGTGTTTCCATCGGATAAGTACTAAATCCACCATCTTACATTGCAATTTCTTAGGTGCTTTTTGTTTTTTTGAAGTCAAAATGTCTGCAGTCTACGGACCACATCTGCAAGCCTCTGCGGCAGAAGAGGTGGACCAGATGTCTGCAGTCTGCAATAAGAAGACTGTTTGTTTTTAACGTCTGCGGGCCGTTAAAATAAATTGAATTTTTAAACTTAATTTCATGTTATAAACATTAAAAATATATTTTTAACAAAAAAATGAAAGAAAAAAAAAAACTGCACGGTGGTCATGTTTTTTATTTTTTTTATTTTTTTTTTTAGGTTAAAATGAGGTCTGAAGACCTTTGAAGACAGTGACCCATGTCTGCGCCAGGAAGACCTCGTGCAGACGTTTTCTGATCTGCGCACTTCCAAAAAACAAACAATCTACGAGGGCATATGTCTGCGCGTTGTCTGCGCGGCGCAGACAAAAGTGGTTGCGCAGATCTTCACACAAAAAACAAACAGCCCCTTAGTCTTTCGGTCAACAATTGCCTCCGGTTCCTCAATCAACCTTTTGTTCTCATCGACCCTCAACTCCGAAAGTGGAATTATGTCGGGAACTTCTCCCGTGAACTTCCTCAAATAACACACATGGAAAGTGTTATGAATTCCATTCAGTTCTTCTGGTAGTTCGAGCTTGTAAGCTTGGTTCCCAATCCTCTGAAGAACTTTAAATGGTCCAATAAACCTTGAACTTAACTTTCCCCTTTTTCCAAATCTTATAAGTCCCTTCCACGGCGAGACTTTAAGCAAAACCGAATCTCCAACTTCAAAAGTCATCGGTCTTCGCATTTTGTTAGCATAGCTCTTTTGACGGTCCTGAGCTGCTAACATTCTCTCCCTAATTATTTTCAACTTTTCAGCAGTTTGATGGACTATCTCCGGCCCCATAAATTGTTTTTCCCCAGCCTCAAGCCAACAAGACGGCGTATGACACTTCTGTCCGTACAAAGCTTGACAAGGTGCCATCTTTATGCTCGAGTGAAAACTATTATTATAGGAAAATTCTACCAAAGGTAAATGTTCATCCCAATTACCTAGGAATTCCAAGGTACACGCTCTCAACATATCTTCAAGTGTTTGTATTGTCCGTTCTCTCTGACCATCAGTCTGCGGATGGTAAGCTGTACTTAAACACAACTTGGTACCAAATTCCTCTTGTAGACTTTTCCAAAATCTTGAGGTGAAACGACTATCACGATCCGACACAATTGTTAGCGGAACACCGTGAAGTCTCACAATTTCCTTCACATAAGAATTTGCAAGTTTTTCTATAGACCATTTCTCCCTGGCTGCTATGAAATGCGCACTCTTAGTGAATCGATCAACGACCACCCAAATCATGTCGTGACCACTTTTTGTTATGGGTAGTTTAGTGATAAAATCCATCGTGATGTCCTCCTAATTTCCCATAGGCACAGGCAAAGGTTCTAAACTCCCGTATGGTTTCTGATGTTGTGCCTTGACTCTTGCACAAGTTACACACGCAGCCACATACTTCGCAATGTCGAGCTTCATCGTCGGCCACCAATAATAGGGTTTCAGGTCCCTATACATTTTTGTGCTACCGGGATGAATCGAGTACATGGTCTTGTGAGCTTCTTCCATCAGAAGATATCTGACTCCTCCTGTCTTAGGTATCCAAATCCGATCCTGGAACACCTTCAGTCCATGACTGTTTACACCAAACACCAACGTTTTGCCCAAACGTTCCTCCTTTCGGTCATTCATCTCAGAAGCTTCACTTTGAGATTTCTTTATAGTTTCCAAAATAGTCGAGAGAACTTCAATTCTCAATGCTCTTGGCCTTCTCCTTTCAAGATTGACTTTTCGACTGAGAGCATCAGCGACAACATTGGCTATACCTGGGTGGTAAAGTATCTCACAGTCGTAGTCTTTAAGTAATTCCAGCCAGCGTCGTTGCCTCATATTCAATTCTTTTTGACCAAGGAGATATTGGAGACTCTTATGATCAGTAAAAAGTTTGCACTTCGTGCCATAGAGGTAATGCCTCCATATTTTCAGAGCGAAAACTACCGCTGCCAACTGCAAATCATGAGTCGGGTGGTTCTTTTCATGCTCCTTCAGCTGTCGAGATGCATATGCTATCACCTTTTCTCTTTGGGTCAAAACACAACCCAATCCAACCCCAGACGTATCGCTATAGACAGCGAAGTCTTCAACTCCATCGGGTAGAGAAAGTATCGGTGCCTCGCATAGTTTATTCTTTATTTTCTCGAATGCTTCTTTATGCTTATCATTCCAAGCATAAGTAGCTCCTTTGTGGGTCAAAGCTGTTAATGGACTAGCGATCGAAGAAAAGCCTTGGATAAATCTTCGGTAATATCCGGCTAATCCTAAAAAGCTTCGCATCTCCGTGGGACTTTTTGGTTGTTCCCACTTCATTACAGCTTCAATCTTTGCTGGATCAACCATTATACCTTCTTGGTTGACCACGTGACCCAAGAATTGGACTTCTCGAATCCAAAAATCACATTTGGAGAACTTCGCATACAGCTTCTCCTTCTTCAAGACTTCCAAAACTTCTCGCAAGTGTCTGTCATGCTCCTCTTGGCTTTTTGAATAAATCAAAATGTCATCAATGAACACTATCACAGATTTATCAAGGAACGGATTACAAACCCTGTTCATTAAATCCATGAATGCTGCTGGAGCATTAGTTAGTCCAAACGACATAACCAAAAACTCATAGTGTCCATATCGGGTTCTGAATGCAGTCTTCTCTATATCCTGCTCTCTTACTTTTAGCTGATGATATCCTGACCTCAAGTCGATCTTTGAGAAATAACTTGAACCTTGTAGCTGATCGAATAGGTCATCAATACTCGGCAACGGATATCTATTCTTTATTGTTGCCTTATTCTGCTCTCGGTAATCAATGCACATCCTCATGCTTCCATCTTTCTTCTTTACGAATAACACCGGAGCTCCCCAGGGTGATGAACTAGGTCTAATGAAACCTTTGTCCAATAACTCCTGAAGTTGCATCATTAGCTCCTTCATCTCCGTCGGTGCTAATCGATACGGTGCTTTTGCAATTGGTGTTGTTCCGGGCAACAAGTCAATACGAAATTCTACTTGTAGATCGGGCGGTAATCCAAGAAGATCTTCGGGAAATACTTCCGGATAATCACACACAAAAGGAATATTTTGCATCACCTTCTTTTCCTTCTTAGCATCGATCACGAATGCTAAGTATGATGTACACCCCTTGGTCAAACATTTTCTGGCTTTCATTAGAGAAATGATTCCAGAATTTACTCTGCGTTTATCTCCATACACCATAAACGATTCCTTTCCAGGCGGATTCACTTTCACTATTTTCTTCTTGCATAAAATTTCGGCATCATTGTCACTAAGCCAATCCATTCCCAAAACGATGTCGAAACCATTAAATTCTATAGGTAATAATTCCTCGTGGAACTTATTCCCATTCAAATCAATTAAAATGTTTTTCATACGATGGCTAACAGGTACAAACTTGCCACTAGCAACTTCGACTAATAAAACATTATCTAGTCTCACAATAGGCAAAGCTAGTTTTCTACCAAATTCATGCGATATAAAGGAGTAGTTGGCTCCAAAATCAAATAAAATTTGGGCAGGCAATTTGTTAACGAGAAAGGTACCTGAAGCGACATCAGCTTCATCTTTAGCAGCTTCCAGTGTCATCTGGAATGCTCTCACCTTTGGGTTTGGCGGAATGTTGGGTCTTGCTGCCTCCTTCTTCTTCGGACAATCCCTTGAGATGTGCCCCTCCTCACCGCAACCATAACAAACATTCTTGGTGAAGGTGCATTCGTTGGCATACTGCCCTGGCTTTCCACATTTGAAGCATGTGGTTTCCCCGCCACACTTCCCATGATGCTTCTTCTTGCACTTGTCGCACCATTTCGCTTCTACCTTTCCTCCACTTCCTCTTGAACTAGACTTCGAGAATTTACTTTTCTTGCTGGACCCTGAAAATCCATCGATTTTCCTTTTCTCACCAACCACTGACCTTTCTAGACCTTTTTCCCTGATCTGGGTCTCAACATTTCTAGCAGCCCAGATGACGGCTTTCAATGTGGTTGCTTGCTTAACCATTGGACCATAGTCCGCTGGTAGTCCAAGGGCAAACTTGTTGACCTTAGAGAGTTCTGTAGGCACCAAATATGGGATAAACTTCATCTTTTCTGTGAAACTTGTAGCGTATTCAGTAACGATCAATTTCCCTTTCTTCAAATTCTGAAACTCATTACTAATTTCCAGAAGGTCCTGCTCAGAGCAGTATTGTAGCTTTAGTTGTTCCACAAAGTCTTCCCAAGACATTTTGCTTGCTTCTCCCTTAGGCATAGAGTCAGCTAACAGCTTCCACCAACTCAAAACGCCAGATTTTAGCAGAGGGATCGTAAGAGCGGTCTTCTACCTGTTGCTGCATTCGCAACTTTCAAACATAGTCTCCATTTCGGAGACCCAGTCCATAACTTGTACCGGCGTCGGGCTTTCGGATAGGCATGGTGGGTTGGATGCCATGAAATCCTTATACTTGCACCCACGACCATCATTTCCTCCATACTGGTTATTGCATCTAACCACTAGTTGTTCGTCTTGACCAATGATCCCACTAAAGTTTTCTCCTTCATACTGCCCTCCATTCTCCTCGGGCTCTTCCGCTTGAATTGACGGTTCTTCACGATTCTGCCTAAGCAGGCATCTTGTTTCTTCCATCTGATGATCCAACATCATTTGAATCATCATTTGTACACCAGCCATTGTTATCGGCTCAGGTGCAGCAGCTACGACAGGTACTTGTTGATTTACAGGCGGTTGATTCCTGTTTTCATCAGCATTTCCAACTCCGCTTCTTGTTCTCACCATTTTGATCTATACACCGAATAATTTCACCTTATTACTCCAAACGATTACATGCTAGTTCTAATATCGTATACATACGCTTAGAATCCTAAACACATAAACCTTCAGATCCGTTTGGCAACAAACCGTAGATCCGAACAAACAATATCATATATGGCAACATATAACATTTAGCATATAAAAGCATTTTAGGCAACTTTCCTAAAATAAATTAGTGCTCGTGTCTAAAATTTATCAGACACACATCTTACAATCTCCACTTAGCATCCTATGTTTAAGTCTAGAAATCCTATAAATTCCTAGTTCGCTTAAACTAATGCTCTGATACCAACTGTGACATCCCCAAAATCTCGGCCAGAAAAGACCGGTTTCATTTATGCTTTTTAAACATTTTCAGAGTAAATCCTTTTAATTTTAAAAAAGATGCGAAATTTGTTCCCAAAAACAAAACATGATAAAATAGATATTTATCAAAACATTTCATAAGACATATGATTTCATTTCATATTCAAAAGTCGGGATGTCATGTTCCGATACAGATCATAAAGCATAAACGACAGCATTACATGTCATTCAACAAATATATACATATATAGACTTGTAAACAAAACAACTTGATGATTCGCCCATCTTCAGCTCTTGCGCCACTTCCTGTAATTTGAATAAACTGAGTGGGTCAGGCTTGGGAGCCTGGTGAGCATGTAGGGTTTTCAACCCACAATAAATAATTATATTTAATTCAACAATTAACAATAAACCCGATTACCCATTCCCGTTATCATCACTTTACGTTCCTAAAAATAACGTCTATTATAAGGAACCTATTTCTAGATTTTTCATCGGGACGGACATTACTGCAGAAGGGCTTCCTCAACATTAAGTGTCCTAAAGGGAACCATGTGGGGGATAGAGTACACCGGTGAACACGTCGTTCACAACACCTACAGGTAATGAGCCTGCTAGTGTTCCACAGGACAGTCTAGAATAGTCCGTGGTCGTCATCCATACACTGCTGAATGACTACAATAACACCAATAACACCGAGGCCTCTCATCTGTTTATTACACACCAATTATCTACCCATGTTCTACTCAACATATTAGCAGATAAAAATATACATTTTTATACATAGTTTAAAAACCTGTATAACATACTTTAATCAATACATATTCCACATAACAGATGAGGCATACACTCATAACACGTATTTCATAGGGAATAAATCAGATCTATGAGATAGAAGGGAGTGAATATACACTCACACATATAACAACACAATAATATACACGTAGCACGTATTTTATATAATATACTTCATAATATTGCGTTGGAATGAAAATAACTACACACTCACCTGATCAGAAGATGATCGGGCAGCACTACGGCTTGTAGAAGAGGTGTTTCTCCTTAGATCTGGAAGATCTTCACAAATCCGGGCTCCTCGCGGGCAGTGTTTCGGCTCGGGAATAACGCTCTTCGGGATCCTCGGGGCTTTGGATCTTGCTTCGGGGCTCGGGAATAATACCGGGGCTTCGGGATATGATTGGCATGCAAATCGAGGCAAAACTTAGAGAGAGGGAAGAGTTTGAACAAGAGAAAATGGTTGAATTCGAGTTCTATTTATAGGCTGCTGGGTCTGGGATTACGCTGGGCGTAATTTCAAATTACGCTGGGCGTACTCAGTACGATGGGCATACTCGGGTTACGCGGGGCGTACTTTGACGTCACTGCGTGCATCGACTGGTGGCACTCGAGTATTGGTCAGACAAGTTGCATCCGACTGAGTACGCTGGGCGTACTCGAATTACACTGGGCGTAATTGACTCGTCAAACTTCTAAATTGCGTAACTTTCGCATACGAGCTCCGTTTTCGACGTTCTTTATATCCACACGAAGGTCAGACCATACTCTACAACTTTCATTTAGAGTCCGTCGGCTAATTTTGAATTTTATTTTTATTATTTATTTTTAGAAGGCCGAGATAGAAACACTTCGTTATAAATTCGTAACTTCTTCGTCTGACGTCCGTTCTCGCCTAACTTTTCATCGTTTCGCTACTAACAACAAGATCTTCAATTCTCATTTAGATTGTTTCGGCTAAAAACCGCTCGATCTCAAATCGAGTATTCGGGTTGCATACTGCTATGTCAAAACATAGAAAAATCATAACTTCCTCATACGAAGTCAGATTTGGGCATTCCTTTTATGCACGCTCTCGGTTTAACGAAATCTACGACTTTCGTTTGGATCGCTAAGGCTAAATATCGCTCTATCTTAAATTCATATTTTACGTCACTCGGCGTCGTCTCGGTTCTGTCGCGAAACTTCGACAGGTCATAACTTTTTCGTTATAACTTGGATTTTGGCATTCCTTATATCTTCGGAATCATTGTTTCGACCACTACAACTTTATGCAAAGATATCGGGCTTATCTCACACTTTAATTTTGACGCTTATTTTATTCTTAATTCATTAAATTATAAAAATCAAGAAAATAAACACATAAATCACATAATTCACATAATTCACAAATAATACATTTTTATTATTTCAAATTTAGTTACAAAGGTTAACCTAGACTATTACATTACTAAAAATGGCAAGCCCAAAAACACGAGCGTTACACCCGCATTGACGACCTGTTTGATGAACTTCAAGGAGCAAGCTAGTTCTCGAAGATAGATCTACGATCCGGATATCACCAATTACGAGTGCTGGAGGAAGATGTTCCTAAGACAGCCTTCCGAACCCGTTATGGACACTATGAATTTGTAGTGATGTCCTTCGGATTAACCAACGCACCAGCAATATTCATGGACCTAATGAATAGAGTGTGCCGTCCTTACTTCGATCAGTTCGTCATCGTATTCATCGATGATATACTTATCTACTCCTGAAGTAAGGAAGAACATAGTCAGCACCTACGAAGAGTCTTAGAAACACTACGATCAGAGATGCTCTATGCAAAGTTCTCTAAATGTGAATTTTGGATTCGAAGAGTCGAATTCTTGGTCCACGTTGTTAGCAAAAAAGGGATACATGTGGACCCCTCCAAAATTAAGGCCATTTAGAACTGGTTGGCACCAAAGACACCTACAGAGATTCGTCAATTTCTAGGTCTAGCTGGCTACTATCGCAGATTCATAAAGAACTTCTCTAGCATCGCGAAACCTCTTACTACATTAACCTAGAAAGGCATGGTCTTTGACTGGGAAGCAAAACAAGAGAAGGCATTCCAAACACTGAAACAAGCCTTATGCACCGCACCAATACTATCCCTCCCCGAAGGGATAGAAGATTTTGTAGTGTATTGCGATGCATCAAATCAAGGGCTTGGTTGTGTTCTTATTCAACGAGGGAAGGTTATTGCTTATGCCTCCCGTCAGCTTAAGACACACGAAGTAAACTATACAACACACAATCTTGAGTTAGGAGCAGTGGTATTTGCTTTAAAGATCTGGAGACACTACCTGTATGGAACGAAGAGTACTATTTACACCGACCATAAGAGTCTTCAACACATTTTCGATCAGAAGGAGCTCAACATGCGACAATGACGATGGGTCGAGTTACTCAATGATTACGAATGCGAGATTCGTTATCATCCTGGCAAGGCTAATATTGTAGCTGATGCCCTCAGTCGAAAAGAATACACTGGTCGGAGAGTGAAATCTCTAAATATAACCATCCATTCCCACTTATCCACACAAATTAAGGAGGCTCAACTGGAAGCTTTACAACCCGAGCATGTGATGGGTGAATCCCTGAGAGGAATGGAAATGAATCTAGAAATCAAGGGTGGTGGAGCCTATTATCTCTTTGACCGTATCTGGACACTAAGACATGGTGGTTTCAGGGAAGTGGTCACGACTGAAGCGCACAACACGAGGTATTCTGTTCACCCAGGTTCAGATAAAATGTATTTGGATATTAAGAAACTGTACTGGTGGCCTAACATCAAAGCAGAGATTGCTACCTTTGTAAGTAAATGTCTTACTTGCGCTAAGGTTAAGGTCGAGTACCAGAAACCTTCAGGATTACTACAATAAGCAGAGATACCGGAATGGAAATGGGAACGGATTACTATGGATTTCATAACCAATTTGCCCAAGACAACGGATGGACTTGATACCATATGGGTCATCGTCGATAGATTGACCAAATCCGCGCATTTTCTACCCATCAAGGAGACTAACAAGATGGAAAGGCTTACAAGAACGTAAATAAGGGAAATAATACGATTGCATGGGGTTCCGATGTCCATTATCTCTGATAGAGATAGTAGATTTACATCAAGGTTCTGGCAGTCACTACAGAGTTCCCTAAGGACTAGATTAGACATGAGTACAGTCTACCATCCACAAACAGACGGGCAAAGTGAGAGAACGATACAAACTTTGAAAGATATGCTGAGAGCCTCTGTGATTGACTTTGGAAAGGAATGGGATATCCATTTACCTCTTGTCGAATTTTCATACAACAATAGTTATCATACGAGCATAAAGGCTGCTCCATTTGAAGCTCTCTATGGCCGCAAGTGCAGATCCCCTCTATGCTAGACCGAAGTGGGCGACACACAACTAGCTAAAGGACGAGATACTGAAAGCACTCTCACTGGTCCAGAAATCATACGAGAAACAACAGAGAAGATCGTTCAGATTCATGAACGGTTGAAAGCATCTAGAGACCGATAGAAAAGCTACGCTGATCAACGGAGAAAACCTTTGGAATTTCAAGTAGGAGACCGTGTCCTATTGAAGGTCTCACCATGGAAAGGCTTGATACGCTTTGGAAAGCGTGGAAAGCTAAATCCGAGGTACACATAGGGCCTTTCGAGATTCTCGCCAGAATCGGCCCTGTAGCTTACAAACTTAATCTACCACGGGAACTTAGTAACATACACCCAACCTTCCACGTATCGAATTTGAAAAAGTGTCTGTCCGATGAGACTCTTGTTATCCCACTCAACGAGATCGAGATCAACGAGAGCCTCAACTTCGTGGAAGAACCGATAGAAATCATGGACCGAGAGGTCAAACAAACGAAACAAAGTCGCATACCCATCGTGATAGTCCGTTGGAACGCCAAGCAAGGACCTGAATTCACATAGGAACACGAAGATCAGATGAAACAAAAGTACCTGCATCTTTTTCTCTGATTCACTTGTATCTTTCTTACTTTAAATTTCGGGACGAAATTCCCTCTAACAGGGGGATGATGTGACAACCCGATATTTCAACTATATGTAAATGACCTAAAAAGTCAAGTATTGTAACCATGTTCGTTATAATAAAATTTACTTCGAAAATAAAATATCCAAAAATCACTAACTAAGTTACCTATTATGTTAGATGTCAATAAACCGTGATCGTACGAAAAAAGAAAGCCAAAATCCAACTTCGTATAAGAAAGTTAGAAATTTTCCAAGTTCGGCTTAACGAAAGACAGCTAAAAACTCGGATCGGAGATCGAGCGACTTTTGGCCGGAATGACCTAAACGAGAATCGAAGGTCTCGACAATGGTATTTCAGCGGTAAAAAGTCTAGCAAAAACTGACGTCAGATAAAGAAGTTATGAATTTCTAAAGAAATTTTCTTACCGTGACATTTTAAAAATAAATAATAAAAATAATTTCAAAATTTGCCGACGGGATCTAAATGAAAGTTGTAGAGTATGGTCTCACCTACGTGTGGGTATAAAGAACATCGAAAACGGAGTTCGTATGAAGAAGATATAAATTTGTGAAGTTTATTAAATAATAAATATATATAATTTTTTTATTGAAATCTTCGGTATTATCCGATGGCTGAGTCATGCGAATACGCCCAGCGTACATGGTTACGCCCAGCGTACTCGAGGCCTTGGTCTCGGATCGTCCACATCGCGCCCTTTGCGAGGCTATGCCCCGTCCCATCCGAGCTTCGAGGCAGTCGAGGATTCGGTCATGAGTGATGCACGCGTACCGAGGCGGTTCCCAGCCCCTATAAAAAGGATGTGAAGGTTCCGAAGAAAGGGCACCATTTCTCTCATTTCTCTTGCGTTCTTGCCTCGTTTTCCGTGCCCGTACTACCGTGAAGCCCTGATCACTTTGCTCAAGTCCCAAAGGTCGTTTGTGCTCCCGAGAATCCCGAGAAAATCCGCTTTCTCGAGTCGAAATTATGTCCGGTTTTCATCCCGCATCCTCCGATCTTTCTAGTGAGTTCATACCCCTATAATTCACACTTTTAAATGTTTTATGAGTACTTTTATATGCTTTTAGGGGGGGGGGGGGAATACAAGTAAAACACTCGATTATTATTGTGTGTTATATAAACTTTCACTGTACGCATTTTATCAGAGGAATCGTATGTGATTGATAACTATTATAGGGAAACTTTCATATGCAAATTATACCATGACAACACTTTATCTGTTGAAATGAGAAATGATTTATGTATTTATATAAATCATACACTCTGCTTATACTATATTTATGTGTGTCGGTTATGGCACTACAAAAACTATATTTTTCATAACAAGTGAGCATTTTCACTAAGGGTTTATTATACAAACGAAACAGACTTTTAGGAAACTATAATAAGTATAGTTTTACAAGAATACTAAGAACTTTTACATACATGTTTCAAGAAGCTACTTTCATATACAATAACAAAAGAACATTTTCACACGTAAATCTGTTTTATACTAAGTTTTGTGAGATATTAAACTTCATGTACGCACGAGTACACATTTCAAGTCCTGTATAATATACCAGAATCCCTTGGAGTGGAAGCATGGTGTTTGTATATAGATCTATATAGGCTTGACAACCCCGTACCCTGAAGGTTAGCTACAGTACACCATTTGGGGTGACAAACGTCAGAACATTCCAACGCCCGAAGAACGTTGTGTATAGGCATTCCTTGTCAATAGCATGGTTATAAAACTCACATAAAGTATTAAAAACACATTCATTTACGGGGTTTTCAGATATAATGGAGGTTTTATAATTACATAAGTTCATTTATTTTATGCATGAAAAACCCAATTGTGATATAAGTTTGGAACTTCTAACCACTACTCATAAATGGAAAAACATCAACTTTTTAACATATATTGGTCTTGATTTAAGGCTACATTTATACCAATAGGAAATATGGGATTTTCTAGAGACTAACGAACAAAAACGAACCATTTAATTTTCATACAAATACTTTCATTGAATGCTTATGAAACTCACCAGCTTAAAGGCTGATCTACTCTTTCAAAACTACTTGTATGTCCCACTGACTCAATAATTATAGGTACTAAACAGATTTTGAAGAAGGAACACTGCGACACTAGTTCAATTTCATATTTTGACATCATATTGTAATTGGTTTTGAACATGTACTCTTTTAAACAATGTAAACTTTCAATTATATATATGATGATTGTATTGCTTTCTTTACTATGTATTCATTTGTTACGTTACCACATGAAATCATCCGCCCCCGAACGTTTCCGCCGTTCCGGTTTGGGGGTGTGACAATGTTGCCCACCTGAAACTCCAAGTCTGAACATCGCTTGTCAGCTTAGCTTTTTTGCCGAGTCAGAGCAGTCTGGAGCCTGCTCTGGACCTATTGGATCCTCTTAGTAGTATTGAGTACTGCCTCAATACTCCTATGACTCTCTTGTTGGATTAATGTCTAAGTCCATAACTATAATTGGTAAGACTTGACCCGACCCGGCATGGTCCATTTGGGTTGCATGGCATCATGCACTTGGATAGACTATAATGAGAGAAATAAGACACTTATGGTTATTAATATATTATAAGTTCTAGTATATTAATAATAAGAATAATAAGATTATTTAATTAGTATTGATCAAGAATTAATCTAGGATTAATTAAGTGATCAAAAGAAGACTAATTAAATATATGGGTTGATTGTGCAAATCATCCATACTTATATAGTGGGCTAATGCTCCATGGATTATCTAGTTGGTCCAAAACCCATATGATGCTCCATGGATGATCCATGGTGTATTTGAACCCATGGATCCAAGGAAATGGAAAGTCATGACAATTAGGGTTTAGCCTAATTGTATAACTATATAAGAATCTTATTCTTGATCAAAAATCGGCCACTAGAGATAGTAAGAGAGGGCTAGCCGATTTCATGCAGTGTAGAATTATCTCTAAGTTATTCCAAGTGCTTAATGGTGTTGTGTGAACCATTTGAGGTGTCACACTTGGGGCACTAGGCACTCAAGCTTCATGAAGACAAGCACTAACAAAAGGTATGTTATTCTAACTTGTGTTATTCAAAGTTTAGTATGCTAGAATAGAACAATACCTTGGAAAGTTGATATTTGCATGTATAATAGAGAAAACATAGATCCAAGGTATTTAGGGTTGCATGTACACTTTGGAGTGTTAGAATGCTCATAACCCAACAGTGGTATCAGAGCCTAGGCTTGTTTTCTTGTTATACTTGCAAATTGCTGAAAAACTAGATTTTCTGGCTTTCTGGGCACTGGACTCGCCGAGTCCACTGATGAAATCGCCGAGTCCATGAGTAAAATCATCCTACTCGCCGAGTAGGTTCATGCACTCGCCGAGTAGGTTCATGCACTCGCCGAGTAGGAGCCCCAGACAGCATATTTTCGAGGTTTTTGGCTAGAAATGGACTAGGAACATTACCCTAAGTTGTTTTTGAACTTATAAACTTGTTTTTGATGTGGTAATGTTCATGCTAATCCAATTTCAAAGATAATTGTCAATAGATTCATGTTTTGTATTAGTTTAAGGTTTAGACTAATTACTTGAAAAAGTTTGATTTGAATTATCTTGTTCTTGTGAGTTGCTTAGATTAATAAAAAAGTCGAGTGAAATAGTTGTTTTCAATCCAAATTAATCTAAGAGTTGATTCTAAAATGTGTTTTTGTAACTTGTCCTCAAGTTATATGAAAAGTCACATTTAAGTTTCATAAAACTCATAAAAGTTGGCAATGGTTACAAAAGATGAAGAGTCTTGTCCTTAAGTTATGGTGGTTCAAGAGTCACTTCATTAATAAATAAATAAATAAAGTGTAACCTTAATTAATTCCATAAGTTATAAAATAAAGAAAAGTTAATTCTTTTATTAGTTTAAAGTCTTCCATAACTTGTCCTCAAGTTATGGAACTTGAAGAGTTTTAGGATTAAAACTACTTTAAACACATAAGTTATGGAATTAATTAGTTTTGAATAGTTTCAAAACTTGGCCTCAAGTTTTGGAATTTGAAAAGTTTTCACTTATGAATACTTTAATTCCAAGTTAGCCCTTAGAATTTTAAAAGTTAAAATTCAACCCTTATACTTTATAATATTATAAGTTAATAATATTTATATATATGTATAAGAGTAAAGTCAGTCTTACCGCTAGTACGCCTCATTCACGAAGCTGGTCTATAAGGTGGGTATAAGGTTGTTGCCTATAAAATGGCAACTTAATGGGTGTCCACTCTCACCCACCGCTTGCTTGACTGGTGGAGGGTCGTTAGCCGAACGGGTATGACAGGACTATAATTCTCCCTTCATTAAAAGTATTAATCATAAATACTAAGTAACTAAACTCTTAATAATACCCAATCTTAGTTACTTAGGAAAATGTGAATAAGGTGCTAATCCATGAAATTACACTTTGCACTTTGTTTATGTCGGTTACTGGAGCGTGTGTGGTTAACCGGCACACTAACTCGTATTTAACAAGGTAGGCAAAGGGTAACTTAATGTTTATCATAGTATTGATGGAGCGTGTGTGGTTAACCGGCACATCGATTGAGGGGTAAACACTTAAGGGTACCAAGTAATTTGCATGGTTACTTCACACCTTGTTTTGTGATCCTCGGCATCCCAGTCACAAAACCTGAAGGGCACACTCGAGATTGAAACATGCCATTGAACAGTTCAATGAATCTCAAAGATCTAGGAGTTTCAAAACCAATTAAAACCTAATAATACATTTCGTTTATCTTGGTGGAAATTGGTGAATCGCCATTCACCTACCTTCAAATATTTTATAGCTTGGATTACGGCATCCCTCTTCTAAGTTATAAAATAGTTTGTTGGGTCCTAGCCTTAATATTTTCTATTGGGTGTCATATTAAGGAATTTAGATCAATTATCTTGAATATCTCCCATAACATGTCAGGTTTAGACATTTATGATCTTCCCAAATCTCTTGAAACAAGCTTTCCTAAATGAAGATGATGTCCCATGGAAATCATTCTTAATTCACCTTCTCTAATTATTCTCCCTAACCCACAAGTTCTTGAAAAGTTTAAGGTCACTCAAGCCCTATTGGCAAGGCAAGGTCTAGGTGTGTTCACATCTTGGAGATGTAGTCACATATTGACAAGCCGGAAGAGTTGGGTGTCAAAGTCTTGAGAAAGTTGGTGGTTCAACTACTTTCTAAGTCACATAGTGAGTTCTTTTGGAACACCTATGAAACAGACTATGACAAGACCCTTAATGATCTTATTTATTTGCTAAAATCAACTTCCTAAAACTTTATGGACATTGACAATGATGACATTGGATATCTAGTAAAGCTCTCTCTTCCCAATGGAAAGGGATCATCCATAGTTAATTCGGTTGACCAAATGGTAAAGAGAAAAGCTAATTCTGTGATAGTCTCGTGTACCATTATCAAAGGGTCCATATGTTTATATTGCCAAAGGAAAAAGCATTGGCTGCGAAGCTTCCAAATTTACCTAAGGATGTTAAAGTCAATAAGTTTGACTCTACTTTAGGTAAAGTCCACTATCTAACTCTGTTGAGTTTCTATTCTAAGATTCTTGATACATGATGTGACTGGGTCACATGGTGATGTTTTAAGAATCAAAGAAAAGTGAAGAAACTTAAAGAAAGAATATGTTGAATCTGATCGCATAGATGGATTTCTATCGCTTAGTTTGAAGATCAGATTCTTGAGCTACTTCTTAGGAGTTATGAGATATTGCTTAGGAATAGATAACAACAAGTTTTCATATGGATTGTAAGGATAAGTTTTTCCGCAAAGTTTTAAAATAAAAGAAAGTTTTTGATTTTATTTATTTTAAAATATCCTTAAAATGGCATTTGAGGAAAAATTGTTGCTTATATGATTCCATTAAGAGCAAGAGTGGAAATATGAAATTGATTCTTTCATTTGTGGTAATGTCTAAAATTACCAAATAAGGAAAGATTCTCATCACCCAAGTTTCAATTGGACCGGAACTTGGAATCATGCAAGTTGTATAGCATGATGAATGAGAACTTTCAATTATTGGAAAATTAAGACTAATTACTTGTTCACATGGATGTGTGAGTCAAGTGAAGGACTAAGGGATCGAGTACACATTCTTGTGCACTGGTCAAGTCCACCACAAAAGATCGATAAGACTATTCGTCATAGTTTACTAAAGCTCAGTAAATATGATTATACTTACATGCTTAAGTGTAACTCTGAGACATTGGAAAAAGGCTCCAATGTATGACAGAGCGAATAAGAAGAATCAAATTAGGCAGAAGGATAAAAGTTTCTCAAATCTGAAAAGATGGGAGAGTACTTTAGTATCAGTTTTTTGTGATCACCTTAATGATTTAGAAACCATAGCACAATTAGTTCTCTAAGGAAATCTTAGTGCATTCTTATGACTAAGAAGACGAACTTGAATTGTTGAAATGGTTAAATCAAGAAGATGCGTCATACTTCGTTCCAAAACAATTTTTAGAGTCATACTCTAGGATTGTAACATGAGTGACATGTCTTAAAGAAGGTTTAAAACACTTGTCAAATGTAAGAGGAAAAGTTTCTTACTCTTGTACATTTGAAATTGGTAAGTTGTGATGTTTTGGATAAAACAAAGTCCAACTTAGGCCAAATTTTGTGAAGTGTTTGTCTTGATTAGAATCCACACTATCTCTTGAATATCTGACAAGAGAGTCTTATATGTCAAGAGGACAGTGGGAGTCTTAAAGGTCTTGAAAGTCTCAAGAACTAATCAAGAATAAAAACTGAAGTTCTTCTCTAGCACACGACTTGAGGTTTATAACCTATCGTGTTGTCATATCTGTGCCCATTCCGGTTAAAGTTGGCTTTTCATATGAGTTCTTAGAGTTCTCAAGTGGTTGCACAACAACTTGGAAGCAATGGCAGGCCCTTGAGCTGCCAGGTGGCAAGAAATTAAGATTGAGTTCAATCCATATGGTTCTGGATTTGTCATTATCTTTGTCTTGTGATTATGGTTTTGACAAATTCATATGGGTAGGAACTCATACACCATATAAATCTAAGTGTCATAAGGTTTCTCTCCGATTCATGAAAATGATGGTGAGGAAACACTTTCACTAAGTAGATTTTAGCTAGATAGCAATTGTGATGTTTGCATTCTCAAAGTCGTTAGTGGAGTGTGTGTGGTTTACCGGCACACTAACCTGGACTTGTGAGAAGTGGCAAAAAGGTATAACCATTATGATTACGGCATCCCTCTTCATAATTGTTTAGACACACAAGTGTGCTATCTAAGGGAAGGTGTATGATTTTGATAAAGTTCTATCAAAACAATCCAGTATCAAAAATCTGAACTTTGGTAAGAAAGTCAATAAAGTATTGATTTCTAGAAGTCCAGCTGATTTCTGAGTACATGTCAAAGCTAGTGGGAGCATAAGTGTTATGCTAATGATCATCATGTTAGTGGGAGCATGATAATTATGATAAAGATTGCAAGTTAGGAATGTTAATTATAGAAAACAAAAGGTTTCAATTGGGAAAAGTTGTTTTGCTATAATTAAGGGAGAGGAAATTATACTTCATCTAAAATCTATAAGCTTAGATCGTGAGGTTTTAATCATTTAGTCAAGGAAATATATATGAATTTCATATTGGAATGGCTCAACATAAGGAAATTTCGTATATGGGTCCATTATTTGCGTTCTTAAATTCGATTATGATTACGGCATCCCTTTTCATAATCTGAATTATGAGAACTTGGCAAATAGAAATGGAAATGTTATAGCAAAAGACTGGTTTAGTATTTATGTGAGACATCATGAATCGTGTCCCATATGCTTCGAATATAGGATCGATTACATGTGCTATATTCATCCTTTCTAAAAGTTTCCAAATGCCTGGGCCAATAAGAAGGGAAAAGGTTTAGAACTGAATATGACTAAAAGGTTTAAACAATTGTCGAGGACAATCTAAGGTTTACCAAAGATTGGTTGCTCAAGGACAGTTGGAAGTATAGTGATAATTTTGGAAGGACAATATTGACATAATCTGTAAGAAGGCAACTCTTGTTCAGAAGTGATAGTCAAAATGGAATCTGGAAATGTTTCAAAGTTAGAATTTCTCAATCTATGTAAGATTAAGGAAACTTAATGCAAGAAGGATGTTTCCAAGGAGTTGATCTCCTTTGGAATACTCTGTAATGATTGTTGCCAAGTCTTTGTGGATTTGTGCATAGTTGTTACAAGAGGATCAATGCATATAAGTTTAGAATCTAACAGATTTCAGTAAATGGCATGAATTTGGAATTCTTGCATTTGCAGTAAGGATTTGGGAGTGTGAAAAGAGAATCATTGAAGTTATGTTCAATGGATCTAGTTCACAAAGTAAAGATCATAGACAAACATAGCATGCATACTTGGTGTATGGCATGACTAGTGTTTAGAAAACATAGTGTACATGCTTGGAGCATGGGACAACTATTGTTTTAAATTCAAGAATAAAGTTGATAGCTGAAACAGTATACAATGAATAATGTGTAATCATATGGTGATAAATAAATGGTGTTTTATTTATGTTCATAGGTTTTGATACCATATTGGATTCAATTATTATTGTGTTTCACTTTGCATGTTTTGACTTCCCGAATGAACTAGGTTATTCTTCCGGAATGACTAAGTTATTCAAACCATCCACAGTCGGTCATATGTTGGAAGTAAATATGAATTAAGACTGTCATGGGTTGGCTTGTAGAGGTCTAAGGTGTTGGACAAAGGGCTACAACACTCATGAGTGCTCATAAGTTCTGAGTATTGGATTCAACCCGCGCTCATTGGAATCACTTCATGGATTTTATCACGAGTGATCATGAGACGATAATATCTTATATTCTTCAAACCTATAGATATGAGTTGTTACTATGAGTTGGTTGTACATTGATTGCACGAAACCGCATTTGGTAACTCGGTGCTATAAAACGTGCCTTTGTGTATGATTCAACAAGTAGTAGAACAAGCCATATGAGTCGAAGTTTATCCATTCCTTTTACCTTCGGGATAAAAGAGATATTTGTGGGCCCCTCGATGATTTGATGATGACAAATGGAAGTGCTCGGCCGGGCCAGGACTGATTTGATTTGTTCAATTAGTCAGTCGTCATAAATCGGAAATCGGGAAACAACAAATGGATAGAGAGAATGATTATAATCCATGTCTCAATCCATATGATATCTAGAATGGAGGAATATATGATCACTTATCTAATGGACAAGTTATTGACAAAGGTCAGAGTTTATCGACATGGTCAGAGTTCGACAGAAGCTTTTGAGAGCTACGATTGCCAGTTGGTTCCTGAAGTCATATGCAATAATAGTTTTAGACTTATCCAAGTGGGAGACTGTTGGATTAATGTCTAAGTCCATAACTATAATTGGTAAGACTTGACCCGACCCGGCATGGTCCATTTGGGTTGCATGGCATCATGCACTTGGATAGACTATAATGAGAGAAATAAGACACTTATGGTTATTAATATATTATAAGTTCTAGTATATTAATAATAAGAATAATAAGATTATTTAATTAGTATTGTTCAAGAATTAATCTAGGATTAATTAAGTGATCAAAAGAAGACTAATTAAATATATGGGTTGATTGTGCAAATCATCCATACTTCTATAGTGGGCTAATGCTCCATGGATTATCTAGTTGGGCCAAAACCCATATGATGCTCCATGGATGCTCCATGGTGTATTTGAACCCATGGATCCAAGGAAATGGAAAGTCATGACAATTAGGGTTTACCCTAATTGTATAACTATATAAGCATCTTATTCTTGATCTAAAATTGGCCACTAGAGATAGTAAGAGAGGGCTAGCCGATTTCATGAAGTGTAGAATTCTCTCTAAGTTATTCCAAGTGCTTATGGTGTTGTGTGAACCATTTGAGGTGTCACACTTGGGGCACTAGGCACTCAAGCTTCATGAAGACAAGCACTAACAAAAGGTATGTTATTCTAACTTGTGTTATTCAAAGTTTAGTATGATAGAATAGAACAATACCTTGGAAAGTTGATATTTGCATGTATAATAAAGAAAACATAGATCCAAGGTATTTAGGGTTGCATGTACACTTAGGAGTGTTAGAATGCTCATAACCCAACATCTCTGACCGACCCCGACCCAACAGATTGGGGTTCTACACTTCTTCCCAGAGAGGATCTCGAAGGGAGGTCAGTCTATGCTGGCGTGGTAGCTGTTGTTATACGAAAATTCTGCTAACGGAATATATGTATCCCAACTGCCACCGAAATCAAAAAATCTGGCATGTAGTATGTCCTCAAGAGTATGAATCATCCTCTTGATCTGCCTATCTGTCTAAGGGTGGAAATCAGTGTGGAAGTGGAGACGAGTACCCATCTCGTCGTGAAACCACTTCCATATTCTTGAATTGAAACGAACATCCCAGTCTGACACAACCGAAACAGGCACTCAATGTCATGCCACTACCTCACATACATAAATCTTGCCGTGCTTCTCAGCCGATATATTCTCCTAGATCGGGATAAAGTGAGCACTCTTAGTCAACCGATCCATGATGACCCATATCGAATCTACTCTACGTGTGGTCCTCGGAAGCTTCGTGATAAAGTCCATAATGATATATTCCCATTTCCACACGGGAATGTCTAATAGATGTATCTTGCCGCGTGAGTGCTGGTGTTCGGCCTTGGTTTTCCAGCAAGTCAATCATCGCTCTATGTACCATTCTACGTCCCACTTCATGCTGGGCCACTAATAGTTAGGGCAAAGATCCCGATATATCTTCGTCACCCGGGGATGGATGGATAACCTCGACTTGTGGGCCTCATCCATCAAAACGTAGCGTACTCTACCATACTATGGAACCTAGACCCTCCCATGTAGGGCCTGTGACATCGCCATTTTCACGGACAGAAAAGACCGATTTGTTTATGCTTTATTTTCAAATCAGAGTAAACTTTTAAAGAAAAGTGTTGCGGAATTTGTTGCCAGAAAAACATGATAAATATGTTATCAAATCATATCCGAAGGAATGTATTTTATTTATTTTAAAATTCTGGGATATCATCGTTAATACATAAACATAAGCATAAATAGACATTACATTCATTTACACTAGTCATCTACATCTCCTTAATCTCTCGGTGTAGTTTAGCTTCATATCGACACCTGTGATACAAATAAACTGAGTGGTCAAGTTGGGAAACCTGGTGAGTACATAAGGATTTCAATCCCACAATGTTATATCAGATATATATATATATATATATATATATATATATATATATATGTATGTATGTATATCTATAGGTATATATATACATATACATACACATATACATATATATATATATATATATATATATATATATATATATATATATATATATATATTAGAACTCATAATGTATACAATTTCACCATATATAAGTAACTCTTTCCCCACCCCGTCGATCCTCACAACGAAACTATCCATACTCTCGGACCTTAAAATTTATCTCTTTACTTAATCCATACTCCCGGATCTAATCAATTCTCTTGGATCAATAATTGTGTCGATTCCGTAATCTTGGACTAGGGACAATTGTCTATATCTAAATCCATACTCCAGGATTAATGACAAATAACCATGTCCTATCCATACTCTCAGACTAAGGACAACTGACCATGTCTTAACCCATGCTCCCAGATTAATGACAAATGACTGTGTCCAATCCATACTCTAGGACTAGGGACGAATGACTATTCATAATCCATACTCCTGGATCAATGACATAATTTAAAGTTCTATTCAACGTGTATATCTCACTCGTACTCATAATAATTTACTACCCAATATGCCTCATAATTAATTTAGGTTTACTATTTATCCCAAATAATCATATATTATCAGGTATGTTCTTTAACATGTATTTCAGGTAGCATTAATTAATTTGCACATAAACATACATTTAATATTTCAATCAATACTTGTATTAAAATCATGTTCATGAAAGGGACTATGCACTCACTTGTTAAAGTGACAATTCCAAATTCGGGCAATGCTTCGCTTCTAACGATTCTATTTTCCTTTGATGAAACCTAGCATTAATATTGCTTGGTTTTAGTCTAATCTTTATTGCGACTAATTATTAGTCTAGATTCATCATTAACTCAAAGTCTACTTTCATGATCTATCAAGTAAGGAATAACTAGGTAGGATCATATTGGAGGTAGGGTCCATTTGGTATATGAAGTATACTGTGTGGAAATCCCATTTTAAACACCTCACTGAATCACAGCCTAGACATCATACCCGTAAGTAGATCAATCAATATAACGACTTGGAATCACCGATGTATCTTGTTTATAAGTTCATAATAACAATAATGAGCTTAAACATAAGTTATACGTAACATAGGGTAAGCATAACCTACTTATCGAGGGTTTGGCTAGGAACTGGGCTCTATGGGGGCGTAATTTTTGAGCTGAAAATGCTTCTTCTCGGAGCCTTCTGGCGCTCCGGAACTCGCCTCTAGCACTTAGATGTTGCTAGGGATTAGTAGCGAGATATTGGGAGTGCTGAGAGAGAAAGAATGGTGAAGGTGTGAAGAAAATAGACGATTTCCACCTCCATTTATAGACTATCTGGGGACAATAGATGTCGTGGACTTAAAATCCACATCGTGGCCTTGTGTAGGCACCAAGGCTTCACCTGGTGCTGACACGTGGCGTTGGTCGCAGGTAAAACAACCAATTTTAAATAATTCATAACTTTCTCATATGAGCTCCTTTTTTGACATTCTGTATATCCATGCATAGGTATTGAGAATATATACAACTCTCATTTTGATTCCATTGGCTAATTCTCGACCGATTTTAATTTAATAGGATGAGAAGATTACATTGTTAATGATCGTGTAAAATTTATAACCTCTACAGATGGACTACGCTTTTTACTGTCTTTTTATCGTTGAACTCCTATTAATGAGATCTTCAATTCTCATTTAGGTTCTGTCGGCTAAAAATCGCTAGATCTAAAATTCGAATTTTGAGATGTATACTTCTATGTGAAATCTTAGAAAACTCATAACTTCCTCGTACGAAGTCAGATTTTGACGTTATTTTTATGCATGCTCTCGGTTTATCGTATACTACAACATTCAGTTAGATCTCTAAGGCTAAAAATTAATTTATCAAAATTTCACTTTCTACGCTACGCGGTACCGTTCCGGTTTTGTCATAGAACTTCAAGGAGTCATAAATTCTTCGTTATAACTCGGATTTCGGTGTTCGTTATTTGTACCAAACCCTTGTGACATATACTATAACTTGGTTATGGTTATTCCTTCTAAATAATCTCCCATCAAAAACTCATTTTTGGATCTCATTGTCTCTAAATTGACTAGCCCGAATCTACGGGCATTACAATTATCTTTCCCAGAACATGATTACATCCCGGAATTATCAACAAAATACTGCTTGTATGATTTCTCCATATGTTATCTCTTTATCCTAGGTAATAACACTAACGTGTATGTTCCTTCGAGTTAGTAATCTAACCCTTGGACTTCTTGACTGTTGACGGTGCATAATCTTGCACCTACTCTTCATACTATGTTGGACTTTTGATCGTAACCTTTGAGTTACAAATTCTATCTTTATTGGTGACAGTTGTCGTATTCTGGTCAAGTCAAAGGCAACAAGTCAAACCGATAAGCTCATTTAGTTCTTGTATGATAGGATATATTCTATGTCTTCTTATGTACAACTCCCCATCATAATACAAAGCATCACTCAGAAGTTTTAAATGTTCAGAAATTCTAAACCCTAACCAGGGTGAGTGAGGTAATGACTCTATAAAGCATTATCAAGTACCCTTCATGGGTGTAAAACACTCATGAAAAGGCATAATGGGGTTTACAAACCTTGCCCTATGGGGCCAAACCCTAATAAGGTCACCGACAAAGCCTCCCTCAATCGCTCTCGCTCTATCTCACTCTCCCAAATATCTCTCAACTTTTTCATAAAGATCTGTGCCATCCCGACACTTCAAAAAGTTGAAACCCCCTTGAAACTGGAAAAAAAAAGGCCAAAAACAGCACTTTGGCAGCGAAACCTCTCAAGAGATGAACCCTCTCAAGAGGTGAAACTTCTCAGGAGGTGAACACTCTCGCACGAAGGTACTTTCGGTCCTCACCTCTCCTTCGCTTATGGTTTCTGTTCGTCCCTAGGTGGAAATTTTCGCCCCTAGCCCTTCGCTCGAACACCTTTGCTTGACAACTGACCAGGTTCGCTTCAGATTCACTTCAGACGCCAGGAGCATACCTCGCTTTCTCTTGGGATCCTACCTTCGCCTCAGCAAGTTTGACTGCGAGCCTTTTTGAAACAAACCTCCCTTTGTACATGATCTTCTCTTCGCGTTTGAAGCTCTCAGCCTCGCTGGTTCGCTTCTCAAACCTGGTTTTTGACCACTTTCGTGTTTTAAGCCGTTTTTGATGATTTTGACGGGGGATTTTCACCCAAACTCATATTTTTTGACATATAAGACCCCATAATTTCATATTATATTCATATTTTAGGGGAAATCTTAATATAGATCATATCTTTTGTATAAGATATTATCTAAGGGTTGTTGACTTTTCCAAGAAGTTATGAGACCTTACACACTTTATGTCACTATTCACACTTTACCATATCAAATCACTTTCCTTTTAATACATTTCCCAACACTCCATCATATTTACTTACACAAAATCCACATAAGACTCTATATTCTTCTCCTTTTCCTAAAAGGTTCATTTACCACACTCTTCAATCAAATACTCTATCTCTTTCTCTTTCTTTCTCTCTCTTTTTCTCTCTCTCTCTCTCAATTATTCTCTAGAAACAAGAACTCCAGGATGTCACGAGTTCTTCCCTCACTTTTGGTAACTTCTTCACCATTAGTCTTAAGCATACTTCATTCTTTCACTTAAGTCATGGGTTTCTTACACAAATATCATCATATTTGTTTTTAGGACCTTCAAATCCTTAAACATTCCCCAAGTGTTCTTGACTTGGAAACCCCTCTTCTTCAACCATCCATGTCAGGAAATCACTCTCCCTTCAGGTTTTCATCTAGTTTTATGGAGGATAATACAAGTTATAGCATCAAAATATGCTTAAATTCATATGATAGCTTTCAACAGAAAAGTTATGGCTCAATCACAAACTATTTTGACCATTTTAAACTCCATAACTTTCAAAACTGTTCAATTTGAAAATAGTTCAGGCTTATACCTTTAAAATGACTAATTGCACACGTTCATACGCTTTGTTAACAATTTATGGTGATTTTTACAAAACTGTCAATCACTGTAGCAAAGATTTCGGACCAGTCAATGAAAATGGTCATTTTGACAATAGTTAGGTATCATTAAAAATCATGATAAAAATTGTGAGTATACTAGACACATTTTTTGAACTTCTAGAGTTTATGGATTTAGATTTTGACTCACGATGATTTTTCTGTGATTTTAACAAAAACAGTGACAAAAAAGTAAAATTAGTTATAAACAGTTTACAAGTTATTAACACTTTGTGATTTGTTAAGCAAAGTGTTTATCTATGATGACTACATATTCACTTGTGATTTCTGTTACGTTACACTTAAATAAGAGAAGTATTCAGTCATTATAAGGGTTCTTATTCATTATAAACATACAAGATGAACTATAATATGTATAGTTTATGATTTGCTAAATTACTATTCACTATGAAAAAGTTCAATTCTCACTACAAACGAGTTTTTTATTACTATGTACATTCATGATAAGCTATAATAGGTATATTTCTGTTGCATTTAATCTATGAACTTACTAAGGAAGGTTATATTCCTACTACTAAAAAGGATTTTCAATTATACTATATGTAAACTCGTTAAATCCGGTCGCGAGACACTACTTTATTGTATTCTTAAGAGTATTGATTAAAATCATGTACTTATAACTAGAGTCTCTTATATGGAGAGCATGATACTTGTATATAGATCTATATTGGGATTGACAACCTACACCTTAGATGCATGCAACAGCTACACCGGCAGGTCTGGGATGACAAATGTCATAACATTCCAACGCTTGAAGAACTTCACCATGGGCTAGTATGTCAACTAGTATGGTTATAATAACTCACATAGGGAAATAAGAATAGACATAGTTTACGGGGATCTTTATTTTCAATGTGGTTTTATTTTTATAAAATCGCATACACTATTATAAGTATGGTAAAATACTTGTACATTGTGGGTCTTTGGGTCTTAAGACTGCAACTCATTTTATAAGGAAATATTGGAATTTTCTTGTGCATACTTTACATTTAAAAAGAAAGGATTTCTACTCTATATACAAAAGCTTATGCACTCACCAACGTAATTGTTGACACTCTTTCAGAATTTACTTGTATTCTCAGGTAATCAATAAAAACAGGTGACTACCAGCTTTTGAGGATGGAACGCTTCGGCGTTAGTCAAAACATTTTGTCATTATATTATAATCGATTTTGAAACATGTACTCTTATAAAACCATGTAACTTTCTCTATTATATTTATAATGGTTGTATTTACTTTGAGCACTATTATACTCGTTGTTGTGATACTATACATGAAGTCCTCCACCCTCGGATATTTCCGCCATCCTTGGTTTGGGGGTGTGACATTGTTGGTGACTCGTGCTCCTTCTTAACAGACTTTAATTAAGGTAGGTTATTTCCTTCGATTATCATATCATACCGATGGGTCATGTTCTAATGACCTCTTAATGTATGATGCAACGCTTTAGACTTAGGTATTTTTGAATCAGATTCTAGAATGAAAGACACCTTCCTTCATGTTCTAATGTGATAGAATCAAATTATAGTATGCAACACTTCTAGCTACAAGCTTCTTACCTTAACAATAGTTGTGATACTTCTATTCATTGCTTCGATTTTACTTCAATCGTCAGACTTAAGTCAGATGCTACATCGATCTTGGTTCTTTGAACGACGTAACATACTCATCTTAGTCGGACTCGATTTGATACGACTACTAGGCTTAGAATAACAATCACCTTTTTAGTCACTATCAAAACAATGGTAGTCACATACATGAATCAAACACAATCAATTACTAGCACCTTGGTAATATTGTGATTTTCCATGATCGAAGTGCGAGTCATGTGCTTCTAGTAGTATAGACCTCTACTACCTTTCACACCTACTCATACTCATCCAAAGTATTTTCTCATAGTTCTACAAGTCATTATCACAAACATAATTTTAACACATGCAAGTGTTGCCAAACAATCATATAATTTTCCTTCGACTCTACTAGGACTTCTTCCACGCATATCTTCAATCATCAATTCTGCTTCAACTTGGTTGGTGATGGAAATGCCAGACGATCGGATAACTTCATGGATTACAACAAAAATCTTTCTTTCTGCTAATCGAAAGTGTACTTATCCCGTACTAGACGTATTATTTATTAGATGCATTCTAAAGACAATATATCACTCTTACAATATCTTCTGATAGGTACCATTCAGTATCGTCAGCCTTCTCATTTCCTCCATTTACTCAATTCACTACGAGTCTTAACCATGATGTTCTACACACCAAAATAGTCATTTGGTGTATTGAGATGAGAATATAGATAGAGGAAGGTTTAGACGTTTATTCATCCTTATTACTTCGAAAAATTACATGCCAGTTCTAATGTAACGACCCAAGTTTTTACAAGGAAATTTTTTTTGTTTTAACTAATCGGACCAATTACATATTCCATAGATTTCCAAAACATTTGTTTCCAATTCACAATTATTACATCATTGTTGTCCTTTTTGAAAACATCAGAAAGTCCCAGACATCCAAAGAGAGGTAGAGTACATGCCACATCATCCCTCCTTGCTCTTGCCCTTAGGCTCTAAAGTACCTGAAACAATCAACAACCTATAAACGAAATGCTTAGTGAGTTTCCTAGACCACACACACAATCGACATATCACATATCCTGCTAGCTATAAAAATTACACACATATCAGATATTGTGTAAGCTATGAAGCTACACACATATCACGTAAGTCATGCATACATAAACCTGAAACAGTGCCATGGACTACCCCACATGGTCTTTACCTAGGACTGCCATGGGCTCCCCTACATGGTCTTACATCCAATGTCATGGTCTACTCCACATGGTCTTAAACTAGGACTGCCATGGGCTACCCTACATAGTCTTACATCTAATGCCACGGGCTCCCCCCGGGGTCTTCATACAACATGCAATCACATACCATAGCAAAACACAAAATGTCTAACACATTTATCATAATCACATAATGGGCCAGCCTCGTTTCCTTAGACCCATAGGTATGGTGAGGAAACTCACCTGACACGAATGCTGACTGACACTTTGCGACCAAAATACCCCACGAGCTGCTCCAACTCAACTGCCTATAAGCGACATTCAATAACCAGACATTACCCCCAAAGTCCACCCTGGTCAACTTTAGATAAGTTCAAGTCAACAGCCCATGTTGACCCTAACTCGCTGAGTACAAATAGTGACTCGCTGAGTGTCCCGGGATATAGTCTACTCGTCGAGTTGTTCCTTCAACTCATTGGGTTTACGACAAACTTCATCTGGCTCGCCTAGTTGTTCAACCAACTCGTCGAGTCTAAAGCGAAATTCATCAGACTCGCCGAGTTGTTCATCCAACTCGTCAAGTTCATGCTAATCTTCATATGACTCGCCGAGTCACCTCTTGCGACTCGCTAAGTCCTTACAGATCTGAGGTCATACAGACTCATTTGAGCCATGCAAAGCCTCCATATTACAGATCTAGGCTTCTAAGGAATGCCTTTCACGTAATGTTGCAAACTTTACGTGCATGCAAGGCTTTTAAGCTCTAAAATAGCAATTCTAAGCTTGGAATGGAGTCACACACTTGAGGGGAGGCTCATGCTAGGCACAACTAATAACTTTATGCTTCTAACGTCCAAAGGGAGTCCAGATCTAAAGTTACAACTTGCAAATATTGGATTAAGCACAAAATCCATTTCTTAGAATCCATGCAAAATAGGGCTTTAGGTGGAAATGTGCCAAGGAATAGCCTAATACCTTTAGGGAGTGCTTCACAAGAGTGGATCTTGAATCCCCCACGAGTTCTTTGCTTCTTCTAGCTTGCTTCCTCAAGATCTCCCTTCACCAAGTCCTTCCTGCAAGCTTAAAATCACCAAAGATCACACACACACACGAATCAGAGTTTTGGAAGATGAGGAGCTGTAAAGAGAAAGCTGGGGGAGGCTAATGACCCCTTTAAACAAGGCGCATGGCCATGAACTTAGGGTTTCATCTTCTAGCATCTACTCGTCGAGTTCCACCCTGGACTCGGCAAGCAGGTCATTAAACTAATCCGACTAACCCACTACTACTTGACGAGTAGGGAAGCCAACTCGTCGAGTAGGTCCTTCAAAATTCAAACAAAGGTAATATTATTATTAGTACCTAAGAATCAGGGTGTTACATCTAATAGCTTAATTAAATGTTTAGAAATCTGAATACATAAATTTTCCAGATCTGGTCGGCAATACACCAAAGATCCGATCAAACGATAACATCATAAAGCGTCGCATATCATTTAGCACACAAAAGCAATTTAGGAATCTTCCCTAAATGAGCTAGTGCTCGTGTCTCTTCAGGTGTATTTCCTAAAAAATATTAGACACACTCCTAACGATTATCGCTTAGCATTCTAAGTTTAAGTCTAAAAATAATTCATTATTCCTAGTTTGCTTAAACTAATGCTCTGATACCAACTTTGACATACCCATTTTCACGGCAGAAAAGACCGATTTGTTTATGCTTTATTTTCAAATAAGAGTAACCTTTTAAAGAAAAGTGTTGCGGAATTTGTTCCCAGAAAAACATGATAAATATGTTATCAAAGCATTTATGAAGGAATGTATTTTACTCATTTTAAAACTTTGGGATGTCATTGTCAATACAGAAACATAAGAATAAACAGACCTTATATTCATTTACACTAGTGATCTACATCTCCTTAATCTCTCAGTGTAATGTAGCTTCATATTAACACCTGTGATATAAATAAACTGAGTGGGTCAGGTTGGGAAACCTGGTGAGTACATAGGGATTTCAATCCCACAATCTTATATATATATATATATATATATATATATATATGTATATATATATATTGGAACTCACAAAGTATATATATATATATATATATATATATGTATATATATATATATATATATATATATATATATATATATATATATATTGGAACTCACAAAGTATATAATTTCACCATATATAAGCAACTCTTACCCTACCCCGTCGATCCTCACAACGAAACTATCCATAATCTCAGACCTTACAATTTATCTCTTTACTTAATACTCTCAGATTTAATCAATGCTCCCAGATCAATAACTATGTCCACTCCATACTCTCGGACTAGGGACTCTCTAAATCCGTAATCCCAGATTAATGACAAATAACCATGTACTATCCATTCTCTCAGACTAAGGACAACTGACTATGTCTTAATCCATGCTCCCAGATTAATGACAAATGATTGTGCCCAATTCATACGCTCAGACTAGGGACAAATCACTATGTCCAATCCATGCTCCCGGATCAATGACACAATTTAAAGTTATATATTCTCCGTGTATATCTCACTAGTACTCATAAGAATATTCTACCTAGTATGCCTCATAATTAATTTAGGTTTACTATTTATCCTAAATCATCATATATTATCAGGTATGTTCTTTAACCCGTATTTCAGATAGCATCAAATAATTCGCACATAAACATATATTTAATACTTCAATCAATACTTGTATTAAAATCATGTTCATGAAAGGGACTATGCACTCACTTGTTAAACTGACGATTCCAAATTTGGCCAGCGCTTCGCTTCTAACGATTCTATTTTCCTTCGATGAAACCTATCATTAATATTGCTAAGTTTTAGTATAATCTTTATTGCGATTAATTATTAGTCTAGATTAATCATTAACTCAAAGTTTACTTTCATGATCAATCAAGTAAGTAACAACCAGGTAAGATTATATTGGAGCTAGGTTCCATTTGGTATATGAATTATACTATTTGGAAATCCCACTTTAAACACCTCACTAAATCACAACCTAGACATCATCCCCGTGAGTAGATTGTGATATCCCCATTTTCACGGCCAGAAAATACCGATTTGTTTATGCTTGTTTTTAAAATCAGAGTACTCTTTTAAAGAAAACAGTTGTGGAATTTGTTCCCAAAACAAGATATGATAATAACTTATCAAAACATTTCTCGAAGAGAATGTAATTTCATTTAATAATAAAACCTCGGGATGTCATGTTTCGATACAGACATATAAGCATAAACAGAACTTACATTTAATTACACAATTGATTTATATCTCCTTTAAATCTCTCTGTGAAATATGTCTTCGTATTAATTCCTGTGATACAAAGAAAACTGAGTGGGTCAGGCTTAGGAGCCTGGTGAGCATATAGGGTTTTCATCTGACAATGTCATATCATATATTTATAAATATAGAACATTCAAACTTGTACAATTTCACCATATAAAGGCAACTCTTATCCCACCCCATCGATCCTCACAACGACATGATCTAAACTCTCGTATCTAAAATTTTCCTCTCTAGATGATCCCTACTCACGGATCTAAAACTAACCTTTTTCACCTGATCCATACTCACGAATCTAAAACTACCAGATCCATACTCACGGATCTAAAACTAACCTCCTGATCTGATCCATACTCCCAGATCAATAATTGTACCCAATCCCTACTCCCAGAATAAGGACAATTAACTATACCCTAATCATGATCTGATCCATACTCCTGGATTAATAATTGTGCCCAATCCATACTCCCGGACTAGGGACAATTAACTTAGTCTTAATCCATACTCCTGGACTAATAATAAGTTTTATCTCTTTACCTGATCCATACTCCCGGATCTAAAACTAACCTCTTGGTCTAATCCATACTCCGCTGAATAACTAGATCAACAACAACAACATCAGGGCCTCTCATCTGTTTATCACACATCATCTATCTACCCATGTTCTACCCAACATATTAGTAGATAAAAATATTTATTTTTATACATAGTTTAAAACCTGTATAGCATTCTCATTCAATACATATTCCACATAACAGATGAGGCATACCCACATAACACGTATTTCATAGAGAATAAATCAGATCTATGAGATAGAAGAAAGTGAATATACATTCACACACATAACAACAAAATTATACACATAACATGTATTTCGTATAAAATACTTCATAATTATGCATTAGAAGAAAGTAACCACACACTCACTTGATTAGAAGATGATCGGACAGCAGTACGACTTGTAGAAGTAGTATTCTTCGGTAGATCTGGAAGCTCTTCACAAAACATGGGCTCCTCGCGGGCAGAGCTTTGGCTCGGGAATCACACTTCTCGAGATCTTCGGGGCCTCAGGATTTGCTTCGGGGCTCGGAAATGATACCGGGGCTTCAGGATATTTCTTGCACGAAAAACGATGCAAAAACACGAGAAAAAGGGAAGAAATGAGCAAAGAAGTTGGTTGCCCTCGACACCCTTTTATAGGGGGCTGGAAGCTCATTTACGCTGGGCATAACGTGGCTAAGCCCGGTGACTCCCCCCTTTGGATAATATCTGAATTTTTATTTAATTTAAATACTTTAATTATTTAATAAACTTCAAAAATTCATATCTTCCTCATACGAGCTCCGTTTTCGATGTTCTTTATATCCCCGCGTAGGTGAGACCACGATCTACAACTTTTGTTTAGACTCTGTCAGCTAATTTTTAATTTATTTTTATTATTTATTTTTAGTAGGCCGGGAGAGGAAAATTTCGTTATAAATTCAAAACTTCTTCATCCGACGTCCGTTTTCGCCTATCTTTTTATCGTTTTACTACAATTAATGAGATCTTCGATTCTCATTTATATTGTTTCAGCAAAAAACTACTCGATCTCAACTCGAGTATTCGGGCTGCATACCGCTAAGTCGAAACTTCGAAAAATCATAACATCCTCATACGAAGTCAGATTTGGGCGTTGTTTTTATGCATGCTCATGGTTTAATGAACCCTACGACTTTCGTTTAGATCGCTAAGGCTAAATATCACTCTAACGTAAATTCACTTTTTACGTCAGTCAGCGTCGTGTCGGTTCTGTCGCGAAACTTCGACAGGTCATAACATCTTCGTTATAACTCGGATTTCGGCGTTCTTTATATGCACGGAAACCTTGTAACATATACTATAACTTAGTTAAGATTATTCCTTCAAAATAATATTCCATAAAAAAGTCACTTTGATGCTTAACGTCTCTAATTGACTATCTCGGATCTACGGGTGTTACATAGATCAATCAGTATAACGACTTGGAATCACTGATAAATCTTGTTTATAAGTTCATAATAACGATAATGAACTTAAACATAAGTTATAAATAACGTAGGGTAAGCATAACTTACTTACCAAGGGTTTAGCTAGGAACTGGGCTCTGCGGGGGCGGAACTTCTGAGCTGAAAGCTCTTCTTCTCGGAGCCTTCTGGCACTCCGAGACTCGCCTCTAGCACTTAGAAGTTGCTAGGGATTGGGAGGGAGAGATTGAGGATGTTGAGAGAGAATGAAGGGTGAAAGTGTGAAGAAAATGTACGATTTCCACCTCTATTTATAGACTGTTTGGGTCCAATCTACGTCGTGGACTTAAAATCCACATCGTGGCCTTACGTAGGCACCACGGCTTCGCCTGGTGGTAACACGTGGCTCTGGTCGTAGGTAAAATAACCAATTTTAAAAAGCTCATAACTTTCGTATACGAGCTCCGTTTTTTACGTTCTTTATATCCATGCATATGTATTGATAAGATATGCAACTCTCCTTTTGACTCCATTGACTAATTCTTGATAGATTTTAATTCAACAGCATGAGAAGATTACACTGTTAATGACCGTGTAAAATTCATAACTTCTAAAGACGGACTCTGTTTTTTACTATATTTTTATCGTTCAGCTCCTATTATTGAGATCTTCAATTCTCATTTAGGTTGTGTCGGGTAAAAATCACTCGATCTAAAATTCAAATTCCGAGCTATATACTATTATGTGAAATCTTCGAAAAATCATAACTTCCTCATACAAAGTCAGATTTTGACGTTCTTTTTATGCACGCTCTCAGTTTAACTTATACTACAACTTTCATTTGGATATTTAAGGCTAAAAAGTAATTTATCAGAAATTCACTTTTAACGTTACGTGGTGTCATGCCGGTTTTGCCGTAAAACTTCGACATGTCATAGCTTCTTCATTATAACTCGGATTTTGGTGTTCTTAATATGTACGGACCCCTCGTGACATATACTATAATTTGGTTAAGATTATTCCTTAAAACTAATCTCTCATGAAAAAGTCATTTTGATGCTCATTGTCCCTAAATTGAGTAGCCTGGATATGTGGGCGTTACATGGTTAACAACTCACGACTGTCGTAACCAAATAAGGCCACCTGACCTATGATCCGCTCGCACATCTGATGCTCCTCCTTCAGGTCATCGACCCACGCCTCCCGGATTTGCTCTAGTAATGGAGTGATCACTTTCATCCTCAAACATATGTCTCGAATCGGGGTAGCCACTGCCTTGCGGCTTAGGGCATCAGCCACCACATTGGCCTTGCCCCGATGGTAAAGGATCTCACAGTCGTAATCCTTCACCACATCTAACCATCGATACTTCCTCATGTTCAGATTTGGTTGATCGATGAGGTACCTCAAGGTCTTGTGGTCCGTGTAAATGGTACAACGAACCCCATAGAGGTAATGCCGCCAAATCTTGAGGGCGAAAACCACAGCCCCAACTCTAAATCATGTATCGGATAGTTCTCCTAGTGAGGCTTTAACTGCCTCGGAGCGTAAGCTATCACGTGACCTCAATGCATCAAAACTGCACCCATTCCCTTTATCGAAGCATCATAGTGAATCACAAAGTCGTCGACGCCCACTGGCAAGGTCAGAATAGGTGTCTCGTGTAACCGCTGTCTAAGAGTATCGAAGGTTGCCTGCTACTCATTCCCCCAACCAAATGCCACCACTTCTTGGTCAGCCGGGTCAAAGGAACAATGATCTTGGAGAAATCCAGGATGAATCTCGAATAATAACCTGCTAGACCAAGAAAAATCTGAATCTCAGTTGAAGACCTCGGAACCTCCCACTCATCACGGCCTCTATCTTGGTCGGATCGACCAAAATACCCTTCTGGTTGACAAGGTGCCCATGAAATTGTAGCTTGCACAACTACAACTCACACTTGGAGAACTTTACGAAAAGTCTCTCCCTCCTTAGTGTCTCCAACAGCTCCCTTAGGTGCTCCTCATGTTGCTCCTAAGTTTTGGAATAAACCAGGATATCATCGATGAAGACTATCATAGATCGATCCAACATTGGTATGCACACGCGGTTCATAAGATCCATGAACACAACATGAGCATTGGTGAGCCTAAACGGCATCACCACGAACTCATTGTGCCCATAGCGAGTCCTAAAAGTTATCTTCTGCACATCATCATATTTGACTTGCATCTGCTGATAACCCGATCATAGATCAATCTTAGAGAACCAAGATGCACCCTGTAGCTTGGCAAACACATCATCAATCCTCGGGAGGGGATAACCGTTCTTCACTGTTACCTTATTCATCTCCTGGTAGTCTATACACATACGATGTGACCCGTCCTTCTTCTTCACAAACAGTATTGAGGGTCCCTATGGTGAACTGCTTCACCTGATAAATCCCTTGTCTAATAGCTCTTGCAGCAATGTAGACAAATCCTGCATCTCAGGAGGATCCAACCGATATGGTGCCTTTTGGTATAAGAGCCACACCGGGGACTAGGTTAATCCTGAACTCAACCTGTCTCTCCGTAGATAACCCATGTAGATCCTCCTGGAATTTGTCTGAGGTACTATCGCACGATCAGTACATCATCCATTGTCGCATTACCACTATCTCGAGTATCCATAACATAGGTGAGATAACCTGCGAAACCCTGTTAATGGTAGCACCTCGCTCTCGCTGTTGAACATAGGGTCAGTCCACCATGCGGCCTATCACCCTGAATCACTAACCCGCCCCCACTAGGAGTTCGCACCCTCACTAACTGCTACTCGCAATTGATCACTGCTTCATTAGGGATCAACCAGTCCAGACGAACTATAACCTTATTCCCTCGTAGGGGAATAGGGACTAGATCCATAGAAACTGCTCATCAATAAACTATAATGTACATCCCCGATGAACCCTAATAATCCGAACGGTCCTATCATCTGCTATCACTACATCAAGTGCGCAATCTAGCACCCCTAGAGCCCCTAGGAATCGCTTCCTGAGCGTGACCAACTGTAATGCTCGGATCTTTAGGTAATTGAATTACGTAAGAACTTTCTTGATTTCAAGGTCTACTCGACGAGTTGGTAGATTTAATCGTTGAGTATCAGCGGATTGGCTTGCATGTTTATTATGCTACTCGACGAGTCCAAATAAGGACTCGACGAGTAGGAGCTAGCAGATGAAACCCTAAATCTCGGGGTTTTGGCACCCTAGTTAAGGGTCACATATTCCCTTAGCCTCTCTCACTGCTTCTCTTGGATCCAGAAACCCTAATTCGTGTTTACCTTCTTTTGTGTGTGCTTTTTACCTTGAAAGAAGATCCTTTTGAGTTAAGAGCTTGGAGTTCAAGAAGTTAGAGCTAGTGGCTGTTGTAGATCTGGATTCTTCTTTGCCTTGGCATCATTTTGAAGGTAACAAGTTGTTACCTTGATTCTCCATTAATTAGAACCCCTCATAGTTTGATTTAGAGCCCTTTTTAGGGTTTTGTGGTGATTCTGTGTGTTCGGTCAAGATCTGGTGTTGAAAGCTCATATATGAGCTCCTTTAGCCTCCCTTTATCATAAAGTTAAGTAATTTCCAAGTTATGACCTATCCTATTGCCTTCAGCCACTCCTTTTAGCTTGTTTTGGGTCATATCATCTTGCATGCATGTAAAGTTTGTAACTTTATGTGATAATCATGCCCTAGAAGCTTAGATATGCAGTTTGGAGCCTTTGCATGACTTAAAAAGCTTCTGTATTGATGAAGGATTTAAGGTACTCAGCGAGTCATTTGAAGATGGTCATGGACTCGATGAGTTGGACGAACAAGTCAGCGAGTCTGATGAAGATTGCCTTATATTCGGCGAGCATGTAGAGCGCCTCGGCGAGTCAGGTAGGGTTTTCCCAATCATTAGGTGTGTATAAACCTATCGAGGTGAAAACGGGAAACCTCGACGAGTGGTCTCAAAGCTTCGATTGCGAGGCTTAGGAATTCGAAGAGTCACTCTGGTGACTCGGCTAGTGGACGAGTATTAAAGAAACTCGGCGATAAGCTGAGGGTACTGGACAAGTTAAGGTTAACATGGATTGTTGACCTTGACTGATGACTTTGACTTTGACCATGAGTTGACCCATTGACTTTTGAGGACAGTGTTGGAAAGATTGGAGATTTGCGCGTATGGTTCGTAATAAATACAAGTGGTGGTGTTCATGTCAGTGATCCGAGAGTTGGAGCTTATTCATGTGAGTCGGCATTGGAAGGTGAGTTATCCTTACTATACTCAAGGGTGTAAGGCAGCAAGGCCGACCCTTTGGAATGTATCTGGTTAGGTTATGCTAGTATGATCTGTTAGATCGGTATCTTAGAGGGTGGGATAATGTTATACGATATGTAGTATGAATTTATAGATCGGTATCCTGGTAGATAGGATGATATGATGAGTTGTGTGGTATGATCTGTTAGATCAGTTTTGTCTGTAAATTGTTATGTGATTATCTATTATATGTGCACATGTCTGTTTGGTGGTTGAGGTTTATTTTCTTCGTGCAGAGGCCAATAGATCGGGGCATTCCAACCTATTGATTGAGGTCATGTGGTATTCCATCTCGAGGATGATTGGACCCATAGTGTGTTGGCATTCCAACCTGCTGGTTGAGGGCCTAGGGTATTCCAACCGTATGGTTGGCTGGATCCATTGTATACTGTGTTTATGATGATTTGGATATTTGTGAGTATGGGTATTTTAGGGGAACTCACTAAGCTTTCGGGCTTACAGTTTCAGTTTATTGTTTAAGGTACATCAGGGGATCGAGGCAAGTAAGTGTGAGATCGTACCACTCCTCACATTTTGATATGTATTCTGGGAAAGCTCTGATAGAGACTATTTTGGAACCAAACTTGTAGTAACTATTGGTTTTTAAATGTTTTTGGAAAGTTTAAATTTGGCTTAAATTTTATGGGTGTTATATGTTGGTATCAGAGCCTTGGTTTAAGAAAATTGGAGGAACACTCATGTAAATCCAGTCTCAAATCAAGGAAAGATTTTCAAAATAAAATTCTGAATGGTTTTCAAAATAACTGAGGAGGAGGTGGAGTGTACGATCAGCCGGAGCCAATAAGTAAACCCCAAAATACCATACCAGTTATTTGATTATGTGATAAGTTAGCACATCATGCTAGTACTAGGCTAAGGATCTTCACGAATTGCATGATATCATGATGCTTGCTAGCCTAGGGTTTTCTTTATATGAGATTGACATCATTACTATAGTTACTTGTGTACGCATCACAGTCATATATAATTAAGATCTTATAGCTTGAGAATGTTTGATCTGGCCTTATATTCTTTTCCTAGTGATTAGGGCCTAGGGTAGGATTGGATATTCGAAAGTCTATGGGGTCCAGCGTTATGTGTGCCTAGCATACATCAGTGCTACAGGGTTGGTGGAAGTTTCATGGTCGGGTGATTGTGTGAGACCGATAAGTCAGTTATGAGACAGTTAGCCTTCCTCTAGGGGTGAGGTTGAGCGACCACCAGTTCTATGTCTAGTGTTAGGGCGTTGTGGTCATACTTGAGACAAATATGAGTAGGTTTGGAAGGTAGTATGGGCCCGTACTACTAGAAGCACAAGACCCGTACTAGTAGCAAGGAGGACCCAACCCTTAGGGTTTTGTACGGAGTTGGTTCCCAGTCATTTTTGTGAATCTCTGATATTTTCCTGTTGTATTTGCAAGTATGGTGGTTACTAGGCGTTTCGTGACTGGATTCGGATCGGGATCAGTTGAGAGTGATCAGGATACCCCAGTGGCACCCAACGTTATCGTCCAGGGAGAGACATTGATGACAGAGGATCAGGTCAGAGAGATCATCCGAGATGAGGTGGTCGAGATTGTCCGGAGCTAGATTCCGAAAATGTTTGGGACTATTAAGTCCGCGATGATGGAGTACATTGACGACATATATGCAACCCTTACCGATACGGCTGTCGCGGTAGCTGCATCAGTTGTATCAACGACAGGAAGAGGAGTAGGAGACGGTCGGGGCTTCTAGTACAGGGACTTCAATAACACGAAGCCCCCTACTTTAGATGGGACTGAGGACCCCATCAAGGCCATGCGGAGGATCTATGATGTAGAGGTGTGCTTTTTCACTTGTTCATGCCCTATTGACCATAAGGTCAAGTGTGCCCTGAACCTGCTAAGGTCTGGGGCCAAGGATTAGTGGAGATTAACGACTGGGTTGTACACTAATGACTAGAGAGCTGTTGTTACTTGCAAGCAGTTCAGAGATATGTTCCGAGCTCGTTACGTTACTCAGGTCAAGAAGGAACGATTGGCTCAGGAGTTTTTGAGTTTGAGGCAAGATGTAGAGTCGGTGATAGAGATCACCTGCATGTTTACTGAGAGGGCGATGTTCTGCTTGGAGTTTGCTTCTGAGCAAGCTCAGATGACTCGTTATCTGAGCATGCTCAAGACTGATATCCAACATTTTGTGTCTACCCAACGATGTGGTACTCTTTTGGAGTTACAGGAGGCCACAAGGCGACGTGAGTTAGAGATCAAGCTGCAATTGAAGGAGTAGCGGCAGGCACTGGCACAATTGCAGCCAGCACCGAAGCAGTCCCAGACCACCGATACCAAGTTTGGAGGAAAACCAGGTTGTACTTGTGGAAATTACGGAAAGATTCATTCAGTGGTGTGTCGATCAGGGACTGGGTGCCACCGATGTGGCAAGCAGGGCCATTTTCTAGGGATTGCAGACAGCAGACACCAGCTTGGGGAGTGAGGCTTTATTATCATTGTGAGCAAGTGGGCCATATGAAAGCCAAGGGTCCATTATTAGCCGCCAAGCCAGCGTATACTCCGACGTTGGCCACCTTGAGGATCGCAGATGGGAGGCTAGTGAAGGCGGAGCCTCCAAAGGCTCAGGGTCGTGTATTTCACCTAATGGCCGCAGAGGCCAAGGTAGCACTGGATGTGGTTGCTGGTATATTTCTATCCTTTGCCTTAATTATCATGCCTGTATTATTCTTATTTGTTGTACCTATGTTAGGTACGCTCTTAGTGAATTTATTGCCCGTTTTGGTTCTTTTCGACTTGGGAGCGAGTCGGTCTTTCGTATCCAAGGCTTTTAGTAAGAAGTTTAGTGCGCCAGTAGGGAAGCTGGAGTGTCTGTTGCGAGTCTTTATCGGCAACGAACACGGGGTTTCTGCTTCTTCAGATTTCCATGGATGTAAGATGGAGATCTACGGAGTGTCCTTCCCGATATATTTGATTCCAAATTCCGATGAGGGAATAATGTGTGATCCTGGCGATGGACTGGCTTAGTTGTTTTGCTGCCATGATACATTGTGAGGGCCAGAGGGTGGTAGTTCAAACCCTAAGTGGGGGAGAACTGATTGTATATGGGGAAGGCACCAGATTGGGTTCGGGATTCTGTTCGGCTGCTAGGGCTCGACAGTATATTCAGCACGGGTGTGCGGGTTTTCTGGCGTATGTGGTGGATACGCGAGCCAGGGATCAGTTTTTAGTTTCTGAGGTTCCAGTAGTCTGGGAGTTTGCAGACGTGTTTCTGGAGGAGTGTCCAAGAATACCTCCGAAGAGGCAGGTCAAATTTAGGATCGACCTGGTTCCTGGTGCGGCCCCTATTGCCATACCGGTTGGCACCGTCTGAGATGCAAGAGCTATCGTCACAGTTGCAGGAACTTCTAGGCAAGCAGTTCATTAGATCTAGCAGTTCTCCATGGGGAGCACTGATTCTCTTCGTCATGAAGAAGGATCGATCACACCAGATGTGCATTGACTATACAGAGTTGAACAAGTTGACGGTAAAGAACCGTTATCCACTTCCGAGGATAGACAATCTCTTTGATGAGTTGCAGGGTGCATCTTGGTTCTCCAAGATTGAATTGAGGTCGGGGTATCATTAGGTTCGGGTTAGAGATGAGCACGTGGAGAAGATCGCATTTCAAACTCGTTATGGTCATTACAAGTTCGTGGTGATGTCGTTTGGGCTCACCAATGCGCCGACATTGTTCATGGATCTGATGAATCGGGTATGCAGACCGATGCTTGACCGCTCAGTCATAGTGTTTATAGATGATATCTTGGTGTATTCCAAAACCAGAGAGCAACATGAGGAGCACATCAGGGAATTGTTGGATGTTCTGAGATGAGAATGGTTGTATGCGAAGTTCTTGAAGTGTGAGTTTTGGTTATGAGAGGTCTAGTTCCCCGGCCATCTTTTTAACCAGGAGGGGATTTTGGTCGATCCGGCCAAAATCGAGGCAGTTATGCAGTGGGAGGTTCCGAGGTCCCCTTCGGATATCAGAAGTTTAATGGGGTTAGCAGGGTACTATCGGAGGTTCATTCGAGACTTCTCTAAGATTGCAGTACCCCTTAGTCGTCTGACGAGAAAAGGGGTGGATTTTCGGTGGGGCCCAAAGCAGCAGAGGGCGTTCGAGACCCTTCGCTAGTGTTTGTGCGAGGCTCCATTTTTTACAATCCCCGAGGGAGTTGAGGATTTTGTAGTATTCTGTGATGCATCTATCACATGGTTGGGGTGGTCTCCATGCAGAGAGGACGAGTGATAGCTTATGTGCGCGGCAGTTGAAGCCGCATAAGATGAGATACCTGACTCATGATCTGGATTTAGGAGCGGTGGTTTTCGCTCTTAAAATTTGGAGGCATTACCTGTATGGAGTCCGATGTACCATATATATGGACCACAAGAGCTTAAGAACATCATAAACCAGCCGAATCTGAATATGAGGCAGCGCAGGTGGCTAGATGTAGTTAAGGACTACGATTGCGAGATCCTTTACCACCCCGGTAAAGCGAATGTGGTTGCAGATGCTTTGAGCTGCAAGTCTGCTGGGTCTTCCCCCCAGCAACATGTATGAGGATAGTGTTGGATTCTCTACTTGTGGGATTGATCAGATATGCCCAGGTTGAGGGCTTGCGACCGGAGAACTGGAAGATAGAAAGGATCAAGGGAGAGAACACCCGGTTTATGAAAGATAGTCGTGGATTATTGACCCGATCCTGTCAAGTATGGGTTCCATTGTCTGGTGGGGTCAGACTGTGACATCCCCATTTTTCACGGACAGAAAACACCGATTTTGTTTACGCTTTATAAAAATCAGAGTACTTCTTTTAATAAAAATATTGCGGAATTTGTTCCCAGTAAAAATAATAAATACGTTAGCAAAGCATTTATGAAGAAATGTATTTTTATTCATCTTAAAACATTTGGGATGTCATCGTTAATACAGAAACATAAGCATAAACAGAACTTACATTCATTATCACTAGTGATCTATATCTCCTTAATCTCTCAGTGTAATGTGACTTCATATTAACACCTGTGATATAAATAAACTGAGTGGGTCAGGTTGGGAAACTTGGTGAGTACATAGGGTTTTCAACCCACAATAATATAATTATTATGTTTAAACGATCAAACAATCAACCCAATTACCCATCCCCATTATCTTCTTTAATCTTAAGGATCTACCCTAAGAATCAGCTATTCTTCATTCATTCATTCCTAAGGATCATCCTAAGGAATCGGTACAAAGTCCATCGTTGCCACGGTTTACAAAATAGGCACTAATTCTGCATAGTCGTCAGGGTTTAGGCATCAAGTCTGCATGATCACCAAGGTTTAAGCATCAAGTCTGCATGATCACTAGGGTTTAGGCATCAAGTCTGCATGATCACCAGGGTTTAGGCATCAAGTCTGTATGATCACCAGGGTTTAGAGTACACCGGGTGAACACATCATTCACAACACCTACAGGTTGCGAGCCTACTAGTGCTCCACTGGACTGTCTAGAATCGTCCGTGGTTGTCATCCATACTCTGCTGAATGACGGGGCCATCATTTGGGAAAAAGGCTTCTCACATCATACACCTCTCACCCTCACCTCGTGGTCTATAACACCTCTCAACACATCATTCAACTCATATTCCATCTATTATATTTACCCTTGTTTATCCCAACATTACCGTAGATATAAAATACATATACAGTTTAAATCATTTAAAACATATATAAAATCATTCATTTAGCATAGACAACAAGTACTCAGATAATATGCACACATAGCATGTAATTTATATAAAATACTTCATGTCTATGTGTAAGATGAAAGTAACTATGCACTCACTTGAAAAGGTGGTGATTCCCAACTCAGACAACGCTTCACTTCTTGAAAAAAAAAATTCCTTCGACGAAACCTAGTATTATTATCACTAGAGTTTAGTCTATTATTCACCGAGACTAATTAATAGTCTAGCTATTATTACTATTATATAACCGTTAAATAATACTTATATAACCCATAATAATAGCCCAATTACTTATTATATGTTCTTAATAATGTTAATATAATTAAATAAAATCTATATTAAAAATAGCGTAGGCGTAGCTCACTTACAGCGGATTTTATAGAAAACCAGGCTTTGCTTGGAGCAGCATTCCCGTGCGGAAAAGCTTTTCTTCTCGGAGTCATCGAGCACTCAGGGGCCTCCGCCTCATGCTAGGGAGGTTCCCTAGGCTTTTCGGGGGGTTTCGGGGCTAAATAGAGGTTCTAGAGAGAGAGTAAAGATAAGAAAAAATGAGAAGGGTGTGAAGAAAATGAGGGAGGGAGAGGTTCTATTTATAGGTTGAGAATGGCTGAACTTGGTGCCACATGTCACCATCTAGTGGCAAGACTTGGGGAGAAAGCAATGGCCAAGATTGTGCCACATCACCCATTTTCGCACAGCACACTTCCGACTTCTAAAATCCGTAACTTTGACATACAACCTCCGTTTTTGACGTTCTTTATATCCACGCATAGGTAAAAATAATATACACAACTTTTATTTTGACTCCGTCGGCTAATTCTTGACCGATCTTAAATTTAACAGTACAAGGCGATTACACTGTTAAATGACCGCGAAGAATTCGTAACTCCTTCATACGGACTCTGTTTTCGTCTGCCTTTTTACTGTTAAGTTCCTATTAATGAGATATTTAACTCTCATTTAAGTCACGTAAGCCAAAAACAGCTCGAACTAAAATTCGAGTTTCGGGTCGTGCACGGCTAAGCCGAATCTTAGAAAATCACAACTTCTTCATATGAAGTCATATTTGGGCATTCTTTTTATGGATTTTCTTGGTTTAACATATTCTACGACTTTCTTTTAGCTCACTAAGGCTAAAAAGTCCTCCATCGTGAAATCACTATTTGCGCTTCCCGGTGTTGTGCCGGTTCCGTTGCGAAACTTCGACGAGTCATAACTTCTTCGTTATAACTCGGATTTTGACGCTCTTTATATGTACAGAAACCTTGTGAAATACTCTACAACTTGTTTAACATTATTTATTCTAAATAATCTTTTGTCGAAAAGTCATTTTCGACCCCTATTACCTCTAAATTGACTAGCCCGGATCTACGGGCGTTACATAGACAGACAGTTATGGAGGAGGCCCATAAGTCGCATTTCTATATACACCCGGGGGCCACCAAGATGTACCGAGATCTAATTTTGAGTTATTGGAGGCCGTGTATGAAGCGAGAGATCGCTTGGTATGTCGAGAGGTGCTTGACATGTAGGACGGTCAAGGCCGAGCACCGGAGGCCGCATGGTTTGCTGCAGCCTCTCGAGATTCCCATTTGGAAATGGGAGCAGATCACGATGGATTTCATTACCAAAATACCAAAGAAGATGAAGGGATTTGATGTAATATGGATCATTGTAGATCGACTGACCAAGAGTGCCCATTTCTTGGCAATACGGGAGAGTTCTTCCGCCAAAAAGTTGGCCGACTTGTATGTTCATGAGGGCGTCGCTCGCCATGGGCTTCCCTTCTCCATTGTTTCAGACTGAGATGTTAGATTTACCTCCCGTTTCTGGCAGTAATTCCACGAGGAACTGGGTACACGGTTACAATTTAGCACATCGTTTCATCCACTGACCGATGGTCAGAGCGAGCGGACCATCCAGACCCTCAAGGATATGTTGAGGGCATGCATCATTGATTTTGGTGGGATCTGGGATTCCTATCTACCTCTCGCGGAGTTCCCCTAAAACAACAGCTATCATTCCAGCACCGACGCCCCACCTTTTCGAGCTGTTATATGAGCGGAGATGTCGCACTCCAGTTTGTAGGGGTGAGGTCGGACACAGGGTGATGGGGCGAACGGAGGTAGTATTGCAAACTACCGAAAGAATCTAGCAGATCAGGCAGCGATTGTTGACCACCCAAAGACGACAAAAGAGTTACGCCGAAAGACGCCGTTCTGAGTTACAATTTCAAGTGGGTGATATGGTACTCCTGAAGGTCTCACCCTGGAAGGGTGTTATCCGATTCAGGAAGAGAGGGAAATTGGGTCCCCGTTATATTGGCCCATTCAAGATCATTTCCAGTGTCAACAAGGTGGCTTACAGGTTAGAGCTACCGGAGGAGCTCAGTCGGGTACATAGCACTTTGCACATCTCGCAGCTACGAAAGTGCATCATGGATCAAGAGGTGGTGGAGTCATTGGATGATATCCAGGTTAATGAGCGTTTAAATTATGTGGAGAGGCCGGTGGCCATTCTGGAAAGGAAGAAGAAAGTATTTGCACAACAAGGAGATACCATTGGTGAAGGTGTAGTGGGAGCATCGTAGAGGATCCAAGTAGACGTGGGAGCTGGAGGCCGAGATGCGGGAGCATTACCCGACATTATTTTCCTTGGCGGACTTCGAAGAGGAAGTCTAGCTCTAGTTTGGGAGAATTGTAACGCCCCAATCTTTAGGTAATTGAATTACGTAAGAACTTTCTTGATTTTAAGGTCTACTGGACGAGTTGGTAGTCCTACTCGTCGAGTAGCAGCGAATTGGCTCGCGTGTTTAGTAATCTACTCGACCAGTCCAAATAGGGACTCGACGAGTAGGAGCTGGCAGATGAAATCCTAAATCCCGGGGTTTTGGCACCCTATTTAAGGGTCACATATTCCCCATACCCACTCTCATTGCCTCTATTGGATCCAGAAACCCTAATTCGTGTTTACCCTCTTTTGTGTGTGCTTTTTACCTTGAAAGAAGATCCTTTGGATTTAATAGATTGGAGTTCAAGAAGTTGGAGATATTGGTTGTTTTAGATCCGGATTCTTCTTTTCATTGGCATCATTTTGAAGGTAACAAGTTGTTACCTTGATTGTCTTTTGATTAGAACCACTCATGGCTGGGTTTTGAGCCCTTTTTAGGGTTTTATGGTGATTCTCTGTGTTGGGTCAAGATATGGGGTTGCAAGCTCAGATCTGAGTTCCTTTAGCCTCCCTTTATCATAAAGTTCAGTAATTTCCAGGTTATGACCTATCCCATTGCCTTAAGCCACTCTTTTTTGCTTGTTTTGGGTCATATAATCTTGCATGAACGTAAAGTTTGCAACTTTACGTAATAATCATGCCTTAGAAGATTAGATATGCAGTTTGTAGCCTTTGCATGACTTAACAAGCTTCTGTATTGATGAAGGATTTAAGGTACTCGGCGAGTCGCATGGTCGACTCGGCTAGTCATTTGAAGATGGTCATGGACTCGATGAGTTGGATGAACAACTCCGCGAGTCTGATGAACATTGCCTTAGACTCAGCGAGCCTGTAGAGTGGCTAGGCGAGTCAGTTAGGGTTTTCCCGATCATTAGGTGCGTATAAACATGTCAAGTTGCATGTGGGAAACCTCAACGAGTGGTCTCATAGCTTCGATCACGAGGCTTAGGAACTCGACGAGTCACTCTGGTGACTCGGTGAGTGGGCGAGTATTAAAGAAACTCGGCGAGCAACTAAGGGTACTCGACGAGTTAAGGTCAACATGGACTGTTGACCTTGACTGATGACTTTGACTTTGACCATGAGTTGACCCGTTGACTTTTGAGGATAGTTTTGGAAAGATTAGAGATTTACGAGTATGTTTTGTAATAAATACAGGTAGTGGTGTTCGTGTCAGTGATCTGAGAGTTGGAGCTTATTCATGCGAGCCGGCATTGCAAGGTGAGTTATGCTCACTATACTCAAGGGTCTAAGGCACCAAGGTCAGCCCTTTGGAATGTATCTGGTTAGGTTATGCTAGTATGATCTGTTATATCGGTATCCTAGAGGGTGGGATAATGTTATATAATACGTATTATGACTTCATAGATCGGTATCCTGGTAGATAGGATGATATGATGAGCTATGCGGTATGATCTGTTAGATCTGTTTTGTCTGTATACTGTTATGTGATTATCTGTTATATATGCACATGTCTGTTTGGTGGTTGAGGTTTATCTGTTTCGTATGGAGGCCAATAGACCTAGGCATTCCAACCTATTGGTTGAGGGCCTAGGGTATTCCATTCCAAGGATGATTGGACCCATAGTGTGTTGGCATTCCAACCTACTGGTTGAGGGCCTGGGGAATTACAACCCGATGGTTGACTGTACCCATTATATAATGCGTTTATGATAATTTGTATCTTTGTGAGTATGGGTATTTTAGGGGAACTCACTAAGCTTTCGGGCATACAATTTCATTTTATTGTTTCAGGTATATCAGGGGATCGAGGCAAGGCAAGGGTGTAATCGTACCGCTCCTCACATTTTGATATGTATTCTGGGAAAACTCTGATAGAGACTATTTTGGAAACAGACTTGTAGTAACTATTGGTTTTTAAATGTTTTTGGAATGTTTAAATTTGGCTAAAATTTTATGGGTGTTATAGCGACACAAAAGATCGGGTAGCTCCCGAATCAAATAGTACCAAATCTGATATACCATTCACTAAGAACGATCCTATAACAAAACACATAAACATAAGTAATAATCAATATAAATAAAAAGATAAGGAGAAGATACATACCCGTCACCATGTCGAGAGATACATGTTCCTCCTCTACTGTCAACATGAAGGACCTGCTCTTCGCCATAGGTGCCTCGAACCGGCCCTAACGGCCATATATAATCATTAGTGTAGCAGGAGCAGACATGCCCTGCTGCTGCTAAACTCGAGCACTGGGACCACTTGCATCCCCTCAGATTGTACAGAAAGCAAATCAGATCTGATACTGTCGTGGTGGTGGTAGTAGCTTTACAATCTCTTCTCACATGACCAGTTCGTCCACACTTAAAGTAGCTCGAACTCCCCGCCTTGCACATCTCCTCGTGCAACTTGTTGCACTTGCTATAACGGCTACGACCTTGCTGGCTCCAAGGTTGTTAATTTGGTACCTTGGGCTTCTTGCCCATGTTCCCTGCCTGAACTCCCTCTGGTTTCCTGTTCATCTCCATCTCTAAATCCAACTCTCTCTCTCTCTCTCTCTCGTTCTCTTTCTCTCTCTCTCTCTCTCTCACACTCACTCACTGACTCACTCACTCACTCACAGACTCACTCACTCACTCACACACACACTCTCTCTCTCTCTCTCTCTCTCTCTCGCGTGCGCGCGCACACGCGCTCCCTAGAAATCATGTCTCCCAGCGTCTTGCAGCTGGATCGGCTCACAAACTAGCTGATATCACTTCACAACATCTCATTATATCAGGCCTTCTTCATCTCCTCATCCGCCACGTACTACAGAACAAGAAGAGCGTTCTCCTTAAACATAATAGTGATCTCAGTCACCGTCTCAGTCATCTGCTGGAGATCCTAGAACTCCCAACATGATGTTGCACCTCTATCACAGGTTCAAACTCAACTCTGAACCTAGCCGAGAAGTTTCTCCAGGTCATAGTGTAATGGTCAACATCACCCACAGCATGCCCAACCTCCTCCTACTAGTGGTGTGCCCTGTCCTTTAGGAGACAAGAAGCAAGTCGGACCTTGTCCCCGTCGGGACATCTGCTGTTACGGAAAGCGTTGGCAATATCAGCCAACCATGAGGTGTTAGCAATGGGTCCCCAGGTCCCATGATATTCGGGAGCTCCACAAGCTTTGAACTCCATAAACATCAGTGTACACGAATCCATCATGGCCGCCACCTTGTTGCGAAATGCACTCAATCTCTCATCCAAAAGCTCCAAGATACCCTCCTTGATCGTATCAAAGATCACATGAGTCTAGTCCAGAATACTGCGCATGATCTCAAATGAGATGAACTCCCTCATCTTGTCATCTAGTTGCCCGGCTCCATAATCCGAGCCCGATCCCTCACCGGCACCTGAACTGCCGACTGGTCTAGTCCTTAGTGTCATCATACTGAAAAACACACCATAACAAACATCAGAATACTCATCATATCTCGAGGGATCACCTCAACTATAAGTTCCCTAGATTCATCTCATCCTTCCTTGATTCAAGTACGGATCCTCTGCTTTCAGTAGTACGGGCCCATAGTACCTTCCATATCTATCCGTACATTCCTCAACAACATTGAATTCACCAAGTCCCTTATACTACTACTGCTTCACACGCCAATCTCATCCTAGGCTTGCCCTAGGGTAATCACCATCCCACTCTCCGCCCTCAGCTACATAAGAAGTCCCGACTATCTCCCCCTAACTATCTCATGAATACCATTACATACCACGAAGACTAGATAATTCTTCGAATGAGAGGTCATATCCTATAACGGTTAGACTCAAACAAGAGTTGTGAAATAAGGCTAAACCTAACCTTCTAAAATTATTTAGTCCTCACAATATGTAACTTAAAATATTCGTTTACTAGTTAGTTAGAGATAACTAGAACTCCTAAAATCACAAAGCAAGCGGCATGTGAGCATTGAGTAAACATAATCAAATATATCCTAATTAGGTCATCATATCACTGTCTAATCAGTACTATCATGCAGTTCATAAGGTCATACACATATAACAGGTACATAAGGCATCCTTCCTAGATCGTTAGACCTAATCTAGCATGCATTTCTCATAAACATATCATAACATAAGCATGTATGGGTAATTTGGGAGTACTTACTTGAGCTCGGATGATTACATGCACCACACCCTTTTCTCTTTTCAAAATTCTTTTCTCTTTTCAAAATTCTTTTCTCTTATCAAAATTCTTTTTATGAAAGTGATTCTCTTTTGAGAATTTTCATACCAAGTCCTCACTTTGAGTTCAGACACACCCGAGAGTAAGCCCGAATCCCTCAAAGCAAGTGACTGATACCAACTTGAAAAATCCCAAAAGTACGGTCCAAAATTTTCATTTTAAATCATTTATAAAAGCCATAAGTATCATTCATCATATAAAAATCATAACTTTTGTATCTCATAAATATCATAAACAACTGTCAATATAAAAAAATCATTTGTCAAAAGATCAGTGTAAATAATCACAGGCTAAAAGTTGTAGTGTGTGCCATGCAGTCATCCCGAGCTGTTCCAATTACTAGCGGAAGTACCTGAAACCAAAATAGAAAACTGTAAGCACGAAGCTTAGTGATTCTCCCGAAACTACCACATACCATACACATAATCACATAATAACATACATTGGGTCATGCCCACTACATCGGGCCCCATCCAACATCAAACAAATCCGACATCGGGCCCCGCCCGACATCAGACGAATCCAACATCGGGCCCCGCCCGACATCAGACCGAAGTCCGGTATACATATTACATGTCAACAAGCATATAACATAAACACATAACGTAAACATATAAACATTACTCGGGCTTGCCCCGACATCGGACCAAATCCCAAAACATATAACACATAACATATAAACTAAACATTCCTCAGGCTTGCCCCGACATCAAACCGAAGCCCGGAACATTTAAAAATACACGTACATGAATCACAAAGACATCAAGCATACAAACATTCATCGGGCTTTCCCCAGCATCAGACCAAAGTCCGAAAACATAAAACCTACATCGAGATAACCCCGTTATCGGACCTTAGTCCGACATATGCTAACATACATAAATGGGCTGGCATTGGTGTCTTCGACCTGTTCCTACTGGAGGAAAACTCACCTCACAAAGCTCGCTGTTAAATCTGTCGGTAAGGAAATCTCTATCGGCTACTTTCGCGACTCCCCAGCTAACATCATCACAATAACACTTAATTAATATCCAAAACCTTTCTTAGGGTAAAATGACTACTTTACCCCTGGTCAAGTCAACATTCTAGTCAAAATCAACGTTCTGTTCAAAGACAAAATTATGGTCAAAGTCAACGTTCTAAGTTGACTCAACTCACCGAGTTAGCCCATCAACTCGCTGAGTTCTATAAATCAGGAACCTTGAAATCATGATCCAACTCGTCGAGTTCCTCTATGGAGTCGACGAGTTCCTCAGTCTGTTTCAGCTAATTTAATGGATTAATCCCCTACTCTTTAGATCTAAGTTTCATGTTTCCTATATTTACTGAAAAAATGTCCTTCTAAGGGTAAAGTTTCCAACTTTACCCGTTAATACCTTTACTTAATGGGTTTAGCTCAAACCCTAACTCCTTAGGACATAGATCTTGGTTCACAAGCCATCCATACTCCAAACTAAAGCATACAAGCAGAGATCTAGACCCTAAATACTCCATGAACACTTAAGGCTTCCACCTTTGACTCCATGCATGGCCTTTTGGAGCTTAAAAGTCCAAAATGAGATCCAATGGCTTACATAGGGCTTCAATGGTCATAAAGTTTGCACCTTTATGCCATGAAATCACTCCATGATTCAAGATCTGATGGTTCACTCACTTGGGACATCCAAATCCCAAAGGTCAAGCTTCTTGGACCAAAAACCTAATAAGATGATGATAAAGAGATCTAAGAAGATACTAGGCAAGTTTAAGACTTGCTTACCAGAAAATGATGAGGAAGAAACGAAGTCTCTGGATCTACTATCTTCTGCTTGAATCTCCAAGCTCCTCCTTCCTTCACAAGCTTCAAAACACACAAAGTTTCACTCACAAATAGCTCATAAGCTCACAATTGCATTAGGGTTGTTGAATCTAGGGTTTGGGACTTAGAGGCTGGAAATAAGGCCAACTAGTGGGGATTAGGATGCTTAAATAGGGTGCAAAACCCCAAAATTAGGATTTCATCCTGGCATCCCTACTCATCAAGTTGGGGCTCTCAACTCGTCGAGTAGGTTACTTAAAATCCCACGTTTCCTTTGATCTCTACACGACGAGTTCAGGGCTCCCAACTCGTCGAGTTGTTCTACAAAAATGAATAAATTATATTTTAAATGTGTACTAGGAACCAGACATTACACTTTGAAGGAATTTGATTTCACTTGGTACATTGGCGAGGGAAGCATTGAAGTGTTCTGGAAAAGGTGACTGGGTAAGAGTCACAATGGTTTTGTTGTAGTTATGAAGGGAAAGATGAATCCTCATGAGATTTATATATTTTAAGGATCTACGGTTAAAGGAATAATGATTGTATCCTAATCCTTGGATCAGTATGATGATGAAGAAAAATTGTGGCAACATAAGATGGGACATAAAAGCGAGAAGGGGTAGTTTGGTAGACATGCAACTAGAAATGCTAAACCTAGTGAAGCATGTATTCAAGAGATACAAAAAATGGTAAATTTCAATTTGGTTCAGTACTCAAGGAGATTCTCGAGTGTGTTCACTCAGATCTATGGGGCTGCTTTCATGTGAATTCTCATAGTGGATTTCAATACTTTGTCACTTTTATTGGTGATTACTCAAGGAAGACCTGAGTGTACTTTCTAAAGAAAATGAAGAATATGAAGTGTTAAGATGGTTCAAGGAGTGGAAGGTAAAAGTTGAGAAATAGAACGAGAACCATGTCCAGTCACTTACAACAGAAAATGGGTTGGAGTTTTGCAAGCCTTCATTTGTCAACTTCTACAAAACATAAGGTACAATGAGGCGTGACATTGTACGGATAACACCACAATAAAGCGAAGTAGCACAACAATTGCACCAAACAGTAGTGGATCATGCTCAGTGCATGCAATTATTTGCTGATTTCTTAGAGCAATTCTAGGTTGAAGCAATCAACACTACTTTTTATTTTGTGAATAGATCTCCATCACCTACAGTTGATTGTAAGAGACCTTAATAGGTGTGTTCTGGGAAACCATCTGAGATTTATGGTTTACGAATGTATAGATACCCTACTTACGCATGTATGAATGATGGTAAACAGGAGTCCAGGGCAACAAAGTGCATATTTCTAGGATATACATCTGGAGGGGAAGGTCATTGTCCGTGGTGTATAGAATAAAGAAATTCTGTAAAATTCGTTATTAGCAAAGATATAAACATTAAACTTGTTATGTGTAACCAGAGAGTAGGTGGTACAAGTGTCGTGGGGAACGAATAGGGTACTACCCTTAAGATGGAGGTTATAATAGAATCCCCACACAGTTTTGTGATGAATGAGAAACAACAAGGTAGCATGGAACAACATAGATGTGAGGAATCCCTTGAACAACCCACGAAAGAAGTTTCTAGTGGTGTTGATGCCAAAAAGACAAATTGATGAAACTTTTGGAGAATAAACTTGTGATGAACGATTTAGGAGCTAAAAAGAAGATAACAAGGATGGAGATTCAGATTGATAGAAGAGCATGATGGTTATACATTTCTCACTACATTGAGAAATTCGTGTGGTCATTCTATCGTGATTAGTCCAAACATGTTGATACCTCTTTGGTGGTTCAAGACAATCAGGGGAAATCTCATTTGGAAGTGCTCAAGTGGATCTTACGACACTTAAAAGGAACGCTTGACATATGTATGCTGTATGGTACTAATGCATGACATACGTACTTAGTTGGATTTATAGACTCGGACAATGAAAGTGATCTATAGACGAGAATATCTGATTGGTCTCGTTCAAAGTTTTCTTTTGGAGTTGGAGAAACCAATCATGTTCTATGAAATGTTATGCATTACAAATTCTGGTGCCAAGGATAATCCGAAAGACGTAGTGACAAGGTCATTTCTCATAGAGAATTTCATGGTTTGCTTGGACTTCGTTAATGTTCGTAGGAGGTAAAGCCCATTCGGGGCTTAATGGTAAGAAGGGAGAAGATGTTCAAGTTTGAGGTGGAGTTCAGAGGATGCTTAAGTCAATCTGGAGATTGTTAAATGTGACTTTAGCATTTGGAGCATTCCCATGGAGAATTTGAGTTCAATGGAGCACGCAGAACTTAATGGATCCCTGGGGTTCACAGAGCATGTATCAAAGGAGCAAATCATCTAATAAAATAGTAGATCAAGTGTCAAAGGAACGGATCGTCAAAAAGGGGGTATGGAGCATCTGAAAGAGGATCAGAGCTCTTGGGAGTGGAATAGAGCAACTTGATGCATAGTTGTGCCATTTGGTTAGGTGTTGGGGCGTTGATGAAGATGGAAAGATCAAAGAGTATGATATTCTCTACACTTATCCACCACCAAAAGTAAGGTACAAATAAATGTTTGTTTCATTTTTTAATACTTTGTTCTTTAAGCACTTAACCGCTTAACAAATATAAGCACTAAAGGAAGAAAGAAAAGAAGCACCAAATCTAAACAACTAACTTCAAAAAGTAGAGAGTGAGAGATGGAGAAGAAGTTATATGGAGAATTACAAGACCAGAAACCTAGCAACTTTCACACATAACACTTTCTTATATATTCCATGCATGCTAAAAGGCTGCACCTTATTTTAGTCTAGTGTAATACTTAAAAAGGGAGGAATGGGATAGAAAACATGGAAGTTAAGAAACAACCTCCATACCCTCTTAAAAGTTATGGCTAAATGGTCAAAAGAAAAGGACAAAAGTTAGGCTAGTTTGTTTAACTAAGCCAACTAATTAGTTAACTGATGGTTTACCAAATTGTACAAAACATTTGTACATAACTTATTAATCATGCCATACGAAGTAATAACTAAGTTGTCTTAATTTTTTTTCATGAAACAATCTTGTTATCCAATCAAATACAAGAGTTGAATTTATTTATTACTAATCAAATACTCAATAAATATTCAACAAGTACCAACTTGATTAAGGTGTGACCATATAGATCATATGTTGTTAACAATATCGCTCAATAATGATTCTTCAGCGTATAGATCCAATACGATGTAGGTTACCTTGACGGAATGATGTAAGTATTGTGTCTTAGGTGCTTTTGGTTTTTACTTGTTATCTGCATTATTTCCTAATAGAGGGGTTGATGGCGGAGTGACAACAAGCAGAGAGCCTATAGACCCGTGTTGATGATGAAATGTCGAGTAGGCCATACATCTAAATACACATAATATTGGTAAATCTACGACATGTCATGAGCCAATTGGTGAATTTGCGAAAGGTCGTAAGCCATTATTTCTATATTTATTGTGATATATGGTATTTTTAGGAAACTGACAAAGCTTTATACTTATCCAATTGATTACATATTATTTAAGGTACCTTTCGGATTGTGAGGAGGCAAATGCTCGACTATACACACTCATTATGTTTTCCACATTATTTAATAATACTCCAATTTAATTTAAATACTACTAATAAAAATGAAAATTTTATCATGAAAAAAACCGGGGATGTTACATTACCTTTCATATATTGATAATTTTAGAGGTTTAACATGTTTCATACCTAGATAGAAAATGAATTGTAAGAATTTACATAATAGGTCCTTATGTAACATTAATTTACAAGAATGATGCATATGTTAAAAAAATCACATAAATGCCCCTTCCATCTAACAAATTTATAAAAGTGAGGTTTGTCCTTACATAGAAAGTAGTATATGAAAAGGATACCTGTAATTTACAAAGTAGGTTCATATGTAATTTTTTTTTATAGAGAAGTTTCATGTACAAATTTCTTTTTTTCCAGAAAATGTTCATATGTTTAACAGTTTTGTATATTGGTAGGTTTCTATATATTAAAAATAAATCAGTAAATCAACCCATATAATTTACAGAAAATATCCGTTAGCATATATTTTTTTTTGTAGGAGCCAAACATATGTTTAAAAAAATTACAAGAGTTGTCTGCTTACTATAAATTTACAGATTAACACTCCTCTCCTGCAAAACGAAAATAATATCACCCTAATAGTAAAGGACCTTATTATTACAAAGCAAAATGGGAACAACCCCATATTTGCAAAAAAACTCCTTCTCAAGGTATTATGGAAATTTCAAGAGATATATCAAAAGCACGCAAGTTCATATTTTTATCTCTTTGTGTCTGTATCACTGTTATATCATATTTTTATCCCTTTGTGTCTGTCATATTTTTATTCCTTTGCGTCTGTCTCACTGTTATATTAAATTTTGCTGATGTTATAGTGGTAGTTGATTGTTAGAAGTTAGTTATAGTTAGTAATTTGTCATGTATGTTAGGGATCTAGAAAGGCACAGGCTAAGCTTGCATAGATGTATTGTTCTTCTTTACTTGGCAATTTAGTGAAAGATGTACGTTTTCATCGTTGTTCACTTCATTTATCAATTTCGAGGGCTCATCTACGATGAAATGAGTTCCATGTATACGATCATCTGTATGAAACATGTAAACATGTAATATTGTGGATTTGTGCTCATAAGGGAGATGTTAATCTTATCTATTACTCTTACAGTCTTAATATGAATATATGTATAATAATTTTCTTTGGAAGTAAAGTCATGTTTTTTTAAGCTAAGGGATTGTAAATGTTCTTTAATGGATAGAGTCAAAGCTTGATTCTAATACAATAAGGAAACACCAGCAATACAACATTGCGCATATACACTGGCGTCTGCAAATACAACTCAGTAATTACATGCATTATTTATTTTTATGGCAGGCAGATAGATGTTGCCTATTGAAACAAAATTGTCATTGCATTGGTAATAAGCCTAATTAATCAACAGTAATACCATATATGCGATCATACACTTATTGCCAAATATGAATGGAATCTTTTTTAGGGTTCCTAGAAGTCATTAAAGCTATGGTGTGACCGACATGCATCTGAGTTAATATATAAATTAATTAAATATGTATGGTATACCTTTTCCAGGGGCAGGGGTACAGGATGAATTCACACATCCCAATATTCTGTCTTAACTTTGTGTTGAAGTTATCCTTTTCCACTAAATATTCCTTTCAAAGCTCTTGTTCTTATTAGATTCCCTTAACTTCTACAAACAAAAAAGAAAATGTACACAATAGGAAAGTTAAGATAAATTTAATTTAACACTGTCACAAACAATATAAACACACACACACAAATACACTTAGATAGTCATCAACACATTATGTTTGAAGCAAGTCTCTCCAAAAAGGTTTGAAAACTATAGAAATACCAATTTAAACTTAAGCATTTGCCATCAAAGAATCATAAAGCTAAGGTTTTTTTTTTTTTTTTTTTTTTTTTTTTTTTTTTTTTTTTTTATCACGGATCCTGCATGTCTGTTATTGAACTCGGTTATTAAAATCTTCATCATAAGCGCAATCTTGAAGTAACACCCCTTGCCGAATAAGTGATCTTTGATAATCGCATGAGTTCAAAACATCACTAGTAGTCGTACCACTAATTAAGGAACTCATCTCGCCCCAATCCATACTATGTCCACATGTAACAACGCTGCTGCTTCCGCTTGCATTTAAATCACACAATTCACTGTATAGAAACTCCAACCCATTGAATTTTTGTGGGTTTGTACTATAACACATCTCCTCAACCACCGATGGGAAAGTAACATTTTGCCCCTGCAGTATAGGCAAGATATTGTATTGGCTATTTAGCAACATTGAAGAAGACGAAACAGGAGAACTACTTGCAAGTAAGTTCTGATTGTCTTGTGATGACGTCTGAAGATCAGTTGAATTGTCAATGGGAAAGTCAGAGACCATGTTGGTGGATTGACTTCCATTATCATCAGAAGAAAATCTTCCTCCAAGCTTGAGGAGTAGTTTCCGTATGGAAGCATGATCATCGACAAAACACGGTTCTTGATTAGAGTAGGGCACAGGTGGCATCACCGGCAACTCTGGCCAATAAGGATCTTGGGAATTGTTGGTGTCGTTGCTTCTGACAACTATGGATGATGGAATATGTGATGGCGACCTTCGTTTCTTCATTAGTAACTCTCCCTTTCTACGATATACTTGTTCCTTTCGCTGCTTACCCAAGAGTTGCTTCTTCAGCCTTGTATTCCAGTAGTTCTTTATATCGTTATCAGTTCGTCCGGGCAATTGTGCTGCAATTATAGACCACCTGCTCATGCAAAAAAAAAAAAATGATATGAATTCAAATCGTACGGAAAAAATATGAAGTTTTTCGAAATTAAAACCTACAAGATGTTTCTTCTAATAAGCGCTTAACTAATGTCTAATTACCTGCTCCCTATGCTAACATAGAGGCTACAAATTATGCGATCCTCTTCTTCTGAGAAACCTCCATGCTTGATATTTGGCCGGAGGTAATTTAACCACCGGAGGCGACAACTCTTCCCACATCTTTTGAGCCCTAGTTATAGGTTCATCGACAATTGATTAACATGGTTACATAGAGTTCCTCATAAGTAAACCAACAATCGAAAAGAAAACTAGGCTCATATATTTACAGTCAAATTATTTGTCAGACTTTCTAATCTTGATCATGAGAAAATAAACAGAATACCAATAAAAGTGTTATCATTGACATGAACATAAGTTACCGATTTTCTGAGGCAAAGCAATCCAGTTACCACCAGTGCCATGTTCTTCGATATATGTTTTAAGCTTAGCATCTTCTTCAGGAGCCCATGGACCTTTCTTTACATTGTCTTTGTCACAGCAAGGTGCTCGCCCCATATTCTTCTCGCTACCAGTTGCAGTTAATCGAAAGTATGGATGTCGCTATCTTTCTTTCCTAGTTTTGATGCAAAACCGGAAAAATGATTATAGAAACTAGATTATAGTGAAGGAAAGAGATCTGGGAAAAGGAAAGGAATAAACATATCTCCTTGAGCAGCCATAAAATGTATTAAAAAAAAAAAACTGTATTTTTATATAGGGTGTGGTGTAAAGATTAGAGTAATTAAATGCCAGAATAGGGAATAGGTTTTTTTCTGCTTGTCTTTCATTGTAAAGAATCATTGTTAATACCTCAGGGCTGTTCATTTTGGAACTTTCCATCTTAAAAAATATGTATAAATTCGCTATCTATTGACAGTAAATTCTTACAATGTTCAATCACATATTTGTGACACATTATTTTATGTATAAATGACATTTTATGAGCAAAGTTATCTTTAAGGGATTTTTTTATTAAAATAATTTCTAACATGCATAATTAAATATTATAATTAAAACTTTGTTACGTTAAATTAATACTATTCATTCCGTTTGCCTTTGAATTCAGACTAACCAGTTATAACCATTCAGGTTGTTTAAGTGATGATAATTGAGTTTTAGGGTTTGTGTTAGAATCAAATAACCATTGCTATTTGGTTTGCATAGACATGGGAGGATTACCATTTGTTGATTTAAGATAAAAGTAGAATCACAACATTGTCAAATGGTTGAAACGTCCTCTTGCCAACTCAAATCTATAAAGAATGGTATAAAAGCTTGCTATAATACCACTTCTGGGTGTTTCTTTTAGCTTTTTACAGTCTAAAATTCCTTTTTTGAAAAAAAATAAATAAAAAAATAAAAAACAAAAGATGTTTGGAAAAACAATTTTAAAAGGTGTTTTTTTTTTGAGTTTTTATACAAGAAAAATGAACTTTTTGGAAAAAGTTAGGAAATTCTGATTTTTTATAACTTTTTCAAAAATGATTTTTGGGTTTTCAAAAGTTAAATCAAACACCCCTTAATGTTTGAAGTAGCTAGTGTAAAAACCAGAAAAAAAAAATTGTGAAAGCAATAAAAAGAAGACATGTAATAATTCTTAAAGATAATTATCCCCCACTATTGTTGTCCCACAACAAGAGGATGCAAGGAACAATCCCATAATCCCTCTCATAAAATAATGTTTTGTAATAATCTTCAAGACATGAAGAATTATGAACAAACCATGGTAAAACACCTATATTTAATTATTGCCGAAATTTCCAATAATCACCACCTGTCAAAGCTGCCTTCCCTTGAAAATAATAACTTAAAAGCCTTTATTTTTACAACAAAAAGTTTATTTCACTACTAGAAAAGTGAGGATCTTCGGACCCCCAAATCCATCGGTATTCCATCGGTGATGACTTTTATTGAGAGATTTCCGAATGACTTTAGGTCGTTAGGTTATAACTAACGGATTGCAGACGGATATACCAATGATTAAATTTGTCACTAATTTACCGACATAATACTGACGGTGTAAGTTCCCGACAGACCATTGTTTCACTTTGTTTGACTAAGGTACCGACGGATTACCAAAATACTGTTTTACAAGCGACCAACTAAGAATTAGTGCGCCTATTTTAATTTTGTTTGACCAGATTGCTGACGACATATTTACTGACCCTATTTTCGTTGCTAATCTTTCAGTATTTTTTAATTATTTGAAAATATATATGAATATTTAAATATATATATATATATATATATATATATATATATATATATATATATAAATTCTAGGATTTTTCTATCGATATACAAAATAATAATAATAATAATAATAATAATAATAATAATAATAATAATAAATACTAAAAAGTTGATAATAACAATGTACTTTAGTCCCTTTAGTTTATTATAGCAATTCATTTAACTTTTAAACCATAAAAATAATGTAGTATAATTTATCATAAGAACATAATAACAGTGTAGTTTAGTTAATAATATAACAATTTAATTATGTTTTAAACAACAATAACAATGAATTTTTGTTTATTATCAATTTAATCGATAATAATAACATCCTTGCTTTACTTTTGAACCATATTAGCAATGTACTTTTCTTTATTATTAATTTAGTCCATAATAACAGCATACCACCTATGTTTTTAAACTATAATAGTAATATGCTTTTGTTTAAATTCAGTTTTATCCATAATAATAATAATATATTACTTAACGCTTTAAAGTATAACAGGAATGTATTTTTATTTATTCTTAGTACATGTTATTAATTTTATTCCTAATAATAAGATACCACTTAACTTTTAAACCATAACAAATGTAACATTCTATTTTTTTGAACTAAAAAGGAAATATATTTAAAATTATTTATAGAAGGAAACGTCTATGATATCATTTCATTAAGACTTTCAAAACAAAACATCAGAATTCACTAAAATTGTTCCATAAAAAATGTAGGAGCCTAAAATCTAGATTACGTCATCATGTGAACTTAATGAACATACAAAAACTATACATTCCATTACATAGAATAAGGCATACAATTCATACATATGTGAACTATATTTTCCAACTATAATCTTACATCAAATTGAGACTGTTATAGTACCAACTACAATCTTACATTTAATTGAGAATTCTATAGACCTAACTATAGTCTTACATTAACTTAAGAATTATATAGACTCGACTATAGTATTATATTAAATTCATAATGTTACAGATCCAACTACAGTCTTATATCAAGCTTTCGAGGAATTTACTTCATTCATACAAGTAAACGCATACACACATAAACACATTATATCACATATATAAAATTGAAACTCACCTCATCTGAAGACTAACTAAATTCTCTATTGGGATATGGAATAGGATGTAGCCACACTCTGATCAACCTATACAAGATTTTAATAATCACTACTTGCTTCATATACATAAAACTTACTTAATTATACTTATAGAATACTTATTTTAGTTATACTTTCGATATAGTTAGTTGTTCATGGACTGATTTACCCTTCTAATACGCAATCATTATACAAATTTATTATTTATTACTATATAATACTCTCTTAGCTTTCCCTAGAAATAAAGTACACACTAAAACAATTTTTCTACATTCTCATACAAAGTTACAAGTTAATTACCAAAACTACTTTATGTTGTGGACCAGAAAGATAACAAATTTCACCTCATAAAGAATGAAAGTCATTTATTGATGGAAATATGTGGTCAATTAAACACCGACATTCAACTATAACCCCTGGTCTCATGCCAATTGGAATTTATGTAATTAATTTTGCATTTTAAAAGATAATTATTGCAAAGTGAAACTCTCACCTAACTAGGGGTTGGAATCTATATATTATCGAATTTTTTGAAGATATTCCATAGCGAAGTCTTATGAGCTTAATGTCAAATGTAGTCATGTTGTCTATATTGAAGTTTACGTAACATTGATAGATCTATGAATTTCTAGGAGCATTTGTATTTTGTATACTTAATGTTGAAGTCTCCTAGTATATTTTGTGTCACACCCCGAAAACCGAAGGCGGAAACATTTCCGGGGTTGACTCCACGTTGAGTATCAAATCCAATGCACATAGTAAGTAAAGTAAAACAACCATTACATTATATAGGAAAAGTTTTACAATTGTTTCAAAAGTAAAGTTTGTACAGTTGTGATACATTGCATATATATATAAACAAAATGGAACGGGTCTTCTAGGTACTCCGTCTTCAAGCAAAAAGGATCTTCGGGTACCTGTTTTAATGCTGACCTAAGAACACAAGTGGTTTGAAAATCAGCATAACGTTGGTGAGTTCATAAGCGGTTTTGTTTGTGAAAATGTTCAAGTTTCCTTTCTGTTTCCGAAATGTTATACATACCAAGAAAATCCCATATTTTCTTAAAAAGGTTTGTTATTGTTTGTTAACATGTAAAGTAGAATTGTATATTGAAAAACATGTTTTCTCTTGTAAAGATGTATAGTTAAGTTATCTAGATTGACATACTGTCACACCCCCGAACCAGACGGCGGAAACGCCCGGGGGCTGTCGTGACTCAATTGAATACCATCAAAACGAATATACATGAAACATAACATTATACATCACCAACATTTGGAATAATACAACTGGTAGCGTTTACATCCATTACATTGTTCCAAAACATTACATTCTCAAAAATAACTGTTCGATACTAAATTAAACCAAAGCAAAACGTCATAGAGTACAATTCATCCTTCACTTTATCTGTTACCTGAGAATACAAGTATTTTGAAAAACGTCAACATATGAAATGTTGGTGAGTTCATAAGTAATGTTTGAAATCCAATGTTTGTAATGTGTTGAAAAACCACCAGAAAATCCGATATTTTCTGAAAATAGTATAGTCAAAAAGGTGTGAAGATCCATAGGTATGCTTGTTTGTTTCTATACTTGTAAAAATTGTTCATTTAAAATTGTGTGCATTCCGAATCCGTATGTATTGAAATACCCTAGGAAAACCCGATGTTTTCCTAATTCTTTGAATTACATGAATGTACATTGAAACAATTGCAACGCGTGAAATTATCAGTACCAGGCGACGTTGAATTACATGAATGTACATTGAAACAATTGCAACCCGATGTTTTCCTAATTCTTTAACAACGACTTTTGGTGTTGTAATGTATTGTATTTCGTCGATAGTCGTGGTACCATCATTTGGTCAAATTGCATGTATTGAATTATCCTTGAAAATTTTCTGTTTTCAGCCCCTCCTTGTTTGTAAAAATTTACTTTTTCAACCCTTTATTTAAATACTTTCCGGTTTGGTCCTTAAATCAATTTTCTTGACATTTTAATACCAAAAATTATTGAAATAAATATTTTCCAGCATATTTTTCCTAGAAAACAGCTTAAGTCCCTGAAATTTCAGTTTTCTCAGTTATAACCCTTATTTTTCGCAAGTTTGACAATTTTGGCCCAAATTGTAAAATTTTGCAACTTTAGTCCCTTTTAAATTTAAAAAGCATTTTAAACCTTTGAAAAGGACTTGGATCACTTATAGTCCACTGTTTTACAGAAAAACACAGTTTTGGCCCTCCAAAACAGAAAATTTCGCATAATGGGCCTCATTGGGCCGAAAATGTCATTTTTAGCCCATTAAGCTTGAAATTTATGTTTTTAATCCTCTAAATGAGTATATTTCCAGAAATTGTTTTATTGAAACTGTTTTGACACAGTTCATCCATCAGAATTCGTGATTTGTCAATTTGGGCCCTTAATTTTTGTATTTTTCACATTTTAGGTCCAAAAATTGTGTTTTTAGTCCAAAGAAATTATTACTAAACCACTTAGTTATTTTTCTAGAGACACTTAGTATGTAGAAATATAGTAGAGGCTAAAATCATTTAACATAAGGTAAATCTCGGTTCTGAGGAGTTTTATGGCTAAATCCAACATTATAACTCACAAAAGCACACATATAAGCATGGAAATCATACAAAGCATACAAAACACATATATATCTACACTTTCACTTGTATCCCCCCCCCCCCAAAAAAAAAAAAAACTCATAAAAACGGAAAATAGGGGGTATGAAGCTCACCTTGAGTTGTAGTTTCGGTTTTGAGGAGAGAAAAGAAGAAAATTTCGATCCTAGCAAGTCTCCTTGGTAGATCTCAAGTTTAGTGACTTCTAAGGTGCATGATCACAAGTTGGAATAGATTTAGAAGAGATTTTTGATGAAATGAAGTAGCTAGATCATGGATTAGTCATCAACTTACCTTAGATGATGTGTTTGTGGGAAAAACCTCCTTGAAAAGCTCTTGATTCTCGAAACTTTTGAAGAAGGAGGAAGGAGATGTCCTTCAAGACTTAGAGAGAATGAAATGGATTTTTGTGAGTGTGTGTGTGTTGTGTTCGGCCGAGAGCAAGAAGAGAGAGGAGAGGAGGTGACCTTTGGAGTGCTATGCATGGAGATATGGGATGAGTTGCATGGATATCCAAAAGGCAATAATGAAGTGGCAAGACAAAGTCAACTCTCATCTTATCCTTGGGTTTGGGCCTTGGGCCGAGATTTTTGGAAGGAAAAAGGGAAAATTTGGGCTTTAATGCCCACAAGCCCATGTGTATATTAAGTTGGGTGAGTTTTAACCCAAAAAAAAATTATAAAATGATCCTTACACTTTGTTGGGCTAGTTTAGGTTAATCATGGTTCAAAATTTTGAATTTATTTCATTCTAGGCCCAATATAGCCCAAAATGTTGAAACAAATAGATGTGGGTCCAATTAGAGCCCATTTAAGAGTTCTAAACCCAAGATAGTCAAATTGGAAGTTTATTGGTCCATTAGGCCCAATAAGGAAGTTCTAGTCCAAAATGGACCTAAATAAGAACTTCTAGGGTTTCCAATTGCTTGTTGACTATTTGTAATGCTTGTATGGTGTATTTGATTGAAATTTTGTTGTCGCAATCATAGGTGTTACACATGTTCTTAAGCTTTTGATTCACTTTAGCTTGAGTGTATAGTTTACAAGACACAAAATTTCCAGTTGTGACATCATCCCCCCGTTAGAGGGAATTTCGTCCCGAAATTCTGTTTGAAAGCTAGATTTGAGAATGCTAGAATTGGTGAGGATACTTTCGCTTCATTTGATCTTCGCGTTCCCAAGTGAATTCTGGCCCACGCTTTGCGTTCCACCGTACCTTCACGATCGGGATGCGGCTCTGTTTAGTACGCTTCACCTCCCTGTCCATGATTTCGATTGGTTCTTCGACGAACAGGAGATTCTCATTGATTTCGATTTCCTCAAGAGGAATGACAAGGGTTTCGTCTGATAGGCACTTCTTTAGGTTAGAGACATGAAACACGGGGTGTACACCGTTTAGCTCTGTGGGTAGTTGCAGTCTGTATGCTACTGGACCAATTCGAGCGACGATTTCGAAAGGTCCAATGTATCGTGGATTTAGTTTTCCCCGCTTCCCAAAATGAATGACTCCTTTCCAGGGCGAGACTTTTAAGTGTACTCGATCATCGACCTGAAATTCTAAGGGCTTTCGGTGTTTATCAGCGTAGCTCTTTTGTCGGTCACGCGATGCTTGCAATCGAGCTCTGATTTGAACGATCTTTTCCGTGGTTTCACGGATGATCTCCGGTCCCGTTAGTGCTTTGTCCGACATGTGTGTTTTTGCTAGCTGGGTGTCACCTACTTCAGCCCAACATAACGGTGATCTACATTTACGCCCGTACAGTGCTTCGAAAGGAGCCACCTTGATGCTCGAATGGTAACTATTGTTGTATGAGAACTCGATTAAGGGTAGGTGGGTATCCCAAGACTTTCCAAAGTCTATCACGCATGCGCAGAGCATATCTTCGAGCGTTTGGATGGTTCGCTCGCTTTGACCATCCGTTTGTGGATGATAAGCGGTGCTCATATCGAGGTTTGTTCCCATCACCTTATGAAGTGATTGCCAAAATCGGGACGTGAACCTACTGTCCCTATCCGAGATGATAGATGTTGGTATTCTGTGGAGTCTCACGATCTCTCGAATGTATAAACGTGTCAATCTCTCCATTTTGTACGATTCTTTAATTGGCAGGAAATGGGCAGATTTCGTCAGTCGGTCGATTATTACCCATATGGTGTCTAATCCATCTGACGTTTTGGGTAGCTGGGTCACGAAATCCATAGAAATCCCTTCCCATTTCCACTCAGGGATTGTCGGTTGCTGTAACAATCCTGAGGGTTTTTGGTATTCCACCTTTACTTTGGCGCACGTAAGGCACTTACTGACGTAGGTTGCGATTTCCGCCTTCATGTTAGGCCACCAATAGTGTTGTTTAATATCCAAATACATCTTATCGGAACCGGGACGAATGGAGTATCGCGTCTTGTGGGCTTCCTTCATGACAACATCTCTGAACCCTCCAAATTTAGGGACCCAAATACGGTTCATGAAATAGTATACTCCATTCTCCTTTGCCTCCAGGTTCTTTTCCATTCCGCGCAATGCTTCGCTTGCTCTATTTTCCATCTTCATGGCTTCTGACTGAGCTACTGCAATTTGAGTGGCCAGGTGCGATTGAATGGTTATCGAGAGAGTTTTCGTACAACGATTAGAGTACTCCTTCCGACTTAAGGCATCAGCTACCACGTTGGCCTTGCCTGGGTGGTACTTAATCTCACACTCATAATCGTTTAACAATTCAACCCATCTTCGTTGCCTCATGTTCAACTCTCTTTGGTTTAAGATGTGTTGGAGACTCTTGTGATCTGTGAAGACGGTGCACTTTGTACCGTAAAGGTAATGCCTCCAAATCTTTAGGGCAAAGACTACAGCTCCCAACTCTAGGTCATGGGTCGCGTAGTTTACTTCATGCGTTTTTAGTTGGCGGGATGCGTAGGCTATCACTCTCCCACGTTGCATGAGAATGCAACCTAAGCCCTGATTTGACGCGTTGCAGTAGACTACAAAATCTTCCGTTCCTTCAGGCAGAGATAGTACAGGTGCGCTACAGAGAGCTTGTTTCAAGGTTCGAAACGCAATCTCTTGTTTGTCTGTCCATTTGAATGGTACGCCCTTTTGCGTAAGCAAGGTAAGTGGCTTGGCGATCTTAGAGAAGTTTTGAATGAATCTCCTATAGTAGCCTGCTAATCCCAAGAATTGACGAATTTCTGTGGGCGTTGTCGGGATTGCCCATCCTTCTACAGCTTTGACCTTAGAGGGATCCACATGGATTCCATCTTGGCTGACTACATGACCTAGGAAGTTCACACTACGCATCCAGAACTCACACTTAGAGAGTTTGGCGTAAAGTTTTTCTGATCGCAGAGTTTCTAAGACTTGTCGAAGATGTTGGCCATGCTCTTCCTTGCTTCGAGAATAGACGAGGATGTCATCGATAAAAACAATGACAAAGTTGTCAAGGAACGGTTGGCAAATTCGATTCATTAGGTCCATAAATGCGGCAGGGGCATTCGTTAGACCAAAGGGCATTACGACAAATTCATAATGTCCGTAGCGAGTTCGGAAAGCGGTTTTTGGAATATCCTCTTCCCGGACTTTGAGTTGGTGGTATCCGGACCGTAGATCTATTTTAGAAAAATAACTAGCTCCTTGGAGCTTGTCAAATAGGTCATCGATTCGTGGGAGTGGGTAGCGGTTCTTGATTGTGAGTTTATTTAATTCTCTGTAATCGATGCACATTCTAAAAGATCCGTCATTCTTTTTGATGAAGAGCACCGGAGCTCCCCATGGCGAGTAACTAGGTCGAATAAATTCCTTGTCCAAAAGTTCGCTGAGTTGGCTGGCTAATTCCTGCATCTCGGCAGGAGCCAGCCGGTAGGGTGATTTAGCGAGAGGAGTTGCTCCTGGAATAAGGTCGATTCGAAACTCAACCTGTCTCTCTGGGGGTACTACCGGGAGATCTTCAGGAAACACGTCCGGAAATTCACATGCTACGGAAATGTCTCGAACGTTAATCTCCTCCTTGGTTTTATCCACCACGTGAGCCAGGAACGCCAGATTGTTCCTTCTTAGATATTTCTATGCCTTGATGCACGAAAAGAGGCGAAGGTTCATGCTAGATTTGTCTCCGAAAATTACTAGGGTTTCGTGATTTGGGAGACGAAGACGAACGGCCTTCTCATGGCACATAATTTTGGCATGGTGGGGGCTTAACCAGTCCATGCCGATGATCACATCGAAACTCCTAATTGACACTGGCATTAGATCTATTCGAAAGACGTGTTGATTAAGAGTTAGGGTACATCCGGTGTAGATTTCCCCAGTGGATTCGGTTTTCCCATTGGCCATTTCCACCGTATAGGTTTCATTTAGCTTTTGGGGCAGTTGTTTTAATAAATGCTTAAACTTATTGCTTACGAAGCTTCGCTCCGCTCCGGTGTCAAATAAGATGCATGCATAAGCGTGGTTTAAGGGAAACGTACCGGTAACACCAGAGGGGTCTTGAATGGCCTCACCCTGACCCATGGTCAACATCCTTCCTGTTCCTCCATTTCTTAAATTGTTGTTGTTAGGACAGTCTCGACGGATGTGTCCAGTCTTCCCACATCCGAAGCAGGTGTGGCTAGGCCCTGCGTTATTGCCGCTGGCATGGGTGTTGTTGTTGTTGCGATGGTTGTTGTTGTTGGTTCCCTGATTTTGGTTCTGGGGAGGGTAAGCCTTGTAGTACTTTGCAGTGTGTCCCTTTCGGTTGCAACTGGTGCACTGAAAATCCTTGCATTCTCCATAGTGATGGAAACTGCACTTGTTGCATTTGGGAAGATTACCGGAATAAGGTCTGGAAGCATTTGAAGTGGCTGAGGTTGGAGCATGTGGTGCGGCTGGAACCGGTGCGGTAACAGCATTAACCGCCACTGTCTGCTGCTTCTTGGAGGTGTCGGGGCCCTGGCGCCCCTTCCTCTTATTGTTCTTTCCCCTCTTGCCATCACTTTCCTTCGTCTTCTTAGTCTCCACTGGCTTCTCTCTCTTCTTGTTGTTATGGTCATACAACCTTTTTGCCAATCTTTTCGCACTGTCAAATGTTTCGGGGTTTGCAGCTATCACATTCCGTTGAATTGGTGATGTGAGTCCCCAGATGAATCGCTCAATCTTCTTTCCTTCCGAGGTGATCATACCCGGGCACAACAGAGATAGTTCGCTAAATCTCGATATGTAGGCATCGATATTCGCGTTCTGCACAGTGAGGTTCCATAGCTCTTGCTCCATCTTCTGTATTTTGCCTCGTTGGCAGTACTCAGCCATTAACATTTCTTTCATCTCTGTCCACGGCATAGAGTTGGCTACAGGGAGCGTCATGGATTCTACATGTCCGTTCCACTAGGTGAGCGCTTGATCCACAAAAGTGCAGGCCGCGAACTTCACCTTCATGTGCTCAGGGCAATCGCATATCTCGAATACCGACTCCACCTTTTTGATCCATCACTTCAGAGTGATCACCCCTCCAGTGCCATTAAAAGTTCGTGGTTTGGCGTTTGTGAAGTCCTTGTAGGTACATGTCTTGGGGGGTCCTTGATTCATTTCATTGTTCGAACTTCCGACTCCTTGCCCATTGACTCCTCCATTGTTCCCTTGATGAATTTGCGCAATCGCTGCAGTGACTGCTGCAGATACAGCTGCCTGGAAAGCGGCCGAGTCAACTTCAGGTGGGGTTGGTCCTGGGTTTCTGCGAGTAGGTCGGGGAGGCATCTTTCTGTCACAATACGGAAATATGTTGAGGGTATGTTGTTTCTGTGAGGTCGTGATCCTACTAACTAGGTGCATGGTACAAACTTAAACACTACTACCATTGACCAATCAATAATAATTTCTCAACACATAGCAATTTGCAATATCGTAATAAAACACGTAAGAATTTATTAATATTATCCGCATTTGATACATGAAAATTTGCTCGTAGGAGCATACATGAGTGATACTAGTTCGACAGCATAACGACTCTATGAGTAGTGTAGTCACTTAAACATAGAGTCGGAGTACATAGCATATTTCCTAACGACCTACTAAGATAAGTCTATCCCTAACCGCGATGAGCTGCGTCCTACTATAATGGTGAAATCATATGCCGAAGTGCTGAGCCAACAACTGAGCCATCTCAGTCATGTCTACAATGACCTCATCCATCTCAAGCTCTGCTTGCACGGCACGTGCTTCCATGGCGAAGAGTTGTTGCCGCAAGTCAGCAATCTCGGCTTCTGGGGAGCGATTTTCCCTTGCGGGATTCACTGGTGGGATGTGGTGATCCTGTTGCGCTTCGCTAACAGGAGATGCGACGTGATCTATGTCTGGGGCCTGATCCTCCCCCATGTCATCATCAGTCTCCTCAAACTCGTAGTCAGTGTCCATGTATTCGTCAGGTTCAACGCCGTGGACTCCCTCCTGATTCCCCTCTGGTTCGTCTTCGAGTATCCCGTGTGCTCCTAGGGCTTGGTGAAACTGAATGCCCTGATGCTCTCCCTCCATGAAGACTGGGAGAAAGTATACGAATAAGCTATCACTTTCCTATGACTCTACTGCTATTGCACAAGCTAAACAGGCGTTCTCTTTTTGGTGGTAGGGGTATAGTTTTAGAATCCCTAGAAATCCCGATCTCATCAGGACGTGTGTTAGTTTTACTTTGGAGAGAATGTATTTGATCAGGCTACATTCACTCCTTGGTATCACTAAGAACAGTCCCGAATCAACCGAGACACTAGTATTATTTTTGTTTGGTTCGTCGCTATGTTCCTATTCCTAGTGCAAGCAAGGGTGTTTTATTTACTTGTTTTGTTCAGAGTTATGTTAGTCCCTCTTTTTGGTTTATAGTTGCATATCCATGTGTGGCTAGATATGCTAGTTCACTATAAACAAAGCTCTGATACCAACCTGTCACACCCCCGAACCAGACGATGGAAACGTCCGGGGGTTGTCGTGACTCAATTGAATACCATCACAATGAATATACATGAAACATAACATTATACATCACCAACATTTGGAATGATACAACTGGTAGCGTTTACATCCATTACATTGTTCCAAAACATTACATTCTCAAAAATAACTGTTCGATACTAAATTAAACCACAGCAAAACGTCATAGAGTACAATTCATCCTTCACTTTATCTGTTACCTGAGAATACAAGTATTTTGAAAAACGTCAACATATGAAATGTTGGTGAGTTCATAAGTAATGTTTGAAATCCAATGTTTGTAATGTGTTGAAAAACCACCAGAAAATCCGATATTTTCTGAAAATAGTATAGTAAAAAAGGTGTGAAGATCCATAGGTATGCTTGTTTGTTTCTATACTTGTAAAAATTGTTCATTTAAAATTGTGTGCATTCCGAATCCGTATGTATTGAAATACCCTAGGAAAACCCGATGTTTTCCTAATTCTTTGAATTACATGAATGTACATTGAAACAATTTCAACGCGTGAAATTATTAGTACCAGGCGATGTTGGATTATTTTTGAGCATGATTATTTGCTACAAACACATGTTACACAAACGACTAGTCTATAGCAATACTAACGATCCCGTAGGCGTCATCCGTACTAATCACGTTATCCAACCGCCCTGACTACGTGTAGTCCCACACCCGAAGAGAACGAGGACACGAAGGCCTCGATGACTCCATTAGCCGGTTGGGGATAAAAAGGTACGAGGGGTCCTAGAACCGCCTCGCATGAAAAGGTAGACTCTACTGGCAATACCAAAGGACCCTTGGGGACCAATAGTATACAAGCCATTGAAAGTCCTTTTACGTTATGTCGGATCGGTAAAACCCAACACTTCGTAAGATAGAGGTCTTCGGGCCTTAAGATCAGGTCATTGGGCTAGCTAGGCTCAACAAACAAGATTTTACACTTTTGGGGCCCAATGATGGTGCGTAGACGTCTGTGCACACTCGCATGTATATTGAATTCCCAAACGTTATTAGTTATGAATCGTAATGTCGTAGTGTCATAGTGTCGTCGTGTTAGTAGTTTCGGATTTTTATTGGTTCGAGACCGAACCAATTCGTTTAACAACGACTTTTGGTGTTGTAGTGTATTGTATTTCGTCGATAGTCGTGGTATCATCATTTGGTCAAATTGCATGTATTGAATTAGCCTTGAAAATTTTCTGTTTTCAGCCCCTCCTTGTTTGTAAAAATTTACTTTTTCAACCCTTTATTTAAATACTTTCCGATTTGGTCCTTAAATCAATTTTCTTGACATTTTAATACCAAAAATTATTGAAATAAATATTTTCCAGCATATTTTTCCTAGAAAACAGATTAAGTCCCTGAAATTTCAGTTTTCTCGGTTATAACCCTTCTTTTTCGCAAGTTTGACAATTTTGGCCCAAATTGTAAAATTTTGCAACTTTAGTCCCTTTTAAATTTAAAAAGCATTTTAAACCTTTGAAAAGGACTTGGATCACTTAGAGTCCACTGTTTTACAGAAAAACACAGTTTTGGCCCTCCAAAACAGAAAATTTCGCATAATGGGCCTCATTGGGCCGAAAATGTCATTTTTAGCCCATTAAGCTTGAAATTTATGTTTTTAATCCTCTAAATGAGTATATTTCCAGAAACTGTTTTATTGAAACTGTTTTGACACAGTTCATCCATCAGAATTCGTGATTTGTCAATTTGGGCCCTTAATTTTTGTATTTTTCACATTTTAGGTCCAAAAATTGTGTTTTTAGTCCAAAGAAATTATTACTAAACCACTTAGCTATTTTTCTAGAGACACTTAGTATGTAGAAATATAGTAGAGGCTAAAATCATTTAACATAAGGTAAATCTCGGTTTTGAGGAGTTTTATGGCTAAATCCAACATTATAACTCACAAAAGCACACATATAACCATGGAAATCATACAAAGCATACAAAACACATATATATCTACACTTTCACTTGTATTCCCCCCCCCAAAAAAAAAAAAAAAACTCATAAAAACGGAAAATAGGGGGTATGAAGGTCACCTTGAGTTGTAGTTTCGGTTTTGAAGAGAGAAAAGAAGAAAATTTCGATCCTAGCAAGTCTCCTTGGTAGATCTCGAGTTTTGTGACTTCTAAGGTGCATGATCACAAGTTGGAATAGATTTAGAAGAGATTTTTGATGAAATGAAGTAGCTAGATCATGGATTAGTCATCAACTTACCTTAGATGATGTGTTTGTGGGAAAAACCTCCTTGAAAAGCTCTTGATTCTCGAAACTTTTGAAGAAGGAGGAAGGAGATGTCCTTCAAGACTTAGAGAGAATGAAATGGATTTTTGTGAGTGTGTGTGTGTTGTATTCAGCCGAGAGCAAGAAGAGAGAGGAGAGGAGGTGACCTTTGAAGTGCTATGCATGGAGATATGGGATGAGTTGCATGGATATCCAAAAGGAAATAATGAAGTGGCAAGACAAAGTCAACTCTCATCTTATCCTTGGGTTTGGGCCTTGGGCCGAGATTTTTGGAAGGAAAAAGGGAAAATTTGGGCTTTAATGCCCACAAGCCCATGTGTATATTAAGTTGGGTGAGTTTTAACCCAAAAAAAAATTGTAATATGATCCTTACACTTTGTTGGGCTAGTTTAGGTTAATCATGGTTCAAAATTTTGAATTTATTTCATTCTAGGCCCAATATAGCCCAAAATGTTGAAACAAATAGATGTGGGTCCAATTAAAGCCCATTTAAGAGTTTTAAACCCAAGATAGTCAAATTGGAAGTTTATTGGTCCATTAGGCCCAATAAGGAAGTTCTAGTCCAAAATGGACCTAAATAAGAACTTCTAGGGTTTCCAATTGCTTGTTGACTATTTGTAATGCTTGTATGGTGTTTTTGATTGAAATTTTGTTGTCGCAATCATAGGTGTTACACATGTTCTTAAGCTTTTGATTCACTTTAGCTTGAGTGTATAGTTTACAAGACACAAAATTTCCAGTTGTGACACATACTGTTCTGGTTATGTACCAATGTATTCCCAGGAAAGTCCCATACTTTCCTGATTTGTATGTTATCGATTGTAAAAGATGTAAAGTAAGGTTATCTGATTTGTTACCCTTTCTGGTTATGTAATGTTTTCCCCCAGGAAAGTCCGTACTTTCCTGAATGTTGGTTACCATGTGTAAATGATGTATTCTTATTAGACCTGGATATGTACAAGGTTTCCCAGGAAAGTCCCATACTTTCCTGAATGTTAGTTACTATATGTAAAAGATGTTTTTCCGAATACGTAGTTATGTTCAATGTTTCCCCAGGAAAGTCCCATACCTTCCTAAATGTTGGTTTTCAATGTGAAAGATGTATATTAGAGAACTGGTTGTCTTGTGAATTGTATAAGGTTGTTCATTATTACCATAAGTAAATATCTGTTATCCTAATTGCGAGTTCCATAACTTTACAATAGACTAGACCTGTGGCAATAAGTAGTCCACATACTTATAACTTTCGTCACCCTTGAACCATTTCGGTTCAGCTGTAGCTAGCAGCCAGGTATGGGTTAGTCAGCCCCGTATAGATCTATACACTCAAGTCACGCTCTCTAAATCCCAGAGATTTTGGTTACGGGTGTAGTCCTCCACTCGCGTATCTCTGTGGAGTGTTCGCCGAGGACGTGTCTCCAATCATACAGGATTAACAAATTTACTAGTAATAATATGATAGTCCTCCACTCGTGTATATATGTGGAGTGTTACCGAGGATAAAACAGAGTACATGTATTATGTTCGAATGTTCTAATGTCATGCTTTTAACTGATAAAATGCGGAAATCCATTTGTGAAATATATGTAAAACATAACAGTTTAAAACTCATTTCACAAATATATGTTACGTGATCTGCATGTTCAGACGGTTATCAGTTTTAGCAACCAGTGTTAAAAGCATATAAAATGTGAAATACACATATGAAAACATGTTTTTAAGTACATGTAATCCCTTGTACTTTGCTTGTGTTCCCCCTGAAAATAGTGAAAATAGTGAAAAAGGGTAGGGGTATGAACTCACCAAACTCGGGAATGCGACAGTTTCGGACACTAGATGTTGGTTCGGGGTTTGATTACTCATGATGTTCCTATGTAAAATGAAATAATGTCCATATATATTAAATTAGGGATACATTCACTAATTATATGGAACATTACACTCCGACGAGGTTAAACACCTCAAAATAAGCGTTTGGAGTGACCCGGGTGACATCTACGGACGTGTATTGGTACTAGGGACTTGGGACTTGAGTTTACTCCTCAAGAATAAACATTTAAGTGAGTTTACAGCCATAAAACACACACATAATTGAGTTTACGACAATAAACTCATGTTGGTGTCATTTTGAGGGTTTAATGGCTTGATTGGACTTGGGGATTGTTGGAATGACTTTCTAAAATGCCTTGGAATGGATTAAATGAAATTATACCACTTAGAACGGAGTTTACAGCCCTAAAATTGGAGTTTACGGCCGTAAACTCTACTATGGTCAAGGATAATTTATTTGAGGTATAAGGGACAATCACATGTGATTCTAGTTAATTTTCCAAGCCTTGTTATCAATTTTGGGCACCATATAACATACTTTTAGGAGTTTATGGCTCAGAAGCATGTTCTATGGCCGTAAACTCTCCTATGTTCTTGAATAATTAATTTTTGACACTTAAAACAATCACATGTGATTCTAGAAAATTTTCCAAGCGTTTGGGGTGAATTAGGGGCATGATTAGGCATTGTTTTATGAGTTTACGGCCAAAGGTTATGTGCCTAGGCCGTAAACTCCTATATGTGACATTTTGATATGTTACAAACCCCCAAACTATTTTTAGAAGGATCTAGGATTTACCACAAGGCTATTGGTTGAGTTACAAGGCATTTTGACATGTAAAAATGAGTTTATCCCCCATGTTTGAGCAGTTTACGGCCCAAGCACATGCCTTGGCCGTAAAATCTCTTTTGTCCCTCAAAAATTCATGTTTAATGTGTTCCAAGTCTAGATTTTCAAGCCTCAAGGTCATATCTAAGTCCCAACTATGATTTGGAAGGGTTAATTGGCTTAAAAACCCCATTTTTAAGTGTTTACGGCCCAAGCTTGATCCTTGGCCATAAACACATGTTCTAGGTCCTAAAACTCAATTTAAACATCAATTTGAAGGCTAAAGAGGTTAGATAACAAGTTAGGGATGTTACCTCTTTGATTTGGAGCCTTAAATCTTTGTTTTTGGACCTTTGATTATGGATGAGGACAGAGGTTGGAAGTGTTTATGGAAGGATGGAAAAAAGCGTCAAATGAAGGCTTAGAACACTTTATATAGTGTCTAAGTTTTGGACACAGTGGAATTGTACCCGATACCGGCGTTAGGCGAGGCTTTTGGTCGTACCCGATTAGGTTGCCGTAACCCGATATGGTAAATTCTAGAAATATTCCGATCACTAAAATGGGGTGTTAAAATGATTTCTAAATGTATTAAGACACCCATTAAGTCATTTTAGATACGTACAAGTTAATGACTTAATTAAACAAAAGATCGGAATCGAATTTGGAAACGACGATTGGTTGCGTGAATTGTACTACGAAAGAGTTACAAGAGATGGTACGGAAATTTCGGGTTGTTACATTATCCCCCCGTTAAAGGGAATTTCGTCCCGAAATTCAAAGTTTAAACACACAAGACAAGATACAAATCATGGATCTGAAAAGAGTTATGGATACTTCTGTTTCATTTAATCTTCCTGCTCCCAAGTGAATTCCGGTCCCCGCTTGGCATTCCAGTGAACCTTCACTAACGGGATGCGACTTTGCTTTGTACGTTTGACTTCTCGATCCATGATTTCGATCAGTTCCTCCACAAAGTTGAGGTTTTCATTAATCTCGATCTCGTCTATGGGAATCACTAGGGTTTCATCGGATAGGCACATTTTGAGATTTGAAACATGGAAGACAGGATGAATATTACTGAGTTCGTGAGGTAAACGAAGTTTATAGGCAACCGGACCAATCCTCGAGAGGATCTCGAAGGGTCCAATGTATCTAGGGTATAGTTTCCCACGCTTACCAAAGCGTACAATTCCTTTCTAGGGCGAGATATTCAACAGGACACGGTCTCCAACCTGGAATTCTAGTGGTTTCCGACGATTATCAGTGTAACTCTTTTGGCGATCACGTGGAGCTTTCAATTGGTTATGGATTTGAATGATCTTTTCGGTGGTTTCGCGGATGATTTCCGGACCAGTGAGAGCACTGTTGGGGACTCGACTCATGGCTAACTATGTATCCCCCACCTCGGCCCAGCACAGAGGGGATCTGCACTTACGACCGTATAGGGCTTCAAATGGAGCAGCTCTAATGCTGGTGTGGTAACTGTTGTTGTATGAGAATTCGATCAAGGATAGATGTGTGTCCCACGACTTTCCAAAATCAATGACACATGCTCTATGCATATCCTCTAGGGTTTGGATTGTTCTCTCACTCTGTCCATCAGTCTGAGGATGATACGCTGTGCTCATATCTAGTTTGGTTCCAAGGGCTTTCTGAAGGGACTGCCAGAATCTGGAGGTAAACCTACTATCTCGATCAGAGATAATAGATACAGGTACACCATACAGTCGAACTACCTCCTGGATGTAGATTCGCGTGAGTCTTTCCATCTTGTACGATTCTTTGATCGGAATGAAGTGAGCGGATTTTGTCAAACGATCGACAATTACCCTAATGGTATCGCACCCACTAGAACACTTGGGCAGTTTGGTGATGAAATCCATGGTAATTATCTCCCATTTCCATTCAGGGATCTCGGGCTGTTGGAGCAGACCCGAGGGTTTCTGGTGTTCAACTTTGACTTTGGCGCAAGTCAGACACTTGCCCACGAATGTAGCTATCTCAGCTTTCATGTTTGGCCACCAATATTGTTTCTTGAGATCCAAGTACATCTTGTCCGAACCTGGGTGAATGGAGTATTTGGTTTTATGTGCCTCCTCCATGACAATCTCTCTGAATCCTCCGGACTTTGGAATCCAGATACGATCCATGAAACAATAGACTCCGTCACCTCTAATCTCAAGTTTCTTTTCCATTCCTCTCAAGGTTTCGATCAACACGTTCTCAGGTTTGAGTGCTTCTAACTGGGCTTCTCGGATTTGCATGGGTAAGTTGGAATGGATAGTCATCGTCTGGTTCTTCACTTTGTGGCCTGCACTTTCTTTTCGGCTAAGGCCATCTGCTACCACATTGGCCTTGCCGGGGTGGTAACGGATTTCACACTCATAATCACTGAGTAGTTCTACCCATCGCCGTTGCCTCATGTTCAAGTCTTGCTGGTCAATGATGTGCTGCAGGCTCTTGTCATCAGTGAAGATCATGCACTTGGTTCCGTAGAGATAATGTCTCCAAATCTTCAATGCAAAGACTATGGCTCCCAGTTCTAAGTCATGTGTGGTATAGTTAACCTCGTGTGCTTTCAGTTGTCTTGAGGCATAAGCAATCACCTTTCCTCTTTGCATAACCACACAACCTAAACCTTGATTAGACGCATCGCAATAGACAACGAAGTCCTCTGTCCCTTTGGGCAGGGATAGAACAGGCGCGCTGCATAAGGCTCTCTTCAACGTTTGGAATGCAGTTTCTTGTTTATCACTCCAACAAAAGGGTACACCTTTCTGTGTTAGAGTGGTTAAAGGTTTGGCGACTTTGGAAAAATTCTGAATGAATCTCCGATAGTAGTCGGCGAGACCCAAGAATTGACGAATTTTTGTAGGTGTCTGCGGTGTCGACCAATTCTCTATTGCTTTAATCTTGGAGGGATCCACGTGAATTCCCTCCTCGCTTACCACGTGACCGAGGAAAGTTACCTTCCGTATCCAAAATTCACACTTGGAGAATTTCGCGTATAGCTTTTCGGATCTAAGGGTCTCCAACACTAACCTCAAGTGTTGTTTGTGGTCTTCTTCGCTTCGGGAGTAGATGAGGATGTCGTCAATGAAAACGATGATGAACTTGTCTAAGAAGGGACGACACACCCAGTTCATCAGATCCATGAACACAGCCGGTGCATTGGTTAGACCGAAGGGAATCACTACGAACTCGTAGTGTCCATACCGAGTCCTGAAAGCTGTTTTGGAAACATCATTCTCCTGAACTCGTAACTGATGGTACCGTGACCGAAGGTCTAACTTTGAGAAGTAGCTGGCTCCCTGGAGTTGATCGAAGAGGTCATCTATTCGCGGAAGAGGATATCGGTTCTTAACGGTCAACTTGTTCAGCTCACGGTAGTCGACACACATCCGAAAGGATCCATCTTTCTTCTTGACAAACAGTACTGGAGCTCCCCAGGGTGAGGAACTCGGTCTAATGAATCCTTTACTGAGCAACTCATTGAGTTGATTGGATAACTCCTGCATTTCTGCTGGAGCTAAGCAATACGGAGACTTTGCTACGAGGGTAGCTCCAGGAATTAGGTCAATACGGAACACAACCTGACGCTCGTGAGGAATTCCTGGAAGCTCTTCGGGAAACACATCAGGAAAGTTACAGACTTCGGGGATGCTCGCGAGGTCATTAACTATTTGTTTCTCGTTGATCACATGGGCTAAGAATGCAATGCACTCCTTTCGTAGGAGCTTTCGAGCTTTGATGCAGGAAATGATACGAAGATTGGAACTAGGTTTATCGCCATAGATTACGAGAGTTTGATCCGAAGGAAGATTGAGACGGATGGCTTTTTCGTAAAAAAGGATATCAGCATGATTGGGACTCAACCAATCCATGCCAATGATAACATCAAAGCTCTTAATGGAAACGGGCATGAGATCTATAAGAAATGAGTGATCATTTAGGGTAAGCGTACAACCTATGAATACGTGGCTAGCGCTTTCTTTCTCACCATTAGCCATCTCGATGGTAAACGTTTCAGTTAGTGGTTGGCGATTACGTTTTAGATTACGTTTGAATGCATGACTAACAAAACTCCTTTCAGCACCCAAATCGAAAAGAATACTAGCATATAAGTTGTCGAGATGGAACGTACCCGAAGCAACAGTGGGATCGACAACTGCTTCCTCCCATCCCATGGTTAGAACCCTTCCGGTATTATCTGCAGTTGACTTCTTGGGACAGTTCCTTTTAAAGTGCCCAACTTCTCCACAGTTGTATCAGGCTTGACTAACACCTGCTCCAGATGATTGGTTCGCTGATTGGGTAGGAGTTTTGCAGAATCGAACTGTGTGCCCTTTCTTACCATAGTTGGTACAGGATAGTTCTCGGCAGGGACCAGGATTGTGATGGTATTTGCACTTGTCACAAAGAGGAAGATTACCAGCATATCTACTGGTAGGAGTTGGACTTGTGGATCCCACGACAGAAGCAGTAGCAACAAGGGTAGTAGCAGCAAGGACTACTATAGTCTGTTGTTTCTTGGAAGATCCTTGAGAAGATTGACCCTTCTTCTTCTTCCAGAATTTTCTCTTTTCACCACTCCTTTGAGTCGGCTCAGAAGTGGTAGTGATTTCCTTAACATCATCGTTGTGATCAATCAGGGTTTGAGCTAAAGTGTTGTCACTATCATAGGTATCCGGACGAGCAGCCAAAACATGACACTTTGTCGGTTGGGATAACCCCCAAGTGAACCTTTCGATCTTTTTGTTTTCAGGAGTGACTAATCCCGGATAGAGAAGTGCGAGATCATCGAATCGGGAAGTGTATGCAGCAATGTCGGAACCTTTCATCTTCAGGTTCCAGAGCTCGTGCTCTAGTTTCTGCATTTCACCATGGGGGCAGTACTCAACAATGAGGAGTTCTTTCATGGCTTCCCAGCCCATGGCATTGGCTACGAGTAAGGTCAGAGATTTGACTCGGCCATTCCACCAAGTCAAGGCCTTATCAACGAAAGTACAGGCTACAAATTTAACTTTATCGGACTCCGCACAAGCACAGATTTCAAAGATGGATTCGATTTTCTCGAACCATCGGGATAAAGAAATGATACCTCCAATGCCATTGAAGGATGTTGGTTTTGCGTTCATGAAATCCTTATAGGAACCCCCTTTTTTGTGTCCCTAGCTAACTTCGGGGTTCTGGGATTGGGGACCACTTCGTGAACCACCAGAGTTCATTTGTGACATGGCTTCCACCATTGCAGCAGTCAGGACCGTCTGGAGTGATGCAAGGTTAAATTGGGGAGGAGGTGGCGGCGAAGAAGGATTGTTGTTGTTCTTTGAGCTGGGTCTCTTTCTGGGAGGCATCTTGATCTAATAAGATCAAGAAAGAGAGGATGGTAAGTCCTCTACATTGAATCGATAGATATGGCAGTTATATGATCCGAATAAGCGATAAAGCAGGAAAGAGTTATCGAAACAGTTAATTTATCGCTAAGAATAATCACAGAAAGCCACTCGAATAAGGATTTCTATAGAGGATTGGCTCGAGAAATACTCCTATAGTATTTCATGAATTGATTACGACAATGGTTCAATGCTTGGGATATTAGGGTAAGTTTTAGGCATGCTGCATACCACAGTCACTCCCAAGCACATGTTGGCTATGTCTCGAATGAATATAATTGGCCAGGCTATATTGACCCTAGACATGATTACATAACTGCCCAGGTTTAACCATAGTACACAACACCCAATTACTTATGTTCTATTCTACTTGTGGTTACGGATCGCAACGGTTGGATATACTTTTATACTTTTGAAAATACTTGTAGTTTGAAGACACTTTTAATTCAGAGCACTTAGGCCCTTTAGTGTTTATAGTTTTATACCATGTTAGGTTTGGTATACTTTATTCACTGTAAACAAGGGCTCTGATACCAATCTGTCACACCCCGAAAACCAAAGGAGGAAACATTTCCGGGGTTGACTCCACATTAAGTATCAAATCCAATGCACATAGTAAGTAAAGTAAAACAACCATTACATTATATAGGAAAAGTTTTACAATTGTTTCAAAAGTAAATTTTGTATAGTTGTGATACATTGCATATATATATTTAAACAAAATGGAACGGGTCTTCTGGGTACTCCGTCTTCAAGCCAAAAGGATCTTCGAGTACCTATTTTAATGCTGACCTGAGAACACAAGCGGTTTGAAAATCAGCATAACGTTGGTGAGTTCATAAACGGTTTTGTTTGTGAAAATGTTCAAGTTTCCTTTATGTTTCTAAAATGTTATACATACCAAGAAAATCCCATATTTTCTTAAAAGGGTTTGTTATTGTTTGTCAACATGTAAAGTAGAATTGTACATTGAAAAACATGTTTTCTCTTGTAAAGATGTATAGTTAAGTTATCTGGATTGACATATTGTTCTGGTTATGTACCAATGTATTCCCAGGAAAGTCCCATACTTTCCTGATTTGTATGTTATCGATTGTAAAAAGATGTAAAGTAAGGTTATCTGATTTGTTACCCTTTCTGGTTATGTAATGTTTTCCCCCAGGAAAGTCCGTACTTTCCTGAATGTTGGTTACCATGTGTAAATGATGTATTCTTATTAGACCTGGTTATGTACAAGGTTTGCCAAGAAAGTCCCTTACTTTGCTGAATGTTAGTTACTATATGTAAAAGATGTTTTTCCGAATACGTAGTTATGTTTAATGTTTCCCCAGGAAAGTCCCATACCTTCCTGAATGTTGGTTTCCAATGTGAAAGATGTATATTAGAGAACTGGTTATCTTGTGAATTGTATAAGGTTGTTCATTATTGTGACAACCCTATATTTTCCAAAAGCATTGTAACGCTCACAAGTCAAATAAAACTAAATTAACCTTGAAAATAAAGTGTTCAAATATCTAAGTTGGGATGCATCTAATATTAGATAACATGTCAAGGTTTCCGAAAACATAAAGAACGCTCAAAACCGGGTTATATTGAAGAAATTATAACCACTCGTATATTTACGACACGACGTTAAAACATTATTCGACGTAAAAAGTAAAATCTCAAAAATGTGCATTTTAGCCTTAAGAATCTAAACAAAAATCGTAGATCTCTTCGAAAGGTGAGCGTGCATAAAAAGATCGCCCAAATTGGACCTCATATGAAGAAGTTACGAATTTTCAAAGTTTCGGAACAGTAGTAGAGGGCTAAAAACTCGAATTGAAGATCGAGTGTAAATTAGCTAACGCAATCTAAATTAGAGTTGAAGACCTCCGCAATAGGAGCAAATTGATAAAAAGACAAACGGAAACCGATGCCGAATAAAGAACCTATGAATCTTTAACGAACTTTAGGAGGCCCGACCTATTTAAACTTATGTCATTAAAAACAAAATCAAAACTAGCCGACGGAGTCTAAAGGAAAGTTGTAAAGCATAATCTCACCTACGCGTGGGTATAAAGAACACGAAAAACGGACTTCGTACGCGAAAGTTACGGAATTTAGAAGAGGACAGGCCAGATTACGCCCCGCGTACTCTGGGAGTACGCCTTGCGTACTAGACCCAGAGTCGAGTCCCATCGGCCCGCCGACTCAACGCTTGGCTAGCCAGGAGTCGTAAGCCATGACGCATTGTTACGCCCCACGTAACCGAGGTACGCCCCGCGTACTTCGGAGGTACGCACCGCGTACGAGGGTTTCCAGCCTTATAAATAGAAGGCATAAGCTCGAGTTTTTGCACACCAATCACAAGTCCTCAGTCATTCTCTCATACTTCTAAGCTCCAGAAACCCTTCCCTCACCTCGGTTTCCGCACTCGAGCCCCCGACGAAAGATTTACGTTGCAGAGATCCCCGAAGAGCCCGACGACGCAACTATCCGCGATCGAAGTTCTACTTAACCCTAGCCTCTCTCTTCATACTTAACGAGTGAGTTCATACCCCTACTTTTCAATTCTTTTCATGTTTTAGGGGGGGAAATACAAGTACATTACACGTTAAAGTATCGTTTTATAAACATAAATGAAATTTCTATCTTCGAATATCGATACAAACAACTTATGTATACAAGAGCTATTATGTCACTAAGTTATTTTTAGTAAATGGAACATATTATCAGAAAAACTATAATGGGTATAGTTAATAAGTCAGTCCTACATTTTACATATACATCTTGAAAAACGAAACACTTTCAAAGGAAGTAAGGTTATTTCATTGTAAATCTACTTATACTAGGCAGTGTGAGATATTCAAACTTCAACGTACATTTTTGTATGCATTTCAAGTCCTGTATTATATACCATAATCTCTTGGAGGGAGAGCGTGATACTTGTGTATAGTTCTATACGGGATTGACAATCCCGCACCTAAACTACTAGCTATAGTTAGACCGGCAGGTCTGGGGTGACAAATGTCATAACACTGCAACACCAAAAGAATGTTGCTACACGCCGTCAGTGTCAATAGCATGGTTATAAAACTCACATAAAAGTATAAAACAAGATTGATTTACGAGATTCATATGTGTATTGCAGCTTTCTACATTAGTTTTCATACAAAGTTGTTTTTAATCATTTAAGTATAAAAGATACCAACACTTTCCAACTTTGGAAACTTTTTGAATCACTTACAAGAAAATATTGGATTTTCTAAAAACCTCGTTTACCAATTTACTATAAAAAAGGATATACTTTTCAACTCGAAACACTCATGAACTCACCAACTTAATTGTTGACACTTTTCAAAACCACTTGTATATATCAGGGAATCAGTGATACAGATAACAACCAGCTTTTGGGAGAAGGAACACTAACGATGTTTTTATTATTGAACATTTAACATCATATTGTAATATTCTTTTGATAACATGTATAACGCAACAATATACGTTTTCATTTTATATATATGATGGTTGTGTTACTTTCTTTACAATACTCAATTGTTGTGATACTACGTGAAGTCATCCACCCCCGAATGTTTCCGCCATTCTGGTTTGGGGGTGTGACAGATTGGTATCAGAGCATTGTTTATAGTGAACTAAGTATATCAAACCACATAAGATATACAAACTATAAATACAACGGGAACCAAAAAAAAAACCCTCTGACAAAACATTTTCAAAGAAATATATTTTCTTTAAATATATACATTTTTACTCGCATGTATCAGTCTCGTATCATGAATAGTTTTTCTAAAAAGTAGTAAGGCAGGTTGTGATACCACGATTGGACCTTGGGGTATGTAATCAAATCGAGAATAAGTATAGCATGATCAACTATATTTATCGACCAATGTACGTCGAGGAACGGTCGTAGTAGTCAACAAGCCAAAAACTTAAAAAAAACAAAATCTAGATTCGCTAAATTGAAATACTATAAGTCTATTGTTAAAAATAATTGAACGATAAAATATTTAAGCTCCGTAAAAATATAGATAGGCATAGGAAGTCATTAAATAGAAATTTGTCTTCTTATAAAAATCTCATACATCTATCCCAGTACAGACAAATGGCCGGATTTCCTTTACCGGGAGACCCCTACTACCTAAACCAAGGTAACGGCGGCTGGATAGAAGAAGACCCGAAGGAAGACCCAGAGGAAATCGAAGAAGAGGTCGAAGAAGAGTTCGAGGAGGGAGTCAAAGAAGGATTCGAAATCGAAGTCGGAGAAGAATACGAAGTCGACGAGGAGATCGTGGAAGTTTCTAGCGGAACAGACTCCGAACCGGAAGTAATCGACCCTCCCATCCCCCATCCACCCGTAATCAGACCATATCAACCGGGACCCATCCCCATCTGGGGAAGCCACCTCTACTACTAGAGCCGTCAGCAAGGTGTACGCCCTCCATTCGGCATGTGTCGGGATTTTTACAACGTCAGTGGGGGAGGCTCAGCTGATCGAGCACTACCTGTTGTCGTGAACGCTATAGCTAACCAAAACTACCAGGCAGACCAACAAGCAGCCAGAGTTCGCGAGATCAATGCTGCTACCCAAGGTAACGCCGCCGACATCCGCCGTTTGGAAGGACTACATGAGAATACCCAAATCTACACGGGGACACTTCAGAACCAAATGATAACAGCTCTAGATGAAATAAGAGAGATGAAAGAACAACAAGCAGATTTCGAGAGGCGACTGATGGGAGTCAAACGGTCAGATGCCGAATCCAGCTCCAAACGCCACAAGTAGAGCTTGTTCAAGCTCCAACAATTTTGATATAAACTAGGACCTCGGATAAAGTTTTTCCCTTATTTTCTTTTGTATCTGTAAACGGAGACCTCTAGATAGGTCAAATTTTCCTAAAACTAGAAGCATAATGTAACACACCTTAGGTGTGACATCTATATAAATATAAAGTACTTCTTTATATACCTCTCGAAACCTATGAAATTAACTAAATTGTTGTATCTAATTTGAAACCAAAAACTAAAGTCAAAACAAATTACAAGATACGACTAACCCTCAACTACACGATTGTCAAAACATTAGAAACTTATAGAATTCGTTCTTATTTTCTCTACCAGAACATGCCTCCTCATAGATCTGTTGGATTAATGTCTAAGTCCATAACTATAATTGGTAAGACTTGACCCGACCCGGCATGGTCCATTTGGGTTGCATGGCATCATGCACTTGGATAGACTAAAATGAGAGAAATAACACTTAAGGTTTGTTAATATATTATAAGTTCTAGTATATTAATAAGGTTATTTAATTAGTATTGATCAAGAATTAATTAAGTGATCAAAAGGAGACTAATTAAATATATGGGTTGATTGTGTAAATCATTCATTCTTATATATGTGGGCTTGTGATCCAAGATTCCTTATGTTGGACTAAGTCCATGGGGTGACCCATGGAAAGTCCATGGAGGTTAAAATCCATGGACCATAAGGAATGGGTAAAGTCATGAGTTACATGGTGTAACCCTAATAGCCACCATATAAAAGAAACCCATGGCTAAAGAAATCGTGACTATGTATGTGTATGAGGGCTAGACGATTTCATGAAGTGTTCTAATTTCTCTCTAAGTTATTCCAAGTGCTTATGGTGTTGTGTGAACCATTTGAGGTGTCACACTTGGGGCACTAGGCACTCAAGCTTCATGAAGACAAGAACTATCAAAGAGGTATGTATTCTATCTTGTTATATCCATTATTTTGTATGCTAGATTAGGATAATACCTTGGATGTTCATATTTGCATGTATAATAGAGAAAACATAGATCCAAGGTATTTAGGGTTTCATGTACACTTAGGAGTGTTAGAATGCTCATAACCCTACAGTGGTATCAGAGCCTAGGCTTGTTTTCTTGTTATACCTGCAATAGAAGCTGAAAAATCGAGTTTTGATGCTGTCAGCCCAGCTGACTCGCCGAGTCCATGAAGGGACTCGACGAGTCCAAGGCAAAATGCATCCAACTCGCCGAGTTGTGTTCATGCACTCGACGAGTTGGACCACAGACAGCATATCTTCGAGGTTTTTGGCTAGAAATGGACTAGGAACATTACCCTAAGTTGTTTTTGAACTTATAAACTTGTTTTTTAATGTGGTAATGTTCATGCTAATCCATTTTCAAAGATAATTGTCAATAGATTCATGTTTTGTATTAGTTTAAAGGTTAGACTAATTACATGAAAAAGTTTGATTTGAATTATCTTGTTCTTATGAGTTGCTTAGATTAATAGAAAAGTTGAGTGAAAAGTTGTTTTCAATCCAAATTAATCTAAGAGTTGATTCTAAAATGTGTTTGTGTAACTTATCCTCAAGTTACATGAAGAGTCACATTAAAAACTCATAAAACTCATAAAGTTGACAATGGTTACAAAAGATGAAGAGTCTTGTGCTTAAGTTATGGAGGTTCAAGAGTCACTTCATTAATAAATAAATAAATAAAATATGTAACCTTAATTAATTCCATAAGTTATAAAATAAAGAAAAGGTTAATTCTTTATTAGTTTAAAATCTTCCATAATTTGTCCACAAGTTATGGAACTTGAATAGTTTTTAGATTAAAACTACTTTAAATACATAAGTTATGGAATTAATTAGTTTTGAATAGTTTCAAAACTTGCCCTCAAGTTTTGGAATTTGTAAAGTTTTCTCTTATGAATACTTTAATTCCAAGTTAGCCCTTAGAATTTTAAAAGTTAAAATTCAACCCTCATACTTTATAATATTATAAGTTAATAATATTTATATGTATAAGAGTAAAGTCGGTCTTAGCGCTAGTACGCCTCATTCACGAAGCCGGTCTATAAGGTGGGTATAAGGTTGTTGCCTATAAAATGGCAACTTAATGGGTGTTCACTCTCACCCACCGCTTGCTTGACCGGTGGAAGGTCGTTAGCCGAACGGGTTTGACATGACTATAATTCTCCCTTCATTAAAAGTATTAATGATAAATACTAAGTAACTAAACCCTTAATAATTCCCAATCTTAGTTACTTAGGAAAATGTGAATAAGGTCCTAATCCATGAAATTACACTTTGCACTTTGTTTAAGTCGGTTAGTGGAGCGTGTGTGGTTAACCGGCACACTAACTCATATTTAACAAGGTAGGCAAAGGGTGACTTAATGTTTATCATAGTATCGATGGAGCGTGTGTGGTTAACCGGCACATCGATTGAGGGGTAAACACTTAAGGGTACCAAGTAATTTGCATGGTTACTTCACACCTTGTTTTGTGATCCTCGGCATCCCAGTCACAAAACCTGAAGGGCACACTCGAGATTGAAACATGCCATTGAACAGTTCAATGAATCTCAAAAGATCTAGGAGTTTCAAAACCAATTAAAAACCTAATAATACATTTCGTTTATCTTGGTGGAAATTGGTGAATCGTCATTCACCTACCTTCAAATTGTTTTATATCTTGGATTACGGCATACCTCTTCTAAGTTATAAAATAGTTTGTTGGGTCCTAGCCTTAATATTTCATATTGGGTGTCATATTAAGGACTTTAAGATCAACTACCTTGAATATCTCCCAAAACATGTCTGGTTTAGACATTTATGATCTTCCCAAATCTCTTGAAACAAGCATTCCTAATGAAGACGATGTCCCATAGATATCATACTTCTTTCTCCTCCTCCAATTATTCTCCCTAACCCACAAGTTCTTGAAAAGTTTAAGATCACTCAAGCCCTAATGGCAAGGCAAGGTCTAGGTGTGATCACATCTTGGAGATGTAGTCACATATTGACAAGCCGGGAGAGTTGGGTGTCAATGTCTTGAGAAAGTTGGTGGTTCAACTACTTTCTAAGTCACATAGTGAGTTCTTTTGGAACACCTATGAAACAGACTATGACAAGACCCTTAATGATCTTATCTATTTGCTAAGATCAACTTCCTGAAACTTTATGGACATTGACAATAGTGACACAGGAAATACAGAAAAAACATTCTCTTCCCAATGGAAAGGGATCGGCCATAGTCAACTCGGTTGAACAAATGGTAAAGAGAAAAGCTAAGTCTGTGATAGTCCCGTGTACCATTATCAAAGGGTCCATATGTTTAATTTTCCAAAGAAAGGGTCATTAGTTGCGAAGCTGCCAAATTTACCTAAGGGTGTTAAAGTCAATAAGGTTGACTCTACTTCAGGTAAAGTCTACTACTCTAACTCTGTTAAGTTTCTATTATGAGATTCTTGATGCATGATGTGACTGGGTCACATGGTAATGTTTTAAGAATCAAAGAAAAGTAAAGGAACTTAAAGAAAGAATATGCTGAATCTGATCGCATAGATGGATTTCTATTGCGTAGTTTGAAAAATCGGATTCTTGATCTAATTCTTAGGAGTTATGAGATATTGCTAAGGAATAGATAACAACAAGTTTTTATATGGATTGTAAGGATAAGTTTTTCCGCATAGTTTTAAAAATAAAAGAAATTTTTTTGATTTTATTTATTTTAAAATATCCTTACAATGGCATTTGAGGAAAAATTGTTGCTTATATGATTCCATTAATAGCAAGAGTTTAAATATGAAATTGATTCTTTCATTTGTGGTAATGTCTAAATTTACCAAATAAGGAAAGATTCTCATCATCCAAAGTCCCAATTGGACCGGGACTTGGAATCATGCGAGTTGTATAGCATGATGAATGAGAACTTTCAAGTATTGGAAAAATTAAGACTAATTACTTATTCACATGGATGTGTGAGTCAAGTAATGGACTAAGGAATTGAGTACATAGTAATGTGCACTGATTAAGTCCACCACAAAAGATTAATAAGACTATTCGTCATAGTTTACTAAAGCTCAGTAAATATGATTATACTTACAAGCTTAAGTGTAACTCTGAGACATTGGAAAATGTTCCAATGTAAGGCAGAGCGAATAAGAAGAATCAAATTAGGCAGATGGATAAAAGTTTCTCAAATCTGAAAAGATGGGAGAGTACTTTAGTATCAGCTTTGTGATCATCTTAATGGTTAAGAATCCATATCAAAAATTAGTTCTCTAAGGAAGTCTTAGTGCATTCTTATGACTAAGAGGAAGGGATCTTGAATTGTTGAAATGGTTAAATCAAGAAGATGAGTCATACTTCGTTCCAATACAAGTCTTAGAGTCATACTCCAAGATTGTAATATGAGTGACATGTCTTAAAGAAGGTTTAAAACACTTGACAAATGTAAGAGTAAAAGTTTTCTACTCTTGTACATTTGAAATTGGTAAGTTGTGATGTTTTGGATAAAACAAAGACCAACTAAGGCCAATTGTGTGAAGTGTTTGTCTTGATTTGAATCCGCACTATCTCTTGGATGTTTGACAAGGGAGTCTTATAGGACAAGAGGATAGTGGGAGTCTTAAAGGTCTTGAAATTCTCAAGAACTAATCAAGAATAAAACCTAAAGTTCTTCACTAGCACACGACTTAAGGTTTATAACCTATCGTGTTGACATATTCTGTGCCCATTCTAGTTAAAGTTGGCTTTGCATATGAGTTCTTAGAGTTCTCAATGTGTTGCACAACAACTTGGAAGCAATGGTAGGCCCTTGAGCTACCAGGTGGCAAGAAATTAAGATTGAGTTCAATCCATAAGGTTTTGGATTTGTCATTATCTTTGTCTTGTGATTATGGTTTTGACAAATTCATATGGATAGGAACTCATACACCATATAAATCTAAGTGTCATAAGGTTTCTCTCCGATTCACGGAAATGATGGTGAGGAAACACTTTCACTAAGTAGATTTTAGTTAGATAGCAATTGTGATATTTGCATTCTCAAAGTCGTTAGTGGAGCGTGTGTGGTTTACCGGCACACTAACTTGGACTTGTGAGAAATGGCAAACGTCAAAAACGATCAAGACTATGATTACGGCATCCCTTTTCATAGTTCTTAAAATTGTTTTGACACACCCATGAGCTATCTAAGGGAAGGTGTATGTTTTTTGATAAAGTCTTATCAAAACAATCTAGTATCAGAAATCTGAACTTTGGTCAGAAAGTCAATAAAGTATTGATTTCTAGAAGTCGAGTTTTCTGAGTACATGTCAAAGCTAGTGGGAGCATAAGTGTTATGCTAATAATCATCATGTTAGTGGGAGCATGATAATTGCGATAAGTATTGCAAGCTAGCAATGTTAATTATAGAAAACAAAAGGTTTCAATTGGGAAAAAGTTGTTTTGCTATAATTAAGGGAGAGGAAATTATACTTCATCTCAAATCTATAAGCTTAGATCGTGAGGTTTTAATCATTTAGTCAAGGATATATATGAATTTCATGTTGGAATGGCTCAACATAAGGAAATTCTGTATATGGGTCCATTATTTGCGTTCTTAAATTCGATTATGATTATGGCATCCCTTTTCATAATCTGAATTATGAGAACTTGGCAAATTGAAATGGAAATGTTATAGCAAAAGACTGGTTTAGTCTTTATGTGAGACATCATGAATCGTGTCCCATATCCTTCGGATATAGGATCGATTACATGTGCTATATTCATCCTTTCTAAAATTTTCCAAATGTCTAGGGCATTAAGAAGGGAAAAGGTTTAGAACTGGATATGACTAAAAGGATTAAACAATTGTCGAGGACAATCTAAGGTTTACCAAAGATTGGTTGCTCAAGGACAGTTGGAAGTGTAGTGATAATTCTGGAAGGACCATATTGACATAATCTGTAAGGAGGCAACTCTTGTTCAGTAGTGATAGTCGAAATGGAATCTGGAAATGTTTCAAAGTTAGAATTTTCAATCTGTGTAAGATTAAGGAAACTTAATGCAAGAAGGATGGTTCCAAGGACTTGATCTCCTTTGGAATGCTCTTTAATGATTGTTGTTAAGTCTTTCTGACTTTGTGCATAATCATTACAAGAGGATCGATGCATATAAGTTTAGAATCTAACAGATTTCAGTAAATGACATGAATTTGGAATTCTTGCATTTGCAGTAAGGATTTGGGAGTGTGAAAAGAGAATCATTGAAGTTATGTTCAATTGATCTAGTTCACAAAGTAAAGATCATAGACAAACATAGTATGCATACTTGGTGTATGGCATGACTAGTGTTTAGAAAACATAGTGTACATGCCTGGAGCATGGGACAACTATTGTTTTAAATTCAAGAATAATGTTGATAGCTGAAACAATATACAATAAATAATGTGTAATCATATGGTGATAAATAAAAAGTGTTTTATTTATATTCATAAGCTCTGAGACCATATTGGATTCAATTATTATTGTGTTTCACTTTGCATGTTTTGACTTCCCGAATAAACTAGGTTATTCTTCCGGAATGACTAAGTTATTCAAACCATCCACAGTCGGTCATATGTTGGAAGTAGATATGCATTAAGACTATCATGGGTTGGCTTGTAGAGGTCTAAGTTGTTGGACAAAGGGCTACAACACTCATGAGTGCTCATAAGTTCTGAGTATTGGATTCAACCCGCGCTCATTGGAATCACTTCATGGATTTTATCACGAGTGATCATGAGACGATAATATCTTATATTCTTCAAACCTAGAGATATGAGTTGTTACTATGAGTTGATAGTACATTGATTACACGAAACGCATTGGTAACTCGATGTTATAAAACGTGTCTTTGTGTATGATTCAACAAGTAGTAGAACAAGCCATATGAGTCGAAGTTTATCCATTCCTTTTACCTTCGGGATGAAAGCGATATCTGTGGGCCCCTCGATGATTTGATGATGACAAATGGAAGTGCTCGGCCGGGCCAGGACTGATTTGATTTGTTCAATTAGTCAGTCGTCATAAATCGGAAATCGGGAAACAACAAATGGACAGAGAGAATGATTATAATCCATGTCTCAGTCTATATGATATCTAGAATGGAGGAATATATGATCCCTTATCTAATGGACAAGTCATTGACAAGATCAGAGTTCATCTACAAGGTCAGAGTTCGACAGAAGCTTTTGAAAGCTACGATTGCCAGTTGGTTCCTGAAGTCATACGCAAAAATAGTTTTAAACTTATCCAAGTGGGAGACTGTTGGATTAATGTCTAAGTCCATAACTATAATTGGTAAGACTTGACCCGACCCGGCATGGTCCATTTGGGTTGCATGGCATCATGCACTTGGGAGTGTTAGAATGCTCATAACCCTACAAGATCAACACGCAGAAACTCAACTCCAGCACCACCTCCACCACCCCCTCCAACTATGGATGCAACTATGTTCCAAACTGCTGTAACAGCCGCTGTAACCGCGACGATGGCTCAAATGAGCAACAATGGGTCAGGAGGAGGAATAAACAGCTTTACAAATAGCCCAAGCCAAGGCCGTTCCGGAGTCTGCACTTACAAAGACTTCACCAATGGAAAACCTATTCCCTTTTATGGGACTAGGGGAGTATTGGCTCTGTCCCACAGGATAGAGAAAACGGAAGCCGTATTTGAAATTTGCGCATGCCCTGAAGAAAGCAAAGTAAAATTTGCTGACTGTATATTCTCTGAACGCACCTTGACATGGTGGAACGGCCACGTCAAGACACTAACCCTAGTGGTGGCGAACTCCATGGGTTGGGAAAACTTGAAGCGAATGCTCCTTCGGGAATACTGCCCAAGAGGCGAGATTCAGAAGCTTGAACAAGAATTGTGGAACCTTTTGATGGTAGGCTCGGACATCGCAGGCTACACCAACAGGTTCAGTGATTTGATAACACTTTTTCCAGGGATGTTGATTCTAGAAAGCCAAAAAGTGGAGAGGTACATCTGGGGATTATCACCCCAACTGCGAGGAAGTGTGTTAGCTTCCAAGCCCATGACCTTCGACAGCGCCAAGGAACTGGCGCAATCTCTCGTTGATCATGGCGTCTGCCAAGGAGTCACGACTATCGTAGCTGAACCAACCAAAAGGAACAACGACAACAATAACAATGCCAACAACAACAGCAAGAAGAAATTCTGGAACAATAGAAAGGGGCAAACCTCGCAAGAACCTTCAAAGAAACAAATGGTGGCGGTTCATGCTGCTACTGCTCCCGCCACAACTCCTACAACCCTGGCGCCAACAAAACAATATGCAGGGAACTTGCCCAAGTGCAGCAAATTCAACTACCATCACCACGGTAATTTCCGCGAGATGTACTGTAAGAACTGCGATAGGAAAGGGCACACTGCCCGTTTCTGTAAAGCGCCAGCGCGGCCAGTCACTCAAGTTCCTGGTACTGGGGTAAGCCAAGCGTGTTATGGATGTGGAGAAACTGGGCATTTCAAGAGGGAATGCCCCAAGACAAGGAATGTTGGTATTGGGAGAGTGCTGGCGATAGGTCAAAATGAAGCAATAACTGATCCAACAGTAGTTACAGGTACGTTTCTCCTTGACAACACTTATGCATGCATACTCTTTGACTGCGGTGGGGAGAGAAGTTTTATGAGTCATAAATTCAAACACCTACTTAACCAAAGACCCCAACCACTTAATAAAATATTCACTGTAGAAATGGCTAATGGAAAAACAGAAAGCACAAGTGATATGTACGTAGGGTGCACATTAGATTTAAACGAACACTTATTTCAAATCGACCTTATGCCCATTTCGATAAGAAGTTTTGATGTAATCATCGGTATGGACTGGTTGAGTCTTCACCATGCTGAAATTCTTTGCCATGAAAAGGCCGTTCGTCTCAATCTGCCCAACGGTGAAAATCTGATCATATATGGAGACAAACCCAGTTCAAATTTGCAAATCATCTCCTGTATTAAAGCACGGAAATATCTTCGCAAGGAATACCATGCCTTTCTAGCCCACGTAGTAGACCAGAAACAAGAACGAAAGAACATTAAAGACATTCCGGAAGTCTACAACTTCCCATACATTTTCCCAGAAGATCTTCCAAGAATTCCACCGGAACGTCAAGTCGAATTCAGGATCGACTTAATCCCCAGAGCGACCCCAGTAGCAAAGTCACCTTACCGTTTAGCTCCAGCCGAGATGCAGGAACTGTCCAGCCAATTGAACGAGCTGTTGAGCAAGGGATTCATCAGACCAAGCTTCTCACCATGGGGAGCACCAGTCCTGTTCGTGAAAGAGAAGGACGGGTCTTTTAGCATGTGCATCGATTATCGAGAGCTGAACAAACTCACAATCAAGAACTGATATCCCTTACCACGCATAGACGATCTGTTCGACCAACTACAGGGAGCGAGCTACTTCTCAAAGATCGACCTAAGATCTGGTTATCACCAACTGCGAGTACTAGAAGGAGACATCCCCAAAACGGCTTTCCGAACACGATATGGTCACTATGAGTTTGTAGTAATGCCCTTCGGATTGACAAACGCTCCAGCGGTGTTCATGGATTTGATGAACCGAGTATGTCGTCCCTTCCTGGACAAATTTGTGATCGTGTTCATAGATGATATACTCATCTATTCTAGAAGCCAGGAAGAACACATCCAACATCTCCGCCAGGTTTTGGAAACACTGAGGATAGAGAAACTGTATGCAAAACTTTCAAAGTGCGAATTTTGGATTCGGGAGGTGGATTTCCTAGGACACGTAGTAAGCAAGGAAGGAATACACGTGGATCCCTCGAAGATCAGGGCAATAGAGAGTTGGACGATTCCAAGAACCCCTACAGAGATCCGACAATTTTTGGGACTCGCCGGGTATTACCGAAGGTTCATACAAAATTTCTCCAAGATTGACAAACCACTCACCACACTAACTCAGAAGAATGTGACCTTCGACTGGGGAGAAAAACAAGACGCTGCGTTTCAAACGCTAAAGCGAGCATTATGTAGTGCGCCCATCCTAACCCTGCCAGAAGGGACGGAAGACTTCGTGGTCTATTGTGATGCATCAAATCAAGGACTTGGGTGTGTCCTGATGCAACGAGGGAAGGTCATCGCCTATGCCTCAAGACAACTAAAGACGCATGAAGTGAACTACACCACGCACGATCTTGAGCTAGGAGCAGTCGCCTTCGCTCTAAAGATATGGAGACACTACCTCTACGGCACGAAATGTACGATCTTCACTGACCATAAAAGCCTCCAACATATCCTCAACCAGAAAGAACTTAACATGAGACAAAGACGGTGGGTAGAACTACTAAGTGATTACGAATGCGAAATTCAATATCACCCCGGAAAGGCTAATGTAGTGGCAGATGCACTCAGTCAGAAGGAGTACTCAGGTCGCCGAGTGAAGTCCCTAACTATGACGATCCATTCACACCTGTCCACGCAAATCAAGGAAGCCCAAATAGAAGCCTTGAAATCCGAAAATGTGGCAGGAGAAGCCCTAAGAGGAATGGAGAAGAACCTTGAAACCAAGAGCGATAGAGTTCGTTATTTCATGGATCGAATATGGACACCGAAGTTTGGTGGATTCAGAGAAATCGTCATGGACGAAGCCCATAAAACACGATACTCCATACATCCCCGCTCCGACAAGATGTATCTCGACCTCAAGAAGTTGTACTGGTGGCCGAACATGAAAACCGAAATTGCTACCTACGTGAGTAAATGTCTGACATGCGCTAAGGTCAAAATAGAATACCAAAAGCCTTCGGGTTTATTACAACAACCAGAAATACCCGAATGGAAGTGGGAGCGGATAACCATGGTTTTCATAACCAAGTTACCCAAAACGACAAGCGGACTCGACACCATTTGGGTAATTGTCGACAGGTTAACTAAATCAGCACATTTCCTACCGATCAAAGAGACAGATAAATTGGAGAAGTTAACAAGGACATACCTCAGAGAAATTGTACGACTGCATGGTGTGCCCATATCCATTATCTCGGACCGAGATAGTAGATTCACCTCAAGGTTCTGGCAGTCGCTACAAAAAGCTTTGGGGACAAGACTAGACATGAGTACCGCTTATCACCCACAAACCAACGGCCAGAGCGAGAGAACCATACAAACCCTAGAAGACATGCTGAGAGCTTGCGTAATCGAATTTGGCAAAGCATGGGACACACATCTACCCTTGTTCGAGTTCTCGTACAACAATAGCTACCACACCAGTATCAAAGCTGCCCCGTTCGAAGCCCTCTATGGCCGCAAGTGTAGGTCACCTTTATGCTGGGCCGAAGTGGGGGACACACAACTAGCAAGAGCACAAGCAACTGATAACACACTCACTGGACCAGAGATCATAAGGGAAACTACAGAGAAGATTGTTCAAATCCGAGAACGTCTAAAGGGATCAGGGGATAGACAAAAGAGTTATGCAGATAAGAGACGAAAACCCTTGGAATTCCAAGTTGGAGACCGTGTCCTACAAAAAGTCTCGCCTTGGAAAGGATTAATACGCTTCGGAAAACGTGGGAAACTGAACCCCAGATACATCGGACCATTCGAGATCCTTGCCAGGATCGGTCCAGTGGCTTACAAACTTAGACTACCTCAAGAACTCCACAACGTACACCCTACCTTTCACGTATCAAACCTAAAGAAGTGCTTATCCGATGAGACGTCCCTCTAGACGAAATTGCAATAAATGAAAACCTCCAATTTGTAGAGGAACCAGTCGAGATCATGGATCGGGAAGTCAAAAGGACTAAACAAAGCCGCATACCTATCGTAAAGGTCCGCTGGAACGCCAAGCGAGGACCTGAATACACCTGGGAACGAGAGGATCAGATGAAACAAAAGTACCCGCATCTTTTTCCTAAACTGTAAACTCTATCTTAGATTAAATTTCGGGACGAAATTCCCCTAACAGGGGGATGATGTGACAACCCTATATTTTCCAAAAGCATTGTAACGCTCACAAGTCAAATAAAACTAAATTAACCTTGAAAATAAAGTGTTCAAATATCTAAGTTGGGATGCATCAAATATTAGATAACCTGTCAAGGTTTCCGAAAACATAAAGAACGCTCAAAACCGGGTTATATTTAAGAAATTATAACCAATCGTATATTTACGACACGACGTTAAAACATTATTCGATGTAAAAAGTAAAATCTCAATAATGTGCATTTTAGCCTTAAGTATCTAAACAAAAATCGTAGATCTCGTCGAAAGGTGAGCGTGCATAAAAAGATCGCCCAAATTGGACCTCGTATGAAGAAGTTACGAATTTTCAAAGTTTCGGAACAGTAGTAGAGGGCTAAAAACTCGAATTGAAGATCGAGTGTAAATTATCTAACGCAATCTAAATGAGAGTTGAAGACCTCCGCAATAGGAGCAAATTGATAAAAAGACAAACGGAAACCGACGCCGAATAAAGAACCTATAAATCTTTAACGAACTTTAGGAGGCCCGGCCTATTTAGAATTATCTCATTAAAAATAAACTCAAAACTAGCCAACGGAGTCTAAAGGAAAGTTGTAAAGCATAATCTCACCTACACGTGGATATAAAGAACACGAAAAACGGAGCTCGTACGCGAAAGTTACGGAATTTAGAAGAGGACAGGCCAGATTACGCCCCGCGTACTCTGGGAGTACGCCCCGCGTACTAGACCCAGAGTCGAGTCCCCTCGGCCCGCCCACTCTACGCTTAGCTAGCCTGGAGTCGTAAGCCATGACGCATTGTTACGCCCCGCGTAACCGAGGTACGCCCCGCGTACGAGGGTTGCTAGCCCAATAAATAGAAGGCATAAGCTGGAGTTTTTGCACACCAATCACAAGTCCTTAGTCATTATCTCATACTTCTAAGCTCCAGAGACCATCCCCTCACCTCGGTTTCCGCACTCGAGCCCCCAACGAAAGATTTACGCTGCAGAGATCCCCGAAGAGCCCGACGACGCAACTATCCGCGATCGAAGTTCTACTTAACCCTAGCCTCTCTCTTCAAACTTAATGAGTGAGTTCATACCCTTACTTTTCAATTCTTTTCATGTTTTAGGGGGGGGGGGGGAAATACAAGTCCATTACACGTTAAAGTATCGTTTTATAAACATAAATGAAATTTCTATCTTCGAATATCGATACAAACAACTTATGTATACAAGAGCTATTATGTCACTAAGTTATTTTTAGTAAATGGAACATACTATCGGAAAAACTACAATGGGTATAGTTAACAAGTCAGTCCTACATTTTACATATACATCTTGTCAAACGAAACACTTTCAAAGGAAGTAGGGTCATTTCATTGTAAATCTACTTATACTAGGCAACGTGAGATATTCAAACTTGAACGTACATTTTTGTATGCATTTCAAGTCCTGTATTATATACCATAATCTCTTGGAGGGAGAGCGTGATACTTGTGTATAGATCTATACGGCATTGACAATCCCGCACCTAAACTACTAGCTATAGTTAGACCGGCAGGTCTGGGGTGAGAAATGTCATAACACTGCAACACCTGAAGAATGTTGTTACAGGACGTCAGTGTCAATAGCATGGTTATAAAACTCACATAAAAGTATAAAACAAGATTGATTTACGAGATTCATATGTGCATTGCAGCTTTCTACATTAGTTTTCATACAAAGTTGTTTTTAATCTTTTACGTATAAAAGATACCAACACTTTCCAACTTTGGAAACTTTTTGAATCACTTACAAGAAAATATTGGATTTTCTAAAAACCTCGTTTACCAATTTACTACTGTCACACCCCGCTAAAGCGGAAACGCAAGGTATGACAGCGATAACGGTTTCATTGCAAAAGATAAAGATACATCACCATAGCAGTATTTAAAAGTTTACAACCCATAGCTTCAAAAGAACAAAATACAAGTTTTTCAAAATAACATTGTTCAAAATATAGCTTCATAATAGCTTCAACACGATGCAGCATGCTCTATGATGATGAATCTTTACATCCACTTACTAATTATTTCCTGAAAAAGCATGTAAAACGAGCGTCAACTATGAAAATAGTTGGTGAGTATCACAAGTTTATAAAATCGAGCGTACAATAAGGCTTTTCGTAAATACAAGTACATTGCTTCAATGATAAACAAGTTGATTGCTATTAATGAATACAAGTTTATTGCTATAACGAGAAACGAGTTTGTATGTGTATGAGCAAACAATGAGTCTCAACCAAACCTATGACTGAAGCCCTATCGAGATCTATGCTTATCGTTCCATAGATGAATATGGTATCATGCACTCCAGCGATTCGGGCGAGTGAGGAGTTGTCAATTCCTAATAGCGCTATCCATATCGACCATTGGCTCAAAGAGTTAATGGTTAGAGGTAAGGGAAGGGCCTTTGTACGATAAGTTCTCATGTTCCGTGTTGCATAGACATACATAAAGAAACATAGCAATACAATAGCAATCATGTTTGATACAATTCAATTTAAGTACAACATGCAAACAATAGTTTTTCTGGACATGCTTTTCCACCCCAAAACATAAAAAAACGAAAATAGGGGAGTGCGTGAATACTCACGATGTTTTGTGTAGACACAAGCGGTACTTCGGGATGCACCAACGTCTTACTACCGGGATCCTACGACACCAAACACACGCACTAGTGAGTTTCCATGTCGATATCTAATGCTAATATACTAAACTCTACATATAGGGAAATGCCAATTTATGTTTTAGTATTGGATTTATATCATTTTGTTACACTTTTTCTGATGTATTGAAATTTTACAAGTCGTGCGATTAATTACAACCTTGGAAGGTTAATTTTCCAAATTTTAAGTCTCAATAACAACATAAATTCACGAAAAATAGTATTCGAGGGATAAAAATTCTCAAACTTTTTATTTAACTGTTAATACACAATACTAAGCTGGGAAAATTATAAAAATGGATTTCCAAGCTGTTTAATTATATTTTATAATTTTTGAGCATTTATTTCAATAAAAATTGAAATAAATAGTAAACAGTTTCCAAAATTACCCAAACTTTTTATTTAATTGTTATTATACATAAATAGGCTGGGAAAAATATAAAATATATTTTTCAGTGGTTATTTGTATTTTTCCTTGTTTTATTCCTTTAAATAGTCATTAATTAAAGAAATATTATTAAACAGTTAAAATAAATTACCATAAATTTTTGTAACATCATTTACAGTATAAATATCTTGGGAAAAATATCAAAAGTGGTTTTCATAATGTATAAACTGGTTTTGGGTATTTATGTATATTTAAGTGAATTTTAGTGCAATTAACTTTAGAAAATAAGGGAAAAATAGTTTACAGTGGAGAAAAATATTCAAAATTTTTATGTAACCTCCTACTATATAATATGATATCCTGGCAAATTTTCATGAATTTTGGATAATCAGAACTATTTTTCCCATTTTTAAGCCATTATAATTACCAAAAATTGGGAAAAATAGCTAGACATGATGAAAAATCTTGAAATTATTTTCTTGAGTCACCCATCACAAGTAAGGTATGCGAAAATTGTTAGATACAATTTTCACATCCTAAAAAGTGGTTTTGTAATTTATCATGTCCTAAATAAAAGAAAATTAGAAATCATATGAAACAGTAACAAAAATTGCTGAAATTTGGTGAGGGGTCATTATTCCCCATAAGTATCATCCATGAATTTATTTAGGATTTATTGACCTCTGGAAGTATTTTATATGATTTATGCCCTTGGTTTTAGCAATAATTCTAATAAATCAAATAAATAACAAAAGCTCTTGAAATTTTCCAGATTATCTCATGCATGCAAGGGCTTTCAAAAGTAAAAATGTTAAGAATGTATTCAGAAGAGAAATGAGGGTAATGATTCCAAACAATTTAAGAAAAGTTGCATGCAATAATGCATGAAGTGTAGATGTGGCCGAGGTTCATGAATTTTTGTAGCCCATTCAGTGAGGTTTTAAGCCACGAAATTTCAACCATAACTCACTAGATATGTTAAGTTTCTAAGGTATTTTTCCTAAGATTTATGGTTGGGTTTAAGACCATTGTTTAAGCAAGATAAAAATAGTGATCACAGAAAAAGAGCTGTATGCGCAACCTTTTTGTAAAATCTGCCAAAAATCGGATATTTAATATTTTACAGTAAGACCAGTTGGGTTTGAAAGTTAACTCGTGGAACTAACCAATACAAAAAGAATATCATGATTTGGTTAAAAAATGACTGAGTTATGACTGTTCAAAGTCGAACAAAATAATCTGGCAGATTGCATGTTTGCTTGTGTGCATTTTTAGGGTATTTCAATAAGAACATCATGCATGTCCTTGGTAAGGCCCGATTTCTAACACATGCATGGAATGAATGAGCATCCAAGATGTACTAGAAATGGTTTAATGCTTTCGTTCATGCATGAACACACAAGAAATGGAGAAGAACATGAAATATTATGTTTTGATGTCACATGATCATATGTGCTTCTTTTCCACTCCTTGCATGGGTTTGATCCCGGATTTTCACCATCTTTAACACATGCATTGTGTTATGGTGAGAATCTACAAACCACAAGGGGAGAATAAAGATTTCTAGCCATGGAAAGGCATAGAATCCGAAAAGTAGAGAAGACTAAGAAGAAAAAGAGGTTTAACCATGAAACTATGGAAGAAGATGTTGTTGTTTACCTTGGTTTTGATCTTGAGAGAAGTAAGAACACTTCAAGGGATTCAAAATCTGGAAATTTTGCAGAGGATTGAGAGGATTTTCGTGAGTTTAGAGAGAAGGAAGAAGAGAGTGAAGTGAGAGAGTGAAGTGGAAGAGGTGGAGTAAGGGTTTAGGCTTGATGATTGTGTTTTGGGGAAGAGAGAGGGCATGGGGAGAGGTGATGGCCGGTTTTTGCATGCCTTTTGGCCTCCTCTCTCCTAAATTTTAAACTTTATAAACTTCCCTCCCATATTTTATATAAAAACATTCATTTTTATAAAATGTTTATTAAGCAATTTGATTTATTTAAAAATCTTGTTTTCAACAAATAATTTATGATTAATACTTGTAATTTATATTTCTAGTTCATTGGTATAATCCATAATTTGATTAATATAATTTGATACTAGGAAGTTTATAGCCAAATTTTATAAAGTTTTTAAGCTTTATATTTTATAACTTTGGATTTTTGGCTCTTTAGGGTTTTTGGAACATTGTTTGGTATTCAACAACATGTTGAAGTATAATTAGAGTGTTTTAATTTATTTTTAGAGTTTTATACCCTATTTCAATTATAACAAAGCTTGAAGCTTTATTCTAATTATAGTATTGGCATTTCCTATTGTAGCTAAGCAACTTACTAGAATTGTAAGTATCAAGTATATTAGTCCTAGACCTTAGTTGGATCCTAGTTTATGCAAGATTTTTGACCTAATTTATACTACTAGGTCATGACATGTTGTGCATGAATGGTTATTATAAAGATGCATGAGTCCAAGAATGACCTGAATTGGTAGTTGTCACAGTATCCCCCACTTAAAAAGAATTTCTTCCCGAAATTCATTCTATGTCATCGCTTGTCATCGCAAGGGAAAAGTTGCGGATACTTTTCCTTTATGAAGTCCTCGCGCTCCCAGGTGTACTCCGGCCCGCGTTTTGAGTTCCATCGAACTTTCACAATCGGGATCTTACTCCGCTTAAGTTGTTTTACCTCCCTGTCAAGGATTTCTATCGGCTCCTCAACGAAGCTCAGCTTATCATTGATCTTAATTTCCTCCAGGGGTACTATCAATGTTTCGTCGGCTAGACATTTCTTAAGGTTGGAGACGTGGAATGTGTCGTGAATGGCGCTTAACTCTTGGGGCAATTGGAGTTTATACGCTACTGGACCAATCCTTTCAAGGATTTCAAAGGGTCCAACATATCTCGGGCTTAGTTTTCCTTTCTTACCAAAACGCACAAGCCCTTTCCAAGGCGACACTTTTAAAAGTACCTTGTCTCCTACTTGGAATTCTAATGGTTTTCGACGATTATCCGCATAACTTTTCTGACGATCTCTAGCAGCTTTAAGCTTATCTTTGATGATAGTAATCTTGTCAGATGTTTCCTGGATAAGTTCGACTCTAGTCAACTGTCTGTCTCTGATTTCTGTCCAGCATAAGGGCGAACGACACTTGCGTCCATACAATGCTTCATATGGAGCACATTGGATACTCGTGTGGTAACTGTTATTGTAGGAAAACTCAATTAGGGGCAAATGAGTATCCCAATTTCCTTTGAACTCAATGACACACGCTCGTAGCATGTCTTCCAATGTTTGTATTGTTCTCTCTGTTTGCCCATCTGTCTGAGGGTGGTAAACTGTGCTCAAATCTATCTTGGTTCCTAGTGCCCTCTGTAACATCCACCAAAATCGAGATGTAAAACGACTATCTCTATCAGAAATGATAGATAGGGGTACACCATGCAGAGAAACAATTTTGTCGATGTAGATTTGGGCCAATTTTTCCATCTTGAAATCTTCTCGAATAGGGAGAAAGTGAGCGGATTTCGTCAGTCGATCCACTATGACCCAAATTGAGTCGTGACCTCTAGCAGTTCTAGGGAGTTTGGTAACGAAATCCATAGATATTTGCTCCCATTTCCATTGGGGAATTTCAGGTTGTTGCAACAACCCGGAAGGTTTCTGATGTTCAGCTTTGACTATTGAGCATGTCAAACACTTCCCGACGTACAAGGCAATATCCTTTTTCATTCCAGGCCACCAATAGTACTCTTTAAGATCCTTGTACATCTTATCTGCTCCAGGGTGGATGGAGTATTTAGATCGATGAGACTCTTCTAATACCATGTCTCTCAGGTTGTTAACCCTTGGAATCCAGACCCTGTCTTTAAAATAACGAACTCCATCAGGTTTGGTTTCAAATCTTTCTTCCAAACCATGTAAAGTTTCGCCTGGAAGATTTTCCTTGCATAACGCTTTCTCCTGGGCATTAATGATTTGAGATTTCAAGCTTGTCTGAATTACCATTCCCAAAGCTCTCACACGGGAAGGTTTCACTCTTACTTTCCTACTAAGAGCGTCGGCTACTACGTTAGCCTTTCCTGGGTGGTATCGTATCTCACAATCATAATCACTAAACAACTCTACCCATCTTCTCTGCCGCATGTTTAACATTTTCTGATCCAGGATATGCTGAAGGCTTTTGTGATCGGTATAAATGGTGCATTTGGTTCCGTACAAATAATGCCTCCATATCTTAAGGGCGAAAACTATTGCTCCTAGTTCTAGATCATGGGTGGTATAATTCTTCTCGTGCGGTTTGAGTTGTCTGGAAGCATATGCAATGACCCTATCTTTTTGCATTAGCACACATCCTAATCCTTGATGAGACGCATCACAATACACCACAAAGTTCTCTGATCCTTCTGGTAAAGCCAGAATTGGTGCATTGCACAGCTTGTTTTTCAGGATTTGAAACGCCTCTTCGTGTTTCTCTTCCCAGAGAAATTTTCTATCCTTTTGGGTCAAAGATGTTAATGGTTGAGCAATCCTAGAGAAATTCTCAATGAAGCGTCTGTAGTACCCAGCTAATCCTAGGAATTGTCGTATTTCTGTCGGGGTTTTGGGGGCCTCCCATTTCTTGATTGCCTCTATCTTAGCTGGATCTACATGGATTCCTCTTTCACCGATCACATGACCAAGAAAATGTACTTCCCGAATCCAAAATTCACACTTAGTGAACTTGGCATACAATTTTTGTTCCTTCAACAGCTCCAACACTAGCTTTAGATGTCTATTGTGATCTTCTTTGGTCCGCGAGTAAACAAGTATGTCATCGATAAAGACAATTATAAACCTGTCTAGGTATGGTCTACAGACCCTATTCATCAAATCCATGAATACAGCGGGTGCGTTCGTTAGTCCAAAAGGCATGACTAAGAATTCATAATGTCCATAACGGGTTCTAAACGCTGTCTTGTGAATGTCCTCTTCGTGAATTCTTAGCTGATGATACCCTGACCGAAGGTCGATTTTTGAGAAGTAGGAAGCGCCCTGCAACTGATTGAACAAGTCATCTATTCTAGGGAGGGGATATCGATTCTTGATTGTCAACTTGTTCAATTCTCTGTAATCAATGCACATTCGGAACGAACCATCTTTCTTTTTGACGAATAACACTGGGGCTCCCCAAGGTGAAGAACTTGGTCGAATAAACCCTTTGTCTAGAAGTTCTTGAAGTTGTCCGGATAGTTCTTGCATCTCGGATGGTGCAAGGCGATATGGTGCTTTTGCTACCGGTGCCGCTCCGGGAACTAAGTCTATCCGAAATTCGACCTGTCTATAAGGGGGTAGACCGGGCAATTCCTCCGGAAATACTTCGGGATAGTTTTGAACCACTGGAATCTCCTTGAGTTGCTTAGCTTCAGGTTCTCTTTCTAGCACATGGGCCATGCATGCAATACAATTCTTCTTCAGGTACTTGTGAACCTTCACGCTTGATACTATGTTTAAACTTCTTCCTGGCTTCTCACCGTGTATGATAAGGGTTTCTCCATTAGGGAGAGGCACTCTGATGACTTTCTCATAACAACCAATGTCTGCTCTATTTTTGGATAACCAATCCATCCCTACTATCACATCAAAACTACCTAGCTCTATAGGAATTAGGTCAATGCTAAAGAGTTTATCAGCTAAATTCAGAGTACAACCAGGAATTATATCACTAGCCCTAATTTCATACCCATCAGCAAGTTCAATAGCATATGTAATCCTCATCTTTACCGATTTCAAGCCAATTAACGGTCTAAATGCTAAAGAAACAAAACTCCTATCTGCTCCCGCATCGAATATTACTGATGCAAAGTGGTTGTTCAGGAGGAACGTACCTGTTATCACTTCAGGGTTCTGACGAGCTTCTTCTGCACCAATCACAAAGGCTACACCTCTTGGTTGTCTAACTTGATTTCCTTGAAAGTTTTGCCTGGCTTGGCCTTGTCCATGGTTACCAGGTCCATTGTTCAGTTTAGGACATGCTCTACGGAGATGATCAATACTCCCGCACTCGTAACATGTCCTTTTTCCCTCCTTATTCACCTTACAATACTTCGAGTAATAGCCTGTTTGCTTACAGTTTTGGCACACCGGGCAAGCTCCCTTGTGATGGAAGTTACACTTATTGCACTTCGGAAGCGGCCCTGAGTACTGCTTTCGCTCCTGCACTTCTTGTCCTTGAGTTTTCACTGGTTCTTGCTCCTGGGCTCTTACCATAAAGTTTCTTGAGACTTTCTGCTCCCTCCCTGACTTGCCTCCATACTTCTTCTCTCCCTGATTTATTGGCTTCCTCTTGCTACTAGAGCTTTCCTTTGCTGATGCTCCCATCCTTATCACATCATTGGTTAGTCGATTTGCTAGGCTTACTGCACTTTGAATGGTAGTTGGGTTTGCTGAGGTAACCATTCCCCGAATCTCTGGTGCCAGACCCCAGATGTAACGATCTATCCGTTTCTCCTCAGGAGTAACCATGTGAGGTACTAGTTTTGCTAGTTCATGAAATCGAACTGTGTACTTCTCTATTTGTGTTCCAACCATAGAATGGTTCCAGAATTCATATTCAAGTTTCTGAAGTTCATCCTTGGGACAATACTCCTCTATCAGCAGCTTCTTTAGGTCTTCCCAAGTTAGCTGATATGCTGCTGTACGGCCTCGGGTTTGCACTAGAGTATTCCACCAGGTTAATGTCCTATCTTGGAATAGGCAAGATGCATACTCAACTTTGTTGCGCTCGAGGCATTTGCTAATATGAAGGACCGACTCCATGCAGTCAATCCATTTCAGTAACCCAACCGCACCTTCCTTTCCATGGAACTCCTTAGGTTTACAGGCCATAAAGGACTTGTAGTTGCATTCTCTTTCATTGTTTCCCCGGTTTCCTCCACTACTTCCTTGGTTAGCATTAAGTCCTGCAGTTACTTGAGTGACAATGTTTGGGATTGCTTGCATGAGTTGTTGTGCTACCATTTGAGCAACATCGGGCGTTTCGTTCTGTGGGCGCCCGCGATTAGGCCTTCCTGACATGGTTCTATGACACAGGAGAAGAAATACGTATAAATACATAAAATAATGTATAATGTGTATTTCACTACCATTTTGAAAACCGTAAGTGTTGTCAAATTAATGGGTTGCATTAATACTATGCATATAGATTTGAGAAAGGAGAGAAAAGAAAAATCTCTTTTATTCAACCATTTACCAAATAAATTTTAGGGTTTGACCTCATAGTAAAAGTTTTCAAACATAAAATAAAAATTTTCATTACCATTTGAAATAATCTTAAAGCCAAACCAATACGTCAATCTCAAAATAAAGTTTTAAATATTTTTCCCAAAAGACACCCAACATGGGTTTTCATTTCAAAACAAAATAAAACAAAATACTGAAATCAGAACCAAAAGCCAATCGCTATCCCAACAAGAAGCATCAACACCACAATCAGGAACAGCCCACCAAACACATAATATGCTGTCATCGCATGACCTGCCTCTCGTCTAGCAGCACTAGCAGTGTTAGCAGTCTCCATCGAATGCTGATACAGGATTTCCATTCCTGCTAAAACTTCATCCAAAACTTCTCGATGCCCAGCTATCGCAGCGAGACTGTGACGTAGGCCTGCTGCTATCGACTGCAATCTCCGGGACTCCTCCGGGGTCATACCTGGCTGTCGGACAGGTATCCCTATGACTTGCTGAGGTGAGGATGCTCTTGGTCCTGCATCGCTGGGTCCTACCCCGCTAGGTCCTGCCGTGCCATGTCCTGCTGTGCTGGCGGGTATCCTTCCTGGAATGGGGACACTCTTCCTCGCTGTCCTCCGAATGCGAAGTCCATAGAGCGGTGGCTGTGGCAACACCGATGTCGGTGATGCCTCGCGTCGTTGACTCGGGGCGTTGTCATTGCTGATCTCCACCGAGTTCCCAGTATCTTCCGTATCCTCTGATGGGTCTTCTTCTATCGAGGCGGGGGGATTACGTCGAGGGATAACAGTGACGTAGCCGGATTCATCGGCTGAGGCGGTAGCGCGGGAAGATGACGATCTTGACATAGTGGACTGTGACATAGTTTCAATGAGATATGAAATAAATGACAATGCATGCCTATAATATGCAATGCTTACACACACCAAAATTAACCTTTTGAAATTTTTAAATAAGGTTTTCTCAAATATTTTTGTTGAACATATTCCCATTATAATTAGCTCAAGCTTTGTATAAATCTTTTCTTAATTAAACATAGGTGATCAGGCTATGTTTAATCAAGGTCCAATAATACAACTCCCAACCTAATTATACTTGTAATATGTTTGATGTAAAAGGAATTTCTTTGTAAGTTTTAGTTATAGGTTGTGTTTTCTTAAAGAAAAACCGATGTTCTCTATAACTTTAGCTCTGATACCACTTCTGTCACACCCCGCTAAAGCGGAAACGCAAGGTATGACAGCGATAACGGTTTCATTGCAAAAGATAAAGATACATCACCATAGCAGTATTTAAAAGTTTACAACCCATAGCTTCAAAAGAACAAAATACAAGTTTTTCAAAATAACATTGTTCAAAATATAGCTTCATAATAGCTTCAACACGATGCAGCATGCTCTATGATGATGAATCTTTACATCCACTTACTAATTATTTCCTGAAAAAGCATGTAAAACGAGCGTCAACTATGAAAATAGTTGGTGAGTATCACAAGTTTATAAAATCGAGCGTACAATAAGGCTTTTCGTAAATACAAGTACATTGCTTCAATGATAAACAAGTTGATTGCTATTAATGAATACAAGTTTATTGCTATAACGAGAAACGAGTTTGTATGTGTATGAGCAAACAATGAGTCTCAACCAAACCTATGACTGAAGCCCTATCGAGATCTATGCTTATCGTTCCATAGATGAATATGGTATCATGCACTCCAGCGATTCGGGCGAGTGAGGAGTTGTCAATTCCTAATAGCGCTATCCATAACGACCATTGGCTCAAAGAGTTAATGGTTAGAGATAAGGGAAGGGCCTTTGTACGATAAGTTCTCATGTTCCGTGTTGCATAGACATACATAAAGAAACATAGCAATACAATAGCAATCATGTTTGATACAATTCAATTTAAGTACAACATGCAAACAATAGTTTTTCTGGACATGCTTTTCCACCCCAAAACATAAAAAAACGAAAATAGGGGAGTGCGTGAATACTCACGATGTTTTGTGTAGACACAAGCGGTACTTCGGGATGCACCAACGTCTTACTACCGGGATCCTACGACACCAAACACACGCACTAGTGAGTTTCCATGTCGATATCTAATGCTAATATACTAAACTCTACATATAGGGAAATGCCAATTTATGTTTTAGTATTGGATTTATATCATTTTGTTACACTTTTTCTGATGTATTGAAATTTTACAAGTCGTGCGATTAATTACAACCTTGGAAGGTTAATTTTCCAAATTTTAAGTCTCAATAACAACATAAATTCACGAAAAATAGTATTCGAGGGATAAAAATTCTCAAACTTTTTATTTAACTGTTAATACACAATACTAAGCTGGGAAAATTATAAAAATGGATTTCCAAGCTGTTTAATTATATTTTATAATTTTTGAGCATTTATTTCAATAAAAATTGAAATAAATAGTAAACAGTTTCCAAAATTACCCAAACTTTTTATTTAATTGTTATTATACATAAATAGGCTGGGAAAAATATAAAATATATTTTTCAGTGGTTATTTGTATTTTTCCTTGTTTTATTCCTTTAAATAGTCATTAATTAAAGAAATATTATTAAACAGTTAAAATAAATTACCATAAATTTTTGTAACATCATTTACAGTATAAATATCTTGGGAAAAATATCAAAAGTGGTTTTCATAATGTATAAACTGGTTTTGGGTATTTATGTATATTTAAGTGAATTTTAGTGCAATTAACTTTAGAAAATAAGGGAAAAATAGTTTACAGTGGAGAAAAATATTCAAAATTTTTATGTAACCTCCTACTATATAATATGATATCCTGGCAAATTTTCATGAATTTTGGATAATCAGAACTATTTTTCCCATTTTTAAGCCATTATAATTACCAAAAATTGGGAAAAATAGCTAGACATGATGAAAAATCTTGAAATTATTTTCTTGAGTCACCCATCACAAGTAAGGTATGCGAAAATTGTTAGATACAATTTTCACATCCTAAAAAGTGGTTTTGTAATTTATCATGTCCTAAATAAAAGAAACTTAGAAATCATATGAAACAGTAACAAAAATTGCTGAAATTTGGTGAGGGGTCATTATTCCCCATAAGTATCATCCATGAATTTATTTAGGATTTATTGACCTCTGGAAGTATTTTATATGATTTATGCCCTTGGTTTTAGCAATAATTCTAATAAATCAAATAAATAACAAAAGCTCTTGAAATTTTCCAGATTATCTCATGCATGCAAGGGCTTTCAAAAGTAAAAATGTTAAGAATGTATTCAGAAGAGAAATGAGGGTAATGATTCCAAACAATTTAAGAAAAGTTGCATGCAATAATGCATGAAGTGTAGATGTGGCCGAGGTTCATGAATTTTTGTAGCCCATTCAGTGAGGTTTTAAGCCACGAAATTTCAACCATAACTCACTAGATATGTTAAGTTTCTAAGGTATTTTTCCTAAGATTTATGGTTGGGTTTAAGACCATTGTTTAAGCAAGATAAAAATAGTGATCACAGAAAAAGAGCTGTATGCGCAACCTTTTTGTAAAATCTGCCAAAAATCGGATATTTAATATTTTACAGTAAGACCAGTTGGGTTTGAAAGTTAACTCGTGGAACTAACCAATACAAAAAGAATATCATGATTTGGTTAAAAAATGACTGAGTTATGACTGTTCAAAGTCGAACAAAATAATCTGGCAGATTGCATGTTTGCTTGTGTGCATTTTTAGGGTATTTCAATAAGAACATCATGCATGTCCTTGGTAAGGCCCGATTTCTAACACATGCATGGAATGAATGAGCATCCAAGATGTACTAGAAATGGTTTAATGCTTTCGTTCATGCATGAACACACAAGAAATGGAGAAGAACATGAAATATTATGTTTTGATGTCACATGATCATATGTGCTTCTTTTCCACTCCTTGCATGGGTTTGATCCCGGATTTTCACCATCTTTAACACATGCATTGTGTTATGGTGAGAATCTACAAACCACAAGGGGAGAATAAAGATTTCTAGCCATGGAAAGGCATAGAATCCGAAAAGTAGAGAAGACTAAGAAGAAAAAGAGGTTTAACCATGAAACTATGGAAGAAGATGTTGTTGTTTACCTTGGTTTTGATCTTGAGAGAAGTAAGAACACTTCAAGGGATTCAAAATCTGGAAATTTTGCAGAGGATTGAGAGGATTTTCGTGAGTTTAGAGAGAAGGAAGAAGAGAGTGAAGTGAGAGAGTGAAGTGGAAGAGGTGGAGTAAGGGTTTAGGCTTGATGATTGTGTTTTGGGGAAGAGAGAGGGCATGGGGAGAGGTGATGGCCGGTTTTTGCATGCCTTTTGGCCTCCTCTCTCCTAAATTTTAAACTTTATAAACTTCCCTCCCATATTTTATATAAAAACATTCATTTTTATAAAATGTTTATTAAACAATTTGATTTATTTAAAAATCTTGTTTTCAACAAATAATTTATGATTAATACTTGTAATTTATATTTCTAGTTCATTGGTATAATCCATAATTTGATTAATATAATTTGATACTAGGAAGTTTATAGCCAAATTTTATAAAGTTTTTAAGCTTTATATTTTATAACTTTGGATTTTTGGCTCTTTAGGGTTTTTGGAACATTGTTTGGTATTCAACAACATGTTGAAGTATAATTAGAGTGTTTTAATTTATTTTTAGAGTTTTATACCCTATTTCAATTATAACAAAGCTTGAAGCTTTATTCTAATTATAGTATTGGCATTTCCTATTGTAGCTAAGCAACTTACTAGAATTGTAAGTATCAAGTATATTAGTCCTAGACCTTAGTTGGATCCTAGTTTATGCAAGATTTTTGACCTAATTTATACTACTAGGTCATGACATGTTGTGCATGAATGGTTATTATAAAGATGCATGAGTCCAAGAATGACCTGAATTGGCAGTTGTCACAACTACCAAAAAGGATATACTTTTCAACTCGAAACACTCATGAACTCACCAACTTAATTGTTGACACTTTTCAAAACCACTTGTATTTCTCAGGGAATCAGTGATACAGATAACTACCAGCTTTTGGGAGAAGGAACACTAAGGATGTTTTTATTATTAAACATTTAACATCATATTGTAATATTCTTTTGATAACATGTATAACGCAACAATATACGTTTTCATTTTATATATATGATGGTTGTGTTACTTTTTTTAAATTTCTCAATTGTTGTGATACTACGTGAAGTCATCCACCCTCGAATGTTTCCGCCATTCTGGTTTGGGGGTGTGACAATTATTACCATAAGTAAATCTCTGTTATCCTAATTGCGAGTTCCATAACCATACAATAGACTAGACCTGTGGCAATAAGTAGTCTACATACTTATGACTTTCGTCACCCTTGAACCATTTTGGTTGGGCTGTAGCTAGCAGCCAGGTGTGGGGTAGTCAGCCCCGTACAAATCTATACACTCAAGTCACGCTCTCTAAATCCCAAAGATTCTGGTTACGGGTGTAGTCCTCCACTCGCGTATCTCTGTGGAGTGTTCGCCGAGGACGTGTCTCCAATCATACATGATGAACAAATTTACTAGTAATAATATGATAGTCCTCCACTCGCGTATATATGTGGAGTGTTACCGAGGATAAAACAGAGTACAGGTATTATGTTCGAATGTTGTAATGTCATGCTTTTGACTGATAAAATGCGGAAATCCATTTGTGAAATATATGTAAAACATAACAGTTTAAAACTCATTTCACAAATATATGTTACGTGATCTGCATGTTCAGACGGTTATCAGTTGTAGCAACCAGTGTTAAAAGCATATAAAATGTGAAATACACATATGAAAACATGTTTTAAAGTACAAGTAATCCTTTGTACTTTGCTTGTGTTCCCCCTCTGAAAACAGTGAAAACAATGAAAAAGGGTAGGGGTATGAACTCACCAGACTCAGGAATGCGATGGTTTCGGACACTAGATGTTGGTTTGGGGTTTGATTACTCGCGATGTTCCTATGTAAAATGAAATAATGTCCATATATATTCAATTAGGGATACATTCACTAATTATATGGAACATTACACTCCGACGAGGTTAAACACCTCAAAACAAGCGTTTGGAATGACCCGGGTGACATCTACAGACGTATATTGGTACTAGGGACTTGGGACTTGAGTTTACTCCTCAAGAATAAAAATTTAAGTGAGTTTACACCCATAAAACACACACATACATGAGTTTACGGCCGTAAACTCATGTTGGTGTCATTTTGAGGGTTTAATGGCTTGATTGGACTTGGGGATTGTTTGAATGACTTTCTAAAATGCCTTGGAATGGATTAAATGAAATTATACCACTTAGAACGGAGTTTGCGGCCCTAAACTTGGAGTTTACGGCCATAAACTCTACTATGGTCAAGGATAATTGATTTGAGGTATAAGGGACAATCACATGTGATTCTAGTTAATTTTCCAAGCCTTGTTATCAATTTTGGGCACCATATAACATACTTTTAGGAGTTTACGGCCCAGAAGCATGTTATATGGCCGTAAACTCTCCTATGTTCTTGAATAATTAATTTTTGACACTTAAAACAATCATATGTGATTCTAGAAATTTTTTCAAGCCTTTGGGGTGAATTAGGGCATGACTTGGCATTGTTTTATGAGTTTACGGCCAAAGGGTATGTGCCTAGGCTGTAAACTCCTATGTGTGACATTTTGATATGTTACAAACCCCCAAACTGTTTTTAGAAGGATCTAGGATTTACCACAAGGATATTGGTTGAGTTACAAGGCATTTTGACATGTAAAAATGAGTTTATCCCCCATGTTTGAGCAGTTTACGGCCCAAGCACATGCCTTGGCCGTAAACTCTCTTTTGTCCTCAAAATTCATGTTTAATGTGTTCCAACTCCAGATTTGCAAGCCTCAAGGTCATATCTAAGTCCCAACTATGATTTGGAAGGGTTAATTGGCTTAAAAACCCCATTTTTAAGTGTTTTCGGCCCAAGGTTGATCCTTGGCCGTAAACACATGTTCTAGGTCCTAAAACTCAATTTAAACATCAATTTGAAGGCTAAAGAGGTTAGATAACAAGTAAGGGATGTTACCTCTTTGATTTGGAGCCTTAAATCTTTGTTTTTGGACATTTGATTATGGATGAGGAGAGAGGTTGGAAGTGTTTATGGAAGGATAGCCAAAAGCTTCAAATGAAGGCTTAGAACTCTTTATATAGTGTCGAAGTTTTGGACATGGTGGAATTCTACCCGATACTGGCGTTAGGCGAGGCTTTTGGTCGTACCCGATTAGGTTTCCGTAACCCGATATGGTAAATTCTAGAAATATTCCGATCACTAAAATGGGGTGTTAAAATGATTTCTAAATGTATTAAGACACCCATTTTGTCATTTTAGATACGTACAAGTTAATGACTTAATTAAACAAAAGATCGGAATCGAATTTGGAAACGACGATTGGTTGCGTGAATTGTACTACGAAAGAGTTACAAGAGATGGTACGTAAATTTCGGGTTGTTACATTTTGAGTCTACTGATAGAACTATATAATAGTACATTAGCATATTTTATAAAAGAAGCTTTGTACTCTCTATCATTTTACACTGTAACATGTGTTGCCTTCTAGGCTTAATAGAGAGAAATCAGATTTAGTTACTCTTGTGTTCATTTACTTTACAAAATCTATACTTGATTGAATTCTGGATTCATCAAGTGGTATCAAACTAGGAATCGTCAAACTGTTTGAACAATTTCTTTCTTTTTTACATTTAATGGTTCATCCATTTTGAATTCAACAGTTTCCGCAATTGAAAAATATTGTTCTTCAAACAATTGTTGAGAGTTATCAATTTTGCGATCAAGAATCAATCAATTGCATCCGATTTCATTTCTATTCAAGCTTTTAATATTTGTGATTCAATCTGTAACACCCCAAAGTTTGGAAAGCCAAGAAAAGAAAGAAACCCTCAAGTTTTAGGGGAGACTCGGCGAGTCCATGGAGGGACTCGGCGAGTCCGAGCGGGATCCGGGTTGTGGTGAAAGCGACCGACTCGGCGAGTCGGCCAGGGAGACTCGGCGAGTTGGGTCTGAACGGGGAAAACCCTAAACCCGGGAACTTGGAGTCGATTTAAGCATCTCATTCTCTTTCCTAGGGTTCCTTTAGTGCCTCTTTACCCCCCAGAACACCAACCCTAGCCACCATTTCCGTTTTTGGAGCTAGATCTTGCCTTGTAGAATGCATTACGCTTGGAGGAGGAAGAAAGACCTTGGAGGTGCAAGAAGGGATTGTAGATCCGAGATTGAGAAGACATTTCAGATCATTTGGAGGTAATAAGTTGTTGATTGGACTCCCTTTGCATCTAGATCTATTCTTATGTGTGAGTTTTGGTCATTATTGGTATGTTTTGTAACCAATTCGGGTTGGAGGTTCAGATCTGGGGTTGCTACCTCAGATCCATGTTGGTTTTGGTCTTGAATCCCCTAAAGTATCAACCCTTGGTATGTTGAAGAAGCATGTTTGCCATAAACCCTAGTTTAGTGTGTTTTGAGCTTAGATCTCTCAATCTACACGTAAAGTTTGCCACTTTACGTGGGGAATAGGCCCTAGAGGTATGTATCTAGGAGTTGGAAGTTCAGTTTGGCTCGAAAAGCCACTGCATGGATTGAGGAATGGATAGACTCGGCGAGTCCTTCGAGTGGACTCGGCGAGTAGCTTGAAGGTGAGGAGGAACTCGACGAGTAGGATGAACAACTCGTCGAGTCGGATGAAGATAGGCATGGCCTCGGCGAGTTGGATGAACAACTCGACGAGTTGGTTGAAGATTGTTTAGGACTCGGCGAGTCAGATCGTGAAACCCTAAACCCTTCGAGTCGAGACCCGAATCAGTGAGTCGGGTGGTGACTCCACGAGTTGGATAGGATAGGACTTGGACCTAGTTGGACTCGGCAAGTCATGGATTGACTCGGCGAGTCGAGTCGCGAACAAGAAAGACTCAGGGCATATGAACCCGGCGAGTCAGTAGATAGACTCGGCGAGTAGGGTTGACCCGGAAGGTTGACTTTAACCAGGATTTTGACCTTGACCAGATTTGACCTAGTAACCTTTGGAGGTCAGTTGGACTAAGTGTCATATTGATATTGGTAGCTTGAGGAGCTAGTGGAGCAGCAGTTGAAGTCAGAAGTCAGGTAGCAGTCAAGGATTAGCAGCAGCAGTTCAGCAGCATCAGGTGAGTTTCCTTCCAGTAGGGACGGGTCTAAGGCCACAATGCCGGCCCGTTCAGTTAGCAGTAGTTTCCGGACTTTGGTCCGATGCAGTAGCTAGTATGTTTGATGCCTTCGTGGCTCAGACAGGATTTGTATGCTATGTTTTATGTGTTAAGTGTTATGTGTTCCAGGCTACGGCCCGATGTAGTATGCAGTATATGTGTTCATGCTAGATGATGTGTTATGCTATGCCATGTTCAGTCAGTCAGTTCCGGACTTCGGTCCGATGCAGGGGACGAGGTCCCAGTCGGTTCCGGACTTCGGTCCGATGCAGATAGTTCCGGACTTCGGTCCGATGTAGTTAGTTCCGGACTTTGGTCCGATGCAGTTAGTTCCGGACTTCGGTCCGATGCAGTTAGTTCCGGACTTCGGTCCGATGCAGGGGACAAGGTCCCAGTCAGTTCCGGACTTCGGTCCGATGCAGTTTCCGGGTTTCGGCCCGATGCAGTGGGCCAGGCCCAATATGTGTTTATATGATATTGTATGGTATGTGGTAGTTTGGGGGAGCTCACTAAGCTTCGTGCTTACAGTTTCAGTTTTGGTTTCAGGTACTTCCGCAAGCAAAGGGAAGAGCTCGGGGTGATAGCATCGCACACACCACAACTTAGCTTTTATCCTGGGGATGGTTTTAGTTGTCTTGATTTGATATAGTATGATACAGTTTTTCCGCACAGTATTTTATTATGATTTGGGATACATCGCGTATGTTTTTATGTTATGATAATCAGATTATGGTTTTGATTACATTGAAAAACAAAATTTTTGGGTCGTATTTTTGGGTCGTTTCATCGTGATTTTTGGGTCGTTACAAGTTGGTATCAGAGCCTTGGTTTGAGGGATTCGGGCGCACTCCCGAGTGTGTCTGAACTCAAACTAAGGAAGTGGTATATAGTTTTCAAAAGAAAAATCGTAGTTACAAAAGAATTTTGAGAAGAGAAAACAATTTTTAGAAAAAGCAAAAAGAGTTTTGAAAAGAGAAAAGGGTGTGGTGCATGCAATCAGCCGAGCTCAAGTAAGTACTCCCAATTTACCCATACAAGTTATGTTATTATTTTCAATATCAGTTTCAGTTCAGTTTCAGTTCCAGCTTCAGTAGAACAGCATGCTAGAATAGGACTAAGGATCTAGGATGATGCCTTATGTGCCTGCTTTATGTGTTCTAGCTTGATGAGAATTGCATGCTAGTAATGAGTAGACAGTAGTAGGATAGCCTGTTTAGGTTATGCCTGAAAGTATGAGCTTAGCATTATATGCTAGTGCAGTTTCTTGTTATGAGAATTGTTTTGCCTGAGTATGTTTCCCTTATCCGAATGCTGCTTGCTTTGTGCTTTGTGGGACTCTGAGTGATGAGAGTTAGCCATTAGGTGAATACGTTTCATCACATGTGATCAGGGTTGAATAATCTTAGAGTGCTGGATTTGGCCCTACTGCGCAGCTCTCGTTTGAGTCCAACCGTCGTAGGGACGAGTCCTTTACTTGAAGGATTATCTGAGCCTCGTCACATGTGATGGTATTCAGGTGGTGACTAATTGGCATTACTAGGAGGCCTTCAGCAGCTGAGGACTGTGTGGGTAGAGTCAGAGGTTCCCTAGGGCAAGCCTAGGATGAGAGTAGCAGAGATCAGTAGAAGAGTAAAGGGGACTGGGTGGAGTTGAGGTAACTCTCGAGGAAAGTATGGATAGATGTGGAAGGTAGTAGGGGCCCATACTACTGAAAGCAGAGGATCCGTACTCGATTCAAGAGGGGCCGAGGCGAAACCAAGGAACTAGTAGAGTATGTGAGAGATCCCTCAGCAGTAGTATGTATTTGGTCAGGGATTGTTATATTTTCAGCATGGCGACGTTGCGCGAGATATCAGTTGGCAGTTCTGGTGCAGGGGAGGGGTCTGGCTCGGGCTTTAGAGCCGGACAGCTTGACGATCAGATGAGGGATTTCATTTCCGCAGAGATTATGCGCAACATCATCGATCAGACTCCAGTGATTTCCGGTTCAGTTAGAGAGGCTATTGTGGAGTTTATGAACAGTCATCTTGAGGCCTGTAGGGGCCGGGTTAGTTTCAGGACAGACTGGGGCTCGTCTAGGCCCCGAGTCTTATGGAGTTCTGGGATCCATCAGGGAGGGAGATCCCATTTCTAATTCTGCTATTAGGAGGCAGGGGTGAGTGGGGCATTCTATCTCCAAGAGAAACCATTGTATGATTGGATAGTTGAGGAAGTTTCGCGAGCCATTCGCAAGGGTCTGCCAGACATTGTCGTGAGGATCACTAATAGATTGATAGCGAGGCTTCAGGATCAGACATCTGTTGTTCAGACCGCAGACATTGCCGTTGGGGTAACGTAGGAGCGAGAGTCGGGCAAGGAGTCGGAAGGGAAGAGGAAAATGGATGTAACACAGGTTGCCACAGGTTCGAGTAAGAGACCAAGAGTTCAGATTTGAGGACGAGGAACTATCAGAGCCGCAGTTGATGCGGGAAGTGCGGAAGGACGCACATGGGTGCGTGTAGGCGTAGAAGTGGTGGCGATGTTGGGTGTTTCAAGCGCGGCCAGATTGGTCATTTTAGCAGAGACTGTGTTGTTACCATCGCCCAGAGACTTGATCCGTTGTGTTTCCATTGCAGTCAAAGGGGCCACAAGAAGGCCCACTGTCTGAGTTGTATTGAGCAGGGCGGGTGCCAGCTCCTGCCCTTGGAACTTTGAGTACCGTCAGTGGTTGTCAAGGCCGGGCAAGGGTGCCTACGGCTTGGAGTCGAGTTTCTCCGGTAGATTTCAGCTGGGATTCGAGCAGCACTAAGTAATGGAGGTATGAAACTTTGATTTGTCAGCTTACGTTATGATATATTGCTATGGTTTCTACATCAATCATGGTACAAGTGTTGTGTTATGGAGTGGCTTGCCTGTGCTTATGTCATATGCCATTTGCATACCTCGGTTGATTGGTTGGTAGTTAGGGGAGTACGGTATCTGTAGCATGGTAGGGAGAGATCTGGTTCGTTTCGCTAGCGGATAGTGGTTTGGATGGAATGGTCAAGTTCCTACCTGGCGGGCTTGGGCTCCCCAGTAGAAATTTTTGGATGGTAGTAAAGGTCGGGGTCTCTTTTGTATATGAAGCAGCAAGGGGTAAGCAGGATTGAAGTGGGGGAGGACCCTCCGGGTATACATGGATAAGAGTCACTCAGAATGATTGCGCGGCCTCTGAGAAGAAGTGGTAGTAGCACAGTGATGGATGGATTGAGAAGTTCAGAATTAGGAGTTCGAGAACTTTTCCCAGCAGTTAGTTCATGTAATCGAGATGGTTAGAAGCTGGTTGGGAATCCAAGATTTGAGGACCACTTGTCGGACGCATGAGAGTCGGAATGAAGATCCTGAGAACGGGTAGCAAGAGATGTTTTCGTATTGGTAGCCAGTGTCTGAGGCAGCATGCAGGTTGCGTAGATTCAGGAGTTGGGAGGTTGGAAACTTCCCAACAATAGCTTCTTGTATCCAGATTAGTAGACGGTTGGTTTGGGAACCAAGCCGAAGGATTCCTCGACGAAGCGCTAAGTATATCAAGGATATAAGATGTCGAGGATGATGCAGAATTCAAAGACTGAGGGCTGGTTTGAGAAATCGGGATGAGGAATCACTAGCGGGACTAGGGATAGTCAGGATGTCCTCGGGATAGTAGTAGTGTTGTAAGCCTGCGGGGGTAGCCGTAGGATTCACTAGCAGTCAGATAGTAGTAGTAGTGTTGTAAGCCTGCAGGGGTAGCCGTAGCATTCACTAGCAGTCAAATAGTAGTAGTAGTGTTGTAAGCCTGCGGGGGTAGCCGTAGCATTCACTAGCAGTCAGATAGTAGTAGTAGTGTTGTAAGCCTGCGGGGGTAGCCGTAGCATTCACTAGCAGTCAGATAGTAGTAGTAGTGTTGTAAGCCTGCGGGGGTAGCCGTAGCATTCACTAGCAGTCAGATAGTAGTAGAGTGTTGTAAACCTGTGGGGGTAGCCGTAGCGTTCATTAGCAGCCAGATAGTATTTGAGACTTGTGAATCCGAGGGTGTAGCCGTGGCTTTTATCAGATTGGTAGCAGCATGAGCGCGTGGTTGAACGTGGAAATGTAGTAATTCCCACCCGTTCGGGTGCAGCGGTGGGAATATGGGAATCCACGGATTAGATTCGGATTTCCCAAATGGTTCAGTTATGGCTAAGTCAGCGAATCTTGGCTATAGATCGTCACATCAGTTATGAGATCAGAGTAGCAGTGGACCGTTGAGGTTCGGGTATGTTAAGGGCTACCGTCAGTCTGGGAGCCATCATGTTATTAGTCATAGAATGGATGATGTCAGGATGTGATGTAAGGACCCGATCGGTTGGATCGGAAGGTTGTTAGAGCCACAGTGACATGATAACTAGTGGAAACTAGTCCTTGAGGAAGATTTCATTCAGAAGTCGTGGAAGTGACTAAGTGAGGAGTCCCTTGACTCCACAGTTGGATTTGAGTTTAGTGTTTCAGGCAGCTCAGTGATTCAGCCCGATCAACGTTTCAGGCAGTTTAGTGTTTTAGGCAGGTTCAGTATTGTAGACAATTCAGTGTTTGAAAGGTTTCAGAGTTTTGGGTCAGTATTGTATTTGAGTTGGAATACAAGTGTTGACGGTATAGTTGGTTGATTTGGAAATGACAAGTCTCTCTCAGTAGGATCAGTTGAGCCTTCGGCCGAGTATAAGTGACATGTAAAGATAGCTAGGCAGGTAGCTTTTCTTCGGGATGAAAGACTCGAGTTAGTAGGAGTTGAGTAATCAGATGGGATGTAAGCAAGCTGATTCAGTATGGATGACAGAATAGATGGGACAGTTATGGACAATCGGGGTATCTTACGGAGTCGCTAGGAGCGGCTAGCAGATTGCGATGGAGTGTAGTGACCGGTGGGAGATGGTAACTCAGATATTGGCAGAATAGTTGAGCAAGGGTAGTCTCAGTGCATCCAGTAGGCAGTTGAGAGGCAACAGGATTTTCAGTCGGAGGAAGTATCGTTGAGGAAATTATGGAAAGGAGAAAGATTTAGTATGTACCAACAGTAGTGATCAGCATGGTGAGTGGCTGGAGTGATGGGCATAAGGGTGTTAGATTTTCCAGACAGGGAGTTGGAGGCAGCTCAAAGGCAGTTGATCGTAGCAAACTTCGAGGACGAAGTTTAGTTTAAGTGGGGGAGAGTTGTAACACCCCAAAGTTTGGAAAGCCAAGAAAAGAAAGAAAACCTCAAGTTTTAGGGGAGACTCGGCGAGTCCATGGAGGGACTCGGCGAGTCCGAGCGGGATCCGGGTTGTGGTGAAAGCGACCGACTCGGCGAGTCGGCCAGGGAGACTCGGCGAGTTGGGTCTGAACGGGGAAAACCCTAAACCGGGGAACTTGGAGCTGATTTAAGCATCTCATTCTCTTTCCTAGGGTTCCTTTAGTGCCTCTTTACCCCCCAGAACACCAACCCTAGCCACCATTTCCGTTTTTGGAGCTAGATCTTGCCTTGTAGAATGCATTACGCTTGGAGGAGGAAGAAAGACCTTGGAGGTGCAAGAAGGGATTGTAGATCCGAGATTGAGAAGACATTTCAGATCATTTGGAGGTAATAAGTTGTTGATTGGACTCCCTTTGCATCTAGATCTATTCTTATGTGTGAGTTTTGGTCATTATTGGTATGTTTTGTAACCAATTCGGGTTGGAGGTTCAGATCTGGGGTTGCTACCTCAGATCCATGTTGGTTTTGGTCTTGAATCCCCTAAAGTATCAACCCTTGGTATGTTGAAGAAGCATGTTTGCCATAAACCCTAGTTTAGTGTGTTTTGAGCTTAGATCTCTCAATCTACACGTAAAGTTTGCCACTTTACGTGGGGAATAGGCCCTAGAGGTATGTATCTAGGAGTTGGAAGTTCAGTTTGGCTCGAAAAGCCACTGCATGGATTGAGGAATGGATAGACTCGGCGAGTCCTTCGAGTGGACTCGGCGAGTAGCTTGAAGGTGAGGAGGAACTCGACGAGTAGGATGAACAACTCGTCGAGTCGGATGAAGATAGGCATGGCCTCGGCGAGTTGGATGAACAACTCGACAAGTTGGTTGAAGATTGTCTAGGACTCGGCGAGTCTGTTCTTGGACTCGGCGAGTCAGATCGCGAAACCCTAAACCCTTCGAGTCGAGACCCGAATCAGTGAGTCGGGTGGTGACTCAACGAGTTGGACAGGACAGGACTTGGACCTAGTTGGACTCAGCGAGTCATGGATTGACTCGGCGAGTCGAGTCGCGAACAAGAAAGACTCAGGGCATATGAACCCGGCGAGTCAATAGATAGACTCGGCGAGTAGGGTTGACCCGGAAGGTTGACTTTGACCAGGATTTTGACCTTGACCAGATTTGATCTAGTAACCTTTGGAGGTCAGTTGGACTAAGTGTCATATTGATATTGGTAGCTTGAGGAGCTAGTGGAGCAGCAGTCGAAGTTAGAAGTCAGGTAGCAGTCAAGGATTAGCAGCAGCAGTTCAGCAGCATCAGGTGAGTTTCCTTCCAGTAGGGACGGGTCTAAGGCCACAATGCCAGCCCGTTCAGTTAGCAGTAGTTTCCGGACTTTGGTCCGATGCAGTAGCTAGTATGTTTGATGCCTTCGTGGCTAAGACAGGATTTGTATGCTATGTTTTATGTCTTAAGTGTTATGTGTTCCGAGCTACGGCCCGATGTAGTATGCAGTATATGTGTTCATGCTAGATGATGTGTTATGCTATGCCATGTTCAGTCAGTCAGTTCCGGACTTCGGTCCGATGCAGGGGACGAGGTCCCAGTCGGTTCCGGACTTCGGTCCGATGCAGATAGTTCCGGACTTCGGTCCGATGCAGTTAGTCCGATACAGTTAGTTCCGGACTTCGGTCCGATGCAGTTAGTTCCGGACTTCGATCCGATGCAGGGGACAAGGTCCCAGTCAGTTCCGGACTTAGGTCCGATGCAGTTTCCGGGTTTCAGCCCGATGCAGTGGGCCAGGCCCAATATGTGTTTATATGATACTGTATGGTATGTGGTAGTTTGGGGGAGCTCACTAAGCTTCGTGCTTACAGTTTCAGTTTTGGTTTCAGGTACTTCCGCAAGCAAAGGGAAGAGCTCGGGGTGATAGCATCGCACACACCACAGCTTAGCTTTTATCCTGGGGATGGTTTTAGTTGTCTTGATTTGATATAGTATGATACAGTTTTTCCACACAGTATTTTATTATGATTTGGGATACATCGCGTATGTTTTTATGTTATGATACTCAGATTATGGTTTTGATTACATTGAAAAACAAAATTTTTGGGTCGTTTCATCGTGATTTTTGGGTCGTTACACAATCGATGAACAAATGAAATGCTAACACGATGATGAATTTTGCAATTCTTCTCAGTTCATCCAAAAAACCCAATGTTGCTTCCAGAACATTATGATTAGTGGGTTGATCGAATGAAAGATTACCTAAATGCAATCGGCGAAGATCTATGGCATCCAATTAGAGATGGTCCATTTCGTGTGAATATAGTTCAAGTTGTTGGTATAATTACTCTGAATGAACTTGTAACTGTAGTTCAATTTGTTAGTTCAAGTTGTTGGTACAACTACTCTGAATGACAAGTTACATCTTCATGGACTAACAGGTGATTTGTCTCCAGTTGTTTACAACTATGTTTGGGGTTGTAAGACTACTAAAGAAATGTGTAATACATTGAAGGAGAATTTTCAAGGCAAGGAACGAACGAAGAAAATTTTTTAACTCAATGTTTTTTCTGAATGATCAGAATTCATGCAGAAAGAGTCAGAGTCAATCAAAGCTTACTATGATCGATTGAACGATTTGATTTACACATGATCAAGATATAAGGTTGTCCGTTCAGTTTTAGAATTTAAAATTACATTCACTGAGTGATTAAGAAAGGAGTGAAAGAACATATGTCTTATGATCAAAACTCAAGAGAACTTCGATTCAAACTATTTTATCAAATCTCTATAATATCTTCAAAGCACATGAAGTAGAGGTAAAAGGAATTACATATGAAAATGTAAAAAAACTAATTTTTTTGGTCCATTAGCTCTAATTTCCAAAGCCAAAATTGGTGAAAGAAGTTCTAATGTCAAAGATGATGACAATGAAGAAGGAATAATCATGAATTCTTATGATGAGGTTGTTGCTCACTATTCCAATAATAATGTCAAAAATATTTACAAAAAGCCTACCAAAGGAAACTTCAAAAGTAATATATTTAAGAAGGCATCTTGATATATAATCTTGTGTAACGCCCGTAGATCCGGGCTAGTCAATTTGGACATAACAGGGGTCAAAAACGACTTTTTGACAAAAGATTATTTAGAATAAATAATCTTAACCAGGTTGTAGAATACGTCTCAAGGGTTTCGTACATATAAAGAACGTTGAAATCCGAGTTATAACGAAGAAGTTATGGTCCGTTGAAGTTTTACGGCACAACCGACAGGACACCGGAAGATGTAAACAGTGAATTTACGATTGAGGACTTTTAAGCCTTAGAAATCTAAACAAAAGTTGTAGTATATTTTAAACCGAGAACATACAAAAACGAATGCCCAAATCTTACTTCGTATGACGAAGTTATGAATTTTCTAAGATTTAGCTTAACATTGCACAACACGAAACTTGACTTTTAGATCGAATGGTTTTTGGCCTACACGACCTAAATGAGAATTGAAGGTCTCATTAATAGGAACTCAATGGTAAAAAGACAGACGAAAACAGAGTCTGTATGTAGAAGATATGAATTTAACGCGGACATTTAACAGTATAATCTCCTCGTACTGTTAAATTTAAGATTGGCCGAGAATTAGCCGACAGATTCAAAATAAAAGTTGTAGATCTTATTTTTACCTGCGCATGGATATAAATAACGTCAAAAATGGACGCCATATGTGAAAGTTATGAATTTTAGAAGTCTGAAGTATGCAGTGCGAAAATGGGTGATGTGACACAATCTTGGCCATTGCTTTCTCCCCAAGTCTTGCCACTAGATGGTAACATGTGGCACCAAGTTCAGCCATTTTTCACCCAATAAATAGAACCGCTCCCACCCTCATTTTCTTCACACCTTTCCCATTCTTTCTTCTCCTTACTCTCTCTCTAGAACCTCTCTCTAGCCCCAAATCCCCTCGAAAAACCTAGGGAACCTCCTTAGTACGAGGAGGAAGCCCCAGAGTGCTCGACGACTCCGAGAAGAAGAGCTTTTTCGCTCGGGAACGCTGCTCCAAGCAAAGTCCAGTTTTCTATAAAACCCGTTGTAAGTGAGCTACGCCTACGCTATTTTTAATATAACTTTTACTTACTTATAGTAACATTATTAGGAACTTATAATAAGTACTTGGGCTATTATTATGAATTATATACGTATTGTTTAACGCTTATATTATAGTAATAATAGCTAGACTATTAATTAGTCTTGGCGAATAATATACTAAAATCTAGTGGTAATAATAACAGGTTTCGTCGAAAGAAATTATTTTTAAGAAGCGAAGCACTGTCTGAGTTTGGAATCACCACCTTTTCAATTGAGTGCATAGTTACTTTCATCTTACACATAGATATAAAGTATTTTATATAAATTACATGTTGTGTGTGCATATTATATGTATACTTGCTATCTATGCTGGATGAACGATTTTATACATGTTTTAAATTGTTTAAACTGTATATGTATTTTATATCTACAAAATGTGTTGGGTAAAGCATGGGTAGATGTAATAGTTGTTGTGTGATCAAATAAAATAATAAGACGCCTCGTTATAGATGTTATTGATGATCCAGTCATCTAGCGGAGTATAGATGACGACCACGGACTATTCTAGACAGTCTAGTGGAACGCTAATAGGCTCACAACCTGTAGGTGTTTATTTGAACTGTGTGCTCACCAGCAGTACTCCATCCCCACATGGTTGCCTTATTTGACATGAATTGCTGAGGAACCCCCGAAACATGTGTTGTCACCCTGATGAAAGTCTCTTAGAGTAGGTCCCTTGTGTTAGAGGTTTTAGGGACATAAAGTGAGGATAACGAGAAGGGGTAATCGGGTTTGTTTTGTTTGATAAAGTTAATAAAATTATTTATTGTGGGTTGAAAACCCTATGTACTTACCAGGTTTCCCAAGTGACTTCATATCAACACATGTGATATAAATAAACTGAGAGATTAAGGAGATATAAATCACTAGTGATAATGAATGTAAGTTCTGTTTATGCTTATGTTTTTGTATTGACGATGACATCCCAAATGGTTTAAAATGAATAAAATCACTTTTACTGGGAACAAATTCTGCAACATTTTTATTAAAAGAGGTACTCTTATTTTTATAAAGCATAAACAAAATCAGTTCTTTCTGGGCGTGAAAATGGGGATGTCGCAATTGGTATCAGAGCATTAGTTTAAGCGAACTAATAATGTGGATTTATTTCTAGACTTAAACTTAGAATGCTAAGTAAGGATTGTGAGGAGTGTGTCTAATAAAATTTAGGTAAGGCACCTGAATAGACACAACACTAGCTAATTTAAGGAAAATGCATAACATGCTTTTATGTGCTAAATAATTTATGATATGCATTGTATGATCGGATCTATGGTCTGTTGTTGACTGGATCTGGAAACTTTATGTGTTCAGATTTTTAAACGTTTAATTACGATATTAGAACTGGCATATAACTTTTCGGATAAATAGGGAGAATTACACGTCAATCGTAAATAAAATATTTCGTATCTTAATTCTCGCCATTACACATCGAACATCTGATTTGGTATATAGATTGAAATGGCAAGAACCCATAGTGAAGCTAGTAATCCAAATAGGAACAAGAATCAACCACCAATGATTGAACAATTACATGTTGTAACAGATGCTCTTGAGCTAATTACAATGGCCGAAGTACAAGCCATGATATGGGCTATGTTGGCTGAACAACGAGAAGAGATGAGGCAGATGTTGCATGAAAATAGGGATGAACCTACAATGCTAGTTGAACAACCCAAATTGAACGATAAGCAGTCAGAAGGAGGGAACTATAGTGGGACCATTGTTCAAGCCAACCCACCAATAGTTCGACCAAACAACCAGTATGACGGAGTCGAGAGGAATGGATGCAAGTACAAGGATTTTCTTACTTGCAAGCCATCGACTTTCACTGGAAAGGAAGATCCAATCGGAGTCATGGATTCGATTTCGGAGATGGAGATAGCTTTCATGATGTGTGGTTGCAGAGGCAAGTTACAGACCACCTTTGCAGTACGTCAATTCCGAGGAGGTGTTGTGCGCTGGTGGAATACCCTAGGGAAGACTCTGAGCCCCAACGAGCCCCTTCAACTGACATGGGCAGAGTTTTTGGTGCAGTTTAAACGAAAGTACTACTTAGCCCAAAACCTGCTCAAGCTAGAGAACCACTTCATAACCTTGAAGAAAGGAAGCATGTCAATTGATGAATACACCAACAATTTCACAGAGAAGCTAGAGTTCTCCTTGTGTCTTGTTTCGAATGAGCTAACGAAAATCAACAAGTACGCAAAGGGACTTCCATGGGAGTACGCAGTGCTAGAGCGTCAGACACCTACTCTGGAGGCAGCTATCTGGGCTGCCAAGTCGGTGGAGGATATGATTAAGGGAAGAGTTGCCAACAAGATTGAGGTTGGCGAAAAGAGGAAGTTTGAGAGGTCTATGAGGCCCAATAAGAAGATCAAGTCTGGTTCAAATGAGTTTAGCGAAGGAGGAAACAAAGTGAAATGGTGCGAGAAGTGTAAGAAGAAGCACTTCGGGAAATGTAGCGAGGAAGTAACTTGCTACGAGTGTGGGAGGACCGGACAGTACGCCAACAAGTACACTGCCAGCAAAAGGGTGTGTTATGAATGTCGTGAAGAATGGCATGTTGCTAAGGATCTCCCGAAGAAGAAAGAGGCGGCAAGACCAAACATTCCACCGAAACCGAAGGCAAGAGCGTTCCATATGATCCTTGACGAAGAAGATGGAAATGAAAGGGATCAGGAATCAACATGTATGAAGTAGTCGTGTAAATAGTACCACGTGGTGTAGTCTATTAGAGGCATATTATAGGTTGGACTTGAACACCTATGTAATGGTTTCAAGGAATTGGATTAATGTCTAAGTCCATAACTATAATTGGTAAGACTTGACCTGACCCGGCATGGTCCATTTGGGTTGCATGGCATCATGCACTTGGATAGACTATAATGAGAGAAATACGACACTTATGGTTATTAATATATTATAAGTTCTAGTATATTAATAATAAGAATAATAAGATTATTTAATTAGTATTGATCAAGAATTAATCTAGGATTAATTAAGTGATCAAAGGAAGACTAATTAAATATATGGGTTGATTGTACAAATCATCCATACTTATATAGTGGGCTAATGCTCCATGGATTATCTAGTTGGGCCAAAACCCATATGATGCTCCTTGGATGCTCCATGGTGTATTTGAACCCATGGATCCAAGGAAATGGAAAGTCATGAGAATTAGGGTTTGCCCTAATTGTAACACTATATAAAGATCTTATTCTTGACAAAATCGGCCACTAGATTATTCTAGAGAGGGCTAGCCGATTTTATGAAGTGTAGAATTCTCTCAAGTTATTCCAAGTGTATTTGTTGTTGTGTGAACCATTTAAGGTGTCACACTTGGGGCACTAGGCACTCAAGCTTCATGAAGACATTCTACATCAAAGAGGTATGTATTCTATCTTGTTATATTGATAGTTTTGTATGCTAGATTAGGATAATACCTTGGATGTTCATATTTGCATGTATAATAGTGAAAACATAGATCCAAGGTATTTAGGGTTGCATGTACACTTAGGAGTGTTGGAATGCTCAAAACCCAACAGTGGTATCAGAGCCTAGGCTTGTTTTCTTGTTATACCTGCAATAGAAGCTGAAAAATCGAAATTGGTGCAGTCAGCCCAGCAGACTCGCCGAGTCCATGAAGGGACTCGACGAGTCCAAGCCAAAATGCATCCAACTCGCCGAATTGTGTTCATGCACTCGACGAGTTGGACCCCAGACAGTATATTTTCGAGTTTTTTGGCTAGAAATGGACTAGAAACATTACCCTAAGTTGTTTTTGAACTTATAAACTTGTTTTTGTTGTGGTAATGTTCATGCTAATCCAATTTCAAAGATACTTGTCAATAGATTCATGTTTTGTATTAGTTTAAAGGTTAGACTAATTACATGAAAAAGTTTGATTTGAATTATCTTGTTCTTATGAGTTGCTTAGATTAATAAAAAAGTTGAGTGAAAAAGTTGTTTTCAATCCAAATTAATCTAAGTGTTGATTCTAAAATGTGTTTTTGTAACTTTTCCTCAAGTTATATGAAAAGTCACATTTAAGTCTCATAAAACTCATAAAATTGGCAAAGGTTACAAAAATGAAGAGTCTAGTTCTAATTAATTGGAGTTATGACTCCATAATTTGTCCTCAAGTTATGGAGGACCAAGAGTCTCTACATTAAATAATATATATATATATATATATATATATATATATATATATATATATATATATAATGTAACCTTAATTAATTCCATAAGTTATAAAATAAAGAAAAGTTAATTCTATTATTAGTTTAAAGTCTTCCATAAGTTATGGAACTTGAAGAGTTTTTTGGATTAAAACTACTTTAAACACATAAGTTATGAAATTAATTAGTTTTGAATAGTTTCAAAACTTGCCCTCAAGTTTTGGAATTTGTAAAGTTTTCTCTTATGAATACTTTAATTCCAAGTTAGCCCTTAGAATTTTAAAAGTTAAAATTCAACCCTTATACTTTATAATATTATAAGTTAATAATATATATATGTATAAGAGTAAAGTCGGTCTTACCGCTAGTACGCCTCATTCACGAAGCCGGTCTATAAGGTGGGTATAAGGTTGTTGCCTATAAAATGGCAACTTAATGGGTGTCCACTCTCACCCACCGCTTGCTTGACTGGTGGAGGGTCGTTAGCCGAACGGGTTTGACATGACTATAATTCTCCCTTCATTAAAAGTATTAATGATAAGTACTAAGTAACTAAACTCTAAATAATACCTAATCTTAGTTACTTAGGAAAATGTGAATAAGGTCCTAATCCATGAAATTACACTATGCACTTTGTTTAAGTCGGTTAGTGGAGCGTGTGTGGTTAACCGGCACACTATCTCGTATTTAACAAGGTAGGCAAAGGGTAACTTAATGTTTATCATAGTATCGATGGAGCGTGTGTGGTTAACCGGCACATCGATTGAGGGGTAAACACTTAAGGGTACCAAGTAATTTGCATGGTTACTTCACACCTTGTTTTGTGATCCTCGGCATCCCAGTCACAAAACCTGAATGGCACACTCGAGATTGAAACATGCCATTGAACAGTTCAATGAATCTCAAAAGATCTAGGAGTTTCAAATCCAATTAAAACCTAATAATACATTTCGTTTATCTTGGTGGAAATTGGTGAATCGTCATTCACCTACCTTCAAATTGTTTTATAGCTTGGATTACAGCATACCTCTTCTAAGTTATAAAATAGTTTGTTGGGTCCTAGCCTTAATATTTCATATTGGGTGTCATATTAAGGACTTTAGATCAACTATCTTGAATATCTCCCAAAAGATGTCTGGTTTAGACATTTATGATCTTCCCAAATCTCTTGAAACAAGCATTCCTAATGAAGATGATGTCCCATGGATATCATACTTCTTTCTCCTCCTCCAATTATTCTCCCTAACCCACAAGTTCTTGAAAAGTTTAAGATCACTCAAGCCCTAATGTCAAGGCAAGGTCTAGGTGTGATCACATCTTGGAGATGTAGTCACATATTGACAAGCCGGGAGAGTTGGGTGTCAAAGTCTTGAGAAAGTTAGTGGCTCAACTACTTTCTAAGTCACATAGTGAGTTCTTTTGGAACACCTATGAAACAGACTATGACAAGACCCTTAAAGATCTTATCTATTTGCTAAGATCAACTTCCTGAAACTTTATGGACATTGACAATGGTGACATTGGAAATACAGAAAAAACATTCTCTTCCCAAGGAAAGGGATTGACCATAGTCAACTAGGTTGACCAAATGGTAAAGAGAAAAAGGCTAAGTCTGTAATAGTCTTGTGTACCATTATCAAAGGGTCCATATGTTTATATTGCCAAAGTAAGGGTTATTAGTTGCGAAGCTGCCAAATTTACCTAAGGATGTTAAAGTCAATAAGTTTGACTCTACTTCAGGTAAAGTCCACTATCTAACTCTATTAAGTTTCTATTCTGAGATTCCTGATACATGATGTGACTGGGTCACATGGTAATGTTTTAAGAATCAAAGAAAAGTAAAGGAACTTAAAGAAAGAATATGTTGAATCTGATCGCGTAGATGGATTTCTATCGCGTAGTTTGAAGATCGGATTCTTGAACTACTTCTTAGGAGTTATGAGATATTGCTTAGGAATAGATAACAACAAGTTTTCATATGGGTTGTAAGGATAAGTTTTTTCGCATAGTTTTAAAATAAAAGAAATTTTTGATTTTATTTATTTTAATTATCCTTACAATGGCATTTGAGGAAAAATTGTTGCTTATATGATTCCATTAATAGCAAGAGTGGAAATATGAAATTGATTCTTTCATTTGTGGTAATGTCTAAATTTATCAAATAAAGGAAAGATTCTCATCACTCAAGTCTCAATTGGACCGGTACTTGGAATCATGCAAGGTGTATAGCATGATGAATGAGAACTTTCAAGTATTGGAAAATTAAGACTAATTACTTATTCACATGGATGTGTGAGTCAAGTAATGGACTAAGGGATCGAGTACATAGTCATGTGCACTGATTAAGTCCACCACAAAAGATTAATAAGACTATTCGTCATAGTTTACTAAAGCTCAGTAAATATGATTATACTTACAGGCTTAAGTGTAACTCTGAGACATTGGAAAAGGTTCCAATGTAAGGCAGAGTGAAGCAACCCAAAAATACGACCCAAAAATTTCGTTTTTCGATATAATCAAAACCATAATCAGAGTGTCATATAATAAAACCATACGTGATGTATTCCAACATAATAGAAAACACTGTGCGGAAACTGTATCATACTACGGCAAATCAAAACAAACTAAATCAATCCCAGGCTAAAAGCTAAAGTCGTGGTGTGTGTGATGCCGTCACCCCGAGCTCTTCCCTTTGCTTGCGGAAGTACCTGAAACCAAAACTGAAACTGTAAGCACGAAGCTTAGTGAGCTCCCCCAAAATACCACATACCATACAATAACATATAAACACATATTGGGCCCCGCCCACTGCATCGGGCCAAAACCCGGAAACTGCATCGGACCGAAGTCCGGAACTGACTGGGACCTTGTCCCCTGCATCGGACCGAAGTCCGGAACTAACTGCATCGGACCGAAGTTCGGAACTAACTGGGACCTTGTCCCCTGCATCGGACCGAAGTCCGGAACTAACTGCATCGGACCGAAGTCCGGAACCGACTGACTGAATGTGGCATAGCATAACACATCAACTAGCATAAACACATATACGGCATACTACATCGGGCCGTAGCCCGGAACACATAATACTTAACGCATAAAACATAGCACACAAATCCTGTTCGAGCCACGAAGGCATCGAACATACTAGCTACTGCATCGGACCTAAATCCGGAAGTACTGCTAACTGAACGGGCCGACATTGTGGCCTTAGGCCCGTTCCTACTGGAAGGAAACTCACCTCGTAAGTTGGCTGCTGAGTGTGTGGCTCGGGAAGCTAACGGCTGCTGCTCCTGAATATCCTCGGCTACAAGTCCATAAACACACTCAATGAAATACTAAACACTGCACTTGGGGTAAAAATGACTCTTTTACCCTTGGTCAAAGTTACTCTCATTTGGACTGACTCGCCGAGTTGGGCCACCCAACTCACCGAGTCCTACTCTCACGTTTCACTCTTACTCGCTGCTACTCGTCGAGTCTGGCATCGACTCGACGAGTACCCTCTTGATTCAAGAACTCAGACAATCTTCATCCGACTCGCCGAGCCGGATGAACAAACTTGACGAGTTGTTCTTGATCTTAAGGAGATTGCCTTGGACTCGTCGAGTTGATGAACAACTCGCCGAGTCCCTCCATGACTGAGTTTACCCTCAACTCGCTGAGTCCACTCTCTAGCTCACTGGGTTCACTCGACACTGGTAAAAATGAAGGAATCGGGAACTCGCGACCCAACTCGCCGAGTCGTTCTTCCCGACTCGCCGAGTTGCAGCCATGCAACTGATTTTTACTCGATTTTGTTTGAATCCAACACATACAATTGATAGATCTGGGTCCAATAAGCTGATTTACCACGTAAAGTTTCCAACTTTACGTGCACAACCTCATGAATAAGGGGAATAAGGCTAAAAGATGCACAAACTGGGTAGATCTATGGTTAATATGCAAAGTAACTCCAAAAAGACAGTAGATCAGGGCTCTACAACACCCCATCATTCAGATCCAAAGATATTTCGACTTATTAAGACCTTCATGCAAGCATAAGGCTTGGAACAAGCATCAACTAGCTCTTAGGAGAGCTCTAATGGAAGTTTAAAGCATATAACAAGAAGAAAACTCCGAAAATACCTCAATTAACTCAGATTTGCCCTTGGATCTTTGCACTACAACTCTTCTCCTTGCTTCTTTCTTCTTCTCCTTCTTCAAACCTTCACAAAATGGCACAAAACACTTAGCTCACACAAGGGAAGATTAGGGTTCTTTCTCACAGTGTTCTCAGGGTGAGGGAGGAAAGAATGGGGGCTATAAGGTGGTTTAAATAGTGGGCAACCCGGGGATTTAGGGTTTCACCCAGACGGATGGACTCGCTGAGTCAGGGATATGGACTCGCTGAGTCCCCGTCTCACGCGTGCTCGAAGTCGCGACCCTACTCGGCGAGTCAGTCTAGAACTCGCCGAGTCCCTCTTGAAAACTTACAACAATTACTAATGAATTAACGTACCAGGAACGGGTCGTTACAATTCTCCCCCACTTGTCTCAGACTTCGTCCTCGAAGTCTGCTACGGCTGGATCTGCAAAAATTTCCGGGTAGTGCGCTCTCATCTCCTCCTCAGCCTGCCACGTCCATTCAGACCCCTTCCGGTGCTGCCACTGCACCTTTACTAGATGATTTTCCTTGTTCCTCATGGTCTTGATCTTCCGTTCCAGAATCGCGACCGATCTCTCAATATAATTCAGGCCGCTATCAACCTGGATATCCTCTAAGGGAACGACTGCCGTCTCATCCACCAAACACTTCCTTAACTATGACACGTGGAATGTGTTGTGTATCTGACTAAGCTCCTCAGGAAGATCTAACCGATAAGCAACCCGACCCACCCGGACCAAAACCCTAAAAGGACCAATAAATATGGGGCCCAACTTGCCCCTCTTCCGGAACCTGATGACACCTTTCCAAGGTGAGACTTTCAGAAGAACCATATCTCCCACTTGGAACTCCAAGTCCGAACGCCTCCTATCGGCGTAGCTCTTCTGTCGACTCTGCGCAGTCTGCAGCCTACTACGGACCTGCTGGATCAACTCCGTCATCTTGAGCACCACTTCGGTGCTCCCTATGACTCGCTGACCGACCTCGCCCCAACAAATCGGGGTCCTGCACTTCCTGCCATATAACATCTCAAAAGGAGGTCGATCAATGCTTGCATGATAACTATTGTTATACGAGAATTCCGCTAACGGAAGATACGTATCCCAACTGCCCCTAAAATCTAGAACACATGCCCTAAGCATGTCCTCAAGAGTCTGAATCTTCCTCTCGCTCTGCCCGTCTGTCTGAAAGCGGTGCTGAAATGGAGACGAGTACCCATCTCGTCGTGGAACCGCTTCCAGAAACTGGACGTGAATCGAACATCTCGGTCCGACACCACCGATACCGGCACCCCATGACGTGCCACAATCTCCCGCACATAGATATCGGCTAACTTTTCCGCCGATATACTCTCCTGAATCGGAATAAAATGGGCACTCTTCGTCAACCGATCCACTACTACCCATATCGAGTCCACTCCACGTGCGGTCCTGGGAAGTTTGGTGACAAAATCCATGGTGATATCCTCCCATTTCCACACGGGAATGTCTAACGGCTGCATCTTGCCGTGAGGTCTCTGATGCTCCGCTTTGACCTTCCGACAGGTCAAACATCTCTCAACATACCAGGCGACGTCTCGCTTCATGCAGGGCCACCAATAATCAGGTCGAAGATCTCGATACATCTTCGTCGCTCCTGGGTGGATAGAAAATCGAGACTTATGAGCCTCGTCCATCAATACTTGTCGTACCCCACCCCAGTACGGTACCCATATCCTACCATGAAGCGTCAACAAACCCCGAATGTCGTAGTCAAATGAAGCTACTCGGCCCACTATCCTCTCACACTTCTGCCTCTCCTCCTTGAGGCCCTCCATCTGAGCCTCCTTGATCCGCTCTAACAACGGAGTGATCACTGTCATCCTCATACACAGACCTCTTATAGGGGTCGTCGACACTTTGCGGCTCAGGGCGTCGGCCACCACATTGGGCTTCCCTGGATGATAAAGGATCTCACAGTCATAGTCCTTCAGCACGTCTAACCATCTCCTCTGCCTCATGTTCAAACTCGGATGATCCATAAGATATCGCAAACTCTTGTGATCCGTGTATATAGTACAGCGGACCCCATAAAGGTAATGTCTCCAAATCTTGAGGGCAAACACAACTGCCCCCAGCTCCAAATCGTGGGTAGGATAATTAGCCTCGTGAGGCTTCAACTGTCTCGAGGCATAAGCTACCACATTGCCTCGCTGCATCAATACTGCTCCCATACCTGTGATCGAAGCATCACAATAGACTATGAAATCCTCTACACCCTCTGGCAAGGTAAGGATCGGAGCCTCGCACAATCTCTGCCTGAGAGTCTCGAACGCCGCCTGCTGCTCAGGCCCCCAATGAAAAACCACCGACTTCTTGGTTAGTCGGGTGAGCGGTACTGCTATCTTGGAGAAGTCCTAAATAAATCTCCGATAATACCCTGCCAACCCCAGGAAGCTCCGAATCTCAGATGGAGACCTCGGGACCTCCCACTGCATCACGGCCTCAATCTTGGCCGGATCTACCAAAATACCCTTCTGGTTGACGAGATGACCAAGAAACTGCACCTCGCGCAACCAGAACTCACACTTGGAGAACTTTGCGAAAAGTCTCTCCCTCCTCAAAGTCTCCAACACCTCCCGCAGGTGCTCCTCGTGCTGCCCCTGTGTCTTGGAATATACCAAGATGTCATCTATGAATACTATCACCGACCGATCCAGCATCGGTCTGCACACGCGGTTCATGAGATCCATGAACGCGGCTGGGGCATTGGTGAGCCCAAATGGCATCACCACGAACTCATAATGACCATACCGGGTCCTGAAAGCAGTCTTCTGTACATCCTCATCTCTAACCCTCATCTGATGATAACCGGAGCGTAGATCGATCTTGGAGAACCAAGACGCTCCCTAAAGCTGATCAAACAAGTCATCTATCCTCGGAAGTGGGTAACGGTTCTTCACCGTTACTTTGTTCAACTCCCGATAATCAATGCACATACGATGCGACCCATCCTTCTTCCTCACAAATAAGATCGGCGCTCCCCAAGGCGAACTGCTCGGCCGAATGAAACCCTTGTCTAACAGCTCCTGAAGCTGTGTAGACAACTCCTGCATCTCAGGGGGAGCAAGTCGATACGGCACTTTGGCTATCGGAGCCGCACCAGGAGCTAGGTCGATCCTGAACTCAACCTGCCTCTCAGGAGGTATCCCCGGCAAATCCTCGGGAAACACATCCGGGTAATCACGAACAATAGGAACATCGTCAATCGTCGTCTTGCCCTTCTCCCGGGCATCGAAGACGTAAGCTACAAAACCGACGCAACCCTGCTGAACATAGCGCCTCGCCCTAGCGGCGGAACAAAAGATTGGTCCTCGTTGGGGCCTCTCGCCCTGAATCACTATCTCTCCCCCACTGGGAGTGCGAACCCTCACTAGCTGAAGCTCACAATCAATCACCGCCCTATTGGGGCTCAGCCAATCCATGCCCACAATAACTTTATTCCCACACAGGGGAATAGGAACCAGGTCCACTGAAAACTGCTCATCAAATATCTGAAGGGAACACCCTCTATGTACTCTGCCGACCCTCACGGTCCTATCATCTGCTATCTCAACCTCTAGTGGACAATCCAGCTCCCCGGGAGCTCTGCTAAATCTCTTGCTAAGCGCAAGTGATACAAATGATTGGGTAGCCCCCGAATCGAACAATACCAAAGCAGAAATGCCGTTCACAGAGAACGACCCTAAATAAAACATACCCACATAAGTAATACTCAACCGATATAATAACAATTAAAAGATGAAGGAAAGATACATACCCGTCACCACATCAGGATTCTCTCACGCCTCCTCTGCTGTCATCTGAAATGCCCTGCTCTTCGCCACTGGCGCATCAGCTCGGCCCTGCCGGCCATCCGTAATCCTCAAGGTGGCAGGGGCAGGTGCAAACACCTTCCCTGTTGCAGCTAAACTGGGACACTGGGACTTTTTATGTCCCCTCTGATTGCACTGAAAGCAAATCAGATCTGGTGCTGTAACCGTAGTAGCAGGGGCCGTACAATCCCTACTCAAATGCCTAGTCCGACCGCGCTTGTAGCAGCCGGAACTCCCTGCCTTTCACGCCCCCTCGTGCAATCTCCCACACTTTCCACACCGACCGTGGCTCTGCTGACCCCTAGACCTGTGATCTGAAACCTTGGGCTTTTTGCACATACTGCCTGAACCCGAAACCGCCTCCGGTTTCCTCTTCTTCTCCATCTCGAGATCAATCTCCCTCTCCCTGCCTCTAGCAATCATATCGTCCAGCGTTTTACAACTGGACCGGCTCACAAACATACGAATGTCACTCCGCAGCATCTCATGATAACGGGCCTTCTTCATCTCCTCATCGGCTGCATACTGTGGAACAAGAAGAGCCCTCTCCCTGAACTTGGCGGTGATCTCCGCCACTGTCTCGGTAGTCTGGGTAAGGTCCTGGAACTCCCTAGCTAACTGCTGCACCTCAAGGATCGGTGCAAACTCCGCCCTGAACCTGGTAGAGAAATCAGCCCAGGTCATGGCATCCAATGCCGCATCATCCCCGATGGCATGTCCGACCTCCTCCCACCAGTCCCGTGCCCTGTCCTTCAGAAGACAGGATGCCAATCTGACCTTGTCCCCCTCGGGACACCTACTAGTGCGGAAAGCGTTGGCCACATCCGCCAACCATGTGGTACTCGCTATGGGGTCCCGCGCCCCATGATAGTCTGGAGCTCCGCATGCCCTGAACTCCCTGAATGTATGTGTGCGCGACCCCATCACGACCGCCATCTCGGCACGGAAAGTACTCAATCTCTCATCCATCAGCTCAAAAATACCCTCCTTGATCGAACCGAAGATCACAAGAGTCTGCTCCAGTATGATGCAGGTAACCTCAGAAGAAAGGAACTCTCTGGTTTGCTCATCCATCTGCCCGACCTCCGGGCCTGATCCCGATCCGGATCCCCCTCCGGCATCTGAGCTGCCGACTGCTGGTCTCGGACGCAAAACTACCATTCTGAAACATATCCTAACAACATCAGAACACTGAAATATCTCAAGGGATCATGATACTACTACTAGCTTCCTGGTCTTGTCTTGGCCTTCCTTGATTCGAGTACGGATCCTCTGCTTTCAGTAGTACGGGCCCATACTACCTTCCACATCTATCCGTACTTTCCTCAAGAACTGCCTTGACTCCACCAAGTCACTTCTACTACTGCCATTCTCTGCTACTCTCATCCTAGGCTTGCCCTAGGGAAACCTCAAGCTCAACACGACTGGTCCTCAGCTGCTGTAGGTCTCCTCATAATGCCAGCTAGCCACCACCTAAACACCATCACATGTGATGAGGATCAGATAATCCTTCAAGTAAAAGATCCGTCCCTACAACGGTTGGACTCAAACAAGAGCTGCGCAATAGGGCCAGTTCCAGCACTCTGGGATTATTCAAACCTGATTACATGTGGTGTGACGTGTTCACCTAATGGCTAACTCCCATCACTCAGAACCCCACAAAGCACGAAGCAAGCAGCATTTGGACAAGGGAACCAGACTCAAGCAAAACTACCCTCGTAACAAGAAACGGCACTAGCATAGGATGCTAAGCTCATACTATCAGGCATAACCTAAACAGGCTATCCTACTGCTGTCTACTCAATTCTAGCATGCAATACCCATAAAGCTGTAACACATAATTAGGCACATAAGGCATTCTCCTAGATCCTTAGCCCTATACTAGCATGTTGTTCTACTGAAACTGAAACTGAACAATTAACTTGTATGGGTAATTTGGGAGTACTTACTTGAGCTCGGCTGACCGCATGCACACACCTCTATCTTGTTAAAAACAATTCTTTCTTTCTAAGTGCTTTCAAAATTCTTTTTGTAAAACATTTTTATTTTACTAAAATCTTTTATTTCCCTTAGTTTGAGTTCAGATACACCCGAAAGTGTATCCGAATCCCTCAAACCAGGGCTCTGATACCAACTTGAAACAACCCAAAAATACGACCCAAAAATTTCGTTTTTCGATATAATCAAAACCATAATCAGAGTGTCATATAATAAAACCATACGTGATGTATTCCAACATAATAGAAAACACTGTGCGGAAACTGTATCATACTACGGCAAATCAAAACAAACTAAATCAATCCAGGCTAAAAGCTAAAGCTATGGTGTGTGTGATGCCGTCACCCCGAGCTCTTCCCTTTGCTTGCGGAAGTACCTGAAACCAAAACTGAAACTGTAAGCACGAAGCTTAGTGAGCTCCCCCAAAATACCACATACCATACAATAACATATAAACACATATTGGGCCCCGCCCACTGCATCGGGCCGAAACCCGGAAACTGCATCGGACCGAAGTCCGGAACTAACTGGGACCTTGTCCCCTGCATCGGACCGAAGTCCGGAACTAACTGCATCGGACCGAAGTCCGGAACCGACTGACTGAATGTGGCATAGCATAACACATCAACTAGCATAAACACATATACGACATACTACATCGGGCCGTAGCCCGGAACACATAATACTTAACGCATAAAACATATCACACAAATCCTGTTCGAGCCACGAAGGCATCGAACATACTAGCTACTGCATCAGACCTAAATCCGGAACTACTGCTAAATGAACGGGCCGCGATTATGGCCTTAGGCCCGTTCCTACTGGAAGGAAACTCACCTCGTAAGCTGGCTGCTGAGTGTGTGGCTCGGGAAGCTAACGGCTGCTGCTCTTGAATCTCCTCGGCTACAAGTCCATAAACACACTCAATCAAATACTAAACACTGCACTTGGGGTAAAAATGACTCTTTTACCCTTGGTCAAAGTTACTCTCATTTGGACTGACTCGCCGAGTTGGGCCACCCAACTCGCCGAGTCCTACTCTCACGTTTCACTCTTACTCGCTGCTACTCGTCGAGTCTGGCATCAACTCGACGAGTACCCTCTTGATTCAAGAACTCAGACAATCTTCATCCGACTCGCCGAGCCGGATGAACAAACTCGACGAGTTGTTCTTGATCTTAAGGAGATTGCCTTGGACTCGCCGAGTTGATGAACAACTCGCCGAGTCCCTCCATCACTGAGTTTACCCTCAACTCGCTGAGTCCACTCTCTAGCTCACTGGGTTCACTCGACACTGGTAAAAATGAAGGAATCGGGAACTCGCGACCCAACTCGCTGAGTCGTTCTTCCCGACTCGCCGAGTTGCCGCCATGCAACTGATTTTTACTCGATTTTGTTTGAATCCAACACATACAATTGATAGATTTGGGTCCAATAAGCTGATTTACCACGTAAAGTTTCCAACTTTACGTGCACAACCTCATGAATAAGGGGAATAAGGCTAAAAGATGCACAAAATGGGTAGATCTATGGTTAATATGCAAAGTAACTCCAAAAAGACAGTAGATCTGGGTTCTACAACACCCCATCATTCAGATCCAAAGATATTTCGACTTATTACGACCTTCATGCAAGCATAAGGCTTGGAACAAGCATCAACTAGCTCTTAGGAGAGCTCTAATGGAAGTTTAAAGCATATTACAAGAAGAAAACTCCGAAAATACCTCAATTAACTCAGATTTTCCCTTGGATCTTTGCACTACAGCTCTTCTCCTTGCTTCTTTCTTCTTCTCCTTCTTCAAACCTTCACAAAATGGCACAAAATACTTAGCTCACACAAGGGAGGATTAGGGTTCTTTCTCACAGTGTTCTCAGGGTGAGGGAGGCGACAATGGGGGCTATAAGGTGGTTTAAATAGTGGGCAACCCGGGGATTTAGGGTTTCACCAAGACGGATGGACTCGCCAAGTCAGGGATATGGACTCGCCGAGTCCCCGGCTCACGCGTGCTCGAAGTCACGAACCTACTCGGCGAGTCAGGCTAGAACTCGCCGAGTCCCTCTTGAAAACTTACAACAATTACTAATGAATTAACGTACCAGGAACGGGTCATTACACAGAGCGAATAAGAAGAATCAACTTAGGCAGAATGATAAAAGTTTCTCAAATCTGAAAAGATGGGAGAATACTTTAGTATCAGTTTTGTGATCATCTTAATGATTAAGAAACCATATCAAAATTAGTTCTCTAAGGAAGTCTTAGTGCATTCTTATGACTATGAAGAAGGGATCTTGAATTGTTGAAATGGTTAAATCAAGAAGATGAGTCATACTTCGTTCCAATACAAGTCTTAGAGTCATACTCCAAGATTGTAATTTGAGTGACATGTCTTAAAGAAGGTTTAAAACACTTGACAAATGTAAGAGTAAAAGTTTTCTACTCTTGTACATTTGAAATTGGTAAGTTGTGATGTTTTGGATAAAACAAAGACCAACTTAGGCCAATTGTGTGAAGTGTTTGTCTTGATTGGAATCCACACTATCTCTTGGATGTTTGACAAGGAAGTCTTATAGGTCAAGAGGACAATGGGAGTCTTAAAGGTCTTGAAATTCTCAAGAACTAATCAAGAATGAAACCTGAAGTTCTTCACTAGCACATGAATTGAGGTTTATAACCTATCATGTTGACATATTCTATGCCCATTCCAATCAAAGTTGGCTTTGCATATGAGTTCTTAGAGTTCTCAATTGGTTGCACAACTGTAACAGCCCGGAATTTCAGGTATTGTTTTAAAACTATTTTTGGGGCATTTTAGGAGGGGACTCGGCAAGTTGGTGCCTGACTCGCCGAGTAGGACCACAGACTTGGTCGCAGATTCGTGACTGGACTCGACGAGTCCATTAGGGACTCGGCGAGTCGACGCTGTTCAGCAGAAACCCTAGCCGTTTGGTTTTGGATCGTTTATAACGCCTCTTAGGCCGTCATTGTTCGTTTTTGCGTACTGAGAAGAACCCTAGAATGATTGTGTGCATCTGGAACAAGGATTGAAGACCATTGTTGGGTTTGGAAGAGTTGTGTGCAAGGAAGAGGAAGGTTTAGCTAAAGGAACAGCAAGAGAATCACGTTCTGAGGATTGGGGACACAGAAAGTGTATCAATCAGGTAATATCTCGGATTTCGTTCTTCTGTGATTGATGTGTATATGAAGTTAGGGTTTATAGAACCCATTTGATGATTAGAGGGATTATTATGTTGTTACCCAAGTGTTTATACCCCAGTAATAGGATGTTTAGAGGTGCAGATAGTCCCATGAGTGTGTATTTCGGGACCATACGTGTTTCAGGAAGCAGTTGATCGACTGCATGGCATGGACTCGCCGAGTCGGATGAGTAGACTCGGCGAGTAGCTTGAAGATTCACTGGGACTCGCCGAGTTGTTCTTCAGACTCGGCGAGTGGAGTCGGGGTGGCCTCGCGATTCTTCCACGAGGACCTCGTCGAGTCAAGAGGGATACTCGACGAGTAGAAGGGGAACAACAGGGAAATTTGGGGAGGACGTCTAGACTCGCCGAGTCGCCTTTGCACTCGACGAGTCCGGTCAAGTTGACCGTTGACCTGCATGTAAATTCTTAGGGTCAGTTGTCTTGAATGATAAGAGTATTAATAAGGGTATATGGTATTATAGGGAGTCTGCAGATCGGCGGATCGAGTGCGAGTAGTTTCAAGAGTTGATAGCTTACACAACCACGAGGTGAGTCTTCTCACTATACTGTACCCGGAAGGGTTTGACTGTGTGACCGGAAGGTCGGATATGTTATGTGTTATGTATATGCTATAATTGAAAGGAATAGTTTCTATGCATGCTATGTATGTTTCTATGGGCCGGAAGGCAATGTATTATGTGACAGGAAGGTCAGGTATGATATATGATATATGTGATATATGTGTTAGAGTAAATGTATTATGTGTTATATATGTTTCTGGGCCGGAAGGCAATCATGTTATGGGCCGGAAGGCAATTATCTTATGGGCCGGAAGGCAATTATCTTATGGGCCGGAAGGCGATTATCATATGGGCCGGAAGGCATTGTACTGTGGCCCGGAAGGTCCGGGCCTGGAAAGGCGTATATGTGCAAGTGGTATACTGGGGAACTCACTAAGCATTTATGCTTACAAGTTGTTATGTATGTGTTTCAGGTACTAGCGAGGACCGTGGGAAGGCGCCGGCATGATGCATACACACTACTGCTATTTGAGATCTTGGGGATTTTACATATGTATTTGTTTTGAAACATGAAATAAATATTATTGGTTGAATGAACTCACTTTATTTAAAATGAAAAATTTATTTGAAAATTGCGTTGTTACAATTGGTATCAGAGCCTTGGTTTGAGGGATTCGGGTGTACCTTCGGGTGTAACTGAACTCAAACCGAGGATTTGAGGAAAAATCTTTTAAAAAAAAAATAATAAATACATAAACTTTTATAAATGGTAAAGTGGTAAATAAGATAGACGCAGTGTGTACGATCAGCCAGCGCCCGAACGGTAAAGATCCCCAGAATACCTTACAATGTTATGTTATGCACTGAATTATGAATTGTTATGCATGCTAGAAGACTAGGTATACATGATAGGACTAGAATGGCCTGTTTTGTGATGCCTTAGTCTAGGGAGGTTGCTTGTATGAGATATTCGGTAGCGTGCAGGTAGATAGTGCATACGAGAAGTAGAGTACTCACTATTCGGGGTTTGGGGAGGAAGATTTGGGACGAATACTGACACGGTATGGTCGGTGGTATTGGGCCCGTACTACCGAAGACACCGGGTCGGTGGAAGACCCAAGTAAGAATCCCTGGATATCGGAGACTGAGTAGGGTTGCGTTATCGAGTACAATTGTACTTGATGGAGTCTCTGATAATTTTATGTTGTATTTCAGAGACATCATGGTTACGACACGCCACGGAGCGAGTTCGAGTAGTATGAGTGACGAGGAGATTCGTCAGATGATTCAGGAGGAGGTAGCTGTGGCGGTTCAGGCTGAGATCCCGGAGATGTTTGGGTCCATTAAGACCACCCTGATGGAGGAGTTTGAGGAGCGGTACGCCGCACTGACTGAAGCTGCAGTCGCTGCCGCTACCGCAGCTGTGGCCGCTGCTAGGCCGCAAGGGGGTGATTCGTTGCTATTCTGGGAATTCAGCAACACGAAACCCCCTGAGTTCGATGGGACGCAGGATCCGATTGCTGCAATGAGATGGATCGCCGATATTGAGGGGTGCTTCTACACTTGTTCATGCCCGGAGCACCTGAGGGTACGGTTCGCCTTGAACCAGCTCCGTTTGGGAGCGAAGGATTGGTGGAAGTTCGTGACGGCGAACTTCACTCAGGCGGAGATTTCAGCGGTGACATGGGAGAGGTTTACTGAGATGTTCAGGGACGAGTACGTTCCCCCAGTGGAGAGGGAACGATTGATCCAGGAGTTCTTGACCCTTAAGCAGGGTACTGATTCCGTTGCGGTGGTTACACGGAAGTTTCATGAGAGAGCGATGTTCTGCCCCCAGTTGGTGTCTACAGAGCAGTCACGGATGAGCCGGTACTTGGGCGTGTTGAGGAGGGATATCCGGGAGTTTGTATCAAACTCCACCTATCGTACTTTCACTGAGCTTCAGGCGAATGCCAGGAAGCGCAAGATCGAGTTGGAGACCCAGGCTAGGGAGGAGGCCGAGTCTCGGCAGGTGGACCGGCGACCGGCTCAGTCTCAGCCGGCAGCCAAGCGGTTCAAGTCCGCTGATTCGAGGACGGGAGGTTCGAAGGGCCGCACTTGCAGAAAGTGCGGCAAGATTCATGAGGGGGCGTGTAGAGCGGGTGGTTGCTACAAGTGTGGCAAGGAAGGACACATTGCCAGGGATTGCCCTAAGGGGTTTATGGTTTGCTTTCATTGCAACCAGACAGGCCATCGGAAGGCTGAGTGCCCGCAGCTTCGTCAGGGATCTACACCTACTACCAGGACTACCGAGACACGACCGGCGAAGGTCGAGGCCCCGAGGGCTCGCGGGAGAGCCTTTCAGCTGACTGCGGAGGAGGTCCGCGCTGCACCCGATGTTGTGGCAGGTATACTGTAATTCGCGTATTTATTTAAAGTTGAAATGTTATGCTTATGTTAATATATGTGTAGGTACTTTTATTGTGAACTCTATGCCTGCTCTTGTGTTATTTGATTCGGGTGCGAGTAGATCCTTTGTATCTTTAGCTTTTAGTCAGCATATCAGCATTAGTCGTGAGCCGTTAAGTCGGCCTCTGAGCGTTTCTATAGCGGCCGAGAGGGTGGTTTGTGCTACGGAGGTTCTTCGGGGATGCGTGCTAGAGATTTTTGGGGTTGCGTTCCTGATTGACCTAATTCCTATTGCGATGGGTGATGTCTGTGTCATCATGGGCATGGACTGGTTGAGCCGATTCAGCGCCGTCATTGACTGTGAGTGCCAGCTGGTGACTATACGAGACCCTAGTGGGGGAGTTCTTACGGTGTACGGCGAGGGTACCCGTTCGGGATCAGCTTTTTGTTCGGCCGCTAGGGTGAGGCAATGTCTACAGAAGGGATGTAAAGGTTTTGTGGCGTATGTGATGGATACGCGGGAGTCTTCCGAGAGACCGAGGACAGTGGAGGAGGTTCCAGTGGTGCGCGAGTTTCCAGATGTTTTTCCCGAGGATTTGCCGGGAGTACCTCCTGCGAGGCAAGTAGAGTTTGGTATCGATCTGGTTCCGGGGGCTGCGCCTATTGCGAAGGTGCCTTATCGTCTTGCACCTCCAGAGATGCAAGAGTTGTCCTCGCAACTCCAGGAGTTGCTAGGGAAGGGATTTATTCGGCCGAGTAGCTCGCCGTGGGGAGCACCGATTCTATTCGTCAAGAAGAAGGATGGTTCACACCGGATGTGTATTGATTACCGGGAGTTGAACAAGGTGACGGTCAAGAACCGTTATCCGTTACCGAGGATCGATGATCTATTCGATCAGTTGCAAGGGGCATCTTGGTTTTCCAAGATCGATCTGAGATCAGGGTACCATCAGGTAAGAGTGCGGGATGAGGACGTCCAGAAGACAGCATTCAGGACGCGGTATGGGCATTACGAGTTCGTGGTGATGCCTTTCGGGCTCACTAATGCCCCGGCAGTGTTCATGGACCTCATGAACAGGGTATGCAGGCCGATGCTGGATCGGTCTGTGATTGTATTTATCGACGACATCCTAGTATATTCGCGAACTAGAGAGCAGCATGAGAGACATTTGAGGGAGGTCCTTGAAGTACTGAGGTCGGAGAAGCTATATGCAAAATTCTCCAAATGTGACTTCTGGTTGCGGGAGGTCCAATTTCTTGGACATGTTGTTAATCAGGCAGGGATATTGGTCGATCCGGCCAAGGTGGAAGCAGTGATGAGTTGGGAGGCACCGAAGTCACCTTCCGAGATCAGGAGTTTCCTTGGGTTGGCGGGGTACTATCGGAGATTTATTAGGGACGTCTCCAAGATCACGGTACCGCTCACCAGATTGACCCGGAAGGGTGTTACATTCTCATGGGGACCCGAGCAGCAGACTTCCTTCGAGACACTTCGTCAGAGACTGTGCGAAGCCCCGGTATTAGCTCTCCCGGAAGGGATGGAGGATTTTGTCGTATATTGCGACGCGTCGATTTCGGGACTGGGTGCGGTGTTGATGCAGAGAGGTCATGTGATAGCTTATGCGTCGAGGCAGCTGAAGCCTCATGAGGCGAGATATCCCACACATGACTTAGAGTTGGGGGCAGTGGTGTTCGCTCTCATGATATGGCGTCACTACCTGTACGGGGTTCGTTGTACTATATACACGGAGCATAAGAGTTTGAAGTATTTGATGGATCAACCCAACCTAAATATGCGTCAGAGGAGATGGTTGGACGTGGTTAAGGATTATGACTGTGAGATCCTATACCACCAAGGCAAGGCTAATGTGGTAGCCGATGCATTGAGTCGTAGAGCGGAGAGCACTCCATTGCGAGACGTATGTTTGAGACTGACAGTGATGACCCCGATATTGGATGCTATTCGTGGGGCGCAGGCCGAGGCTGTGAGATCCGAAATGCAGAAGAAAGAGAGAGTCGTTGGGTTAATTTCAGAGTTCGTTAAGGATGGACGAGGACTTTTGACGTTTCAGGGTCGGATTTGTGTACCATTCGTGGGCGGTACGCGTACTATTTTGATGGAGGAGGCTCATAGATCGAAATTCTCGATCCATCCCGGTGCTACGAAGATGTATTTGGACTTGAGGAAGGAATATTGGTGGCCTTGTATGAAGAGAGACGTCGCATGGTTCGTCGAGAGGTGTTTGACCTGCCGTAGGGTTAAGGCCGAGCACCAGAGACCGCATGGTAAGTTGCAGCCCTTGGAGATTCCTGAGTGGAAGTGGGAACAGATTACGATGGATTTCATCACCAAATTGTCGAGAACTGCCAGAGGAGTCGATGCAATTTGGGTGATTGTGGATAGGTTGACGAAGAGTGCACACTTCCTTGCCATTAGCGAGAGTTCATCAGCGGAGAAGTTGGCAGAGTTATAAGTGAGAGAGATAGTATCTCGGCATGGAGTGCCGATCTCGATTGTTTCAGATCGTGATGTACGCTTCACTTCCAGGTTCTGGAAGAAATTACATGAGGAGCTGGGTACTAAACTGCATTTTAGTACCGCATACCATCCCCAGACAGACGGTCAGAGCGAGCGGACGATTCAGACATTGGAAGACATGCTTAGAGCGTGTGTGTTAGACTTCGGGGGTAGCTGGGATGCGCATTTACCTTTGGCTGAGTTTTCCTACAACAACAGCCATCATTCGAGCATTGGTATGCCACCTTTTGAGTTGTTGTATGGTAGGAGGTGTCGGACCCCCATTTGCTGGGGAAAGGTGGGTCAGAGAGTGATGGGCAGTACAAAGATCGTACTCCAGACGACAGAGCAGATTCAGCAGGTTAGGCAGAGATTATTGACCGCCCAAAGCCGACAGAAGAGTTATGCAGACAGACGCTGGTCCGAGCTGGAATTCCAGGTCGGCGACTTCGTTCTCCTGAAGGTTTCTCCTTGGAAGGGAGTGATCCGGTTCAGAAAGAGGGGCAAGTTGGGGCCCCGGTTCATAGGTCCATTTCGGGTAATTGCAAGGGTAGGTCGGGTAACTCGCCGAGTCCCTCTTGAAAGCTTACAACAATTACTAATGAATTAACGTACCGGGAACGGGTCGTTACACAGAGCGAATAAGAAGAATCAACTTAGGCAGAACGATAAAAGTTTCTCAAATCTGAAAAGATGGGAGAATACTTTAGTATCAGTTTTGTGTTCATCTTAATGATTAAGAAACCATATCACAATTAGTTCTCTAAGGAAGTCTTAGTGCATTCTTATGACTATGAAGAAGGGATCTTGAGTTGTTGAAATGGTTAAATCAAGAAGATGAGTCATACTTCGTTCCAATACAAGTCTTAGAGTCATACTCCAAGATTGTAATTTGAGTGACATGTCTTAAAGAAGGTTTAAAACACTTGACAAATGTAAGAGTAAAAGTTTTCTACTCTTGTACATTTGAAATTGGTAAGTTGTGATGTTTTGGATAAAACAAAGACCAACTTAGGCCAATTGTGTGAAGTGTTTGTCTTGATTGGAATCCACACTATCTCTTGGATGTTTGACAAGGAAGTCTTATAGGTCAAGAGGACAGTGGGAGTCTTAAAGGTCTTGAAATTCTCAAGAACTAATCAAGAATGAAACCTGAAGTTCTTCACTAGCACACGACTTGAGGTTTATAACCTATCATGTGGACATATTCTATGCCCATTCCAATCAAAGTTGGCTTTGCATATGAGTTCTTAGAGTTCTCAATTGGTTGCACAACTGTAACAGCCCGGAATTTCAGGTATTGTTTTAAAACTATTTTTAGGGCATTTTAGGAGGGGACTCGGCGAGTTGGTGCCTGACTCGCCGAGTAGGACCACAGACTTGGTCGCAGATTCGCGACTGGACTCGACGAGTCCATTAGGGACTTGGCGAATCGACGCTGTTCAGCAGAAACCCTAGCCGTTTGGTTTTGGATCGTTTATAACGCCTCTTAGGCCGTCATTGTTCGTTTTTGCTTACTGAGAAGAACCCTAGAACGATTGTGTGCATCTGGAACAAGGATTGAAGACCATTGTTGGGTTTGGAAGAGTTGTGTGCAAGGAAGAGGAAGGTTTAGCTAAAGGAACAGCAAGAGAATCACGTTCTGAGGATTGGGGACACAGAAAGTGTATCAATCAGGTAATATCTCGGATTTCGTTCTTCTATGATTGATGTGTATATGAAGTTAGGGTTTATAGAACCCATTTGATGATTAGAGGGATTATTATGTTGTTACCCAAGTGTTTATACCCCAGTAATAGGATGTTTAGAGGTCCAGATAGTCCCATGAGTGTGTATTTCGGGACCATACGTGTTTCAGGAAGTAGTTGATCGACTGCATGGCATGGACTCGCCGAGTCGGATGAGCAGACTCGGCGAGTAGCTTGAAGATTCACTGGGACTCGCCGAGTTGTTCTTCAGACTCGGCGAGTGGAGTCGGGGTGGCCTCGCGATTCTTCCACGAGGACCTCGTCGAGTCAAGAGGGATACTCGACGAGTAGAAGGGGAACAACAGGGAAATTTGGGGAGGACGTCTAGACTCGCCGAGTCGCCTTTGCACTCGACGAGTCCGGTCAAGTTGACCGTTGACCTGCATGTAAATTCTTAGGGTCAGTTGTCTTGAATGATAAGAGTATTAATAAGGGTATATGGTATTATAGGGAGTCTGCAGATCGGCGGATCGAGTGCGAGTAGTTTCAAGAGTTGATAGCTTACACAACCACGAGGTGAGTCTTCTCACTATACTGTACCCGGAAGGGTTTGACTGTGTGACCGGAAGGTCGGATATGTTATGTGTTATGTATATGCTATAATTGAAAGGAATAGTTTCTATGCATGCTATGTATGTTTCTATGGGCCGGAAGGCAATGTATTATGTGACAGGAAGGTCAGGTATGATATATGATATATGTGATATATGTGTTAGAGTAAATGTATTATGTGTTATATATGTTTCTGGGCCGGAAGGCAATCATGTTATGGGCCGGAAGGCAATTATCTTATGGGCCGGAAGGCAATTATCTTATGGGCCGGAAGGCGATTATCATATGGGCCGGAAGGCATTGTACTGTGGACCGGAAGGTCCGGGCCTGGAAAGGCGTATATGTGCAAGTGGTATACTGGGGAACTCAATAAGCATTTATGCTTACAAGTTGTTATGTATGTGTTTCAGGTACTAGCGAGGACCGTGGGAAGGCGCCGGCATGCTGCATACACACTACTGCTATTTGAGATCTTGGGGATTTTACATATGTATTTGTTTTGAAACATGAAATAAATATTATTGGTTGAATGAACTCACTTTATTTAAAATGAAAAATTTATTTGAAAATTGCGTTGTTACAACAACAACTTGGAAGCAATGGCAGGCCCTTGAGCTGCCAGGTGGCAAGAAATTAAGATTGAGTTCAATCCATATGGTTTTGGATTTGTCATTATCTTTGTCTTGTGATTATGGTTTTGACAAATTCATATGGATAGGAACTCATACACCATATAAATCTAAGTGTCATAAGGTTTCTCTCCGATTCACGAAAACGATGGTGAGGAAACACTTTCACTAAGTAGATTTTAGTTAGATAGCAGTTGTGATATTTGCATTCTCAAAGTCGTTAGTGGAGCGTGTGTGGTTTACCGGCACACTAACCTGGACTTGTGAGAAGTGGCAAAAAGGTCTAACCATTATGATTACGGCATCCCTCTTCATAATTGTTTAGACACACAAGTGTTCTATCTAAGGGAAGGTGTATGTTTTTTGATAAAGTCTTATCAAAACAATCTAGTATTAGAAATCTGAACTTTGGTAAGAAAGTCAATAAAGTATTGATTTCTAGAAGTCGAGCTTTCTGAGTACATGTCAAAGCTAGTGGGAGCATAAGTGTTATGCTAATAATCATCATGTTAGTAGGAGCATTATAATTATGATAAGTATTGCGAGTTAGCAATGTTAATTATAGAAAACAAAAGGTTTCAATTGGGAAAAAGGTGTTTTGCTATAATTAAGGGAGAGGAAATTATACTTCATCTCAAATATATAAGCTTAGATCGTGTGGTTTTAATCATTTAGTCAAGGATATATATATATGAATTTCATGTTGAAATGGCTCAACATAAGGAAATTCTGTATATGGGTCCATTATTTGCGTTCTAAAATTCGATTATGATTACGGCATCCCTTTTCATAATCTGAATTATGAGAACTTGGCAAATAGAAATGGAAATGTTATAGCAAAATATTGGTTTAGTCTTTATGTGAGACATCATGAATCGTGTCCCATATGCTTCGGATATAGGATCGATTACATGTGCTATAGTTATCCGTTCTAAAACTTTCCAAATGCCTTGGGCATTAAGAAGGGAAAAGGTTTAGAACTGGATATGACTAAAAGGATTAAACAATTGTCAAGGAAAATCTAAGGTTTACCAAAGATAGGTTGCTCAAGGATAGTTGGAAGTATAGTGATAATTCTGGAAGGACCATATTGACATAATCTGTATGGAGGCAACTCTTGTTCAGAAGTGATAGTCAAAATGAATTTGGAAATGTTTCAAAGTTAGAATTTTCAATCTGTTTAAGATTAGGAAACTTAATGCAAGAAAGATGTTTCCAAGGAGTTGATCTCCTTTGGAATGCTCTGTAATGTTTGTTGTCAAGTCTTTATGACTTTGTGCATAATCACTACAAGAGGACCAATGCATATAAGTTTAGAATCTAATAGATTTCAGCAAATGGCATGAATTTGGAATTCTTGCATTTGCTAATAAGGATTTGGGACTGTGAAAAGAGGATCATTGGAGTTATGTTCAATTGATATAGTTCACAAAGTGAAGATCATAGATAAACATAGTATGCATACTTGGTGTATGGCATGACTAGTGTTTAGAAAACATAGTGTACATGCTTGGAGTATGGAACAACTATTGTTTTAAATTCAAGAATAATGTTGATAGCTGAAATAGTATACAATTAATAATGTGTAATCATATGGTGATAAATAAAAGGTGTTTTATTTATATTCATAAGTTCTAAGACCATATTGGATTCAATTATTATTGTGTTGCACTTTGCATGTTTTGACTTCCCAAATAAACTAGGTTATTCTTCTGGAATGACTAAGTTATTCAAACCATCCACAGTCGGTCATATGTTGGAAGTAGATATGAATTAAGACTGTCATGGGTTGGCTTGTAGAGGTCTAAGGTGTTGGACAAATGGCTACAACACTCATGAGTGCTCATAAGTTCTGAGTATTGGATTCAACCCGCGCTCATTGGAATCACTTCATGGATTTTATCACGAGTGATCATGAGACGATAATATCTTATATTCTTCAAACCTAGAGATATGAGTTGTTACTATGAGTTGGTTGTACATTGATTGCACGAAACTGCATTTGGTAACTCGGTGCTATAAAACGTGTCTTTGTGTATGATTCAACAAGTAGTAGAACAAGCCATATGAGTCGAAGTTTATCCATTCCTTTTACCTTCGGGATAAAAGCGATATCTGTGGGCCCCTCGATGATTTGATGATGTCAAATGGAAGTGCTCGGCCGGGCCAGGACTGGTTTGATTTGTTCAATTAGTCAGTCGTCATAAATCGGAAATCGGGAAACAACTAATGGACAGAGAGAATGATTATAATCCATGTCTCAGTCCATATGATATCTAGAATGGAGTAATATATGATCCCTTATCTAATGGACAAGTCATTGACAAGATCATAGTTCATCTACAAGGTCAGAGTTCGACAGAAGCTTTTGAGAGCTACAATTGCTAGTTGGTTCCTGAAGTCATACGCAAAAATAGTTTTAGACTTATCCAAGTGGGAGACTGTTGGATTAATGTCTAAGTCCATAACTATAATTGGTAAGACTTGACCCGACCCGGCATGGTCCATTTGGGTTGCATGGCATCATGCACTTGGATAGACTATAATGAGAGAAATACGACACTTATGGTTATTAATATATTATAAGTTCTAGTATATTAATAATAAGAATAATAAGATTATTTAATTAGTATTGATCAAGAATTAATCTAGGATTAATTAAGTGATCAAAAGAAGACTAATTAAATATATGGGTTGATTGTACAAATCATCCATACTTATATAGTGGGCTAATGCTCCATGGATTATCTAGTTGGGCCAAAACCCATATGATGCTCCTTGGATGCTCCATGGTGTATTTGAACCCATGGATCCAAGGAAATGGAAAATCATGACAATTAGGGTTTGCCCTAATTGTAACACTATATAAAGATCTTATTCTTGACAAAATTGGCCACTAGATTATTCTAGAGAGGGCTAGCCGATTTTATGAAGTGTAGAATTCTCTCAAGTTATTCCAAGTGTATTTGGTGTTGTGTGAAACATTTAAGGTGTCACACTTGGGGCACTAGGCACTCAAGCTTCATGAAGACATTCTACATCAAAGAGGTACGTATTCTATCTTGTTATATTGATAGTTTTGAGGTGTCACACTTGGGGCACTGGATCTCCCGTGATCCCTTGGTTCCTTGGCTAAGGCAACAACACTTTTACTATCACAGAAAATTTCCATTGGCTCTTTAATAGCTGGTACAACTCCAAGGTTTCCAATGAAGTTCCTCAGCCATAACGCCTCCTTTGCCGCCTCGCTAGCTGCAATATACTGTGATTCACAAGTAGAATCTGCCACTGTCTCTTGCTTGGAACTCTTCCAAGAAATTGCTCCTCCATTTAAGGTAAAGACCCAGCCCGACTGAGAGCGGATATTATCCCTATCAGTCTGGAAGCTAGCATCACTATACCCTACAACTCTCAAGTCATCACTCCCACCGAGGGTAAGGACCCAGTCCTTAGTGCTTCGTAGGTACTTGAGAATATTCTTTACCGCAGTCCAGTGTGCCTTGCCAGGGTTCCCCTGAAACCTGCTAACCATGCTCAGGGCAAAAGCTACGTCAGGTCGAGTACACATCATAGCATACATGATCGATCCTACAGCCGAAGCATAAGGTACTCGACTCATTTGTGCTATCTCAGCCTCAGTGCTAGGGCTTTGTGTCTTACTCAGTTTGGCGTTACTCTGGATGGGCAACTCTCCTTTCTTGGAGTCTTGAATGCTGAATCTCTTCAGCACCTTATCCAAGTAGGTACTTTGACTAAGTCCAATTAGTCTTTTACTCCGATCTCTCAAGATCCTTATCCCTAAAATATAGGCAGCTTCACCAAGATCCTTCATAGCGAAACACTTTCCAAGCCAGGACTTTACTTCCTGCAGGGTCGGAATGTCGTTTCCTATGAGTAGTATGTCATCCACATATAATACCAAGAAGCTAACTATACTCCCACTAGCCTTGACATACACACAAGATTCATCTACACTCCTAGAAAAGCCAAATTCCTTGACCTTTTCATTAAAGCAAAGATTCCATCTGCGAGGTGCTTGCTTTAACACATAAATGGATTTCTCAAGCTTACACACTCTATTGGGGTACTTGTTGCTGACAAAACCCTCTGGTTGACTCATGTAAACATCTTCAGCCAACTTTCCATTAAGGAAAGCGGTTTTGACATCCATTTGCCAAATTTCATAGTCATGAAATGCGGCTATGGCTAACAGAACCCGAATAGACTTAATCTTGGCTACCGGAGAAAATGTCTCATCATAATCCACTCCAGGAATCTGAGAGAAGCCCTTTGCAACCAATCTAGCCTTATAAGTGTGTACTTTACCATCCATGTCGGTCTTCTTCTTGAAGACCCATTTGCACCCTACAGTCTTTCGACCTGGTACATTCTCAACCAAGTTCCAAACTTGATTGTCATACATGGATTGTATCTCGCTATCCATAGCCTCTTTCCATTTAGCCGACTCGGGGCCTGCCATGGCTTCCTCGTAGCTGTTAGGGTCATCTTGACTTACTAGTGTTCCATCACTAATAAGTGTCTCACCTTCTGCAGTAATATGGAATCCATAGTAATGCTCAGGTGCACTCCTAACTCTCGTGGAATGCCTCAGAGGTACAGATTCGTCAATTGGCTCAACAGGAGTTTCCTCCTCAAGTTGAGGGCTAGAGTTTGAAGTTCCATCACCACTTGACTCTTGAATTTCTTCAAGATCAATTTGCCTCCCACTGTCTCCTTGGCTTATAAACTCTCTTTCTCGAAAGACTCCTCTTCTTGCTACAAAGACCACATTGTTACTAGGTCTGTAGAAGAGGTAACTAAAGGATTGTTGTGGGTAGCCGATGAAAATACACCTCTCGCTTCGAGGTTCGAGCTTATCATGAGTCTCGCGTCTCACGAAAGCCTCGCAACCCCAAATCTTGATGTGGTCTAGTTTAGGTACTTTACCAGTCCACATCTCGTGAGGAGTTTTGGCAACTTTCTTTGTAGGGACTAGATTAAGGATATGGGCGGCAGTCTCTAAGGCATACCTCCAGAATGAGATTGGTAGCGAAGCTCGACTCATCATGGAACGAACCATGTCTAACAAGGTTCGATTACGCCTCTCAGCCACACCATTCAACTGCGGTGTCCTGGGAGGTGTCAATTGTGAGACAATCCCACATTCCCTTAGATAGTCGAGGAACTCTGAACTAAGATACTCACCACCCCGATCGGATCGAAGCATCTTAATGTTCCTGCCCAATTGATTCTCGACTTCCTGTTTAAATTCCTTAAACTTCTCGAAAGTCTCTGACTTATGCTTGATTAAGTAGACATATCCATATCTACTGTAATCATCAGTAAAAGTCAAATAATAACGATTAGCATCCCTTGTGGCACGTTTGAATGGTCCACACACATCCGTGTGTATAAGGTCCAACAAACCTTCACCCCTTTCACACGAGCCTGTGAAGGGTGACTTTGTTATTTTTCCAAGTAAGCATGATTCGCAACTATCATTTGACTTTAGGTCAAACGACTCCAAGACTCCATCCTTTTGGAGTTGGCCTATGCGTTTCTTGCTTATATGTCCAAGACGACAATGCCATAATGATGCTTTATCCAAGTTATTATTATTAGTAGAATCAATACACAAAACATTATTTCCTGAGTTATCTATAACAGACACAGCTTCATACACACCATCACAAGGTAATGCTTTAAAATAAAGAACATTATTAAAGAAAGCATCAATAGAACCAACTTCATTATTAAACGAAAAGGTAAACCCTTGTTTGTACAAAGGATAAAAGGACATAATATTTCTTGCCATTCCTGGCGAGTAACAACACTTATTCAAATCTAAACTAAACCCACTACTTAGCGATAAATTATAAACTCCAATCTTGGTGACAGGTGAAGCTTTCCTGTTCCCCATGATCAAGTTTATTCTTCCTTGCTACACATCCTCACTTCTTCTTTGTCCCTGCAAGTCACAACAAATATGAATACCACAACCGGTATCAAGGACCCAAGATTTCGAATGGGGTGAGTTATTAGAAATGATAGTGTAATTACCTGCATGGTTGGGTTTGACTTTCCCATCCTTCACATCCTACTGGTACTTTGGGAATTTCCGCTTCCAATGAGCTTTTTCATGACAATAGAAGCATTCAGCCTCTTTTGGGTCAGAAGAAGGAGTAATGAAACCTTTCTTGGTTCCACTTGAAGAAGAGCCATCAAGGGTCCGAGCCTTGGTACCCTTCGAAGATCTCTGACTCTTCCTCCCTCGACTTTTCCCGATTGCCAAAACCGGAGTTGAGTTTGGAGTAGGAGTGATAGCAACCGACTTCCCTTAAGACCTGTTTCTGCGGTCTTGAGAAGTCCCTGAAGTTTGCTGAGGGTGACCTCTTCCTTTTTCATGTGATATGTCATGCGGAATTGATCATAGCACGATGGTAAGGAGTGCAAAATGATATCTATTGCAAGCTCCTCAGGGAAGTTCACATTAAGCTTCAGCAAACGATCCACATACCTTTGCATTTTCTGCATGTGGCTTGTGACGGAATCTCTGTCCTTCATCATGGTTGTTATCATGGAGCAGATGATTTCATACCTCTCTTGTCGTGCACTTTGATGGTATCTTTCCATCAAATCTTGGTGCATTTCATAAGGGTAGAAATCCTCATAGGACTTTTGGAGTTCTGCTGTCATTGTGGCCAACATGATGCAAGCCACCTTGGTTACATCTCTTTCATGAGTATGAAAGTCAGCGATCTCCTGGGGAGTTGCAGTGGACTCATTAATTTCCTTAAGCTCCTTGTCAAGGACATATTCTTTGTCCTCGTAGAGGGTAATCATCCTGATGTTTCTGATCCATTCATTGAAGTTGGATCCATCAATGGTGACTTTCCCACACAGACTCATAAGAGTAAAGTAGCCATTAGGATTCGAGCCAGAAGCATTATTTGAAGACATCTGAAAGAGGAGAACAAGTTTAGTATAGATTTAAGAGAGTCCTTAATAAAACACCCAAATGTAATATTAAGGCTAGGATCCAATCACAATATAATATAACTTAGAAGAGGTATGTCGTAATCTAAGCTATACCATATTTGAAAGGTAGGTGAATGACGATTGAACAATTTCCACCACGACAACCGAAATATTAGACATTAGGTTTTATTGGTTTTTAGAAATTCCTAGATTCTTTGAGATTCAATGAACTTTTCAAAGGCATGTTTCAATCTCAAGGGTGCCCTCCAAGTTTTGTGACTAGGATACCGAGGATCACAAAACGAGGTGTGAAGTAACCATGCAAATCACTTGGTACCCTTAAAGTTTATCACTCAATCGATGTGCCGGTAAACCACACACGCTCCACCGATACTATAATAAACCTTAAGTCACCCTTTACCTACCTTGTTAAGTCCAAGTTATTGTGCCGGTTAACCACACACGCTCCACCAACGACTTAGACAAAGTGTAAAGTGTAATTTCATGGATTAGCACCTTATTCACATTTTCCTAAAGTAACTAAGATTGGGAATTTAATAAAACATTTAGTTATTTTATTATATTCATCATACTTTGAATGAGAATTTATAAGTCCTTGTCTTACCCATTCGGCTAACGACCCTCCACCAGTCAAGCAAGCGGTGGGTGAGAGTAGACACCCATTAAGTCACCATTTTATAGGCAACAACCTTATACCCACCTTATAGACCGGCTTCGTGAATAAGGCGTACTAGCGGTAAGACGACTTTGTTCTTATACATATATATATAATTATTAAATCATCATAATATAAGTATAAGGGTTGAATTTTAACTTTTTAAAATTCTAGGGGTTGGAACTAAAGTTTTAACTTAACTTTATTTGTTCCAAAACTTGAGGGCAAGTTTTGTAACTTTCAAAACTTTTCATTTCTTGTAACTTATGAGTTTAATAGAGTAATAAAATGAAGAATCTTCATTTTTTTAACTCTTGTGTTCTTTTAATGGTTTTAATTCAAGTGTGACTCTTGGTTTTCCATAACTTGAGGACAAGTTATGGACTCCATTAAAACACATTATGATCAAGAATTAATCTACCACATAGGTTACAAATAATTCCTATGATCATCTAAAACATCATAAGAACAAGAACATGAATATGAACACAATCAAAAAATTACATTTAAAACTTTGTAATTTTGATAACTAGTTGTTGTGAATGAATTAGAAAGAACATTACACCATCAAAACAAGTTTTCAAGTACCAAAACAGTTTAGGGTAATGTTTCTAGTCCATTTTCAGCAACTAAAATCGAAATTCTGCAATCAGTCGATCCTACTCGCCGAGTGCATGAATTTACTCACCAAGTTGGTTGAAGATACACGTGAACTCGCCGAGTCCCCCCTATAGACTCGACGAGTCCACTCGTAGACAGCAAGATTTTCGACTTTTTTTTTCAACTTCTAAGCACAAATAAAAAGAAAAAAAGCCTAGGCTCTGATACCACTGATGGGTTTTGAGCATTCTAACACTTCCTAAGTGTACATGCAACCCTAATAACCTTGGATCTATGTTTGTCTAATTATCATGCAAAGTTTAATTCCAAGGTTATATTCCTATCTAGCATACATGGGGAACAATTTTAACATAAAGTATAGATAGAATAACTTACCTTGTTGTTGTTTGTGTTCCTTGTAACCTTGTGAGCCTAGCACCCCAAGTGTGATGCCTCAAATGCTTCACACAACACCAAATGTTCTTGGAAGAACTTATGAGAGAACACAAACTTCTCAAAAATCGGCCAAGCCCTCTTGTTTCTTAGTCTAACCGATTTTAGGTGGAGAACATGTTTCTTATATAGTGTTGACACATCTAGGGTTTAACCCTAATGTGTCATGACTCTTCATTTCCATGACCCATGGGTTTGTAACTCCCATGGAGCATCCTATGGGTGGAACCCAACTTGATAGTCCATGGAGCCTCTTAGCCCACTATACAAGATATGGATGATTTACATAATCAACCCATATATTTAATTAGTTATCTTTTGATCACATAATTAATTCTAAATTAATTCTTGATCAAACTAATCAAATAATATTATTAATATATTAGAACTTATAATATATTAATAATCTCCAAGTGTTATTTCTCTCATTTAGTCTATCCAATTGCACGGTGCCATGCAACCCAAATGGACCATGCCAGGTCGGGTCAAGTACATACCAGAAATAGTTATGGACTTAGACACCTTATCCAACAGTCTGATGGGTTTTGAGCATTCTAACACTTCCTAAGTGTACATGCAACCCTAATAACCTTGGATCTATGTTTGTCTAATTATCATGCAAAGTTGAATTCCAAGGTTATATTCCTATCTAGCATACATGGGGAACAATTTTAACTTAAAGTATAGATAGAATAACTTACCTTGTTGTTATTTGTGTTCCTTGAAACCTTGTGAGCCTAGCACCCCAAGTGTAATGCCTCAAATGCTTCACACAACACCAAATGCTCTTGGAAGAACTTATGAGAGAATACACACTTCTCAAAAATCGGCCAAGCCCTCTTGTTTCTTAGTCTAGCCGATTTTAGGTGGAGAACATGTTTCTTATATAGTGTTGACACATCTAGGGTTAAACCCTAATGTGTCATGACTCTTCATTTCCATGACCCATGGGTTTGTAACTCCCATGGAGCATCCATGGAGCATCCTATGGGTGGAACCCAACTTGATAATCCATGGAGCCTCTTAGCCCACTATACAAGATATGGATGATTTACATAATCAACCCATATATTTAATTAGTTATCTTTTGATCACATAATTAATTCTAAATTAATTCTTGATCAAACTAATCATATAATATTATTAATATATTATAACTTATAATATATTAATAATCTCCAAGTGTTATTTCTCTCATTTAGTCTATCCAATTGCATGGTGCCATGCAACCCAAATGGACCATACCGGGTCGGGTCAAGTACATACCAGAAATAGTTATGGACTTAGACACCTTATCCAACAGTCTCCCACTTGGATAAGTCTAATAACTATTACTGCAAGTATGACTTCAGGAACCGATCGACAATCATAGCTCTTTACAAGGTTTCTCGGAACTGAGAAGATGATGGTACGCCATTTAAGATAAGTGATCATATAATCCTCTGTACTAGATATCAGTCGGACAAATATACGGAACAATGTCTTACTTATTGTCCAACAATTTGTTTCCCGATTTCCGATTTGTTCGACAAAGAACTTACTTGAACACATCAATTTAGTTCTGACCGGACCCGGTACATAGGTCAAAACAAAATCATCGAGGGGCCCAGATATCAGCTTCTAATCCAAGAAGGAACAGATAAACTTCGACTCATATGTTTGTTCTACCACTCATTGAATTATACACAAGAGCGCGATTTATAACATCGAGTTACCAATGCGTTTTTCGTACAATCAATGCATAACCAACTTGTAAGTAACAAATCATATCTCTAGGTTTGAAGACTTATACGATATTACCGTCTCACAATCACTCGAGATAGAATTCCATGAAGTGATTCCAGTGAGCGTGGGTTGAGCCCAATGCTCAGAACTTTTGAGCACTCATGATTGCTGTAGCCTTGTCCAAGACCTCTACAACCAAACATGACAGTCTTGATTCATATCTACTTCCGACATATGACCGACTGTAGAGGTTTGAATAATATGTTATACCAAACAAAAATTATTCTAGAAGACAAAACATGCAAAAGAAATATAGTAAACGATCGACAAGAGATAGCAACACTTTACTCATAAATAAAACACTTTTATTCATCAACAGATGTCAATTACACTTTACAAATTTTGAGGTTATCTAACTACTAAATCTAATATCATCCTTCAGCCCTATGCTCCGAGCATGCTGGAGATGCTTAACCCGAGTCAGTCCCTTCGTGAGGGGATCTGCCGGATTCTCATCTGATGATACCCTCTTTGCCACGAGGAGTCCTTCTTCGATCCGATGTCTGATGAAATGGTATTTTCTGTCGATGTGTCTGGATATCCCGTGATCCCTTGGTTCCTTGGCTAAGGCAACAACACTTTCACTATCACAGAAAATTTCCATTGGCTCTTTAATAGCTGGTACAACTCCAAGGTCTCCAATGACGTTCCTCAGCCATAACGCCTCCTTTGCCGCCTCGCTAGCTGCAATATACTCTGATTCACAAGTAGAATCTGCCACTATCTCTTGCTTGGAACTCTTCCAAGAAATTGCTCCTCCATTTAGGGTAAAGACCCAGCACGACTGAGAGCGGAAGTTATCCCTATCAGTCTAGAAGCAAGCATCACTATACCCTACAACTCTCAAGTCATCACTCCCACCGAGGGTAAGGACCCAATCCTTAGTTCTTCGTAGGTACTTGAGAATATTCTTTACCGCAGTCCAGTGTGCCTTGCCAGGGTTCCCCTGAAACCTGCTAACCATGCTCAGGGCAAAAGCTACATCAGGTCGAGTACACGTCATAGCATACATGATCGATCCTACAGCCGAAGCATAAGGTACTCGACTCATTTGTGCTACCTCAGCCTCAGCGCTTGGGCTTTGTGTCTTACTCAGTTTGGCGTTACTCTGGATGGGCAACTCTCCTTTCTTGGAGTCTTGCATGCTGAATCTCTTCAGCACCTTATCCAAGTAGGTACTTTGACTAAGTCCAATTAGTCTTTTACTCCGATCTCTCAAGATCCTTATCCCTAAAATATAGGCAGCTTCACCAAGATCCTTCATAGCGAAACACTTTCCAAGCCAGGACTTTACTTCCTGCAGGGTTGGAATGTTGTTTCCTATGAGTAGTATGTCATCCACATACAATACCAAAAAGCTAACTATACTCCCACTAGCCTTGACATACACACAAGATTCATCTTCACTCCTAGAAAAGCCAAATTCCTTGACCTTTTCATCAAAGCAAAGATTCCATCTGCGAGGTGCTTGCTTTAACCCATAAATGGATTTCTCAAGCTTACACTAGGGGTGTAAGCGAGACAAGCCAACTCGTGAGAAACTCGTGACCGACTCAAAAAATACTCGAAATCGACTCGACCTTAATCGAGCCGAGCTCGAGCTCGAGCTACTCGAGTACCTTATCGAGCCGAGCTCGAGTACTAAAATACTCATCTTGTACGGCTCGCGAGCTTAGTCGAGCTTAATGTAATTTACATATATGCCATTTTTTTAATTTATTAATTCTTAATCATTAATAACATAATAAAAAAAACTAAAAAAAATGCCTGATAAGTGATATCCCTATCCGTCGATCCATGATCCATCTAAAGTCCTAATTCCCAAACCCAAAAAAAACCCTTAAACCTTCATTCCCTTAGCTATCGGTATCGGCTATCGCTAATTCTCTATTCGCCTTATCCCCTATCGTTCGTTCAGACCTTCAATCCTTCACAATTCGAAAAACGCAGATTGCCGTTTGCAGATCGCCGACACCTCATCCGCTGCTCCACATATCGGTTGCCACCTGCCGGTGCACTATCTGTGCTCGTCGCCTGCCGGTGCACTATCTGTGCTCGGTTGCCTCCTAGTCCATGTGTATGTAAGTGATAGTCTCTTCCAGTAATCATTTGATTTTTAATCTGTAATCTATAAAACATGATAATTGTTAGATCTTATTATGTGATTTAAGAATTCAAAAGGGAAAAATTGAGTATGGGAATTCAAGTTACATCAGGGGCGGATCCCTTAAGGGGCTAGGAGGGGCCATGGCCTCCGTGTTTCTCGGCTTAGTATATTCAAAATATTGTAGATCAGCTTATTGTTTGTGGATATATACTACTATCGGCACCCCAAGAAATTTGGAAAAACCTAACAAGAGTTTAGATATTGAAATATTGTAATCTGTAATTAAACAAATAGTAGAAGAAAAGATAAGCACAATCGGTTATCTGATGCTTGCTTACGTGACTCTAGCCTACCATTTGTTCACTTGTTGCTTTGTTGGACTTCAGTCGCCACTTGTCATCTCCGTTTGATTCTATTTCTGCATTTATGTTTCAGAGTTATATAAGGAAGACGGTAATATCTTCTGAACGTTCATCTAATTTATTAGGTATTTGGGCCTATCCTCTTTTTGTCTTTTATTTGTTTTTTTAATTGTATTTGGACGGTAGCTTCTAGACGTACATTGATATCTTTCATTTGCTTTCTTGATTAGTAATTTTAATTTATTACTTGATTTCTCCTATACTTCAATCACACTGTTTGTCTAACTTTCTTTCATTATCTTTTTGATGGTAGTGTACTAGGTGAATTTTACTTAATGATTTTTTTTGTGCTTTATCTAATTAGTTAGATCAATAAAAAAACTCTATTAAGTATGTAACGTGTTTATTTAACTGTAATCGTGTGTGTTTGAATTTAAATTTTATTAGTATAAATGTTAATTATTAATTGAATTTGATTAGGATTTGAATTTTTTTATATCGACATTTATTAGAATTTACACCATTTGGAATTTTTCTAAATTTGTCGTTGTTTCGGCCCCCTTACTTCTTCCGTCTGTGTTCCGCCCCTGAATTACATACCTGAATAAGATATATTGCAGATGTAATAACAGAAATCTTGTTTGGATCTTGTCATTATTAAGCCATTAGTACTTTCATATCAGTTTTATTACCATTTAGGCTTACACAAAAAAAATTAATTTATTGTTTCAGTATCATGCAAGCTTGCTGAACACTGTTTATGATTCTGATTCTGGATTTCTGTTGTTAAATTTTAAGATAGAACAGCTCAATTCTTTTCTTTTTGTTGGCTGAAATATTAATGTTTTTTTGTTGGCTGAAGTATTAATGTATTTATTTGTGTGGTAACTTTTCTGATTTGCAGATGGAATCAAACACACCTTCTGATATTTCATCAGCTCCAAACTCGCAACAAGAGAATGATGGTTTGGTAAATGATAGAAACACCCATTCTACAAACAATGAAGAAAATGCAGATGAAGGGAGTTCCCATTTTCAAAAGAAGAAAAGACCAAAGACTTCTCCAGTATGGGCAGATTTTACTGAAGTTAAGATGCCTGATGGGACTATGAAAGCACAGTGTAGATTTTGTAAAGGTCGACTCGCCATAATATCAAGCTCGAGTACTAGTCATTTGAAACGACACTTGAAGACATGTGGCCAAAAAGCAGCTCATGACTTGAAACAACAAAAGATCACTTTGCAAGCAGCTAATTCAGGATGCAATCAAGAAAAACATGTCACTCCCGCCCTTACTGATGGAAAGTTTGATATGATGAAAATGAGAGAGTCTGTTGCGCATTGGATACTTATGCACGAGCATCCTTTCACAATTGTTGAAGAAGAAGGATTTAACATGATGCAAAAGCGTGGAATGCTTGAATGGGAAAATGTCTCACGTGTTTCCATTAAAAAAGACTGTGAAAAAGTTTTTGAGATAGAAAAGAACAAGCTGAAGAATTTATTAAAGTCTATTTCAAAGATTAGTGTGACCACGGATATGTGGAAGTCTACCAATCAGAAAATCGAGTATATGGTTCTTACAGGCCATTTTGTTGATTCTAATTGGCAATTACAAAAATGTGTTCTTAGCTTTATTCACTTACCTCCTCCTCATCGCGGGCTTGAGATTGCTGACAATCTTTACAAGTGTTTTAAGGATTGGGGTATAGAGAATAAGGTGTTCACTATTTCCGTTGACAATGCCTCAAATAACGATTCGGCTGTTAGGATCCTAAGTGAAACTTTTTCAAGGGTTAAAAAGTTGCCTTGTGGAGGAAAGTTGTTTCATGTACGTTGTTGTGCACACATCTTGAATCTTATGGTTCAAGATGGACTTTCTAGAATTAGCTATATTATTGAGGATATTCACGAAACTGTCACGTTTATCAATCAAAATGAAGGGAGACTTAATTTGTTTTCTGAGATTGTGCAACAGTTGCAATTACCACATAGAAAACTTATTCTTGAATGCAAGACAAGATGGAATTCAACATATCAAATGTTGTCGGCTGCAATCAAATTTAAAGAGGTGTTTCCAATGTACAAAGAAAGAGAGCCACGCTATCTTTGTTGTCCTAGCAATGATGATTGGTTGAAGGTGGAAAAGGTATGTGAAATCTTAGAAGTTTTTGACTCTGCGACTAATATCATCTCTGGGAGTGAGTATCCGACTTCAAACTTATTTCTTAATGAAATTTTTAGAGTGAAAGTTTTGTTGGATAAGAAGTTTGAAGATTCTAACGAAGATGAGTTTGTTCATGACATGGTTAAGTGCATGAAACTAAAATTTGATAAATATTGGGGAGATTGCAACTTAATGATGTCTATTGGTGCTATTTTAGATCCTAGGTGCAAAATGAGGGTTATTGAGTTTTGCTTTCCTAGGATGTATCCTGAAAATGAAGCTTGTGAAAATATAGACAAAGTGAAAAAAGCTTTATATGAATTGTATAAAGAATATGCAGATGAGTATTACTCTAGTAGTGGTGAAGGAAATGGCGAAAGTGTTGGTTTAAGAGGAAACAATGTGACTATTCAAGCTTCATCTTCTGGTTGGTCTGAGTTCGCTCAATTTGTAAGAACAGTTGAAAATATACAACCACAAAAATCTGATTTAGATAATTATCTTGAAGAGAGTTGTTACATTTGTGAAGAGGATCCAATACCATTTGATGTTTTACAATGGTGGCGGTCAAATTCGTTAAAGTATCGTATATTGTCACGCATGGCTCGAGATATACTTGCAATTCCTATCACCACTGTTGCATCGGAACCTACTTTTAGTGCGGGTAGTAGAGTTATTGACACATATAGAGCATCCTTGGCTACTGAAACGGTAGAAGTCTTACTTTGTGGTGGAGATTGGTGTCGAAGCCTCTATGGTTTAAAAAGAAAGAAAAAGGCATGATTATTTGTTTTTCATCACCTTTAATGTGTTTTTATAATTTCAATTATATTTATTATTCTTGTGTTTATACATTTCAGAAAGAGAAGCAACAAATGGAGATCAATCTTCCCATTCCATAATAAGTAAGTTTATTTAAAATGTTGAAAACAATTTTTTTTTTTGCTGTTTTTTTTTCTTTTTTGCAGCTTTTTGTAGTTTTTTTTAACTGTTTTTATGGTTTTTGGTAGTTTTTTATTATTTCTTTTGCAGTTTTTTTGTTGTTTTTACTGATTTTTATGCTGTTTTTAGGTTAAATAGTTGTTAAATAATTGTTGTTTGCTGTTAAATATTTTTTTGCTGTTTTTTTCTCTTTTTTTTTTGCAGCTTTTTGTGGTTTTTTTTTTCTGTTTTTTCTGGTTTTGGCAGTTTTTTGTTGTGTATTTTGCATTTATTTTGTTGTTTTTTATTGATTCTTGTGTTGTTTCTAGATTACATAGCTGTGTTGTTTCTAGATTACATAGCTGTTAATTAATTGTTGTTTGTTGTTATTTCATCAGGTAGAAGCTGAAGAAGCTGTTTTGATGCTGAGTTGGTATATTTTTGAAGTATTAAAAGCTGTTTTGCATTGAAAAATGTTTATTTTTTGTATTTTGAAAGTATGCAAAAACGACAAAGATGCTTGAATGGTTGATGCTATTTTGCATTAAAGATTGTTTATTTTTGGTATTTTGAAAATATGTAAAACTTATGACATATATGGACTATGGGTGATGTTTTATTGATATTAGACGTTTAATTGTGATTTTTTTAGTAGTTTGGACATTAGAATATGGAATGTTTTAATAGTTATTACTTAATTTAGTGATTTTAAAATATATATACATATATTAGTCGAGCCGAGCCGAGCCGAGCTCGAGACTGTCGAGTATTTCACGAGCCCGAGCTCGAGTTTAAAATCAAGGCTCGAGTCGAGTTTGAGCCGAGCTTCGAGCCCGAGTATTTTTGTCGAGTCGAGCTTCGAGCTTTATAGTGTTCGGCTCGACTCGGCTCGTTTACACCCCTAGCTTACACACTCTATTGGGGTACTCGTTGCTGACAAAACCCTCTGGCCGACTCATGTAAACATCTTCAGCCAACTTTCCATTAAGGAAAGCGGTTTTGACATCCATTTGCCAAATTTCATAGTCATGAAATGCAGCTATGGCTAACAGAACCCGAATAGACTTAATCTTGGCTACCGGAGAAAAGGTCTCATCATAATCCACTCCAGGAATCTGAGAGAAGCCCTTTGCAACCAATCTAGCCTTATAAGTTTGTACTTTACCATCCATGTCGGTCTTCTTCTTGAAGACCCATTTGCACCCTATAGTCTTTCGACCTGGTACATTCTCAACCAAGTTCTAAACTTGATTGTCATACATGGATTGTATCTCGCTATCCATAGCCTCTTTCCATTTAGCAGACTCGGGGCCTGCCATGGCTTCCTCGTAGCTATTAGGGTCATCTTGACTTACTAGTGTTCCATCACTAATAAGTGTCTCACCTTCTGCAGTAATATGGAATCCATAGTAATGCTCAGGTGCACTCCTAACTCTCGTGGAACGCCTCAGAGGTACAGATTCGTCAATTGGCTCAACAGGAGTTTCCTACTCAAGTTGAGGGCTAGAGTTTGAAGTTCCATCACCACTTGACTCTTGAATTTCTTCAAGATCAATTTTCCTCCCACTGTCTCCTTGGCTTATAAACTCTCTTTCTCGAAAGACTCCTCTTCTTGCTACAAAGACCACATTGTCACTAGGTCTGTAGAAGAGGTAACCAAAGGATTGCTGTGGGTAGCCGATGAAAATACACCTCTCGCTTCGGGGTTCGAGCTTATCATGAGTCTCGCGTATCACGAAAGCCTCGCAACCCCAAATCTTGATGTGGTCTAGTTTAGGTACTTTACCAGTCCACATCTCGTGAGGAGTTTTGGAAACTTTCTTTGTAGGGACTAGATTAAGGATATGGGCGGCAGTCTCTAAGGCATACCCCCAGAATGAGATTGGTAGTGAAGCTCAACTCATCATGGAACGAACCATGTCCAACAAGGTTCGATTACGCCTCTCAGCCACACCATTCAACTGCGGTGTCCTGGGAGGTGTCAATTGTGAGACAATCCCACATTCCCTTAGATAGTCGAAGAAATCTGAACTAAGATACTCACCACCCCGATCGGATCGAAGCATCTTGATGTTCCTGCCCAATTGATTCTCGACTTCCTGTTTAAATTCCTTAAACTTCTCGAAAGTCTCTGACTTATGCTTGATTAAGTAGACATATCCATATCTACTGTAATCATCAGTAAAAGTCAAATAATAACGATTAGCATCCCTTGTGGCATGTTTGAATGGTCCACACACATCCGTGTGTATAAGGTCCAACAAACCTTCACCCCTTTCACACGAGCCTGTGAAGGGTGACTTTGTCATTTTTCCAAGTAAGCATGATTCGCAACTATCATTTGACTTTAGGTCAAACGACTCAAAGACTCCATCTTTTTGGAGTTGGCCTATAGGTTTCTTGCTTATATGTCCAAGACGACAATGCCATAATGATGCTTTATCCAAGTTATTATTATTAGTAGAATCAATACACCAAACATTATTTCGTGAGTTATCTACAACAGACACAGCTTCATGCACACCATCACAAGGTAATGCTTTAAAATAAAGAACATTATTAAAGAAAGCATCAATAGAACCAACTTCATTATTAAACGAAAAGGTAAACCCTTGTTTGTACAAAGCATGAAAGGAAATAATATTTCTTGCCATTCTTGGCGAGTAACAACACTTATTCAAATCTAAACTAAACCCACTACTTAGCGATAAAGTATAAACTCCAATCTTGGTGACAGGTGAAGCATTCCTATTCCCCATGATCAAGTTTATACTTCCTTGCTCCACATCCTCACTTCTTCTTAGTCCCTGCAAGTCACAACAAATATGAATACCACAACCGGTATCAAGGACCCAAGATTTCGAATAGGGTGAGTTATTAGAAATGATAGTGTAAATACCTGCATGGTTGGGTTTGACTTTCCCATCCTTCACATCCTACTGGTACTTTGGGCAGTTCCGCTTCCAATGAGCTTTTTCATGACAATAGAAGCATTCAGCCTCTTTTGGGTCAGAAGAAGGAGTAATGAAACCTTTCTTGGTTCCACTTGAAGAAGAGCCATCAAGGGTCCGAGCCTTGGTACCCTTCGAAGATCTCTTTCTCTTCCTCCCTTGACTTTTCACGATTGCCAAAACCGGAGTTGAGTTTGGAGTATGAGTGATAGCAACCGACTTCCCCTTAAGACCTGTTTCTGCGGTCTTGAGAAGTCCCTGAAGTTTGCTGAGAGTGACCTCTTCCTTATTCATGTGATATGTCATGCGGAATTGATCATAGCACGATGGTAAGGAGTGCAAAATGATATCTATTGCAAGCTCCTCAGGGAAGTTCACATTAAGCTTCAGCAAACGATCCACATACCTTTGCATTTTCTGCATGTGGCTCGTGACGGAATCTCCGTCCTTCATCATGGTTGTTATCATGGAGCAGATGATTTCGTACCTCTCTTGTCGTGCACTTTGATGGTATCTTTCCATCAAATCTTGGTCCATTTCATAAGGGTAGAAATCCTCATAGGACTTTTGGAGTTCTGCTGTCATTGTGGCCAACATGATGCAAGCCACCTTGGTTGCATCTCTTTCATGAGTATGAAAGTCAGCGATCTCCTGGGGAGTTGCAGTGGACTCATCAATTTCCTTAAGCTCCTTGTCAAGGACATATTCTTTATCCTCGTAGCGGGTAATCATCCTGATGTTTCTGATCCATTCATTGAAGTTGGATCCATCAAAGGTGACTTTCCCACACAGACTCAGAAGAGTAAAGGAGCCATTAGGATTCGAGCCAGAAGCATTATTTGAAGACATCTGAAAGAGGAGAACAAGTTTAGTATAGATTTAAGAGAGTCCTCAATAAAACACCCAAATGTAATATTAAGGCTAGGATCCAATCACAATATAATATAACATAGAAGAGGTATGCCGTAATCTAAGCTATACCATATTTGAAAGGTAGGTGAATGACGATTCACCAATTTCCACCACGAAAACCGAAATATTAGATATTTAGTTTTTATTGGTTTTAGAAATTCCTAGATTCTTTGAGATCCAATGAACTTTTCAAAGGCATGTTTCAATCTCAAGGGTGCCCTCCAAGTTTTGTGACTGGGATACCGAGGATCACAAAACGAGGTGTGAAGTAACCATGCAAATCACTTGGTACCCTTAAAGTTTATCACTCAATCGATGTGCCGGTAAACCACACACGCTCCACTGATACTATAATAAACCTTAAGTCACCCTTTACCTACCTTGTTAAGTCCAAGTTAGTGTGCTGGTTAACCACACACGCTCCACCAACGACTTAGACAAAGTGTAAAGTGTAATTTCATGGATTAGCACCTTATTCACATTTTACTAAAGTAACTAAGATTGGGAATTTAATAAAACATTTAGTTACTTTATTATATTCATCATACTTTGAATGAGAATTTATAAGTCCTTGTCTTACCCGTTCGGCTAACGACCCTCCACCAGTCAAGCAAGCGGTGGGTGAGAGTAGACACCCATTAAGTCACCATTTTATAGGCAACAACCTTATACCCACCTTATAGACCGGCTTCGTGAATGAGGCGTGCTAGCGGTAAGACGACTTTGTTCTTATACATATATATATATATATATATATATAATTATTAAATCATCATAATATAAGTATAAGGGTTGAATTTTAACTTTTAAAATTCTAGGGGTTGGAACTAAAGTTTTAACTTAACTTTATTTATTCCAAAACTTGAGGGCAAGTTTTGTAACTTTCAAAACTTTTCATTTCTTGTAACTTATGAGTTTAATAGAGTAATAAAATGAAAACTCTTCATTTTTCTAACTCTTGTGTTCTTTTAATGGTTTTAATTCAAGTGTGACTCTTGGTTTTCCATAACTTGAGGACAAGTTATGGACTCCATTAAAACACATTATGATCAAGAATTAATCTACCACATAGGTTACAAATAATTCCTATGATCATCTAAAACATCATAAGAACAAGAACATGAATATGAACACATTCATAAATTACACTTAAAACTTTGTAATTTTGATAACTAGTTGTTGTAAATGAATTAGCAAAGACATTACACCACCAAAAACAAGTTTTCAATTACCAAAACAGTTTAGGGTAATGTTTCTAATTCATTTCCAACAACTAAATCGGAATTCTGCAATCAGTCGACCCTACTCACCGAGTGCATCAATTTACTCGCCGAGTTGGTTGAAGATACACGTGAACTCGCCGAGTTCCCCCTATAGACTCGATGAGTCCACTCGTAGACAACAAGATTTTCGACTTTTTTTTCAACTTTTAAGCACAAATAAAAAGCAAACAAGCGTAGGCTCTGATACCACTGATGGGTTTTGAGCATTCTAACACTTCCTAAGTGTACATGCAACCCTAATAACCTTGGATCTATGTTTGTCTAATTATCATGCAAAGTTGAATTCCAAGGTTATATTCCTATCTAGCATACATGGGGAACAATTTTAACTTAAAGTATAGATAGAATAACTTACCTTGTTGTTGTTTGTGTTCCTTGAAACCGTGTGAGCCTAGCACCCCAAGTGTAATGCCTCAAATGCTTCACACAACACCAAATGCTCTTGGAAGAACTTATGAGAGAACACACACTTCTCAAAAATCGGCGAAGCCCTCTTGTTTCTTAGTCTAGCCGATTTTAGGTGGAGAACATGTTTCTTATATAGTGTTGACACATCTAGGGTTAAACCCTAATGTGTCATGACTCTTCATTTCCATGACCCATGGGTTTGTAACTCCCATGGAGCATCTATGGAGCATCCTATGGGTGGAACCCAACTTGATAATCCATGGAGCCTCTTAGCCCACTATACAAGATATGGATGATTTACATAATCAACCCATATATATAATTAGTTATCTTTTGATCACATAATTAATTCTAAATAAATTCTTGATCAAACTAATCAAATAATATTATTAATATATTAGAACTTATAATATATTAATAATCTCCAAGTGTTATTTCTCTCATTTAGTCTATCCAATTGCATGGTGCCATGCAACCCAAATGGACCATGTCGGGTCCAGTCAAGTACATACCAGAAATAGTTATGGACTTAGACACCTTATCCCTAAATCGTGCTCTGATACCACTGATGGGTTTTGAGCATTCTAACACTTCATAAGTGTACATGCAACCCTAATAACCTTGGATCTATGTTTGTCTTGTTTTTGTTTGTGTTCCTTGAAACCTTGTGAGCCTAGCACCCCAAGTGTGATGCCTGAAATGCTTCACACAACACCAAATGCTCTTGGAAGAACTTATGAGAGAACACACACTTCTCAAAATGGCCAAGCCCTCTTGTTTCTTAGTCTCACCGATTTTAGGTGGAGAACATGTTTCTTATATAGTGTTCACACATCTAGGGTTAAACCCTAATGTGTCATGACTCTTCATTTCCATGACCCATGGGTTTGTAACTCCCATGGAGCATCCTATGGGTGGAACCCAACTTGATAGTCCATGGAGCCTCTCAGCCCACTATACAAGATATGGATGATTTACATAATCAACCCATATATTTAATTAGTTCTCTTTTGATCACATAATTAATTCTAAATTAATTCTTGATCAAACTAATCAAATAATATTATTAATATATTAGAACTTATAATATATTAATAATCTCCAAGTGTTATTTCTCTCATTTAGTCTATCCAATTGCACGGTGCCATGCAACCCAAATGGACCATGCCGGGTCGGGTCAAGTACATACCAGAAATAGTTATGGACTTAGACACCTTATCCATCAGTCTCCCACTTGGATAAGTCTAATAACTATTACTGCAAGTATGAATTCAGGAACCGATCGGCAATCGTAGCTCTTTACAAGGTTTCTCGGCACTGAGAAGATGATGGTACACCATTTAAGATAAGTGATCATATAATCCTCTGTTCTAGATATCAGTAGGACAAATACACGGAACAATGTCTTACTTATTGTCCAACAGTTTGTTTCCCGATTTCCGGTTTGTTCAACAATGAACTTAATTGAACACATCAACTTACTTCTGACCGGGCCTGGTACATAGGTCAAAACAAAATCATCGAGGGGCCCAGATATCAGCTTCTAATCCAAGAAGGAACAGATAAACTTCGACTCATATGTTTGTTCTACCACTCATTGAATTACACACAAGAGCACGATTTATAACATCGAGTTACCACTGCGTTTTTCGTACAATCAATGCATAACCACCTTGTAAGTAACAAATCATATCTCTAGGTTTGAAGACTTCTACGATATTACCGTCTCACGATCACTCGAGATAGAATTCCATGAAGTGATTCCAGTGAGCGTGTGTTGAGTCCAATGCTCAGAACTTTTGAGCACTCATGATTGCTGTAGCCTTGTCCAAGACCTCTACATCCAAACATGACAGTCTTGATTCATATCTACTTTCGACATATGACCGACTGTGGAGGTTTGAATAATATGTTATACCAAACAAAAATTATTCTGGAAGTCAAAACATGCAAAAGAAATATAGTAACCGATCGACAAGAGATAGCAACACTTTACTCATAAATAAAACACTTTTATTCATCATCAGATGTCAATTACACTTTACAAATTTCGAGGTTATCTAACTACTAAATCTAATATCATCCTTCATCCCTATGCTCCGAGCATGCTGGAGATGCTTAACCCGAGTCAGTCCCTTCGTGAAGGGATCTGCCGGATTCTCATTTGATGATACCCTCTTTGCCACGAGGAGTCCTTCTTCGATCCGATGTCTGATGAAATGGTATTTTCTGTCGATGTGTCTGGATCTCCCGTGATCCCTTGGTTCCTTGGCTAAGGCAACAACACTTTCACTATCACAGAAAATTTCCATTGGCTCTTTAATAGCTGGTACAACTCCAAGGTCTCCAATGACGTTCCTCAGCCATAACGCCTCCTTTGCCGCCTCGCTAGCTGCAATATACTCTGATTCACAAGTAGAATCTGCCACTATCTCTTGCTTGGAACTCTTCCAAGAAATTGCTCCTCCATTTAGGGTAAAGACCCAGCCTGACTGAGAGCGGAAGTTATCCCTATCAGTCTAGAAGCTAGCATCACTATACCCTACAACTCTCAAGTCATCACTCCCACCGAGGGTAAGGACTCAATCCTTAGTCCTTCGTAGGTACTTGAGAATATTGTTTACCGCAGTCCAGTGTGCCTTGCCAGGGTTCCCCTGAAACCTACTAACCATGCTCAGGGCAAAAGCTACGTCAGGTCGAGTACACATCATAGCATACATGATCGATCCTACAGCCGAAGCATAAGGTACTCGACTCATTTGTGCTATCTCAGCCTCAGTGTTAGGGCTTTGTGTCTTACTCAGTTTGGCGTTACTCTGGAAGGGCAACTCTCCTTTCTTGGAGTCTTGCATGCTGAATCTCTTCAGCACCTTATCCAAGTAGGTACTTTGACTAAGTCCAATTAGTCTTTTACTCCGATCTCTCAAAAAACTTATCCCTAAAATATAGGCAGCTTCACCAAGGTCCTTCATAGCGAAACACTTTCCAAGCCAGGACTTTACTTCCTGCAGGGTTGGAATGTCGTTTCCTATGAGTAGTATGTCATCCACATACAATACCAAAAAGCTACCTATACTCCCACTAGCTTTGACATACACACAAGATTCATCTTCACTCCTAGAAAAGCCAAATTCCTTGACCTTTTCATCAAAGCAAAGATTCCATCTGCGAGGTGCTTGCTTTAATCTATAAATGGACTTCTCAAGCTTACACACTCTATTAGGGTACTCGTTGCTGACAAAACCCTCTGGCTGACTCATGTAAACATCTTCAGCTAACTTTCCATTAAGGAAACCGGTTTTGACATCCATTTGCCAAATTTCATAGTCATGAAATGCGGCTATGGCTAACAAAACCTGAATAGACTTAATCTTGGCTACCGGAGAAAAGGTCTCATCATAATCCACTCCAGGAATCTTAGAGAAGCCCTTTGCAACCAGTCTAGCCTTATAAGTGTGTACTTTACCATCCATGTCGGTCTTCTTCTTGAAGACCCATTTGCACCCTACAGTCTTTCGACCTGGTACATTCTCAACCAAGTTCCAAACTTGATTGTCATACATGGATTGTATCTCGCTATCCATAGCCTCTTTCCATTTAGCAGACTCGGGGCCTGCCATGGCTTCCTCGTAGCTGTTAGGGTCATCTTGAGTTACTAGTGTCCCATCACTAATAAGTGTCTCACCTTCTGCAGTGATATGGAATCCATAGTAATGCTCAGGTGCACTCCTAACTCTCGTGGAATGCCTCAAAGGTACAAATTCGTCAATTGGCTCAACAGGAGTTTCCTCCTCAAGTTGAGGGCTAGATTTTGAAGTTCCATCACCACTTGACTCTTGAATTTCTTCAAGATCAATTTTCCTCCCACTGTCTCCTTGGCTTATAAACTCTCTTTCTCGAAAGACTCCTCTTCTTGCTACAAAGACCACATTGTCACTAGGTCTGTACAAGAGGTAACCAAAGGATTGTTGTGGGTAGCCGATGAAAATACACCTCTCGCTTTAGGGTTCGAGCTTATCATGAGTCTCGCGTCTCACGAAAGCCTCGCAACCCCAAATGTTGATGTGGTCTAGTTTAGGTACTTTACCAGTCCACATCTCGTGAGGAGTTTTGGCAACTTTCTTTGTAGGGACTAGATTAAGGATATGGGCGGCAGTCTCTAAAGCATACCCCCAGAATGAGATTGGTAGCGAAGCGCGAATCATCATGGAACGAACCATGTCCAACAAGGTTCGATTATGCCTCTCAGCCACACCATTCAACTGCGGTGTCCTGGGAGGTGTCAATTGTGAGACAATCCCACATTCCCTTAGATAGTCGAGGAACTCTGAACTAAGATACTCACCACCCCGATCGGATCGACGCATCTTAATGTTCCTGCCCAATTGATTCTCGACTTCCTGTTTAAATTCCTTAAACTTCTCGAAAGTCTCTGAGTTATGTTTGATTAAGTAGACATATCCATATCTACTGTAATCATCAGTAAAAGTCAAATAATAACGATTAGCATCCCTTGTGGCATGTTTGAATGGCCCACACACATCCGTGTGTATAAGGTCCAACAAACCTTCACCCCTTTCACAGGCTCGTGTGAAAGGGGTGAAGCTTTGTTGGACCTTATACACACGGATGTGTGTGGACCATTCAAACATGCCACAAGGGATGCTAATCATTATTATTTGACTTTTACTGATGATTACAGTAGATATGGATATGTCTACTTAATCAAGCATAAGTCAGAGACTTTCGAGAAGTTTAAGGAATTTAAACAGGGAGTCGAGAATCAATTGGGCAGGAACATTAAGATGCTTCGATCCGATTGGGGTGGTGAGTATCTTAGTTCAGAGTTCCTCGACTATCTAAGGGAATGTGGGATTGTCTCACAATTGACACCTCCCAGGACACCGCAGTTGAATGGTGTGGCTGAGAGGCGTAATCGAACCTTGTTGGACATGGTTCGTTCCATGATGAGTCGAGCTTCGCTACCAATCTCATTCTGGGGGTAGGCCTTAGAGACTGTCGACCATATCCTTAATCTAGTCCCTACAAAGAAAGTTTCCAAAACTCCTCACGAGATGTGGACTGGTAAAGTACCAAAACTAGACCACATCAAGATTTGGGGTTGCGAGGCTTTCGTGAGACGCGAGCCTCATGATAAGCTCGAACCCCGAAGCGAGAGGTGTATTTTCATCGGCTACCCACAACAATCCTTTGGTTACCTCTTCTACAGACCTAGTGACAATGTGGTCTTTGTAGCAAGAAGAGGAGTCTTTCGAGAAAGAGAGTTTATAAGCCAAGGAGACAGTGGGAGGCAAATTGATCTTGAAGAAATTCAAGAGTCAAGTGGTGATGGAACTTCAAACTCTAGCCCTCAACTTGAGGAGGAAACTCCTGTTGAGCCAATTGACGAATCTGTACCTCTGAGGCGTTCCACGAGAGTTAGGAGTGCACCTTAGCATTACTATGGATTCCATATTACTGCAGAAGGTGAGACACTTATTAGTGATGGAACACTAGTAAGTCAAGATGACCCTAACAGCTACGAGGAAGCCATGGCAGGCCCCGAGTCTGCTAAATGGAAAGAGGCTATGGATAGCGAGATACAATCCATGTATGACAATCAAGTTTGGAACTTGGTTGAGAATGTACCAAGTCGAAAGACTGTAGGGTGCAAATGGGTCTTCAAGAAGAAGACCGACATGGATGGTAAAGTACAAACTTACAAGGCTAGACTGGTTGCAAAGGGCTTCTCTCAGATTCCTGGAGTGGATTATGATGAGACCTTTTCTCCGGTAGCCAAGATTAAGTCTATTCGGGTTCTGTTAGCCATAGCCGCATTTCATGACTATGAAATTTGGCAAATGGATGTCAAAACCGCTTTCCTTAATGGAAAGTTGGCTGAAGATGTTTACATGAGTCAGCCAGAGGGTTTTGTCAGCAACGAGTACCCTAATAGAGTGTGTAAGCTTGAGAAGTCCATTTATGGATTAAAGCAAGCACCTCGCAGATGGAATCTTTGCTTTGATGAAAAGGTCAAGGAATTTGGCTTTTCTAGGAGTGAAGATGAATCTTGTGTGTATGTCAAGGCTAGTGGGAGTATAGTTAGCTTTTTGGTATTGTATGTGGATGACATACTACTCATAGGAAACGACATTCCAACCCTGCAAGAAGTAAAGTCCTGGCTTGGAAAGTGTTTCGCTATGAAGGACCTTGGTGAAGCTGCCTATATTTTAGGGATAAGGATCTTGAGAGATCGGAGTAAAAGACTAATTGGACTTAGTCAAAGTACCTACTTGGATAAGGTGCTGAAGAGATTCAACATGCAAGACTCCAAGAAAGGAGAGTTGCCCATCCAGAGTAACGCCAAACTGAGTAAGACACAAAGCCCTAGCACTGAGGCTGAGATAGCACAAATGAGTCGAGTACCTTATGCTTCGGCTGTAGGATCGATCATGTATGCTATGACGTGTACTCGACCTGATGTAGCTTTTTCCCTGAGCATGGTTAGCAGGTTTCAGGGGAACCCTGGCAAGGCACACTGGACTGCGGTAAAGAATATTCTCAAGTACCTACGAAGGACTAAGGACTGGGTCCTTACCCTCGGTGGGAGTGATGACTTGAGAGTTGTAGGGTATAGTGATGCTAGCTTCCAGACTGATAGGGATAATATCCGCTCTCAGTCGGGCTGGGTCTTTAACTTAAATGGAGGAGCAATTTCTTGGAAGAGTTCCAAGCAAGAGACAGTGGCAGATTCTACTTGTGAATCAGAGTATATTGCAGCTAGCGAGGCGGCAAAGGAGGCGTTATGGCTGAGGAACTTCATTGGAGACCTTGGAGTTGTACCAGCTATTAAAGAGCCAATGGAAATTTTCTGTGATAGTGAAAGTGCTGTTGCCTTAGCCAAGGAACCAAGGGATCACGGGAGATCCAGACACATCGACAGAAAATACCATTTCATCAGACATCGAATCGAAGAAGTTTTCCTCGTGGCAAAGAGGGTATCATCAAATGAGAATCCGACAGATCCCCTCACGAAGGGACTGACTCAGGTTAAGCATCTCCAGCATGCTCGGAGCATAGGGCTGAAGGATGATATTAGATTTAGTAGTTAGATAATCTCGAAATTTGTAAAGTGTAATTGACATCTGATGATGAATAAAAGTGTTTTATTTATGAGTAAAGTGTTGCTATCTCTTGTCGATCGGTTACTATATTTCTTTTGCATGTTTTGACTTCCAGAATAGTTTTTGTTTGGTATAACATATTATTCAAACCTCCACAGTCGGTCATATGTCGGAAGTAGATATGAATCAAGACTGTTATGTTTGGTTGTAGAGGTCTTGGACAAGGCTACAGCAATCATGAGTGCTCAAAAGTTCTGAGCATTGGACTCAACCCACGCTCACTAGAATCACTTCATGGAATTCTATCTCGAGTGATCGTGAGACGGTAATATCGTATAAGTCTTCAAACCTAGAGATATGATTTGTTACTTACAAGTTGGTTATGCATTGATTGTACGAAAAACGCATTGGTAACTCGATGTTATAAATCGCGCTCTTGTGTATAATTCAATGAGTGGTAGAACAAACATATGAGTCGAAGTTTATCTGTTCCTTCTTGGATTAGAAGCTGATATCTGGGCCCCTCGATGACTTTGTTTTGACATATGTACCGGGACCGGTCAGAACTAAATTGATGTGTTCAATGAAGTTCTTTGTCCAACAAATCGGAAATCGGGAAACAAACTGTTGGACAATAAGTAAGACATTGTTCCGTGTATTTGTCCGACTGATATCTAGAACAGAGGATTATATGATCACTTATCTTAAATGGCGTACCATCATCTTCTCAGTTCCGAGAAACCTTGTAAAAAGCTACGATTGCCGATCGGTTCCTGAAGTGATACTTGCAGTAATAGTTATTAGACTTATCCAAGTAGGAGACTGTTGGATAAGGTGTCTAAGTCCTTAACTATTTCTGGTATGTACTTGACCTGACCCGGCATGGTCCATTTGAGTTGCATGGCACCGTGCAATTGGATAGACTAAATGAGAGAAATAACACTTGGAGATTATTAATATATTATAAGTTATAATATATTAATAATATTATTTGATTAGTTTGATCAAGAATTAATTTAGAATTAATTATGTGATCAAAAGATAACTAATTAAATATATGGGTTGATTATGTAAATCATCCATATCTTGTATAGTGGGCTAAGAGGCTCCGTGGATTATCAAGTTGGGTTCCACCCATAGGATGCTCCATGGATGCTCCATGGGAGTTACAAACCCATGGGTCATGGAAATGAAGAGTCATGACACATTAGGGTTTAACCCTAGATGTGTCAACACTATATAAGAAACATGTTCTCCACCTAAAATCGGCTACACGAAGAAACAAGAGGGCTTGGCCGATTTTTGAGAAGTGTGTGTTCTCTCATAAGTTCTTCCAAGAGCATTTGGTGTTGTGTGAAGCATTTGAGGCATCACACTTGGGGTGCTAGGCTCACAACGTTTCAAGGAACACAAACAACAACAAGGTAAGTTATTCTATCTATACTTTAAGTTAAAATTGTTCCCCATGTATGCTAGATAGGAATATAACCTTGGAATTCAACTTTGCATGATAATTAGACAAACATAGATCCAAGGTTATTAGGGTTGCATGTACACTTAGGAAGTGTTAGAATGCTCAAAACCCATCAGGCCATCATGTTCTCCAGCATTTTGAGGGCTAGAATGGATCATACTGTTGGATTAATGTCTAAGTCCATATCTATAATTGGTAAGACTTGACCCGACCCGGCATGGTCCATTTGGGTTGCATGGCATCATGCACTTGGATAGACTATAATGAGAGAAATAAGACACTTATGGTTATTAATATATTATAAGTTCTAGTATATTAATAATAAGAATAATAAGATTATTTAATTAGTATTGATCAAGAATTAATCTAGGATTAATTAAGTGATCAAAAGAAGACTAATTAAATATATGGGTTGATTGTGTAAATCATCTATACTTGTATAGTAGGCTAATGCTCCATGGATTATCTAGTTGGGCCAAAACCCATATGATGCTCCTTGGATGCTCCATGGTGTATTTGAACCCATGGATCCAAGGAAATGGAAAGTCATGACAATTAGGGTTTGCCCTAATTGTTACACTATATAAAGATCTTATTCTTGACAAAATCGGCCACTAGATTATTCTAGAGAGGGCTAGCCGATTTTATGAAGTGTAGAATTCTCTCAAGTTATTCCAAGTGTATTTGGTGTTGTGTGAACCATTTGAGGTGTCACACTTGGGGCACTAGGCACTCAAGCTTCATGAAGACATTCTACATCAAAGAGGTATGTATTCTATCTTGTTATATTGATAGTTTTGTATGCTAGATTAGGATAATACCTTGGATGTTCATATTTGCATGTATAATAGAGAAAACATAGATCCAAGGTATTTAGGGTTGCATGTACACTTAGGAGTGTTAGAATGCTCATAGTTAAAACTTTAAGTTCCAACCCTTAGATTTTTAAAAGTTAAAATTCAACCCTTATACTTATATTATGATGATTTAATAATTATATATATATATATATATATATATATATATATATATATATATATATATATATATATATATATATATATGTATAAGAACAAACTCGTCTTACCGCTAGTACGCCTCATTCACGAAGCCGGTCTATAAGGTGGGTATAAGGTTGTTGCCTATAAAATGGTGACTTAATGGGTGTCTACTCTCACCCACCGCTTGCTTGACTGGTGGAGGGTCGTTAGCCGAACGGGTAAGACAAGGACTTATAAATTCTCATTCAAAGTATGATGAATATAATAAAGTAACTAAATGTTTTATTAAATTCCCAATCTTAGTTACTTTAGGAAAATGTGAATAAGGTGCTAATCCATGAAATTACACTTTACACTTTGTCTAAGTCGTTGGTGGAGCGTGTGTGGTTAACCGGCACACTAACTTGGACTTAACAAGGTAGGTAAAGGGTGACTTAAGGTTTATTATAGTATCGGTGGAGCGTGTGTGGTTTACCGGCACATCGATTGAGTGATAAACTTTAAGGGTACCAAGTGATTTGCATGGTTACTTCACACCTCGTTTTGTGATCCTCGGTATCCCAGTCACAAAACTTGGAGGGCACTCTCGAGATTGAAACATGCCTTTGAAAAGTTCATTGAATCTCAAAGAATCTAGGAATTTCTAAAAACCAATAAAACCTAATGTCTAATATTTCGGTTTTCATGGTGGAAATTGGTGAATCGTCATTCACCTACCTTTCAAATATGGTATAGCTTAGATTACAGCATACCTCTTCTAAGTTATATTATATTGTGATTGGATCCTAACCTTAATATTACATTTGGGTGTTTTGTTAAGGACTCTCTTAAATCTATACTAAACTTGTTCTCCTCTTTCAGATGTCTTCAAATAATGCTTCTGGCTCAAATCCTAATGGCTCCTTTACTCTTATGAGTTTGTGTGGGAAAGTCACCTTTGATGGATCCAACTTCAATGAATGGATCAGAAACATCAGGATGATTTCCCGCAACGAGGATAAAGAATATGTCCTTGACAAGGAGCTTAAGGAAATTGATGAGTCCACTGCAACTCCCCAGGATATCGCTGACTATCATACTCATGAAAGAGATGCAACCAAGGTGGCTTGCATCATGTTGGCCACAATGACAGCAGAACTCCAAAAGTCCTATGAGGATTTCTACCCTTATGAAATGCACCAAGATTTGATGGAAAGATACCATCAAAGTGCACGACAAGAGAGGTACGAAATCATCTGTTCCATGATAACAACCATGATGAAGGACGGAGATTCCGTCACGAGCCACATGCAGAAAATGCAAAGGTATGTGGATCATTTGCTGAAGCTTAATGTGAACTTCCCTGAGGAGCTTGCAATAGATATCATTTTGCACTCCTTACCATCGTGCTATGATCAATTCCGCATGACATATCACATGAACAAGGAAGAGGTCACCCTCAGCAAACTTCAGGGACTTCTCAAGACCGCAAAAACAGGTCTTAAGGGGAAGTCGGTTGCTATCACTCCTACTCCAAACTCAACTCCGGTTTTGGCAATCGGGAAAAGTTGAGGGAGGAAGAGAAAGAGATCTTTGAAGGGTACCAAGGCTCGGACCCTTGATGGCTCTTCTTCAAGTGGAACCAAGAAAGGTTTCATTACTCCTTCTTCAGACCCAAAAGAGGCTGAATGCTTCTATTGTCATGAAAAAGCTCATTGGAAGCGGAACTGCCCAAAGTACCAGCAGGATGTGAAGGATGGGAAAGTCAAACCCAACCATGCAGGTATTTACACTATCATTTCGAATAACTCACCCCATTCGAAATCTTGAGTCCTTGATACCGGTTGTTGTATTCATATTTGTTGTGACTTGCAGGGACTAAGAAGAAGTGAGGATGTGGAGCAAGGAAGAATAAACTTGACCATGGGGAACAGGAAAGCTTCACCTATCACCAAGATTGGAGTTTATACTTTATCGCTAAGTAGTGGGTTTAGTTTAGATTTGAATAAGTGTTGTTACTCGCCAGGAATGGCAAGAAATATTATTTCGTTTTATGCTTTGTACAAACAAGGGTTTACCTTTTCGTTTAATAATGAAGTCTGTTCTATTGATGCTTTTTTTAATAATGTTCTTTATTTTAAAGCATTACCTTGTGATGGTGTGTATGAAGTTGTGTCTGTTGTAGATAACTTAGGAAATAATGTTTTGTGTATTGATTCTACTAATAATAATAACTTGGATAAAGCATCATTATGGCATTGTCGTCTTGGACATATAAGCAAGAAACGCATAGGCCAACTCCAAAAGGATGGAGTCTTGGAGTCATTTGACCTAAAGTCAAATGATAGTTGCAAATCATGCTTACTTGTAAAAATGACAAAGTCACCCTTCACAGGCTCATGTGAAAGGGGTGAAGGTTTGTTGGACCTTATACACACGGATGTGTGTGGACCATTCAAACATGCCACAAGGGATGCTAATCGTTATTATTTGACTTTTACTGATGATTACAGTAGATATGGATATGTCTACTTAATCAAGCATAAGTCAGAGACTTTCGAGAAGTTTAAGGAATTTAAACAGGATGTTGAGAATCAATTGGGCAGGAACATTAAGATGCTTCGATCTAATCGGGGTGGTGAGTATCTTAGTTCAGAGTTCCTCGACTATCTAAGGGAATGTGGGATTGTCTCACAATTGACACCTCCCAGGACACCGCAGTTGAATGGTGTGACTGAGAGGCATAATCGAACCTTGTTGGACATGGTTCGTTCCATGATGAGTCGAGCTTCGCTACCAATCTCATTCTGGGGGTATTCCTTAGAGACTGCCGCCCATATCCTTAATCTAGTCCCTACAAAGAAAGTTGCCAAAACTCCTCACGAGATGTGGACTGGTAAAGTACCTAAACTAGACCACATCAAGATTTGGGGTTGCGAGGCTTTCGTGAGACGCGAGACTCATGATAAGCTCGAACCCCGAAGCGAGAGGTGTATTTTCATCGGCTACCCACAGCAATCCTCTGGTTACCTCTTCTACAGACCTAGTGATAATGTGGTCTTTGTAGCAAGAAGAGGAGTCTTTCGAGAAAGAGAGTTTATAAGCCAAGGAGACAGTGGGAGGCGAATTGATCTTGAAGAAATTCAAGAGTCAAGTGGTGATGGAACTTCAAACTCTAGCCCTCAACTTGAGGAGGAAACTCCTGTTGAGCCAATTGACGAATCTGTACCTCTGAGGCGTTCCACGAGAGTTAGGAGTGCACCTGAGCATTATTATGGATTCCATATTACTGCAGAAGGTGAGACACTTATTAGTGATGGAACACTAGTAAGTCAAGATGACCCTAACAGCTACGAGGAAGCCATGGCAGGCCCCGAGTCTGCTAAATGGAAAGAGGCTATGGATAGCGAGATACAATCCATGTATGACAATCAAGTTTGGAACTTGGTTGAGAATGTACCAGGTCGAAAGACTGTAGGGTGCAAATGGGTCTTCAAGAAGAAGACCGACATGGATGGTAAAGTACACACTTATAAGGCTAGACTGGTTGCAAAGAGCTTCTCTCAGATTCCTGGAGTGGATTATGATGAGACCTTTTCTCCGGTAGCCAAGATTAAGTATATTCGGGTTCTGTTAGCCATAGCCGCATTTCATGACTATGAAATTTGGCAAATGGATGTCAAAACCACTTTCCTTAATGGAAAGTTGGCTGAAGATGTTTACATGAGTCAGCCAGAGGGTTTTGTCAGCAACGAGTACCCTATTAGAGTGTGTAAGCTTGAGAAGTCCATTTATGGATTAAAGCAAGCACCTCGCAGATGGAATCTTTGCTTTGATGAAAAGGTCAGGGAATTTGGCTTTTCTAGGAGTGAAGATGAATCTTGTGTGTATGTCAAGGTTAGTGGGAGTATAGTTAGCTTTTTGGTATTGTATGTGGATGACATACTACTCATAGGAAACGACATTCCAACCCTGCAAGAAGTAAAGTCCTGGCTTGGAAAGTGTTTCGCTATGAAGGACCTTGGTGAAGCTGCCTATATTTTAGGGATAAGGATCTTGAGAGATCGAAGTAAAAGACTAATTGGACTTAGTCAAAGTACCTACTTGGATAAGGTGCTGAAGAGATTCAACATGCAAGACTCCAAGAAAGGAGGGTTGCCCATCCAGAGTAACGCCAAACTGAGTAAGACACAAAGCCCTAGCACTGAGGCTGAGATAGCACAAATGAGTCGAGTACCTTATGCTTCGGCTGTAGGATCGATCATGTATGCTATGACGTGTACTCGACCTGATGTAGCTTTTGCCCTGAGCATGGTTAGCAGGTTTCAGGGGAACCCTAGCAAGGCACACTGGACTGCGGTAAAGAATATTCTCAAGTACCTACAAAGGACTAAGGATTGGGTCCTTACCCTCGGTGGGAGTGATGACTTGAGAGTTGTAGGGTATAGTGATGCTAGCTTCCAAACTGATAGGGATAATTTCCGCTCTCAGTCGGGCTGGGTCTTTACCCTAAATGGAGGAGCAATTTCTTGGAAGAGTTCCAAGCAAGAGACAGTGGCAGATTCTACTTGTGAATCAGAGTATATTGCAGCTAGCGAGGCGGCAAAGGAGGCGTTATGGCTGACGAACTTCATTGGAGACCTTGGAGTTGTACAAGCTATTAAAGAGCCAATGGAAATTTTCTGTGATAGTGAAAGTGCTATTGCCTTAGCCAAGGAACCAAGGGATCACGGGAGATCCAGACACATCGACAGAAAATACCATTTCATCAGACATCGGATCGAAGAAGGACTCCTCGTGGCAAAGAGGGTATCATCAGATGAGAATCCGGCAGATCCCCTCACGAAGGGACTGACTCGGGTTAAGCATCTCCAGCATGCTCGGTGCATAGGGCTGAAGGATAATATTAGATTTAGTAGTTAGATAACCTGAAAATTTGTAAAGTGTAATTGACATCTGATGATGAATAAAAGTGTTTTATTTATGAGTAAAGTGTTGCTATCTCTTGTCGATCGTTTACTATATTTCTTTTGCATGTTTTGACTTCCAGAATAATTTTTGTTTGGTATAACATATTATTCAAACCTCCACAGTCGGTCATATGTCGGAAGTAGATATGAATCAAGACTGTCATGTTTGGTTGTAGAGGTCTTGGACAAGGCTACAGCAATCATGAGTGCTCAAAAGTTCTGAGCATTGGACTCAACCCATGCTCACTGGAATCACTTCATGGAATTCTATCTCGAGTGATCGTGAGACGGTAATATCGTATAAGTCTTCAAACCTAGAGATATGATTTGTTACTTACAAGTTGGTTATGCATTGATTGTATGAAAAACGCATTGGTAACTCGATGTTATAAATCACGCTCTTGTGTATAATTCAATGAGTGGTAGAACAAACATATGAGTCGAAGTTTATCTGTTCCTTCTTGGATTAGAAGCTGATATCTGGGCCCCTCGATGACTTTGTTTTGACCTATGTACCGGGCCTGGTCAGAACTAAGTTGATGTGTTCAATTAAGTTCTTTGTCGAACAAATCGGATATCGGGAAACAAACTGTTGGACAATAAGTAAGACATTGTTCCATGTATTTGTCCGACTGATATCTAGAACAGAGGATTATATGATCACTTATCTTAAATGGCGTACCATCATCTTCTCAGTTCCGAGAAACCTTGTAAAGAGCTACGATTGCCGATCGGTTCCTGAAGTCATACTTGCAGTAATAGTTATTAGACTTATCCAAGTGGGAGACTGTTGGATAAGGTGTCTAAGTCCATAACTATTTCTGGTATGTACTTGACCCGACCCGGCATGGTCCATTTGGGTTGCATGGCACCGTGCAATTGGATAGACTAAATGAGAGAAATAACACTTGGAGATTATTAATATATTATAAGTTCTAATATATTAATAATATTATTTGATTACTTTGATCAAGAATTAATTTAGAATTAATTATGTGATCAAAAGATAACTAATTAAATATATGGGTTGATTATGTAAATCATCCATATCTTGTATAGTGGGCTAAGAGGCTCCATGGACTATCAAGTTGGGTTCCACCCATAGGATGCTCCATGGGAGTTACACACCCATGGGTCATGGAAATGAAGAGTCATGACACATTAGGGTTTAACCCTAGATGTGTCAACACTATATAAGAAACATGTTCTCCACCTAAAATCAGCTAGACTAAGAAACAAGAGGGCTTGGCCGATTTTTGAGAAGTGTGTGTTCTCTCATAAGTTCTTCCAAGAGCATTTGGTGTTGTGTGAAGCATTTGAGGCATCACACTTGGGGTGCTAGGCTCACAAGGTTTCAAGGAACACAAACAACAACAAGGTAAGTTATTCTATCTATACTTTAAGTTAAAATTGTTCCCATGTATGCTAGATAGGAATATAACCTTGGAATTCAACTTTGCATGATAATTAGACAAACATAGATCCAAGGTTATTAGGGTTGCATGTACACTTCGGAAGTGTTAGAATGCTCAAAACCCATCAATAATATGTGAAACACACACATGAAAACAAGTTTTGATTACAAGTAATTCCTTGTACTTTTCTTGTGTTCCCCCCCCCCCCCCCCCCCACCCTGAAAACCGTGAAAAACAGGGAAAAAGGGTAGGGGTATGAACTCACCTGACTCGGAAATGCGACGGTTTCGGACACTAGACGTTGGTTTAGGGCTTGATTACTTGCGATGTTCCTATGTAAAATATAATAATGTCCATATATATTCAATTAGGGATACATTCACTAATTATATGGAACATTACACTCCAACGAGGTTAAACACCTCAAAACGAGCGTTTGGAGTGACCCGGGTGACACCTACAGACATGTATTGGTACTAGGGACTTGGGACTTGAGTTTACTCCCCAAGAGTAAAAATTTAAGTGAGTTTACAACCACATATCACATACATACATGAGTTCACGGCCGTGAACTCATGTGGGTGTGGTTTTGAGGGTTTAATGGCTTATTTGGACTTGGGGATTGTTGGAATGACTTACTAAAATGCCTTGGAATAGTTTGAATGAAATAATATCATTTAAAAGGGAGTTCACGGCTGTAAAGTTGGAGTTTACGGCCGTAAACTCTCCTAGGGTCAAGAAAAATTGATTTGAGGCACAAAGAGCAATCACATGTGATTCAAATTAATTGTCCAAGGCTTGGTATCAATTTTAGGCACCATATAACATCAATTTAGGAGTTTACATCCCAGATGTATACACTCTGGCCGTAAACTCTCATATGTTCGTGAGAAATTAATTTATGGCACTTAAAACAATCACATGTGATTGTAGGAATTTTTCCAAGCCTTTGGGGTGAATTAGGGGCATCATTTGGCATGATTTTATGAGTTTACGGCCAAAGGGTGTGTGCCTAGGCCGTAAACTCTTATATGTGTCATTTTGATATGTTAGAAACCCCCAAACTATTTTTAGATGGATCTAGGATTTACCACAAGGCTATTGGTTAAGTTACCAGGCATTTTGACATATTTTAAGGTGTTAAATCCCCATTTTTGAGGAGTTTACGGCCCAAGCACATTCTGTAACACCGAAATTTTCAAGACAAAATTTTCGTTTAAAATAATCATTTTAATATTAAAACACTTGTTTAAAATCTCATACATAATTGAATTACAAGACATAGTTTCATTTTCACTTGAATAGAAAACCAAGATCCCCCAACATATAACTCTTTCTCTGGTGTGTACAATCGAGCCAGTACCGTCCCGTGTTACTAAAAGAACCTGAAAACAACATAACACAAAACACTGTAAGCACGAAGCTTAGTGAGTTCTCCAGTATACTACTTACGCATATACGCCTTTCCAGGCCCTGACCTTCCGTTCTACAATGCAACGCCTTCCGGCCCATAACGTATTGCCTTCCGGCCTATAACATATTGCCTTCCGGCCCATGAAACATACACAACACATAATACGTTTAACTTACCACATATAGCACATATATCATATAACAAATCTGACCTTTCGGTCATATAACATATTGCCTTCCGGCCCATATAAACATACATAGCACGCATAGCAATTACCTTTCCATTTATAGCACTTATAACACATATCATACCCGACCTTCCGGTCACACGGTCAAACCCTTCCGGGTACAGTATAGTGAGAAGACTCACCTCGTGGGTAATGAAAGCTAGCGACTCCTGAAATCACTCGCACTCGATCCGCCGAGCTACAGACTCCCTGAATAATATCATATATCCCTTATTAATACTTTTATCTTTCAAGACAACTGACCCTAAGAAATCACATGTAGGTCAACTCTGGTCAACAGTCCACGGTCAACTCGACCGGACTCGGCGAGTGCTAAGGTGACTCGGCGAGTCTAGACGTCCTCACCAAATCCTGATGTTCCCTTTCTACTCGTCGAGTATCCCTCTTGACTCGACGAGTTCCTCGTGGAAGAATCGCGGGGCCACCCCGACTCCACTCGCCGAGTCTGATGAACAACTCGATGAGTCCCAGTTATTCTTCAAGCTACTCGCCGAGTCTGCTCATCTGACTCGGCGAGTCCATGCCATGCAGCCGCTCAAACTGCTTCCTAAGGTCATAACTGCTCCGACCATTCATAGGTCTAGCCTTCCTCGACTGGTCCATTCAATAAGGTCTTCATTTAGGTGCTCATGCTACACCCCAAAACTTATAATTTACATGTTGACCTAAGGCATAAGGATTTCAATCCAAAACCTTCACCAATTCCCGAAATGCACAGACATGGGATATTCTGGACCTCCAAGGGTCCTAATACAGGGTTACAATCATTTGGGGAACAAGGGTAATAATCAATCTAGTCACAAAAGGGTTCCATAAACCCTAAATCCATGCACACATCAACATAGCAGAATATGATCCGAAATATTACCTGAATAATGCACTCTCTGTGTCCCCAATCCTCAGAACTTGATTCCCTTGCTGTTCCTTTAGCCAAACTCTTCTCTTCCTTCCACAATAACTCCTTCAAGATCACCAATGGCCTTCAATCCTTGCTCTAGATGCCCACAACCGATTTAGGGTTCTTCTCAGTCGCTAAAGACGGACAATGACGGCCTATAAGTCCGTTATATACGTTCCAAAACCGAACGGCTAGGGTTTCCGCTGACAGCGCAGACTCGCCGAGTCCATAATGGACTCGTCGAGTCCAGTCGCGAACCCGCGACCAGGTCTGCGATCCTACTCGGCGAGTCTGGCTCCAACTCGCCAAGTCCCCCCTTTAAAACACCCCAAAATATAATTTTAACAATACTTGAGATTCCGGGCTGTTACAATTCTCCCCCACTAGAATCAGACTTCGCCCTCGAAGTCTTACTCTGAAAATAGTTCCGGATGCTGCTCCCGTATCTCACGTTCCGACTCCCAAGTCATTTCCGATCCCTTCCGGGGTTGCCACTGAACCAACACCAGAGGTACCTCCTTGTTCCTCAGAACCTTGATCTTCCGATCCCTGATGGCCACTGTTCTCTCAGCATAACTCAGGCTCGCATCCACCTAAATGTTCTCTAGTGGAACCACTGCTGACTCATCGACTATACACTTCTTCAACTGCGACACATGAAAAGTGTCGTGGATCTATCTCAATTCCGTTGGCAACTCCAAACGGTAGGCCACCCGTCCTACCCTCACAATTTCACGAAAAGGCCCAACATACCGGGGCCCCAACTTGCCCCTCTTCCTGGATCGAATCACCCCTTTTCCAGAAGAGACCTTCAAGAGTACGAAGTCGCCGACCTGAAACTCATGCTCGGACCGGCGTCTGTCTGCATAACTTTTCTGTCAGCTCTAGGCGATAAATAACCTCTGTTTAACCTGCTGAATCTGCTCTGTCGACTGAAGCACGATCTCTGTACTGCCCACTACTCCCTGTAACCGAGAATCACCCACGATGCAATTCTGCTCCAAATCTCAACGATCACTCGACCCATAAGGGTTAGGAAACCATGAATCACCGGATCCCCGATCCAAAACCCACTTTATCCATTTCGGAACGACTGAGAGACCCATTCGCACTCTCAGAGCAACTCTCACGAGTTCCCTTCTTGTATTCGCATACACATGCTGCACTAGTCCCAACATACCTTCCTCTTCCCTTACCTAGGGAAATCCGCTTGACGACCTTGCCACTACTCCATGTATCGCACATGCTCTGGATCTGCTCGCAAGGACTCTCGGGTCCATGCGTTACCTCTCCTCAGCAAATGAGGGTCCGATATCACCTCCTATGCAACAGCTCAAAGGGCGGCATACCAATGCACTAATGATGGCTGTTGATATGGGACAACTCAACCAAGGATAAATACGTACCGCGGCTTCCTCCAAAATCTAATACACATTCCCGAAGCATCTCTTCGAGCGTCTGAATCGTTCACTCTCTCTAAAGTGTCATTAGATGTCATCAGGATAATCTCCTTTCTCATATTCCTCTTCAAGACTGAGTACCAGATCAGCTTTTGGCTCCACAGCTGAGCCCCCAACGTCACCCGTATCATGATCCAAGTGTCCCACTAACTTCCTCCCCGTGACCACTATCCCGGCCCAGTGACACGCAAGTCACGAAATCCTCTTTTCCTCATGCGAGAAAAATACAATCCAACCGAGGATCGTCTCAACTCAAATCTCTGGTTTTTGCTCCGCATATTCCATGCGTATCTCCCCGCACCTCCTGACAGAGACGGAGACCCCCGTCTCGCCCCAGACTCAACATCCAAGCTCCTAGGACTCAATACCAGGGCTACTCAAACCCAACTCTTCCACATCATGCACTGCTCGAAAAACATTCCAACATCGAAATTCTCTTGCCATCTAGTGAGTACTGCAACTCCACGCAGCATCACAACACCCTCTGAGTAGGGAGTACTATGGCTCGAATATCCATCACAGACTCTGGAGGCAATCAACATAACAAATGCCCATCTTTGCGAAAATCCACTCTCTCAAATAATCTCCCTGGGTGCCCATACTCGAAGGGCTCCCACTAGATTCACAGATACTTGATATGCCACATGTCGATTCAATTCAGGATTCACAAGTAACTCCGAAATAAGGATATCATACCCGGATATCACAGAGTACTCCAACAGAACACCACAAGATCCTGCCACAACCACTGATCTCCTTCCCCAAGCACCATATAAACACAATGATACGTTTCCTCTGAACCCCATAATTAGATCTACATTTTTCCTACATTACAACTTCGGTGCATATAATTTCTCGATTGGAATACGAGAAAACGCTGACGCTACGAAATATACTGATAATCCTCCGAAACCCCTTTTTCCCGACGCTCAAAATCCAAAACGAGGATACGCATACCGACCCCGGGAGTTGGCCGCCCAATCATTCTCTATCTACTTGCAACAACACCAATCACCTGTCATGGATACATTCATCCTCCTCCTCAAGCACTTCCCGCATTAACCCACTCTGACCCCTTTCCTCGATCACTGACATCTCTGGTCTCATGATTTCTTACAGCATATCTCTATACTCCACTTATAACTACTCTTGACAAATCTTTTCTTTCTTACATACTGCACCCGGTTCTCCCCCACTTAGGGTTCGAACCATTACCAATTAGCACACAACCAACCCATGACTATTTTTCCACCAGCGAAATCGCACCTGCCCCCGGAAAGTGCTACACCACGCCCGATAATTCCCCTTTAAGGAACTCAATCAACCCCCTATACTCTGAACCTCTGATGAACTCCTTAAGAACCTCTCATCATGACAGCCTCTAATTGTTCGAAATCTCATACCAATCCAACACTAAGCATCTCAACTGTTCAATAACATCCCTGTCTCATAGACTGCACTGCAAAATCATCGTTCCTCCCACCTCAACTCATCAACCAATGTTCCAATACCGGAATTTTCCCCAAGGACAGGGACCCACTCCCAACATAGACGAAAACTCCCTGCACTGCAAAACTCAACTGAACTCCCCACTACTACCACTATAACACAACCTACTATTCTCAATTAGGTGTGGTGTGGTCCTCGACTACCTCAGTCCCAACTGACTGTCTGCTCCCGATAAGTCACTGCCTCGCGACATACCTGCCACCTGCTACTCTGGGGAAAATAATCACCGATAGGGCCTGTAGGGTGTACCCCCAAACCCAAAACTGAAACATCAGGCCTCCCGTGTCTTGCACACGAACAAAAATAGCACCACCCACCTAGAAGATGACCTCTCCTCTACCGACTGATTTCTCAACTCAGACCGAAACTTTCTCCTTCCTTTAACTCCTTACCATAATACTCTGATAGGCACTCTCCTTTCCTCTCGAGGGACGCCTCTTCATACTCAATCATGGTCTGCAGGCCTTAAATCCATAGCGTCTGATCTCTACCTCATCGATCATGACCGGATAATAAAATAATCACTAGCATCATTCACTACGAACCATGGTACTCATCCCATGACATCCCTTCTCAATCTGCTCCGGTGTATGGTACCCGAACCATAGCATCACTCCTCAATCTGTTCCGATGTATGGTACTCGAACCATAGCATCACTTCTCAATCTGCTCTGATGTATGGTACTCGAACCATAACATCACTCCTCAATCTGTTCCGATGTATGGTACTCGAACCATAGCATCACTTCTCAATCTGCTCCGATGTATGGTACTCGAACCATAACATCACTTCTCAATCTGCTCCGATTTATGGTACTCGAACCATAACATCACTCCTCAATCTGTTCCGATGTATGGTACTCGAACCATAACATCACTCCTCAATCTGCTCCGATGTATGGTACTCGAACCATAACATCACTCCTCAATCTGCTCCGATGTATGGTACTCGAACCATAACATCACTTCTCAATCTGCTCCGATGTATGGTACTCGAACCATAACATCACTCCTCAATCCGTTCCTTAGGACCTTCAGAATGCTCCCTGTAACAAGTATGGGTCCTCTGCTTTCAGTAGTACGGGCCCATACTACCTGCCACATCTACCCATACTTTCCACACGGACCATCCCAGAGCTCCTAAGTAGCTGCTCGACCTGCTCTTTCACCAATCTCATCGCATGTGCTCGCTCCCCAGCGAAATCCTCTACTCTACCAGCGCACTCATCTGGATAGGGTTATTCCCTAGGCTCTTCCATCGTCCTCCCACTTCTTTGCTATCAGCTGCTGAAGAGCTCCTAATGATGCCAGCGATCTACCTCCTGAATATCGTCATATTCACTTGGTAGCTGACTCCCATCATCGAGAGTTCCACAAAGCACAAAGCAAGCAACATTCGAGCATCGAAGAATACATAGGACTCCCCATCTGTGATAACTCCACCTTCTCAGCTCATCCTCGAAAGTACCACCGAACTCTGTAACTCTACCCCTCATGGGTTCTAACTGGATACTCTTACTCATCACATACTCAAAACATAACACATATAACAACGAGTCCTAGGCTAAGGCATCACAAATCAGGCCACTCTAGTCCTAACATATGAAATACCTAGCCTGTCTCTAGCATGCAATAATATCTCATAAAGTGCATCATACATATCTCATAACACAAAAATAAGGGTATTTTGGGGAATCACCGTTCGGGATCTGGCTGATTGTACACACTGCTTTTTCTTGCTTTCTCTTTGAACTCTTATTCACTTTTAGAAAACTATTTATTTGAAAACTTTTTCTTACTTCCTCAGTTTGAGTCCAGATTTACCCGAAGGCGCATCCGAATCCCTCAAACCAAGGCTCTAATACCAATTTGTAACACCGAAATTTTCAAGACAAAATTTTCGTTTAAAATAATCATTTTAATATTAAAACACTTGTTTAAAATCTCATACATAATTGAATTACAAGACATAGTTTCATTTTCACTTGAATAGAAAACCAGGATCCCCCAACATATAACTCATTCTCTGGTGTGTACAATCGAGCCGGTACCGTCCCGTGTTACTGAAAGAACCTGAAAACAACATAACACAAAACACTGTAAGCACGAAGCTTAGTGAGTTCCCCAGTATAATACTTACGCATATACGCCTTTCCAGGCCCTGACCTTCCGGTCTACAACGCAATGCCTTCCGGCCCATAACGTATTGCCTTCCGGCCCATAACATATTGCCTTCCGGCCCATGAAACATACACAACACATAATACGTTTAACTTACCACATATAGCACATATATCATATAACAAATCTGACCTTTCGGTCATATAACATATTGCCTTCTGGCCCATATAAACATACATAGCACGCATAGCAATTACCTTTCCAATTATAGCACTTATAACACATATCATACCCGACCTTCCGGTCACACAGTCAAACCCTTCCGGGTACAGTATAGTGATAAGACTCACCTCGTGGGTAATGAAAGCTAGCGACTCCTGAAATCACTCGCACTCGATCCGCCGAGCTACAGACTCCCTGAATAATATCATATATCCCTTATTAATACTTTTATCTTTCAAGACAACTGACCCTAAGAAATCACATGTAGGTCAACTCTGGTCAGCAGTCCACGGTCAACTCGACCGGACTCGGCGAGTGCTAAGGCGACTCGGCGAGTCTAGACGTCCTCACCAAATCCTGATGTTCCCTTTCTACTCGTCGAGTATCCCTCTTGACTCGATGAGTTCCTCGTGGAAGAATCGCGGGGCCACCCCGACTCCACTCGCCGAGTCTGATGAACAACTCGATGAGTCCCAGTTATTCTTCAAGCTACTCGCCGAGTCTGCTCATCTGACTCGGCGAGTCCATGCCATGCAGCCGCTCAAACTGCTTCCTAAGGTCATAACTGCTCCGACCATTCATAGGTCTGGCCTTCCTCGACTGGTCCATTCAATAAGGTCTTCATTTAGGTGCTCATGCTACACCCCAAAACTTATAATTTACATGTTGACCTAAGGCATAAGGATTTCAATCCAAAACCTTCACCAATTCCCGAAATGCACATACATGGGGTATTCTGGACCTCCAAGGGTCCTAATACAAGGTTACAATCGTTTGGGGAACAAGGGTAATAATCAATCTAGTCACAAAAGGGTTCCATAAACCCTAAATCCATGCACACATCAACATAGCAGAATATGATTCGAAATATTTCCTGAATAATGCACTCTCTGTGTCCCCAATCCTCAGAACTTGATTCCCTTGCTGTTCCTTTAGCCAAACTCTTCTCTTCATTGCACAATAACTCCTTCAAGATCACCAATGGCCTTTAATCCTTGCTCTAGATGCCCACAACCGATTTAGGGTTCTTCTCAGTCGCTAAAGACGGACAATGACGACCTATAAGTCTGTTATATACGTTCCAAAACCGAACGGCTGGGGTTTCCGCTGAACAGCGCAGACTCGCCGAGTCCATAATGGACTCGTCGAGTCCAGTCGCGAACCCGCGACCAGGTCTGCGATCCTACTCGGCGAGTCTGGCTCCAACTCGCCGAGTCCCCCCTTTAAAACACCCCAAAATATAATTTTAACAATACTTGAGATTCCGGGATGTTACACATTCCTTGGTTGTAAGCTCTTGTTTTTCCCTCAAAATGCATGTTTAGGGTGTTCCAAGTCCAGGTTTGTAAGCCTTAAGGTCGTATCTAAGTCCCAACTATGATTTGGAACGGTTAAATGGCTCAAATACCCCATTATTGTGTGTTTACGGCCCAAGCTTCATCCTTGTCCGTAAACACATGTTCTAGGTCCTAAATCTCAATTTAAACATCAATTTGAAGGCTAAAGAGGTTAGATAACAAGTTAGGGATGTTACCTCTTTGATTTTGACCCTTAAATCTTTGTTTTTGGACCTTTGATTTGGATGAGGAGAGAGGTTAAAGAGAGAGTAGTGAGATGAATCCAAAAGCTTCAAATGAAGGCTTAGAACACATTATATAGTGTCTAAGTTTTGGACACGGTGGAATTGTAACCGATACCGGCGTTAGGCGAGGCTTTTGGTCGTACCTGATTAAGTTGCTGTAACCCGGTATGGTCGATTCTAGAAATATTCCGATCACTAATAAGGGGTGTTAAAATGATTTCTAAATGTATTAAGACACCCATTAAGTCATTTTAGATACGTACAAGTTAATGACTTAATTAAACAAGGAAATCGGAAATATAATTTGAAAACGACGATTGGTTGCTTGAATTGAACTACGAAAGAGTTACAAGAAGTGGTATGGAAATTTTGGGTTGTTACAGTCTACAACCTGAATACTCTTTCCAGATGAGGGCATCTGCTACCACGTTAGCCTTGCTGGGATGGTAGCGTATTTTGCACTCATAATCACTGAGTAGCTCTACCCATCGTCGTTGCCTCATGTTCAACTTTATCTGGTTGAAAATGTGATGTAGGCTTTTATGATCTGTGAAGATGGTGCACTTGGTTCCATAAAGTTAACATCTCCATATCTATATCTCCATATCTCGAATGCGAAGACCACTACTCCCAACTCCAAGTCGTGAGTTATATAGTTGACTTTGTGTGCTTTCAGCTGCCTTAAGGATAAGCAATAGCCTTTCCTCACTGCATGAGCACACAACCTAGGCCCTTATTGGATATATCACGCTAGAGGCTTAGAAATCCTGTAGAAATTCTGGATAATTCTATGATAGTAGCTAGTGAGGCCCGAGAATTGGCGGATCTCTATGGGCGTCTTCGATGCCGACCAATTCTTTATCACTTTGATCTTGGAAGGGTCCACGTGTATGCCTTCCTCGCTTACCACAAGACCAAGGAAAGTTACTTTTCGAATCCAGAATTCGCACTTAGAGAATTTCGCATATAGCTTCTTCGCCCTTAGAGTCTCCAGCACTACCCTCAAGTGCTGCCTACGATTTTCCACGCTTCGAGAATAGACAAGTATATCATCAATGAACAATATCACGAACTTGTCTTGGAAAGGGCATCACACCCGATTCAGCAGGAATATCATCGCACATTTGTTAGACCAAATGGCATTACCACAAACTCGTAGTGACCATATTGAATCTGAAAGGCTATCTTGGGAAAGTCACCTTCATGGATTCGTAATTGATGGTACCCTGATGTTAGGTCTATTTTCAAGAAGTAGCTGACTCCTTGAAGTTGATCGAAGAGATCGTCGATTCGAGGAAGAGGATAACGATTTTTTATGGTAAGCTTGTTCAATTCACGATAATCAATACACATCTGAAAAGATCCATCCTTCTTTTTTATAAAGAAGATCAGGATTCCCCAGGGTGAGGAACTCGGTCTGATGAATCCTTTGCTGAGTAGCTCATTGAGATGGCTGGATAATTCTTCTATTTCTACTGGCGCTAGACGGTATGGGGATTTATCTATGGGGGTAGCTCCGGGGATTAAGTCGATGCGGAACTCGACTTGGTGCTCAGGAGGGATTCTAGAAAGCTCTTCGAGAAAGACATAAGGAAAGTTGTAGAGTTTGGGGATGCTCTTGAGGTCTTTAACTTCCTGTTTTTCATTAATGACATGGGCTAGGAATGCATGGCACTCCTTTTGCAGGAATTTTTGGGCTTTGTTGCACGAAATGATACGGAGGTTTGAGCTAAGTTTATTGCCATAAATCATGAGGGCTTTGCAAGATGGCAGAATGAGGCGAATGGATTTTTCATAGCAAAAGATATCAGCATGATTGGGGTGACATCCCCATTTTTCACGCCCAGAAAAGACCGATTTTGTTTATGCTTTGTAAAAATTAGAGTACCTCTTTTAATACAAATGTTGCTGAATTTGTTCCCAGTAAAACACGATAAATACGTTATCAAAGCATTTCCGAAGAAAACTATTTTTAATTCGTTTTAAAACATTTGGGATGTCATCATCCATACAGAAACATAAGCATAAACAGAACTTACATTTGTTTACACTAGTGATTTACATCTCTTTAATCTCTCAGTGTAATGTGACTTCATCTCAACACCTATAATATAAATAAACTGAGTGGGTCAGGTTGGGAAGCTTGGTGAGTACATAGGGTTTTCAACCCAGAATAATATAATTATTATGTTTAAACAATCAAACAATCGACCAAATTACCCATCCACATTATCTTCTTTACTCTTAAGGATCTATCCTAAGAGTCATCTATCGCGCATTCGTTCATTCTGAAGTCCTTTGCTTCCAGAGTTATAGGACTAGCGCTAAATCCATAGCTGCCAATGCTCGTTCATAAAGCACTAATTCCATAGTTGATGGGTACTAAATACATAGCTACCAGTGTTTATCTAATAGGTACTAAGTCCATAGCTACCAATTCCTAACAGGTACTAAATCCATAGCTACCCGTGTTTGTCCAATAGGCACTAAGTGCATAGCTACCGATGTTATTTGTTAGGCACTAAGTCTATAGTTGCCAATGTTTACTCACATCATCTTTTATCTCTCATCATTCATCTACCCATCTCATACCCAACATACTTGTATATTTAAAATATGTATACAATTCAAATCATTTAAAACATGTATAAAAAAACGTTCATCCATCATAGGCAGCAAGTATTCAAATATTATGCACACATCACACATAGTTTATATAAAATACGTCATATCTATTTGTACGATGAAAGTAACTATGCACTCACCTGAGAAGGTGGTGACTCGGTATTCGAAAGCACTTCGTTTACTTTAAAATAATTTCCTTCGACGAAACCAAGTATTATTACCACTAGATTTTAGTCTAATATTTACTGTGACTAATTATTAGTCTTATTATTATTATTATTATATAAGCGTTTAAACAATACTTTCCAACCACTATGTACAGACAGGGGCCAGACATAAAACACTGTAGGGCAGGACCATTTTGGCGTATAGCACTTCTGAAATCCAACAACCTTATATGGCCCTTTAAACCAGATTCCCCGTACCGCGAGTAGTTAAAAAGATATTATAACGACACTTATATAAGTCATAATAATAGCTCAAATATTTATTATAAATTTATAATAACAATACTAATTTTAAATATAAACTATTTTGAAATAGGGTAAGCATAACTTACTTACAAGGGGATTTTAGCTAGGAGTAGGGCTCTGCAGGGGCAGAGCTTCGTCGCTGAATCTTTCAAAGAAAGATTCGTGCAGCGCTTCAGTGCTCACCTTACTATACTAAAACTATAGAAAGAGAAGTCGAATCACGAGGGACCGAAATGCTTGGGAGATAAAGAGAGGAAGACTCTTGAATCAAGAGAATGGTGCAAGAAATATGAGAGCCCAAGCCTCTTATTTATAGTAATTGAATTTACAAAAACTACCCTCCATATTTACTTAATGACCTATAGTTATATAAACGACTAAACACCCCTCTATTGATGAGAATTTTAATCGAGATTTAGAAAGCAATCATGATTATATGAATGAAAAGTAAGAACACAAGGAGTAAATATTAATCACATCTTATATTGATGAAGAAACTGATTACAAACTAAGCAAAGAAAAACTTATCTCTACTTCTAACCTTAGTCGTTATTTATAGGAAACATGAGTGTACAAAAAGTATACTAAGTCCTGAACAATATACTTCGCACAAATGAAGACTTAGTAAAATAACTAACATGCAAAACTCAAAACAAACACTTCGACTTTTACAAAAACTAGACTCTACATTCTCCCCCTTTGTAAACAGTCGAAGCTATTTAGTTTGTTAAATTCTAAACAGCTAAGTGCATTGTTCTTCAAATTTCTGAATACCAAGTGATGATCTTTTTAAGCTCCTTCCTATCTCCTTCATTGTTCTTTGAGTAATTATTCATACGAACAATGAAATTCGTATATTGCTAAGTGGTGTATCTTTCAATCTCTGAGACTTGAAACAAAAATCTTTTAGGCTTCGCTTTGGTATCTTTGCCTGCAAAAACCATGCCAAAAGGTTTAAGGAATATTTCCCCGTCTGCATATTTCTTCAATTCTATTTGAGGCAGTGTGGATTCCCAAGGAACGGTGACTTGTCTACCACGAACTGATGCGAGTTCTTCAGCAGTTAACACCAAACAATCGTAGTAGTTATCTATGAATATCTTGAAATGTGCGAAACCAAATTTGAACACATTAGTATCATATCCGTTGAATTTATTTTCTTCCATTTCTTTCAGGATAAGATCCACTTGAATAAGATCATTTAGATTCATCAAGGGAAAGTCAGCAATGGTAAAATCAATAGGCTTGTTATCTGCTCGAACAACAAAATATCGAAAATTTTGAAGCAGGTTCTCGAACAGTTCATCCTTCTTAATGGTTAACACTTTCTTAATCTTCATCAATGACCAAACCTCATCTTGATCCTTCGCAAGTACAACATGAAATCTGATTTTCATTAAAGTATATTCATCAGCATTTTTGAACTTTTCTCTGATCATGTATTGCGATGTGACAAACATCATTTCATTAATCAGAAAGTCAAGTTGGCATCTATCTGAATTTGCTACATCATAACTCCTTCTAGGCTTATTCTCAAAATCATACAAATGACTTCCCAAGACTTTGGATTCAATGGTTTCATATGAATACAACTTCGCAGGATCACCTTTGTTCAAATTTGGTGGATCACTCGCCCTTTGTCTCAGAATGCTTTGAATTTGCCTTTGTTTTTCCATTTCTGCTTCAACCTCTGCTTTCCTTTCTTCTTTTGACTTTTCGTACGCCACCTCTTTCCCTTTTCCAGTATTCACTGGTTGAGGTTTCGCACTTGAACTACCTCCTTCTGTTGAACCAATAATAATTCCCTTGAGAATTGGCTTTGTGAATGGCTTTGTTGTTACTATTATTGAAGGAATTGGTTTCGTGAGTACAGGCAGAGTTGTTTTGAGCTGAGTAGAATATATATTTCTAACTGTTTTCGCATCATCTTCTTTACTTCCTTTTCTTTCTCCCCCTTGCACCCATGTGAAAGCAAGTGGGGCATTCTTAGGCGATATGGAAGTAAAATTTGTGATCGGGGCCAAGGCTTTCTGTATAGCTTGCTCCAAAGTGTTGACTTTAAGCATTAAAAATTTTGGAGTTACAATTGATTGTTGAGAAGGTGTTGAAACAGAACTTTTTAATTCAGTTACCAACTGAATTAATTTTGCGAACTGCTCCTTAACTTCTTTGTGTTTGGCTTTGATAAGTGGAGCAGATGATTGATAATCAGTAGCAATTTTGGTAAGTGTTGCAGCAACAATATCAACATGCTTTTGCACATCCAAATTTTGCGAATTAAGCTGCTGAAGCTCTTTTGCAATCTCCTCCTTTAACTCCTCAACCTTGAAGTTCACATCTTCACGAACCTTCTTCACATCTTGTACAAAAAGAACATGTCGTTCTTTTGTAGCACCTTTCAATTCTTGTACAGTACTGTCAAAAGACTTCCCTTGATCTTGAATGTGAAGCTCATTATTCTTATCATAATTATCTACTTTCACAGCTATTCTTTTCTCAGCAGATTTGAGCAAAGTTTCAACCTTCAAACGTGATATAGAAGTCTTTGTTCCAGAATCAGCTTGAGATTGAATGATTGCACTCAACTTTTGATTCAGGATTTTAAATTGCTTACCTTACATAAGCATATGATCAGGAATTTCCTCCTCCTCTGAATCAAAGTGAAAAGCATCAAATGTTCCTCTAAAACCTCCTCCTTCAGTTTCTTCATCAGATTGAACTTGCAAAGATGTAAGTTGTATTAGTTTAGGGGATTCTGAAAGAAACAATGTAGTGAAGGGATTTTGTAAAGGATGATCAAAGATTGATGATGTGGTTACATGTGTATTTGGGAGAATGTATGGTGGTAATGAAGTAGAGAAAGTCTCAAATGAGATGAGTAATGAAGTAGATAAAATGATTGGCATTGAAGATTCAACACTCTTGATACGTATCCCCGTATCAGATACATGAACAACCATATCAGAAGTAGGTACCTCCTCATGAACTGATTTGGTAGTGACTACTTCAAGTGGAATGGCTGTGTTGGTGGAAATTTGCGAAGTAATGGGAAGAGAAATGTTTACCATTGAAACAGGTGGAGTCGCAGAAACCACTTCCTCATCAGATGACTCATGTTGAATTATCATCTTTCTTTTCTTGTACATGTTCTTAGTAATATGCTTCGCAACTTCTTGAGCTCTTCTTTTCTTTGACATAGGAGAAACAGGAGTGGGAATTTCACGAAACATAGCCCCCTTACTACTCACTTCAGTTTTGTGAATAGTAGGAGAGCAGATCTTCTTTTGTGAAAACTTTTGTAGCTTCTTTAAGACCCCTGACTTAGTCGGTATAATCTCCTTCGCAGGTTTGGAAGCAGATTCAACTTTCGCAACCTCTTCAGCCTTTGATACTTTTGGAGATTCATGTTTGTGCTCCATTTTAGTCTTCTTCGTCTTCTTGGATGATTCAGCGGTAACTTCAAGTAACACTCCAGTTCGCACGTTAGGATCAATAGTTTTTATGTATTGAACTAATACCTTGTGAGTAGAAGACACTTTGCGAAGCATTGCATCTGGAATTCTGGCAACACTTATGAAGATATTCTCATCATCTTCAACAACATTGGGAAATTGGTACAAAGAGAACTCTGCAACATCTTCTCCTTCAGGAACTTGTATTCCTTCTTTCGCATATAGCTTTTCCAATATCAAACTCTAGTACCTTGCACAAGAAATGCCCTTATCAACACTTGTGTTTTCTAATCTTTTGTTGAATTCCTTCCAAAGTTGAGTTCGATAATCAACACTGAGATCATAGTAAAGTCCCATAACCATTGTATAGACCTCCATTCTTCCCCTATCTAAACCAACACTCCTTCAGGTCAAGCATCTTAGAAAGATTCCAAACAAGAAGTTCCAAATGCATGGTAAGCTTGATTTTCTGAAATCATTTATCTTTTCAAGAGTGGGTTGATGACCCATCTCATTGAACATAAAGATAATATGTGAATTGGTTGGCTTAAAGAACGGTGGGTTATTAGGAATGTTCAAGAAGTCAATGAACTTGTTCTTGGTAAGACGAACTATCTTGTTATTCACCAAGTTGAAGGTTATCACATCGGTTGTATAGTTATATGACGCAATTGATGACGCCATTGACAACCAAGTCATAGGAACGGTGAATGAACTGAACATAGCAGTTGACAATGCTGATCTTTTGAGTGCGACGATCAACATCTTCAATTTGTCTGGGTAAGATGAGACTTTCGGATCAACTTGGAAATTTCTGCTTTGAATCTTCATAAGAGACTATGAAAGAACTTCTTCTATGTTGGATTGAGTGGCAGCCATTTTTAATCTGAGAAATTTCTTGAGAGAAAGATTAGGGATTTTTGTTCGTCTGAGAATTTTAAATCGTGTAACGATTCATATAAAAGATTATCCCTTTTATATGTACATCTCAAAGACGATCCGTTTCAAAAATAGAGTAGGCTACATGTTCCGGGAGACGTGTAATCAATAGTCGTTGTGATGATCATGCAGCATAAAGTGCCTTGAAACCACGGCTGACGGTCACTTGAAACTGTTCATGAGTATAGTTGTGTGATAGAAGACCCATCAGTATTGAGGTTGCGCTCTTTCGTTTATGGGATTTTAAACGAAGTCATTTACCAGTCTTGCGAAATCTTCAGCCTAAGTTGGTATTACTTAGAACCTCAAGGATTTCGTGAGTGCATGTGATTCAAAGAAATGAGATAAGAAGCAAGTAAAAAAAAATGGAATTATGTGATGTCAAAATATATTAACATAAAGCAGTAAAACCCCGGGCAAAGGTTACTTCATTAATTACCAAGAGAGGTATGTTGGATTAATGTCTAAGTCCATAACTATAATTGGTGAGACTTGACCCGACCCGGCATGGTCCATTTGGGTTGCATGGCATCATGCACTTGGATAGACTATAATGAGAGAAATAAGACACTTATGGTTATTAATATATTATAAGTTCTAGTATATTAATAATAAGAATAATAAGATTATTTAATTAGTATTGATCAAGAATTAATCTAGGATTAATTAAGTGATCAAAAGAAGACTAATTAAATATATGGGTTGATTGTGTAAATCATCCATACTTATATAATGGGCTAATGCTCCATGGATTACCTAGTTGGGCCAAAACCCATATGATGCTCCATGGATGCTCCATGGTGTATTTGAACCCATGGATCCAAGGAAATGGAAAGTCATGACAATTAGGGTTTACCCTAATTGTAACACTATATAAAGATATTATTCTTCCCAAAATCGGTGACTAGATTATTCTAGAGAGGGCTAACCGATTTCATGAAGTGTTCTAGTTTCTCTCAAGTTATTCCAAGTGTATTTGGTGTTGTGTGAACCATTTGAGGTGTCACACTTGAGGCACTAAGCACTCAAGCTTCATGAAGACAAGCACCATCAAAGAGGTATGTATTCTATCTTGTTATATTGATAGTTTTGTATGCTAGATCAGGATAATACCTTGGATGTTCATATTTGCATGTATAATAGAGAAAACATAGATCCAAGGTATTTAGGGTTGCATGTACACTTAGGAGTGTTAGAATGCTCAAAACCCAACAGTGGTATCAGAGCCTAGGCTTGTTTTCTTGTTATACCTGCAATAGAAGCTGAAAAATCGAGTTTTGATGCTGTCAGCCCAGCTGACTCGCCGAGTCCATGAAGGGACTCGACGAGTCCAAGGCAAAATGCATCCAACTCGCCGAGTTGTGTTCATGCACTCGACGAGTTGGACCCCAGACAGCATATCTTCGAGGTTTTTGGCTAGAAATGGACTAGGAACATTACCCTAAGTTGTTTTGAACTTATAAACTTGTTTTTAAATGTGGTAATGTTCATGCTAATCCATTTTCAAGATAATTGTCAATAGATTCATGTTTTGTATTAGTTTAAAGGTTAGACTAATTACATGAAAAAGTTTGATTTGAATTATCTTGTTCTTATGAGTTGCTTAGATTAATAGAAAAGTTGAGTGAAAAAGTTGTTTTCAATCCAAATTAATCTAAGAGTTGAGTATAAAATGTGTTTGTGTAACTTATCCTTAAGTTACATGAAGAGTCACATTAAAGACTCATAAAACTCATAAAGTTGGCAAAGGTTACAAAAAAAAAAGATGAAGAGTCTTGTCCTTAAGTTATGGAGGTTCAAGAGTCACTTCATTAATAAATAAATAAATAAAATATGTAACCTTAATTAATTCCATAAGTTATAAAATAAAGAAAAGATTAATTCTTTATTAGTTTAAAGTCTTCCATAATTTGTCCACAAGTTATGGAACTTGAAGAGTTTTTGGATTAAAAACTACTTTAAATACATAAGTTATGGAATTAATTAGTTTTGAATAGTTTCAAAACTTGCCCTCAAGTTTTGGAATTTGGAAAGTTTTCTCTTATGAATACTTTAATTCCAAGTTAGCCCTTAGAATTTTAAAAGTTAAAATTCAACCCTTATACTTTATAATATTATAAGTTAATAATATTTATATGTATAAGAGTAAAGTCGGTCTTACCGCTAGTACGCCTCATTCACGAAGCCGGTCTATAAGGTGGGTATAAGGTTGTTGCCTATAAAATGGCAACTTAATGGGTGTTCACTCTCACCCACCGCTCGCTTGACTGGTGGAGGGTCGTTAGCCGAACGGGTTTGACATGACTATAATTCTCCCTTCATTAAAAGTATTAATGATAAATACTAAGTAACTAAACTCTTAATAATACCCAATCTTAGTTACTTAGGAAAATGTGAAGAAGGTGCTAATCCATGAAATTACACTTTGCACTTTGTTTAAGTCGGTTAGTGGAGCGTGTGTGGTTAACCGGCACACTAACTCGTATTTAACAAGGTAGGCGAAGGGTAACTTAATGTTTATCATAGTATCGATGGAGCATGTGTGGTTAACCGGCACATCGATTGAGGGGTAAACACTCAAGGGTACCCAGTAATTTGCATGGTTACTTCACACCTTGTTTTGTGATCCTCGGCATCCCAGTCACAAAACCTGAAGGGCACACTCGAGATTGAAACATGCCATTGAACAGTTCAATGAATCTCAAAAGATCTAGGAGTTTCAAAACCAATTAAAAACCTAATAATACATTTCGTTTATCTTGGTGGAAATTGGTGAATCGTCATTCACCTACCTTCAAATTGTTTTATAGCTTGGATTACGGCATACCTCTTCTAAGTTATAAAATAGTTTGTTGGGTCCTAGCCTTAATATTTCATATTGGGTGTCATATTAAGGACTTTAAGATCAACTATCTTGAATATCTCCCATAACATGTCTGTATTAGACATTTATGATCTTCCCAAATCTCTTGAAACAAGCTTTCCTAAATGAAGATGATGTCCCATGGATATCATACTTCTTTCACCTCCTCCAAATTATTCTCCCTACCCCACAAGTTCTTTAAAAATTTAAAGTCACTCGAGCCCTATTGGCAAGGCAAGGTCTTGGTGTGGTCACACCTTGGAGATGTAGTCACATATTGACAAGCCGGGAGAGTTGGGTGTCAAAGTCTTGAGAAAGTTAGTGGTTCAATCACTTTCTAAGTCACATAGTGAGTTCCTTTGGGACACCTATGAAATAGACTATGAGAAGACCCTTAATGATCTTATCTATTGTTAAGATCAACTTCCTGAAGCTTTATGGACATTGACAATGGTGACACTGGAAATACAGAAAAAGCATTCTCTTCCCAATGGAAAGGAATCGGCCATAGTCAACTCGGTTGAACAAATGGTAAAGAGAAAAGCTAAGTCTGTAATAGTCCTGTGTACCATTATCAAAGGGTCCATATGTTTATATTGCCAAAGTAAGGGTCATTAGTTGCGAAGCTGCCTAATTTACCTAAGGATGTTAAAGTCAATAAGATTGACTCTACTTCAGGTAAAAGTCCACTACGCTAACTCTGCTAAGTTTCTATTCTGAGATTCCTTATACATGATGTGACTGGGTCACATGGTGATGTTTTAAGAATCAAAGAAAAGTAAAGGAACTTAAAGAAAGAATATGCTGAATCTGATCGCATAGATGGATTTCTATCGCGTAGTTTGAAAAATCGGATTCTTGAGCTACTTCTTAGGAGTTATGAGATATTGCTTAGGAATTGATAACAACAAGTTTTCATATGGATTGTAAGGATAAGTTTTTCTGCATAGTTTTAAAATAAAAGAAAAAAATTTTGATTTTATTTATTTTAAAATATCCTTACAATGGCATTTGAGGAAAAATTGTTGCTTATATGATTCCATTAATAGCAAGAGGGGAAATATGAAATTGATTCTTTCATTTGTGGTAATGTCTAAATTTACCAAACAAGGAAAGATTCTCATCATCCAAAGTCTCAATTGGACCGGGACTTGGAATCATGCAAGTTGTATAGCATGATGAATGAGAACTTTCAAGTATTGGAAAATTAAGACTAATTACTTATTCACATGGATGTGTGAGTCAAGTAATGGACTAAGGGATCGAGTACATAGTCATGTGCACTGATTAAGTCCACCACAAAAGATGCAAGGCTATTCGTCATAGTTTACTAAAGCTCAGTAAATATGATTATACTTACAAGCTTAAGTGTAACTCTAAGACGTTGGAAAAGGTTCCAATGTAAGGCAGAGCGAATAAAAGAATCAACTTAGGCAGAAGGATAAAAGTTTCTCAAATCTGAAAAGATGGGAGAGTACTTTAGTATCAGTTTTGTGATCATCTTAATGATTAAGAAACCATATCAAAATTTGTTCTCTAAGGAAGTCTTAGTTCATTCTTATGACTAAGAAGAAGGGATCTTGAATTGTTGAAATGGTTAAATCAAGAAGACGAGTCATACTTCGTTTCAATACAAGTCTTAGAGTCATACTCCAAGATTGTAATATGAGTGACATGTCTTAAATAAGGTTTAAAACACTTGACAAATGTAAGAGTAAAAGTTTTCTACTCTTGTACATTTGAAATTGGTAAGTTGTGATGTTTTGGATAAAACAAAGACCAACTTCGGCCAATTGTGTGAAGTGTTTGTCTTGATTAGAATCCACACTATCTCTTGAATATCTGACAAGAGAAGTCTTATAGGTCAAGAGGACAGTGGGAGTCTTAAAGGTCTTGAAATTCTCAAGAACTAATCAAGAATGAAACCTAAAGTTCTTCACTAGCACACGACTTGAGGTTTATAACCTATCGTGTTGACATATTCTGTGCCCATTCTAGTTAAAGTTGGCTTTGCATATGAGTTCTTAGAGTTCTCAATGTGTTGCACAACAACTTGGAAGCAATGGTAGGCCCTTGAGCTGCCAGGTGGCAAGAAGTTAAGATTGAGTTCAATCCATATGAGTTTGGGTTTGTCATAATTCTTGCCTTGTGACTATGGTTATGACAATTCACATGGATAAGAACTCATACACCATTAAATCTAAGTGTCATAAGGTTTCTCTCCGATTCATGAAAATGATGGTGAGGAAACACTTTCACTAAGTAGATTTTAGCTAGATAGCAATTGTGATATTTGCATTCTCAAAGTCGTTAGCGGAGCGCGTGTGGTTAACCGGCACACTAACATGGACTTGTGAGAAATGAAAAAGCTCAAAACAATCAAGACTATGATTACGGCATCCCTTTTCATAGTTCTTAAAATTGTTTTGACACACTCATGAGCTATCTAAGGGAAGGTGTATGTTTTTGATAAAGTCTTATAAAAAACAATCTAGTATCAGAAATCTGAACTTTGATAAGAAAGTCAATAAAGTATTGATTTCTAGAAGTCGAGCTTTCTGAGTATATGTCAAAGCTAGTGGGAGCATAAGTGTTATGCTAATAATCATCATGTTAGTGGGAGCATGATAATTACAATAAGTATTGCAAGCTAGCAATGTTAATTATAGAAAACAAAAGGTTTCAATTGGGAAAAAGTTGTTTTGCTATAATTAAGGGAGACGAAATTATACTTCATCTCAAATCTATAAGCTTAGATCGTGAGGTTTTAATCATTTAGTCAAGGATATATATGAATTTCATGTTGGAATGGCTCAACATAAGGAAATTCTGTATATGGGTCCATTATTTGCGTTCTTAGATTCAATTATGATTACGGCATCCCTTTTCATAATCTGAATTATGAGAACTTGGCAAATTGAAATGGAAATGTTATAACAAAAGACTGGTTTAGTCTTTATGTGAGACATCATGAATCGTGTCCCATATGCTTCGGATATAGGATCGATTACATGTGCTATATTCATCCTTTCTAAAATTTTCAAATGCCTGGGGCATTAAGAATGGAAAAGGTTTAGAACTGGATATGACTAAAAGGATTAAACAATTGTCGAGGACAATCTAAGGTTTACCAAAGATTGGTTTCTCAAGGACAATTGGAAGTATAGTGATAATTCTGGAAGGACCATATTGACATAATCTGTAAGGAGGCAACTCTTGTTCAGAAGTGATAGTCAAAATGGAATCTGGAAATGTTTCAAAGTTAGAATTTTTCCAATCTGTTTAAGATTAAGGAAACTTAATGCAAGAAGGATGTTTCCAAGGAATTGATCTCCTTTGGAATACTCTGTAATGATTGTTGCAAAGTCTTTCTGACTTTGTGCATAATCATTACAAGAGGATCGAGGCATATAAGTTTAGAATCTAACAGATTTCAGTAAATGACATGAATTTGGAATTCTTGCATTTGCAGTAAGGATTTGGGAGTGTGGGAAAAGAATCATTGAAGTTATGTTCAATTGATCTAGTTCACAAAGTAAAGATCATAGACAAACATAGTATGCATACTTGGTGTATGGCATGACTATTGTTTAGAAAAAAACATAGTGTGCATGCTTGGAGCATGGGACAACTATTGTTTTAAATTCAAGAATAATGTTGATAGCTGAAACAATATACAATGAATAATGTGTAATCATATGGTGATAAATAAAAGGAGTTTTATTTATATTCATAAGTTCTGAGACCATATTGGATTCAATTATTATTGTGTTTCACTTTGCATGTTTTGACTTCCCGAATAAACTAGGTTATTCTTCCGGAATGACTAAGTTATTCAAACCATCCACAGTCGGTCATATGTTGGAAGTAGATATGAATTAAGACTATCATGGGTTGGCTTGTAGAGGTCTAAGTTGTTGGACAAAGGGCTACAACACTCATGAGTGCTCATAAGTTCTGAGTATTGGATTCAACCCGCGCTCATTGGAATCACTTCATGGATTTTATCACGAGTGATCATGAGACGATAATATCTTATATTCTTCAAACCTAGAGATATGAGTTGTTACTATGAGTTGGTTGTACATTGATTGCACGAAACTTCATTTGGTAACTCGGTGCTATAAAACGTGCCTTTGTGTATGATTCAACAAGTAGTAGAACAAGCCATATGAGTCGAAGTTTATCCATTCCTTTTACCTTCGGGATAAAAGCGATATCTGTGGGCCCCTCGATGATTTGATGATGACAAATGGAAGTGCTCGGCCGGGCCAGGACTGATTTGATTTGTTCAATTAGTCAGTCGTCATAAATCGGAAATCGGGAAACAACTAATGGACAGAGAGAATGATTATAATCCATGTCTCAGTCCATATGATATCTAGAATGGAGGAGTATATGATCCCTTATCTAATGGACAAGTCGTTGACAAAAATCAGAGTTCATCTACAAGGTCAGAGTTCGACAGAAGCTTTTGAGAGCTACGATTGCTAGTTGGTTCCTGAAGTCATACGCAATAATAGTTTTAGACTTATCCAAGTGGGAGACTGTTGGATTAATGTCTAAGTCCATAACTATAATTGGTGAGACTTGACCCGACCCGGCATGGTCCATTTGGGTTGCATGGCATCATGCACATGGATAGACTATAATGAGAGAAATAAGACACTTATGGTTATTAATATATTATAAGTTCTAGTATATTAATAATAAGAATAATAAGATTATTTAATTAGTATTGATCAAGAATTAATCTAGGATTAATTAAGTGATCAAAAGAAGACTAATTAAATATATGGGTTGATTGTGTAAATCATCCATACTTATATAGTGGGCTAATGCTCCATGGATTATCTAGTTGGGCCAAAACCCATATGATGCTCCATGGATGCTGCATGGTGTATTTGAACCCATGGATCCAAGGAAATGGAAAGTCATGACAATTAGGGTTTACCCTAATTGTAACACTATATAAAGATATTATTCTTCCCAAAATCGGTGACTAGATTATTCTAGAGAGGGCTAACCGATTTCATGAAGTGTTCTAGTTTCTCTCAAGTTATTCCAAGTGTATTTGGTGTTGTGTGAACCATTTGAGGTGTCACACTTGAGGCACTAAGCACTCAAGCTTCATGAAGACAAGCACCATCAAAGAGGTATGTATTCTATCTTGTTATATTGATAGTTTTGTATGCTAGATCAGGATAATACCTTGGATGTTCATATTTGCATGTATAATAGAGAAAACATAGATCCAAAGTACTTAGGGTTGCATGTACACTTAGGAGTGTTAGAATGCTCAAAACCCAACAAGGTAATCAACTGTTTTCGCATTTTTCCGTGACATACAATCGAATACTTATAGAGAAGTATCGAAGGGCTTCTTTTATAGGCTTAATATGGTGTTTTGAGAATTTCGTTCCATTTCATCCTAAACATAAGGTGAGTAATTGTAACCGAAATTACTTGTGTAAACATTGTGTTTAGGGACAAGATTGCTTTGGTTATTTTTGAAAAGTGACAAGGATTTCAGATATATGCTCACACAGAAATTATATTCATGAAAAAAAAAATGAAGTGTTGGACCCTGTTGGGAAACAAACTTCGTGTGCTGCGAAAATTTGATCAGGATCACTCATAAGAATGAATATAATTTGGAGTATATGAAATATTAGGTACATAAACAAGTGTTTCATAAAAATCTGGAACATAGTTCCCCGTCAATTTCTTAACTTGCGAAGTTTGTGGGTTTCACTTAATTCACGGACTCATGAAACAAGATCATTAACACAGAATGATGACATGTCTAAATCACAATTGGTTTGATTAAGTGACCTCTTGGACATGTGTCTTTGTGTGTGCATCGTGTTAAGAAATTTGGTGATGAAAAATATTGGTTATAAGATCGACTGTACCTCTGTTATTTGTGGACCAAACAGAAAACTCTTTACTCATGTGAGAAGAGTAAGGTAGCTCTTTTGACTAATGTGAATACAAACCTGATTGGGAAGAAATTTTCATAAGATAATTTCATTAAGGCTTTCATTTCTCACACATAGAGTCATATGAGGCTCGGGTCAACATGTTGCAACATGCTTCTAGGAATATCCTAACTAGTACATAGTTGAAAGATATGATACCTTCCCATAGACACATAAGCATGACCTTTTCGCATATTGCTCTGGACTAAAACTGAAAACACACAAAACTTAAAGAACAGAGTGAAAGAAAGAATCAAAATATTTTTGTGATTTTGTATTTTTCAAAAATTAAAGACAAAATAAAAGAAAATCTTTTTGTTGTTTTCGAATTTTTCAAACAAATGAAAATATTTTTGATTTTTCGCGTTTTTAGCAAAGCATAAAAGAACTAAATTAAAATGAACCTCAGTTACCAAATGTGCGAATGCGAAGCAATGCGAAACTGCTTAACGCACAGTAACTTCTGAATGATTCTGAATTAGAGCTGCTGAATGGACCTTTCATTCTTGAGTGATAGATTTTGACACTGAATTTGCATCGATCATCCCTAAACCTGCTAAAATTCTCACAAATGATTTTTTATCAAGAGGTTTAGTAAAAATATCAGCAAGTTGTCAGTGATTTTCACAAAATGAACTTCAATATTCCCATCTTCCACGTGATCTTTGATAAAGTGATATCTAAGAGCAATATGTTTTGTCTTTGAGTGTTGTACTGGATTATGACAAATGCGAATTGCACTTTGAGAATCACAATACAAAGGAATCTTTTTCATATTTATAGCATAATCGCGAAGTTGACTCTGAATCCAGATGATTTGCGAAGTACAAGCAGCAACTGAAATATATTCAGCTTCAATGGTTGATATAGAAACACAAGTTTGCTTCTTTGACTGCCAACTCACCAATTTTTCCATCCAATAGTTGACATCCACCACTTGTACTTTTTCTATCCAAAGTACATCCTCCTAGATCAGAATCTGAAAAATCTTGAATGAAGAATCCCGAATTCAGAGGATACCAAAGTCCCAACGAAATTGTCCCCTTAAGATAGCAAAAATTATTTTTCACTGCATTTAAGTGAGGTTCTCTAGGATTAGCTTGATACCTAGCTCAATTACACACAGAAAACATAATATCAGGTCTACTTGCAGTTAAGTACAATAAAGACCCTATCATGCTTCGAAAAAGTGTTAAATCAACAACAGGAGTGTCTAATGAAGGAGTTAGTCTTCTTCCCACTACCATTGATACTTTAAGCTTCGTGTTGTTTCTCATTCCAAACTTTTCAAGCAGATTCTTTGTATATTTTTCTTGGTTGATTAAAATTCCATCCCTATTCTGTCTTATATTTAAACCAAGAAAAATGTTAATTTTTCCCATCATGCTCATTTCAAATTGACTTTTCATGATATTTTCAAATTTAGTAGACAATGTCGGGTCAGTTGAGCCAAAAATAATATCATCAACATAAATTTGAACAAGCATAAGATGATTCCCAACATTCTTGCGAAATAATGTGGGGTCATCTGATCTTTGTTTAAATTTAGATTGATTCAAAAAATTTGTAAGTGTTGCGTACCAGGCTCTTGGTGCTTGTTTTAACCCATAAACTGCTTTGTATAATATGTAGACATGATCAGGATATTCCATATTTATAAATCCTAGTGGTTGTTCAACATAAACTATTTCTTCTAGTTCTCCATTTAAGAATGCACACTTAACATCCATTTGGAAAACATCAAAGTCTTTGTGAGCAGCATAAGCTAAAAATATGTGAACTGCTTCAAGTCTTGCGACAGGAGCAAATGTTTCTTCATACTCTATTCCTTCTTGTTGCGAATAGCCTTTAACAACTAATCTAGCTTTATTTCGAATAATATTGTCTTCTTTGTCGGTTTTATTTTTGTAAATCCATTTTAATCCGACAATCGAAAAATCTGGAGGTTTAGGAATTAATCTCCAAACCTTGTTTCGTTCAAATTCAGCCAGTTCAGATTGCATAGCAACAACCCAATCTGAGTGTTCCACAGCATTCTTTACTGTCTTTGGGTCTATTTTCGAAATAAAAACATTAAACATACAAAATTCTTGATTCGCATTCAGTACCTCATTTTTCGCACGAATTTGAGCTCTTGTCAACACACCATCTTGTGGATTCCCAATCACCTGTTCTTTGGGATAATTCCTTGTCCATTTCTCAAGTGGAAGGAAATCAAGATTCAATTCCAATGCTACATCTTCGTACATATCTTCATTTTCAGATCCCGCAACAGAAAATTTATCATTTTATTCATGAAATTCATCATTTTTATCAAGATTAACTGTCTCTATTTCATCATGCTCCCCCTCAACATGATGTTCATCTTGACGCTCCCCCTCAAAATGATGTTCATGTTGAAATTACGAATACTCCCCCTCAGCTTGATGATTCATAGTCTCTTTTCCCCCTCAAAAGTTTGTTGTCCTTGAACATTTGTGATCATATGCTTGTTGGATAAGGTGTCTAAGTCCATAACTTATTTGGTATATACTTGACCCGACCGACATGGTCCATTTGGGTTGCATCTCATCCAAACTATTATGGATAATTTTATGAGAGTTATACACATATGTCTATTAACATATTATGAGTTATAATATATTAATATGAAGTTACGTTATTTAATTAGTTTTAGTCTTAAATTAATTATGAATTAATTTAGAGATTAAAAGGAAGACTAATTAGATTATGGGCTATTTGTTTTATATAGTGTGGGATAATACTCATTTGTTAATGGGCTAGGCTTATGTGGAAGTCCATGGATGATCCATGGAGCTTTTTGAGGGGTTTTGAGCATTCTAACACTTCCTAAGTGTACATGCAACCCTAATAACCTTGGATCTATGTTTGTCTAATTATCATGCAAAGTTGAATTCCAAGATTATATTCCTATCTAGCATACATGGGGAACAATTTTCACTTAAAGTATAGATAGAATAACTTACCTTGTTGTTGTTTGTGTTCCTTGAAACCTTGTGAGCCTAGCACCCCAAGTGTGATGCCTCAAATGCTTCACACAACACCAAATGCTATTGGAAGAACTTATGAGAGAACACACACTTCTCAAAAATCGGCCAAGCCCTCTTGTTTCTTAGTCTGGCCGAGTTTAGGTGGAGAACATGTTTCTTATATAGTGTTGACACATCTAGGGTTAAACCCTAATGTGTCATGACTCTTCATTTCCATGACCCATGGGTTTGTAACTCCCATGGAGCATCCATGGAGCATCCTATGGGTGGAACCCAACTTGATAGTCCATGGAGCCTCTTAGCCCACTATACAAGATATGGATGATTTACATAATCAACCCATATATTTAATTAGTTATCTTTTGATCACATAATTAATTCTAAATTAATTCTTGATCAAACTAATCAAATAATATTATTAATATATTAGAACTTATAATATATTAATAATCTCCAAGTGTTATTTCTCTCATTTAGTCTATCCAATTGCACGGTGCCATGCAACCCAAATGGACCATGCCGGGTCGGGTCAAGTACATACCAGAAATAGTTATGGACTTAGACACCTTATCCAACAGTCTCCCACTTGGATAAGTCTAATAACTATTACTGCAAGTATGACTTCAGGAACCGATCGGCAATCGTAGCTCTTTACAAGGTTTCTCGGAACTGAGAAGACGATGGTACGCCATTTAAGATAAGTGATCATATAATCCTCTGTTCTAGATATCAGTCAGACAAATACATGGAACAATGTCTTACTTATTGTCCAACAGTTTGTTTCCCGATTTCCGATTTGTTCGACAAAGAACTTAATTAAACACATCAACTTAGTTCTGACCAGGCCCTGTACATAGGTCAAAACAAAGTCATCGAGGGGCCCAGATATCAGCTTCTAATCCAAGAAGGAACAGATAAACTTCGACTCATATGTTTGTTCTACCACTCATTGAATTATACACAAGAGCGCGATTTATAACATCGAGTTACCAATGCGTTTTTCGTACAATCAATGCTTAACCAACTTGTAAGTAACAAATCATATCTCTAGGTTTGAAGACTTATACGATATTACCATCTCACGATCACTCGAGATAGAATTCCATGAAGTGATTCCAGTGAGCGTGGGTTGAGTCCAATGCTCAGAACTTTTGAGCACTCATGATTGCTGTAGCCTTGTCCACGACCTCTACAACCAAACATAACAGTCTTGATTCATATCTACTTCCTACATATGACCGACTGTGGAGGTTTGAATAATATGTTATACCAAACAAAAATTATTCTGGAAGTCAAAACATGCAAAAGAAATATAGTAAATGATCGATAAGAGATAGCAACACTTTACTCATAAATAAAACACTTTTATTCATCATCAGATGTCAATTACACTTTACAAATTTCGAGGTTATCTAACTACTAAATCTAATATCATCCTTCAGCCCTATGCTCCGAGCATGCTGGAGATGCTTAACCCGAGTCAGTCCCTTCGTGAGGGGATCTGCCGGATTCTCATATGATGATACCCTCTTTGCCACGAGGAGTCCTTCTTCGATCCGATGTCTGATGAAATGGTATTTTCTGTCAATGTGTCTGGATCTCCCGTGATCCCTTGGTTCCTTGGCTAAGGCAACAGCACTTTCACTATCACAGAAAATTTCCATTGGCTCTTTAATAGCTGGTACAACTCCAAGGTCTCCAATGAAGTTCCTTAGCCATAACGCCTCCTTTGCCGCCTCGCTAGCTGCAATATACTCTGATTCACAAGTAGAATCTGCCATTGTCTCTTGCTTGGAACTCTTCCAAGAAATTGCTCCTCCATTTAGGGTAAAGACCCAGCCCGACTGAGAGCGGAAGTTATCCTTATCAGTCTGGAAGCTAGCATCACTATACCCTACAACTCTCAAGTCATCACTCCCACCGAGGGTAAGGACCCAGTCCTTAGTCCTTCGTAGGTACTTGAGAATATTCTTTACCGCAGTCCAGTGTGCCTTGCCAGGGTTCCCCTGAAACCTGCTAACCATGCTCAGGGCAAAATCTACATCAGGTCGAGTACACGTCATAGCATACATGATCGATCCTACAGCCGAAGCATAAGGTACTTGACTCATTTGTGCTATCTCAGCCTCAGTGCTAGGGCTTTCTGTCTTACTTAGTTTGGCGTTACTCTGGATGGGCAACTCTCCTTTCTTGGAGTCTTGCATGCTGAATCTCTTCAGCACCTTATCCAAGTAGGTACTTTGACTACGTCCAATTAGTCTTTTACTCCGATCTCTAAAGATCCTTATCCCTAAAATATAGGCAGCTTCACCAAGATCCTTCATAGCGAAAGACTTTCCAAGCCAGGACTTTACTTCCTGCAGGGTTGGAATGTCGTTTCCTATGAGTAGTATGTCATCCACATACAATACCAAAAAGCTAACTATACTCCCACTAGCCTTGACATACACACAAGATTCATCTTCACTCCTAGAAAAGCCAAATTCCTTGACCTTTTCATCAAAGCAAAGATTCCATCTGCGAGGTGCTTGCTTTAATCCATAAATGGACTTCTCAAGCTTACACACTCTATTAGGGTACTCATTGCTGACAAAACCCTCTGGCTGACTCATGTAAACATCTTCAGCGAACTTTCCATTAAGGAAAGCGGTTTTGACATCCATTTGCCAAATTTCATAGTCATGAAATGCGGCTATGGCTAACAGAACCCGAATAGACTTAATCTTGGCTACCGGAGAAAAGGTCTCATCATAATCCACTCCAGGAATCTGAGAGAAGCCCTTTGCAACCAGTCTAGCCTTATAAGTGTGTACTTTACCATCCATGTCGGTCTTCTTCTTGAAGACCTATTTGCACCCTACAGTCTTTCGACCTGGTACATTCTCAACCAAGTTCCAAACTTGATTGTCATACATGGATTGTATCTCGCTATCCATAGCCTTTTTCCATTTAGCAGACTCGGGGCCTGCCATGGCTTCCTCGTAGCTGTTAGGGTCATCTTGACTTACTAGTGTTCCATCACTAATAAGTGTCTCACCTTCTGCAGTAATATGGAATCCATGGTAATGCTCAGGTGCACTCCAAACTCTTGTGGAACGCCTCAGAGGTACAGATTCGTCAATTGGCTCAACAGGAGTTTCCTCCTCAAGTTGAGGGCTAGAGTTTGAAGTTCCATCACCACATGACTCTTGAATTTCTTCAAGATCAATTTGCCTCCCACTGTCTCCTTGGCTTATAAACTCTCTTTCTTGTAAGACTCCTCTTCTTGCTACAAAGACCACATTGTCACTAGGTCTGTAGAAGAGGTAACCAAAGGATTGCTGTGGGTAGCCGATGTAAATACACCTCTCGTTTCGGGGTTCGAGCTTATCATGAGTCTCGCGTCTCACAAAAGCCTCGCAACCCCAAATCTTGATGTGGTCTAGTTTAGGTACTTTACCAGTCCACATCTCGTGAGGAGTTTTGGCAACTTTCTTTGTAGGGACTAGATTAAGGATATGGGCGACAGTCTCTAAGGCATACCCCCAGAATGAGATTGGTAGCGAAGCTCGACTCATCATGGAACGAACCATGTCCAACAAGGTTCGATTACGCCTCTCAGTCACACCATTCAACTGCGGTGTCCTGGGTGGTGTCAATTGCGAGACAATCCCATATTCCCTTAGATAGTCGAGGAACTCTAAACTAAGATACTCACCACCCCGATCGGATCGAAGCATCTTAATGTTCCTGCCCAATTGATTCTCGACTTCCTGTTTAAATTCCTTAAACTTCTCGAAAGTCTCTGACTTATGCTTGATTAAGTAGACATATCCATATCTACTGTAATCATCGGTAAAAGTCAAATAATAACGATTAGCATCCCTTGTGGCATGTTTGAATGGTCCACACACATCCGTTTGTATAAGGTCCAACAAACCTTCACCTCTTTCACACGAGCCTGTGAAGGGTGACTTTGTCATTTTTCCAAGTAAGCATGATTCGCAACTATCATTTGACTTTAGGTCAAACGACTCCAAGACTCCATCCTTTTGGAGTTGGCCTATGCGTTTCTTGCTTATATGTCCAAGACGACAATGCCATAATGATGCTTTATCCAAGTTATTATTATTAGTAGAATCAATACACAAAACATTATTTCCTGAGTTATGTACAACAGACACAGCTTCATACACACCAACACAAGGTAATGCTTTAAAATAAAGAACAATAATAAAGAAAGCATCAATAGAACCAACTTCATTATTAAACGAAAAGGTAAACCCTTGTTTGTACAAAGCATAAAAGGAAATAATATTTCTTGCCATTCCTGGCGAGTAACAACACTTATTCAAATCTAAACTAAACCCACTACTTAGCGATAAAGTATAAACTCCAATCTTGGTGACAGGTGAAGCTTTCCTGTTCCCAATGATCAAGTTTATTCTTCCTTGCTCCACATCCTCACTTCTTCTTAGTCCCTGCAAGTCACAACAAATATGAATACCACAACCGGTATCAAGGACCCAAGATTTCGAATGGGGTGAGTTATTAGAAATGATAGTGTAAATACCTGCATGGTTGGGTTTGACTTTCCCATCCTTCACATCCTGCTGGTACTTTGGGCAGTTCTGCTTCCAATGAGCTTTTTCATGACAATAGAAGCATTCAGCCTCTTTTGGGTCAGAAGAAGGAGTAATGAAACCTTTCTTGGTTCCACTTGAAGAAGAGCCATCAAGGGTCCGAGCCTTGGTACCCTTCGAAGATCTCTTTCTCTTCCTCCCTCGACTTTTCCCGATTGCCAAAACCGGAGTTGAGTTTGGAGTAGGAGTGATAGCAACCGACTTCCCCTTAAGACATGTTTGTGTAGTCTTGAGAAGTCCCTGAAGTTTGCTGAGAGTGACCTCTTCCTTATTCATGTGATATGTCATGCGGAATTGATCATAGCACGATGGTAGGGAGCGCAAAATTATATCTATTGCTAGCTCCTCAGGGAGGTTCACATTAAGTTTCAGCAACCGATCCACATACCTTTGCATTTTCTGCATGTGGCTCGTGACGGAATCCTCGTCCTTCATCATGGTTGTTATCATGGAGCAGGTGATTTCGTACCTCTCTTGTCGTGCACTTTGATGGTATCTTTCCATCAAATCTTGGTGCATTTCATAAGCGTAGAAATCCTCATAGGACTTTTGGAGTTCTGCTGTCATTGTGGCCATCATGATGCATACTACTTTCGTAGCATCCCTTTCATGTGCCTGAAAGTCAGCGATCTCCTGAGGAGTTGCAGTGGTCTCATCAATCTCCTTAAGCTCCTTGTCATGGACATATTCTTTGTCCTCATAGCGGGTAATCATCCTGATGTTTCTGATCCATTCATTGAAGTTGGATCCATCAAAGGTGACTTTCCCACACAAACTCATAAGAGTAAAGGAGCCATTAGGATTGGAGCCAGAAGCATTATTTGAAGACATCTGAAAGAGGAGAACAAGTTTAGTATAGATTTAAGAGAGTCCTTAATAAAACACCCAAATGTAATATTAAGGCTAGGATCCAATCACAATATAATATAACTTAGAAGAGGTATGTCGTAATCTAAGCTATACCATATTTGAAAGGTAGGTGAATGACGATTCACCAATTTCCACCACGAAAACCGAAATATTAGACATTAGGTTTTATTGGTTTTTAGAAATTCCTAGATTCTTTGAGATTCAATGAACTTTTCAAAGGCATGTTTCAATCTCGAGGGTGCCCTCCAAGTTTTGGGACTGGGATACTGAGGATCACAAAACGATGTGTGAAGTAACCATGCAAATCACTTGGTACCCTTAAAGTTTATCACTCAATCGATGTGTCGGTAAACCACACACGCTCCACCGATGCTATAATAAACCTTAAGTCACCCTTTACCTACCTTGTTAAGTCCAAGTTAGTGTACGGGTTAACCACACACGCTCCACCAACGACTTAGACAAAGTGTAAAGTGTAATTTCATGGATTAGCACCTTATTCACATTTTCCTAAAGTAACTAAGATTGGGAATTTAATAAAACATTTAGTTACTTTATTATATTCATCATACTTTGAATGAGAATTTATAAGTCCTTGTCTTACCCGTTCGGCTAACGACCCTCCACCAGTCAAGCAAGCGGTGGGTGAGAGTAGACACCCATTAAGTCACCATTTTATAGGCAACAACCTTATACCCACCTTATAGACCGGCTTCGTGAATGAGGCGTACTAGCGGTAAGACGACTTTTTTCTTATACATATATATATATATATATATATATATATATATATATATATATATATATATATATATAATTATTAAATCATCATAATATAAGTATAAGAGTTGAATTTTAACTTTTAAAATTCTAGGGGTTGGAACTAAAGTTTTAACTTAACTTTATTTGTTCCAAAACTTGAGGGCAAGTTTTGTAACTTTCAAAACTTTTCATTTCTTGTAACTTATGAGTTTAATAGAGTAATAAAATGAAGACTCTTCATTTTTCTAACTCTTGTGTTTGTTTTAATGGTTTTAATTCAAGTGTGACTCTTGGTTTTCCATAACTTGAGGACAAGTTATGGACTCCATTAAAACACATTATGATCAAGAATTAATCTACCACATAGGTTACAAATAATTCCTATGATCATCTAAAACATCATAAGAACAAGAACATGAATATGAACACATTCATAAATTACACTTAAAACTTTGTAATTTTGATAACTAGTTGTTGTAAATGAATTAGCAAAGACATTACACCACCAAAAACAAGTTTTCAATTACCAAAACAGTTTAGGGTAATGTTTCTAATTCATTTCCAGCAACTAAATCGAAATTCTGCAATCAGTCGACCCTACTCGCCGAGTGCATCAATTTACTCGCCGAGTTGGTTGAAGATACACGTGAACTCGCCGAGTCCCCCCTATAGACTCGACGAGTCCACTCGTAGACAGCAAGATTTTCGACTTTTTTTTCAACTTTTAAGCACAAATAAAAAGCAAACAAGCCTAGGCTCTGATACCACTGAGGGGTTTTGAGCATTCTAACACTTCCTAAGTGTACATGCAACCCTAATAACCTTGGATCTATGTTTGTCTATTTATCATGCAAAGTTGAATTCCAAGGTTATATTCCTATCTAGCATACATGGGGAACCATTTTAACTTAAAGTATAGATAGAATAACTTACCTTGTTGTTGTTTGTGTTCCTTGAAACCTTGTGAGCCTAGCACCCCAAGTGTGATGCCTCAAATGCTTCACACAACACCAAATGCTCTTGGAAGAACTTATGAGAGGACACACACTTCTCAAAAATCGGCCAAGCCCTCTTGTTTCTTAGTCTAGCCGATTTTAGGTGGAGAACATGTTTCTTATATAGTGTTGACACATCTAGGGTTAAACCCTAATGTGTCATGACTCTTCATTTCCATGACCCATGGGTTTGTAACTCCCATGGAGCATCCATGGAGCATCCTATGGGTGGAACCCAACTTGATAGTCCATGGAGCCTCTTAGCCCACTATACAAGATATGGATGATTTACATAATCAACCCATATATTTAATTAGTTATCTTTTGATCACATAATTAATTCTAAATTAATTCTTGATCAAACTAATCAAATAATATTATTAATATATTAGAATTTATAATATATTAATAATCTCCAAGTGTTATTTCTCTCATTTAGTCTATCCAATTGCACGGTGCCATGCAACCCAAATGGACCATGTCGGGTCGGGTCAAGTACATACCAGAAATAGTTATGGACTTAGACACCTTATCCAACACTTTTAACCCGTGGATCCTTGGAAAGGAAAGGTCATGGGTTATTAGGGTTTCACCCTAACCATGCACACTATATAAGCATGCTTATGGAGCATGAAATGGTGCCTAAGTGTAACTAGTGAACTAGTGTGTGTGAGCTTGTGTGTGGCTGAAATATACAAGTGTATACACTCTCTCAAAGTTTTCCAAGAGTTTGTGGTGTTTTGTGATTCCATTTGAGGCATTCACACTATTGGTGCTTGGCCCTCAAACTCCTTAGAACCAAACTCATCAAAAAGGTATGTAATCTCTTCTAACTCTTCTATGTTGAAATGTTCCCCATTCCGTGTTAGATAGGTTATAAACCTTGGAAAATTATTATTTTGCATGTATTTAGACAAACATAGATCCAAGGTTTATTAGGGTTGCATGCACACTTAGGAAGTGTTAGATTGCTCAAAACCCAACAGTGGTATCAGAGCCTAGGCTTGCTTGTTTGATACTTGATGCAAAATAGTGAAAAAACTTGAAATCGTTGATGTCTGCATGGTGGACTCGCCGAGTCCATTGGGGGGACTCGACGAGTCCGAGGCAAACTTCAACCTACTCGACGAGTCAGTTCATGCACTCGACGAGTAGGATCGAGAGAGTGCAGTTTTTCGACTTTTGCTGCTGGAAATGGACTAGAAACATTACCCTAAACTGTTTTGGTGTTATAAAACTTATTTTAGTTGGTGTAATGGTTGTTCTAATCCATCTACAATAGCATATATCAAAATTCCATGATTTTATGTGTTCATATAATTCTTGAATTTTTGATGATCATGTTCATGTTCTTATGAATTTAGAAAATGATAGGAATTATTTGCTGAATTGTTTAGAATTAATTCTTGATCATTTATGTGTTTTAATGGAGTCCATAATTTGTCCTCAAGTTATGGATTTCCAAAGGTCACTCTTATTTAACACACACTTAAAACACATAAGTTACATGAAAATGAAGAGTCTTCATTTTTATGAACCTTTAATTCATAAGTTATGAAATGAAGAGTTTTGCAAAGTTACAAAACTTACCCTCAAGTTTTGGAATTTGTAAAGTTTCACACACTTTAATAAACTTTAATTCCAACCCTTAAAGTTTTAATAGTTAAAATTCAACCCTTATACTATTTATAACATGAATCGTTAATTATTATATACATGTATAAGAATAAGTCGTTTTACCGTTAGTAGGCCTCATTCACGAAGCCGGTCTATAAGGTGGGTATAAGGTTGTTGTGACAACCCCAAATCTATTCCCGTTACAAACCCTATTTTTCACTAACGGAATGCGTCATTATATGTTATTTCTCGGTATTGTTCGGGTCGTCAATAAATAAATATTTAGTTAATTATATGTTCCGGTATTGTCATGAGTAATTATAACTTGCAAATGTTAACCCCGTTTAACTAAATAAAGTTATATTACTTTTCAACCACTTCACCCGGGTAAAAAGTTTTAACCCCGTTAAACCTTAGCATCGAGTAGCCGTGTATCGGGTACAATACCCGAGACATATAAAAACACTTGAACACTTCAATTGGACTCTTTTACCACAATTACACCTCTCTCTCACTACTTTCTCTCTCTAGACACGAAATCGACTCCAAATCCGTGAATTTCCGACTTCCAAACGTAAGGATTCAACCCCTAACTTAATCTAATCATACTTTACTGCTTTTAGAGTCCAAAATCATGAGAATCAAGGACCATAAAGGAGTTTATGGCCTAAGAAGCTCCTTAGGCCGTAAACCCCCAAAATCATGCCAAAGATCAAGTTTTTCCTCATGTTAAGCTAGTATACTAATTAAGGCATGTATCTAGAAGGGTTTGGACACTAAAACACATGGATTAGACATGTAAAAAGGAGTTTACGGCCCAAGCATGTGCTTAGGCCGTAAACACCTCAAACACCCCAAAAACACTTGTTTAAAGCCCCAAAAACTCATCTAGGGTGTTTGGCAATTTAAACTTGACAACAAGGAAGGATTAAATGCATCAAACAACATCATTTCATGGCAAAAAGAGGAGTTTACGGCCAAGGCTAAGCTTGGGCCGTAAACACCCATGTTTTTGTGCCAAACAAGTCCCAAAACCCCTCAAATGCATGTAAGGATTTTATCTAAGGCCTTTGGAAGTGTGTTGTACCATTTAACTTCACATTTGGATACAAAATGAAGAGTTTACGGCCAAGGATGTTCTTGGGCCGTAAACTCTCCAAAAATATATGCCAAATTGTCCCAAACTCACTATATGGCCTTCTAGGATTTATCTAAGGTGTATGAGACTTTGTTGTACCAATAAAACATACATCTTGAAGGGTTTACAAGAGTTTACGCCCCAAGAACAAGTCTTGGCCGTAAACTCCCCAAAAAATGTCACAAATTATGATGTTTAATCCCTTAAAACAGTCCAAGACACATACCACTAAATAAAGGAAGTGAAATAAGACCTTAAACATACACTTTGGAGTGCCACAAGAGTTTACGGCCAAACCTAGGGGGTTTACGGCCGTAAACTCCCAAAGGATGGCTTTTGGGCCATAAACTCCAAAAGAGTGAGCTCGTGAACCCTCCCGTAAATGATTCATGACTTTGTACCACTCTCGGGAACCCCTTCTAGGCCTTAAAACCCCGAAAACGATGCTAGAATGTCCAAATACTACAATGAAAAGCATAAGATGATTAACTTCTTGTAAAATACATATTTCATATGACATTAGGATCCAAGGAGGTGCTCAAGAGGTTATTGGGTACCAAACGCTCTATCGACACTTTTACCCGATTTACCCGATTCACCCGATTTCCGCGATTTCAGGTGAGTTCATACCCCTTAATGAACCTTTCAAATGTTTTATATGTTTTTAGGGGGAAGATACAAGTTGAATATACATGTTTATGAAAAGTTATACAAGACTATTTTTCAGATTATAGAGTTAATCACTTGTGACTCACAATCTGTAGTTCAAATCACATGTGATTTATCACTATGCTTTATAAATAAGTCAATTGTTTTCAAAACTATCTTGGATTAACAAAAAAGTTTTAAATGTTCCTTTCGTACAATACTTTTTTTAAATAAAACTCTTTATGAGAATGTAATCATACTAATATATTTATATAAGTAAGACTTGAAAGACTTAGGACCGATAGCTCGCCTTATTTCCTGTTTCTTGTTTGATTGTGGACTTAGGGTAGTAGTTATCCATCCGACTGTCATTGATTTCTTAATTATATATCTCATATATTAGTACAGATTATGAGTACTTCTTAATTCATTAATTACCTGAATCACTACTTGACTAGAACCACATACACTAAATTAACTATAATGGGTATAGTTAAGGACTCTATCCCTAGTTTCCACTATTACTCTACACTACTATAATTCTCTATATTATGAAGCAATACACTAATAAGAGAATACAATACAAGTTATACGAAAGATCACTACACTATAATACAAGGGAATGCACTAATCATGAGATAACTCACTAATCCACTACGGGATACTCTATACGCTATTCACTATGCCCGAAGTTTTCCGACAGGAAGACGACACTATATGTATAGATCTATACGGGGCAGACGCTATTACATCCCGAATGATAACTTCAGTCCGAGCCGCTCAGGCTCAGGGATGCTTTTACTCTACTACACTATGCATGACTGGGAAGGTCATGGGAGTTCGCTATTACTCACACTATTGGGAATATACTAGAAAGACACTATAACCACACTAAAATACTAAAAGAAAGATGAAGTAATATCCCGAAGTAAATAAGTATCTAATACTAAAGGATGCTGACCACTATTACATACTCTAAGAATAACTCATTATATTACATTACTTAATGGCGAGTCACTATTACACTTCTATGATAAATGATATTCAAAGATAGAAGCAACAGATTTCTTAAAGATTTTCATTTACTATGCAGTTCTGGAAAATATGGGATTTTCTAGGTTTCACCACTATTTATGATTTCAAACTTTAGTTTTCATACTAATGACTCTAATGCTTTTTATACAAGTACTCACACTAAAACTCTTATGAACTCACCAGCTTTATGCTGATATTCTTTTCAAAATAACTTGTATCTTCAGGTCAAAGATAGACAGGTACAGCAGCAGTATTTTGGAGAAGATGGAGGATGCAAGACCCATCTCTTATTTTTGTTTACTTTTGGTGTTTGTTAAACATTACAAAACACACTTGTAAATACACTTACTATGTAAATGAAATGGTTGTATGTTTCTTGCTTTTATTATTATACAATTGTGATGATACTGTACACTACGTCATCCACCCCGGAACGTATTCCGCCGTTATCAGTTTTAGGGTGTGACAGATTGGTATCAGAGCATTGTTTATAGTGAATCAAGTATATCAACCTATAAAAGATATACGAACTATAAACACTTCGGGACTAAAACACTCTGACCAAGAATATATACTGTTAAGTATCTAAAAGATTTAACTAAGTATATATATATATATACACATCACTATAAAACACAAAAGTCAGTATCGTCCTAGAACAAAACAAAAGTATTAAGATTGTTGGATAGCACAATTGAGCTTAGAGACATATAGTCACATTTAGGGGGATGTAGCCTGATCAACTACGTTTTCCTGAGAGTGACTAGCGTGTGCCTAAGTTTGGTTGTGGTATTGCAACAAGTCTAAAACTTACCAACACTACCACAATAACGTTAACATTAGAATACTATAGGAGTATTCTGTACCTCTAAAAACATACATCTGTGAGAACTAAAAAGCCTCGTTACTGATGGAGCAATAGTCGCTAAATGGATACTTTCCGGTTACATGTGACTAGGGCGTTATAGACTTCGAATCTGTGATCTTTGCTTTACTTCCTGTTCCTTGTTTGGTTGTGGATTTAGAGTTAGGGTCACTTATTCGACGGACTATCCTGCCCCAATCACATGTAATTAGTATGCATTATGCAAGTATTGGTCCAACTCGTGACGACCGTCTTATAAGTAATTTAGGTTAGTACGCCTATTAACCTTCTCTTCCCCTTTTCTCGCATAGATACCATGGCTGGTTTCCACCCTCCAGGCGACCCGTACTACCCAAACCAGGGTAATGGGGGATGGCTCAGTGAAGAGTCGGACGATGATCACCCAATCCCCTTGGATGACCACCGAGCAGAAGGCTTTCCGGATAACTCCGACTCCGAGCCAGAAGTTAATAACCTACCCCCTGGAGTCCCAAACCCCAACCCCCGTCCGACATTTCAGGGCCACACTCCTATGTGGGCCATATCCTTGCACAGATGGAGCGAAGAGCAGGGTCAGCCCACGCCATTCAACGGAGACCGAAGTTTCTACAACATAAACGAAGGTGGATCAGCAGATCAGGTTCTGCCCATCATGATCCGAAGGATTGCCAGGAATGTCGAGCAAGGTCAAGCTGCAATAGGTCGAGTTGTGGAAGTGGATGCCAACTCAAATCTCAACACAGTTCGCATCCGCCAACTCGAAGAAGCCATGGACATGACAAGGAGGACTAACGAGGCTCTGCAGCACCAGCTGGCTGCATCCCGAGCTGAAGTTAGAGAACTCCGTGCACGCCAAAGGACTCATGATCGACACCTTCAAGAAGTTATGCATCAGCTAGCAGAACTGAGGATTCACCCGACAAGTAACCGTCGCCAGTAGAAGACGTCTAGTTACCTCTATCTTTTGTTTAATGGATTAACCTATCCACTCTATGTTCCGTAGATCTATTATCTGTAAACATTCCTAGCTTGAAAGTACTCTAGTCAAACCTCTAAACTGCCAAACCTTTTCTCTATGGTATGATGTAAGACCTATTGCTAGGTCAAATTTTTATGAACTTGTGTTGCATCATGGATACCAATACTTTGGCAGTTGATTTCTCTATTGCTATAACTCTCATCTTGATCTCAGATTATGTTGATTTAGTCCACGAAACACTCTATTTATATTCGCAATAGGCCCTTACTATTGCTATCATTTCTATACTTCTTCCAGCAAAGGATGCCTCCACGAAAGCGTCCCGCAAGAGGAAGACCTGCAACTCAAACCCCTACTCCACCACCCCCTCCTCCACAGATCGATCCGGTGTTATTTCAAACAGCGGTAACTGCGGCCGTGATAGCAGCCATGGCCCAAATGAATTCTGGGGATGCGAGCGGTGGTAACTCCAGGTTCGGTGAAGTCCATCATCGAGTGCAGGGATGTACTTATAAGGATTTCATGAACAGTAAACCTACCTTCTTCGACGGTACCGGAGGAATTCTGACATTATCCTGATGGTTCGAAAGAACTGAAGCGGTGTTTGAGATGTGCTTTTGTCCCGAGGAGAGCAAAATCAAGTTCGCTACTGCTACCCTTACCAACAGGGCCTTGACATGGTGGAACGGCCATGTTAGTTCACTTTCCTTGGTCACAGCCAATGCTATGGGCTGGGACACTCTGAAGGACCTCATGAGAGGAGAGTACTGCCCTAGGGGCGAAATTCAGAAACTTGAGGAAGAACTCTGGAACCTCAAGATGAAGGGGACCGATATAACAGCTTATACGGCCAGGTTTTGCGACTTGGCAGCTATGTGCCCCAATATGATCCCTACAGAGAACAAGAAGATTGAACGGTACATCTGGGGTTTAGTGCCCCCGTATCCAGGAAATGTTCTAGCTTCACGCCCTACAACTTTTGATAGCGCCAAGGAATTGGCCCAGAGTCTGATCAACCACGAAATCCCCTCCACTCCGGCGACAGCAACCACAACAACCACTGCACCGCCCGCTTCATCTGACAGAAAGAGGAAGCGATGGGATAAGATGAAAGGCAAGAAAATTCAAACCTCCTCAAAGGACCAACAAATTATGGCGGTCCATGCTGCCACCACCCCGACTACTCCAGCTGCTCCAGCCTCGCCAAAAGCTTACAGTGGAAACTTGCCCAAGTGTCCCAAGTGCCCTTTCCACCACAACGGCCCCTGCCGTGAACTGCAGTGTTCCAACTGCGGTCGAAAAGGCCATACTGTCCGATTTTGTAAGGCCCCTCCCAAACCTATCATGCAGGTTCCTGGTACGGGAGTGACCCCGACTTGTTATGGCTGTGGAGAGGCGGGTCATTTTAAGAGAAACTGTCCAAAGACCACACATGCTGGAGGAACTGGAAGGCTACTCGCTATCGGTCACAATGAAGCGGTAGCAGATCCCATAGTAGTCACGGGTACGTTTCTTCTCAACAACTCCTATGCCTGTGTCTTATTTGATAGTGGTGCAGAAAGAAGCTTCGTAAATCATAACTTTAAACACTTACTCAAACAAATCCCTCAACCACTAAAAGAAACATTCGTCGTAGAAATGGCTAATGGGAAAACAGAAAGCTCTAGCAAAATCTACATAGAGTGCACTCTCATGTTAGACGATCACTCAATCCCAATCGATCTTATGCCAGTCTCAATCAAAAATTTCGATGTCATTGTTGGTATGGACTGTTTAAGTCTCCATTGCACCGATATCCTATGTTCCGACAAAGCCATTCGTCTGAACCTTCCAAATCACGAAACACTCTTGATATATGGAGATAAGCCGAGTACGAGCCTTCGTACCATCTCCAGTGTTCAGGCTCAGAAATACTTACGCAAGGAGTATCGCACCTTTCTTGCCCATGTCGTTGACACTAACCAGAAATCGAAAGATCCAAAAGACATTCCCGTAGTATGCGACTTCCCTGATGTCTTTCCGGAGGATCTTCCCGGCCTACCTCCCAAACGTCAGATTGAGTTCAGAATCGACCTAATTCCAGGAGCTACCCTCGTAGCTAAGTCGCCGTACCGTTTAGCGCCCGCCGAAATGCAAGAACTGTCTGGCCAACTCAACGAACTGCTCAGCAAGGGCTTTATAAGACCGAGTTTCTCACCTTGGGGAGCTCCGGTCTTGTTCGTGAAAAAGAAAGACGGATCGTTTCGGATGTGCATCGATTATAGAGAACTCAATAAACTCACGGTTAAAAATCGCTACCCTCTCCCTCGTATCGACGATCTGTTTGATCAACTACAAGGAACAAGTTACTTCTCCAAGATTGACCTTAGATCTGGGTATCATCAGTTACGGGTACTTGAGGAAGATGTTCCGAAGACAGCTTTCCGAACCCGCTACGGACACTTTGAGTTCGTAGTGATGCCCTTTGGACTGACCAACGCCCCCGCAATATTCATGGACTTGATGAATAGAGTGTGTCGTCCATACCTGGATCAGTTCGTCATCATCTTCATTGACGATATCCTCGTTTACTCTCGGAACGAGGAAGAACACCAGGATCACCTACGACAAGTCTTGGAAACGTTGCGATCCGAAAAGTTATATGCGAAGTTCTCTAAGTGCGAGTTCTGGATCCGAAGAGTCGAATTCTTAGGTCACGTGGTTAGTGAAGAAGGAATTCATGTGGATCCCTCCAAGATTAAAGCTATTGAGAACTGGTCAGCACCGAAGACGCCTACGGAAATTCGTCAATTTCTAGGCCTCGCTGGCTACTACCGTAGATTCATTCAAAACTTTTCTCAGATTACGAAACCTCTCACTATGCTGACACAGAAAGGAGTACCGTTCGACTGGGAGGAAAGACAGGAGAAGGCATTCCAAACTCTGAAGCGAGCCCTATGCACCGCACCAGTATTATCCCTTCCCGAAGGGACAGAAGATTTTGTCGTATACTGTGATGCATCCAACCAGGGGCTCAGTTGTGTCTTGATGCAACGGGGTAAGGTTATCGCATATGCCTCGAGACAGCAAAAGACCCATGAGGCGAACTACACTACGTACGACCTCGAGTTAGGAGCGGTTGTTTTTGCACTAAAAATCTGGAGACACTACTTATATGGGACGAAGAGTGTGGTATACACTGATCATAAAAGCCTCCAACACATAATGAACCAAAAAGAACTCAACATGAGGCAGCGTCGATGGGTCGAGCTACTTAATGATTACGACTGTGAAATTAGATATCACCCAGGAAAAGCCAATGTAGTAGCAGATGCACTGAGTAGGAAGGAGTATACTGGTCGAAATACCAAGTCATTGACGATGACTATTCATTCGCATCTCTCCACGCAGATCAAAGAGGCTCAGCTGGAAGCCTTAAGGCCCGAGAACGTGTTGGGAGAATCTCTACGTGGAATGGATAAAAATTTGGAGGTAAAGGGTAACGGAGCCTACTACTTCATGGACCAAATCTGGACTCCACGCCATGGAGGTTTTAGAGATTTGGTTATGAGGGGAGTGCATAACACTCGCTACTCCATCCACCCAGGTTCAGATAAGATGTATCTGGATCTCAAAAAGCTATACTGGTGGCCAAACATGAAAGTGGAGATCGCCACATTTGTGAGTAAGTGCCTCACTTGCACGAAAGTCAAGGTTGAATATCAAAAGCCATCAGGACTTCTCCAACAACCTGAGATACCAGAATGGAAGTGGGAGCGGATCACAATGGACTTTATAACCAAACTTCCGAAGACAACGGGTGGATTAGATACTATTTGGGTCATTGTCGATAGGTTGACTAAGTCCGCACATTTCCTACCCATCAAGGAAACGGACAAGATGGAGAAACTCACTAGAACATACATTAAAGAAACAATACGACTACATGGCATCCCTATCTCTATTATCTCAGACAGAGATAGTAGCTTCACCTCTAGGTTCTGGCAATCGTTGTAAGAAGCACTAGGGACGAGGCTGGACATGAGTACAGCCTACCATCCGCAGACCGACGGACAGAGTGAGAGGACGATTCAAACCTTAGAGGATATGCTGCGAGCTTGTGTAATTGACTTCGGTAAGTCATGGGACACACACTTACCTCTTGTGGAATTTTCTTATAATAATAGTTATCATACGAGCATCAAGGCAGCCCCATTCGAAGCCCTCTACGGCCGCAAGTGTAGATCCCCTCTGTGCTGGGCTGAGGTGGGTGACACTCAACTAGCTAAAGGAAGAGTTCCTGACAGCTCTCTCACTGGTCCGGAGATCATTCGAGAAACGACCGAGAAGATTGTACAGATACGCGAACGAATTAAAGCCGCTAGGGATCGACAGAAAAGCTACGCCGATAAACGAAGAAAACCCTTGGAATTCCAGGTGGGAGATCGAGTCATGTTGAAGGTCTCACCCTGGAAGGGCACGATACGCTTTGGAAAGCATGGAAAGTTGAACCCAAGGTACATAGGGCCTTTTGAGATTCTCGCTAGAATCGGCCTCGTAGCTTATAAACTCAACCTACCTCACGAACTAAGCAACATACACCCTACCTTTCACGTCTCTAACTTGAAGAAATGCCTGTCAGACGAGACACTCGTAATTCCCCTTGACGAGATTGAGGTCAATGAGAGCCTCAACTTCGTGGAAGAACCTGTTGAGATTATGGATCGAGAAGTAAAACGAACGAAGCAAAGCCGTATCCCAATTGTGAAAGTTCGGTGGAACGCCAAACGAGGACCGGAATTCACTTGGGAACGCGAAGACCAAATGAAACTCAAATACCCCCATCTCTTCACGTAGTTGTACTGTAACTCTCATATGTATGAATTCTAAAATTTCGGGACGAAATTCCCCTAACGGGGGGATGATGTGACAACCCCAAATCTATTCCCGTTACAAACCCTATTTTTCACTAACGGAATGCGTCATTATATGTTATTTCTCGGTATTGTTCGGGTCGTCAATAAATAAATATTTAGTTAATTATATGTTCCGATATTGTCATGAGTAATTATAACTTGCAAATGTTAACCCCGTTTAACTAAATAAAGTTATATTACAATACCCGAGACATATAAAAACACTTGAACACTTCAATTGGACTCTTTTACCACAATTACACCTCTCTCTCACTACTTTCTCTCTCTAGACCCGAAATCGACTCCAAATCCGCGAATTTCCGACTTCCAAACGTAAGGATTCATCCCCTAACTTAATCTAATCATACTTTGCTGCTTTTAGAGTCCAAAATCATGAGAATCAAGGACCATAAAGGAGTTTACGGCCTAAGAAGCTCCTTAGGCCGTAAACCCCCAAAATCATGCCAAAGATCAAGTTTTTCCTCATGTTAAGCTAGTATACTAATTAAGGCATGTATCTAGAAGGGTTTGGACACTAAAACACATGGATTAGACATGTAAAAAGGAGTTTACGGCCCAAGCATGTGCTTAGGCCGTAAACACCTCAAACACCCCAAAAACACTTGTTTAAAGCCCCAAAAACTCATCTAGGGTGTTTGGCAATTTAAACTTGACAACAAGGAAGGCTTAAATGCATCAAACAACATCATTTCATGGCAAAAAGAGGAGTTTACGGCCAAGGCTAAGCTTGGGCCGTAAACACCCATGTTTTTGTGCCAAACAAGTCCCAAAACCCCTCAAATGCATGTAAGGATTTTATCTAAGGCCTTTGGAAGTGTGTTGTACCATTTAACTTCACATTTGGATACACAATGAAGAGTTTACGGCCAAGGATGTTCTTGGGCCATAAACTCTCCAAAAATATATGCCAAATTGTCCCAAACACACTATATGGCCTTCTAGGATTTATCTAAGGTGTATGAGACTTTGTTGTACCAATAAAACATACATCTTGAAGGGTTTACAAGAGTTTACGGCCCAAGAACAAGTCTTGGCTGTAAACTCCCCAAAAAATGTCACAAATTATGATGTTTAATCCCTTAAAACAGTCCAAGACACATACCACTAAATCAAGGAAGTGAAATAAGACCTTAAACATACACTTTGGAGTGCCACAAGAGTTTACGGCCAAACCTAGGGGGTTTAGGGCCGTAAACTCCCAAAGGATGGCTTTTGGGCCATAAACTCCAAAAGAGTGAGCTCGTGAACCCTCCCGTAAATCATTCATGACTTTGTACCACTCTCGGGAACCCCTTCTAGGCCTTAAAACCCCGAAAACGATGCTAGAATGTCCAAATACTACAATGAAAAGCATAAGATGATTAACTTCTTGTAAAATACATATTTCATATGACATTAGGATCCAAGGAGGTGCTCAAGAGGTTATTGGGTACCAAACGCTCTATCGACACTTTTACCCGATTTACCCGATTCACCCGATTTCCGCGATTTCAGGTGAGTTCATACCCCTTAATGAACCTTTAAAATGTTTTATATGTTTTTAGGGGGGAGATACAAGTTGAATATACATGTTTATGAAAAGTTATACAAGACTATTTTTCAGATACAGAGTTAATCACTTGTGACTCACAATCTGTAGTTCAAATCACATGTGATTTATCACTATGCTTTATAAATAAGTCAATTGTTTTCAAAACTATCTTGGATTAACAAACAAGTTTTAAATGTTCCTTTCGTACAATACTTTTGTTAAATAAAACTCTTTATGAGAATGTAATCATACTAATATATTTATATAAGTAAGACTTGAAAGACTTAGGACCGATAGCTCGCCTTATTTCCTGTTTCTTGTTTGATTGTGGACTTAGGGTAGTAGTTATCCATCCGACTGTCATTGATTTCTTAATTATATATCTCATATATTAGTACAGATTATGAGTACTTCTTAATTCATTAATTACCTGAATCACTACTTGACTAGAACCACATACACTAAATTAACTATAATGGGTATAGTTAAGGACTCTATCCCTAGTTTCCACTATTACTCTACACTACTATAATTCTCTATATTATGAAGCAATACACTAATAAGAGAATACAATACAAGTTATACGAAAGATCACTACACTATAATACAAGGGAATGCACTAATCATGAGATAACTCACTAATCCACTACGGGATACTCTATACGCTATTCACTATGCCCGAAGTTTTCCGACAGGAAGACGACACTATATGTATAGATCTATACGGGGCAGACGCTATTACATCCCGAATGATAACTTCAGTCCGAGCCGCTCAGGCCCAGGGATGCTTTTACTCTACTACACTATGCATGACTGGGAAGGTCATGGGAGTTCGCTATTACTCACACTATTGGGAATATACTAGAAAGACACTATAACCACACTAAAATACTAAATGAAAGATGAAGTAATATCCCGAAGTAAATAAGTATCTAATACTAAAGGATGCTGACCACTATTACATACTCTAAGAATAACTCACTATATTACATTACTTAATGGCGAGTCACTATTACACTTCTATGATAAATGATATTCAAAGATAGAAGCAACAGATTTCTTAAAGATTTTCATTTACTATGTAGTTCTGGAAAATATGGGATTTTCTAGGTTTCACCACTATTTATGATTTCAAACTTTAGTTTTCATACTAATGACTCTAATGCTTTTTATACAAGTACTCACACTAAAACTCTTATGAACTCACCAGCTTTATGCTGATATTCTTTTCAAAATAACTTGTATCTTCAGGTCAAAGATAGACAGGTACAGCAGCAGTATTTTGGAGAAGATGGAGGATGCAAGACCCATCTCTTATTTTTGTTTACTTTTGGTGTTTGTCAAACATTACAAAACACACTTGTAAATACACTTACTATGTAAATGAAATGGTTGTATGTTTCTTGCTTTTACTATTATACAATTGTGATGATACTGTACACTACGTCATCCACCCCGAAACGTATTCCGCCGTTATCGGTTTTGGGGTGTGACAGTTGTTGCCTATAAAATGCCGACTTAATGGGTGTATACTCTCACCCACCGCTTGCTTGACCGGTGGAGGGTCGTTAGCCGAACAGGTAGAACAATGACTTTAAATCCTCATTAAAAGTATAATGAATATTATAAAATAAATAAACTGTTTTAATTCCCAATCTTATTTATTTTAGGAAAATGTGAACATGGTGCTAGTCCATGGAATTCACACTTTGTACCTTACCAAGTCGTTGGTGGAGCGTGTGTGGTTAACCGGCACACTAACTAGGACTAGTAAGGATCATGAAGGGTGACTTAATGTTTGTCATAGATCAATGGAGCGTGTGTGGTTAAGCGGCACATTGATTAGGTGATAATATTAAGGGTACCAAGTGAATTAGCATGGTTATTCACACCTTGTTTTGTGATCCTCGGCATCCCAGTCACAAAACTTGAAGGACACAATCGAGATTGAAACATGCCATTGAAAAATGTGATTATGAATCTCAAAAGAATCTAGGAATTTCAAATCCAATTAAACCTAATAAATCATTTCGTCTTCATGGTGGAAATTGGTGAATCGTCATTCACCTACCTTTCAAACTTAGTCTCTTCTTTCAAATGTCTTCCAACACTAATGCTTCAGGCTCTAACCCAACTGGTTCTTTCTCTCTCATGAATCTTTGTGGGAGGGTTATCTTTGATGGTTCCAACTTCATGGATTGAATGAGGAACATCAGGATGGTTACTCGTTACGAGGACAAGGAATATGTCCTCGATAAGGAGTTAAAAGAACTTGATGAGTCTACTGCTACTCCTGAGGAGATCGTTGAATTCAGGACTCATGAGAGAGATGCTACTAAGGTGGCATGTATCATGATGGCCACGATGACAGCTGAGCTCCAAAAGTCATATGAAGATTTCTACCCTTTTGAGATGCACCAAGACCTGATGGAAAGGTACCATCAGAGTGCTCGTCAGGAGCGGTATGAAATAATCTCCTCCATAATAACTACCCGCATGAAGGATGGTGAATCCGTCACGGGCCACATGAAAAAGATGTAAAGGTATGTGGACCGTTTGCTGAAGCTGAATGTTAACATCCCCGAGGAGTTGGCAATTGACATCATTTTGCACTCCTTGCCTTCTTGTTATGATCATTTTCGAATGACATATCATATGAACAAGGAGGAAGTTACCCTCAGCAAGCTTCAAGGACTCTTGAAGACTGTGGAATCCGGTCTTAAGGGTAAAGCGGTTGTTACCTCTACTACTCCTACTCCAACATCTACCCCTTTTTTAGCTATTGGGCAAGGCAAAGGGAAAAAGAGGAAGCACCCTATGCAAGTATTTACACTATATTTTCTAATTACTCAACATATTCTAACTCTTGGGTGCTTGATACAGGATGTGGTATTCACATATGTTCTGATTTGCAGGGCCTAAGAAGAAGTGAGGATGTGGAGCACGGGAAGATAAACTTAATCATGGGGAATAGGAAGGCTTCACCTGTTTCCAAGATTGGAGTTTATACTTTGTTGCTTAATAATGGGTTAAAATTAGATTTGAATAAATGTGTGTACTTGTCTGAAATGGCGAGGAATATTATTTCTTTTCATGCTTTGTACAGACAAGGTTTTACCTTTTCCTTTGATAATGAATGTGGTGGTATTAATGCTTTCTTTAAAAATGTGTTTTATTTTAAAGCATTACCTTGTGATGGTGTGTATGAAACTGTGTCGATTGTAGACAACTTAGGAAATAAGAAATAATGTGTTGTATATTGATTCTTCTACTAGCCTAGATAAAGCATCATTGTGGCATTGTCGTCTTGGACATGTAAACAAGAAACTCATAGGCCAACTCCAAAAGAGTGGAGTCTTGGAATCATTTGACCTTAAATCGGATGATAATTGTGAATCTTGTCTACTTGGAAAGATGACAAAATCACCCTTCACTGGAACTTGTGAGAGGGGTGAGGGTTTGTTGGACCTAATACATACTCATGTATGTGGACCATTAAAAACCGCCACAAGGGATGCTAATCGGTATTATGTGACTTTTATTGATGATTTTAGTAGATATGGGTATGTCTACTTAATCAAACATAAGTCCGAAACCTTTGAAAGGTTTAAGGAATTCAAACAGGAAGTAGAAAATCAATTGGGCAGGAACATTAAGATGCTTCGATCCGATCGAGGTGGTGAGTATCTTAGCACCCAGTTCCTTGACTATCTTAAGGAGTGTGGGATTGTCTCACAATTGACTCCTCCCAGGACACCACAGCTGAATGGTGTAGCTGAGAGGCGTAATCGAACCTAGTTGGACATGGGTCGCTCTATGATGAGTCGAGTTTCGTTACCAATCTCTTTTTGGGGGTATGCCTTAGAGACTGCCGCCCATATCCTTAATCTAGTCCCTACAAAGAAGGTTACCAAAACACCTCATGAGATGTGGACTGGGAAGGTTCCCAATTTGGACCGCATCAAAATTTGCGGTTGCGAAGCTTTCATGAGGTGTGAAACTCATGATAAGCTTGAACCCCGAAGTGAAAGGTGTATTTTCATCGGCTACCCACATAAATCCTTCGGCTACCTCTTCTACAGACCCAGTGAGAATGTGGTCTTTGTAGCACGAAGAGAGATCTTTTGCGAGAAAGAATTTATAAGCCAAGGAGACAGTGGGAGGCAGATTAATCTTGAAGAAATTCAAGAATCAATTGGTGAAGGAACCTCAGACACTAGCAATCAACCAAAGGAGGAAACTCCTGTTGATCCAGCTAACGAGTATGTACCTCCGAGGCGTTCCACACGGGTTAGGAACACACCTTCGTTTTATTATGCTTTTCATATTACTACTGAAGGTGATACATTCATCAGTGATAGTACATTGGTAAATTTGGATGAACCTAGCAGTGTTAAGGAAGCCATGGCAGGCCCGAAGTCTGCTAAATGGAAGGAGGCTATGGACAGCGAGATACAGTCCATGCATGACAATCAACTTGGTTGACAATGTACCAGGCCGTAAAACAGTCAGGTGCAAATGGATCTTCAAGAAGAAGACAGACATGGAAGGAAAAGTGCATACTTATAAGGCTCGACTGGTTGCGAAGGGTTTTACTCAAACTCAAGGTATTGATTATGATGAAACCTTCTCGCCGGTAGCAAAGATTAAGTCTATTAGGGTTATGTTAGCCATTGCAGCATTTCATGATTATGAAATATGGCAAATGGATGTGAAAATCGCTTTCCTTAATGGAAAGTTGGCTGAGGATGTGTACATCAATCAGCCAGTGGGTTTTGTCAGTGCAGAGTACCCTAATAGAGTATGCAAGCTTGAGAAATCCATTTATGGATTAAAACAAGCATCTCGTAGCTGGAATCTTTGTTTTGATGAGAAAGTAAAAGATTTTGGCTTCTCGAGAAGCGAAGATGAGTCTTACGTGTATGTAAGAGCTAGTGGGAGTATAGTTTGCTTCTTGGTACTGTATGTGGATGACATACTACTCATAGGAAATGACATCCCAACCTTGAAAGAGGTTAAGTCCTGGCTTGGGAAGTGCTTTGCTATGAAGGACCTAGGGGAGGCTACCTATATCCTAGGGATAAAGATATTAAGAGAAAGGAGTAGAAGACTAATTGGACTTAGTCAGAGTATCTACTTGGATAAGGTGTTGAAAAGGTTCAACATGGACAATTCCAAGAAAGGAGATTTACCGATCCAAAGCAATACCAAACTGAGTAAGACTCAGAGTCCGAGTACAGAGGCAGAGATAGCTGAGATGAGCCAATTACCGTATGCTTCCGCAGTTGGCTCGATCATGTATGCTATGACTTGTACCCGTCCTGATGTGGCATTTGCTTTGAGCATGGTCAGCAGGTATCAGGGGAACCCTAGCAAGGCTCATTGGACCGTGGTAAAGAACATTCTCAAGTACCTGCGGAGGACTAAGGATTGGATCCTTACCCTTGGTGGCAGTGATGACTTGAAAGTATTAGGGTATAGTGATGCTGGTTTTCAGACTGATAGGGATAATTTCCGCTCTCAGTCGGGCTAGATCTTTACCTTAAATGGAGGGGCAATTTCTTGGAAGAGTTCCAAGCAGGAGATGATGGCTGATTCGACTTGTGAATCAGAGTATATAGCAGCGAGTGAAGCAACGAAGGAGGCGATATGGCTAAAGAACTTCATCGGAGACCTTGGAGTTTTACCGGCTATTAAGGAACCTATAGAGATTTTCTGTGACAACAATGGTGCGGTTATCTAAGCCAAGGAACCAAGAGATCATGGCAGATCCCGACACATTGACAGAAAATATCACTTCATAAGACACAAGATTGAAGAAGGACTCCTTGTGACAAGGAGGATATCTTCGGATGAGAATCCTGCAGATCCCCTTACGAAGGGACTGACAAGGATTAAGCATTTTCAGCATGCAAGACGCATCGGGCTGAGGGACGATATTAGTTTTACAGATTAGATAGTTTTCCTGAAACTTGTAAAATGTAATCGACGTTTGATGATGAATAAAATTTGTGATTTATTTATGAGTAAAGTGTTACTATCATTGTCAATTATTTACTATTGTTTCAGTTTTGCATGTTTTGACTTCCAGAATAATTAATTTATTCAAACCTCCACAATCGATCATACGTCGGAAGTAGGTATGAATCAAGATTGTCATGAATTGCGTTTGTAGATGCCTTAAAGGAATTTAGACATGGCAAGGGTTGCTGCAACATTCATAAGTACTCATAAGTTATGAGTATTGGTATAAACCCACACTCACTTGTATCACTTCATGGAATTTATCTCGAGTGATCGTGAGACGATAACATCATATAAATCTTTAAACCTAGAGATATGAGTTGTTACGTATAAGTTGGTTGTGCATTGATTGCACGTAAACGCATCAGTAACTTGATGTTATAAAACGTGCCTTTGTGTACAATTCAATAAGTAGTAGAACAAGCATATCAGTCGAAGTTTATCTGTTCCTTCTAGAAATAGAAGCGATATCTGGGCCCCTCGATGATTTTGTGTTGACCCATGTACCAGGCCTGGTCAGAACTAAACCGATGTGTTCAGTGAAGTTCTTCGTCAAACAAATCGGAAAAACGAGAAACAACTGCTAGACAATAAGCAAGACATAGTTCCATGTGTTTGTCCGGCTGATATCATGAGAACAGAGGATTATATGATCACTTATCTAAAATGGCGCTTCATAGTTCGACAGAGTATTCATAGTTCGAGGGAGTTTTCGAGAGCTACGATTGCTGGTTGATTCCTGAAGTTATAGGCAAATATAGTTATTAGACTTATCCAAGTGGGAGTCTATTGGATAAGGTATCTAAGTCCATAACTTATTTGGTATATACTTGAACCGACCGGCATGGTCCATTTGGGTTGCATCTCATCCAAACTACTATGGATAATTTTATGAGAGTTATACACATATGTTTATTAATATAGTACGAGTTATAATATATTAATATGATGTTACGTTATTTAATTAGTTTTAGTCTTAAATTAATTATGAATTAATTTAGAGATTAAAAGGAAGAGTAATTAGATTATGGGCTATTTGTTTTATATAGTGTGGGCTAATACTCATTAGTTAATGGGCTAGGCTTATGTGGAAGTCCATGGATGATCCATGGAGCTTTTAACCCATGGATCCTTGGAAAGGAAAAGACATGGGTTATTAGGGTTTCACCCTAACCATGCACACTATATAAGCATGCTTATGGAGCATGAAATGGAGCCTAAGAGAAAACTAGTGAACTAGTGTGTGTGTGTGTGTGCATGTGTGTGGCCGATTTTATACAAGGGTGTATACTCTCTGAAAGTTTTCCAAGAGTTTGTGGTGTTTGTGATTCCATTTGAGGCATTCACACTATTGGTGCTTGGCCCTCAAACTCCTTAGAACCAAACTCACCAAAAGGTATGTAATCTCTTCCAACTCTTTTATGTTGAAATGTTCCCCATGCCATGTTAGATAGGTTATAAACCTTGGAAAATTATTATTTTGCATGTATTTAGACAAACATAGATCCAAGGTTTATTAGGGTTGCATGCACACTTAGGAAGTGTTAGATTGCTCAAAACCCAACAGTGGTATCAGAGCCTAGGCTTGCTTGTTTGATACTTGATGCAAAATAGTGAAAAAACTCGAAATCGTTGATGTGTGCATGGTGGACTCGCCAAGTCCATTGGGGGGACTCGACGAGTCCAAGGCAAACTTCAACCTACTCGACGAGTCAGTTCATGCACTCGACGAGTAGGATCGAGAGAGTGCAGTTTTTCGACTTTTGCTGCTGGAAATGGACTAGAAACATTACCCTACACTGTTTTGGTGTTATAAAACTTATTTTAGTTGGTGTAATGGATGTTCTAATCCATTTACAATAGCATATATCAAAATTCCATGATTTTATGTGTTCATATAATTCTTGAAGTTTTGATGATCATGTTCATGTTCTTATGAATTTAGAAAATGATAGGAATTATTTGCTAAATTGTTTAGAATTAATTCTTGATCATTTATGTGTTGAGTCCATAATTTGTCCTCAAGTTATGGATTTCCAAAGGTCACTCTTATTTAACACACACTTAAAACACATAAGTTACATGAAAATGAAGAGTCTTCATTTTTATGAACCTTTAATTCATAAGTTATGAAATGAAGAGTTTTGCAAAGTTACAAAACTTGCCCTCAAGTTTTGGAATTTGTAAAGTTTCACACACTTTAATAAACTTTAATTCCAACCCTTAGAGTTTTGATAGTTAAAATTCAACCCTTATACTATTTATAACATTAACGGTTAACTATTATATATATGTATAAGAATAAGTCGTTTTACCATTAGTAGGCCTCATTCACGAAGCCGGTCTATAAGGTGGGTATAAGGTTGTTGCCTATAAAATGGCAACTTAATGGGTGTATACTCTCACCCACCGCTTGCTTGGCCGGTGGAGGGTCGTTAGCCGAACGGGTAGAACAATGAGTTTAAATCCTCATTAAAAGTATAATGAATATTATAAAATAACTAAACTCTTTTAATTCCCAATCTTAGTTATTTTAGGAAAATGTGAACATGGTGCTAGTCCATGGAATTCACACTTTGTACCTTACCAAGTCGTTGGTGGAGCGTGTGTGGTTAACCGGCACACTAACTAGGACTAGTAAGGATCACGAAGGGTGACTTAATGTTTGTCATAGATCAATGGAGAGTGTGTGGTTAACCGTCACATTGATTAGGTGATAATATTAAGGGTACCAAGTGAATTAGCATGGTTATTCACACCTTGTTTTGTGATCCTCGGCATCCTAGTCACAAAACTTGAAGGGCACAATCGACATTGAAACATGCCATTGAAAAGTTCAATGAATCTCAAAAGAATCTAGGAATTTCAAATCCAATTAAACCTAATAAATCATTTCGTCTTCATGGTGGAAATTGGTGAATCGTCATTCACCTACCTTTCAAATATATTATTACTTAGATTACGGCATCCCTCTTCTAAGTGTAATATATTGTGATTGGATCCTAGCCTTAATATTACATTTGGGTGTCTTATTAAGGATTATATATATATATATATATATATATATATATATATATATATATAATCTAAACTTACTCTCTTCTTTCAGATGTCTTCCAACACTAATGCTTCAGGCTCTAACCCAAGTGGTTCTTTCTCTCTCATGAATCTTTGTGGGAGGGTCATCTTTGATGGCTCCAACTTCATGGATTGGATTAGGAACATTAGGATGGTTACTCGTTACGAGGACAAGGAATATGTCCTCGATAAGGAGTTAAAAGAACTTGATGAGTCTACTGCTACTCCTGAGGAGATCGCTGTATTCAGGACTCATGAGAGAGATGCTACTAAGGTGGCATGTATCATGATGGCCACGATGACAGCCAAGCTCAAAAAGTCATATGAAGATTTCTACCCTTTTGAGATGCACCAAGACCTGATGGAAAGGTACCATCAAAGTGCTCGTCTGGAGCGGTATGAAATAATATCCTCCATAATAACTACCCGCATGAAGGATGGTGACTCCGTCACGGGCGACATGCAAAAGATGCAAAGGTATGTGGACCGTTTGCTGAAGCTGAATGTTAACATCCCCGAGGAGTTGGCAATTGACATCATTTTGCACTCCTTGCCTTCTTGTTATGATCATTTTCGAATGACATATCATATGAACAAGGAGGAAGTTACCCTCAGCAAGCTTCAAGGACTCTTGAAGACTGCGGAATCCGGTCTTAAGGGTAAAATAGTTGTTACCTCTACTACTCCTACTCCAACATCTACCCCTGTTTTAGCTATTGGGCAAGGAAAAGGGAAAAAGAGGAAGCACCCTTCGAAGGGTACCAAGGGAAAGTCTCTTGAAGGCTCCTCATCAAAGACCATAGGCGGTTCTGCCACTCCTTCTGCCATTCCCAAGGATGCTGAATGCTTTTATTGCCATGAAAAAGCACACTGGAAACGAAACTGCCCTAAGTACTTACAGGATCTAAAGGATGGGAAAGTGAAACCCACCTATGCAGGTATTTACACTATATTTTCTAATTACTCATCATATTCTAACTCTTGGGTGCTTGATACACGATGTGGTATTCACATATGTTTTGATTTGCAGGGCCTAAGAAGAAGTGAGGATGTGGAGCACGGGAAGATAAACTTAATCATGGGGAATACGAAGGCTTCATCTGTTTCGAAGATTGGAGTTTATACGTTGTTGCTTAATAATGGGTTAAAATCAGATTTGAATAAATGTGTGTACTCGTCTGAAATGGTGAGGAATATTATTTCTTTTCATGCTTTGTACAAACAAGGTTTTACCTTTTCGTTTGATAATGAATGTGGTGGTATTAATGCTTTCTTTAAAAATGTGTTTTATTTTAAAGCATTACCTTCTGATGGTGTGTATGAAACTGTGTCGATTGTAGACAACTTAGGAAATAATGTGTTGTATATTGATTCTTCTACTAGACTAGATAAAGCATCATTGTGGCATTGTCGTCTTGGACATGTAAACAAGAAACGCATAGGCCAACTCCAAAAGAGTGGAGTCTTGGAATCATTTGACCTTAAATCGGATGATAATTGTGAATCTTGTCTACTTGGAAAGATGACAAAATCACCCTTCACTGGAACTTGTGAGAGGGGTGAGGGTTTGTTGGACCTAATACATACTCATGTATGTGGACCAATCAAAACCGCGACAAGGGATGCTAATCGGTATTATGTGACTTTTATTGATGATTTTAGTAGATATGGGTATGTCTACTTAATCAAACATAAGTCCGAAACCTTTGAAAGGTTTAAGGAATTCATACAGGAAGTAGAAAATCAATTGGGCAAGAACATTAAGATGCTTCGATCCGATCGAGGTGGTGAGTATCTTAGCACCGAGTTCCTTGACTATCTTAAGGAGTGTGGGATTGTCTCACAATTGACTCCTCCCAAGACACCACAGCTGAATGGTGTAGCTGAGAGGCGTAATCGAACCTTGTTGGACATGGGTCACTCTATGATGAGTCGAGTTTCGTTACCAATCTCTTTTTGGGGGTATGCCTTAGAGACTACCGCCCATATCCTTAATCTAGTCCCTACAAAGAAGGTTACCAAAACACCTCATGAGATGTGGACTGGGAAGGTTCCCAATTTGGACCACATCAAAATTTGCGGTTGCAAAGCTCTCGTGAGGCGTGAAACTCATGATAAGCTTGAACCCCGAAGTGAAAGGTGTATTTTCATCGGCTACCCACAGAAGTCCTTCGGCTACCTCTTCTACAGACCCAGTGAGAATGTGGTCATTGTAGCACGAAGAGGGATCTTTTGCGAGAAAGAATTTATAAGTCAAGGAGACAGTGGGAGGAAGATTAATCTTGAAGAAATTCAAGAATCAATTGGTGAAGGAACCTCAGATACTAGCAATCAACCTGAGGAGGAAACACCTGTTGATCCAGCTGATGAGTCTGTACCTCCGAGGCGTTCCACATGGGTTAGGAACACACCTTCGTTTTATTATGGTTTTCATATTACTACGGAAGGTCATACGTTCATCAGTGATAGTACTGTTGGATAAGGTGTCTAAGTCCATAACTATTTCTGGTATGTACTTGACCCGACCCGGCATGGTCCATTTGGGTTGCATGGCACCATGCAATTGGATAGACTAAATGAGAGAAATAACACTTGGAGATTATTAATATATTATAAGTTCTAATATATTAATAATATTATTTGATTAGTTTGATCAAGAATTAATTTAGAATTAATTAAGTGATCAAAAGATAACTAATTAAATATATGGGTTGATTATGTAAATCATCCATATCTTGTATAGTGGGCTAAAAGGCTCCATGGACTATCAAGTTGGGTTCCACCCATAGGATGCTCCATGGATGCTCCATGGGAGTTACAAACCCATGGGTCATGGAAATGAAGAGTCATGACACATTAGGGTTTAACCCTAGATGTGTCTACACTATATAAGTAATATGTTCTCCACCTAAAATCGGCTACACTAAGAAACAAGAGGGCTTGGCCGATTTTGAGAAGTGTGTATACTCTCATAAGTTCTTCCAAGAGCATTTGGTGTTGTGTGAAGCATTTGAGGCATCACACTTGGGGTGCTAGGCTCACAAGGTTTCAAGGAACACAAACAACAACAAGGTAAGTTATTCTATCTATACTTTATGTTAAAATTGTTCCCCATGTATGCTAGATAGGAATATAACCTTGGAATTAAACTTTGCATGATAATTAGACAAACATAGATCCAAGGTTATTAGGGTTGCATGTACACTTAGGAAGTGTTAGAATGCTCAAAACCCATCAGTGGTATCAGAGCCTAGGCTTGTTTGCTCTTATTTGTGCTTAAAAGTTGAAAACAGAATCGGAAATCTTGCTGTCTGCGAATGGACTCGTCGAGTCTATAGGGGGGACTCGTCGAGTTCATGAGTATCTTCAACCAACTCGGCGAGTGAGTACATGCATTCGGCGAGTAGGGTCGACTGAGTGCAGAATTTCGATTTAGTTGCTGGAAATGAATTAGAAACATTACCCTAAACTGTTTTGGTAATTGAAAACTTGTTTTTGGTGGTGTAATGGCTTTGCTAATTCATTTACAAACAACTAGTTATCAAAATTACAAAGTTTTAAATGTAATTTTTGATTGTGTTCATATTCATGTTCTTGTTCTTATGATGTTTTAGATGATCATAGGAATTATTTGTAACCTATGTGGTAGATTAATTCTTGATCATAATGTGTTTTAATGGAGTCCATAACTTATCCTTAAGTTATGGAAAACCAAGAGTCACACTTGAGTTAAAACCATTAAAACAAATACAAGAGTTAGAAAAATGAAGAGTCTTCATTTTATTACTCTATTAAACTCATAAGTTACAAGAAATGAAAAGTTTTGAAAGTTACAAAACTTGCCCTCAAGTTTTGGAACAAGTAAAGTTAAGTTAAAACTTTAAGTTCCAACCCCTAGAATTTTAAAAGTTAAAATTCAACCCTTATACTTATATTATGATGATTTAATAATTATATATATGTATAAGAATAAAGTCGTCTTACCGCTAGTACGCCTCATTCACGAAGCCGGTCTATAAGGTGGGTATAAGGTTGTTGCCTATAAAATGGTGACTTAATGGGTGTATATTCTCACCCACCGCTTGCTTGACTGGTAGAGGGTCGTTAGCCGAACGGGTAAGACAAGGACTTATAAATTCTCATTTAAAGTATGATCAATATAATAAAGTAACTAAATGCTTATTAAATTCCCAATCTTAGTTACTTTAGTAAAATGTGAATAAGGTGCTAATCCATGAAATTACACTTTACACTTTGTCTAAGTCGTTGGTGGAGCGTGTGTGGTTAACCGGCACACTAACTTGGACTTAACAAGGTAGGTAAAGGGTGACTTAAGGTTTATTATAGTATCGGTGGAGCGTGTGTGGTTTACCGGCACATCGATTGAGTGATAAACTTTAAGGGTACCAAGTGATTTGCATGGTTACTTCACACCTCGTTTTGTGATCCTCGGTATCCCAGTCACAAAACTTGGAGGGCACTCTCGAGATTGAAACATGCCTTTGAAAAGTTCATTGGATCTCAAAGAATCTAGGAATTTCTAAAACCAATAAAAACTAAATATTTAATATTTCGGTTTTCGTGGTGGAAATTGGTGAATCGTCATTCACCTACCTTTCAAATATGGTATAGCTTAGATTACGTCATACCTCTTCTAAGTTATATTATATTGTGATTGGATCCTAGCCTTAATATTACATTTGGGTGTTTTATTAAGGACTCTCTTAAATCTAAAACTAAACTTGTTCTTCTCTTTCAGATGTCTTCAAATAATGCTTCTGGCTCGAATCCTAATGGCTCCTTTACTCTTATGAGTTTGTGTGGGAAAGTCACCTTTGATGGATCCAACTTCAATAAATGGATCAGAAACATCAGGATGATTACCCGCTACGAGGACAAAGAATATGTCCTTGACAAGGAGCTTAAGGAAATTGATGAGTCCACTACAACTCCCCAGGAGATCGCTGACTTTCATACTCATGAAAGAGATGCAACCAAGGTGGCTTGCATCATGTTGGCCACAATGACAGCTGAACTCCAAAAGTCTTATGAAGATTTCTACCCTTATGAAATGCACCAAGATTTGATGGAAAGATACAATCAAAGTGCACGACGAGAGAGGTACGAAGTCATCTGCTCCATGATAACAACCATGATGAAGGACGGAGAGTCCGTCACGAGCCACATGCAGAAAATGCAAAGGTATGTGGATCGTTTGCTGAAACTTAATGTGAACTTCCCTGAGGAGCTTGCAATAGATATCATTTTGCACTCCTTACCATCGTGCTATGATCAATTCCGCATGACATATCACATGAACAAGGAAGAGGTCACCCTCAGCAAACTTCAGGGACTTCTCAAGACCGCAGAAACAGGTCTTAAGGGGAAGTCGGTTGCTATCACTCCTACTCCAGACTCAACTCCGGTCTTGGCAATTGGGCAGAGACGAGGGAGGAAGAGAAAGAGATCTTCGAAGGGTACCAAGGCTCGGACCCTTGATGGCTCTTCTTCAAGTGGAACCAAGAAAGGTTTCATTACTCCTTCTTCTGACCCAAAAGAGGCTGAATGCTTCTATTGCCATGAAAAAGCTCATTGGAAGCAGAACTGCCCAAAGTACCAGCAGGATGTGAAGGATGGGAAAGTCAAACCCAACCATGCAGGTATTTACACTATCATTTCTAATAACTCACCCCATTCGAAATCTTGGGTCCTTGATACCGGTTGCGGTATTCATATTTGTTGTGACTTGCAGGGACTAGGAAGAAGTGAGAATGTGGAGCAAGGAAGAATAAACTTAATCATGGGGAATAGGAAAGTTACACCTGTCACCAAGATTGGAGTTTATACTTTATCGCTAAGTAGTGGGTTAAATTTAGATTTGAATATATGTTGTTATTCGCCAGAAATGGCAAGAAATATTATTTCCTTTCATGCATTGTACAAACAAGGTTTCACCTTTTCGTTTGATAATGAAGTTGGTTCGATTAATGCTTTCTTTAATAATGTACTTTATTTTAAAGCATTACCTTGTGATGGTGTGTATGAAGCTGTATCTGTTGTAGACAACTTAGGAAATAATGTTTTGTGTATTGATTCTACTAATAATAATAACTTGGATAAAGTATCATTATGGCATTGTCATCTTGGACATATAAGCAAGAAACGCATAGGCCAACTCCAAAAGGATGGAGTCTTGGAGTCATTTGACCTAAAGTCAAATGATAGTTGCGAATCATGCTTACTTGGAAAAATGACAAAGTCACCCTTCACAGGCTCGTGTGAGAGGGGTGAAGGTTTGTTCGACCTTATACACACGGATGTGTGTGGACCATTCAAACATGCCACAAGGGATGCTAATCGTTATTATTTGACTTTTACTGATGATTACAGTAGATATGGATATGTCTACTTAATCAAGCATAAGTCAAAGACTTTCGAGAAGTTTAAGGAATTTAAACAGGAAGTCGAGAATCAATTGGGTAGGAACATTAAGATGCTTCGATCCGATCGGGGTGGTGAGTATCTTAGTTCAGAGTTCCTCGACTATCTAAGGGAATGTGGGATTGTCTCACAATTGACACCTCCCAGGACACCGCAGTTGAATGGTGTGGCTGAGAGGCGTAATCGAACCTTGTTGGACATGGTTCGTTCCATGATGAGTCGAGCTTCGCTACCAATCTCATTCTGGGGGTATGCCTTAGAGACTGCCGCCCATATCCTTAATCTAGTCCCTACAAAGAAAGTTGCCAAAACTCCTCACGAGATGTGGACTGGTAAAGTACCTAAACTAGACCACATTAAGATTTGGGGTTGCGAGGCTTTCGTGAGACGCGAGACTCATAATAAGCTCGAACCCCGAAGCGAGAGGTGTATTTTCATCGGCTACCCACAGCAATCCTTTGGTTACCTCTTCTACAGACCTAGTGACAATGTGGTATTTGTAGCAAGAAGAGGAGTCTTTCGAGAAAGAGAGTTTATAAGCCAAGGAGACAGTGGGAGGCAAGTTGATCTTGAAGAAATTCAAGAGTCAAGTGGTGAAGGAACTTCAAACTCTAGCCCTCAACTTGAGGAGGAAACTCCTGTTGAGCCAATTGACGAATCTGTACGTCTGAGGCGTTCCACGAGAGTTAGGAGTGCACCTGAGCATTACTATGGATTCCATATTACTGCAGAAGGTGAGACACTTATTAGTGATGGGACACTAGTAAGTCAAGATGACCCTAACAGCTACGAGGAAGCCATGGCAGGCCCCGAGTCTGCTAAATGGAAAGAGGCTATGGATAGCGAGATACAATCCATGTATGACAATCAAGTTTGGAACTTGGTTGAAAATGTACCAGGTCGAAAGACTGTAGGGTGCAAATGGATCTTCAAGAAGAAGACCGACATGGATGGTAAAGTACACACTTATAAGGCTAGACTGGTTGCATAGGGCTTCTCTCAAATTCCTGGAGTGGATTATGATGAGACCTTTTCTCCGGTAGCCAAGATTAAGTCTATTCGGGTTTTGTTAGCTATAGCCGCATTTCATGACTATGAAATTTCGCAAATGGATGTCAAAACCGCTTTCCTTAATGGGAAGTTGGCTGAAGATGTTTACATGAGTCAGCCAGAGGGTTTTGTCAGCAACAGGTACCCTAATAGAGTGTGTAAGCTTGAGAAATCCATTTATGGATTAAAGCAAGCACCTCGCAGATGGAATCTTTGCTTTGATGAAAAGGTCAAGGAATTTGGCTTTTCTAGGAGTGAAGATGAATCTTGTGTATATGGCAACGCTAGTGGGAGTATAGTTAGCTTTTTGGTATTGTATGTGGATGACATACTACTCATAGGAAACGACATTCCAACCCTGCAGGAAGTAAAGTCCTGGCTTGGAAAGTGTTTCGCTATGAAGGACCTTGGTGAAGCTGCCTATATTTTGGGGATAAGGATCTTGAGAGATCGGAGTAAAAGACTAATTGGACTTAGTCAAAGTACCTACTTGGAGAAGGTTCTGAAGAGATTCAGAATGCAAGACTCCAAGAAAGGAGAGTTGCCCATCCAGAGTAACGCCAAACTGAGTAAGACACAAAGCCCTAGCACTGAGGCTGAGATAGCACAAATGAGTCGAGTACCTTATGCTTCGGCTGTAGGATCGATCATGTATGCTATGACGTGTACTCGACCTGATGTAGCTTTTGCCTTGAGCATAGTTAGCAGGTTTCAGGGGAACCCTGGCAAGGCACACTGGACTGCGGTAAAGAATATTCTCAAGTACCTACGAAGGACTAAGGACTGGGTGCTTACCCTCGGTGGGAGTGATGACTTGAGAGTTGTAGGGTATAGTGATGCTAGCTTCCAGACTGATAGGGATAACTTTCGCTCTCAGTCGGGCTGGGTCTTTACCCTAAATGGAGGAGCGATTTCTTGGAAGAGTTCCAAGCAAGAGACAGTGGCAGATTCTACTTGTGAATCAGAGTATATTGCAGCTAGCGAGGCGGCAAAGGAGGCGTTATGGCTGAGAAACTTCATTAGAGACCTTGGAGTTGTACCAGCTATTAAAGAGCCAATGGAAATTTTCTGTGATAGTGAAAGTGCTGTTGCCTTAGCCAAGGAACCAAGGGATCACGGGAGATCCAGACACATCGACAGAATGCTCGGAGCATCTCCAGCATTCTCGGAGCATAGGGCTGAAGGATGATATTAGATTTAGTAGTTAGATAACCTCGAAATTTGTAAAGTGTAATTGACATTTGATGATAAATAAAAGTGTTTTATTTATGAGTAAAGTGTTGCTATCTCTTGTCGATCGTTTACTATATTTCTTTTGCATGTTTTGACTTCCAGAATAATTTTGTTTGGTATAACATATTATTCAAACCTCCACAGTCGGTCATATGTCGGAAGTAGATATGAATCAAGACTGTCATGTTTGGTTGTAGAGGTATTGGACAAGGCTACAACAATCATGAGTGCTCATAAGTTCTGAGCATTGGACTCAACCAACGCTCACTGGAATCACTTCATGGAATTCTATCTCGAGTGATCGTGAGGCGGTAATATCATATAAGTCTTTAAACCTAGAGATATGATTTGTTACTTACAAGTTGGTTATGCATTGATTGTACGAAAAATGCATTGGTAACTCGATGTTATAAATCGCGCTCTTGTGTGTAATTCAATGAGTAGTAGAACAAACATATGAGTCGAAGTTTATCTGTTCCTTCTTGGATTAGAAGCTGATATCTGGGCCCCTCGATGATTTTGTTTTGACCTATGTACCGGGCCCGGTCAAAACTAAAATTGATGTGTTTAATGAAGTTCTTTGTCAAACAAATCGGAAATCGAGAAACAAATTGTTGGACAATAAGTAAGACATTGTTCCATGTATTTGTCCGACTGATATCTAGAACAGAGGATTATATGATCACTTATCTTAAATGGCGTACCATCATCTTCTCAGTTTCGAGAAACCTTGTAAAGAGCTACGATTGCCGATCGGTTCCTGAAGTCATACTTGCAGTAATAGTTATTAGACTTATCCAAGTGGGAGACTGTTGGATAAGGTGTCTAAGTCCATAACTATTTCTGGTATGTACTTGACCCGACCCGGCATGGTCCATTTGGGTTGCATGGCACCATGCAATTGGATAGACTAAATGGGAGAAATAACACTTGGAGATTATTAATATATTATAAGTTCTAATATATTAATAATATTATTTGATTAGTTTGATCAAGAATTAATTTAGAATTAATTAAGTGATCAAAAGATAACTAATTAAATATATGGGTTGATTATGTAAATCATCCATATCTTGTATAGTGGGCTAAAAGGCTCCATGGACTATCAAGTTGGGTTCCACCCATAGGATGCTCCATGGATGCTCCATGGGAGTTACAAACCCATGGGTCATGGAAATGAAGAGTCATGACACATTAGGGTTTAACCCTAGATGTGTCAACACTATATAAGTAATATGTTCTCCACCTAAAATCAGCTACACTAAGAAACAAGAGGGCTTGGCCGATTTTGAGAAGTGTGTATACTCTCATAAGTTCTTCCAAGAGCATTTGGTGTTGTGTGAAGCATTTGAGGCATCACACTTGGGGTGCTAGGCTCACAAGGTTTCAAGGAACACAAACAACAACAAGGTAAGTTATTCTATCTATACTTTATGTTAAAATTGTTCCCCATGTATGCTAGATAGGAATATAACCTTGGAATTAAACTTTGCATGATAATTAGACAAACATAGATCCAAGGTTATTAGGGTTGCATGTACACTTAGGAAGTGTTAGAATGCTCAAAACCCATCAAGTACATTGGTAAATTTGGATGAACCTAACAATGTTAAGGAAGCCATGGCAGGCCCGGAGTCTGCTAAATGGAAGGAGGCTATGGACAGCGAGATACAGTCCATGTATGACAATCAAGTTTGGAACTTGGTTGACAATGTACCAGGCCGTAAAACAGTCGGGTGCAAATGGATCTTCAAGAAGAAGACAGACATGGAAGGAAAAGTGCATACTTATAAGGCTCGACTGGTTGCGAAGGGTTTTACTCAAACTCAAGGTATTGATTATGATGAAACCTTCTCGCCGGTAGCAAAGATTAAGTCTATTAGGGTTATGTTAGCCATTACAGCATTTCATGATTATGAAATATGGCGAATGGATGTGAAAACCGCTTTCCTTAATGGAAAGTTGGCTGAGGATGTGTACATGAATCAGCCAGAGGGTTTTGTCAGTGCAGAGTACCCTAATAGAGTATGCAAGCTTGAGAAATCCATTTATGGATTAAAACAAGCATCTCGTAGCTGGAATCTTTGTTTTGATGAGAAAGTAAAAGAGTTTGGCTTCTCGAGAAGCGAAGATGAGTCTTACGTGTATGTAAGAGCTAGTGGGAGTATAGTTTGCTTCTTGGTACTGTATGTGGATGACATACTACTCATAGGAAATGACATCCCAACCTTGAAAGAGGTTAAGTCCTGGCTTGGGAAGTGCTTTGCTATGAAGGACCTAGGGGAGGCTACCTATATCCTAGGGATAAGGATATTAAGAGAAAGGAGTAGAAGACTAATTGGACTTAGTCAGAGTATCTACTTGGATAAGGTGTTGAAAAGGTTCAATATGGAGAATTCCAAGAAAGGAGATTTACCGATCCAAAGCAATACCAAACTGAGTAAGACTCAGAGTCCGGGTACAGAGGCAGAGATAGCTGAGATGAGCCAATTACCGTATGCTTCTGCAGTTGGCTCGATCATGTATGCTATGACTTGTACCCATCCTGATGTGGCATTTGCTTTGAGCATGGTCAGCAGGTATCAGGGGAACCCTGGCAAGGCTCATTGGACCGCGGTAAAGAACATTCTCAAGTACCTGCGGAGGACTAAGGATTGGATCCTTACCCTTGGTGGCAGTGATGACTTGAAAGTATTAGGGTATAGTGACGCTGGTTTTCAGACTAATAAGGATAATTTCCGCTCTCAGTCGGGCTGGATCTTTACCTTAAATGGAGGGGAAATTTCTTGGAAGAGTTCCAAGCAGGAGACGGTGGCTGATTCGACTTGTGAATCAGAGTATATAGCAGCGAGTGAAGCAGCGAAGGAGGCGATATGGCTAAAGAACTTCATCGGAGACCTTGGAGTTGTACCAGCTATTAAGGAACCTATAGAGATTTTATGTGACAACAATGGTGTGGTTATCTTAGCCAAGGAACCAAGAGATCATGGCAGATCCCGACACATTGACAGAAAATATCACTTCATAAGACACAAGATTGAAGAAGGACTCCTTGTGACAAGGAGGATATTGTCAGATGAGAATCCTGCAGATCCCTTTACGAAGGGACTGACAAGGATTAAGCATTTTCAGCATGCAAGACGCATCGGGCTGAGGGACGATATTAGTTTTAAAGATTAGATAGTTTTCCTGAAACTTGTAAAATGTAATCGACACTTGATGATGAATAAAATTTGTGATTTATTTATGAGTAAAGTGTTACTATCATTGTCAATTATTTACTATTGTTTCAGTTTTGCATGTTTTGACTTCCAGAATAATTAATTTATTCAAACCTCCATAATCGATCATACGTCGGAAGTAGGTATGAATCAAGATTGTCATGAATTGGGTTTGTAGATGCCTTAAAGGAATTTAGACATGGCAAGGGTTGCTGCAACATTCATAAGTACTCATAAGTTATGAGTATTGGTATAAACCCACGCTCACTTGTATCACTTCATGGAATTTATCTCGAGTGATCGTGAGACGATAACATCATATAAATCTTTAAACCTAGAGATATGAGTTGTTACGTATAAGTTGGTTGTGCATTGATTGCACGTAAACGCATCAGTAACTTGATGTTATAAAACGTGCCTTTGTGTACAATTCAATAAGTAGTAGAACAAGCATATTAGTCGAAGTTTATCTGTTCCTTCTAGAAATAGAAGCGATATCTGGGCCCCTCGATGATTTTGTGTTGACCCATGTACCAGGCCTGGTCAGAACTAAACCGATGTGTTCAGTGAAGTTCTTCGTCAAACAAATCGGAAAAACGAGAAACAACTGCTAGACAATAAGCAAGACATAGTTCCATGTGTTTGTCCGGCTGATATCATGAGAACAGAGGATTATGTGATCACTTATCTAAAATGGCGCTTCATAGTTCGACAGAGTCTTCATAGTTCGAGGGAGTTTTCGAGAGCTACGATTGCTGGTTGGTTCCTGAAGTTATAGGTAAATATAGTTATTAGACTTATCCAAGTGAGAGTCTGTTGGATAAGGTGTCTAAGTCCATAACTTATTTGGTATATACTTGACCCGACCGACATGGTCCATTTGGGTTGCATCTCATCCAAACTATTATGGATAATTTTATGACAGTTATACACATATGTTTATTAATATATTATGAGTTATAATATATTAATATGAAGTTACATTATTTAATTAGTTTTAGTCTTAAATTAATTATGAATTAATTTAGAGATTAAAAGGAAGACTAATTAGATTATGGGCTATTTGTTTTATAGAGTGTGGGCGAATACTCATTTGTTAATGGGCTAGGCTTATGTGGAAGTCCTTGGATGATCCATGGAGCTTTTAACCCATGGATCCTTGGAAAGGAAAAGACATGGGTTATTAGGGTTTCACCCTAACCATGCACACTATATAAGCATGCTTATGGAGCATGAAATGGAGCCTAAGAGAAAACTAGTGAACTAGTGTGTGTGTGCATGTGTGTGGACGATTTTATACAAGGGTGTATACTCTCTCAAAGTTTTCCAAGAGTTTGTGGTGTTTGTGATTCCATTTGAGGCATTCACACTATTGGTGCTTGGCCCTCAAACTCCTTAGAACCAAACTCACCAAAAGGTATGTAATCTCTTCCAACTCTTTTATGTTGAAATCTTCCTCATGCCATGTTAGATAGGTTATAAACCTTGGAAAATTATTATTTTGCATGTATTTAGACAAACATAGATCCAAGGTTTATTAGGGTTGCATGCACACTTAGGAAGTGTTAGATTGCTCAAAACCCAACAATGCTCCCCCTCCATACGAGCTTCAGGCACACTTTCGCAAGATATTGATGTCATTGTAATTGTTGAATAATTAGTATGTTTTGAGGATTCTGATGTTTGATTATCAGGAGCATTAACTTCCGCATCAATTGCCCTATCAGAAATCCCAAAAAACTAAGTCATAATCAAAATCATTGATATTTGAATTTTCAATTTGAGTATCTGAATCAACAAGAATTGATTTATTTTCAAATTTAGTATCTATTTGTTTAAGATAATAATCATCAAAGGTTAGGTTGAAAGTTTCTTCAACTTTTCTTGTTCGCTTGTTTAACACCCTATATGCAACTGAATTTTTCGAATATCCTAAGAACATGCCTTCATCAGCTTTACCTTGGAATTTTGTAAAATTATCTTTTAGATTCATTATAAAACACCTGCAAACAAAAACATGGAAAAAATTTGTTGGAATAGTGTCTAAGGCTGCAACTATATTTGGTAAGTACTTGACTCGATTGAGCATGGTCCTTTTGGGTTGCCTTTACCATAGCAACATGACATGATGATTTATAATGAGAGAAGAAATATTATTAATATGTTATGAGAATAATATAAGGAATAATAATATTGTTATTTGATTAATATAAGTCAGAAACTAATTAGGAATTAATTTGGTGACTTAAAGAGATTAATTGAATAAAGGGGCATAAACTGTCAATTGTGTGATAGTTGTATTTTGAGCAGTGACTCCTTAGGGGTAAGGGGTGGACAGATTCTAGGGTTTGGATAAACCTACAAATCGTCCAAAGGCTTATCATAAGGAGATTGGATTGCTTAGAGCCTAAGTTATCCAATTAGGGTTTTAAGGGTGAAACCCTAGGATGCTCAGTAGTATAAATACACCCATAGGGTTGAGGAAATCGACACCCTTAGTATTGGAGGAACCCTAGCCGATTTCTCACACTCTTCCATCTCTCTCAAATCATCCTCTTGCCAGTTGATGTTTGTAAGACATTAGAGGAGTGACAATTGTGACTCTAAGCTCCAAGGACAAGACGATTCAAGCAAGTAATTCAAGGTATTCTTTTAGATCTGATTTCTTGTATTATTATAATAGATTTATCAATCAAAGTCTTGGCTACATTTCATGTTCAATTAGAGAAACCTAGATCCGAGCATTAGGGTTTGTATGCGCACATAGGAATGGTCTTATGGCTAAAACCCAACAGTGGTATCAAAGCCTTGATTGGTTTCTATTGAATTGATGCATTGGTTGCTTGATTGTGGTTTGCAAAATTCGAATTTTGTCAATCTGCTTGATGAACTCGGCGAGTCCCATAGTGGACCGGCGAGTAGGCCTCGACTCGACGAGTCCATTATGGTACTCGACGAGTCCGAGCGTCAGGAGGAGCTAATTACGGGATTTCTTGTTGTTTATCTTAAGGAAACTTACCTTTATGTTAATGGGTCAATATAAATCCAATTTTATCATATATATGAGTATATCCTTGACCTAATTCAAGATAATTACCAATTAATTGAATAATAATTTCCTTATGTGATAATTGATTAATTATTTTAATTAAATTGGTAAATTGTTTTGCAAGAAACATCAAATATGGATAATTATGAAATTAAATGGTTAATTTAAATTATTTGTTATTTGATCCCTTGTGTTTTGAAAAGTTTAAAACTAATCCTCAAGTTTTGAAATTTAGTTTTGTGATTAAAAGTTTAATTTGGACAATTTAAATTTCAAACCCTAGTATTTTACAAGTTTAAAATTCAACCCTATACTCTATATGATTACATATATATATATATATATATATATATATATATATATATATATATATATATATATAAAATTAAAATGCTAGTCTTACCGTTAGTAGGCCTCATTCACGAAGCCGATCTATAAGCTGGGTATAAGGTTGCTTCCTATAAAATGGCGCTTAATGGGTCTACACTCACACCCACCGCTTGCTTGATCGGTGGAGGGTCGTTAGCCGAACGGGTAGTATAGGGTAACTCTATCTCCTCGTTAAAAGTATAATATTAAATGCAAAGTAACTACATGTTTTTTTTTCAAAAATTCCCAATCCTAGTTACTTTAGGAAAAGTGAATTGATGCAATCCCATGAAATTACACTTTGCACCCTTGCTAAGAAGTTAGTGGAGCGTGAGTGGTTTATTGGCAGATCGAATAGGTGATTGTTACAATGAAGGCACCGTGTAGATTTGTATGGTTATTCACACCCACTTTGTGATCCTCGGCATCCCAGTCACAAATGAGAGGGGCATATAGACATTTAAACATGTGATTGAAAAGTTCAATGAATCTCATCAAAACCTAGGAATTCTCAATGCGATTAAAACTTATAGGTAAAGTTTTCATGGTGGAGAATTAGTGAATCGTCATTCACTTACCTTCAAATTTTTTGCGTGTTGGATTACGGCATCCCTTTTCTAATATGTAAATAATGTTGTTGGATCTTATCCCTAATTTTTCTTATTGGGTGATAATTAGGGATTCAAATTCTAATCAATCTTTGTACTTTCTAATTGTAGATGTCGAACACGAACAACGTTGCTGCTAGTTCATGCACATTGATGAGCCTTTGCCAAAAGATAACTTTCGATGGAACGAACTTTAGCGAATGGATAAGATACATTCACACGATTGCCCGTACGAGGACAAGGAGTATGTCCTCGACAAAAAGCTCGAAAAAGATCAATCTCGAAATCGCTACTCCGGCTGAAATCATCGCTTTTGAAACTCATGAGCGTAATGAAACGAAGGTTCATTGCATCACGATAGCCATTATGAACTCCGAATTCCAAAAGTCCTATGAGGACATGTATCCATACGAAATGCATCAAGGCTTATTGGAGATATACCATCAAAACGTGAGGCAGGAACGTTACGAGATCTTCACTAACAAGATCTCTGCTAAAATGGGACATGGAGAATCTTTAACCGTACACTTGCAAAAGATGAAAAGGTATGTCGATCGTCTTTGCAAGTTGAATGTCAACTTTAGGGAAGATTTGGCTATCGACATGGTACTTTATTCCTTGCCTCAGTGTTACAACCATTTTAGGATGACCTACCACATGAACAAGGAAAAGGTCACCCTAAGTAAACTCCAAGGTCTCCTAAGGGTTGCTAAGAGAAACCTCAAGGACAAGTCTGTTGCACCAACTCCTAATTCACCCGCTGCTCCTGTTTTGGCTATTGGGCAAGGAAGGGGCAAGAAGAGGAAGGCTCCGTCTAAGAGCCACTGCAAGGGAAAGTCCCGAGATGGTTCCTCTTCTAGTGGGACCAAAGTTGATCCCGCTAAGTCCAACTCTAACCCAAAGGATGCAGAGTGTCACCATTGCCACAAAATAGGTCATTAGAAGAGAAGTTGCCCAGAATACCTGCAAGCTATCAAGGAAGGAAAGATCAAGCCATCTTTCGCAGGTATTTACACAATTAAATCTAATGATTCATCTCATGCTATTTCTTGGGTGCTCGATACCGGAGGTGGTTACCACATTTGTTCTGAATTGCAAGGACTAAGAAGAAATAGGGATGTGGAGCATGGAAGAATAAATCTAATCATGGGGAACAGAAGATCGTCGCCTGTGACCAAGATTGGAGTGTATTCATTAATGCTTAGTAATGGATTATGTTTAGATTTGTATAATTGTTGCTACTCACCAGAAATGGCAAGAAACATCATTTCGTTTCATGGTTTGTTTAGACAAGGATTTAGATTTTCTTTTAACAATGAGAATGGTTCTGTTTATGCTTATCTAAATGGTGTCTTATATTTTGAAGCAATGCCATGTATTGGAATTTATGAAACTGTTATGATTATAGATAACCTAGGAAATGATGTTTTATGCATGGATTCTTCCAATAGTATGGATAGAGTATCCTTGTGGCACTATTGTCTTGGACATGTCAACAAGAAGCGCATAGTCCAACTCTAAAAGGATCGAGTGTTGGAGTCATTCGACGTTAGGGAAGATGACACATGCGAATCTTGTTTACTTAGAAAGATGACCAAGTCACCCTTCTCTAGCACATGTGAAAGGGGTGAGGGTTTATTGGACCTCATACATACCGATGTGTGTGGACCCTTTAGATCAACCACAAAGGATGGGAACCGCTTCTATGTGACTTTTATTGATGACTATAGTAGATATGGATATATTTACTTAATCAAACAAAAGTCAGAAACATTTGAAAAGTTCAAAGAGTTCAAAAATGAAGTGGAGAATCAATTGGGCAGGAAAATCAAGATGCTTCGATCCGATCGAGGAGGAGAGTACCTAAGTCTTGAATTCCACGACTATCTCACAGAATGTGGATTAGTTTCGCAATTGACACCACCTAGGACACCACAATTGAATGGTATGGCAGAAAGGCGTAATTGAACCTTGTTAGACATGGTTTGTTCTATGATGAGTCGTGCTTCATTATCTATCTCATTTAATGGGTATGCCTTAGAGACTGCCGCCCATATCCTTAACCAAGTCCCTACGAAGAAGGTTGCCAAAACACCTCACGAGATGTGGACTGCGAAAGCTCCCTCGTTAGCATATATAAAAGTTTGGGGTTGCGAGGCTTTCGTAAGACGAGATACTCACGACAAGCTTGAACCTCGCAGTGAGCGATGTATTTTCGTCGGCTACCCGCAGAAATCCTTTGGATATCTCTTCTATAGACCGATTGACAATTTTGTCTTCGTTGCGAGGAGAGGAGTTTTCCGAGAGTGAGAAATCATAAGCCAAGGAGACAGTAGGAGGAAAATCGAGCTTGAAGAGATTCAAGAATCGACTGATGAAGGAACCTCTACCGCTGGCAATCAACACGAGGAGGAAACTCCGGTTGAACCTATTAACCAGTACTTACCTCTTAGACGTTCCGAAAGAGTTAGAGTTCAACTCCAGTTATATGGTTTTCATATTACTACCGAAGAGGACACGTATATTAGTGATAGTACACTAATAAATCTAGATGAACCTAATAGCTTTAAGGAAGCCATGGCAAGCCCAGAGTCTGCAAAATGGAAAGAGGAAATGGACAGCGAGATCCAATCCATGTATGACAACCATGTTTGGAACTTGGTTGATAATGTGCTCGGACGTATGACCGTTGGGTGCAAATGGATCTTCAAGAAGAAGACCGATGTGGATGGAAATGTGCACACATATAAGGTGCGATTGGTTGTGAAGGGCGTTAGTCAAACTCCCGGAGTTGAATATGATGAGACCTTCTCACCAGTTGCGAAGATAAAATCTATTAGAGTGATGCTAGCTATTGCTGCATTTCATGATAATGAGATTTGGAAAATGGATGTCAAGACCGCTTTCCTTAGCAGGAAGTTGGCTGAGGATGTTTACATGGCTCAGCCAGAGGGTTTTGTTGATCCGAAGCATCCAAATAGAGTGTGTAAGCTTGAGAAGTCCATTTATGGACTTAAGCAAGCGTCTCGCAAATGGAATCTTTGCTTCGATGAGAAAGTCAAAGAGTTTGGATTCGTACGAAGCGAAGATGAATCATGTGTATATGTCAAAGGCAGTGGGAGTATAGTTAGCCTTCTCGTTTTGTATGTAGATGACATACTGCTCATAGGAAACGACATCCCGAATCTGCAGGAGGTTAAGTCCTGGCTCGGGAAGTGCTTCGCTATGAAGGACCTCAGAGAGGATTCCTATATTTTGGGAATAAGGATAGTGAGAGAAAGAAGTAAGAGACTAATAGGACTTAGTCAGAACACTTACTTAGATAAAGTACTAAAATGTTTTAGTATGGAAAATTCAAAGAAGGGAGAATTACCGATACAAAGTAATGCCAAGTCGAGTAAGACTCAAAGTCCGAGTACCGAAGCCGAGATAGCAGAAATGAGCCGAGTACCATACGCTTCGCAGTTGGCTCAATCATGTATGCTATGACTTGTACTCGCCCTGATGTAGCCTTTTCTTCGAGCATGGTTAGTAGATATCAAGGGAACCCTGGCAGAGCACATTGGATTGTGGTCAAGAATATCCTTAAGTACCTTCGGAGGACCAAGGAATGGTTTTTATTCATCGGGGGAAGTGATAACTTGAAGGTGCGAGGGTATAGTGACGCCAACTTTCAGACCGACAGGGACAACTATCGTTCGCAGTCGGGTTGGTTCTTTACTCTTAATGGAGGAGCAGTAACTTGGAAGAGTTCCAAGCAGGAAACCATAGTACATTGCAGTGAGCGAAGCATCGAAGGAGGCAATATGGTTAAATAACTTCATTGGTGATCTTGGAGTTGTGGCTGCCATAAAGGAGCCTATGGAAATTTTGTGATAATGAAGGAGTGGTTGCCTTGACCAATGAACCGAGGGATCATGGTAGATCTCGTCATATCAACAGAAAATATCATTTCATTAGACATCGAGTAGAAAAAGGCCACCTCGTGGTGAGGAGGATATCATCAGAAGATAACCCAGCAGATCCACTTACGAAGGGACTGAGTAGGGTTAAGCATTTGCAGCATGCTAGGAGTATTAGGCTGCAAGATGATATTAGATTAGATTAGATTATTTTTTGAAACTTATAATAGATAAATGTAATTTAACATTTGATGAATAAATAAAGGAGTATTATTTATAATTAAAGTTGTTGTCATATGCTAAATGTTTAACTATTGTTTCACTTTGCATGTTTTGACTTCCTGAATAATTGAGTTTCTTTGGAATAATCGAATTATTCAAACAATCCACAATCGTTCATATGTGGGAAGTAGGTATGAATGAAGATTGTCAGAAATTTGTGTGTAAAGTGTCTAAATGGTATTAGACATAGCAAAAGTTTGCTGTAATGTTCATGAGTACTTATGAACTAGTTTTGAGCATTGGAACAAACCCGCGCTTGCTGGAATCACCTTATGGAATTTGAAGAAAAAGGTTGACTGCAAGACGATAATATCCTCTGGTCTTAAAACCTAGATATATGGTTTGTTATTTGTTAATTGGCTGTACATTGATAATGTGAAACCGCATCAGTAAATTGATGTTATAAAATGCAGTGTTGTGTATAATTGATTAATGAATAAGTAAATGCATATAAGTCGAAGTTTATCTGTTACTTTTATCCTAAGAGGGTAAAAGCGATATCTCGGCCGCTCGATGATTTGATTTGACTTATGTACCGGGCCCGGTCAGAACTAAATTGATGTGTTCGATTAAGTTCTATGTCGAATAAATTTGAGATCGAGAAACCAAATGCTGGACAATTGATTCTGATGTGATTGAACTAACCTTTAATTTATAAAGATCAATTAGATCTTGAACAAGTAAGTAAACAAAGACGATATAAACACAATAATAAGAACAAGACAAGATGGAATCAAACGTGTCGAATGATTAAACAAAATCCTCAGAAGAGCTCGATTAAGAACATCAACTGTAGAGGATTGGAAGGTTACAAGAGCGATCAAAGAAACCTGTTGTCGTCTAGATGTATCGCTATTCTCAGATCTCTAAAACCTTAACCTAATATGCATGCAAGTGTAAACTTATATACAAAACATAAAAGGTTCACGGTTGGACAGGCCCAAACCGGAATACAAAGTAGCATAATCAGTCGAGCCCAAAAGATGCAATCTTCAAAATAATTTTCAGCCGAACAATCTCCCCCTTTGCGTCAATTTGGAGCGAGACCGTCATTCTCTTTTCACAGCAGAGGGCTTCTTTACCGTTTCAAAAATCTTCGGTATTAAATCCAGAATATGATGCCTGAAGGTAATATACCAACGAAGCATCTCGGTAAAGTTCTTCTTGTCTACTGTTGAGTTTTGTTTGCATCGGTGAATGATATTGATAATATGCTCAAGACAATCTGTAGAAAACAGATGTTTGTTTACCAAAGCAAACAGAAACTTATGCTTGTCGCCCCTAGTGAACATAACCGTCAGATTGGAAGAATCAATTTTCCCTATCTTCATTTTATGAACATCTCCGGTCTTGGAAGTGGGCTTGACGGTCGGTTTCTTGTTCATAACTTTTGCTATTTCCTGATCCATAGTGGTGAGCTCATGGACGTAGGAAGCCAACATTCTTTTAAGATGTTTAAGAATTGGTTCATACTCTCTTTGGTTGGAGAGAAGAATGTTGTATAGCAAAATCCAATCATGCGGATTCAGACTGGGAAGATCTGCCAGAGAAATAAGATGTTCGGTGTTGGCCATTCCTCTGTTGATTTTGAAATTAACGTTCACAAATTTCCCAGCGTGTGTCGGTTTCAGTACCTTGACTTTAATGATTTTCTGAGCGCTCCATGTCAAGTACTGTGGTTGACCGTATTTTAGATAGAAATCTATGAGTTCTCTGCCAACCTTCAGGTTCGGATGAGGGACATCGGCAGTGACATCAAAGCAATGAAATGTGAAGGCTTTGTGCGTGATAGGCATGTCGAACTGCGAGTCTTTTGTATTTTCACACTCAAAGGATGCAATCGGTTCCAACCAATAAATGGAAGGAAACTCAATCGCTTGAGTGATGAGTGTGTCTCTGTCCCAATCTGGGAATAGAGTCTTCTTGGCTTGAATGGCCTCCTCATCCTCCCTGATCTTTCTTTCCCTGGTCTCGGCCTCACGAGCTATCCTTAGAGTTTCATCAAGCTCTTTGTCCCTTTTCTTGCGTTGAAGAGCTTCAGTGATAGTTTCGTCTGAATCTGATTCACTCTCAACTAGGACTTGTTTACTAGAAACCGAAGCTGCATTAACCTTCGGTTCTATCTTGGACACACCTTCCTCTCCCCCCTGTCTCGGAAGAACAAGCTTCTCCGAGACACCCTTCATTTCACTTAAGATATTAATAGCAGGAAGGAGTTTCGCCTGGAGATGCTGTCGAATAGTGAGGGTTAGGAAGGGATCATGGGTGTCAAGAACATTTGTTAGCATATTCTTGACATCACCAGCACAACTTTGAAGAACTGCCCGCTGAGTCTGCAGCAAAGTAATTTCCTGTTGTGCCTGGGTCAGTTGGATCTTTTGTAATTCGATGGTTGCCTGGTGCTTGACAAGATCTTCCTTCATGGTGCTCTCGGCTGCCAGAGAGGCAAAACGTGAATCCAAAGATTTGAGAAATGAAGTGGATTCAGTTTTGAGGTCAGCGCGCAGAGCCTCAAATTTTGTGGTTTCATTCTGAAGGGTAGCCGAAAAAGAGTCTACTGACGTTTGAAATTTGGACGCTCTAGAGTCAGCGTGAGCTTTGAGAGAATCAAGAAAGATCTGAGTTGTATGAACAACCTCGGAAACTTCCTGGGTGGCTTTTGAGCATGAAGCTGCTGAGTTATCTATGGCTTCAGTTGAGCGATCCAAGGCTTCAGTGTACGTCTGGATCGCAGACTCAATGAAAGCTTTGAGCACAGCACCCCCGTAGGCTTTGCTGTCAGCTAGCAGACTGTCAAGTTTGGCGTGAATTTCCTGAAGCTGCTGAGTTGACACAAGGGTATCGGCATTGGTGTCTGTAGGAATCCGGTAGGGGCTATAATAGATAGAGTCGAACTCATCATCATCGCCCCCTAACGTAGCACCGGAGTTGGAGGATGGAGAAGGAGATGAGGGAAGGTTGATGACCGGGGTTTCAACCACAGTAGCAGCCCCTGTATCAGATACATTGAGCGTTACTGGTGGTTGGGAAGAGGTGATGGTAACAGATTCGATGATAATGGGCATGGAGACAGAGGATGAAGGTTGAGAAACAGATAATGGAATATTAGGTTCTGTTGTGCTTTGGGGAATAGATATAGGAACAGAAAGTGTGACCTTCTGTGTGGGTGATTGGGGTGGGTTTGGAAGGTTTGGGGAAGTAGGAGGAGTAGGTGATTTGGTAAGATGGGGAGATTTAGGTGGAGAGGGTGATTTGGGAATATGAGGAGATGCTGGTGAGGATGGTTGTTGAGGAGACTGAATGGGTGTTGTTTCAGTTTGAGGATCAGCAGCTTCTGTTTCTGAAGGTGCATTCGGTTCTGATTCAGAAGAAGGAGACTCTTTGGCTCTTTTAGCCATTTTCTTTACCTTTTTCGATTTAGACTGAGAAGGTGCCTCTGCCTCAGATTTGCGTTTGGAGGACCTTCTCTTTCTCTCCTTCTTTGGTGCGGTTTCTTTCTTCTCCGGCTTCTCCTTTGTGCTCGCCCTCTTGCCACGGTTGGCAGGTTGATCCAGGGCATCAAGAGCAGCACGTTGTTCCTCAGACAGAACCCTAGGAGGCAGGGGGGTTCTGGTGCTGTAGTCAGCCATAATTGTGCTGTGTGGCGTGACGCACCTATACATGGACTCAGGGATTAGTCCATAGTGAAGAAACATAGTTGGATCGGAGACTATGATCTTCTTGGTGTGGTAAGTGGCAACTGAAGCCGTAAGAACATCCTTCATTACCGGGATGTCAAGGGAATCCATGGCCCTTGTGGTAATAAACGTCCAAAACCTACCGCACGATATCTCAGAGTGCCTGGCAGTTGTGTTGAGACTCTGAACAACTTGAGCCCAGATGATGGACCCATAATCGAGATTAATGCCGTTATAAAGACCATACATGATGGTCAGAAACCCTTTGCTGGTGGTGTCAGAACCACCACATTGCTCCGCTAAACCCTTAATTAGAAGGGTAAGCAATCCGTTCCATTGAGACGGAAGACAGGATTTCTTGACTTTGGCAATGGAGGTAAGAACATCCGTATACCCCATCTCATACATCATCGAAAAAAGTTGCACCGTGGAGATGAAGTCTGGTGAGATGACGAAGGAGTCGACAGCAAGCCCTAGAAGAGAGCAAAACCGGGTTTTGGATACTGAAGTTTTCTTATCGTGAATGGTGAAGAAGATGCGGTCTTTATGTTTGTCGTAGCTGGCCGTGGTGTAGACTTGGGAGAGCAGGGACATGGGAACGGCCTCCACTTGCGTAAGTGCCAACAACAATGGGGAATATTTGAGGCATTCCACCACATGTAGCATGTAGGAGTCATAAAGGAATGGGGTCATCTCTATAATCAAATTCTGATTTGGTTTGATTGAGAGCAAAGAAGAGGATGCAGATTGATCTTGTGCTGAAGAAGAAGTCGCCATTGTTGAGTTGTGGAAGAAGATGAATAGTGGTAACTTTTTCAGAGAGAGAATGCTTGAGAGGTAACTGCCAAAGAACACGATCACGCCTTATTTATACCGTTCACAGGAGAGAGAAAATCGTTATGATGAAGAAACCACAACATCGCCTAAAAAAACGCGATTGCAAGTTATGGTGTATCCCAGGAATACGTCAGCACACGTGGGTGTGAAACGAATCATTTGCACGCGCCCAAATCATTTTCGTACCGTTTGAAATTCCTTGTGCCCTTGTTTGGTTACAATTGAAACTTAAAACCATATGCCAACCGGCAATCAGAATGTTGGAAAAATGTAATTTTCGTGCAAAAGAGTGTGAAAGACAAAGAAATAAATCAAATGTGTTTGGAATGTGAGTGTTGTCTAGTAAAAAGACAGAAAGCGGAAGATTCCGGGCAAGAATCGCTTCCTTCAAAGCCAAGAGTGACCTGAAGTGCTTGTGTGGTTTCCCGAGAAATACGATCAGTTGTCTTTTAACAAACAATGAAAGGCATCTTTTGCTAATGGCTGAAGGGTGGCTGAACTCAAACCAAGCATCAAGTCTTGACATAAAACTGAGTGTTGGCAGAGTTACCTGTGAGACCGATAATATCTATTGAACAGGTAGGTGGGAAGTATTTCGTGTCATGAATGGTATAGACAGAAATCTCAAAAAAAAAATTAAACTGGACCTCTTTGGGAAGAAATGTCTTAGGTCAAGACAATTTCATAAAAGATCACACAAAAAGAAAAGGAGATTTCAAAGTAATAGCTTGAGATTATTACTCACCGTCAATTCATTTTAGGTGTTGGATTTTGGGTTTCACTTAGAACGTGGTAAACGAATCTAAGATCATAAACACAGATGTTGTGCAACCATAAGCCTCAGTGGTAAAGACCGAAAGCATCAAGGGTTACTTTTGAGGAATCGAAGGCAAATGAAGAAGATGATGAGAGGGTTAAGAGACCAAACGTACCTTCTGCTACAGAAATGGGACAAAGCAGAGCAACTCATGTTTCAGATGAGTAGAAGAAGGTAGCTCTAGACCGAGTGTGAGAGAATAGCCTGATTGGGAAGAAACGATAGGTGTTGATCGAATCATTAAGGCATGTTCAAGGTCATAGAGGCTTGCGACAACATACAGCAGCATGCTTCTAGCGACGTCTAACTAGTCTGATGAAGATAAAACATACCTGGGTAAACATTATAGAAGGAGATGCCTGTATTGACCTGTGCAAAACGTACACCTACTAGAAAGATAAAAAGTTTTTGTAATTTTCTGAAAAATAAATAAAAACTGAAAGATAAAATATTTGTGTAATTTTGGAATTTTCTGAAAAATAAATAAAAATAGAAAGATAAAATATTTTTGTAATTTTGGAATTTTCCGAAAAATAAATAAAAACAGAAAGATAAAATATTTTTGTAATTTTGGAATTTTCTGAAAAATAAATAAAAACAGAAAGATAAAATATTTTTGTAATTTTGGAATTTTCTGAAAAATAAATAAAAACAAAAAGATAAAATTTGTACAAAATTAGGAAGCAGAGATAAACCAATCGATCTGTGTATTTCGGTGATAGTTTAGGAATCGAGAAGAGACCAAGCGTGCTGTTTGCTTAAGCGCCTTTAAATTACTGGGACATAGAGGGACCGAGCGGTCTGGTTGTTTCGGTTCCTTTATTTTACCAAAGCAGAGAGTGACCGAGCGGTCTGGTTGTTTCGGTTCCTTTATTTTACCAGAGCAGAGAGTGACCGAGCGGTCTGGTTGTTTCGGTTCCTTTATTTTACCAGAGCAGAGAGTGACCGAGCGGTCTGGTTGTTTCGGTTCCTTTATTTTACCAGAGCAGAGAGTGACCGAGCGGTCTGGTTGTTTCGGTTCCTTTATTTTAAATAGAGATTTGAGGATTTGGGACCGACTCTGCAACCATCATACCTAAGCCTTGCAATATTTTATTGAATGATGCTTCAGGAAGAGCTTTTGTAAAGACGTCAGCCAGTTGATCAGTGGTTCTTACGAAGTGAACTTCGACGTTTCCATCTTCCACGTGATCTTTGATGAAGTGATACCGTAGTGCTATGTGTTTGGTTTTGGAATGTTGCACTGGGTTATGACAGATCCTAATTGCACTTTCAGAGTCACAATATAGTGGGATCTTCTTCATATTGAGTCCATAGTCTCGAAGTTGACTTTGGATCCAAATCACTTGTGATGTGCATGATGCAGCTGCAATGTATTCCGCTTCGGCAGTAGATAGCGACACGCACGTTTGTTTCTTGGATTGCTAGCTGACTAACTTCCCGTCAAGAAATTGACAACCACCAGTTGTGCTTTTACGGTCGAGTCCACATCCTCCAAGGTCAGCATCAGAATAGGCTTGAACAAAGAAGCTTGAGTTGGAAGGATACCATAGACCTAAGGAGGTGGTTCGCTTAAGATATCGTAAGATGTTCTTCACTGCAAGCATGTGAGGTTCGCGTGGGTTTGCCTGAAATCGAGCACAATAACACACAGAAAACATGATATCAGGTCTGCTAGCAGTTAGATACATTAATGAGCCACTCATTTGACGATAGAGCGTGATATCGACAGCCGGTTTGTCTAGAGATGGGGTAAGCTTGGTGCCGAATGCCATTGGGACTTTGACTTTTGAGTCTCCCATCATACCGAATTTTTCTAGGAGAGTCTTCGTGTAAGCTTCCTGATTAATAAAGATTCCTTCGGGTCCCTGTCTTATGTTTAAACCAAGGAAAAAGTTAATTGGACCCATTGAGCTCATTTCAAACTTAGTCTCCATCAGCTTTCTGAATTCAGCTGTTAAGCTAGGATTCGTGGAGCCAAAGATGATGTCATCGACATAAATTTGAACTATCATAAGGTGGTTACCTTCCTTTTTGCGAAAGAAGGTTGGGTCAACCGAACCTTGTTTTAATTTAGACATCTTTAAAAATTTTGTAAGCGTTTCATACCAGGCCCTCGGAGCTTGCTTGAGGCCGTACACAGCTTTATCCAGAATATAGCAATGATTTGGATGCTTCTCATTCACGAACCCAGGAGGTTGCTCCACGTACACAGTTTCTTCGAGTTCTCCATTGAGAAATGCACACTTGACGTCCATTTGGAAAACCTCAAAGTTCTTGTGAGAAACATAAGCCAGAAATATTCTAACAGATTCTAGCCTAGCTACTGGAGCGAAAGTCTCTTCATAGTCTATCCCTTCCTCCTGACAGTACCCCTTTACCACCAGACGAGCCTTGTTCCATATAACATTACCTTCGTTGTCCATTTTGTTCCTAAATACCCATTTGAGACCAACAACCGAAGCATCTGGAGGAGTTGGAATGAGGCGCCAGACTTTGTTCCTTTCAAATTCATTCAGCTCGTCTTGCATTGCTTGAACCCAATCAGAGTGATCCAGGGCAGTATTAACTGTCTTTGGTTCAACTTTTGATACGAATGAGTTAAACATGCAAAACTCAACCTTTGAAAATAAGGAAGTCTGTTTTGCCTTCAGTTGTGATCGGGTCAAAAACTTTTTAGAAACATCGCCAACTACTTGAGAGACAGGATGATCTCTGGTCCATTTGATAAGAGGAGGGTAATTCGGATCAAAGGTTGGGTCTAGTTCAGCATTAATTATTTCGTCTAGCTCAGATTGGCTATCGTAACCGAGTGTCATATCATTATGTTCCTCCTCAGTTGATGAGCTTTGAAAGATATGGGGTTCAGGTGTTTCTTGTGGTTCTGAGCTTCCTGGTGTTGAGGCCTCTTCGGTTGATGAAGGACCTATTGGATTAATGTCTAAGTCCATAACTATAATTGGTAAGACTTGACCCGACCCGGAATGGTCCATTTGGGTTGCATGGCATCATGCACTTGGATAGACTATAATGAGAGAAATAAGACACTTACGGTTATTAATATATTATAAGTTCTAGTATATTAATAATAAGAATAATGAGATTATTTAATTAGTATTGATCAAGAATTAATCTAGAATTAATTAAGTGATCAAAAGAAGACTAATTAAATATATGGGTTGATTGTGTAAATCATTCATTCTTATATATGTGGGCTTGTGATCCAAGATTCCTTATGTTGGACTAAGTCCATGGGGTGACCCATGGATACTCCATGGAGGTTAAAATCCATGGAGCATAAGGAATGGGTAAAGTCATGAGTTACATGGTGTAACCCTAATAGCCACCATATAAAAGAAACCCATGGCTCAAGAAATCATGACTAACACTATGTGTATGTATGAGGGCCACACGATTTCATGAAGTGTTCTAATTTCTCTCTAAGTTATTCCAAGTGCTTATGGTGTTGTGTGAACCATTTGAGGTGTCACACTTGGGGCACTAAGCACTCAAGCTTCATGAAGACAAGCACTATCAAAGAGGTATGTATTCTATCTTGTTATATCCATTATTTTGTATGCTAGATTAGGATAATACCTTGGATGTTCATATTTGCATGTATAATAGAGAAAACATAGATCCAAGGTATTTAGGGTTGCATGTACACTTAGGAGTGTTAGAATGCTCATAACCCAACAGGTTCTTCGGTTGAAGTTGTAGAATTTGGCTCCCCCTGGACTTGTGAGCTCGGCTCCCCCTCGACTTGTGCGCTTGGCTCCCCCTCGACTTGAGCGTTGTTGGATGGAGAGTCGTTAGAGGTTGAATCTCCTTCATGCATTCTTCTTGCAGCATCTTCGACAATCTGCTTCATGTGATTAACTTTGTTGTCTGCTGCACCTACTTCGGAGAGTGAAGCGTTCTCCAGTTCGTCAAAGAGCTCCATGAATGTCTCGAATAAGTTGGCGACTGAGACTGTAACCTGGCCATTTAGAGGAAAGATTTCCCCAGCGATGTCTTCTTTAGCCTGTAGCTTCTTGACATAGTTGTCGTCAAAGGTCACATAGTATGTCTCTTCAATCTTTCTCGAACGCTTGTTTAGGACCCTGTATGCCTTGGATGTGAGCGAGTAACCCAGAAATATTCCCTCGTCGGCTTTGACATCAAACTTGTTGCGGTGTTCTTTAGAATTAAAGATGAAACACCTCGAGCCGAACACATGGAAAAATTTCACATTTGGCTTTCTGTTGTTCAGTATCTCATATGGAGTGAGAGCGAACCTCTTGTTGAGATAGGACCTGTTCTGTGTAAAACAAGCAGCCGAAATAGCGTCAGCCCAAAAATAAAGAGGTAAAGAAGCGAAACTTAGCATAGTTCAGGCAGCTTCACACAAAGATCGGTTTCATCTTTCGACTATTCCATTATGTTGCGGTGTGTAGGGAGCTGAGAAATTATGACTAATTCCCTTTTCTGCAAGAAATTCTTCAAACTCCCTGTTCTTGAATTCGAGACCATTGTCGCTTCTGATGTTGCGAACAACCTTCTTGAGCCGTACTTCAATTTGCTTGATAAACACTTTCAGCTTTTGAGTCGCTTCAGATTTGAGCTTTAGAAAGAACACCCATGTAAATCGTGAAAAGTCATCAACGATAACAAGAATATACTTGCTACCACTGATGCTTTCGATAGATGAAGGACCACACAAATCAATATGAAGTAATTCGAGTGTTTCAACAACTTTTGTGTTGATTATAGATGGGTGACTTTGACGACTCTGCTTCCCCATTTCGCATGCAGCACACAAATGATCTCTGTCGAACTTGAGCAATGGAAGACCCCTAACATGACCTCCAGTGACAAGTCGGTTGATATCTTTAAAATTAAGATGAGATAATCTTCGGTGCCACAACCAGCTTTCGTCAGATTGAGCTTTTGACAACAAGCATATAGCTGGGTTTCCTTTGATGGGTTTGAGGTTTAAGGGAAACATTTCACCCTTTCGCTCTGACTTGAGAATCACTTTCTTTGACTTTTTCTCTATGATTTCAGAACCTTCATCATCGAACGAGACTTTGAGACCTGTACCTCCAACAAGCTGAGATACACTAATTAGGTTGTGTTGGAGTCCTTCCACATAAGCCACCTTCCTTATAGTAAAGTCCCCATTTGTTATCATCCCGTATCCCTTTATGGTGCCGAAAGAATTATTTCCAAACTTGACATTGCCACCATTTGCAAGAGATCTGTATTCCCTAAGCTCCTCTTTCCTCCCTGTCATGTGACGCAAGCAGCAACTATCGATGTACCATTCTTCGTCGAACTTCTCGTCACTTATAACCTGCGAAAATTAGACAAATTTAGGAACCCAAAGTTTCTTGGGTCCACGTGAGCTTTGCATGGGAACGGGAACAATAAGAGACACATCAACAAGATAAGTTCGTTTTATAAGAGTTGTTTCATCTTTCCTTTTAATGGTAAAAACTTTTATTTTGTTAGGATTGGGTGAGTTAGGTTTGGACCCTGGTTTGGATTCATTGACCTTCTGCTTCCCCTTTTGCTCAGCTGACGAATGAGATTTTTGAAAGCAAGAAGAATCAGCTTCAGAGTAAGACGGAGACGAATCGGTGGGAGTAGAAGAATTAGAAGAACGAGAAGAAGAATTAGAAGAACAATAAGAATTTGAACGAGAGGATTTTCTGGCTGGAGACTCTAGGTGACCCTTTTGCTTTTGATCGTTGAAGGGACTAACCTTAGAATTTTGTTCTCTTTTGACTTCGGAACCGAACCTTTGCGTTCGGTTGGAGCTGTCTTTGGAACCAAACCTTTGGTTTCGGTTGAAGTCTTTTTCAGAACTGAACCTTGGCTTTCGGTTGATATCTCCTTGTGAACCGAACCTTGGCTTTCGGTTGATATCTTCTTGTGAACCGAACCTTGGCTTTCGGTTGATATCTCCTTCTGAACCGAACCTTGGCTTTCGGTTTTTGTGACGTTCAAGCTTTCCTACAGGATTGTTTTCATACTTCAGATTCTTGTCTTGATGAGAGAAATATGCTTTCTGGGAATGCTAGAATTGTTTCCTTTCAGAAAGGTTCTTCCTGTATCTATTGTTCCTTTCTCTCTTCCTATTCCTCATCTGTGTAGGTTGATGATGAACATTTGCTTTCGTTTTCGGTGTCTCCTTGGCCGGTTCCTTTTGAACTACAGGAGTTTAACTTTGAGCCGAAAGAGCCGAGGGAATGTCTTCTTTTGCCGAGTGATCATTCTTCTGAGGGATATCTTTTGTACCACTGGTGCTTGGCTCATCGAAGTTGTTCGGCTTATTCAAGGGTTCAGGTATGTATCTACCTTTGCTCTTCCAGGAAGTTCTTTCAGATAGACCAATGGTTTCGTATGCATTATCAATTGGAGCTTCCCAGAAGTACTCATCGCAGCCATCAGCATTGTCTTCGTTTACAATGGCTACAAGTTCAGCTGTTTGATGTTCGGTTACTCCTGTTACCTTGTATACTTGGTTTGGAGTGGTCCTGACCTTTTGATACACAACTGCTTTCTCAACTAATTTTGGGGACTTTTGATGGGACAACCGAGCGAACTCCACTGAATTTTCAGATATAAGATTCTTGTGGTTTTCAGGTTCGGTTTTAATAAATTCTGAGCTGTCAACCGTGTCCTCTACAGAAATTTCACTCATGTTTTCGTCCTCGTTAAGCTCAGATGCATTTTCAACATCAATTTTGTTTTCTGAGCTTACATTGGCGTTTAAAGAGTCAAATTTTTGCATGGTTTCGGTTCTCAGTTTAAGTCTGTCATTTTCATCCAAAAGATTTTTAAGCATGTCCTTGTGGTCTTTGGATTTAATGAAGGACTCAATTTTGTCCAATCCATACATGTAGGTCGGATTGACATCATCAGACGATATCACACTCTCACAATTGTAGGCTTCGGCATTGATTTCATCTTCCTTAAACTCTAGGAAGGGCAAAATCATGCGGTGAATCTTTTGGCCTATTTCACAATCCAAGTGAAGCTGAGTAATATTAGAATACAGACGTTTAGCAATTAAACAAAAAACATGCCGTTGTTTTAACAATTTTAAATTGTCTCTTTGCAAATAATTGTTTTCATCTTTAACTTTAACTAATTCTGACTCTTTTAACTCGATCCACATTCTCCGCTCCTCACTCTTCGACGCCACCCTGCTCAATTGATCAGTTAGGTTAGAGTTTGTGACTCGAGTTTGAGTTAAGCTACTATCTAGATGAGAAATTCTTGTATTGACGTTTTTTAGTTCTTTCTCATAAGAGGATGATCGTACTTTGCATGAAATAAAAACATATTGTACCTTCTTTATCAGTTCATCGAGCTCATTGAACTGCTGGCTGAGTGGTTTGGCCGTAAAGCACATGTCCTCCTTTGCCTTCGGTCCATCACTTCCTCCATCGGTGTTGTATCCCCTCATTTGAGATACGTCAGTTACCATGAGGCATCTTCCACCACTGCTTTCTTCCTTAGTCACGTAGGCCTTTCCATGGGTAGGCTGCCTCACTTCCTCGTCTTCTGAGTCGGTAGACCAAACTTCCGTGCTACCGAACTCATCACCTTTAACCGAACCCTGCACAATAAGAGCATTAATAGAAGGGTTAGCGGTAGACTTCTTCTTTCTCAACTCGTCCAGTCTTTTCTGCAACACAGCTTCCTCGTAGAAACAGCTTACTCCGGAATCACCATCCACCTTACATGGATTAAACTTGTTCAATCTTAGTTTCAAACTCATCCTTACATGGATTAAACTTGTTCAATCTTAGTTTCTTATCACCTTGGTAGCACAAGGCCCACCAATGCTTCCAAGTTGAACTCTGATAACTCACATGTAAATTCAACTTATTTGAAGTAGGTACAGAAATAAGAATTATGTCAACACGATAGGTCGCAAACCTTAAGTCGTGTGCTAGTGATAAATTACAGGTTTTACTCTTGATTAAATCTTGAAACTCTTTCAGGATCTTTAAGGCTCCCACTGTCCCCTTGACATATAAGTTTCCCCAGTTAAGAACCATTCCTTGACAAAACAAATATTCAAGGGATAGTGCGGATTCTTATCAAGACTAACACTTCACACAATTGGTCTTAGTTGGTCTTTGTCTCATCCAAGACATCACAACTTACCAATCTCAAATGTACAAGAGTAGAAAACATTTTACTCTTACATTTGACTAGTGTTAATAAATCTTCCTTTATGTCACTCAAGGTTACAATCTTGGAGTATGACTTTAAGAATTGTTTTGGAACGAAGTATGACTCATCTTCTTGATTTTAACCAATCCAACAATTCATGACCTCTCTTCTTAGCCATAACAATGCACTAAGACATCCTTAGAGTATGAATTTGTGATATGGTTTCATAATCATTAAGATGATCATGAAATATGATACTAAAGTACTCTCCCATCCTTTCAGATTTGAGAAACTTTTATCTTTCTGCCTAATTTGATTCCTCTCATTTGTTTTGTCATACATTGTAACCTTTCCAACGTTACAGAATTTTAGTTAACCTTATAAGTATAATCATATTTACTAAAGTTTAGTAAATCATGACAAATCATCTTTGTGGTGGACCTTGACCAGCGCACACCCAGTGTACCTAATTCCTTAGTCCTTCAATTGACTCACATATACATGTGATCAAAGAATTAGTCTTAATTTTCAAAGATGAAAATTCTCATTCATCGTGCAATACAACTTGTATGATTCCAAGTTTCTGTCCAATTGAAACTTTGGTGATGAAAAAGTTTCTTCATTTGGTAAATTCAGACACTACCACAAATGAAGGAATCAAATCCACTTTCCAATATTGCTATTATTGGAAACATATAAGCAACAATTTTCCACAGATGCCATTGTAAGGATTTTTTTTTTAAATAAATAAAATTAAAACCCCTTTTTTTCTTTTATTTTAAAACTTTGCGGAAAAACTTATCCTTACAATCCACATGAAAACCTTGTTGTTATCTATTCATAAGCAATATATTATAACTCTTAAGCTCAAAATTCTAATTACCGAACCATGCGATCGAAACCCACCTTCGCAATCAGAATCAACATATACTTACTTTAAGCTTCCTATCTTTTCTTTTGATTCTTAAAAACATCAACATGTGACCCATTCATATTATGTAATAAGAATTCCAAATAGGAACTTAATAGAGTTAGTCAGTGGACTTTAACTGAAGTACAGTCAAACTTTTTGATTTGATCAATCTTATGATCTTTCAGGTAAATATGGCAGCTTCGCAATCAGTGTCCCTCCCTTTGGCAACAAAACACATGGACCCTTTGGTAATGGCACATGAGACTATCTCAGACTTAGCTTTTCTCTTTACCATTTGGTCAACCGAGTTGACTATGGCCGATCCCTTTCCATTGGGAAGAGAAATCTTTTTTCTAGATATCCAATGCTACCATTGCCAATGTCCATTTAACGTTTTGGAAGTTGATCTTCTAACAAAATTTGCTTTACTAGTGTTCCAAATCATTGCTGATTCCGTAGCACAAAGCAAATAGATAAGATCATTAAGGGTCATGTCATAGTCTGTCTCATAGTAGTCCCAAAGAGACTCACTATGTTACTAGGAAAGTGATTGAACATCCAACTTTCACGAGACTTTGACACCCAACTCTCCCGGCTTGTCAATATGTGACTTTATCTCTAATATGTGAGTACACATAGACTATGCTTGCCAATAGGGATTGATTGACTTTAAACTTTTCAAGAACATGTGGGTGAGGGAGAATAATTAGAGGAGGTGGAGGAAGTGAAGCATGATGTTGAGTGACAACATCTTCAAGAGATTTGGGAAGATCATAGTGTCTGAACCAGACATCTATAATGGGAGAAAATCAAGTTAGTTGATTCAAAATCCTTAAAATAACACCCAATATGAAATATTAAGGCTAGCACCCAACGCAATATTTTATAATTTGGAAGAGGGATGCCGTAATCCAAGCTATAAAATATTTGAAGGTAGGCGAATGACGATTCACCAATTTCCACCATGAAAAACGAAATTATTTATTAAGTTTTAATTGGATTTGAAATTCCTAGATCTTTTGAGATTCATTGAACTTTTCAATGGCATGTTTCAATCTCGAGTGTGCCCTCTCAAATTTTGTGACTGGGATGCCGAGGATCACAAAACAAGGTGTGAATAACCATACCAATTCACTTGGTACCCTTAATATTATCACCTAATCAATGTGCCAGTTAACCACACATGCTCCATTGATCTATGACAAACATTAAGTCACCCTTCGTGATCCTTACTAGTCCATGTTAGTGTGCTGGTTAACCACACACACTCCACCAACGACTTGGTAAGGTACAAAGTTTGAATTCCATGGGCTAGCACCAAATTCACATTTTTCCTAAAGTAACTAAGATTGGGAATTAAATAAAAATATTTAGTTACTTTATAATAATCATGATACTTTTAATGAGAATTTAAAGTCATTGTCCTACCCGTTCGGCTAACGACCCTCCACCGATCAAGCAAGCGGTGGGTGAGAGTGGACACCCATTAAGTCGCCATTTTATAGGCAACAAGCTTATACCCACCTTATAGACCGGCTTCGTGAATGAGGCCTACTAACGGTAAAACGACTTGTTCTTATACATACATACATATATATATATATATATATATATATATATATATATATATATATATATATATATATAATTAACCATTAATGTTATAAATAGTATAAGTGTTGAATTTTAACTTTTAAAATTCTAAGTGTTGGAATTAAAGTTTATTAAAGTGTGTGAAACTTTTCCAAATTCCAAAACTTGAGGGAAAGTTTTGAACAATTCATAAACTTTTGGATATTCATAACTTATGAGTTTTAATTAAGTGTTTTAAAGCTTTTAATGAAGAGTCTCTTGGAAATCCATAACTTGAGGACAAGTTATGGAGTCCATAAAACATTTATGGGAAACACTCTTCAAGAAAATGTAACCTACAACTTCATAAAAAACATTTAAAAGAAAACCTCTTGGAATTCCATAACTTGAGGACAAATTAAGAATTCCATTAAAACACATTATGATCAAGAATTAACTAACAAACAATTTGCAAATAATTCCTATGATCTAACAAAACTCATATGAACATGAACATCCACATCAACAATTTCAAGAATCATATGAACACATATAAAATTGAAATTTTGATTATAACTTTGAAATTGGTCCACCATCATCATTACCACATCAAAAACAGGTTTTATGAGTCCAAAACAGTTTAAGGTAATGATTCTAGACCAATTCCAGCACCAAAACTCGAAGATATGCTGTCTGGGGGTCCAACTCGTGGAGTGCATGAACCAACTCGCCGAGTTGGATGAGTTTTGCCTTGGACTCGGCGGGTCAGCTGTGCAGACAGCATAAAATCTTCGATTTTCAGCAATTTGCATCAAGTATTCAAACAAGCAAGCCTAGGCTCTCATACCACTGTTGGGTTTTGAGCAATCTAACACTTCCTAAGTGTGCATGCAACCCTAATAAACCTTGGATATATTTTTGTCTAAATACATGCAAAATAATAATTTTCCAAGGTTTATAACCTATCTAACATGGAATGGGGAACATTTCAACATAGAAGAGTTAGAAGAGATTACATACCTTTTTGATGAGTTTGGTTCTAAGGAGTTTGAGGGCCAAACACCAATAGTGTGAATGCCTCAAATGGAATCACAAAACACCACAAACTCTTGGAAAACTTTGAGAGAGTGTATAAACTTGTATATTTCGGCCACACACAAGCTCACACACACTAGTTCACTAGTTACACTTAGGCACCATTTCATGCTCCATAAGCATGCTTATATAGTGTGCATGGTTAGGGTGAAACCCTAATAACCCATGACCTTTCCTTTCCAAGGATCCATGGGTTAAAAGCTCCATGGATCATCCATGGACTTCCATATAAGCCTAGCCCATTAACAAAAGAGCATTAGCCCACACTATATAAAACCAATAGCCCATAATCTAATTAGTCTTCCTTTTAATCTCTAAATTAATTCATAATTAATTTAACACTAAAACTAATTAAATAACATAATATCGTATTAATATATTATAACTTATAATATATTAATAAACATATGTGTATAACTCTCATAAAATTATCCATAAATACTTTGGATGAGATGCAACCCAAATGGACCATGCCGAGTCGGGTCAAGTATATACCAAATAAGTTATGGACTTAGACACCTTATCTAACAGTAGTTTCCTATGATGTTCTTTGCTTATCTCAGATGAATGATGTAAAGCAGCTAACTTCGCATAGAAACGTTTAGCAGAGTTACAATAAATGTTTCTTTGTGCTAGTAACAACCTAACTTCTTTATCAAGTTTGACCTTATCACAATTTACATTTTTCATTTGTAATTCTAGTTTATCTACTGTGCTTCATTTTATTTCTAATTGTCTTCTTGTCTCAACTAATTGCGAATTTAGATTTTGCGCTTCAGTACTAGTAGACACAATAACATCATCAAAATAAGCAACAGTATAATCAAAAGAAGTTATTTCAGCATCATAAGCAGATAAAGGAATATTAAAAGACTCAAGAATAACACGTACCTTAGTGGTCATTGGAGATTTAACAGTGGACTTGGACACAAAGCATTGTCTAGAAACATTCTCTTCCCAATTATCTTCATAGCTTCCGAACATTGCACCATGAGTTGGGTGCCTCATCTCTTCATCATTAGATCCAGAAGACCAGATCTGATAAGTTCCACTTTCTTCTTCATCAGACTCTCCTTTCGCAACCAAAGACAATCCTTTTACCTTTGCATGCACATCCTCAATCTTCTCTGAGTAGTAGGCTTCATCTTTAAGTTTTCTCTTCTTCTCCTCTTTCTTTCTCAACATGCAATCAGCTACGAAGTGATTCGCACCATTGCAGTAATGACAACTAATTCCCGAATCTCCTTCTAGTTTCCTCTCAGCTTTCGCATATTTCTGCTTTTCTTCATCCTTCTCAAATTTCTCCTTTTCCTCACCTCCAGCTTTTATGAAACCACTTTTTGCATCAGTTTGCTTCCCTTTTGGATTAAAAGGCTTTTTGAAAAATTTCTTAACTCTGTTATTTGAATAAAATGCAACTACTTCATCATCAGAATTCATTAATAAACCTTCATTGTCTGATTCTTCTTTCTCACCAGCATCAATTTCAGTAACCTTTGAAACTACAGCCAATGGTCCTCCTAGATTCTGTTTCGATTCTTCAAGCATTTCTGTAACTAAACTTTCATGTGTTTTCAGCTGATGTGGAGATCATTCAAGGTAGTTGTATCAAAACTTTGTTGGTTCTTTCTCATCATACTCACACTACGCCATTCTTTGCGAAGACCCATGATGAAATTACTGTTGGATAAGGTGTCTAAGTCCATAACTATTTCTGGTATGTACTTGACCCGACCCGGCATGGTCCATTTGGGTTGCATGGCACCGTGCAATTGGATAGCCTAAATGAGAGAAATAACACTTGGAGATTATTAATATATTGTAAGTTCTAATATATTAATAATATTATTTGATTAGTTTGATCAAGAATTAATTTAGAATTAATTATGTGATCAAAAGATAAATAATTAAATATATGGGTTGATTATGTAAATCATCCATATCTTGTATGGTGGGCTAAGAGGCTCCATGGATTATCAAGTTGGGTTCCACCCATAGGATGCTCCATGGGAGTTACAAACCCATGGGTCATGGAAATGAAGAGTCATGACACATTAGGGTTTAACCCTAGATCTGTCAACACTATATAAGAAACATGTTCTCCACCTAAAATCGGCTACACTAAGAAAAAAGAGGGCTTGGCCGATTTTTGAGAAGCGTGTGTTCTCTCATAAGTTCTTCCAAGAGCATTTGGTGTTGTGTGAAGCATTTGAGGCATCACACTTGGGGTGCTAGGCTCACAAGGTTTCAAGGAACACAAACAACAACAAGGTAAGTTATTCTATCTATACTTTAAGTTAAAATTGTTCCCCATGTATGCTAGATAGGAATATAACCTTGGAATTCAACTTTGCATGATAATTAGACAAACATAGATCCAAGGTTATTAGGGTTGCATGTACACTTAGGAAGTGTTAGAATGCTCAAAACCCATCAGTGGTATCAGAGCCTAGGCTTGTTTGCTTTTTATTTGTGCTTAAAAGTTGAAAAAAAGTCGAAAATCTTGCTGTCTACGAGTGGACTCATCGAGTCTATAGGGGGGACTCAGCAAGTTCACGTGTATCTTCAACCAACTCGGCGAGTAAATTGATGCACTCGGCGAGTAGGGTCGACTGATTGCAGAATTTCGATTTAGTTGCTGGAAATGAATTAGAAACATTACCCTAAACTGTTTTGGTAATTGAAAACTTGTTTTTGGTGGTGTAATGTCTTTGCTAATTCATTTACAACAACTAGTTATCAAAATTACAAAGTTTTAAATGTAATTTATGAATATGTTCATATTCATGTTCTTGTTCTTATGATGTTTTAGATGATCATAGGAATTATTTGTAACCTATGTGGTAGATTAATTCTTGATCATAATGTGTTTTAATGGAGTCCATAACTTGTCCTCAAGTTATGGAAAACCAAGAGTCACACTTGAAATGAAAAGTTTTGAAAGTTACAAAACTTGCCCTCAAGTTTTGGAACAAATAAAGTTAAGTTAAAACTTTAGTTCCAACCCCTAGAATTTTAAAAGTTAAAATTCAACCCTTATACTTATATTATGATGATTTAATAATTATATATATATATATATATATATATATATATATATATATATGTATAAGAACAAAGTCGTCTTACCGGTAGTACGCCTCATTCACGAAGCCGGTCTATAAGGTGGGTATAAGGTTGTTGCCTATAAAATGGTGACTTAATGGGTGTCTACTCTCACCCACCGCTTGCTTGACTGGTGGAGGGTCGTTAGCCGAACGGGTAAGACAAGGACTTATAAATTCTCATTCAAAGTATGATGAATATAATAAAGTAACTAAATATTTTATTAAATTCCCAATCTTAGTTGTTTTAGGAAAATGTGAATAAGGTGCTAATCCATGAAATTACACTTTACACTTTGTCTAAGTCGTTGGTGGAGCGTGTGTGGTTAACCGGCACACCAACTTGGACTTAGCAAGGTAGGTAAAGGGTGACTTAAGGTTTATTATAGTATCGGTGGAGCGTGTGTGGTTTACCGGCACATCGATTGACTGATAAACTTTAAGGGTACCAAGTGATTTGCATGGTTACTTCACACCTCATTTTGTGATCCTCGGTATCCCAGTCACAAAACTTGGAGGGCACCCTCGAGATTGAAACATGCCTTTGAAAAGTTCATTGAATCTCAAAGAATCTAGGAATTTCTAAAAACCAATAAAACCTAATGTCTAATATTTCGGTTTTCGTGGTGGAAATTGGTGAATCGTCATTCACCTGCCTTTCAAATATGGTATAGCTTAGATTACGGCATACCTCTTCTAAGTTATATTATATTGTGATTGGATCCTAGCCTTAATATTACATTTGGGTGTTTTATTAAGGACTCTCTTAAATCTATACTAAACTTGTTCTCCTCTTTCAGATGTCTTCTAATAATGCTTCTGGCTCGAATCCTAATGGCTCCTTTACTCTTATGAGTCTGTGTGGGAAAGTCACCTTTGATGGATCCAACTTCAATGAATGGATCAGAAACATCAGGATGATTACCCGCTACGAGGACAAAGAATATGTCCTTGACAAGGAGCTTAAGGAGATTGATGAGACCACTGCAACTTCAATGAATGGATCAGAAACATGATGCAAGCCACCTTGGTTGCATCTCTTTCATGAGTATGAAAGTCAGTGATCTCCTGGGGAGTTGCAGTGGACTCGTCAATTTCCTTAAGCTCCTTGTCAAGGACATATTCTTTGTCCTCGTAGCGGGTAATCATCCTGATGTTTCTGATCCACTTATTGAAGTTGGATCCATCAAAGGTGACTTTCCCACACAGACTCATAAGAGTAAAGGAGCCATTAGGATTCGAGCCAGAAGCATTATTTGAAGACATTTGAAAAAGAAGAACAAGTTTAGTTTAGATTTAAGAGAGTCCTTAATAAAACACCCAAATGTAATATTAAGGCTAGGATCCAATCACAATATAATATAACTTAGAAGAGGTATGCCGTAATCTAAGCTATACCATATTTGAAAGGTAGGTGAATGACGATTCACCAATTTCCACCACGAAAACCGAAATATTAAATATTTTGTTTTTATTGGTTTTAGAAATTCCTAGATTCTTTGAGATCCAATGAACTTTTCAAAGGCATGTTTCAATCTCGGGAGTGCCCTCCAGGTTTTGTGACTGGGATGCCGAGGATCACAAAACGAGGTGTGAAGTAACCATGCAAATCACTTGGTACCCTTAAAGTTTATCACTCAATCGATGTGCCGGTAAAACACACACGCTCCACCGATACTATAATAAACCTTAAGTCACCCTTTACCTACCTTGGTAAGTCCAACTAAGTGTGCCGGTTAACCACACACGCTCCACCAACGACTTAGACAAAGTGTAAAGTGTAATTTCATGGATTAGCACCTTATTCACATTTTTCCTAAAGTAACTAAGATTGGGAATTTAATAAACATTTAGTTACTTTATTATATTCATCATACTTTGAATGAGAATTTATAAGTCCTTGTCTTACCCGTTTGGCTAACGACCCTCCACCAGTCAAGCAAGCGGTGGGTGAGAATATTCACCCATTAAGTCACCATTTTATAGGCAACAACCTTATACCCACCTTATAGACCGGCTTCGTGAATGAGGCATACTAGCGGTAAGACGACTTTATTCTTATACATATATATATAATTATTAAATCATCATAATATAAGTATAAGGGTTGAATTTTAAGTTTTAAAATTCTAGGGGTTGGAACTAAAGTTTTAACTTAACTTTACTTGTTCCAAAACTTGAGGGCAAGTTTTGTAACTTTCAAAACTTTTCATTTCTTGTAACTTATGAGTTTAATAGAGTAATAAAATGAAGACTCTTCATTTTTATAACTCTTCTGTTTTCTTAATGGTTTTAACTCAAGTGTGACTCTTGGTTTTCCATAACTTAAGGATAAGTTATGGACTCCATTAAAACACATTATGATCAAGAATTAAACTACCAAATAGGTTACAAATAATTCCTATGATCATATAAAACATCATAAGAACAAGAACTTGAATATGAACACAATCAAAAATTACATAAAACTTTGTAATTTTGATAACTAGTTGTTGTAAATGAATTAGCAAAGACATTACACCATCAAAAAACAAGTTTACAATTACCAAAACAGTTTAGGGTAATGTTTCTAATTCATTTTCCAGCATCTGAATCGAAATTCTGCACTCATTCGACCCTACTCGCCGAGTGCATGAACATGACTCGCCGAGTTGGTTGAAGATACTCATGGGCTCGACGAGTCCCCCCTATAGACTCGACGAGTCCATTCGCAGACAGCAAATTTCCGATTCTGTTTTCAACTTTTAAGCACAAATAAGAACAAACAAGCCTAGGCTCTGATACCACTGATGGGTTTTGAGCATTCTAACACTTCCTAAGTGTACATGCAACCCTAATAACCTTGGATCTATGTTTGTCTAATTGTCATGCAAAGTTGAATTCCAAGGTTATATTCCTATCTAGCATACATGGGGAACAATTTTAACATAAAGTATAGATAGAATAACTTACCTTGTTGTTGCTTGTGTTCCTTCAAACCTTGTGAGCCTAGCACCCCAAGTGTGATGCCTCAAATGCTTCACACAACACCAAATGCTCTTGGAAGAACTTATGAGAGAATACTCACTTCACAAAATCGGCCAAGCCCTCTTGATTCTTAGTGTAGCTGATTTTGGGTGGAGGATATGTTACTTATATAGTGTTGACACATCTAGGGTTAAACCCTAATGTGTCATGACTCTTCATTTCCATGATCCATGGGTTTGTAACTCCCATGGAGCATCCATGGAGCATCCTATGGGTGGAACCCAACTTGATGGTCCATGGAGCCTTTTAGCCCACTATACAAGATATGGATGATTTACTTAATCAACCCATATATTTAATTAGTTATCTTTTGATCACTTAATTAATTCAAAATTAATTCTTGATCAAACTAATCAAATAATATTATTAATATATTAGAACTTATAATATATTAATAATCTCCAAGTGTTATTTCTCTCATTTAGTCTATCCAATTGCATGGTGCCATGCAACCCAAATGGACCATGCCGGGTCGGGTCAAGTACATACCAGAAATAGTTATGGACTTAGACACCTTATCCAATAGGTTCGTTCCATGATGAGTCGAGCTTCGCTACCAATCTCATTCTGGGGGTATGCCTTAGAGACTGCCGCCCATATCCTTAATCTAGTCCCTACAAAGAAATTTGCCAAAACTCCTCACGAGATGTGGACTGGTAAAGTACCTAAACTAGACCACATCAAGATTTGTGGCTGCGAGGCTTTCGTGAGACGCGAGACTCATGATAATCTCGAACCCCGAAGCGAGAGGTGTATTTTCATCGGCTACCCACATCAATCCTTTGGTTACCTCTTCTACAGACCTAGTGACAATGTGGTCTTTGTAGCAAGAAGAGGAGTCTTTCGAGAAAGAGAGTTTATAAGCCAAGGAGACAGTGGGAGGCAAATTGATCTTGAAGAAATTCAAGATTCAAGTGGTGATGGAACTTCAAACTCTAGCCCTCAACTTGAGGAGGAAACTCCTGTTGAGCCAATTGACGAATCTGTACCTCTGAGGCGTTCCACGAGAGTTAGGAGTGCACCTGAGCATTACTATGGATTCCATATTACTGCAGAAGGTGAGACATTTATTAGTGATGGATCACTAGTAAGTCAAGATGACCCTAACAGCTACGAGGAAGCCATGGCAGGCCCCGAGTCTGCTAAATGGAAAGAGGCTATGGATAGCAAGATACAATCCATGTATGACAATCAAGTTTGGAACTTGGTTGAGAATGTACCAGGTCGAAAGACTGTAGGGTGCAAATGGGTCTTCAAGACAAAGACCGACATGGATGGTAAAGTGCACACTTGTAAGGCTAGACTGGTTGCAAAGGGCTTCTCTCAGATTCCTGGAGTGGATTATGATGAGAACTTTTCTCCGGTAGCCAAGATTAAGTCTATTCGGGTTCTGTTAGCCATAGCCGCATTTCATGACTATGAAATTTGGCAAATGGATGTCAAAACCTCTTTCCTTAATGGAAAGTTGGCTGAAGATGATTACATGAGTCAGCCAGAGGGTTTTGTCAGCAACGAGTACCCTAATAGAGTGTGTAAGCTTGAGAAGTCCATTTATGGATTAAAGCAAGCACCTCGCAGATGGAATCTTTGCTTTGATGAAAAGGTCAAGGAATTTGGCTTTTCTAGGAGTGAAGATGAATCTTGTGTGTATGTCAAGGCTAGTGGGAGTATAGTTAGCTTTTTGGTATTGTATGTGGATGACATACTACTCATAGGAAACGACATTCCAACCCTGCAGGAAGTAAAGTCTTGGCTTGGAAAGTGTTTCGCTATAAAGGATCTTGGTGAAGCTGCCTATATTTTAGGGATAAGGATCTTGAGAGATCGGAGTAAAAGACTAATTGGACTTAGTCAAAGTACCTACTTGGATAAGGTGCTGAAGAGATTCAGCATGCAAGACTCCAAGAAAGGAGAGTTGCCCATCCAGAGTAACGCCAAACTGAGTAAGACACAAAGCCCTAGCACTGAGGCTGAGTGTGACAACTGTCAATTCAGGTCATTCTTGGACTCATGCATCTTTATAATAACCATTCATGCACAACATGCCATGACCTAGTAGTATAAATTAGGTCAAAAATCTTGCATAAACTAGGATCCAACTAAGGTCTAGGACTAATATACTTGATACTTACAATTCTAGTAAGTTGCTTAGCTACAATAGGAAATGCCAATACTATAATTAGAATAAGCTTCAAACTTTGTTATAATTGAAATAGGGTATAAAACTCTAAAAATAAATTAAAACACTCTAATTATACTTCAACATGTTGTTGAATACCAAACAATGTTCCAAAAACCCTAAAGAGCCAAAAATCCAAAGTTATAAAATATAAAGCTTAAAAACTTTATAAAATTTGGCTATAAACTTCCTAGTATCAAATTATATTAATCAAATTATGGATTATACCAATGAACTAGAAATATAAATTACAAGTATTAATCATAAATTATTTGTTGAAAACAAGATTTTTAAATAAATCAAATTGCTTAATAAACATTTTATAAAAATGAATGTTTTTATATAAAATATGGGAGGGAAGTTTATAAAGTTTAAAATTTAGGAGAGAGGAGGCCAAAAGGCATGCAAAAACCGGCCATCACCTCTCCCCATGCCCTCTCTCTTCCCCAAAACACAATCATCAAGCCTAAACCCTTACTCCACCTCTTCCACTTCACTCTCTCACTTCACTCTCTTCTTCCTTCTCTCTAAACTCACGAAAATCCTCTCAATCCTCTGCAAAATTTCCAGATTTTGAATCCCTTGAAGTGTTCTTACTTCTCTCAAGATCAAAACCAAGGTAAACAACAACATCTTCTTCCATAGTTTCATGGTTAAACCTCTTTTTCTTCTTAGTCTTCTCTACTTTTCGGATTCTATGCCTTTCCATGGCTAGAAATCTTTATTCTCCCCTTGTGGTTTGTAGATTCTCACCATAACACAATGCATGTGTTAAAGATGGTGAAAATCCGGGATCAAACCCATGCAAGGAGTGGAAAAGAAGCACATATGATCATGTGACATCAAAACATAATATTTCATGTTCTTCTCCATTTCTTGTGTGTTCATGCATGAACGAAAGCATTAAACCATTTCTAGTACATCTTGGATGCTCATTCATTCCATGCATGTGTTAGAAATCGGGCCTTACCAAGGACATGCATGATGTTCTTATTGAAATACCCTAAAAATGCACACAAGCAAACATGCAATCTGCCAGATTATTTTGTTCGACTTTGAACAGTCATAACTCAGTCATTTTTTAACCAAATCATGATATTCTTTTTGTATTGGTTAGTTCCACGAGTTAACTTTCAAACCCAACTGGTCTTACTGTAAAATATTAAATATCCGATTTTTGGCAGATTTTACAAAAAGGTTGCGCATACAGCTCTTTTTCTGTGATCACTATTTTTATCTTGCTTAAACAATGGTCTTAAACCCAACCATAAATCTTAGGAAAAATACCTTAGAAACTTAACATATCTAGTGAGTTATGGTTGAAATTTCGTGGCTTAAAACCTCACTGAATGGGCTACAAAAATTCATGAACCTCAGCCACATCTACACTTCATGCATTATTGCATGCAACTTTTCTTAAATTGTTTGGAATCATTACCCTCATTTCTCTTCTGAATACATTCTTAACATTTTTACTTTTGAAAGCCCTTGCATGCATGAGATAATCTGGAAAATTTCAAGAGCTTTTGTTATTTATTTGATTTATTAGAATTATTGCTAAAACCAAGGGCATAAATCATATAAAATACTTCCAGAGGTCAATAAATCCTAAATAAATTCATGGATGATACTTATGGGGAATAATGACCCCTCACCAAATTTCAGCAATTTTTGTTACTGTTTCATATGATTTCTAATTTTCTTTTATTTAGGACATGATAAATTACAAAACCACTTTTTAGGATGTGAAAATTGTATCTAACAATTTTCGCATACCTTACTTGTGATGGGTGACTCAAGAAAATAATTTCAAGATTTTTCATCATGTCTAGCTATTTTTCCCAATTTTTGGTAATTATAATGGCTTAAAAATGGGAAAAATAGTTCTGATTATCCAAAATTCATGAAAATTTGCCAGGATATCATATTATATAGTAGGAGGTTACATAAAAATTTTGAATATTTTTCTCCACTGTAAACTATTTTTCCCTTATTTTCTAAAGTTAATTGCACTAAAATTCACTTAAATATACATAAATACCCAAAACCAGTTTATACATTATGAAAACCACTTTTGATATTTTTCCCAAGATATTTATACTGTAAATGATGTTACAAAAATTTATGGTAATTTATTTTAACTATTTAATAATATTTCTTTAATTAATGACTATTTAAAGAAATAAAACAAGGAAAAATACAAATAACCACTGAAAAATATATTTTATATTTTTCCCAGCCTATTTATGTATAATAACAATTAAATAAAAAGTTTGGGTAATTTTGGAAACTGTTTACTATTTATTTCAATTTTTATTGAAATAAATGCTCAAAAATTATAAAATATAATTAAACAGCTTGGAAATCCATTTTTATAATTTTCCCAGCTTAGTGTTGTGTATTAACAGTTAAATAAAAAGTTTGAGAATTTTTATCTCTCGAATACTATTTTTCGTGAATTTATGTTGTTATTGAGACTTAAAATTTGGAAAATTAACCTTCCAAGGTTGTAATTAATCGCACGACTTGTAAAATTTCAATACATCAGAAAAAGTGTAACAAAATGATATAAATCCAATACTAAAACGTAAATTGGCATTTCCCTATATGTAGAGTTTAGTATATTAGCATTAGATATCGACATGGAAACTCACTAGTGCGTGTGTTTGGTGTCGTAGGATCCCGGTAGTAAGACGTTGGTGCATCCCGAAGTACCGCTTGTGTCTACACAAAACATCGTGAGTATTCACGCACTCCCCTATTTTCAGTTTTATGTTTTGGGGTGGAAAAGCATGTCCAGAAAAACTATTGTTTGCATGTTGTACTTAAATTGAATTGTATCAAACATGATTGCTATTGTATTGCTATGTTTCTTTATGTATGTTTATGCAACACGGAACATGAGAACTTATCGTACAAAGGCCCTTCCCTTATCTCTAACCATTAACTCTTTGAGCCAATGGTCGTTATGGATAGCGCTATTAGGAATTGACAACTCCTCACTCGCCCGAATCGCTGGAGTGCATGATACCATATTCATCTATGGAACGATAAGCATAGATCTCGATAGGGCTTCAGTCATAGGTTTGGTTGAGACTCATTGTTTGCTCATACACATACAAACTCGTTTCTCGTTATAGCAATAAACTTGTATTCATTAATAGCAATCAACTTGTTTATCATTGAAGCAATGTACTTGTATTTACGAAAAGCCTTATTGTACGCTCGATTTTATAAACTTGTGATACTCACCAACTATTTTCATAGTTGACGCTCGTTTTACATGCTTTTTCAGGAAATAATTAGTAAGTGGATGTAAAGATTCATCATCATAGAGCATGCTGCATCGTGTTGAAGCTATTATGAAGCTATATTTTGAACAATGTTATTTTGAAAAACTTGTATTTTGTTCTTTTGAAGCTATGGGTTGTAAACTTTTAAATACTGCTATGGTGATGTATCTTTATCTTTTGCAATGAAACCGTTATCGCTGTCATACCTTGCGTTTCCGCTTTAGCGGGGTGTGACAGAAGTGGTATCAGAGCTAAAGTTATAGAGAACATCGGTTTTTCTTTAAGAAAACACAACCTATAACTAAAACTTACAAAGAAATTCCTTTTACATCAAACATATTACAAGTATAATTAGGTTGGGAGTTGTATTATTGGACCTTGATTAAACATAGCCTGATCACCTATGTTTAATTAAGAAAAGATTTATACAAAGCTTGAGCTAATTATAATGGGAATATGTTCAACAAAAATATTTGAGAAAACCTTATTTAAAAATTTCAAAAGGTTAATTTTGGTGTGTGTAAGCATTGCATATTATAGGCATGCATTGTCATTTATTTCATATCTCATTGAAACTATGTCACAGTCCACTATGTCAAGATCGTCATCTTCCCGCGCTACCGCCTCAGCCGATGAATCCGGCTACGTCACTGTTATCCCTCGACGTAATCCCCCCGCCTCGATAGAAGAAGACCCATCAGAGGATACAGAAGATACTGGGAACTCGGTGGAGATCAGCAATGACAACGCCCCGAGTCAACGACGCGAGGCATCACCGACATCGGTGTTGCCACAGCCACCGCTCTATGGACTTCGCATTCGGAGGACAGCGAGGAAGAGTGTCCCCATTCCAGGAAGGATACCCGCCAGCACAGCAGGACATGGCACGGCAGGACCTAGCGGGGTAGGACCCAGCGATGCAGGACCAAGAGCATCCTCACCTCAGCAAGTCATAGGGATACCTGTCCGACAGCCAGGTATGACCCCGGAGGAGTCCCGGAGATTGCAGTCGATAGCAGCAGGCCTACGTCACAGTCTCGCTGCGATAGCTGGGCATCGAGAAGTTTTGGATGAAGTTTTAGCAGGAATGGAAATCCTGTATCAGCATTCGATGGAGACTGCTAACACTGCTAGTGCTGCTAGACGAGAGGCAGGTCATGCGATGACAGCATATTATGTGTTTGGTGGGCTGTTCCTGATTGTGGTGTTGATGCTTCTTGTTGGGATAGCGATTGGCTTTTGGTTCTGATTTCAGTATTTTGTTTTATTTTGTTTTGAAATGAAAACCCATGTTGGGTGTCTTTTGGGAAAAATATTTAAAACTTTATTTTGAGATTGACGTATTGGTTTGGCTTTAAGATTATTTCAAATGGTAATGAAAATTTTTATTTTATGTTTGAAAACTTTTACTATGAGGTCAAACCCTAAAATTTATTTGGTAAATGGTTGAATAAAAGAGATTTTTCTTTTCTCTCCTTTCTCAAATCTATATGCATAGTATTAATGCAACCCATTAATTTGACAACACTTACGGTTTTCAAAATGGTAGTGAAATACACATTATACATTATTTTATGTATTTATACGTATTTCTTCTCCTGTGTCATAGAACCATGTCAGGAAGGCCTAATCGCGGGCGCCCACAGAACGAAACGCCCGATGTTGCTCAAATGGTAGCACAACAACTCATGCAAGCAATCCCAAACATTGTCACTCAAGTAACTGCAGGACTTAATGCTAACCAAGGAAGTAGTGGAGGAAACCGGGGAAACAATGAAAGAGAATGCAACTACAAGTCCTTTATGGCCTGTAAACCTAAGGAGTTCCATGGAAAGGAAGGTGCGGTTGGGTTACTGAAATGGATTGACAGCATGGAGTCGGTCCTTCATATTAGCAAATGCCTCGAGCGCAACAAAGTTGAGTATGCATCTTGCCTATTCCAAGATAGGGCATTAACCTGGTGGAATACTCTAGTGCAAACCCGAGGCCGTACAGCAGCATATCAGCTAACTTGGGAAGACCTAAAGAAGCTGCTGATAGAGGAGTATTGTCCCAAGGATGAACTTCAGAAACTTGAATATGAATTCTGGAACCATTCTATGGTTGGAACACAAATAGAGAAGTACACAGTCCGATTTCATGAACTAGCAAAACTAGTACCTCACATGGTTACTCCTGAGGAGAAACGGATAGATCGTTACATCTGGGGTCTGGCACCAGAGATTCGGGGAATGGTTACCTCAGCAAACCCAACTACCATTCAAAGTGCAGTAAGCCTAGCAAATCGACTAACCAATGATGTGATAAGGATGGGAGCATCAGCAAAGGAAAGCTCTAGTAGCAAGAGGAAGCCAATAAATCAGGGAGAGAAGAAGTATGGAGGCAAGTCAGGGAGGGAGCAGAAAGTCTCAAGAAACTTTATGGTAAGAGCCCAGGAGCAAGAACCAGTGAAAACTCAAGGACAAGAAGTGCAGGAGCGAAAGCAGTACTCAGGGCCGCTTCCGAAGTGCAATAAGTGTAACTTCCATCACAAGGGAGCTTGCCCGGTGTGCCAAAACTGTAAGCAAACAGGCCATTACTCGAAGTATTGTAAGGTGAATAAGGAGGGAAAAAGGACATGTTACGAGTGCGGGAGTATTGATCATCTCCGTAGAGCATGTCCTAAACTGAACAATGGACCTGGTAACCATGGACAAGGCCAAGCCAGGCAAAACTTTCAAGGAAATCAAGTTAGACAACCAAGAGGTGTAGCCTTTGTGATTGGTGCAGAAGAAGCTCGTCAGAACCCTGAAGTGATAACAGGTACGTTCCTCCTGAACAACCACTTTGCATCAGTAATATTCGATGCGGGAGCAGATAGGAGTTTTGTTTCTTTAGCATTTAGACCGTTAATTGGCTTGAAATCGGTAAAGATGAGGATTGCATATGCTATTGAACTTGCTGATGGGTATGAAATTAGGGCTAGTGATATAATTCCTGGTTGTACTCTGAATTTAGCTGATAAACTCTTTAGCATTGACCTAATTCCTATAGAGCTAGGTAGTTTTGATGTGATAGTAGGGATGGATTGGTTATCCAAAAATAGAGCAGACATTGGTTGTTATGAGAAAGTCATCAGAGTGCCTCTCCCTAATGGAGAAACCCTTATCATACACGGTGAGAAGCCAGGAAGAAGTTTAAACATAGTATCAAGCGTGAAGGTTCACAAGTACCTGAAGAAGAATTGTATTGCATGCATGGCCCATGTGCTAGAAAGAGAACCTGAAGCTAAGCAACTCAAGGAGATTCCAGTGGTTCAAAACTATCCCGAAGTATTTCCGGAGGAATTGCCCGGTCTACCCCCTTATAGACAGGTCGAATTTCGGATAGACTTAGTTCCCGGAGCGGCACCGGTAGCAAAAGCACCATATCGCCTTGCACCATCCGAGATGCAAGAACTATCCGGACAACTTCAAGAACTTCTAGACAAAGGGTTTATTCGACCAAGTTCTTCACCTTGGGGAGCCCCAGTGTTATTCGTCAAAAAGAAAGATGGTTTGTTCCGAATGTGCATTGATTACAGAGAATTGAACAAGTTGACAATCAAGAATCGATATCCCCTCCCTAGAATAGATGACTTGTTCGATCAGTTGCAGGGCGCTTCCTACTTCTCAAAAATCGACCTTCGGTCAGGGTATCATCAGCTAAGAATTCACGAAGAGGACATTCACAAGACAGCGTTTAGAACCCGTTATGGACATTATGAATTCTTAGTCATGCCTTTTGGACTAACGAACGCACCCGCTGTATTCATGGATTTGATGAATAGGGTCTGTAGACCATACCTAGACAGGTTTATAATTGTCTTTATCGATGACATACTTGTTTACTCGCGGACCAAAGAAGATCACAATAGACATCTAAAGCTAGTGTTGGAGCTGTTGAAGGAACAAAAATTGTATGCCAAGTTCACTAAGTGTGAATTTTGGATTCGGGAAGTACATTTTCTTGGTCATGTGATCGGTGAAAGAGGAATCCATGTAGATCCAGCTAAGATAGAGGCAATCAAGAAATGGGAGGCCCCCAAAACCCCAACAGAAATACGACAATTCCTAGGATTAGCTGGGTACTACAGACGCTTCATTGAGAATTTCTCTAGGATTGCTCAACCATTAACATCTTTGACCCAAAAGGATAGAAAATTTCTCTGGGAAGAGAAACACGAAGAGGCGTTTCAAATCCTGAAAAACAAGCTGTGCAATGCACCAATTCTGGCTTTACCAGAAGGATCAGAGAACTTTGTGGTGTATTGTGATGCGTCTCATCAAGGATTAGGATGTGTGCTAATGCAAAAAGATAGGGTCATTGCATATGCTTCCAGACAACTCAAACCGCACGAGAAGAATTATACCACCCATGATCTAGAACTAGGAGCAATAGTTTTCGCCCTTAAGATATGGAGGCATTATTTGTACGGAACCAAATGCACCATTTATACCGATCACAAAAGCCTTCAGCATATCCTGGATCAGAAAATGTTAAACATGCGGCAGAGAAGATGGGTAGAGTTGTTTAGTGATTATGATTGTGAGATACGATACCACCCAGGAAAGGCTAACGTAGTAGCCAACGCTCTTAGTAGGAAAGTAAGAGTGAAACCTTCCCGTGTGAGAGCTTTGGGAATGGTAATTCAGACAAGCTTGAAATCTCAAATCATTAATGCCCAGGAGAAAGCGTTATGCAAGGAAAATCTTCCAGGCGAAACTTTACATGGTTTGGAAGAAAGATTTGAAACCAAACCTGATGGAGTTCGTTATTTTAAAGACAGGGTCTGGATTCCAAGGGTTAACAACCTGAGAGACATGGTATTAGAAGAGTCTCATCGATCTAAATACTCCATCCACCCTGGAGCAGATAAGATGTACAAGGATCTTAAAGAGTACTATTGGTGGCCTGGAATGAAAAAGGATATTGCCTTGTACGTCGGGAAGTGTTTGACATGCTCAATAGTCAAAGCTGAACATCAGAAACCTTCCGGGTTGTTGCAACAACCTGAAATTCCCCAATGGAAATGGGAGCAAATATCTATGGATTTCGTTACCAAACTCCCTAGAACTGCTAGAGGTCACGACTCAATTTGGGTCATAGTGGATCGACTGACGAAATCCGCTCACTTTCTCCCTATTCGAGAAGATTTCAAGATGGAAAAATTGGCCCAAATCTACATCGATAAAATTGTTTCTCTGCATGGTGTACCCCTATCTATCATTTCTGATAGAGATAGTCGTTTTACATCTCGATTTTGGTGGATGTTACAGAGGGCACTAGGAACCAAGATAGATTTGAGCACAGTTTACCACCCTCAGACAGATGGGCAAACAGAGAGAACAATACAAACATTGGAAGACATGCTACGAGCGTGTGTCATTGAGTTCAAAGGAAATTGGGATACTCATTTGCCCCTAATTGAGTTTTCCTACAATAACAGTTACCACACGAGTATCCAATGTGCTCCATATGAAGCATTGTATGGACGCAAGTGTCGTTCGCCCTTATGCTGGACAGAAATCGGTGACAGACAGTTGACTAGAGTCGAACTTATCCAGGAAACATCTGACAAGATTACTATCATCAAAGATAAGCTTAAAGCTGCTAGAGATCGTCAGAAAAGTTATGCGGATAATCGTCGAAAACCATTAGAATTCCAAGTAGGAGACAAGGTACTTTTAAAAGTGTCGCCTTGGAAAGGGCTTGTGCGTTTTGGTAAGAAAGGAAAACTAAGCCCGAGATATGTTGGACCCTTTGAAATCCTTGAAAGGATTGGTCCGGTAGCGTATAAACTCCAATTGCCCCAAGAGTTAAGCGCCATTCACGACACATTCCACGTCTCCAACCTTAAGAAATGTCTAGCCGACGAAACATTAATAGTACCCCTGGAGGAAATTAAGATCAATGATAAGCTGAGCTTCGTTGAGGAACCGATAGAAATCCTTGACAGGGAGGTAAAACAACTTAAGCGGAGTAAGATCCCGATTGTGAAAGTTCGATGGAACTCAAAACGCGGGCCGGAGTACACCTGGGAGCGCGAGTATTACATAAAGGAAAAGTATCCGCAACTATTCCCATGCGATGACAAGCGATGATATAGAATGAATTTCGGGACGAAATTCTTTTTAAGTGGGGGATACTGTGACAACTGTCAATTCAGGTCATTCTTGGACTCATGCATCTTTATAATAACCATTCATGCACAACATGCCATGACCTAGTAGTATAAATTAGGTCAAAAATCTTGCATAAACTAGGATCCAACTAAGGTCTAGGACTAATATACTTGATACTTACAATTCTAGTAAGTTGCTTAGCTACAATAGGAAATGCCAATACTATAATTAGAATAAGCTTCAAACTTTGTTATAATTGAAATAGGGTATAAAACTCTAAAAATAAATTAAAACACTCTAATTATACTTCAACATGTTGTTGAATACCAAACAATGTTCCAAAAACCCTAAAGAGCCAAAAATCCAAAGTTATAAAATATAAAGCTTAAAAACTTTATAAAATTTGGCTATAAACTTCCTAGTATCAAATTATATTAATCAAATTATGGATTATACCAATGAACTAGAAATATAAATTACAAGTATTAATCATAAATTATTTGTTGAAAACAAGATTTTTAAATAAATCAAATTGCTTAATAAACATTTTATAAAAATGAATGTTTTTATATAAAATATGGGAGGGAAGTTTATAAAGTTTAAAATTTAGGAGAGAGGAGGCCAAAAGGCATGCAAAAACCGGCCATCACCTCTCCCCATGCCCTCTCTCTTCCCCAAAACACAATCATCAAGCCTAAACCCTTACTCCACCTCTTCCACTTCACTCTCTCACTTCACTCTCTTCTTCCTTCTCTCTAAACTCACGAAAATCCTCTCAATCCTCTGCAAAATTTCCAGATTTTGAATCCCTTGAAGTGTTCTTACTTCTCTCAAGATCAAAACCAAGGTAAACAACAACATCTTCTTCCATAGTTTCATGGTTAAACCTCTTTTTCTTCTTAGTCTTCTCTACTTTTCGGATTCTATGCCTTTCCATGGCTAGAAATCTTTATTCTCCCCTTGTGGTTTGTAGATTCTCACCATAACACAATGAATGTGTTAAAGATGGTGAAAATCCGGGATCAAACCCATGCAAGGAGTGGAAAAGAAGCACATATGATCATGTGACATCAAAACATAATATTTCATGTTCTTCTCCATTTCTTGTGTGTTCATGCATGAACGAAAGCATTAAACCATTTCTAGTACATCTTGGATGCTCATTCATTCCATGCATGTGTTAGAAATCGGGCCTTACCAAGGACATGCATGATGTTCTTATTGAAATACCCTAAAAATGCACACAAGCAAACATGCAATCTGCCAGATTATTTTGTTCGACTTTGAACAGTCATAACTCAGTCATTTTTTAACCAAATCATGATATTCTTTTTGTATTGGTTAGTTCCACGAGTTAACTTTCAAACCCAACTGGTCTTACTATAAAATATTAAATATCCGATTTTTGGCAGATTTTACAAAAAGGTTGCGTATACAGCTCTTTTTCTGTGATCACTATTTTTATCTTGCTTAAACAATGGTCTTAAACCCAACCATAAATCTTAGGAAAAATACCTTAGAAACTTAACATATCTAGTGAGTTATGGTTGAAATTTCGTGGCTTAAAACCTCACTGAATGGGCTACAAAAATTCATGAACCTCAGCCACATCTACACTTCATGCATTATTGCATGCAACTTTTCTTAAATTGTTTGGAATCATTACCCTCATTTCTCTTCTGAATACATTCTTAACATTTTTACTTTTGAAAGCCCTTGCATGCATGAGATAATCTGGAAAATTTCAAGAGCTTTTGTTATTTATTTGATTTATTAGAATTATTGCTAAAACCAAGGGCATAAATCATATAAAATACTTCCAGAGGTCAATAAATCCTAAATAAATTCATGGATGATACTTATGGGGAATAATGACCCCTCACCAAATTTCAGCAATTTTTGTTACTGTTTCATATGATTTCTAATTTTCTTTTATTTAGGACATGATAAATTACAAAACCACTTTTTAGGATGTGAAAATTGTATCTAACAATTTTCGCATACCTTACTTGTGATGGGTGACTCAAGAAAATAATTTCAAGATTTTTCATCATGTCTAGCTATTTTTCCCAATTTTTGGTAATTATAATGGCTTAAAAATGGGAAAAATAGTTCTGATTATCCAAAATTCATGAAAATTTGCCAGGATATCATATTATATAGTAGGAGGTTACATAAAAATTTTGAATATTTTTCTCCACTGTAAACTATTTTTCCCTTATTTTCTAAAGTTAATTGCACTAAAATTCACTTAAATATACATAAATACCCAAAACCAGTTTATACATTATGAAAACCACTTTTGATATTTTTCCCAAGATATTTATACTGTAAATGATGTTACAAAAATTTATGGTAATTTATTTTAACTATTTAATAATATTTCTTTAATTAATGACTATTTAAAGAAATAAAACAATGAAAAATACAAATAACCACTGAAAAATATATTTTATATTTTTCCCAGCCTATTTATGTATAATAACAATTAAATAAAAAGTTTGGGTAATTTTGGAAACTGTTTACTATTTATTTCAATTTTTATTGAAATAAATGCTCAAAAATTATAAAATATAATTAAACAGCTTGGAAATCCATTTTTATAATTTTCCCAGCTTAGTGTTGTGTATTAACAGTTAAATAAAAAGTTTGAGAATTTTTATCCCTCGAATACTATTTTTCGTGAATTTATGTTGTTATTGAGACTTAAAATTTGGAAAATTAACCTTCCAAGGTTGTAATTAATCGCACGACTTGTAAAATTTCAATACATCAGAAAAAGTGTAACAAAATGATATAAATCCAATACTAAAACGTAAATTGGCATTTCCCTATATGTAGAGTTTAGTATATTAGCATTAGATATCGACATGGAAACTCACTAGTGCGTGTGTTTGGTGTCGTAGGATCCCGGTAGTAAGACGTTGGTGCATCCCGAAGTACCGCTTGTGTCTACACAAAACATCGTGAGTATTCACGCACTCCCCTATTTTCAGTTTTATGTTTTGGGGTGGAAAAGCATGTCCAGAAAAACTATTGTTTGCATGTTGTACTTAAATTGAATTGTATCAAACATGATTGCTATTGTATTGCTATGTTTCTTTATGTATGTCTATGCAACACGGAACATGAGAACTTATCGTACAAAGGCCCTTCCCTTATCTCTAACCATTAACTCTTTGAGCCAATGGTCGTTATGGATAGCGCTATTAGGAATTGACAACTCCTCACTCGCCCGAATCGCTGGAGTGCATGATACCATATTCATCTATGGAACGATAAGCATAGATCTCGATAGGGCTTCAGTCATAGGTCTGGTTGAGACTCATTGTTTGCTCATACACATACAAACTCGTTTCTCGTTATAGCAATAAACTTGTATTCATTAATAGCAATCAACTTGTTTATCATTGAAGCAATGTACTTGTATTTACGAAAAGCCTTATTGTATGCTCGATTTTATAAACTTGTGATACTCACCAACTATTTTCATAGTTGACGCTCGTTTTACATGCTTTTTCAGGAAATAATTAGTAAGTGGATGTAAAGATTCATCATCATAGAGCATGCTGCATCGTGTTGAAGCTATTATGAAGCTATATTTTGAACAATGTTATTTTGAAAAACTTGTATTTTGTTCTTTTGAAGCTATGGGTTGTAAACTTTTAAATACTGCTATGGTGATGTATCTTTATCTTTTGCAATGAAACCGTTATCGCTGTCATACCTTGCGTTTCCGCTTTAGCGGGGTGTGACACTGAGATAGCACAAATGAGTCGAGTACCTTATGCTTCGGCTGTAGGATCGATCATGTATGCTATGACGTGTACTCGACCTGATGTAGCTTTTTCCCTGAGCATGGTTAGCAGGTTTCAGGGGAACCCTGGCAAGGCACACTGGACTGCGGTAAAGAATATTCTCAAGTACCTACGAAGGACTAAGGACTGGGTCCTTACCCTCGGTGGGACTGATGACTTGAGAGTTGTAGGGTATAGTGATGCTAGCTTCCAAACTGATAGGGATAATTTCCGCTCTCAGTCGGGCTGGGTCTTTACCCTAAATGGAGGAGCAATTTCTTGGAAGAGTTCCAAGCAAGAGACAGTGGCAGATTCTACTTGTGAATCAGAGTATATTGCAGCTAGCGAGGTGGAAAAGGAGGCGTTATGGCTGAGGAACTTCATTGGAGACCTTGGAGTTGTACCAGCTATTAAAGAGCCAATGGAAATTTTCTGTGATAGTGAAAGTCCTGTTGCCTTAGCCAAGGAACCAAGGGATCACGGGAGATCCAGACACATCGATAGAAAATACCATTTCATCAGACATCGGATTGAAGAAGGACTCCTCGTGGCAAAGAGGGTATCATCAGATGAGAATCCGGCAGATCCCCTCACGAAGGGACTGACTCGGGTTAAGCATCTCCAGCATGCTCGGAGCATAGGGCTGAAGGATGATATTAGATTTAGTAGTTAGATAACCTCGAAATTTGTAAAGTGTAATTGACATCTGATGATGAATAAAAGTGTTTTATTTATGAGTAAAGTGTTGCTATCTCTTGTCGATCGTTTACTATATTTCTTTTGTATGTTTTGACTTCCAGAATAATTTTTGTTTGGTATAACATATTATTCAAACCTCCACACTCGGTCATATGTCGGAAGTAGATATGAATCAAGACTGTCATGTTTGGTTGTAGAGGTCTTGGACAAGGCTACAGCAATCATGAGTGCTCAAAAGTTCTGAGCATTGGACTCAACCCACGCTCACTGGAATCACTTCATGGAATTCTATCTCGAGTGATCGTGAGACGGTAATATCGTATAAGTCTTCAAACCTAGAGATATGATTTGTTACTTACAAGTTGGTTATGCATTGATTGTATGAAAAACACATTGGTAACTCGATGTTATAAATCGCGCTCTTGTGTATAATTCAATGAGTGGTAGAACAAACATATGAGTCGAAGTTTATCTGTTCCTTCTTGGATTAGAAGCTGATATCTGGGCCCCTCGATGACTTTGTTTTGACCTATGTATCGGGCCTGGTCAGAACTAAATTGATGTGTTCAATGAAGTTCTTTGTCAAACAAATCGGAAATCGGGAAACAAACTGTTGGACAATAAGTAAGACATTGTTCCGTGTATTTGTACGACTGATATCTAGAACAGAGGATTATATGATCACTTATCTTAAATGGCGTACCATCATCTTCTCAGTTCCGAGAAACCTTGTAAAGAGCTACGATTCCCGATCGGTTCCTGAAGTCATACTTGCAGTAATAGTTATTAGACTTATCCAAGTGGGAGACTGTTGGATAAGGTGTCTAAGTCCATAACTATTTCTGGTATGTACTTGACCCGACCCGGCATGGTCCATTTGGGTTGCATGGCACCGTGCAATTGGATAGACTAAATGAGAGAAATAACACTTGGAGATTATTAATATATTATAAGTTCTAATATATTAATAATATTATTTGATTAGTTTGATCAAGAATTAATTTAGAATTAATTATGTGATCAAAAGATAACTAATTAAATATATGGGTTGATTATGTAAATCATCCATATCTTGTATAGTGGGCTAAGAGGCTCCATGGACTATCAAGTTGGGTTCCACCCATAGGATGCTCCATGGATGCTCCATGGGAGTTACAAACCCATGGGTCATGGAAATGAAGAGTCATGACACATTAGGGTTTAACCCTAGATGTGTCAACACTATATAAGAAACATGTTCTCCACCTAAAATCGGTTAGACTAAGAAACAAGAGGGCTTGGCCGATTTTTGAGAAGTGTGTGTTCTCTCATAAGTTCGTCCAAGAGCATTTGGTGTTGTGTGAAGCATTTGAGGCATCACACTTAGGGTGCTAGGCTCACAAGGTTTCAAGGAACACAAACAACAACAAGGTAAGTTATTCTATCTATACTTTAAGTTAAAATTGTTCCCTATGTATGCTAGATAGGAATATAACCTTGGAATTCAACTTTGCATGATAATTAGACAAACATAGATCCAAGGTTATTAGGGTTGCATGTACACTTAGGAAGTGTTAGAATGCTCAAAACCCATCAGTTCTAACGCTGACCTGAGAACACAAGCGGTTTGAAAATAAGCATAAAGCTGGTGAGTTCATAAGCGGTTTTTGTTTTTATGAAAATGTATCGGTTTCCCTTCTGTTTCTGAAATGTTATGTACACCAAGAAAATTCCGTATTTTCTTAAAAGTTGGTTATTGTTTCCCAATTGTAATGTATAGTAAGTTTGTACACTGTAAACATGTCTACTTATGTGAAAATGTATGGTTGATTATCTGAATGGTTAAACTGTTCTGTTTATTTATCATGTATAACCAGGAAAGTCCCATACTTTCCTTATTGTATGTTACAAATTGTAAAAGATGTAATGTTATCCAGTTTGTTACTCTTTCTAGTTTTGTAAGTGTTACCCAGAAAAGCCCCATGCTTTCCTGCATGTAGATTTCTAATGTAAACGATGTTAAAGATGTAAAAGATGTAATCGCGGTTGGTTCCCATGTTTCCCCAGGAAAGTCCTGTACTTTCCTGATTGTTAGTTACAGAATGTGAAAGATGTAAAAGATGTAAATGATGTATAAAGTGATTCATTATTACTGTAAGTAAATCTCTGTTATCCTAATTGCGAGTTCCATAACTATACAATAGACTGAAACATGTGGCAATAAGTAGTCCACATGTGGCAATAAGTCGTTCACATACTTATGACTTTCGTCACCCTTGAACCATTTCGGTTCGGCTATAGCTAGCAGCCAGGTGTGGGGTAGTCAGCCCCGTATAGATCTATACACTCAAGTCACACTCTCTAAATACCAGAGATTCTGGTTATGGGTGTAGTCCTCCACTCGCGTAACCTGGGTGGAGTGTTCTCCGAGGACGTGTCTCCAATCATACAGAAATAACAAATTTACTAGTAATAATATGATAGTCATCCACTTGTATATGTGTGTGGAGTATTACAGAGGACAAAACAGTGTACAGGTATTGTATTCAAATGTTTCAATGTCATGCTTTTAACTGATAAAATATGGAAAACCATTTGTGAAATACATGCAAAACATACTAGTTTAAAGATCTATTTCACAAATATATGTTACGTGATCTGTATGTTCAAGTGGTTATCGGATATGGTAATCAGTAATAAAAGCATATGAAATACGAAACACACATTTGAAAACATGTTTTGAGTATAAGAATTCCCTTATACTTTGCTTGTGTTCCCCCCTGAAAACAGTGAAAACAGTGAAAAAAGGGTAGGGGTATGAACTCACCGGACTCGGAAACGTGTCGGTTTTGAATGCTATACGTCGGTTCGGGGTTTGATTACTCGCGATGACCCTATGTAAAATGATATAATGTCCATATATATACAATTAGAGATACATTCACTAATCATATGGAACATTACACTCCAATGAGGTTAAACACCTCAAAACGAGCGTTTGGAGTGACCCGGGTGACATCTTCGGACTTGTAATGGCACTAGGGATTTGGGACTTGAGTTTACTCTCCATAAGTAAACATTTAAATGAGTTTACAACTATGGAAGACACACATACATGAGTTTACGGCCGTAAACTCATATGGGTGTGGTTTTGATGGTTTATGGGCTCAAATGGACATAGGGGTTGCTAGAATGGATTATCTAAATTGCCTTGGAACACTTGGAATGAGTTTAAATCATCAAAAATGATTATTTTATGGGAGTTTACGGCCCAGTATAGGCTCCTAGCCGTAAACTCCTTAATCTTCATGAAAATGATGTTTAATGTTGTTAAAACAAATCACATGTGATTACTAGAATTATTCCAAAACCTTACATGAGTTTTATGGGACATTTGAGGGGTGTTATGGAGTTTACAGCCCATGAGACCCCCCTCATGGCCGTAAACTCTTATGTAGGGTCATACAAAGTGTTTCAAGGTCTAAAACTTGTATAGAAGGGCTTCTAAAATTCATCTAAAGGCTTTAGGGGTGTTTAGTTTGCATTCTAACACCAAAAGTTTTGGAGTTTACGGCCCAAGAACAAGCCTTGGCCATAAACTCTTATAAATCCCACAAATGATGTGTTTTAGGCCCTTAAAGTATTTTTGGTTGGTCCCTTGATTTATTCCAAGGCTTTTGGTGGTGTTGGATGGCTTTCTAACACCTTAGAATTGGATTTATGTCATATTTTGGGGAGTTTATGGCCTAAGCACTCTCATTGGCCATAAACTCACATAAGTCCCATAAAATTCATGTTTCAAGTGTCCAAATGCTAAAACCAAGGTCCTATAATTCATATCCAAGCCATAGAAGTGATTTGGAAGGGTTTAAGGGCATGAAAACCCTAATTATATGAGTTTACGGCCCAAGAATGTTCCTTGGCCGTAAACTCCTTCAAATGGCTCAAAATCTATGTTTTAAATGTTTAGAGTCCAAATCTTGAAGTCCCATAGCCATATCTAAAGTCCAATTGAGTTTAGGAAGGAGTTTAAGGGCTTAAAATCCCATTTAATGGAGTTTACGGCCCAAGCTTGTTCCTTGGCCATAAACTCATGTTCTTGGACCTAAAACTCAATTATTTCATCAATTTGAAGGTTATAGATGCTGAATAACATGCTAGGGAGGTTACCTTAAAGATTTGAAGCCTTAAACTTGAGATTTGGACCTTAATTCTAGCTTGAGGAGAGAGGTTGTAAGAGTTTAGTGAGAAACTTGCCAAAAGGCTTCAAATGAAGTCTTAAACACGTTTATATAGTGTTTAAGTTTTGGACACGGTGGAATTCTACCCGATACCGGCGTTAGACGGGGTTTTTGGTCGTACCCGATTAAGTTACCGTAACCCGATATGGTAATATCTAGAAATATTCCGATCACTAAATTTGAGTGTTAAAATGATTTTTAAATGTGTTAAGACACCCATTAAGTCATTTTAAATGTGTACCAGATAATGACTTAATTATACGGAAGATCGGAAATCGAAATCGGAACGAAGATCGGTTGCGCGAATTGTACTACGAAAGAGTTACAATAAATGATATGGAAAATTCGGGTTGTTACATTATCCCCCTGTTAAAGGGAATTTCGTCCCGAAATTCAAGGTTTAGAACATAAGACAAGATACAAATCATGGATAAGAAAAGAGTTGTGGATACTTCTGTTTCATTGAGTCTTCCCGTTCCCAAGTGAATTCCGGTCCCCGCTTGGCATTCCAGCGAACCTTCACTAACGGGATGCGACTTTGTTTTGTACGTTTGACTTCTCGATCCATGATTTTGATCGGTTCCTCCACAAAGTTGAGGTTTTCATTGATCTCGATCTCGTCTAAAGGAATGGTTAGGGTTTCATCGGATAGGCACTTTTTGAGATTTGAAACATGGAAGACAGGATGAATGTTACTGAGTTCGTGAGGTAAGTGGAGTTTATAGGCAACTGGACCGATCCTGGAAAGGATCTCAAAGGGTCCAATATACCTTGGATTAAGTTTCCCACGCTTACCAAAGCGTACAGTGCCTTTCCAGGGCGAGACTTTTAACAGGACTCGGTCTCCAACCTGGAATTCTAGTGGTTTCCGAAGATTATCAGCGTAACTCTTTAGACGATCACGTGAGGCTTTCAGTCAGTTACGGATTTGAATGATCTTTTTGGTGGTTTCGCGGATGATTTCAGGACCAGTGAGAGCACTATCGGGGACTCGACTCCTGGCTAACTGTGTATCCCCCACCTCGGCCCAGCACAGAGGGGATCTGCACTTACGACCGTATAGGGCTTCGAACGGAGCAGCCCTAATGCTGGTGTGGTAACTGTTGTTGTACGAGAACTCGATCAAGGATAGATGTGTATCCCACGAATTTCCAAAGTCAATGGCACATGCCCGAAGCATGTCCTCCAGGGTTTGGATTGTTCTCTCACTCTATCCATCGGTTTGGGGATGATACGCCGTGCTCATATCTAGTTTGGTTCCAAGGGCTTTCTGAAGGGATTGCCAGAATCTGGAGGTAAACCTACTATCTCGATCGGAGATAATGGATACAGGTACACCATGAAGACGTACTACCTCCTGGATGTAGATTCGCGTGAGTTTCTCCATCTTGTATGATTCTTTAATTGGGATGAAGTGAGCGGATTTTGACAAACGATCGACAATTACCCAAATCGTATCGTACCCACTAGAACACTTGGGTAGTTTGGTGATGAAGTCCATGGTAATCATCTCCCATTTCCACTCGGGGATTTCGGGTTGTTGGAGTAGACCTGAAGGTTTCTGATGTTCGACTTTGACTTTGGCGCAAGTCAGACACTTGCCCACAAATGTAGCTATCTCAGCTTTCATGTTTGGCCACCAGTATTGTTTCTTGAGATCCAGGTACATCTTGTTCGAACCCGGGTGAACAGAGTATTTGGTTCTGTGTGCTTCCTCCATGACTATTTCCCTGAATCCTCCGGATTTGGAATCCAGATTCGATTCATGAAACAGTGAACTCTGTCACTTCTGATCTCAAATTTCTTTTCCATCCCTCTCAAGGTTTCATCTGACACGTTCTCAGGTTTGAGGGCTGTATCCTTAGCTTCTTGGATTTGCATTGGTAAGTTGGAATGGATGGTCATCGTCTGGTTCCTCACTTTGTGGCCTGCACTATCCTTTCGGCTAAGGGCATCTGCTACCACATTGGCCTTGCCGGGGTGGTAACGGATTTCACACTCATAATCACTGAGTAATTCTACCCATCGCCGTTGCCTCATGTTTAAGACTTTCTAATTAAAGATGTGCTGCAAACTCTTGTGATCAGTGAAGATTGTGCACTTGGTTCCGTAGAGATAATGTCTCCAAATCTTCAATGCGAAGACTACTGCTCCTAGTTCCAAGTCATGTGTGGTATAGTTGACCTCGTGTGTTTTCAGCTGTCTCGAGGCATAGGCAATCACCTTTCCTCTTTGCATAAGCACACAGCCTAAACCTTGATTAGACGCATCGCAGTAGACAACGAAATCCTCTGTCCCTTTAGGCAGAGACAGAACAGGCGCGCTGCATAAGGCTCTCTTCAACATTTGGAATGCAGTTTCTTGTTTATTACTCCAACAAAAGGGTACACCTTTCTGTGTCAGAGTGGTTAAAGGTTTGGCGATTTTGGAAAAGTTCTGAATGAATCGTCGATAGTAGCCGGCGAGACCCAAGAATTGACGAATTTCTGTGGGTGTTTTTGTTGGATAAGGTGTCTAAGTCCATAACTATTTCTGGTATGTACTTGACCCGACCCGGCATGGTCCATTTGGGTTGCATGGCACCGTGCAATTGGATAGACTAAATGAGAGAAATAACACTTGGAGATTATTAATATATTATAAGTTCTAATATATTAATAATATTATTTGATTAGTTTGATCAAGAATTAATTTAGAATTAATTATGTGATCAAAAGATAACTAATTAAATATATGGGTTGATTATGTAAATCATCCATATCTTGTATAGTGGGCTAAGAGGCTCCATGGACTATCAAGTTGGGTTCCACCCATAGGATGCTCCATGGGAGTTACAAACGCATGGGTCATGGAAATAAAGAGTCATGACACATTAGGGTTTAACCCTAGATGTGTCAACACTATATAAGAAAAATGTTCTCCACCTAAAATCGGCTAGACTAAGAAACAAGAGGGCTTGGCCGTTTTTGAGAAGTGTGTGTTCTCTCATAAGTTCTTCCAAGAGCATTTGGTGTTGTGTGAAACATTTGAGGCATCACACTTGGGGTGCTAGGCTCACAAGGTTTCAAGGAACACAAACAACAACAAGGTAAGTTATTCTATCTATACTTTAAGTTAAAATTGTTCCCCATGTATGCTAGATAGGAATATAACCTTGGAATTCAACTTTGCATGATAATTAGACAAACATAGATCCAAGGTTATTAGGGTTGCATGTACACTTAGGAAGTGTTAGAATGCTCAAAACCCCTCAGTGGTATCAGAGCCTAGGCTTGTTTGCTTTTTATTTGTGCTTAAAAGTTGAAAAAAAAGTCAAAAATCTTGCTGTCTACGAGTGGACTCGTCGAGTCTATAGGGGGGACTCGGTGAGTTCACATGTATCTTCAACCAACTCGGCGAGTAAATTGATGCACTCGGCGAGTAGGGTCGACTGATTGCAGAATTTCGATTTAGTTGCTGGAAATGAATTAGAAACATTACCCTAAACTATTTTGGTAATTGAAAACTTGTTTTTGGTGGTGTAATGTCTTTGCTAATTCATTTACAACAACTAGTTACCAAAATTACAAAGTTTTAAATGTAATTTATGAATGTGTTCATATTCATGTTCTTGTTCTTATGATGTTTTAGATGATCATAGGAATTATTTGTAACCTATGTGGTAGATTAATTCTTGATCATAATGTGTTTTAATGGAGTCCATAACTTCTCCTCAAGTTATGGAAAACCAAGAGTCACACTTGAATTAAAACCATTAAAATGAACACAAGAGTTAGAAAAATGAAGAGTCTTCATTTTATTACTCTATTAAACTCATAAGTTACAAGAAATGAAAAGTTTTGAAAGTTACAAAACTTGCCCTCAAGTTTTGGAACAAATAAAGTTAAGTTAAAACTTTAGTTCCAACCCCTAGAATTTTAAAAGTTAAAATTCAACCCTTATACTTATATTATGATGATTTAATAATTATATATATATATATATATATATATATATATATATATATATATATATATATATATATATATATATATATATATATATATATATATATATGTATAAGAACAAAGTCGTCTTACCGCTAGTACGCCTCATTCACGAAGCCGGTCTATAAGGTGGGTATAAGGTTGTTGCCTATAAAATGGTGACTTAATGGGTGTCTACTCTCACCCACCGCTTGCTTGACTGGTGGAGGGTCGTTAGCCGAACGGGTAAGACAAGGACTTATAAATTCACATTCAAAGTATGATGAATATAATAAAGTAACTAAATGTTTTATTAAATTCCCAATCTTAGTTGCTTTAGGAAAATGTGAATAAGGTGCTAATCCATGAAATTACACTTTACACTTTGTCTAAGTCGTTGGTGGAGCGTGTGTGGTTAACCGGCACACCAACTTGGACTTAACAAGGTAGGTAAAGGGTGACTTAAGGTTTATTATAGTATCGGTGGAGCGTGTGTGGTTTACCGGCACATCGATTGACTGATAAACTTTAAGGGTACCAAGTGATTTGCATGGTTACTTCATGTCACACCCCCAAACCTGAACGGCGGAAACGTTCGGAGGCGGATGACTTCATGTGGTAACGTAACAAATGAATACATAGTAAAGAAAGCAATACAACCATCATATATATATAATTGAAAGTTTACATTTGTAAAAAGTTACATGTTCAAAACTCAATTACAATATGATGTCAAAATATGAGATTAAACTGGCGTCGCAGCATCCCTTCATCAAAAGCGAAATGCATACCTGAAATTACTGATTTCCTGGGACATACAAGTAATTTTGAAAGAGTAGATCAGCATTTAAGCTGGTGAATTTCATAAGTATTTAAATGACAATGTTTAAATGAAATGAAATGTTTTATCTTTGTTTGTATGTGTTTAGAAAATCCTATATTTTCTACTAGCATAAAAGTAGCCTTCATTCAAGACCAATGTTTGTTTCCAAAATGTATGTAAAGGTAAAATAATAAATGAGTTTGAAAACCTTGTAAATCAATGCGTTTTTAATACCCCTTGTAAGTTTTATAACCATACTATTGACTCGAAATGCCTATACACAACGTTCTTCAGGCGTTGGAATGTTATGACGTTTGTCACCCCAAACGGTGGACTGCAGCTAACAGTCAGGGTGCGGGTTGTCAAGCCCATATAGATCTATACATAAACACCATGCTCCCCCTCCAAGGGATTCTGGTATATAATACAGGACTTGAAATGTGTACTCGAACGTACATGAAGTTAGTGTCTCACAAATCCGTGGTATAAAAACAGATCTACTTGTTAAAATGTTACGTTTGTTCTTGTATACAAAAGTAAACTTCTTGAAAATATATGTTTCTAGTACCTAAGAGTTAGAAATCTGTTCGTAAAACTATACCTATTATAGTTTTAAAAAGTGTGCTTTGGTTGTTTAGAAATAGTTAGGAAAAGAATAATTTGTTTATGAAAGCATAAATTTTTGGTGTAGAGTCTAAGATAGAACAGAATAATTTAATAATAGTTTAGTTTTATACATGTATTACAACAACTTTATATTTTAAAAGATCGAAAGCTATTGTAACATATGTTATATATTTATATATAAAAGTTCCTTTAAAAGTTTATAAATCGAATGTGATTTGAATATTTAACATTATATAAAAGAGTTTCTTTATGTAACACACGATAATACTCGTGTGTTTTACTTGTAATCCCCCCCTTGAAAGCATATAAAAGTATTTAGAATAATTAAAACGGTTGATTAAGGGGTATGAAACTCACTTGAAAGTTTTGGAGATAGAGAGATGGAAAACCGAGCAGAGTTTCGTCTCGGGAAACGGATTTTCCTCGGGATTCTTGGGAATCTCGGGAGTAAAATCGACCTTCGGGACTTGAGCCAAGAAGACCAGAGCTTCGGGTTTGAACGGACACGGAAAACGAGGCAAAGTAGAGAGAGAGAGAGAAGAGAAATGAGCCCTTTCCTTGCAAACCCTCGTATGCTATTTATAGGGAGGCTGGTCTGCCTCGGTACGCGGGGCGTACGCTCGTACGCAGCACGTACGCGTACGTCATGCATGACCGAGGCCTCGACTGCCTCGACTTTGAATGGGACGGGTCGCTGGGTACGCGGGTCGGATGGGACGGGTCGCTGGGTACGCGGGTCGGATGGGACGGCGAGTCGGATGGTGTGACGTGGACGATCAGAGGCCGCTTCTCTCGGTTACGCGGGGCGTACAGGAGTACGCGGCGCGTACCTCGGATGAGGGCGCTGACTCCTCTTCGAATAATATCCGAATTTTGATTAAAATAAATAATTAATTTATTTAATAACTTCAAAAATTCATATCTTCTTCATACGAACTCCGTTTTTGATGGTCTTTATATCCTCGTGTAGGTGAGACTACGCTCTACAACTTTCATTTAGACTCCGTCGGCAAATTCCAAAATTATTTTTATTATTTTTTTTATTATTTAATAACAATCCATCGTGTTTAAGGGAATTTCTTTGAAAGTTCATAATTTCGCTATATGAAGTTGGATTTGGGCGATCTTTTTACGTACGATCATGGTTCAAAGACATTAAATCATAGAAAGAAATTAATTGGAACTTATTTATACATTTTATTACGCATAAGTGGTTACAATACTTGACCCATTTTGGTCGTTACAAAGAGTTGAAGTATCGGGTTGTCACATCATCCCCCCGTTAGAGAGAATTTCGTCCCGAAATTTAAAGTAGTAAAGATACTAGTGAACATGAAAGAGATGAGGGTACTTTTGTTTCATCTGATCTTCGCGTTCCCACGTGAATTCGGGTCCCCGCTTGGCGTTCCAGCGAACCATCACGATGGGTATGCGACTTTGTTTTGTTTGTTTGACCTCTCGGTCCATGATTTCTACTGGTTCTTCCACAAAGTTGAGGCTCTCGTTGATCTCGATTTCGTCGAGTGGGATAACAAGAGTCTCGTCGAACAGACACTTTTTCAAGTTTGAGACGTGGAAGGTTGGATGGATGTTACTAAGTTCGCGCGGTAGGTTAAGCTTGTAAGCCACAGGGCCGATTCTGGCAAGAATCTCGAAAGGCCCTATGTATCTTGGATTTAGTTTCCCACGCTTTCCAAATTGTATTAAACCCTTCCACGGAGAGACCTTTAATAAGACGTGGTCTCCTACCTGGAATTCCAAAGGTTTCCTCCTTTGGTCAGCGTAGCTTTTCTGTCGGTCTCTTGAGGCTTTCAATCGTTCACGAATCTAAACGATCTTCTCTGTTGTTTCACGTATGATCTCCGGACCGGTGAGAGTGCTTTCAGGAACTCTTCTTCCAGCTAACTGGGTATCGCCCACTTCAGTCCAGCACAGAGGGGATCTGCACTTTCGACCATAGAGGGCTTCAAACGGAGCAGCCTTTATGCTTGTATGATAACTATTGTTGTATGAAAATTCGACAAGGGGTAAATGAATATCCCATGCCTTTTCCAAAATCAATCACGCAGGCTCTCAGCATGTCTTCTAAAGTTTGTATCGTTCTCTCACTTTGTCCGTCTGTCTGTGGGTGGTAGGCTGTACTCATGTCCAGCCTAGTTCCCAGGGAACTTTGTAGTGACTGCCAGAACCTTGAAGTGAATCTACTATCTCGATCGGAGATAATGGATATCGGAACACCATGCAGTCGCACTACTTCCCTTAAGTAAGTTCTTGTAAGCTTCTCCATTTTGTCAGTCTCCTTGATGGGTAGGAAATGCGCGGATTTGGTCAGTCTGTCGACAATGACCCATATGGTATCGAGTCCACTTGTCGTCTTGGGTAATTTGGTTATGAAGTCCATAGTAATCCGCTCCCATTTCCATTCTGGTATCTCTGGCTGTTGTAGTAGTCCTGACGGTTTCTGATACTCGACCTTAACCTTAGCGCAAGTAAGACATTTACTCACGAAGGTAGCAATTTCTGCTTTCATGTTAGGCCACCAGTACAGTTTCTTAAGATCCAGATACATTTTATCTGAACCCGGGTGAACGGAATATCTTGAGTTGTGAGCTTCAGTCATGACTATGTTTCTGAAACCACCATGTTTTGGGGTCCAGATTCGGTCCATGAGATAGTAGGCTCCGCCACCCTTGACTTCTAAATTCTTCTCCATTCCTCGCAGGGATTCACCCGCCACATTTTCGGGTTGCAAAGCTTCCATTTGTGCTTCCTTAATTTGTGTGGATAAGTGGGAATGGATAGTCATGGTCAGAGATTTGACCCTCCGACCAGTGTATTCCTTTCGACTGAGGGCGTCGGCTACTACGTTGGCCTTTCCAGGATGATATCGAATCTCACATTCGTAGTCATTCAGTAACTCGACTCATCGTCGTTATCGCATGTTGAGTTCCTTCTGATCGAAAATGTGTTGAAGGCTCTTGTGATCGGTGAAGATGGTACTCTTTATTCCGTATAAGTAGTGCCTCCAGATCTTCAGAGCAAATACCACAGCTCCTAATTCGAGATCGTGTGGCTTAAGCTGTCGGGAGGCATAAGCGATAACCTTCCCCCTCTGCATAAGAACACAACCTAGTCCTTGATTTGAAGCATCGCAATACACAACGAAGTCTTCTATCCCTTCGGGGAGGGATAGTATCGGTGCGGTGCACAAGGCCTGCTTTAGTGTCTGGAATGCCTTCTCTTGTTTCGCTTCCCAGTCAAAGGCCACACCTTTCTGGGTTAATGAAGTAAGAGGTTTTGCAATGCTCGAAAAGTTCTTTATGAATCTGCGAAAGTAGCCAGCTAGACCTAGAAATTGACGAATTTCAGTAGGTGTCTTTGGTGCCAACCAGTTCTCAATAGCCTTAATTTTCGAGGGGTCAACGTGTATTCCCTTTTCGCTAACAACGTGACCTAAAAATTCGACTCTTCGAATCCAAAATTCGCATTTAGAGAACTACGCATAGAGTTTCTCCTTTCGCAGTGTTTCTAGGACTTTTCGTAGGTGTTGACTATGCTCTTCCTCACTTCGAGAGTATATAAGTATATCATCAATAAAAACGATGACGAACTGATCCAAGTAAGGGCGGCATACCCTATTCATTAGGTCCATAAATACTGCTGGTGCATTGGTTAATCCGAACGGCATCACCACGAATTCATAGTGTCCATAACGAGTTCGGAAAGCTGTCTTTGGAATGTCCCCCTCTAGAACTCGTAATTGGTGATATCCCGATCGCAGGTCTATTTTTGAGAAGTAGTTCGCCCCTTTAAGTTGATCGAATAGGTCGTCGATACGGGGTAGAGGATAGCGGTTTTTGATAGTAAGTTTGTTCAGCTCTCTGTAGTCGATGCACATACGGAACGATCCGTCTTTCTTCTTTACAAACAAGACCAGTGCTCCCCAAGGTGAGAAACTTGGTCTTATGAATCCTTTGCGAAGGAGTTCATTAAGTTGACTGGAAAGTTCCTGCATCTCTGCTGGTGCAAGACGATAAGGCGACTTCGCTACTGGGGTAGCTCCTGGAATTAAGTCGATTCTGAACTCGACTTGGCGTTGCGGTGGTAATCCTGGTAGTTCTTCTGGAAAGATATCGGGAAAGTCGCGTACTACCGAGATGCTCTTGATGTCCTTCAGTTCTTGACTTGTATCGACGATGTGCGCTAGGAATGCCCGACAATCCTTCCGTAAGCACTTTCGAGCTTGGATGCACGAAATGATGCGAAGGTTTGTACTAGATTTGTCATCGTAGATAACTAATGTTTCGTTGTTCGGGAGGTTAAGACGGACTGCTTTCTCAAAGCACATGATGTCAGCGCGAAGGAGACTCAACCAATCCATGCCGACTATGACGTCGAAACTTTTAATTTGTACCGGCATGAGATTGATTGGGAAAGAATGGCCGTCCAATGTTAACGTACAGCCCATGTATATGCAATTTGTGCTTTCGGTTTTTCCATTGGCCATCTCTACAGTGAATGATTCTTTTAACTTGCTAGGTTTAGGTTTAAGTAAATGGATAAAGTTTTGACTCACGAAGCTTCTCTCCGCTCCACTATCGAATAATATGCATGCGTATGAATTATCGAGAAGAAACGTACCAGCAACTATAGTTGGGTCAGCTACAGCTTCATCGTGTCCTATTGCCAAAACTCGTCCTACACCTCCGGTGCCTGCTGCCTTAGGACAGTTTCTCTTGTAGTGGCCCACCTCGCCACAACCGTAGCAAGCCTGCCCTACACCCGCACCGGGAATTTGAGTGATCGGCTTTGCGGGTTCTTTGCAGAAACGAGTCGTGTGTCCTTTCCTGTTGCAGTTGGTGCACTGCATATCTCGGCAAGGTCCATGATGGTGGAAATTGCACTTGCTGCATTTTGGAAGGTTGCCTACATAAGGCTTTGTTGGGTAGGTATTTGTAGGGACTGTAGCAGGTACAATAGCAGCATTTACTGACACGAGTTGTTTCTTTGCGGATTCTTGGGAAGATCCACCCTTTCCTTTGATCCACGCTCTCTTCCTGCCATTGTTGTTGTTGTTGTTGTAGTTGTTGTTTCCTTTATGTGGTGCTGGTGCAGAAGTGGTTGAGTTTTGATGACCTCCGTAGTCGATCAGAGATTGTGCCAGTTCCTTAGCACTTTCAAAGGTGTCAGGTTTGGAAGCTAACACGCTTGGACGCATCTAGGGCGTCAGTCCCCAGATGTACCTTTCTATCTTCTTGCTCTCGGGAGCAATCATGTCTGGACAAAGGATTGCTAGTTCGCAGAATCTGTTGGTATAAGTAGCGATGTCGGTACCCACCATTCCGAGAGTCCATAGTTCGTGTTCAAGCTTTTGAATTTCTCCCCGCGGGCAGTATTCTCTCATCATCATGGCCTTTAAGCTCTCCCAGCTTATGGAGTTTGCCACGATTAGGGTAAGTACTTTAACGTGACCATTCCACCAAGTTAAAGCTTTATCAAGAAGGGTGAAGGTTGCAAATTTGACCTTGCTGTGCTCGGGACATGAGCAGATTTCAAAGACTGCCTCCGTCCTTTCAATCCACTGCCTTAGGGCCATCACACCACCAGTACCTTAAAACATCCGGGGCTTGGCATTGGTGAAGTCCTTATAGGTGCATTCTCGAGGTGGTCCATGACTCTCGCCATGGTTGGACGTGTGTGCGCCAGATCCCGAGACATTAGCACTTGAGTTATTGATCTGTGACATGGCAGCTGCCACTGCTGCGGTGACTGCTGCTTGAAACATTACAGCATCAAATTGGGGTGGTGGAGGTGGTGGTATAGGTATTTCCTCACTGTTGTTTCGCCTTGGATTCCTACGCGGAGGCATCCTTCAACTATAGATGGAAAGAAAACAAGGATAAGAATTTCATGAAATGGAAAATGTATGTGTCTCATGAATTAAATCGCTATAATTCAACAACAAATGATAGTATGAGTCTTAAAATAGAAGAATGAAAGTTATTTGGAAGACTGAGGGTATGAAACAAGTATTTGGATTCCCAAGGACCATTCAAGGTTCGAACGAAATACTCAGCATAGTAGTAATAGTGCCACTTATATTAATATAAAAGTTGTTACAACGATCAAGAAAATTTGTCCCCTATAAGGATCTCCGTTTACCAAGTTCAAGAAATTTAAAGACTTTTAGCCGAGGTCCTAAGCTATAACAAAATTTGAGTTCTTGACAAGCACTACTTGCGTCGAAAGTTGCGTTTGGAGCTTGACTCCGTATCTGATTGCTTCGACTCCATTAGACGCCTATCTAAAGCGGCTTGTTGTTCCCTTAGTTCGGTGAGGGCTGCAATAATTTGCGCTTGAAACGCTTCGGTTTGGAACTGAGCGTTGTCTTGCCTTTTGTCCAACCTATGGATGTCAGAAGTGTGAACCTGCACTTCTACGTTGATATCCCGGAGTCGACTAGCTTGTACTCCAGACTGATAGGACTTATTGGCTAACTTACCCACCATTACCGGGAGTGCTCGATTAGCCGAACTTCCGCCACGGACATCATAGCAGTCCCGGCACATGCCGTAGGGAGGGCGTAGGTTTTGCTGTTGGCTCCAATGGTGGAGGTGACTTCCCCAGATGGGATTCGGTCCTTGAAAGTTCCTTACAAAGACGGGAGGTTGAATGGGTGGTGGATCGATAACATCCGGCTCTGAGTCGGTACCGGAGTCATCACCCACATCTATGGGTTCCTCGTCCCCTTCGGAATCATCTTCGATCCATCCTCCGTTGCCTTGGTTGGGAAAGTAGGGGTCGCCAGGGTGGTGAAATCCATCCATTTGACTATACGAGAATTAGGGTTATAAGAATTGAATAAAGTCGGAACATGTAAAACGTGTAAGTTAAACTAGTTTAGATAGCAAATACTCCTATAGTATTTAAATTCTTGTGTTTGATTTTTGTAATGGCTTGGTAAGGTTTGACATTGTTGCCCACTACGATCATTCCTTGATTTGTGCGTGTCAACTTGCCTAAATACTTGTAAAATTGTATAACATGAAAATAGTTTGTGGTATGCATGTAATTGTACTTAAATGAACTATTAATTTAAGTTGAACGAAATGCTGCTTAAGTGTAAAAAAAGAAATTTGTTTTGTCAGAGAGTATTAGTCCCTTAAGCATTTATAGTTTGTATATCTTATGTGGTTCGATATACTTAGTTCACTATAAACATTGCTCTGATACCAATCTGTCACACCCCCAAACCTGAACGGCGGAAACGTTTGGGGGCGGATGACTTCATGTGGTAACGTAACAAATGAATACATAGTAAAGAAAGCAATACAACCATCATATATATATATAATTGAAAGTTTACATTTGTCAAAAGTTACATGTGCAAAAATCAATTACAATATGATGTCAAAATACGAGATTAAACTGGCGCCGCAGCATCCCTTCATCAAAAGCGAAATGCATACCTGAAATTACTGATTTCCTGGGACATACAAGTAATTTTGAAAGAGTAGATCAGCATTTAAGCTGGTGAATTTCATAAGTATTTAAATGACAATGTTTAAATGAAATGAAATGTTTTATCTTTGTTTGTATGTGTTTAGAAAATCCTATATTTTCTACTAGCATAAAAGTAGCCTTCATTCAAGACCAATGTTTGTTTCCAAAATGTATGTAAAGGTAAATAATAAATGAGTTTGAAAACCTTGTAAATCAATGCGTTTTTAATACCCCTTGTGAGTTTTATAACCATACTATTTACTCGAAATGCTTATACACAACGTTCTTCAGGCGTTGGAATGTTATGACATTTGTCACCCCAACCGGTGGACTGCAGCTAACAGTCAGGGCGCGGGTTGTCAAGCCCGTATAGATCTATACATAAACACCATGCTCCCCCTCCAAGGGATTCTGGTATATAATACAGGACTTGAAATGTGTACTCGAACGTACATGAAGTTAGTGTCTCACAAATCCGTGGTATAAAAACAGATCTACTTGTTAAAATGTTACGTTTGTTCTTGTATACAAAAGTAAACTTCTTGAAAATATATGTTTCTAGTACCTAAGAGTTAGAAATCTGTTCGTAAAACTATACCTATTATAGTTTTAAAAAGTGTGCTTTGTTTGTTTAGAAATACTTAGGAAAAGAATAATTTGTTTATGAAAGCATAAATTTTTGGTGTAGAGTCTAAGATAGAATAGAATAATTTAAGAATAGTTTAGTTTTATACATGTATTACAACAACTTTATATTTTAAAAGATCGAATGCTATTGTAACATATGTTATATATTTATATATAAAAGTTCCTTTAAAAGTTTATAAATCGAATGTGATTTGAATATTTAACATTATATAAAAGAGTTTCTTTATGTAACACACGATAATACTCGTGTGTTTTACTTGTAATCCCCCCCTTGAAAGCATATAAAAGTATTTAGAATAATTAAAACGGTTGATTAAGCGGTATGAAACTCATTTGAAAGTTTTGGAGATAGCGAGATGGAAAACTGGGCAGAGTTTCATCTCGGGAAACAGATTTTCCTCGGGATTCTCGGGAATCTCAGGAGTAAAATCGACCTTCGGGACTTGAGCCAAGAAGACCAGAGCTTCGGGTATGAACGGACACGGAAAACGAGGCAAAGTAGAGAGAGAGAGAGAGAAGAGAAATGAGCCCTTTCCTTGCAAACCCTCGTATGCTATTTATAGGGAGGCTGGTCTGCCTCAGTACGCGGGGCGTACGCTCGTACGCAGCGCGTACGCGTACGTCATGCGTGACCGAGGCCTCGACTGCCTCGGCTTTGGATGGGACGGGTCGCTAGGTACGCGGGTCAGATGGGACGGGTCGCTGGGTACGCGGGTCGGATGGGACGGCGAGTCGGATGGTGCGACATGGACGATCAGAGGCCGCTTCTCTCGGTTACGCGGGGCGTACAGGAGTACGTGGCGCGTACCTCGGATGAGGGCGCTGACTCCTCTTCGGATAATATCCGAATTTTGATTAAAATAAATAATTAATTTATTTAATAACTTCAAAAATTCATATCTTCTTCATACGAACTCTGTTTTCGATGGTCTTTATATCCTCACGTAGGTGAGACTACGCTCTACAACTTTCGTTTAGACTCCGTCGGCAAATTCCAAAATTATTTTTATTATGGTTTTTATTATTTAATAACAATCCATCGTGTTTAAGGAATTTCTTTGAAAGTTCATAACTTCGCTATATGAAGTCGGATTTGGGCGATCTTTTTACGTACGATCATGGTTCAAAGACATTAAATCATAGAAAGAAATTAAGTAGAACTTATTTATACATTTTATTACGCATAAGTGGTTACAATACTTGACCCATTTTGGTCGTTACAAAGAGTTGAAGTATCGGGTTGTCACACTTCACACCTCGTTTTGTGATCCTCGGTATCCCAGTCACAAAACTTGGAGGGCACCCTCGAGATTGAAACATGCCTTTGAAAAGTTCATTGAATCTCAAAGAATCTAGGAATTTCTAAAAACCAATAAAACCTAATGTCTAATATTTCGGTTTCGTGGTGGAAATTGGTGAATCGTCATTCACCTACCTTTCAAATATGGTATAGCTTAGATTACGGCATACCTCTTCTAAGTTATATTATATTGTGATTGGATCCTAGCCTTAATATTACATTTGGGTGTTTTATTAAGGACTCTCTTAAATCTATACTAAACTTGTTCTCCTCTTTCAGATGTCTTCAAATAATGCTTCTGGCTCGAATCCTAATGGCTCCTTTACTCTTATGAGTCTGTGTGGGAAAGTCACCTTTGATGGGTCCAACTTCAATGAATGGATCAGAAACATCAGGATGATTACCCGCTACGAGGACAAAGAATATATCCTTGACAAGGAGCTTAAGGAAATTGATGAGTCCACTGCAACTCCCCAGGAGATCGCTGACTTTCATACTCATGAAAGAGATGCAACCAAGGTGGCTTGCATCATGTTGGCCACAATGACAGCAGAACTCCAAAAGTCCTATGAGGATTTCTACCCTTATGAAATGCACCAAGATTTGATGGAAAGATACCATCAAAGTGCACGACAAGAGAGGTACGAAATCATCTGCTCCATGATAACAACCATGATGAAGGACGGAGATTCCGTCACGAGCCACATGCAGAAAATGCAAAGGTATGTGGATCGTTTGCTGAAGCTTAATGTGAACTTCCCTGAGGAGCTTGCAATAGATATCATTTTGCACTCCTTACCATCGTGCTATGATCAATTCCGCATGACATATCACATGAACAAGGAAGAGGTCACCCTCAGCAAACTTCAGGGACTTCTCAAGACCGCAGAAACAGGTCTTAAGGGGAAGTCAGTTGCTGTCACTCCTACTCCAAACTCAACTCCGGTTTTGGCAATCGGGAAAAGTCGAGGGAGGAAGAGAAAGAGATCTTCGAAGGGTACCAAGGCTCGAACCCTTGATGGCTCTTCTTCAAGTGGAACCAAGAAAGGTTTCATTACTCCTTCTTCTGACCCAAAAGAGGCTGAATGCTTATATTGTCATGAAAAAGCTCATTGGAAGCGGAACTTTCCAAAGTACCAGCAGGATGTGAAGGATGGGAAAGTCAAACCCAACCATGCAGGTATTTACACTATCATTTCTAATAACTCACCCCATTCGAAATCTTGGGTCCTTGATACCGGTTGTGGTATTCATATTTGTTGTGACTTGCAGGGACTAAGAAGAAGTGAGGATGTGGAGCAAGGAAGAATAAACTTGATCATGGGGAACAGGAAAGCTTCACCTGTCACCAAGATTGGAGTTTATACTTTATCGCTAAGTAGTGGGTTTAGTTTAGATTTGAATAAGTGTTGTTACTCACCAGGAATGGCAAGAAATATTATTTCCTTTTATGCTTTGTACAAACAAGGGTTTACCTTTTCGTTTAATAATGAAGTTGGTTCTATTGATGCTTTCTTTAATAATGTTCTTGATTTTAAAGCATTACCTTATGATGGTATGTATGAAGCTGTGTCTATTGTAGATAACTCAGGAAATAATGTTTTGTGTATTGATTCTACTAATAATAATAACCTGGATAAAGCATCATTATGGCATTGTCGTCTTGGACATATAAGCAAGAAACGCATAGGCCAACTCCAAAAGGATGGAGTCTTGGAGTCGTTTGACCTAAAGTCAAATGATAGTTGCGAATCATGCTTACTTGGAAAAATGACAAAGTCACCCTTCACAGGCTCGTGTGAAAGGGGTGAAGGTTTGTTGGACCTTATACACACGGATGTGTGTGGACCATTCAAACATGCCACAAGGGATGCTAATCGTTATTATTTGACTTTTACTGATGATTACAGTAGATATGGATATGTCTACTTAATCAAGCATAAGTCAGAGACTTTCGAGAAGTTTAAGGAATTTAAACAGGAAGTCGAGAATCAATTGGGCAGGAACATTAAGATGCTTCGATCCGATCGGGGTGGTGAGTATCTTAGTTCAGAGTTCCTCGACTATCTAAGGGAATGTGGGATTGTCTCACAATTGACACCTCCTAGGACAGTGCAGTTGAATGGTGTGGCTGAGAGGGGTAATCGAACCTTGTTGGACATGGTTCGTTCCATGATGAGTCGAGCTTCGCTACCAATCTCATTCTGGGGGTATGCCTTAGAGACTGCCGCCCATATCCTTAATCTAGTCCCTACAAAGAAAGTTGCCAAAACTCCTCACGAGATGTGGACTGGTAAAGTACCTAAACTAGACCACATCAAGATTTGGGGTTGCGAGGCTTTCGTGAGATGCGAGAATCATGATAAGCTCGAACCCAGAAGCGAGAGGTGTATTTTCATCAGCTACCCACAGCAATCCTTTGGTTACCTCTTCTACAGACCTAGTGACAATGTGGTCTTTGTAGCAAGAAGAGGAGTCTTTCGAGAAAGAGAGTTTATAAGCCAAGGAGACAGTGGGAGGCAAATTGATCTTGAAGAAATTCAAGAGTCAAGTGGTGATGGAACTTCAAACTCTAGCCCTCAACTTGAGGAGGAAACTCCTGTTGAGCCAATTGACGAATCTGTACCTCTGAGGCGTTCCACGAGAGTTAGGAGTGCACCTGAGCATTACTATGGATTCCATATTACTGCAGAAGGTGAGACACTTATTAGTGATGGAACACTAGTAAGTCAAGATAACCCTAACAGCTACGAGGAAGCCATGGCAGGCCCCGAGTCTGCTAAATGGAAAGAGGCTATGGATAGCGAGATACAATCCAGCTACGAGGAAGTCATCACTCCCACCGAGGGTAAGGACCCAGTCCATTTAGCAGACTCGGGGCCTGCCATGGCTTCCTCGTAGCTGTTAGGGTCATCTTGACTTACTAGTGTTCCATCACTAATAAGTGTCTCACCTTCTGCAGTAATATGGAATCCATAGTAATGCTCAGGTGCACTCCTAACTCTCGTGGAACGCCTCAGAGGTACAGATTCGTCAATTGGCTCAACAGGAGTTTCCTCCTTAAGTTGAGGGCTAGAGTTTGAAGTTCCATCACCACTTGACTCTTGAATTTCTTCAAGATCAATTTGCCTCCCACTGTCTCCTTGGCTTATAAACTCTCTTTCCCGAAAGACTCCTCTTCTTGCTACAAAGACCACATTGTCACTAGGTCTGTAGAAGAGGTAACCAAAGGATTGCTGTGGGTAGCTGATGAAAATACACCTCTCGCTTCTGGGTTCGAGCTTATCATGATTCTCGCGTCTCACGAAAGCCTCGCAACCCCAAATCTTGATGTGGTCTAGTTTAGGTACTTTACCAGTCCACATCTCGTGAGGAGTTTTGGCAACTTTCTTTGTAGGGACTAGATTAAGGATATGGGCGGCAGTCTCTAAGGCATACCCCCAGAATGAGATTGGTAGCGAAGCTCGACTCATCATGGAACAAACCATGTCCAACAAGGTTCGATTACGCCTCTCAGCCACACCATTCAACTGCGCTGTCCTGGGAGGTGTCAATTGTGAGACAATCCCACATTCCCTTAGATAGTCGAGGAACTCTGAACTAAGATACTCACCACCCCGATCGGATCAAAGCATCTTAATGTTCCTGCCCAATTGATTCTCGACTTCCTGTTTAAATTCCTTAAACTTCTCGAAAGTCTCTGACTTATGCTTGATTAAGTAGACATATCCATATCTACTGTAATCATCAGTAAAAGTCAAATAATAACGATTAGCATCCCTTGTGGCATGTTTGAATGGTCCACACACATCCGTGTGTATAAGGTCCAACAAACCTTCACCCCTTTCACACGAGCCTGTGAAGGGTGACTTTGTCATTTTTCCAAGTAAGCATGATTCGCAACTATCATTTGACTTTAGGTCAAACGACTCCAAGACTCCATCCTTTTGGAGTTGGCCTATGCGTTTCTTGCTTATATGTCCAAGACGACAATGCCATAATGATGCTTTATCCAAGTTATTATTATTAGTAGAATCAATACACAAAACATTATTTCCTGAGTTATCTACAACAGACACAGCTTCATACACACCATCATAAGGTAATGCTTTAAAATAAAGAACATTATTAAAGAAAGCATCAATAGAACCAACTTCATTATTAAACGAAAACATAAACCCTTGTTTGTACAAAGCATAAAAGGAAATAATATTTCTTGCCATTCCTGGCGAGTAACAACACTTATTCAAATCTAAACTAAACCCACTACTTAGCGATAAAGTATAAACTCCAATCTTGGTGACAGGTGAAGCTTTCCTGTTCCCCATGATCAAGTTTATTCTTCCTTGCTCCACATCCTCACTTCTTCTTAGTCCCTACAAGTCACAACAAATATGAATACCACAACCGGTATCAAGGACCCAAGATTTCGAATGGGGTGAGTTATTAGAAATGATAATGTAAATACCTGCATGGTTGGGTTTGACTTTCCCATCCTTCACATCCTGCTAGTACTTTGGACAGTTCCGCTTCCAATGAGCTTTTTCATGACAATAGAAGCATTCAGCCTCTTTTGGGTCAGAAGAAGGAGTAATGAAACCTTTCTTGGTTCCACTTGAAGAAGAGCCATCAAGGGTCCAAGCCTTGGTACCCTTCGAAGATCTCTTTCTCTTCCTCCCTTGACTTTTCCCGATTGCCAAAACCGGAGTTGAGTTTGGAGTAGGAGTGATAGCAACCGACTTCCCCTTAAGACCTGTTTCTGCGGTCTTGAGAAGTCCCTGAAGTTTGCTGAGGGTGACCTCTTCCTTATTCATGTGATATGTCATGCGGAATTGATCATAGCACGATGGTAAGGAGTGCAAAATGATATCTATTGCAAGCTCCTCAGGGAAGTTCACATTAAGCTTCAACAAACGATCCACATACCTTTGCATTTTCTGCATGTGGCTCGTGACGGAATCTCCATCCTTCATCATGGTTGTTATCATGGAGCAGATGATTTCGTACCTCTCTTGTCGTGCACTTTGATGGTATCTTTCCATCAAATCTTGGTGCATTTCATAAGGGTAGAAATCCTCATAGGACTTTTGGAGTTCTGCTGTCATTGTGGCCAACATGATGCAAGCCACCTTGGTTGCATCTCTTTCATGAGTATGAAAGTCAGCGATCTCCTAGGGAGTTACAGTGGACTCATCAATTTCCTTAAGCTCCTTGTCAAGGACATATTCTTTGTCCTCGTAGCGGGTAATCATCCTGATGTTTCTGATCCATTCATTGAAGTTGGATCCATCAAAGATGACTTTCCCACACAGACTCATAAGAGTAAAGGAGCCATTAGGATTCGAGCCAGAAGCATTATTTGAAGACATCTGAAAAAGGAGAACAAGTTTAGTATAGATTAAAGAGAGTCCTTAATAAAACACCCAAATGTAATATTAAGGCTAGGATCTAATCACAATATAATATAACTTAGAAGAGGTATGCCGTAATCTAAGCTATACCATATTTGAAAGGTAGGTGAATGACGATTCACCAATTTCCACCACAAAAACCGAAATATTAGACATTAGGTTTTATTGCTTTTTAGAAATTCCTAGATTCTTTGAGATTCAATGAACTTTTCAAAGGCATGTTTCAATCTCGAGGGTGCCCTCCAAGTTTTGTGACTGGGATACCGAGGATCACAAAACGAGGTGTGAAGTAACCATGCAAATCACTTGGTACCCTTAAAGTTTATCACTCAATCGATGTGCCGGTAAACCACACACGCTCCACCGATACTATAATAAACCTTAAGTCACCCTTTACCTACCTTGTTAAGTCCAAGTTAGTGTGCCGGTTAACCACACACGCTCCACCAACGACTTAGACAAAGTGTAAAGTGTAATTTCATGGATTAGCACCTTATTCACATTTTCCTAAAGTAACTATGATTGGGAATTTAATAAAACATTTAGTTACTTTATTAGACTCATCATACTTTGAATGAGAATTTATAAGTCCTTGTCTTACCCGTTTGGCTAACGACCCTCCACCAGTCAAGCAAGCGGTGGGTGAGAGTAGACACCCATTAAGTCACCATTTTATAGGCAACAACCTTATACCCACCTTATAGACCGGCTTCGTGAATGAGGCGTACTAGCGGTAAGACGACTTTGTTCTTATACGTATATATATATAATTATTAAATCATCATAATATAAGTATAAGGGTTGAATTTTAACTTTTAAAAATCTAGGGGTTGGAACTTAAAGTTTTAACTTAACTTTTCTTGTTCCAAAACTTGAGGGCAAGTTTTGTAACTTTCAAAACTTTTCATTTCTTGTAACTTATGAGTTTAATAGAGTAATAAAATGAAGACTCTTCGTTTTTCTAACTCTTGTGTTTATTTTAATGGTTTTAATTCAAGTGTGACTCTTGGTTTTCCATAACTTGAGGACAAGTTATGGACTCCATTAAAACACATTATGATCTAGAATTAATCTACCACATAGGTTACAAATAATTCCTATGATCATCTAAAACATCATAAGAACAAGAACATGAATATGAACACAATCAAAAAATTACATTTAAAACTTTGTAATTTTGATAACTAGTTGTTGTGAATGAATTAGAAAGAACATTATACCATCAAAACAAGTTTTCAAGTACCAAAACAGTTTAGGGTAATGTTTCTAGTCCATTTCCAGCAACTAAAATCGAAATTCTGCAATCAGTCGATCCTACTCGCCGAGTGCATGAATTTACTTGCCGAGTTGGTTGAAGATACACGTGAACTCGTCGAGTCCCCCCTATAGACTCGACGAGTCCACTCGTAGACAGCAAGATTTTCGACTTTTTTTTCACCTTTTAAGCACAAATAAAAAGCAAACAAGCCTAGGCTCTGATACCACTGATGGGTTTTGAGCATTCTAACACTTCCTAAGTGTACATGCAACCCTAATAACCTTGGATCTATGTTTGTCTAATTATCATGCAAAGTTGAATTCCAAGGTTATATTCCTATCTAGCATACATGGGGAACAATTTTAACTTAAAGTATAGATAGAATAACTTACCTTGTTGTTGTTTGTGTTCCTTGAAACCTTGTGAGCCTAGCACCCCAAGTGTGATGCCTTAAATGCTTCACACATCACCAAATGCTCTTGGAAGAACTTATGAGAGAACACACACTTCTCAAAAATTGGCCAAGCCCTCTTGTTTCTTAGTCTAACCGATTTTAGGTGGAGAACATGTTTCTTATATAGTGTTGACACATCTAGGGTTAAACCCTAATGTGTCATGACTCTTCATTTCCATGACCCATGGGTTTGTAACTCCCATGGAGCATCCTATGGGTGGAACCCAACTTGATAGTCCATGGAGCCTCTTAGCCCACTATACAAGATATGGATGATTTACATAATCAACCCATATATTTAATTAGTTATCTTTTGATCACATAATTAATTCTAAATTAATTCTTGATCAAACTAATCAAATAATATTATTAATATATTAGAACTTATAATATATTAATAATCTCCAAGTGTTATTTCTCTCATTTAGTCTATCCAATTGCACGGTGCCATGCAACCCAAATGGACCATGCCGGGTCGGGTCAAGTACATACCATAAATAGTTATGGACTTAGACACCTTATCTGTCACACCCCCGAACCAGACGGCGGAAACGTCCGGGGGCTATTGTGACTCATTGAATACCATCACAATGCATATACATGAAACATAACATTATACATCACCAACATTGGAAATGATACAACTGGTAACGTTTACATTCATTACATTGTTCAAAAATTACATTCAAAGAAAATAACTGTTTGATGCTACTTAAACCACAACAAAACGTCATAGAGTACAAATCATTCTTCACTTTATCTGTTACCTGAGAATACAAGTATTTTGAAAAATGTCAACATATGAAATGTTGGTGAGTTCATAAGTAGTGTTGGAAATCCAATGTGTTGTTTGAAAACCATTAGAAAATCCGATATTTTCTAAAAATAGAATAGTGTAACAAAAATAGGTGATGATCCATGAGTATGCTTGTTTGAATTCTATAGATGTAAGCGTAAGAGTTGTGAAATTCGACCGGAAATTCGTAATCGTTATTGAAATCCTAGGAAAACCCGATGTTTTCCTATCGTTGTATCGTTGTATTCCGGAGGCATCGAGAATACAGTGGGTGGTGAAGAGTTGTGACGTGCGTTAATGAAAACGTCCGATCAACAACCTTACAAGTGATCCATTTAGGCGTCACTCGTAATCTTCACGCGACTCGATCCTCCCGGACTTGTAAAGTCCCACGACCGGAGGGAAGGAGAGGAGGTGCGAAACCTTTTGTATTTCCCCGCGTCGTTCGAGACCAAATGCAATTGCGAAGGGCCCGAAGCCCAACTCGCAATCGTGAGTTACAGACTTTACTAGCAGTACTGAAGGACCCTTGAAGACCAGCAGCATGTTTGCCATTGAAAGTCCTTTTACGTTATGTCGGGTCAGTAAAACCCAACACTTCGTAAGAGAGAGAGATCTTCGGGCCTTAAGATCAGGTCGTTGGGCTAGCTAGGCTCAACAGACAAGATTTTACACTTTTGGGGCCCAAAGATGGTGCGTAGACGTCTGTGCACACTCGCATTGTAATAGTAATCGTTATGGTTATGAATCGAAATGTCGTAATGTCATAGTATCGTCGTGTTAGTAGTTTTGGATTTTTTTTTTTATTGGTTCGAGACCGAACCAATTCGTTTGACAACGACTTTTGGTATTGCAATGTATTGTATTTCGTCGATAGGCGTAGTACCATCATTTGGTCAAATTACATGTATTGAACTAGCCTTGAAGATTTTCTGTTTTCAGTCCCTCCTTATTTGTAAAATTTACCCTTTTTACCCCTTTATTTAAAAACTTTCTGGTTTGGTCCTTAAATCAATTTTCTTGACATTTTAACACCAAAAATTATTGAAATAAGTATTTTCCAGCATATTTTTCATAGAAAACAGCTTAAGTCCTTGAAATTTCAGTTTTCTCGGTTATAACCCCTCTTTTTCGAAATTTTTACATTTTTGGCCCAAATGGGAAAATTTTTGCAACTTTGGTCCTTTTTAAATTTGAAAAGCATTTTAAACCTTTGAAAAGTACATGGAACACTTATAGTCCACTGTTTTACAGAAAAATGCAGTTTTGGTCCTCTAAATTAGAAAATTTCGCATATTGGGCCTCATTGGGCCGAAAATGTCATATTTAGCCCAATAAGCTTGGAATTTATGTTTTTATCCCTCTAAATAGCATATTTTCAGAAAAATACATTATGTAAACTGTTTTGGTTCATCTCACCCATCAGATTTCGAAATGTTTCATATTAGGCCCTTCAACTTTGTATTTTCAACATTTTATGTCAAAAAAATGAGTTTTTAGCCCAACTTAAGTGTTGTAAAGCCATTTGGCTATTTTTCTTAGTACACTTTGCATGTAGTAGTATATCTTATGCTATAATAAAATATGTGTCTCGGTTTTTAGCATATCACACTAGATCCATCATAAAAATCATACAAAACATACATGTAAGCATAGAAATCAACCACAACATACACTTAATGATGGATCTACACTTTTGCTTGTATTCTCCCCCACAAAACTTATAAAAACCGAAAATAAGGGGGTATGAAGCTCACCTTGGGTGTTGATTCGGTTTTTGGAAGAAAGAATGGAAGAAATGAAGTGACTTTGGCCTTTGCACACTTGATGAAGTTTTCGAGTTTATGAAGCTTTCTAAGGTGAAAAATCACGATTTTTGCATGGATTAGGAAGGGATTTTTGAGAAAATAAGGAATACAAGTCATAGATCCAAGCAAAACCTTACCTTAGATGATGATTTTTGTGGAAGAACTCCTTTGAAGGCTCCTAAATCTCGAGATTTTTAAGTGAAGAGGGAGGATATGTTCTTGAGTGTTCTTGAGGGAGTTTGAGAGATTTTTGGTGTGTGTGTGTGTGTGTTCGGCCGAGGGTGAGAAGAGAGAGGAGAGGAGGTGACATTTGAACTGCCATGCATGGAGATATGGGCTAAATTGCATGGATACTCAATGGACAATAATGAGGTGGCACAACAAAGCCAACTTTCATCTCATCTTCTTGGAATTGGGCCTTGGGCCGAGAATTTGGAAAGAAAGAAGGAAAAATTGGGCTTTAATGCCCTAAACTCATGTAGATGCTAAGTTGGATGGTTTTTAGTCCAAATCAATTTAAATGTGATTTTTATGACTTGTTAGGGTCAAATTAGGTTAATTATGGTTCAAATTCGTTAATTTATTTCATTCTAGGTTCTACCTAGCCCAAGATATTGAAATAAATGAATGTGGGTCCAATTAGAGCCCAATTAGAGTTCTAAGTCCATGATAGTCTTATTGGAGGCTTATTGGTCCATTTGGATCCAATAAGGAAGTCCTAGTCCAAAATGGACTTAACAAGAACTTCTAGGGTCTCCAATTGTTTGATGACTATTTGTAGTACTTGTATAATGTATTTGATTGAAGTTTTTGATTCACATTAGGTTGAATGTATGGATTACACGACACAAAATTTCCAGTTGTGACATTATCCAACAAGAATGTCAGCATGATTGGGACTCAACCAATCCATGCCAATGATAACATCAACGCTCTTAATGGAAACGGGCATAAGATCTATAGGAAATGAGTGATCATTTAAGGTAAGCGTACAACCTATAAATACATCGTTAGCGCTTTCTTTCTCACCGTTATCCATCTCGATGGTAAACGTTTCGGTTAGTGGTTGAGGATTTGGTTTTAGATTATGTTTGAATGTATGACTAACAAAACTCCTTTCAGAACCCGAATCGAAAAGAATACTAGCATATGAGTTGTCGAGAAGGAACGTACCTGAAACAACAGTGGGATCAGCAACTGCTTCCTCCCGTCCCATCGTTAGAACCCTTCCAGTGTTATCGGCAGTTGACTTCTTAGGACAGTTCCTTTTAAAATGCCCAACTTCCCCATAGTTGTAGCAGGCTTGACTAACACCTGCTCCCGATGATTGGTTGGCTGATTGGGTAGGAGTTCTGCAGTATCGAACTGTGTGCCCTTTCTTACCACAGTTGGTGCAAGACAACTCTCGACAGGGACCGGGATGGTGATGGTATTTACACTTGTCACACAGAGGGAGGTTACCAGCATATTTACTGGTAGGAGTTGAGGCTGTGGATCCCATGGCAGAAACAGTAGCAATAGGGGTAGTAGTAGCAGCATGGACTGCTACAGTCTGTTGTTTCTTAGATGATCCTTGAGAAGATTGACCCTTCTTCTTCTTCCAGAATTTCATCTTTTCACCACTCCTTTGAGTCGGCTCAGAAGTGGTAGTGATTTCCTTAACATCATCGCTATGATCAATCAGGATTTGAGCTAAGGTCTTAGCACTATCATAGGTATCCGGACGAGCAGCCAAAACGTGACTCTTTATTGGTTGAGATAACCCCCAAACGAACCTTTCGATCTTTTTGTTTTCAGGAGTGACTAGTCCCGGGCATAGCAGTGCGAGATCATCAAATCGAGAAGTATATGCAGCAATGTCGGAACCTTTCATCTTCAGGTTCCAGAGCTCGTGCTCTAATTTCTGCATTTCACCACGGGGGTAGTACTCGACAATGAGAAGTTCTTTCATGGCTTCCCAGCCCATGGCATTGGCTACAGGTAAGGTCAGAGATTTGACTCCGCCATTCCACCAAGTCAAGGCTTTATCAACGAAGGTACAGGCTGCGAACTTGACTTTATCGGACTCTGCACAAGCACAGATTTCAAAGATGGACTCTATTTTCTCGAACCATCGAGATAAGGAAATGACACCTCCAGCGCCATTAAAGGATGTTGGTTTTGCGTTCATGAAATCCTTGTAGGAACCCCCTCTTTGGTGTCCCTGGCTACCTTCAGGGTTTTGAGATTGAGGACTGCCACTTGAACCACCAGGGTTCATTTGTGACATAGCTGCTACCATTGCAGCTGTCATCATCGTCTGAAGTGATGCTAGATCGAACTGAGGAGGAGGTGGCGGCGAGGAAGGATTGTTGTCGTTCTTTGAGCTAGGTCTCTTTCGGGGAGGCATCTTGATCTAATAAGATCAAGGAAAAGAGGATGGTAAGTCCTCTACATTGAATCGATAGACATGACAGTTATATGATTCGAGTAAGCGATAAAGCAGGAAAGAGTTATCGAATAGATAATTTATCGCTAAGAGTAATCACAGAAAACTACTCGAATGAGGATTACTACAGAGGATCGGAATCGAGAAATACTCCCATAGTATTTCATGAATTGTTTGCGACAATGATTCGATGTTGGGATATTAGGGTAAGTTTTAGGCATGCCACATACCACAGTCACTCCGAAGCACATGTTGGCCGTGTCTCGAATGAATATAGTTGGCCAGGCTATATTGACCCTAGACACGACTACATAACTGCCCAGGTTTAACCGTAGTATACAACACCCATTTACTTATGTTCTGTTCTACTTGTGGTTACAGATGACAACGGTTCGGTATACTTGTATACTTTTAAAAATACTTGTAGTTTGAAGATACTTTTAATTCATAGCACTTAGGGCCTTTAGTGTTTATAGTTTTATACCATGTAACGTTTGGTATACTTCATTCACTATAAACAAGGGCTCTGATACCAATCTGTCACACCCCGAAAACCGAAGGCGGAAAACATTTCCGGGGTTGACTACCACGTTGAGTATCAAATCCAATGTACATAGTAAGTAAAGTAAAGCAACCATTACATTACATTATAAAAGTTTTACAGTTGTTTCAAAAGTAAAGCTTGTACAGTTGTGATACATAGTATATATAGACAAAATGTAACGGGTCTTCATGTACACCGTCTTCAAGCAAAAGGATCTTCGGGTACCTGTTCTAACGCAGACCTGAGAACACAAGCGGTTTGAAAATCAGCATAAAGCTGGTGAGTTCATAAGCGGTTTTTGTTTTTATGAAAATGTATCGGTTTCCCTTCTGTTTCTGAAATGTTATGTACACCAAGAAAATTCCGTATTTTCTTAAAAGTTGGTTATTGTTTCCCAATTGTAAAGTATAGTAAGTTTGTACACTGTAAACATGTCTACTTATGTGAAAATGTATGGTTGATTATCTGACTGGTTAAACTGTTCTGTTTACTTATCATGTATTACCAGGAAAGTCCCATACTTTCCTTATTGTATGTTACAAATTGTAAAAGATGTAATGTTATCCAGTTTGTTACTCTTTCTAGTTTTGTAAGTGTTACCCAGAAAAGCCCCATGCTTTCCTGCATGTAGATTTCTAATGTAAACGATGTTAAAGATGTAAAAGATGTAATCGTGGTTGGTTCCCATGTTTCCCCAGGAAAGTCCCGTACTTTCCTGATTGTTAGTTACAGAATGTGAAAGATGTAAAAGATGTAAATGATGTATGAAGTGATTCATTATTACTGTAAGTAAATCTCTGTTATCCTAATTGCGAGTTCCATAACCATACAATAGACTGAAACCTGTGGCAATAAGTAGTCCACATGTGGCAATAAGTCGTCCGCATACTTATGACTTTCGTCACCCTTGAACCATTTCGGTTCGGCTGTAGCTAGCAGCCAGGTGTGGGGTAGTCAGCCCCGTATAGATCTATACACTTAAGTCATGCTCTCTAAATACCAAAGATTCTAGTTATGGGTGTAGTCCTCCACTCGCGTAACCTGGGTGGAGTGTTCTCCGAGGACGTGTCTCCAATCATACAGAAATAACAAATTTACTAGTAATAATATGATAGTCCTCCACTTGTATATGTGTGTGGAGTGTTACAGAGGACAAAACAGTGTACAGGTATTGTATTCAAATGTTTCAATGTCATGCTTTTAACTGATAAAATATGGAAAACCATTTGTGAAATACATGCAAAACATACTAGTTTAAAGATCTATTTCACAAATATATGTTACGTGATTTGTATGTTCAAGTGGTTATCGGATATGGTAATCAGTAATAAAAGCATATGAAATAAGAAACACACATTTGAAAACATGTTTTGAGTATAAGAATTCCCTTATACTTTGCTTGTGTTCCCCCCCTGAAAACAGTGAAAACAGTGAAAAAAAGGGTAGGGGTATGAACTCACCGGACTCGGAAACGTGTTGGTTTTGAATGCTATATGTCGGTTCGGGGTTTGATTACTCGCGATGACCCTATGTAAAATGATATAATTGTTGGATAAGGTGTCTAAGTCCATAGCTATTTCTGGTATGTACTTGACCCGACCCGGCATGGTCCATTTGGGTTGCATGGCACCGTGCAATTGGATAGACTAAATGAGAGAAATAACACTTGGAGATCATTAATATATTATAAGTTCTAATATATTAATAATATTATTTGATTAGTTTGATCAAGAATTAATTTAGAATTAATTATGTGATCAAAAGATAACTAATTAAATATATGGGTTGATTATGTAAATCATCCATATCTTGTATAGTGGGCTAAGAGGCTCCATGGATTATCAAGTTGGGTTCCACCCATAGGATGCTCCATGGATGCTCCATGGGAGTTACAAACCCATGGGTCATGGAAATGAAGAGTCAATACACATTAGGGTTTAACCTTAGATGTGTCAACACTATATAAGAAACATGTTCTCCACCTAAAATCGGCTACACTAAGAAACAAGAGGGCTTGGCCGATTTTTGAGAAGTGTGTGTTCTCTCATAAGTTCTTCCAAGAGCATTTGGTGTTGTGTGAAGCATTTGAGGCATCACACTTGGGGTGCTAGGCTCACAAGGTTTCAAGGAACACAAACAACAACAAGGTAAGTTATTCTATCTATACTTTAAGTTAAAATTGTTCCCCATGTATGCTAGATAGGAATATAACCTTGGAATTCAACTTTGCATGATAATTAGACAAACATAGATCCAAGGTTATTAGGGTTGCATGTACACTTAGGAAGTGTTAGAATGCTCAAAACCCATCAGTGGTATCAGAGCCTAGGCTTGTTTGCTTTTTATTTGTGCTTAAAAGTTGAAAAAAAAGTCGAAAATCTTGCTGTCTACGAGTGGACTCGTCGAGTCTATAGGGGGGACTCGGCGAGTTCACGTGTATCTTCAACCAACTCGGCGAGTAAGTTGATGCACTCGGCGAGTAGGGTCGACTGATTGCAGAATTTCGATTTAGTTGCTGGAAATGAATTAGAAACATTACCCTAAACTGTTTTGGTAATTCAAAACTTGTTTTTGGTGGTGTAATGTCTTTGCTAATTCATTTACAACAACTAGTTATCAAAATTACAAAGTTTTAAGTGTAATTTATGAATGTGTTCATATTCATGTTCTTGTTTTTATGATGTTTTAGATGATCATAGGAATTATTTGTAACCTATGTGGTAGATTAATTCTTGATCATAATGTGTTTTAATGGAGTCCATAACTTGTCCTCAAGTTATGGAAAACCAAGAGTCACACTTGAATTAAAACCATTAAAAGAACACAAGAGTTAGAAAAATGAAGAGTCTTCATTTTATTACTCTATTAAACTCATAAGTTACAAGAAATGAAAAGTTTTGAAAGTTACAAAACTTGCCCTCAAGTTTTGGAACAAATAAAGTTAAGTTAAAACTTTAGTTCCAACCCCTAGAATTTTAAAAGTTAAAATTCAACCCTTATACTTATATTATGATGATTTAATAATTATATATATATGTATAAGAACAAAGTCGTCTTACCGCTAGTACGCCTCATTCACGAAGCCGGTCTATAAGGTGGGTATAAGGTTGTTGCCTATATAATGGTGACTTAATGGGTGTCTACTCTCACCCACCGCTTGGTTGACTGGTGGAGGGTTGTTAGCCGAACGGGTAAGACAAGGACTTATAAATTCTCATTCAAAGTATGATGAATATAATAAAGTAACTAAATGTTTTATTAAATTCCCAATCTTAGTTACTTTAGGAAAATGTGAATAAGGTGCTAATCCATGAAATTATACTTTACACTTTGTCTAAGTCATTGGTGGAGCGTGTATGGTTAACCGGCACACTAACTTGGACTTAACAAGGTAGGTAAAGGGTGACTTAAGGTTTATTATAGTATCGGTGGAGCATGTGTGGTTTACCGGCACATCGATTGAGTGATAAACTTTAAGGGTACCAAGCGATTTGCATGGTTACTTCACACCTCGTTTTGTGATCCTTGATATCCCAGTCACAAAACTTGGAGGGCACCCTCGAGATTGAAACATGACTTTGAAAAGTTCATTGAATCTCAAAGAATCTAGGAATTTCTAAAAACCAATAAAACCTAATGTCTAATATTTCGGTTTTCGTGGTGGAAATTGGTGAATCGTCATTCACCTACCTTTCAAATATGGTATAGCTTAGATTACGACATACCTCTTCTAAGTTATATTATATTGTGATTGGATCCTAGCCTTAATATTACATTTGGGTGTTTTATTGAGGACTCTCTTAAATCTATACTAAACTTGTTCTCCTCTTTCAGATGTCTTCAAATAATGCTTCTGGCTCGAATCCTAATGGCTCCTTTACTCTTATGAGTCTGTGTGGGAAAGTCACCTTTGATGGATCCAACTTCAATGAATGGATCAGAAACATCAGGATGATTACCCGCTACGAGGACAAAGAATATGTCCTTGACAAGGAGCTTAAGGAAATTGATGAGTCCACTGCAACTCCCCAGGAGATCGCTGACTTTCATACTCATGAAAGAGATGCAACCAAGGTGGCTTGCATCATGTTGGCCACAATGACAGCAGAACTCCAAAAGTCCTATGAGGATTTCTACCCTTATGAAATGCACCAAGATTTGATGGAAAGATACCATCAAAGTGCACGACAAGAGAGGTACGAAATCATCTGCTCCATGATAACAACCATGATGAAGGACGGGGATTCCATCACGAGCCACATGCAGAAAATGCAAAGGTATGTGGATCGATTGCTGAAACTTAATGTGATCCTTACCATCGTGCCATGATCAATTCCGCATGACATATCACATGAATAAGGAAGAGGTCACTCTCAGCAAACTTCAGGGACTTCTCAAGACTGCAGAAACAGGTCTTAAGGGGAAGTTGGTTGCTATCACTCCTACTCCAAACTCAACTCCGGTTTTGGCAATCGGGAAAAGTCCAGGGAGGAAGAGAAAGAGATCTTCGAAGGGTACCAAGGCTCGGACCCTCGATGGCTCTTCTTCAAGTGGAACCAAGAAAGGTTTCATTACTCCTTCTTCTGACCCAAAAGAGGCTGAATGTTTCTATTGTCATGAAAAAGCTCATTGGAAGCGGAACTGCCCAAAGTACCAGCAGGATGTGAAGGATGCGAAAGTCAAACCCAACCATGCAGGTATTTACACTATCATTTCTAATAACTCACCCCATTCGAAATCTTGGGTCCTTGATACCGGTTGTGGTATTCATATTTGTTGTGACTTGCAGGGACTAAGAAGAAGTGAGAATGTGGCGCAAGGAAGAATAAACTTGATCATGGGGAATAGGAAAGCTTCACCTGTCACCAAGATTGGAGTTTATACTTTATCGCTAAGTAGTGGGTTTAGTTTAGATTTGAATAAGTGTTGTTACTCACCAGGAATGGCAAGAAATATTATTTCCTTTCATGCTTTGTACAAACAAGGGTTTACCTTTTCGTTTAATAATGAAGTTGGTTCTATTGATGCTTTTTTATTAATGTTCTTTATTTTAAAGCATTACCTTGTGATGGTGTGTATGAAGTTGCGTCTGTTTTAGATAACTCAGGAAATAATGTTTTGTGTATTGATTCTACTAATAATAATAACTTGGATAAAGCATCATTATGGCATTGTCGTCTTGGACATATAAGCAAGAAACGCATAGGCCAACTCCAAAAGGATGGAGTCTTGGAGTCGTTTGACCTAAAGTCAAATGATAGTTGCGAATCATGCTTACTTGGAAAAATGACAAAGTCACCCTTCACAGGCTCGTGTGAAAGGGGTGAAGGTTTGTTGGACCTTATATACATGGATGTGTGTGGACCATTCAAACATGCCACAAGGGATGTTAATCGTTATTATTTGACTTTTACTGATGATTACTGTAGATATGGATATGTCTACTTAATCAAGCATAAGTCAGAGACTTTCGAGAAGTTTAAGGAATTTAAACAGGAAGTCAAGAATCAATTGGGCAGGAACATTAAGATGCTTCGATCCGATCGGGGTGGTGAGTATCTTAGTTCAGAGTTCCTCGACTATCTAAGGGAATCTGGGATTGTCTCACAATTGACACCTCCCAGGACACCGCAGTTGAATGGTGTGGCTGAGAGGCGTAATCGAACCTTGTTGGACATGGTTCGTTCCATGATGAGTCGAGCTTCACTACCAATCTCATTCTGGGGGTATGCCTTAGAGACTGCCGCCCATATCCTTAATCTAGTCCCTACAATGAAAGTTGCCAAAACTCCTCACGAGATGTGGACTGGTAAAGTACCTAAACTAGACCACATCAAGATTTGGGGTTGCGTGGCTTTCGTGAGACGCGAGACTCATGATAAGCTCGAACCCCGAAGCGAGAGGTGTATTTTCATCGGCTACCCATAGCAATCCTTTGGTTACCTCTTCTACAGACCTAGTGACAATGTGGTCTTTGTAGCAAGAAGAGGAGTCTTTCGAGAAAGAGAGTTTATAAGCCAAGGAGACAGTGGGAGGCAAATTGATCTTGAAGAAATTCAAGAGTCAAGTGGTGATGGAACTTCAAACTCTAGCCCTCAACTTGAGGAGGAAACTCCTGTTGAGCCAATTGACGAATCTGTACCTCTGAGGCGTTCCACGAGAGTTAGGAGTGCACCTAAGCATTACTATGGATTCCATATTACTGCAGAAGGTGAGACACTTATTAGTGATGGGACACTAGTAAGTCAAGATGACCCTAACAGCTACGAGGAAGCCATGGCAGGCCCCGAGTCTGCAAAATGGAAAGAGGCTATGGATAGCGAGATACAATCCATGTATGACAATCAAGTTTGGAACTTGGTTGAGAATGTACCAGGTCGAAAGACTGTAGGGTGCAAATGGGTCTTCAAGAAGAAGACCGACATGGATGGTAAAGTACACACTTATAAGGCTAGACTGGTTTCAAAGGGCTTCTCTCAAATTCCTGGAGTGGATTATGATGAGACCTTTTCTCCGGTAGCCAAGATTAAGTCTATTCGGGTTCTGTTAGCCATAGCCGCATTTCAAGACTATGAAATTTGGCAAATGGATGTCAAAACCGCTTTCCTTAATGGAAAGTTGGCTGAAGATGTTTACATGAGTCAGCCAGAGGGTTTTGTCAGCAACGAGTACCCTAATAGAGTGTGTAAGCTTGAGAAGTCCATTTATGGATTAAAGCAAGCACCTCGCAGATGGAATCTTTGCTTTGATGAAAAGGTCAAGGAATTTGGCTTTTCTAGGAGTGGAGATGAATCTTGTTTGTATGTCAAGGCTAGTGGGAGTATAGTTAGCTTTTTGGTATTGTATGTGGATGACATACTACTCATAGGAAACGACATTCCAACCCTGCAGGAAGTAAAGTACTGGCTTGGAAAGTGTTTCGCTATGAAGGACCTTGGTGAAGCTGCCTATATTTTAGGGATAAGGATCTTGAGAGATCGGAGTAAAAGACTAATTGGACTTAGTCAAAGTACCTACTTGGATAAGGTGCTGAAGAGATTCAGCATGCAAGACTCCAAGAAAGGAGAGTTGCCCGTCCAGAGTAACGCCAAACTGAGTAAGACACAAAGCCCTAGCACTTAGGCTGAGATAGCACAAATGAGTCGAGTACCTTATGCTTCGGCTGTAGGATCGATCATGTATGCTATGACGTGTACTCAACCTGATGTAGATTTTTCCCTGAGCATGGTTAGCAGGTTTCAGGGGAACCCTGGCAAGGCATACTGGACTGCGGTAAAGAATATTCTCAAGTACCTACGAAGGACTAAGGACTGGGTCCTTACCCTCGGTGGGAGTGATGACTTGAGAGTTGTAGGGTATAGTGATCCTAGCTTCCAGAATGATAGGGATAACTTCTGCTCTCAGTCGGGCTGGGTCTTTACCCTAAATGGAGGAGCAATTTCTTGGAAGAGTTCCAAGCAAGAGGCAGTGGCAGATTCTACTTGTGAATCAGAGTATATTGCAGCTAGCGAGGCGGCAAAGGAGGCGTTATGGCTGAGGAACTTCATTGGAGACCTTGGAGTTGTACCAGTTATTAAAGAGCCAATGGAAATTTTCTGTGATAGTGAAAGTGTTGTTGCCTTAGCCAAGGAACCAAGGGATCACGGGAGATCCAGACACATCGACAGAAAATACCATTTCATCAGACATCGGATCGAAGAAGGACTCCTCGTGGCAAAGAGGGTATCATCAGATGAGAATCCGGCAGATCCCCTCATGAAGGGACTGACTCGGGTTAAGCATCTCCAGCATTCTCGGAGCATAGGGCTGAAGGATGATATTAGATTTAGTAGTTAGATAACCTCGAAATTTGTAAAGTGTAATTGACATCTGATGATGAATAAAAGTGTTTTATTTATGAGTAAAGTGTTGCTATCTCTTGTCGATTGTTTACTATATTTCTTTTGCATGTTTTGACTTCCAGAATAATTTTTGTTTGGTATAACATATTATTCAAACCTCCACAGTCGGTCATATGTCGGAAGTAGATATGAATCAAGACTGTCATGTTTGGTTGTAGAGGTCTTGGACAAGGCTACAACAATCATGAGTGCTCAAAAGTTCTGAGCATTGGACTCAACCCACGCTCACTGGAATCACTTCATGAAATTCTATCTCGAGTGATCGTGAGACGGTAATATCGTATAAGTCTTCAAACCTAGAGATATGATTTGTTACTTACAAGTTGGTTATGCATTGATTGTACGAAAAACGCATTGGTAACTCGATGTTATAAATCGTGCTCTTGTGTGTAATTCAATGAGTGGTAGAACAAACATATGAGTCGAAGTTTATCTGTTCCTTCTTGGATTAGAAGCTGATATATGGGCCCCTCGATGATTTTGTTTTGACCTATGTACCGGGCCCGGTCAGAACTAAGTTGATGTGTTGAATTATGTTCTTTGTCGAACAAATCGGAAATCGGGAAACAAACTGTTGGACAATAAGTAAGACATTGTTCCGTGTATTTGTCCGACTGATATCTAGAACAGAGGATTATATGATCACTTATCTTAAATGGCGTACCATCATCTTCTCAGTTCTGAGAAACCTTGTAAAGAGCTACGATTGCCGATCGGTTCCTGAAGTCATACTTGCAGTAATAGTTATTAGACTTATCCAAGTGGGAGACTGTTGGATAAGGTGTCTAAGTCCATAACTATTTCTGGTATGTACTTGACCCGACCCGGCATGGTCCATTTGGGTTGCATGGCACCGTGCAATTGGATAGACTAATTGAGAGAAATAACACTTGGAGATTATTAATATATTATAAGTTCTAATATATTAATAATATTATTTGATTAGTTTGATCAAGAATTAATTTAGAATTAATTATGTGATCAAAAGATAACTAATTAAATATATGGGTTGATTATGTAAATCATCCATATCTTGTATAGTGGGCTAAGAGGCTCCATGGATTATCAAGTTGGGTTCCACCCATAGGATGCTCCATGGATGCTCCATGGGAGTTACAAACCCATGGGTTATGGAAATGAAGAGTCATGACACATTAGGGTTTAACCCTAGATGTGTCAACACTATATAAGAAACATGTTCTCCACCTAAAATCGGCTACACTAAGAAACAAGAGGGCTTGGCCGATTTTTGAGAAGTGTGTGTTCTCTCATAAGTTCTTCCAAGAGCATTTGGTGTTGTGTGAAGCATTTGAGGCATCATACTTGGGGTGCTAGGCTCACAAGGTTTCAAGGAACACAAACAACAACAAGGTAAGTTATTCTATCTATACTTTAAGTTAAAATTGTTCCCCATGTATGCTAGATAGGAATATAACCTTGGAATTCAACTTTGCATGATAATTAGACAAACATAGATCCAAGGTTATTAGGGTTGCATGTACACTTAGGAAGTGTTAGAATGCTCAAAACCCATCAATAATGTCCATATATATACAATTAGAGATACATTCACTAATCATATGGAACATTACACTCCAATGAGGTTAAACACCTCAAAACGAGCGTTTGGAGTGACCCGGGTGACATCTTCGGACTTGTAATGGCACTAGGGATTTGGGACTTGAGTTTACTCTCCCTAAGTAAACATTTAAATGAGTTTACAACTATGGAACACACACATACATGAGTTTATGGCCGTAAACTCATATGGGTGTGGTTTTGATGGTTTATGGGCTCAAATGGACATAGGGGTTGCTAGAATGGATTATCTAAATTGCCTTGGAACACTTGGAATGAGTTTAAATCATCAAAAATGATTATTTTATGGGAGTTTACGGCCCAATATAGGCTCCTGGCCGTAAACTCCTTAATCTTCATGAAAATGATGTTTAATGTTGTTAAAACAAATCACATGTGATTACTAGAATTATTCCAAAACCTTACATGAGTTTTATGGGACATTTGAGGGGTGTTATGGAGTTTACGGCCCATGAGACCCCCCTCATGGCCGTAAACTCTTATGTAGGGTCATACAAAGTGTTTCAAGGTCTAAAACTTGTATAGAAGGGCTTCTAAAATTCATCTAAAGGCTTTAGGGGTGTTTAGTTTGCATTCTAACACCAAAAGTTTTGGAGTTTACGGCCCAAGAACAAGCCTTGGCCGTAAACTCTTATAAATCCCACAAATGATGTGTTTTAGGCCCTTAAAGTATTTTTGGTTGGTCCCTTGATTTATTCCAAGGCTTTTGGTGGTGTTGGATGGCTTTCTAACACCTTAGAATTGGATTTATGTCATATTTTGGGGAGTTTACGGCCTAAGCACTCTCATTGGCTGTAAACTCACATAAGTCCCATAAAATTCATGTTTCAAGTGTCCAAATGCTAAAACCAAGGTCCTATAATTCATATCTAAGCCATAGAAGTGATTTGGAAGGGTTTAAGGGCATGAAAACCCTAATTATATGAGTTTACGGCCCAAGAATGTTCCTTGGCCGTAAACTCCTTCAAATGGCTCAAAATCTATGTTTTAAATGTTTAGAGTCCAAATCTTGAAGTCCCATAGCTATATCTAAAGTCCAATTGAGTTTAGGAAGGAGTTTAAGGGCTTAAAACCCCATTTAATGGAGTTTACGGCCCAAGCTTGTTCCTTGGCCGTAAACTCATGTTCTTGGACCTAAAACTCAATTATTTCATCAATCTGAAGGTTATAGATGCTGAATAACTCCTTCAAATGTCTCAAAATCTATGTTTTAAATGTTTAGAGTCCAAATCTTGAAGTCCCATAGCCATATCTAAAGTCCAATTGAGTTTAGGAAGGAGTTTAAGGGCTTAAAACCCCATTTAATGGAGTTTACGGCCCAAGCTTGTTCCTTGGCCGTAAACTCATGTTCTTGGACCTAAAACTCAATTATTTCATCAATTTGAAGGTTATAGATGCTGAATAACATGCTAGGGAGGTTACCTTAAAGATTTGAAGCCTTAAACTTGAGATTTGGACCTTAATTCTAGCTTGAGGAGAGAGGTTGTAAGAGTTTAGTGAGAAACTTGCCAAAAGGCTTCAAATGAAGTCTTAAACACGTTTATATAGTGTTTAAGTTTTGGACACGGTGGAATTCTACCCGATACCGGCGTTAGATGGGGTTTTTGGTCGTACCCGATTAAGTTACCGTAACCCGATATGGTAATATCTAGAAATATTCCGATCACTAAAGTTGAGTGTTAAAATGATTTTTAAATGTATTAAGACACCCATTAAGTCATTTTAAATGTGTACCAGATAATGACTTAATTATACGGAAGATCGGAAATCGAAATCGGAATGAAGATCGGTTGCGCGAATTGTACTACGAAAGAGTTACAATAAATGATATGGAAAATTCGGGTTGTTACATAAGGGTTGGGGTTTATGTTTGAGAAGAAGCTTGAATGCATGACTAAAAAAACTTCTCTCTACACCAGAATCAAAAAGAATGCATGCATAAGATATTTCAAGGAGGAACGTACCTGTAAGAACAGTAGGGTCAGAAACTGCCTTTTCCTAGCCAATTGCTAGCACTCTCCCTGTGTTGCCAGTTGTTGTCTTAAGGAAATTTCTCTTGTAGTGTCCGACTTCCCCATAGCCATAACAGCCTTGACCAACACCTGCTCCAGTAACCTAATTGGTTGATGTGACAACCTGGAACTTCCATACGTACAAACCCTAAATTCAAACACTTTAATTAAAAGTCAATTACATTTCTGATAATTGTTAGCCATATTAAAGTCCGTTTGAGTGTTTTTATCATTTATTCTTCAAACAAACGAAAGAAAGGAAGTACCATCTCGGGTCTTGGAGTAGAAAACCCATCATTATCACCCTAATAAGGATTTCACGAACAAACTTTTAGAGTTTGGGCCATAAACTCCCATGTGGCCATGAACTCATGCCTTAGGCATGAGTTTACTCCCCTAACTCCTCATTTCTCACTTCCACCCTCAATTTTACTCCCCATTCTCTCTCAACTAGCATCACATTCTTCACCCGATCTCCCAAAAACGTAAGTGTTTTTCGACTTGATTTGTTGTTATAACCTAACATCTAGTAGTTATACATCATTTCATCCATTCATTCTTGCTTTTCAACTAGATCTTCAAGTGTTCTTCAAAACACCAAGAACACACACTAGTGTTCTTGGACCTTAAACACCAAATCAAGCTTCTATATTGTAAGTACACTTTCCCTAGCTTCTTGTGTGCTTAATATGAACTTGATAACACTTGAAAATCATCAAGAATCAAAAGAACAAAGGAGCTTATGGCCAAGGATGTTCTTGGGCCGTAAACCCCTCTAAAGGTAGTTAAATGGACCCTAGTCCCTTCCTAAGCCTTGGATGCCAACCTTGATCCTTCCTAGAAGTGTTTAAGAACTTAAACAACAATCAAAACAAGTCCCCATAAGAGTTTAAGTCCGTAAACATATAAGGATATGGTCCTTAGGTCGTAAACTCTACAAGGTAGTCTTAATGTGCCGCTAATGCTTTCCTAAGGCTTGGACTTGATCATTGGATGTCCAATCATGACTTATAAGACCTCAAAACACAAAATGGAACTTAGTGCCATGCATTTATGGCCATAAACTCATAGGGAAATGGTCGTGAGCCGTAAACTCCATAAGGAGTGGTCCTTGGGCCATAAACTTCAATAACATGCCATACAACCCTTAGATGCAACCCTTTGGTACCTATAAAACTTGAATCAAAGTGTTTCCATGTCCTAGGGTGTCTTAACTTGATTAATTAGTTGTTAGTTGACTAATTAGATACATATATGTTTATTATATGTTAACTAGGACCATTGTGTGTATTCAAGTCTCTACTTCATACCTAGCCCATTATCCAACACTTCCGTTTAATCCACTCACAACAGGTGAGTTCATACCCCTTAATTAACCTTTTAAATGTTTATAAATGATTTTATTGGGGGATACAAGTTGAATCATGCTATTTATTATATCAATCACATGTGATTAATAACTAGCATACAAATGGGTTTACTACACACTTAGTTGTTTTACCAAACATATCACTTAAAATGACTTTCTCAAACGTTTTTACATGTTAAAACTCTTTATCAAACTATCTTACATACTGTATGTTTCCTTTCAAACTTTGTTGCAATTGTGTTTCGAACAAAGGTTTCTCTTATACTTAATATTGTCCTATCAAAGCAACTAATTTCAAATCGTTTTATAAACTGACATCAAGTCATGAAATCTTATTTATTAAACTTTCAAAGGTTTTACCAAAATTTCTTTTATACTTTTATATTGTCAATTGCATGCCTATATATGAATATTTATATAAGTAATGTTTAAAGGACTTAGGACGGCTAGATCGCTTTATTTCCTTTTCCTCGTTTGGATGTGGCCTTAGGGTATCGGTTATTCGTCCGAATGTCGTCTAAATATAGATATATATTATGTATACATATATAGACATAAAAGGTCTATCACTCAATTCAGTACCTTTGGATAGCAAAGGCATACTTTCGGTTATTCACATACATTACTAGTAACTATAATAGGTATAGTTAGGAGATACTATTTACTATTCCTAGTACAATTGTTAAAAGCATGTCTATATATGTATAGTTATATAAATAATGTTTGAAGCACTTAGAACAGCTAACTTGCCTTGTTTCCTTTTCCTCGTTGGGATGTGGCCTTAGGGTGTCGGTTAGTTGTCCGAATGTCATATAAATATTAGTTATATATTATGTATACATATATTGATATAAAGGTTCTAATCAGTTAGTTTAATACCTTTGGTTAGCAAAGGTATACGTTCATATATTTCTAGTAAACTATTATAGCTATAGTTTTGGGTGTGTGTGTGTGTGTGTCTATATATATATATATATATATATATATATATATGATTACGTAACATAAATGTGGATTTCGTCTAAGCAATTCGTTGCGGAAGTCACCTTTAGTATCCCAGAATCTCTTCTAAGGAGAACTTTTAGTATGGGGACTATCAATCACATTATTACTTACTTTCAGCGGGTCTCGTGAGAAGACTACTTACTTACTTACAGCTGGTCTCGTGAGAAGACTACTTACTTACTTTCAGCGGGTCTCATTAGAAGACTATTTACTTACTTTCATTTGGGTCTTGGTAGAAGACTACTTTTTTATACTACTAGAAAATATGGGATTTTCAAGGGTTTTCATACTTATATAAACTTTTCCTCAAAACAATTACAAGTCTTTTATTAAAAGTTTTATTTACAAATAATGACATTAAATACTTATGAATTCACCAGCTTTATGCTGATACTCGCTTTGAAAATAACTTGTATTCTCAGGTCACCAATAGACAGGTACGATGACCAGGTTTTCTGAAGATGGAGCAGTCAAGACTCGTCTTTTATTTTGAATATTCATTATATTGTTATTCTATGAAAGAACACACTTGTATTTAAAATTATACTATTAATGCAATGGATGATGTTGCTGTTTGTTTACTACTTTGCATTGTTGTGATACTTTACATTACGTCCTCTGCTCCAAAACGTTTCCGCCGTTCTTGGTTTTGGGGTGTGACAGATTGGTATCAGAGCATTGTTTATAGTGAATTGAGTAAATCAACCCATAAAAGATATACCAACTATAAATACAATTGGATTAAAATACTCTGACCAAGAGTTTATACCTTTAAGTACTAAAATACTTAACTAAAAGTATGCATATCTACGTACCTACATACTTACTATAGAACAATATCATACAAGAATATAACAAAAGTATTTAATTGTTGGACACAACAGTCAAAACTAGGCAGTTGTGTAATCATATCTAGAATTAAAATAGTCTGATCAACTATATTTATTTGAGATATGGTGAACGTATGTTCGTGGATGATAGTGGTGCTGCGACAAACCTAAAACTTACCAAATACTAGGTCCAAAGGATTCTTTAGAACAAAACATAAAGTAAAATACTATTGGAGTATTTTGAGATACTATCCAATAACAATGCTAAAAGTATACAGTAGCAAGAAACCTAAGAACCAAACCCAAAACAGAGATACTATGGGAGTATCTTCAATTACCGTAAATAATTATATGAGAATTAACAGACCCTTACTGATCGGTCTATAATGGCAAAGTGTATACATCTTAGAATTATATATAATAAAGATATAATAGACTTAGAATGTGCGATTTCGCTTCACTTCCTTTTCCTTGTTGGGATGTGGATTTGGAGTAGTATCACATATTCGAATGACTATTAAGTCCAAGATATATATAATTTGTATACCCTATGTGATTATAGAAAGATTCAATAAGGATATCATGTTAAAAATTAGTACTAGAAATAGATTGAGTATTCTCATAGATTCTATAGACATTTCCATTCTTGCACCAATAAGTTGACTAGAGACACCACCTCACTAAAATAGCCAACAGAGAGAACTTCGAGAAGGGATCAAACAAAGAGTACGAAGCTAGTGGGATGCCAGAGGACATCCAAGAGACATAAGTGGACAACAAATTTCTTTCGTCATGAGTAGGGCGGAGAACAAAGGACACCACTCGCGAGTCATGCGAGATGGTAGAAAACCATACGCATCACATTAATAGCTAAGAGCCCAATACAAACTAGTGAGTTAGTGATAACACTACTCACCTTCTGTGATAGGCTTAAAGTCCTTATAACTACATCTTAAATATCAATGATTTTGACAGTTGGATTAGTTCCCGACAATTCTTGCCCAAATACTTTCATTCTTCTATCATTAGAACCCTATACCATTCATACTATCTCTTGTTGTTGAACTATGGCGTTTTAGTTCATAGGACGCGTTCATTTTCTATACTATTGAATTCTTATCATTTTTTTATTTTTTTTCAACTTATAAATGAAAGATGCCTCCTAGAAGGAATCCAAGATGTAACAATGGTACTGAAGCACCGATACCACCCCCACCGCCGCCTCCTCAGTTCGATGCTACTATGTTCCAAGCAGCAGTCACGGTGGCTGTAGCGGTTGCCATGACACATATCAACACTTCTGGCGCTACTGGTTCGAGAATTGGGGCATTTCCTTCGAACCATGGCGAGAGTCATGGGCACTCACTAGAGTGAACCTATAAAGATTTTACGAACACCTAACCCCTGAATTTTAATGGAACTGGAGGGGTTATGATATTAAGACAATGGATAGAAAAGACAGAAGCAGTCTTTGAGATCTGCGCCTGCCTAGAGAACAACAAGGTCAAGTTTGCTACTTGTACCTTTTTAGAAAGAGCTTTAACATGGTGGAATGGCCACGTTAAGGCACTGACTCTAATAATGGCAAATACGATAATCTGGGAGAGCTTGAAAATAATGCTGATGAGAGAATACTGTCCATGAGGGGAAATTCAAAAACTCGAGTAGGAACTCTCCAATCTTGAAATGGTTGGTTCTGATATATCAACCTATACCAACAGATTTTGCGACCTGGCAATTCTTTGCCCATATATGGTTGCTCCACAGAGCAAGAAAATAGAAAGATATATTTAGGGATTGTCATCCCAAATTCAGTCAAGTGTATTAGCGTCAAGGCCTAATACTTTTGATAGTGCCAGAGAACTAGCACAATCTATTATTGACCATGAAAACTATCAGAACTCAATGATTGTTGTAGAAGATCAACAGAATGGAAATAAAACTAACAAAAGGAAGCAAGGTTGGAACAAGAGGAAAGAGGAGTCCTCCCAGGAATCCTCAAGGAAACAACAGCTACTTATTGTCAATGTTGCTACCGTACCTACAATAGTCTATGCTAACCCATTACCAGCAAAGCCTTATGCTGGTAATCTCCCAAAGTGCAACAAATGCAACTATCACCATCATGGACCTTGTTGGGAAATTCAGTGCTTAAACTGCAACAAAAAAGGACACGCCATCCATTACTACAAGACTCCAGCAAGGCTGATCAACCAAGTACCCAACGCTACTGTGAGATAGGTTTGCTACGGTTGTGGTGAGGTGGGTCACTACAAAAGAAACTGCCCGGGAACAACGAATGATGGCACAGACGGAAGGATGCTAACGATTACCACTGCAGGAGAGACTACTCCGAGCCCACGGTTAAAAATCTATTACGTTCAGTAGCGTTTATGTTAGACTTCTAAACATTTAAAAACTAGTGTAACTACAGTCTTATCTTTTGCGAGATCCCATCTGTGTTAGGGACTCTCGTGCTGCATGTATTGACTTTTAGCAGTATACTTTGTTCATAGCTATAATAGCATATCAGAAACTAAAGTACATAAAACTCTTTCAAATATTGCATTGTATTGTTTTGTAACACCTTTTGATCCAGTCTAATGCCTGTAATTTCGAATATTTTGACGTCGTCATTTGACATGGCTTGATACAGTGCCAATTTCAAGCGAAAATCCTTTTCTTGTAATCGACTCTCTAGCGAAGCCATCATTCCAGAACTCCGAGGTGCTTATGCGCATAGTACCGTACAATTTGTAGCCTTCCCGAAGTAACTTAAGAAAACCTCTCCGGAAAACTACTCGTACACTACGTCAAGTTCAATCCAAAGACCCATACGGTTAACCAATCACGAAGGAAAGTATACGCTACGGTGGTACATAATCAAGATTCTACAGGTTTAGAATTGATGATTCCACTTTAACTTCTTTTCCTTGTTGGGATGTGAGCTTAGAGAAGAATCATTTATTCGACTACCATTTCAATCTTAATTATATACGACTCGTGTACCCAAGAAGGTGATTGATGAACCATGTATGAGTTCTAATATGAATTTCAGGACGGAGACTATCTCCAGAGAACGAGTAATTGTGCTACCATACAGGTAAACTTAGAAGCCAAACATAGAACATCCATTCGATGAGGACAGGAGATGCAGATTGTCACACCCCGAAACCGAAGGCGGAAACATCTTGCGGCGGAGGTGACTTCATGTGAATATCATAATCAACGTACATAGTAAGCGAAGTAAAACACAAAACATTACATTACATAGATTTCATTACATCAGTTGAAAAGTAAAGTATTACAAGTTTTCATAGATACATAACTTTAAAAAAAAAAAAGACGTGATTTCCATTCACTCCGTCTTCCGCAAAAGGACGCGAGGTACCTGTCTAAGTAGAACCTAAGAATACAAGCATTTTAAAAATCAGCATAAAGTTGGTGAGTTCATAAGCGGTTTGTTTTTATGAAAATGTACAAGATTCCTTTTGGTTTCTGAAAATGTTACGACCCAAGAAAATCCCATATTTTCTTAAAAGTAAAGTTGAGTTATTCTGTTATGTTACACGGTTCTGGTTATGAATTTTGATTACCCTAGGAAAATCCTATATTTTCCTAGTGTGAAAGATGTATACTGAAAACCTGAAACCTTGTGAAGTGTGTGTTTGTTTACCATCCCAAAAATGTAATGTAAAATATGTATACTGAAAACCTAATTGACCTTGTGAAGTGTGTGTTTGTTTACCAACCCAAAAATGTAATGTAAAAGATGTATACTAAAAACCTGATTATCATAGTAAACTAATTCTTATGGTTATTAATTTACAATATCCATTATTACTAAAAAGTAAATTTATGTTATCCAAATTGCGAGTTCTATAACCATACTAAAGACTTTTGTCACCCTTGAACCATTTGGTTCGACTGTAGCTAGCAGCCAGGTGCGGGATAGTCAATCCCGTATAGATCTATACACTCAAGTCACGCTCTCTACCTAAGAGATTATGGTTACAGAGGCGGTCCTCCACTCGCGTATCTCTGTGGAGTGTTCTCCGAGGACATGTCTCCAATTTATAGGAATAACAAATCTACAAAGACGATCCTCCACTCGCATATCTTTGTGGAGTGTTACCGAGGACAAAATGATATACTAATATTCTTGTTCAATGTTCAAAGATTATGTTTTTAACTATTTATAATATGGAAACCATTTGTGAAAATATAAAGTATAACAATTTATAACATTTTTCACAAATACGATGATAATGAAATCTGCAAGTTCAAACGGTTAACTGATATGATTAACAATGTTAAAAATATATGTAGCATGAAACACAACACATATAAAATAAGTTTTGAGTACAAGTATTACTTGTACTTTGCTTGTATTCCCCCCTGAAAATAGTGAAAAACATTGAAAAAAGGTAGGGGTATGACCTCACCGGATGAGAAATGTGTCGAAGGGAATGCTAAATATTGGATCAAGGCTTGAAAACGAGCGAGGTTCCTATGTAATGTTAAATGATACACAAATGTAACTAATTAGAATTTAAAACACTAATTAGATATGATTATACACTCCAAGATGCGAAAACTCTTCAAAATAAGTGTTTGGAGTGACCCGGGTGACGTTTATGGACATGAATGGCTTGGATATGGAGTTTACTCTTCAAGAGTAAACTCTAAGGAGTGTTCACAGACCTAAACACCACATCCCCATGATTTTATGGCTGTAAACTCATGGATGGTATTCTTATGTCCTAAATGGCCTTAAATCAATAGAGGGATGATGTTAGGTTTTGTTTTAGGGTATTATCAAGGAATTAATTCAATCATATGGACTAATTGATGAGTTTATGGCAGTAAACTAAGTGTTTATGGCCGTAAACTCTCACCCACTTCATTCTTAAGTGTTTTGAAGGTCAATGATTTATCACAAGTGATTCTACTCAATTTTACAAGCCAAGGGGTGAGTTTAGGGCATCAAACAACCCATTTATAGGAGTTTACGGCCTAGGAACCCATTCTTGGGGGGTTTACAGTTGTGAACTACTTATGGAGTTGTTTTAATCAAGTTTAAGGTCCCTAACTTGTTTGTGGTTGCTTCTAGACTTTATTCCAGGGCTTGTGAGGTGTATAAGTTGCATTTTAACACCCAAAAAGGAGTTTACTCCCCATGAAATGGTGTTTACGGCCCAAGCTTGTTCTTGGGCAGTAAAATCATGTTTACTCCCCAAATTTTGAGTTTAAGGTGTCCTAAGTCCAATCCAATAAGTCCTTAATCCATATCTAAGCTTCAATGGTGATTTGGAAGGGTTTTGAGGCTCAAAAACACCATTTATATGTGTTCACAGCCCAAGAGTGTTCTAGGGCTGTAAACACATGTTTGAGGTCCTAAATCATGAATTGAACTAGAATTTGAAGGCTAAGTATGTTGTACAAGAAGCTAGGATGATTACCTTCGTGTTTTGAAGCTTGAAATGGATGATTTCTGGACCTAAATCTTTTATTGAGGAGAGAGGTTAGAGAGAGAGTGAAAAGGCTCCAAATGAGTCTTAATTCACTTTAAATATGGTTTGAATTTGATACACGGTGGAATTCTACCCGATACTAATGTTAACCGAGGCATTTGGTCGCACCCCATTAAGTTGTCATCACCCGATATGGTCGAAACTAAAATTTTTCTAATTACTAGTTTGGGGAGTTTTAACATGTTTCCAACATGTTTGGATACTACAAGGTCAAATAAAAGTCTTATCTTAATTGAGAAAATCCAAAAACAAAATTGGAATAATTCAATTAAGACGAGTTTTACGGATGAAATGGGTTGCGACGATAGGAAAACTTCGGGTTGTCACATTATCCCCCCGTTAGAGGGAATTTCGTCCCGAAATTCAAAGATTAAGATACAAGTTATGGAAAAGGATGCGGATGTTTCTGTTGCACTGGGTCGTCGTGCTCCCAAGTGAATTCAGGTTCTCGCTTGGACTTCCAGCGAACCTTCACTAACGGGATGTGGCTTTGTTTCATACGTTTGATCTCTCGGTCTATGGTCTCGATTTGTTCAAGAGGGATTACTAAGGTTTCATCGGACAAGTACTTCTAAAGATTCGAAACGTGGGAGACAGGATGGACGTTTCTAAGTTCTGAAGATACTCAGAGTTCGAAGGCTACGGGTTTGATCCTAATGAGGATCTCGAAGGGTCTAATGTACCACGAGTTAAGCTTTCCGTGCTATCCATAGTGTGTCATGTCGTTCCTGGGCGAGACCATTAACAGGACATGATCTCCAACCTGGAATTCCAGAGGTTTCCATTGTACATTGGTGGAATTCTTCTATCGATCTAGTGAAGTTTTCAATTGTTCTCGGGTCTGGATGATCTTCTTGACGGTTTCACAGATGATTTCAGAACCAGTGTGGGTACTACCGGGGAATCGACTATAGGTTAGCTGTGCGTCTCCTACCTTGGCCTAACACAAGGGAATCTGTACTTTTGACTGTAGTGGGTTCCAAATGGTATAGTCTGGATACTGGTGGGATAATTGTTATTATTCGAGGGCTTGATCAAAGGTAAAGGGGTATCCCAAGTCGCTCAATAATTTATGATACATGCTCCCAGCATGTATTCCATGACCTGAATAACTCTCTCACTCTGTCCAATTGTCTGAGGATGATAAGTTGTACTCATGTCTAGCTTGGTTTCGAGAGTTTTCTGAAGGAATCTTCCTAAATCGTGTGGTAAACCTGCTATCTCTACCAAAGATAATGGATGCAGGTATACTATGCAGTCGGACTACTTCTTGGATGTGGGTTCACGTGAGTCTTTCCATCTTGAATGATTCTTTGATCGGAAGGAAGTGAACGGATTTTATCGAAGGATCGACCATTTCGAAATGGTATCGTAATCACTCGGGAAAACTGGATAACTTGATGGGGAAATCCATGTTGGTTATTTACCATTTCTATTCGGGTATCTTGGTTGCTGGGACAGTCCCGAGGGTTTCTGACTAGGCTTCTCAGGTCTGAGCCAGTAAACGGGTCTAGATGGTCATTGTTCATGTCTTAGTCTTGCTGTCTAAGCTTTCCTTTTCGGCTAACGGCGCCTCATGTTCATGTCTTTCTGATCGAAGCTATGTTTTAGTCTCTTAAGATCAATGAATTTCGTGTACTTGGTTCCATAGAGATCATGTCTCTCATTCTTCATTGTAGGGACTGCTGCTCCAAATTCTAAGTCGTGAGTTATGTAGTTAACTTCGTGTGCCTCTTGTTTGTCTCAAAGCATGAATCACAACTTTTCCTTCTTGCCTAAGCACATGATCTAAACTCTGATTGGATGTACTGCAAAGCACAACGAAGTCCTTTGTTTCTTCTAGCAGGAACAGGTTAGGTGTGATGTATAAGTCTCACTTCAATGCTTGGAATGATGTATCTCACTTTTTTTTACTCCAACAAAAAGGGTACACCTTTCTGTGTCGGAGTGGTTACGGATTTGATGATTTTGGAAGAATTCTCTGAATAGGTCTACAATAATAGCCGGCGAAACCCAAGAATTGACAGGTTTTCTATGGGTGTCTTCGGTGCCAACCAATTCTCTATTGCTTCTACCTTATGAGGATCCACGTGTATGTCTTCATCGCTCACTATATGACCAAGCGAAAAAAGGTTTGACCGAAGGGTATCAATACGAACTCTTAGTGATCATATCGAGTCCTAAATATTGCCTTGGAAACATTATCCTCGTGAACTCGTAGTTGATGGTGTCTTGACCTAAGGTCTATCTTCGAGGAGTAGCTAGCTCCTGAATTTTATCGAAGAAGTCATCTATTCGGGAAAGAGGATATCAGTTTTGATGGTTAACTCATTAAGTCGACTGGATAACTCTTGCATTTCTGCTGGGGCAAAAATGGTATGGAGATTTGGCATTGAAGGTAGTTCCAGGGATTAGATTGATACGAGACTCGACTTGACGTTCGGAAGGAATTATCGGGAGCTCTTCGGGAAGATATCAGGAATATTACAGTTTTCGGGGATGCTTTAGAGGTCTTTAACTTCTTGTTTCTCGCTGATTGCATGGACTAGGAATACCTAACACTCCTTTTTGCAGAAGTTTTCGAGCTTTAATACAGGAAATGATGCGAAGATTTGGGCCAAGCTTGACACCATATATCATGAGGGTCCAGTCAGAGGGAAAAATTGAGACGAATAACTTTTTCATAACAAAGTGTATCAGTATGATCAAGACTCAATGATACATGCCAAAGATAACATCAAAGCTCTTTATTGAAACTGACATCAAGTCAATGCGGAAAGAATGATTACTCAATGTAAGGATATAGCTTGGGGATAAGTCGTTAGTGCACTTATTCTCACCGGTAACCATTTTGACGGTAAATGTTTCGATTATTAGACGAGGGCTATGTTTATGAAGATATTTGAATGAATGACTAATAAAACTTTCTTGACACTAGATTCGAAAAGGATGCGGGCATAAGAATTGTCGAGAAGAAATATACCCGTGGCGGTGGGATCAGCGGCTGCCTCCTCTTGTTTCATAGCTAAAACCATCTCTGCATTGTTGACGTTGTTGGTGGTTGCTGCTTTTGGGCAGTTTCGCTTGAAATGCTCGATTTCTCCACAACCATAGCAGGCTCGAACAGTACTCGATCCGGAGGCTTGATTGATTAGATGAACTGGTGTTTTTTCAGTTTTGAGCGGAGTGGCCCTTTTTTCCACATCTTTTGCATATCTTCTCGAATCACGGGCCAGGGGTATAATGGTGATATTTACACTTATTACACCAATGGAGGTTACCCGCATACCTAGTGATAGGTTATTGAGTTGTAGGTGCAACAACTGGAGTAGCGGTAGCTTGAACTGTAGACACAGCAACAGGAGTAGTGACAGCTTGAACTGCCACAGTTTCACATCTCTTGGAGGGTCCTTGGGAACTCTGACCCTTTGGCTTTTTCGAGAAAACTTTCTTACTCTTATTACACTCATTCTCATGCTCTTGAACATTTTCATGGTTTTGAGGGTTGGTGATACTTCCCGGTCCACTGAACCTATTAGAGCACAAGTATGTCACTATGTCAGTCACTTTGGCAGAAATAGCCAACTGGAACATCACTAGGTCGAATCGAGAAGGAGGTGGCAACGGAGGGTTGTTATTACTTGAAGTGGATCCTTTCTTCGAAGACATTTTGATCCAAAGTGATTAGGAAAAAGAGGATGGTAAGTCCTCTGCATTAAATCAAGGGATATGAAACAAGGGATATCTCTTTAAGACACACATATAATTCTATTAAAGGATAAAGCAGGAATGAATTATCAAGGTAGATAAACTATCACTAAAGGAATGATCGAGGGGCAACGCTTGAATGAGAATTTTCTACAACTAAGTTGGATCTAGAAATACTCCCATAGTATTTCATGATTCACTGCGACAACAGCTCGTTGTTTGGCGTATCTGGGTAAGTTTTAGGCATGCTGAACACTACAACCACTCCCAGGCACATGTTGGTCGTGTCTCATACGAATATAGTTGATCAGGCTATATTGACCCTAGACACGACTACATAACTGCCCAGGTTTAACCGCATCATACAACACCCATTTACTTATGTTTTGTTCTACTGGTAGTTACGGATCTCAGTGGTTAGGTATACTTGTACATTTTTTAAAATACTTATATTTTGAAGTATACTTTTAGTTCAGAGCACTTATGCCCCTTAATGTTTATAGTCTTATACCATGTAAGGTTTGGTATACTAGGTTCACTATAAACAAGGGCTCGGATACCAATCGGTCACACCCCGAAACCGAAGGCGGAAACGTCTCGGGGCGGAGGTGACTTCATGTGAATATCATAACCAATGTACATAGTAAGCGAAGTAAAACACAAAACATTACATTACATACATTTCATTACATCAGTTGAAAAGTAAAGTATTACAAGTTTTCATAGATACATAAGTTTAAACAAAAGAAAGACATGATTTCCATTCGCTCCCTCTTCTGCAAAAGGATGCGGGGTACCTGTGATGACATCCCCATTTTCACGGCCAGAAAAGACCGATTTGTTTATGCTTTGTTTTATAAAATCAGAGTAATCTTTTAAAGAAAATGGTTGCGGAATTTGTTCCCAAAACAAGATATGATAATAACTTATCAAAACATTTCTCAAAGAGAATGTATTTTCATTTAATAATAAAACCTCGGGATGTCATATTCCGATACAGACATATAAGCATAAACAGAACTTATATTCAATTACACTAATGATTTACATCTCCTTTAATCTCTCAGTGCAAACCAGCTTCGTATCGATACCTGTGATACAATTAAACTGAGTGGGTCAGGCTTGGGGGCCTGGTGAGCATATAGCGTTTTCAACCCACAATAATATAATTATTATATTCAATCATCAAACAAGCAACCCAATTACCCATCCCCGTTATCTCCATTTATTTCTTAAGTACCTTCCCTAAGAAATTATCCTAAGGGTCATCTCCTACATCATATTTACCTCTCATCTCCTTACATCACATTTCCTTGTATGATTGTTCCTAAGGACTTTTTCCTAAGGATCATCGCATGAGTACATAGTCACAACATCGTCTGGACTAGTAAGTCCAAATAAGGGTAAGACTATCATCGCATGAATACATAGCCACAACATCACCTGGACTCGTAATTCATAGTAAGGGTTAGAGTGTCATCGCATGAATATGTAGCCACAACATCGCCTGGACTCGTAATTCATCACCTACAGGTTGTGAGCCTGCTGGTGTTTCCACGGGGTCATCTAGAATAGTCCGTGGTCGCCATCTATACTCTGGTAGATAACTACATCGCCAAATTTCCACATCGTCGGTCAAGGTTATGGTATCTCCTCTCATCTCACATCACCTATTTATCATTACCTGATTAGAAGATGATCGGGCAGCACTACGTGTCACACCCCAAAACCAAGAACGGCGGAAACGTTCTGGGGCGGAGGACGTCATGTAAGTATCACAACATAGTAAATGTAAATAAGCAAACAACATCATCCATTGCATTAAATATATAATATTAATACAAGCGTGTTTTGTACATTATAGACACCAAAAATAACGTATATCAAAATAATAAGATGAGTCTTGAATGCGCTCCATCTTCTCAAAAGCTGGCCTCGGTACCTGTCTACTGATGACCTGAGAATACAAGTTATTTTGAAAGAGTTTATCAGCATTAAGCTGGTGAGTTCATAAGTATTTTAGTGTCGGTATTTGTCATCCAAAAATGTTTGAACGTGTATAAAGTATAAGTTTGTAAAATGTATGTAAATGTTTGCAATTGTTTGTAAAAGTTTGAATCTCTCAGAAAAACCTATATTTTCTATTAAAGTAGCCTTCTACCAAGGCTTAACTGTTTTGTATGCTCGTTTGATGTAAAAGTGTGTAATTTCCCAAATGTAACTATCATTTAACAAAATATAGTTTGTACATAAACGTTTAAGTGAGGTTATCACTAAAAATATGTAATGGGTAAATTATTGTAGTACTGTAGCCTTGTATTATAAGAACTACTGTTGTACTAACTACCTTAAACCGGATTTATATTAATGCATTACGTGATAAATTGCACCATACTATCGACTAGTAACAATGACAAATGATTGGTCGTAATAACGGAATGACGTTTGGCACCCGCAGACCTGCAGGTCCGGCTGTAGCTAGGAACAAGGTGTAGGATTGTCAATCCAGTATAGATCTATACGCAAACTCACGCTCTCCCTTCAAGAGAATTCTGGCTACAACTCGAGCCATGACAGTTAAGTCATGCTCCGATTTAAATCACAATAATAAAGTATTCATGTATATGTACTGTTTCTCGTTCTAGTATAGTTGTATATGTATTGTTTCTAGCATCATTGTATATGTATTGTTTCTAGCATCATTGTATATGTATTGTTTCTAGCATCATTGTATATGTATTGTTTCTAGTATATGTATATGTATTGTTTCTAGCATCATTGTATATGTATTGTTTCTAGTATATGTATATGTATTGTGTTACCCCGATGGTAACTAACTATTGATGTACTGATAAATATGAATATGGAAGTACTTTTATGTCTATACATGTATATATGATATATAAATAATATTGAAACGACCTTCGGATGGTCACCCAAAATCCCACCAGACCACATCTCAGTGCGCGAAAAGGAAATAGGGCGGATGGCCTTCCTAAGCCCTTTAAACATTTCTTATATATATATATATATATATATATATATATATATATATATATATATATATATATATATATACATATATGGGCATGCAATTTATAAGAAATAAAACAAAGTTTAATAAAAGCATTTGATAAGTAAAAAGAGTTTGTAACACATTTGAAGTGAAACAGTTTGATAAATAGTTGAACAGTGATAAAATCATTGGTTTTCTAGTTATTAATCACATGTGATTAATGCAATCACATGTGATTAATGCAATCACATGTGATTGATGTAATAACTATAAGTATTTGACTTGTATCCCCCCCCCCATAAAGTATTTAAAACATTTAAAAGTATTTCAAAGGTTGATTAAAGGGGTATAAACTCACTTGTGGTGAGTAGATTGAATTGATGTATCGGGTACCATGCCAAGTGTCAAACGGAGACTTGTTCACACGTTCGAGCCTAGTTATCATATAATAAGCATATATATAACTAATTAGCCACATAATAACTTAACAAAGTAAGTTAACACAATTAGGAACATGTATACACTTTGTATAAGTGTTATAGGTCCTAATGGTTGCATCTAAGTGTTGGATTAATGTCTAAGTCCATAACTATAATTGGTAAGACTTGACCCGACCCGGCATGGTCCATTTGGGTTGCATGGCATCATGCACTTGGATAGACTATAACGAGAGAAAGAAGACACTTACGGTTATTAATATATTATAAGTTCTAGTATATTAATAATAAGAATAATGAGATTATTTAATTAGTATTGATCAAGAATTAATCTAGAATTAATTAAGTGATCAAAAGAAAACTAATTAAATATATGGGTTGATTGTGTAAATCATTCATTCTTATATATGTGGGCTTGTGATCCAAGATTCCTTATGTTGGACTAAGTCCATGGGGTGACCCATGGATACTCCATGGAGGTTAAAACCCATGGAGCATAAGGAATGGGTAAAGTCATGAGTTACATGGTGTAACCCTAATAGCCACCATATAAAAGAAACCCATGGCTCAAGAAATCGTGACTATGACTAACACTATGTGTATGTATGAGGGCTACACGATTTCATGAAGTGTTCTAATTTCTCTCTAAGTTATTCCAAGTGCTTATGGTGTTGTGTGAACCATTTGAGGTGTCACACTTGGGGCACTAGGCACTCAAGCTTCATGAAGACAAGCACTATCAAAAGAGGTATGTATTCTATCTTGTTATATTGATAATATTGTATGCTAGATTAGGATAATACCTTGGATGTTCATATTTGCATGTATAATAGAGAAAACATAGATCCAAGGTATTTAGGGTTGCATGTACACTTAGGAGTGTTAGAATGCTCATAACCCAACAGTGGTATCAGAGACTAGGCTTGTTTTCTTGTTATACCTGCAATAGAAGCTGAAAAATCGAGTTTTGATGCTGTCAGCCCAACTGACTCGCCGAGTCCATGAAGGGACTCGACGAGTCCAAGGCAAAATGCATCCAACTCGCCGAGTTGTGTTCATGCACTCGACGAGTTGGACCCCAGACAGCATATCTTCGAGGTTTTTGGCTAGAAATGGACTAGGAACATTACCCTAAGTTGTTTTGAACTTATAAACTTGTTTTTTAATGTGGTAATGTTCATGCTAATCCATTTTCAAAGATAATTGTCAATAGATTCATGTTTTGTATTAGTTTAAAGGTTAGACTAATTACATGAAAAAGTTTGATTTGAATTATCTTGTTCTTATGAGTTGCTTAGATTAATAGAAAAGTTGAGTGAAAAAGTTGTTTTCAATCCAAATTAATCTAAGAGTTGATTCTAAAATGTGTTTTTTGTAACTTGTCCTCAAGTTATATGAAAAGTCACATTTAAGTTTCATAAAAACTCATAAAAGATGGCAATGGTTACAAAAGATGAAGAGTCTTGTCCTTAAGTTATGGAGGTTCAAGAGTCACTTCATTAATAAATAAATAAATAAAAATGTAACCTTAATTAATTCCATAAGTTATAAAATAAAGAAAAAGTTAATGCTTTATTAGTTTAAAGTCTTCCATAATTTGTCCACAAGTTATGGAACTTGAAGAGTTTTTGGATTAAAACTACTTTAAATACATAAGTTATGGAATTAATTAGTTTTGAATAGTTTCAAAACTTGCCCTCAAGTTTTGGAATTTGTAAAGTTTTCTCTTATGAATACTTTAATTCCAAGTTAGCCCTTAGAATTTTAAAAGTTAAAATTCAACCCTTATACTTTATAATATTATAAGTTAATAATATTTATATGTATAAGAGTAAAGTCGGTCTTACCGCTAGTACGCCTCATTCACGAAGCCGGTCTATAAGGTGGGTATAAGGTTGTTGCCTATAAAATGGCAACTTAATGGGTGTTCACTCTCACCCACCGCTCGCTTGACTGGTGGAGGGTCGTTAGCCGAACGGGTTTGACATGACTATAATTCTCCCTTCATTAAAAGTATTAATGATAAATACTAAGTAACTAAACTGTTAATAATACCCAATCTTAGTTACTTAGAAAAATGTGAATAAGGTGCTAATCCACGAAATTACACTTTGCACTTTGTTTGAGTCGGTTAGCGGAGCGCGTGTGGTTAACCGGCACACTAACTCGTATTTAACAAGGTAGGCAAAGGGTAACTTAATGTTTATCATAGTATCGATGGAGCGTGTGTGGTTAACCGGCACATCGATTGAGGGATAAACACTTAAGGGTACCCAGTAATTTGCATGGTTACTTCACACCTTGTTTTGTGATCCTCGGCATCCCAGTCACAAAACCTGAAGGGCACACTCGAGATTGAAACATGCCATTGAACAGTTCAATGAATCTCAAAAGATCTAGGAGTTTCAAAACCAATTAAAACCTAATAATACATTTCGTTTATCTTGGTGGAAATTGGTGAATCGTCATTCACCTACCTTCAGACTGTTTATAGCTTGGATTACGGCATACCTCTTCTAAGTTATAAAATAGTTTGTTGGGTCCTAGCCTTAATATTTTCATATTGGGTGTCATATTAAGGACTCAAAGATCAACTATCTTGAATATCTCCCATAACATGTCTGGTTTAGACATTTATGATCTTCCCAAATCTCTTGAAACAAGCTTTCCTAAATGAAGATGATGTCCCATGGATATCATACTTCTTTATCCTCCTCCAATTATTCTCCCTAACCCACAAGTTCTTGAAAAGTTTAAGATCACTCAAGCCCTAATGGCAAGGCAAGGTCTAGGTGTGATCACATCTTGGAGATGTAGTCACATATTGACAAGCCGGGAGAGTTGGGTGTCAAAGTCTTGAGAAAGTTGGTGGTCCAATCACTTTCTAAGTCACATAGTGAGTTCCTTTGGGACACCTATGAAATAGACTATGACAAGACCCTTAATGATCTTATCTATTGTTAAGATCAACTTCCTGAAACTTTATGGACATTGACAATGGTGACACTGGAAATACAGAAAAAGCATTCTCTTCCCAATGGAAAGGGATCGGCCATAGTCAACTCGGTTGAACAAATGGTAAAGAGAAAAGCTAAGTCTGTAATAGTCCTGTGTACCATTATCAAAGGGTACATATGTTTATATTGCCAAAGTAAGGGTCATTAGTTGCGAAGCTGCCTAATTTACCTAAGGATGTTAAAGTCAATAAGATTGACTCTACTTCAGGAAAAAGTCCACTAATCTAACTCTGTTAAGTTTCTATTTTCAGATTCCTGATACATGATGTGACTGGGTCACATGGTAATGTTTTAAGAATCAAAGAAAAGTAAAGGAACTTAAAGAAAGAATATGCTGAATCTGATCGCGTAGATGGATTTCTATCGCGTAGTTTGAAGATCGGATTCTTGAGCTACTTCTTAGGAGTTATGAGATATTGCTTAGGAATAGATAACAACAAGTTTTCATATGGATTGTAAGGATAAGTTTTTCCGCATAGTTTTAAAACAAAAGAAATTTTTTGATTTTATTTATTTTAAATATCCTTACAATGGCATTTGGAAAAAAAATTGTTGCTTATATGATTCCATTAATAGCAAGAGTGGAAATATGAAATTGATTCCTTCATTTGTGGTAATGTCTAAATTTACCAAATAAGGAAAGACTCTCATCATCCAAAGTCTCAATTGGACCGAGACTTGGAATCATGCAAGTTGTATAGCATGATGAATGAGAACTTTCAAGTATTGGAAAAATTAAGACTAATTACTTGTTCACATGGATGTGTGAGTCAAGTAATGGACTAAGGGATCGAGCACATAGTCATGTGCACTGATTAAGTCCACCACAAAAGATGTAAGGATATTCGCCATAGTTTACTAAAGCTCAGTAAATATGATTATACTTACAAGCTTAAGTGTAACTCTGAGACATTGGAAAAGGTTCCAATGCATGACAGAGCAGATAAGAAGAATCAAATTAGGCAGAAGGATAAAAAGTTTCTCAAATCTGAAAAGATGGGAGAGTACTTTAGTATTAGTTTTGTGATCATCTTAATGATTAAGAAACCATATCAAAATTAGTTCTCTAAGGAATTCTTAGTGCATTCTTATGACTAAGAAGAAGGGATCTTGAATTGTTGAAATGGTTAAATCAAGAAGATGAGTCATACTTCGTTTCAATACAAGTCTTAGAGTCGTACTCCAAGATTGTAATTTGAGTGACATGTCTTAAAGAAGGTTTAAAACACTTATCAAATGTAAGAGTAAAAGTTTTCTACTCTTGTACATTTGAAATTGGTAAGTTATGATGTTTTGGATAAAACAAAGACCAACTTCGGCCAATTGTGTGAAGTGTTTGTCTTGATTAGAATCCACACTATCTCTTGGATGTTTGAAAAGGGAGTCTTATAGGTCAAGAGGACAGTGGGAGTCTTAAAGGTCTTGAAATTCTCAAGAACTAATCAAGAATAAAACCTAAAGTTCTTCACTAGCACACGACTTGAGGTTTATAACCTATCGTGTTGACATATTCTGTGCCCATTCCAATTAAAGTTGGCTTTGCATATGAGTTCTTAGAGTTCTCAATTGGTTGCACAACAACTTGGAAGCAATGGTAGGCCCTTGAGCTGCCAGGTGGCAAGAAATTAAGATTGAGTTCAATCCATATGGTTTTGGATTTGTCATTATCCTTGTCTTGTGATTATGGTTTTGACAAATTCATATGGGTAGGAACTCATACACCATTAAATCTAAGTGTCATAAGGTTTCTCTCCGATTCATGAAAATGATGGTGAGGAAACACTTCCACTAAGTAGATTTTAGCTAGATAGCAATTGTGATCTCAAAGTCGTTAGTGGAGCGTGTGTGGTTTACCGGCACACTAACTTGGACTTGTGAGAAATGGCAAAGGTCAAAACGATCAAGACTATGATTACGGCATCCCTTTTCATAGTTCTTAAAATTGTTTTGACACACCCACAAGCTATCTAAGGAAGGTGTATGTTTTTGATAAAGTTTTATCAAAACAATCTAGTATCAGAAATCTGAACTTTGGTAAGAAAGTCAATAAAGTATTGATTTCTAGAAGTCCAGTGATTTCTGAGTACATGTCAAAGCTAGTGGGAGCATAAGTGTTATGCTAATAATCATCATGTTAGTGGGAGCATGATAATTACGATAAGTATTGCAAGCTAGCAATGTTAATTATAGAAAACAAAAGGTTTCAATTGGGAAAAAGTTGTTTTGCTATAATTAAGGGAGAGGAAATTATACTTCATCTCAAATCTATAAGCTTAGATCGTGAGGTTTTAATCATTTAGTCAAGGAGATATATAAATTTCATGTTGGAATGGCTCAACATAAGGAAATTCTGTATATGGGTCCATTATTTGCGTTCTTAAATTCGATTATGATTACGGCATCCCTTTTCATAATCTGAATTATGAGAACTTGGCAAATTGAAATGGAAATGTTATAGCAAAAGACTGGTTTAGTCTTTATGTGAGACATCATGAATCGTGTCCCATATGCTTCGGATATAGGACCAACTACATGTGCTATATTCATCCTTTCTAAAATTTTCCAAATGCCTGGGGCGTTAAGAATGGAAAAGGTTTAGAACTGGATATGACTAAAAAGGATTAAACAATTGTCGAGGACAATCTAAGGTTTACCAAAGATTGGTTTCTCAAGGACAATTGGAAGTATAGTGATAATTCTGGAAGGACCATATTGACATAATCTGTAAGGAGGCAACTCTTGTTCAGAAGTGATAGTCGAAATGGAATCTGGAAATGTTTCAAAGTTAGAATTTTCAATCTGTGTAAGATTAAGGAAACTTAATGCAAGAAGGATGGTTCCAAGGACTTGATCTCCTTTGGAATGCTCTGTAATGATTGTCGTTAAGTCTTTCTGACTTTGTGCATAATCATTACAAGAGGATCGATGCATATAAGTTTAGAATCTAACAGATTTCAGTAAATGGCATGAATTTGGAATTCTTGCATTTGCAGTAAGGATTTGGGAGTGTGAAAAGAGAATCATTGAAGTTATGTTCATTTGATCTAGTTCACAAAATAAAGATCATAGTCAAACATATTATGCATACTTGGTGTATGGCATGACTATTGTTTAGAAAACATAGTGTGCATGCTTGGAGCATGGGACAACCATTGTTTTAAATTCAAGAATAATGTTGATAGCTGAAACAATATACAATGAATAATGTGTAATCATATGGTGATAAATAAAAGGAGTTTTATTTATATTCATAAGTTCTGAGACCATATTGGATTCAATTATTATTGTGTTTCACTTTGCATGTTTTGACTTCCCGAATAAACTAGGTTATTCTTCCGGAATGACTAAGTTATTTAAACCATCCACAGTCGGTCATATGTTGGAAGTAGATATGAATTAAGACTGTCATGGGTTGGCTTGTAGAGGTCTAAGATGTTGGACAAAGGGCTACAACACTCATGAGTGCTCATAAGTTCTGAGTATTGGATTCAACCCGCTCTCATTGGAATCACTTCATGGATTTTATCACGAGTGATCATGAGACGATAATATCTTATATTCTTCAAACCTAGAGATATGAGTTGTTACTATGAGTTGGTTGTACATTGATTGCACGAAACTGCATTTGGTAACTCGGTGCTATAAAACGTGTCTTTGTGTATGATTCAACAAGTAGTAGAACAAGCCATATGAGTCGAAGTTTATCCATTCCTTTTACCTTCGGGATAAAAGCGATATCTGTGGGCCCCTCGATGATTTGATGATGACAAATGGAAGTGCTCGGCCGGGCCAGGACTGATTTGATTTGTTCAATTAGTCAGTCATCATAAATCGGAAATCGGGAAACAACTAATGGACAGAGAGAATGATTATAATCCATGTTTTAGTCCATATGATATCTAGAATAGAGGAATATATGATCCCTTATCTAATGGACAAGTCGTTGACAAAGATCAGAGTTCATCTACAAGGTCAGAGTTCGACAGAAGCTTTTGAGAGCTACGATTGCTAGTTGGTTCCTGAAGTCATACGCAATACTAGTTTTAGACTTATCCAAGTGGGAGACTGTTGGATTAATGTCTAAGTCCATAACTATAATTGGTAAGACTTGACCCGACCCGGCATGGTCCATTTGGGTTGCATGGCATCATGCACTTGGATAGACTATAACGAGAGAAATAAGACACTTACGGTTATTAATATATTATAAGTTCTAGTATATTAATAATAAGAATAATGAGATTATTTAATTAGTATTGATCAAGAATTAATCTAGAATTAATTAAGTGATCAAAAGAAAACTAATTAAATATATGGGTTGATTGTGTAAATCATTCATTCTTATATATGTGGGCTTGTGATCCAAGATTCCTTATGTTGGACTAAGTCCATGGGGTGACCCATGGATACTCCATGGAGGTTAAAACCCATGGAGCATAAGGAATGGGTAAAGTCATGAGTTACATGGTGTAACCCTAATAGCCACCATATAAAAGAAACCCATGGCTCAAGAAATCGTGACTATGACTAACACTATGTGTATGTATGAGGGCTACACGATTTCATGAAGTGTTCTAATTTCTCTCTAAGTTATTCCAAGTGCTTATGGTGTTGTGTGAACCATTTGAGGTGTCACACTTGGGGCACTAAGCACTCAAGCTTCATGAAGACAAGCACTATCAAAAGAGGTATGTATTCTATCTTGTTATATTGATAATATTGTATGCTAGATTAGGATAATACCTTGGATGTTCATATTTGCATGTATAATAAAGAAAACATAGATCCAAGGTATTTAGGGTTGCATGTACACTTAGGAGTGTTAGAATGCTCATAACCCAACACTAAGTTGATACGGGACAAGGCAAAAGGGTTTGAAACATCAAATGGCCTTGCATAAGAGCTCACCACCCAACAAACCCCACCCTTTGGAGTTTACGGCCGTAAACTCATGGGTTTATGGCCGTGAACTCCTCACATGGTGGTTTTGGGTGTTTTAAAGTGTTATCTTGATCCAAGAACACTTCTAGCTTTGTTGGAATAATACATGAAGTAGTTTAAGGCCCTAGAATGCTCCATAGGGGAGTTTACAGCCTATAGTCCATATACCCTAGAGTTTACGGCCGTAAACTCCTATGGGTGATGGATTTTAATTCATTTGAGGCACTTGCACATCAAGGATGGCTTCCATGATTTTATCTAAGGCTAATAGGGACAAGATGCACACATTTAGGTCATCACTTGGAGTTTATGGCCCAAGTTATGTTCCTTGGCCGTAAACTCCTTTTAAGGAGTGATTATGAAGTCTTTTGATCCCCATTCAAGTCCCATGTGTTCAAGCTAAATTGTCTTAAGGCCTTAGGGGTGTTTGTGGCATGTTTATCACAAGAAAAAGGGGTTTACGGCCCAAGATCTTTCCTTGGCCAGAAACTCCTAAAACCCTAAGATCTTGAAGTGTTTTGGTGTCCAAAATAGTCACAAGCATTAGTGGTTAAAGTCCTTAGGCTCAAGGAGGCAAGTTAGGGCATTTTTGACCCATAAAAAGGGGTTTACGGCCCAAGAAGTTCCTTGGCCGTAAACTCCTCTAACTTGTTGATTTTGGATGCTTTCTAGTCTCTAAAGATCATACACAAGGTCCTTTACACGTTGTCTATCGAGGGAACGGGACTAGGAAGCCTTAAAGTTCCATTTTGGAGTTTACTCCCCAAGAACGTTCTTGGGCGGTAAACTCACGGATCTTGTATTTTGGACATGTAATTGATGTTATAAAGCATATAACAAGTATTAAAACACGTTTAGGAAAGTAGACTCACAATCCGGGATGAAAACCCGAAGATCCGTCAGAGAGAATTGGCTTTTCTCTAGTTGGAATTGTAAATAATGAATTAATTAAATTCAGAAATCTATTTATAGTCCTGGAATATTTTGACAGAAAATATTTTTATTCCAAAAGTCGGACTATAACATTATGAAACTTAAAATGTTCAAGTTTCACAATTACCGGAGCATCCACTCTCCTGATACGTCCAGAAACGTAAACCCTAATGTACACAAACTTGTTCGGACAAGTCTGAAATTTACAGAAACTGGACTAGCTTCTATTGAATAGATAATGTTCGTACAATGGAAATTTTGGGTTGTCACACTACGGCTTGCATAATTAGTGTTTCTCCGTAGATCTCGAAGATCTTCACAAACACCGGCTCCTCGCGGGCAGCGCTTCGGCTCGGGAATAACACTCTTCGGGATCCTCGGGGCTTCGGATCTTGCTTCGGGGCTTGGGAATATTACCGGGGCTTCGGGGTACAAATGGCACACAAAACGAGGCAAAAACTAGAGAGAACAAACAGTTTGAACAAGAGAAAATGGCTGATTTCGAGTTCTATTTATAGGCTGAGGGTCTGGGATTACGCCGGGCGTAATCTCAAATTCCGCAGGGCGTACTCAGTACGTTGGGCGTACTCGAGTTATGTTGGGCATACTTTGACGTCATTGCGTGAGTCGACTGGTGGCACTCGAGTATTGGTCAGACAAGTTGCATCCGACTGAGTACGCTGGGCGTACTCAAATTACGCTGGGCGTAATTGACTCGTCGAACTTCTAAATTGTGTAACTTTTGCATACGAGCTCCGTTTTCGACGTTCTTTATATCCACGCGAAGGTGAGACTATGATCTGCAACTTTCGTTTAGACTCCGTCGGCTAATTTTGAATTTATTTTTATTATTTATTTTTAGTAGGCCGGGATAGGAAAACTTCGTTATAAAATCATAACTTCTTCATCCGACGTCCGTTTTTGCCTATCTTTTTATCGTTTTACTACAATTAATGAGATCTTCAATTCTCATTTGGATTGTTTTGGCTAAAAACTGCTCGGTCTCAAATCGAGCATTCGGGCTGCATACTGGTAAGGCGAAACTTCGAAAAATCATAACTTCCTCATACGAAGTCAGATTTTGGGCGTTCTTTTTATGCACGCTCATGGTTTAATGTATTCTACGACTTTCATTTAGATTGCTAAGGCTAAATATTTCTCTAACGTAAATTCACTTTTTACGTCGCGTTGTGTCGTGCCGGTTCTGTCGCGAAACTTCGACAGGTCATAACTTCTTCGTTATAACTCGGATTTCGGTGTTCTTTATATGTACGGAAACCTTGTAACATATACTATAACTTAGTTAAGAATATTCATTCTAAATAATATTTCATCAAAAATTCATTTTTGACGCCTATCGTCTCTAAATTGACTAGCCCGAATCTACGGGCGTTACAATTATCTCCCCCGTAGGATGATTACGTCCCGGAATCATCAACGAAATAGGATTCGTATACTGACTCCATAAGTTATCTCTCTATCCTAAGTAATAACCTTGATGCTCAATCCTGCATCTACTCTTCGTACTATGTTGGACTTTCAATCGAAATCTTAAAGTTACAAAAATAAATCCTTATTGTGGTCGAGTCCCGATGGGTCGAGTCCCGATGACCTCTCATTGTAGTCGGACTCAATTTAATATGACCACTAGGGTCGAAATAACCATCATCCCATTAGCCATTACCGAAACAAGGGTAATGACAAACTTGAATAAAATGAAATCAATTACTAGCTTCTTGGTAACCTTGCAACTTTCTCTGATCCAAGTGCAAGTCCTGTGCTTCCGGTAGTATAGATCTCTACTACCATTCACACCTACTCATACTCGTCCCAAGTATTGTCTCACAGTTAACCAAGTCACCATACATAAATCATATAATCATTCAACACACCAGATAACAAAACCAAGGTTTATATTAATTCTTGAAACTATTACACAAAAGTTCAATTTCACCCTATACTATGCCTCTAATAGGCTACATCATAAGTTACTATCCGCACTGTTACTTCATAACTTGATCGTTGGATATAAAATCCTCACCCTTGATTCGCTTCGTCGAGGATCATGTGGAATGCCCTTGGTTGTGGCGGTACATTTTTCTTTGCAGCTTTGTCCTTTTTTGGGCAGTTCTTCGAAATATGACCACCATCTCCACATTCGTAACACTTCCTATTGTCGAACATACAATCTCTGGAATAGTGACCGATTCTACCACACTTATAGTAGGTCACTTCTCCATCGCATCTTCCGAAGTGCTTCTTCTTGCACTTTTCACACCACTTGGTTTCATCTTTTCCTCCGGATTTCGAGAGTTTGGTTTCTTTGTCGATCATTGAAGATCCCTCGTGTTTCCTTTTCCCTCCAACTTCAACTCTCTCTAGACCCTTTTCCCTTATTTGGGTCTCAACATTCTTGGCTGCCCAGATGGCGGCTTTCAGAGTGGTTGCTTGCTTGACTATCGGACCAAAGTCCGCTGGTAATCCATTGGCAAACTTGTTGTCCTTGGAAAGTTCAGTTGGAATTAGGTATGGAATAAGCTTCATCTTCTCCGTAAAGCTTGTAGCGTATTCAGTGACGCTCAATTTTCCCTTCTTTAAATTCTGGAACTCATTGTTGATTTCCAGAAGATCCTGCTTAGAGTAGTATTGCATTTTCATTTGCTCCACGAACTCTTCCCAAGACATCTTGCTAGCTTCCCCCTTGGGCATTGAACCAGCCAGTAACTTCCACCAGCTCAGTACTCCAGATTTTAACAGAGGGATTTCAAGAGCGGTCTTCTTTCTGTTGCTACACTCGCAACTTTCAAACATTGTCTCCATCTCGGAGATCCAGTCCATGACTTGCACCGGTGTCGGGCTCCCAGAAAGACATGGTGGTTTGGATGTCATGAAATCCTTGTACTTGCATCCACGTCCATCATTGTCTCCATCCTGATTGTTTCAGCGAACTATTGGTGGGTTGGCTTGACCAATGGTCCCACTATAGTTCCCTTCTTCCGACTGCCCCTCATTCAGCTCAGGTTGTTCAACTGGTATTGAGGGTTCACTCCTGTTGTTCAACAACAATTGTCTCATTTCCTCCTTTTGTTCAGCCATCATGGCTTGAATCATGGTTCGCACTCCAGCGATTGTAATTTGTTCAGGTGTTGCTGCTACAACAGCCACTCGCTCAACCACAGGTGGTTGATTCCTATTTTCGTTCACGTTTCCAGCTCCACTCCTGGTTCTTGTCATTTTTTTATCTATACACCGAATAAGGTGAAATTAGATCCTTATTCACGATAGATATTCAAATCATCCTTATCACTCCGAAACGTTTACATGCTAGTTCTGATATCGTAGACGTACGCTTAGAATTCTACATACATAAGGTTTCAAGATCCGGTCGGCAACAAACCATAGATCCGAACAAATAATATCATATATGGCAACATATAACATTTAGCACATAAAAGCATTTAAGGCATCACTCCTAAAATAAACTAGTGCTTGTGTCAATTTAGGTGTACTACCTAACATATTTTAGACACACTCCTCACAATCATTACTTAGCATTCTAAGTTTAAGTCTAGAAATTTCCTACAATTTCCTAGTTCGCTTAAACTAATGCTCTGATACCAACTATGACATCCCCATTTTCACGGCCAGAAAAGACCGATTTGTTTATGCTTTGTTTTATAAAATCAGAGTAATCTTTTAAAGAAAACGGTTACGGAATTTGTTCCTAAAACAAGATATGATAATAACTTATCAAAACATTTGTAACAACCCGTCATTTCAGGTCATTAAAAATCGAGTCTTGTAACCTATTTGAAAAAGGGATTAGAATATCATCGAAAAATGAAGTATTCAAAAGCTCTGTTTGGAGTACGCTATGTAGTAAATATCGTCTTAAGGTTTCCAAACATATAAATAACACAAAAATCCGAGTCATAACGAAGAAGTTATGACCATTCTAAGTTTTCCAACAAAAACCGGCGATACGAAGTTACGTAAAAACGCAAAGTTTCAATAAAACTCTTTTTGACCATAGGTGTCTAAATGAAAGTCATAGGTATCGTTAAACTACAAACGTGCATAAAAAGAATGCTCAAATCGGACATCGTATGAAAAAGTTATGAGTTTTTAAAGAAATTCCTTAATCACATCATTTTAATAAATAAATGATAAAAAGAATTTCGGAATTTGCCGACGGAATCTAAACGAAAGTTGTAGACCTTAGTCTCACCTACGCGTGGATATAAAGAACATTGAAAACGGAGTTCGTATGAAGGAGACATGAATTTTTGAAGTTTGATAAATAATTAATATATATTTTTATTCAAAACTTCGGTATTATCCGAAGTTTGAGTCACACAAGTACGCCCTGCGTACACGAGTACGCCCAGCATACTCAAGGCCTTGGCCTCGGATCGTCCATGTCGCCCCTATGCGAGCCTACCCCCCCCCCCCCCCCCCCGTCCCATCCGAAGTCCGAGGCAGTCGAGGAATCGGTCATGCGTGACGTACGCGTACGCCCCTCGTACGAGCGTACGCCCCGCGTACCGAGGCGGTTCCAGCCTCCTATAAAAGGGATGCGAGGGTTCCCGGAAAAATTGCTCATTCTCTCTCACTTTTCTTGTGTTTTGCCTCGTTTTCCATGCTCGCACTACCCCGAAGCCCTGGTAATTTTGTGCAAGTCCCGAAGGTTGATTTTACTCCCGAGAAGTCCCGAGAAAATCCGCTTTTCAAGCCAAAGTTCCGCTCGATTTTCGTCACACCTTCTTCAAACTATCAAGTGAGTTCGTACCCCTTTCAAACACACTTTAAATACATTTTAAATGTTTTTATACTCTTTTAGGGGGGGGGGGGGGGGGAATACAAGTAAACATATGGTTATTATCGTGTATTTTATAAAGTTTCACTTCACTTGTTTTATCGAATAAATCACTTGGAATTCATTACTACTATGGAAAACTCTTGTCATACTTTGCGTGCATTAGACTTATACAAAGTATATAGTGATTTCAAAGTACCTTTCGTTGCTAAGTCGTTTTATACATTCTAAAAACTTATGATTTATGCTTTGTCAAACATTGTGAAAAAGGATAAACTTTGCATACAAAACTATCACTTTAATACAGACTTAGTTGAGAATCCATGAGACGTGTATATCTTCAAACACTACTTTCTTATTAGAAAGTAATGCTGCAAGTCATGTCTATAACCAGAGTCTCCCGTTAGGAGAACGTGTCAAATGTGTATAGATCTATACGGGAAGTCATGATCCCGCGCCCTGACTATTAGCTACAGTCCGTCCTTTGGGGTGACAGTTGTCATAACGCTACGACGCCTGAAGAACGTCGCTACAGGCATATTATGTTTAGTATGGTTATAAAACTCATCGGATACACAGTTATTATAGTACTTCTGATTGATGAACGAGTAGTTATTAAAACTATTCTTTATCTAACAAACGGTAATCCTCTGATAGGTTTATTATATAGATCTATGTTTAAAAGCATGTGGCTTGCTTCCGATTTTTATTCTTGAACATTAAACAACTATAGGAAAATAAGGGATTTTCTTGGTTCAACTATCTACATTTTTCAAACACAAATACTCTCATGCATTTCATACATTTATAAGAAAATAAGGGATTTTCTTGGAAAACAGACACCCATTTTGGAATGGCATTCAATTTTTCTAAACTACTTACAAACTCACCAACTTAATTGTTGACACTTTCTCTTTGAAATAACTTGTATTCCCAGGGAACCGCTAAGCAGGTTTGGAAATCAACTTTTGGGATTAACGCGCTGGTGTTAATTACTTCTTTTGAAAGATGATTATCTATTTATCTTTTGAACATGTAATGAATACAATTATGTAAGCATTTTTAAAACCTTTATATATGTATGGTGGTGTGTACATTCCTTTCTATGAACAGTTATGATACTGAATATGACGTCCTCCGCCCCCGAATGTTTCTGTCGTTCTGGTTTGGGGGTGTGACAACATTTCTCAAAGAGAATGTATTTTCATTTAATAATAAAACCTCGGGATGTCATGTTCCGATACAGACATATAAGCATAAACAGAACTTATATTCAATTACACTAATGATTTACATCTCCTTTAATCTCTTAGTGCAAAGCAGCTTCGTATCGATACCTGTGATACAATTAAACTGAGTGGGTCGGGCTTGGGAGCCTGGTGAGCATATACGGTTTTCAACCCATAATAATATAATTATTATATTCAATCATCAAACAATCAACCCAATTACCCATCCCCGTTATCTCCATTTATTTCTTAAGTACCTTCCCTAAGGAATTATCCTAAGGGTCATCTCATACATCATATTTACCTCTCATCTCCTTACATCACATTTCCTTGTATGATTGTTCCTAAGGACTTTTTCCTAAGGATCATCGCATGAATACGTAGTCACAACATCGCCTGGACTAGTAAGTCATAATAAGGGTTAGACTATCATCGCATGAATACATAGCCACAACATCGCCTGGACTCGTAATTCATAGTAAGGGTTAGAGTGCCATCGCATGAATACTTAGCCACAACATCACCTGGACTCGTAATTCATCACCTACAGGTTGTGAGCCTGCTGGTGTTTCCACGGGGTCATCTAGAATAGTCTGTGGTCGCCATCTATACTCTGGTAGATGACTACATCGCCAAATTTCCACATCGTCGGTCAAGGTTATGGTATCTCCTCTCATCTCACATCACCTATTTATCATTACCTAATTATCATCACCTTTCTATCATCACCTATTTCTCATCACCTAATCATCATCACCTGTTTCTCATCACCTAATTATCATCACCATTATATCCTCACCTTTCTCTTATCACATTCGTTCAACACACATCAACTATTTCATCTACCCATGTTCTACCCAACATATTTGTAGATATAACTTACATATATAGTTTAAATCATTTAACACCCATATAAAAACATCAATTCCAAGCCCATCCCATATAGACAGTTAATATATAACACATAGCATGTATTTCATAGCTAATGCTTTATATTTATGTTTTAAGAAGAGAGTAACCGCACACTCACACATATAAACCACAATATATATACACATAACACATATTTCGTATAAAATACTTCATAATTATGTGTTAGAAGAAAGTAACTACACACTCACTTGATTAGAAGATGATCGGGCAGCACTACGGCTTGCAGAAGTAGTGTTTCTCCATAGATCTGGAAGATCTTCACAAAAACCGGCTCCTCGCGGGCAGCGCTTCAGCTCAGGAATAACACTCTTCGGGATCCTCGGGGCTTCGGATCTTGCTTTAGGGCTTGGGAATATTACCGGGGCTTCGGGGTACAAACGGCACGCAAAACGAGGCAAAAACTAGAGAGAAGAAAGAGTTTGAACAAGAGAAAATGGCTGATTTCGAGTTCTATTTATAGGTTGAGGGTCAGGGATTACGCTGGGCGTAATCTGAAATTACGCAGGGCGTACTCAGTACGTTGGGTGTACTCGAGTTATGCTGGGCGTTCTTTGACGTCATTGCGTGCGTCGACTGGTGGCACTCGAGTATTGATCAGACAAGTTGCATCCGACTGAGTACGCTGGGCGTACTCAAATTACACTGGGCGTAATTGACTCGTCGAACTTCTAAATTGCATAACATTCGCATACGAGCTCTATTTTTGACGTTCTTTACATCCACGAGAAGGTGAGACTACGATCCACAACTTTCGTTTAGACTCCGTCGGCTAATTTTGAATTTATTTTTATTATTTATTTTTAGTAGGCCGGGACAGGAAAACTCCGTTATAAAATCATAACTTCTTCATCCGACGTCCGTTTTCGCCTATCTTTTTATTGTTTTACTACAATTAATGAGATCTTCAATTCTCATTTAGATTGTTTCGGCTAAAAACCGCTCGGTCTCAAATCGATCATTCGGGTTGCATACTGCTAAGGCGAAAAATCATTACTTCCTCATACGAAGTCAGATTTGGGCGTTCTTTTTATGCACGCTCATGGTTTAACGTATTCTACGACTTTCATTTAGATTGCTAAGGCTAAATATTGCTCTAACGTAAATTCACTTTTTACGTCGCGCTATGTCGTGCCCGTTCTGTCGCGAAACTTCGACAGGTCATAACTTCTTCGTTATAACTCGGATTTCGGCGTTCTTTATATGTACGGAAACCTTGTAACATATACTATAACTTAGTTAAGATTATTCATTCTAAATAATCTTTCATCAAAAATTCATTTTTGACACCTATCATCCTAAATTGACTAGCCCGAATCTACGGGCGTTACACCTGTCTAAGTAGAACCTGAGAATACAAGCATTTTAAAAATCAGCATAAAGCTGGTGAGTTCATAAGTGGTTTGTTTTTATGAAAATGTACAAGATTCCTTTTGGTTTCTGAAAATGTTACGACCCAAGAAAATCCCATATTTTCTTAAAAGTAAAGCTGAGTTATTCTGTTATGTTACACGGTTCTGGTTATTAATTTTTATTACCCAAGGAAAATCCTACATTTTCCTAGTGTGAAAGATGTATACTGAAAACCTGATTAACCTTGTGAAGTGTGTGTTTGTTTACCATCCCAAAAATGTAATGTAAAATATGTATACTGAAAACCTAATTGACCTTGTGAAGTGTGTGTTTGTTTACCAACAAAAAAATGTAATGTAAAAGATGTATACTAAAAACCTGATTATCATAGTAAACTAATTCTTATGGTTATTAATTTACAATATCCATTATTACTAAAAAGTAAATTTATGTTATCCAAGTTGCGAGTTCTATAACCATATTAAAGACTAGATATCGCAAAGGAAGGCCAATATCACTATGACTTTTTTCACCCTTGAACCTTTCGGTTCAACTGTAGCTAGCAGCCAGGTGTGGGATAGTCAATCCCGTATAGATCTATACACTCAAGTCACGCTCTCTACCTAAGAGATTCTAGTTATAGAGGCGGTCTTCCACTCGCGTATCTCTGTGGAGTGTTCTCCGAGGATGTGTCTTCAATTTATAGGAATAACAAATCTACAAAGACGATCCTCCACTTGTGTATCTCTGTGGAGTGTTACCGAGGACAAAATGATATACTAAGCTTCTAGTTCAATGTTCAAAGATTATGTATTTAACTATTTATAATATGGAAACCATTTGTGAAAATATAATGTATAACAATTTATAACATTTTTCACAAATACTATGATAATGAAATCCGCAAGTTCAAACGGTTAATTGATATGATTAACAGTGTTAAAAACATATCTAGTATGAAACACAACACATATAAAACAAGTTTTGACTACAAGTATTACTTGTACTTTACTTGTATTTCCCCCCTGAAAACAATGAAAAACATTGAAAAAGGGTAGTGGTATGAACTCACCGAACGAGAAATGTGTCGACGTGGATGCTCAACGTCGGATCAAGGCTTGAAAACGTGCGAGGTTCCTATGTAATGTTAAATGATACACAAATGTATCTAATTAGACTTTAAAACACTAATTAGATACGATTATACACTCCAAGACGCGAAAACACTTCAAAATAAGTGTTTGGAGTGACCCGGGTGACGTTTATGGACATGAATGGCTTGGATATGGAATTTACTCTTCAAGAGTAAACTCTAAGGAGTTTTCACGATCCTAAACACCACATCCCCATGATTTTACGGCTGTAAACTCATGGATGGTGTTCTTATGTGCTAAATGGCCTTAAATCAATAGAGGGGTGATGTTAGGTTTTGTTTTAGGGTATTATCAAGGAATTAATTCAATCATATGGACTAATTGATGAGATTATGGCATTAAACTAAGTGTTTACGGCCGTAAACTCTCACCCACATCATTCTTAAGTGTTTTGAAGGTCAATGATTTATCACAAGTGATTCTACTCAATTTTACAAGCCAAGGGGTGAGTTTAGGGCATCAAACAACCCATTTATAGGAGTTTACGACCCAGGAACCCATTCTTTGGGGTTTTACGGCCATGAACTCCTTATGGAGTTGTTTTAATCAAGTTTAAGGTCCCTAACTTTTTTATGGTTGCTTCTAGACTTTATTCCAGGGCTTATGAGGTGTGTAAGTTGCATTTTAACACCCAAAAAGGAGTTTACTCCCCATGAAATGGTGTTTACAGCCCAAGCTTGTTCTTGGGCAATAAACTCATGTTTACTCCCCAAATTTTGAGTTTAAGGTGTCCTAAGTCCAATCCAATAAGACCTTAAGCCATATCTAAGCTTCAATGGTGATTTTGAAGGGTTTTGATGCTCAAAAACACCATTTATATGTGTTCACAACCCAAGAGTGTTCTAGGGCCGTAAACACATGTTTGAGGTCCTAAATCATGAATTGAACTCGAATTTGAAGGCTAAGTATGTTGTACAAGAAGCTAGGATGATTACCTTCGTGTTTTGAAGCTTGAAATGGATGATTTTTGTACCTAAATCTTTGATTTAGGATAGAGGTTAGAGATAGATTGAAAAGGATCCAAATGAGTCTTAATTCACTTTAAATATGGTTTGAATTTGATACCCGGTGGAATTCTACCCGATACTGATGTTAACCATGGCTTTTGGTCGCACCCGATTAAGTTGTCGTCACCCGATATGGTCGAAACTAAAATTTTTCTAATTACTAGTTTGGGGAGTTTTAACATGTTTCCAACATGTTTGGATACTACAAGGTCAAATAAAAGTCTTAACTTAATTGACCTAATCCAAAAACGAAATCGGAATAATTCGATTAAGATGAGTTTTACGGATGAAATGGGTTGCGACGATGGGAAAACTCCAGGTTGTCACACAGATGGAATAGAAGTAACTATTCTTTTCACGATTCAGGAGTATTCACTTTCGAATCTGAATTCCGGGACGAAATTCTTATTAATGGGGGGATGATGTGAAAACCTGAAAATTCCATACGTACAAACCTTAAAGTTAAACACTTCAATTACGTTTGAGTGTTTTTATCATTTATTCTTCAAACGAACAAATTAAAGGAAGTACTGTCTCGGGTCTTGGAATAGCAAACCCACCGTTATCACCCTAATAAGGATTTCACGGCCAAACTTTTAGAGTTTGGGCCGTAAACTCCCATGTGGCCGTGAACTCATGCCTTAGGCATGAGTTTACTCCCCAAACTCCTCATTTATCACTTCCACCCTCAAGTTTACTCCCCATTCTATCTCAACTAGCATCCCGTTCTTCACCCGATCTCCCGAAAATGTAAGTGTTTCTCGACTTGATTTGTTTTTATAACCTAACATCTAGTAGTTATACATCATTTCATCCATTCATTCTTGCTTTTCAACTAGATCTTCAAGTGTTCTTCTAAATACCAAGAACACACACTAGCGTTCTTGGACCTTAAACACCAAATCAAGCTTCTATCTTGTATGTACACTTGATCTAGCTTGTTGTTTGCTTAATATGAACTTGATAACATTTAAAAATCATCAAGATTCATAAGAACAAAGGAGTTTATGGCCAAGGATGTTCATGGGCCGTAAACCCCTCTTAAGGTAGTTAAATGGACCCTAGTCCCTTCCTAAACCTTGGATGCCAACCTTAATCCTTCCTAGAAGTGTTTAAGACCTTAAACAACAATCAAAACAAGTCCCCATAAGAGTTTAAGGCCATAAACACATAAGTATATGCTCCTTAGGCTGTAAACTCTACAAGGTAGTCTTAATGTGCCCCTACTGCTTTTCTAAGGCTTGGACTTGATCATTGGATGTGCAATCATGACTTATAAGACCTCAAAACACAAAATGGAACTTAGTACCATGAGTTTACGGCCATAAACTCATGGGGAAATGTTCATGGGCCGTAAACTCCATAAGGAGTGGTCCTTGGGCCATAAACTCTGATGTCGTGCCATACAACCCTTAGATGCAACCCTTTGGTACCTATAACACTTGAATCAAAGTGTTTCCATGTCCTAGGGTGTCGTAACTTGATTAATTAGTTGTTAATTGACTAATTAGATACATATATGTTTATTATATGTTAACTAGGACCATTGTGTGTATTCATGTCTCCACTTGATACCTAGCCCCTTGTCCAACACTTCCGTTCAATCCACTCACAACAGGTGAGTTCATACCCCTTAATTAACCTTTTAAATGTTTTTAAATGTTTATAAATGCTTGTATGGGGGGATACGAGTTGAATCATGCTAGTTATTATATCAATCACATGTGATTAATAACTAGCATACAAATGGATTTACTACACGTTTAGCTGTTTTACCAAACATATCACTTCAAATGACTTTCTCAAACATTTTTACATGTTAAAACTCTTTATCAAACTGTCTTACACACTGTATGTTTCCTTTCTAACTTTGTTACAATTGTGTTTCAAACAAAGGTTTTTCTTATACTTAAAATTGTCCTATCAAACCAACTACTTTCAAATCGTTTTATAAACTAACATCAAGTCATGAACTCTTATTTATTAAACTTTCAAAGGTTTTACCAAAACTTCTTTTATACTTTTATATTGTCAATTGCATGCCTCTATATGTATAGTTATATAAGTAATGTTTAAAGGACTTATGACGACTAGATCGCTTTATTTCCTATTCCTCGTTTGGATGTGGCCTTAGGGTATCGGTTATTCGTCTGAATGTCATCTAAATATTAGTTATATGTTATGTATACCTATATAGACATTAAAGTTCTATCACTCAATTCAGTACCTTTGGGTAGCAAAGGCATACTTTCAGCTATTCACATACATTACTAGTAACTATAATAGGTATAGTTAGGAGATACTATTTACTATTCCTAGTACAATTGTTAAAAGCATGTCTATATATGTATAGTTATATAAAGAATGTTTGAAGGACTTAGAACTGCCAACTCACCTTGTTTCCTTTACCTCGTTGGGATGTGGCGTTAGGGTATCGGTTAGTTGTCCGAATGTCGTCTAAATATTAGTTATATATTATGTATAGATATATAGATATAAAGGTTCTAATCAGTCAGTTTAGTACCTTTAGGTAGCAAAGGTATACGTTCATATATTTCTAGTAAACTATTATAGGTATAGTTTTGGGTATATATATGATTACGTAACATAAATGTGGATTTCGACCTAGCAATTCGTTGTGGAAGTCACCTTTTGTTTCCTAGATTCTCTTCTAAGGAGAACTTTTAGTATGGGGACTATCAATCACATTATTACTTACTTTCAGCGGGTCTCGTGAGAAGACTACTTACTTACTTACAGCGGGTCTTGTGAGAAAACTACTTACTTACAGCAGGTATCGTGAGAAGACTACTTACTTACTTTCAGCGAGTATCGTTAGAAGACTATTTACTTACTTTCATTTGGGTCTTGGTAGAAGACTACTTTTTTATACTAGTAGGAAATATGGGATTTTCTAAGGTTTTCATACTTATACAAACTTTTCTTCAAAACAATTACAAGTTTTATTTACAAACAATGACATTAAATACTTATGAATTCACCAACTTTATGTTGATACTCGCTTTCAAAATAACTTGTATTCTCAGGTCACCAATAGACAGGTACGATGACCAGGTTTTGTGAAGAAAGAGCAATCAAGACTCGTCTTTTATTTTGAATATTCATTATATTGTTATTCTATGAAATCACACACTTGTATTTAAAATTATACTATTAATGCAATGGATGATGTTGTTGCTTGTTTAGTACTTTGCATTGTTGTGATACTTTACATGACGTCCTCCGTTCCAGAAAGTTTCTGCCGTTCTTGGTTTTGGGGTATCACAGTTGGTTGGACTGGTGTCTTGCAAACTCGAGTTGTGTGCCCCTTCTTGCCATAGTTGTTGCACAGCATATCACGGCATGGCCCATGATGATGATGATAGTTGAACTTGTCGCACCGAGGAAGGGTACCAACATATCTACTAGTAGGTGCTTGAGCTGCAGGAACAGTGGCGGGAGTGGTAGCAGCACGAACTGCCACTGCTTGCTGTTTCTTAGATGGCTCCTACGAAGACTGGTCGTTATGCTTGTTCTAGAACTTTCTCTTCCCACCACTTGTCTTTGGTGGTTCGGAAGCGGCTTCCACTTCATCAAGATTAACCCCATGTTCTATCAGGGTCTACGCCAGGCACTTGGTGCTGTCAAAAGTGGAAGGCTTAGCATCCAAAACATTTCCTTGAGTTGGGGCCGTCGATCCTCAAATATACCTCTCTATTTTCTTGTTTTCCAGGGTGACCATTCTCGGACAGAGGAGAGCGAGATCACAAAATCTAGTTGTATAGGTGGCAATATCGGAACCCTTCATCTTCAGGTTCCAAAGCTGGTGCTCCAACTTCTGCATATCGCCCCTTGGGTAGTATTCTGCAAGCATGAGTTCCTTTAAACTTTCCCAACCCATGGCGTTTGCCACCGGTAGGGTTAGGGAATTGAATCGACCATTCCACCAGGTCAAGGCTCTATCAGTGAAGGTGCAAGCGGTGAACTTCACTTTGCTTGCTACGGAGCATACACAGATCTTAAATACCGATTCGATCTTCTCAATCCATCGAGTTAGGGAAATGACACCTCCTGGTCGGTCGAAGGATTTGGGCTTTGCATTCATCAAATCTTTGTAGGAACACTCCTTATGGTGTTCCTGGCTTCCATCGATGCTGAGGGGATAGGTACCACTTCATGTCCCACTAGAGCTGCCAGAATATACCTGCGACATTGTGGCAGCCACAGCAGCTGTAACTGTTGCAGGATCGAACTGAGGAGGTGATGGCGTCGGATCCGTTAGGGGATTGTTGTTCTTTCTGTTGGGTCTTTTCTTCGGAGGCATCTTGTTCTAAAAATAATCAGGAAGAAGTGGTAAGTCCCCTAGATTTTTTAATCAATAGATATGAAACAAGATATTTCTCAGCTTGATAGATAAAGTGTTCTACTAAGCGATAAATGAGGAAATGTTACTAATACAAGTAAACTATCACTAAGAAGGAATGAGTAGCAACACTGGAAATGAATCTCCACACTGTTTTCGGCTCTAGCTACCATACTCCAATAGTATTTTAAGTTGTATGTTTTGTTTAATTGATATCTTTTTGTATGTACTTGGAAAGTTTTAGGCCTATTGCAACACCACAGTCACTCCCAAACACATGTTGGTCAAGTCTCGAATAAATATAGTTGATCAGGCTATATTAACCCTAGAAATGATTACATAACTACCCAGGTTTAACCGTTGTATCCAACATCCAAATACTTTTATTTGGTTCTACTTGTGATACTGCGGCGACCTCATCACGAATCATCCTACGAATCTCGTCATCGCTGACTCCACTGCTTTCTAGTGTGTGATGTCTACCCACATGATGTCTCTGAAACACAGCATAAAAGAAATCAGAGACTCGTTCGAGTATACTCGCACTCAACCACCGAATCCTACTTGTTCCTTAGTATCCTAAGGATTCTTACTTGGACTACTCATTGATCCGGTGTTTCCAGTAGTACGGGCCCTATACTACCTTCCACACCACATCAGTATTCACCCCAAGTCCTCTTCCTAGGATTCCAGATCACAATCACTCTACATATTATCACACACATGCCACTTTCCAGTAGACCTCTCGTAAGCTCCGCTCTGTTACCTACTTACTCTCGTAGTAACTCATAGTAGTAGTAACTCCTAGGCTAAGGCATCACAAATCAGGCCACTCTAGTCATAGATATGAATACCTAGCCTACTCTCTAGCATGCATAACATATCACATAATATCTCATAACATATAACGTAATGGTATTTTGGGAAATCACCATTCGGGCGCTGACTGCTTGTACACACTGCTCCTTTCCGCTTTCTTGGAAATTTTTTACTTATCTTAGAAAATTTGTTTTTTTTTTTTGAAAACTTTTCTCAAATCCTCAATTTGAGTTCAGATATGCCCGAAGGTGTATCCGAATCCCTCAAACCAAGGCTCTGATACCAACTTGTAACGACGAGATTTTCAAAACAATTTTTTTTTTTCATTTTTTCAACAACCAAAGTTTAAATATAAAGCATTCTCAAAACGTATTCCACAATAGTTATCAATTCAAACATATCCCATGATCATAAATCAAATATCCTCACTGTGTGTACGGTTCACGTCGGCGCCTTTCCACGCCTCGCTAGTACCTGAAACACATAACACAACAATTGTAAGCATAAATACTTAGTGAGTTCCCCAAAATACCATATACAACACATACGCCACTCGAGGCTACTATACGACCCTCCGGATGATGTGTCTCACCGGGACCCTCCGGTCCCGTAGCTCGTTGGACCCTCTGTTCCGGTCCCGTAGCTCGTTGGACCCTCTGGTCCGGTCTTAGCTCGTTGGGCCCTCCAGCCCGGTCTGTCTCGTTCGACCCTCCGGTCCGCTCTATACAATTATATATCATACATACATCACATAGCATATAATCTCATACATGGCACACAATATCATACATAGCACATAAGATCTTCCGGTCAACTCATAATATCACTCTAGGTAATGTATAGTGAGAAGACCCACCTCGGGTAACTCGGTAACTTGGAAATCTCGCACTCCATGAAAATTGGATCTAGCCTCCGCCTAATCATACGAAATAAACACTCGGTATCAACACCTTTCCCAAGGCTAGACCATTCCCTCTCTTAGCACTCTTAGGAGGGTAAAAGACCATTTTACCCTTCTCATGGCGCAAATACCCTAAAGTTGACTAAACCCTAAAAGTCAACAAAAGTCAACCCTCTAGGTTACGCTGCGCATACCAAGCATGTACACTGGGCGTACCCGGTGCCTTCACAGAATCGGGGTGCGCCACCCCCTACGCTGCGCGTAGTGGGATTATGCTCGGCGTAAATCCCGGTTCAGCCATATTGAGTATTGTGGTCTCAAACGGTTAAGACAAGAACTCATATTCCATATCTGACTTCTCTAAGGGTCCTTACTCCATAGAGTTGAAACCTTTAAGCCTTGCATGGCTGTAAAGATCATCTATCACTCAAAACACCTTTCCTCTTTCCATATTAAGACCCTAACTCATGCATGACTCAATATCCACGACCAAGATTGGATTTTTATCAATCCTCAACACATTTTACACTGGGGAAGGCCAGATCTAGGCTTATGGAGACTCTTTGCACACAAAGTCTCCACCATTGAACCAAAAACCCTAAAATGGGTCCAAAAAGAAAAACTCTTGAAGGACAAGGAAAGCTTTGAGCTTTTAACCTTAAAAGGGATCTCCAACCACTGAAGAACTCGTATCTACTCTTGCTCTTCCACTTCTAGCACCAACAATGGCTTCCTCTTCTCCTTCTTCACCTTAAAAAGGTACCTTCAAGCTCAAGAACACACACACAAGCTTAAGCACGATTTTTTGCACTCTAATGGCTCACTCAAGGGGGTATGGTGGCTGGGGCAAAGGACTAAACGTTCCTTTTATAGTGCACAAGCCAGAATTTAGGGTTTGCATCTGGGCACATTACGCCCAGCGTAACCCTGGGTACGCCTAATGTACCCAAGCGAGTCCGCATTCAAAATAAGCGCGTGAGTACGTGCGGCGTACGTCGCATTAGGCCCAGCGTACTTACAACCAACACACAACCTTAAAGGACTCGTCTTGCCAACTCTCAAATAGAAGGGTTATAACGCTTACCTGAATTTCAGGTTGTTATAATTCTCTCCCACTAGAACTAGACTTCACCCGTGAAGTCTCATGTTGGAAACAACTCTGGATGCTCCTCCCGCATCTCCGACTCTAGGTCCCAAGTCAGCTCAGACCCTTTCTGATGTTGCCACTGGACCTGCACTAGGGGCACTTCCTTGCTCCTCAGAACCTTGATCTTCCTATCCAAGATTGCGATCGGCTTCTTAGCATAATTCAGACTCACGTCCACCTGGATATCCTCTAATGGTACCACTGTCGACTCGTCTCAGCTATAACATGTGGAAGGTATCATAAATTTGGTCCAACTCCGCAGGTAACTCCAAACGATATGTTACTCTGCCCACCCTCGTGATCACCCTAAACGGAACAATATACCGGGGCCCCATCTTTCCCCTCTTCCTGAAACGGATCACTCCTTTCCAAGGAGTCACCTTTAGGAGAACAAGATCCCAAACTTGAAACTCGAGTTCGGATTGTCGCCTATCCGCATAACTCTTCTGGCGACTCTGAGCGGTCAATAACCTCTGTCTGACATGTTGCATCTACTCTATCATCTGAAGCATTATCTCTGTACTACCAATCACATGTTGCCCTACCTCACCCCAGCAAATGGGGGTCCGACACCTCCTTCCATATAACAGCTCGAAGGGTGGCATACCAATGCTCAAATGATGGTTGTTGTTATAGGAAAACTCAGCCAAGGCCAAATATGTGTCCCAACTCCCGCTGAAATCCAGTACACATGCTCGAATCATGTCCTCGAGCGTCTGAATCATCCGCTCACTCTGTCCATCAGTCTGTGGGTGGTATGCGGTACTAAAATGCAGCCTCGTACCCAATTCCTCATGAAATTTCTTCCAAAATCTAGAAGTGAAATGTACATCTCGATCTGAGATGATCGAGATTGGTACTCCATGTCGCGATACCACCTCCCTAACGTATAACTCTGCCAGCCTCTCCGTGGAAGAGCTCTCACTGATGGCAAAGAAGTGAGTGCTCTTTGTCAACCTGTCCATAATCACCCAAATTGCATCGACACCCCTAGCAGTCCTCGGCAATTTGGTGATAAAATCCATGGTAATCTGTTCCCACGTTCCACTCGGGAATCTCTAATGGCTGCAACTTACCATTCGAACGCTGGTGCTCAGCCTTAACCTTGCGACAGGTCAAGCACCTCTCAACGAACCATGCAACATCCCTCTTCATACAGGGCCACCAATACTCCTTCTTCAGGTCCAATTACATCTTAGTGGCCCCGGGTGGATTGAGAACTTTGATCTATGCACCTCCTCCATCAAGATGGTACGCGTTCTGCCCACAAACAGTACCCAAACTCGACCCTGAAAGGTCATAAGTCCTCGACTATTGGTAACGAACTCCGATACCTACCCGATCACTCACTCCCTTTTGTGGTTATCTGGTTTCACAACCTCCGCCTGGGCCCCTCGAATGGTGTCCCACACTGGATTCATCACTGTCAATCTCATGCAAACATCTCATATCGGGGCGCCCTCCGCCCTACGACTCAGGGCATAGGCTACAACATTAGCCTTGCCTCGGTGGTACAGGGCCTCGCAGTCGTAATCCTTTACCACATCCAGCCATCTCCTCTGGCGCATATTCAGGTTAGGCTAATCCATCAGGTACTTCAAGCTTTTGTGATCCGTATATATGGTACACCGAACCCCATACAGATAGTGATGCAAGATCTTGAGGGCGAACATCACTTCCCCCAACTCCATATCGTGGGTAGGATACCTCGACTCATGAGGTTTTAGCTGCCTCGATGCATATGCTAGCACATGCACCCTCTGCATAAGCACCGCTCCCAACCCTGATATCGATGCATCACAGTACATAGGCCTGGCAATTGAGCGGATTTTGACCCTGATCCGATCCAAACCCTTAACAATTATACGGGTTTGGAGCATAGTTTTTGATTCGTTTACCCGTTAACGACACGTACCCACTAACCCTTTTATTAGAAGGGTCGGGTATGGATCATCACCGACCCGCTCCATTTATAACCCGCCCCATACAAATTTTAGAATTATACATTTATAATTTATACTGCCTAAATTTTACTTTAAATTCCAATCAAAATTCCAAAGAGAAAAGGCCAAAGACTGAACTATTTATATATAGGACTCGGGGACTCAACTTCTAGACTTTCAGTCTTCTCCCAATAATCATGATGTCATTTCATTTATATTTCATCATGTAAACAACAAATTTTATTTATAAATCAATAAATTCATTTATCAACCGAAAGAAAGTTTGTAATTGTTATTCTCTATCAATGCAATCGAGAGTCAAAAACCAATTGGAAATAACTACAATAATGATTTTAATTCCAATCGAAAGTCTTCGAGTACATAATGTGTTTTCTAAATCAACATTTGTTTTATTTAACAAATGTGATTTTATGATTTAAGTAATATATGTTTGATTATTCAAAAAACATATGGGTTATGGGGTGGGTTTGGATATCCGCTGATTCAGTGGATAAGGGTACGGGTTTGATTATTCAAAACCCTATGGGTTATGGAGTGGGTTTGGATTGGATTTTGGAATTTGTTAAAAGGGTTTGGATCAAGGTCGATTCGCTCCAAACCCGCCCCATTTCCAGGTCTAAGTACACCACAAAATCCTCCATCCTGTCCGGGAGTGCGAGCACCAGAGCTTCGCACAATCTTTGGCGAAGTGTCTCAAATGAGGTCTGCTACTCCGGACCCCATCAAAAAGAAACACCCTTCCGGGTCAACTTGGTGAGTGGCACAACGATCTTAGAGAAATCCCTGATAAATCTGCGATAATAACCATCCAACCCAAGGAAACTCCTGATCTCGGTATGTCACCTCGGCACCTCCCAACTCATCACCGCCTCGATCTTTGCCGGATCGACCAATATCCCCTTCTGGTTAACGAGGTACCCTAGGAACTGGACCTCCCGTAACCAAAAATCACACTTGGAGAATTTGGCGTAAAGCCTCTCTGATCTCAGAACTCTAAGGATCTCCCTCAAATTCTCCTCATGCTGCTCTCTGGATCTCGAATACACCAAGATATCATCAATGAATACAATCACCGAACGATCCAACATCGACATGCACACCCTGTTCATGAGATCCTTGAACGCTGATGGTGCATTGGTGAGCCCGAAAGGCATCACCACGAACTCGTAATGCCCGTAACGAGTCTTGAACGTTGTCTTCTGGATATCTTCATCCCAAACCCTCATCTGGTGATATCCCGACCTCAAGTCTATCTTGGAGAACTAAGACGCTCCCTGTAATTGATTGAACGGATCGTCGAACCTTGGTAACAGATAACGGTTCTTGACCGTCAACTGGTTCAACTCCCGGTAATCAACACACATCCGGTGTGAACCATCCTTCTTCTTGACAAAAAGGATCGGCGCTCCCGAAGGTGAGATACTCGGTTTGATAACCCCCTTTCCCAGCAGCTCCTGAAGCTGTAAGGATAACTCCTGCATCTCGGGCAGCGCAAGGCGATATGGTGCCTTGGCAATAGGTGTCGCCCCTGGTACCAAGTCGATACGAAACTCCACCTGCCTCTCGGGAGGCACACCCGAAAACTCCTTGGGGAAATCATCAGGGAACTCCCGCACAATCGGGACCTCATCAATCGAACTTGGCCTCCCAGCGGCCACTCGCGTGTCCATCACATAGGCCACAAATCCCCTACATCCCTACTATAAACTCTGCCTCTCCCTAGCAGCCGAACAAAATGCTGACTCAGGACGGGTACCCTCACCGTACACCATAAGTACTCCCCCACTAGGGTCTCGAATCTTCACCAGCTGACGCTCACAGTCTATAATAGCTCCAAATTGGTTCAACCAGTCTATGCCCACTATAACACATACATCCCCCATCGCAATCGGGATTAGATCGATCGGGAACCCCACACCGAAGATCTCAAGCCTACATCCTCAAATCACCTCTATGGCATACACTGCTCGCTCGTTAGCTATAGAAACTCACAGAGGTCGACTCAAAGCCTCTCGACAAATAATGATATGACGACTAAAAGCTAACGACACAAAAGATCGACTTGCACCAGAGTCAAATAGCACTAAGGCAGGTACAAAATTCACAAGAAAGGTACCTACACATAACATAATATAAGCATAATATCTCAGACTCAAATAAATAGAGAGAAGAATACATACCGGCCACAACGTCGGGTGCTGCGTGGACCTCCTCTGCTGTCAACTAGAAGGCTCTCCCACGAGCCTTTGGTGCCTCGGCCTTCACTGGCCGAACCTTGGTAGCCCTAGCAGCAGGTGCAGATCCCTACGCTGATCATTGATGTAGCTGAGGAAACTCGGCCTTCCGATGGTCGGTCTGGTTGCAATGAAATCAAATAGAAAATCCCTTGGGGCAATCCCTCGCAATATGCCCCTCCTTCCGACACTTGTAGCATACTCCTGCACTACACGACCCCTCGTGACTCTTACCGCACTTCCCACAAGAGTGGTCCTTCGCGCTCCCAAATCTCGAATCAGCGGGCTTGGTCCACTTGGCTACCGGTTAAGACTAAGTCGGCTGCCGATCCATCCTATGTGACTCGGCCTCCTCCCTGGCTTGAGTTTCCAACTTAATTTCCCTCTTCCGAGCATTTTCCTGGAGCTCAGAAAATGTCCGGTAAGTCGAGTTTGCCGCGAACTCCCGAATATCTCTCCTCAGAACACTCAGATATCGGCTCATACGAGACTTCTCGGTAGACACCTGCTCAGGGCAAAACATCGCCCTCTCATGAAACTTTCGCGTAATCACAGTAACTGAATCAGTACCCTGCTTGAGGGTCAAAAACTCCTGAGCCATTCGTTCCCTTTCCACAGGGGGAACATATTCATCTCGAAACATGGTGGTGAACTTTTCCCAAGTCACCTCAGAAATCTCTCCTAGAGTAAAGATCACCGTCACGAACTTCCACCAATCCTTCGCTCCCAAGTGAAGCTGGTTCAGAGCGAACCGTACTCTCAAGTGCTCAGGACAAGAACACATGTAGAAACATCCCTCGATGTCAGAGATCCACCTCATCACAGCAATCGGGTCCTGTGTCCCATCGAACTCTGGTGGCTCCGTGTTGCTAAACTCCCGAAAGAACAACGAGTCACCTCCCTGAGGTCTAATAGCAGCAACAGCAGCAGTAGCTACAGCAGCCATAGCCTTAGTCACTGTTGCATATCGCTCGTCAAAGGTCTCAATCAATGTGATCTTGATATCCCCGAACATCTCTGGAATCTCGGCCCGCATGGCAGCAGCCACCTCCTAATGAATCACAACATAAAAGAAATCAGAGACTCGTTCGACTATACTAGCACTCGATCACCGAATCCTACTTGTTCCTTATTATCCTAAGGATTCTTACTTGGACTGCTCATTGATCCGGTGTTTCCAGTAGTACGGGCCCTATACTACCTTCCACACCACATCAGTATTCACCCCAAGTCCTCCACCTAGGGTTCCAGATCACAAGCACTCTACATCTTATCACACCCAGGCCACTCTCCAGTAGACCTCTCGTAAGCTCCGCTCTATTACCTACTCACTCTCGTAGTAACTCGTAGTAGCAGTAACTCCTAGGCTAAGGAATCACCAATCAGGCCACTCTAGTCATAGATATGAATACCTAGCCTACTCTCTAGCATGCATAACATATCACATTATATCTCATAACATATAACATAAGGGTATTTTGGGAAATCACCATTCGGGCGCTGACTACTTCTACACACTGCTCCTTTCTGCTTTCTTGAAAAAATTTTAATTATCTTAAAAAATTGGTTTCTTTTTTAACTTTTCTCAAATCCTCAGTTTGAGTTCTGATATGCCCGAAGGTGTATCCGAATCCCTTAAACCAAGGCTTTGATACCAACTTGTAACGACGTAAATTGTAACTACGAGATTTTCAAAACAATTTTTTTTCATTTTTTCAACAACCAAAGTTTAAATATAAAACATTCTCAAAATTATTCCACAATAGTTATCAATTCAAACTACGAGATTTTCAAAACAATTTTTTTTCATTTTTTCAAGAACCAAAGTTTAAATATAAAACATTCTCAAAAATTATTACACAGTAGTTATCAATTCAAATATATCCCAAGATCACAAATCAAATCTCCTCTCTGTGTGTACGGTTCACGCTGGCACCTTTCCACGGTCCTCGCTAGCACCTGAAACACATAACACAACAATTGTTAGCATAAATGCTTAGTGAGTTCCCCAAAATACCACATACCACACATACACCACTCGAGGCTACTATACGACCCTCCAGTCGATGTGTCTTAGTGGGACCCTCTGGTCCCGTAGCTCGTTGGACCCTCTGGTCCGGACTTAGCTCGTTGGGCCCTCCAGCCCGGTCTGTCTCGTTGGACCCTCCGGTCCAGTCTATACAATTATATATCATACATACATCACATAGCACATAATCTCATACATGGCACACAATCTCATACATAGCACATAAGACCTTCCGGTCAACTCATAATACCACTCTAGGTAATGTATAGTGAGAAGACCCACCTCGTGTAACTCGGTAACTTGGAAATCTCGAACTCTGTGAAAATTAGATCTAGCCTCCGCCTAATCATACGAAATAAACACTCGGTATCAACACATTCCCAAGGCTAGACCATTCCCTCTTTTAGCACTCTTAGGAGGGTAAAAGACCATTTTACCCTTCTCATGGCGCAAATACCCTAAAGTTGACTAAACCCTAAAAGTCAACAAAAGTCAACCCTCTGGGTTACGCTGTGCGTACCAAGCATGTACGCTGGGCGTACCCGGTGCCTTCACAGAATCGGGGTGCGCCACCCCCTACGCTGCGCGTAGTGGGATTACACTCGGTGTAAATCCCGATTCAGCCATATTGACTATTGTGGTCTCAAACAGTTAAGACAAGAACTCATATTCCATATCTGACTTCTCTAAGGGTCCTTTCTCCATAAAGTTGAAACCTTTAAGCCTTGCATGGTTGTAAAGATCATCTATCACTCAAAACACCTTTCCTCTTTCCGTATTAAGACACTAACTCATGCATGACTTAATATCCACGACCAAGATTGGATTTTTATGAATCCTCAACACATTTTACACTGGGGAAGGCCAGATCTAGGCTTATGGAGACTCTTTGCACACAAACTCTCCACCTTTGAATGAAAAAACCTAAAATAGGTCCAAAAAGTAAAACTCTTGAAGGACAAGGAAAGCTTTGAGCTTTTTACCTCAAAAGGGATCTCCAACCATTGAAGAACTCGGATCTACTCTTGCTCTTCCACTTCTAGCACCAATAATGGCTTCCTCTTCTCCTTCTTCACCTTAAAAAGGTACCTTCAAGCTCAAGAACACATACACAAGCTTAAGCACAGTTTTTTGCAGTCTAAGGGCTCACTCAAGGGGGTATGGTGGCTGGGGAAAAGGACTAAACTTTCCTTTTATAGTGCACAAGCAAGAATTTAGGGTTTGCATCTGGGCACATTACGCCCAGCGTAACCCTAGGTACGCCCAGTTACCCGGGCGAGTCCGCGTTCAAAATAAGTGCGTGAGTACGCGCGGCATACGCCTCATTACGCCCAGCGTACTCACAACCAACACACAACCTTAAAGGACTCATCTTGCCAACTCTCAAAATAGAAGGGTTATAACGCTTACCTAAATTTCGGGCTGTTACATAAATTTTTAAAACAATTTTTCATTTTTCAAACATAACATATCTCATAAATTAATCTCAAAGCTCAAATGTTATCTCAGTAAAACATATTCCAGAATCTCAAATACATAATACTCTATCAGTATGTACAAATCATGTCGGCGCCTTCCCGACGATCCTCGCTAGTACCTGAAACACATATCACATAACACGGCAAGAATAAATGCTTAGTAATTTCCCCAAACTACCACATACAGCACATAAACCACTCGAGGCTAAAGCTCTATGAGACCTTTCGGTCAATGTGTCTCAGTGGCCTTCTAGTCCCACGATCTAAGTAGACCTTCCGGTCCTACTATGTCAACTTTTCGGTCCTACTCTGTCGACCTTCCGCTCCATACCACACTGACCTTCTGGTCCATACACTACTGACCTTCTGGTCCATATAACGTTGACCTTCTGGTCCACACATTGTTTACCTTCCGGTCCATACCCTGTTGACCTTCCGGTCCATACCATGCTACTCATTACATACATAACATATACATGTCACATAGAAATATATATCACATACTCGTCATAGCACATAAGACCTTCCAGTCACACATAATTACCACTCTAGGTAAGGTATAATGAGAAGACTCACCTCGTATTATGTCTAGTAACTTAGGTGCTCGATATCCCCGAACTCGAAACAATGACCTAGCCCCCGCCTAATCACATAAAGTAATTATCTCAAATCAATAACAGCTATCAAGGCTAGACTAATCCCTTCCTATGTTCCCTCAGAAGGCTAAAAGACCATTTTAACCCTCTAATGCTCCAAAAGTCTACATGTTGACCAAATCTTAAAAGTCAACAAAAGTCAATTGTAGGGAGGTACGCTGCGCGTACCAGCTCTGTACGTGGGGCGTACTCTGTGGTCATCCAGAATCGGGGAACTCAACCCCCTACGTGGCGCTTACTGGGATTATGCCCAGGGTAAGTCCCAGGTTCATACTTTCATGATTTTTGGTCTGAATAGCTTAATACGTAAGCTCATATCTCAGATCCAGGCACTCTACTCTCTCTTAAGCCATAAAGTTGAATCCTTTAAGCCTTTGCATGGCTGTAAAGGTCACCAATCAGTTCAAAAACATATCCTCTATCCCCATTAAGCCCTAATCTCATGCATGACGTAATCTTAACATCCAAGATTGGATTTTTATGGATTTATAACACAAGATACATTGAAATGGGGTAGATCAAGGTCCATGGAATTCCTTTGCCTAAAAATTCTCCATCTTTGGGACTTAAACCCTAAAAATGCTCCTATATGATGTTCATAATAGAAGAGTGGTAATGTTTGAAGCTTTTCACCTTTGTGAGAAGCTCTGCACTGTGTTTAGCTCAGATCTAGAAGCTTGGACTCCAATTTTTCCTCTTCAAGTTCTTCTCTTCTTCCTTACAAGCACACAATGACACTTTCAAACTCAAATACACCCATACAAGTTAAGAATGAAGGTTTAGCTCTTTTAGGGTGTCATTCTCTGGAAATGGTGGCTGCAATGGAGGCCATAATGTTCCTTTTATAGTGCTTATGCCTCATTTAGGGTTTTGAATTTGGGCCCAGTACGCCCCGCGTACTGGGTTGAGTCTGCGTTAAAGGTATGCCCATGGGTACACGCCGCGTACTCTTTAGTACGCCCAGCGTACCCACTTGTCACCATTTTCTATTTTGGGCTAATTTTGACAAGAAGGATTAAAGAGATATACCTAATTTTCAGGATGTTACACTTGGTTCTTCAATCACTTCCCGAATCATATTGTGAGTTCATCAGAGAGTACTATATGATAGATCACGACGTGACCCTCATTGATCTTACCTATTTGCTTATTGTTGTTGATTCAGCAATAATTTGGCGGACTGGTCAAGCAAATTTGTCTAGTAAATCAATGTCCCAACCTTCTTTGGACGATGGCAACATTGGAAGTCCAAAAAAAATTTCTCTACGCAAGAGAAAAGCTAAATCTGAGATAGTCTCGTGTACCATTCCAGAAGAGTCCATATGTTTCTACTGCCAACAGAAGGGGCATTAGATGCGAAGCTGCCATATATACCTGAAAGATCGCAAGGATGGGAGAGTCAAGATATATGACTCTGCTTCAGGTAAATCCACTATCTAACTATATTAAGTTCCTACTTGTAGATTCTTAATACATGATGTGATAAGATTACATTTTGATGTTTTGTAAGATCCAAGAAAAGAAAGGAAGCTTAAAAGGAAGAGTAGGTTAAGTTTGATCACGAATAAATGGATTTCGATCGCATGGTTCAAAGATCAGATTTTTGAGCCGCTACTTAGAATAGTTATGATAGATTGCATTGGAATATATACATAGTTTTAATTTGTAATTGCAATTGTCAGGACAAGTTTTTCCTTAATTTTATAAATTAAATAAATTTTGGTCAAAAGTTTTGTCTTTTTTATATCCTTGCAATCGCATTTTGTGAAAATTGATGTTTATATGTTTCTATTGTTAGCAATGTTGAAATGGATGTGATTCTTAGTTATGTTATTTGTGGTAGTGTCAAAATTTACCAAATAAGGGAAGATTCTCATCACCCAAGTCTCAATTGGACAGAAACTTGGAATCATACAACTTGTATTGTGTGACGAATGAAAACCTTCGTATTTGATAAATTAAGACTAATTCCTTATTCACATAAGTATGTGAGTCAAGTGAAGGACTAAAAGGTCCAGTACACAATGTTGTGCATAGGTCAGGTCCACCATAAAGAACAATAAGATTATTCATCATGATTTACTAAAAGTTTAGTAGAAATGGTTATACTTACAAGATTAAGTGTGATTCTGAAACATTGAAAAAGTTTCAATGTAAAGCAGAACGAATAGGAAGAATCAATTAGGCGGAAAGATAATAGTTTCTCCAATCTGAAAAGAAAGGAGAGTACTTAATTATCGTGTTTTATGATTAACCAAGTGATTATGAAACTATGTCACAATTGATCCTCTAAGGACACCTTAGTGTATTTATATGGCTAAGAAGAGGAATCGGCAATTGTTGAACTGGTTAAATCAATTAAGGAGAATCAAATTTCGTTCCAAAATCAAGTCTTAGAGTTGCACTCCAAGATTGTGATTTGAGTGACATCATCTTAAGAAGGTTTATAACACTCATCAAATATGGAGTAGAAAAGTTTCTCACGCTTTCACGTTTGAAATTAGTAAGTTGTGATGTCCTAGATAAGACAAAGACCAACTAAGACCAATTGTGTGAAGTATTTGTCTTGATAAGAACCCTCACTAACTATTAAAATATTTGTTTGTCAAGGAATGTTTCCTAAAAAGAGAATCTTATATGTTAAGAGGTCAGTGAGAGTCTTAATGGTCTTGAAAAGTTTCAGGAACTAATAAAAAATAAACGTATTATTTTACACTAGCACACGACTTGAGGATTGTAACCTATCGTTTGACACATTATTGTTTATGTTCCATTCTAGTTGATTTGACCTTGCATGTGAGTTTTATGAGTTCTCATTTGAATGCATAAAGGCAAAGCATCTTAATCAATGAAAGTTCACTGATCTGTATGGGTGAGTTATTCAACAAATTGGAAGACATGGTGCTCTTGTGCTGCCAAGTGGCAAGAAATTAAGATTGAACAAGTTCAGTCCATATGAGTTTGGATTTGTTACAAACATTTTCTTGAGATTATGGTTATGAAAAATTCACATGGATAGGAACACATACACCATAAAATCTAAGTGTCATAAGGTTTCTCTCCTTCATGAAAGTGATTGTGAGGAAACGCTTTCACTAAGAGGCTTTTAAGGAGATAGCAGTTGTATAAATTGCATCTCCAAGTTGATTATGATTACGGTATCCCTCTTCATAGTTCGGATTGTGAGAAATGGCAAATAGTTTAAACATTGGGACTCACTGTTGTGAGTTCTGAAATAGTTTGGAAACACATATTAGTTATCTAAGGAAAGGTGTATGAGTTTAAGAAGCTTAGATAAAGTCTTATCAAAGCATCTTGTATCATAAATATGAACTTTGGTAATGAAAGTCAATAAGTATTGTTTTCTAGAAGTCCAACTGATTACTAAATACATGTCAAAGCTAGTGGGAGCATAAGTGTTATGTTGGTAAAGAAATAATTATCATGTTAGTGGGAGCATGATTATTATGTATTGCAAGTTAGCAGTATTAATTATAGAAAACAATAGTTTCATTTTGCAAAGGTATAGAGGTTGAAAAGTTGTTTTGATATAATTAAGGGAGAGAAATTTATACTTCATTTCAAATCTAAAAGCTTAGATCGAGAAATTTTAATCAAAATTTAGTCAAAGGACATATATGAATGTTATGTTGAAAATATTCAACATAAAGAAATTATATATATGGTAATATTATAGCAAGAGACTGGTAAAGTATCATGTCTTTATGAATCATATCCCATGTGCTTCGGGTATAGGATTGATTGCATATGCTGTAATATTCGACCGTTCTGTCTTTTCCAAATGCCTAGGGCATTACAAGGGAAAAGAACAAGAATCGGATATGATTAAAGTAAGTTAAACGACTTGCAAGTACAATCTAAGGTTCACCAAGGATAGGGTACTTGTGGGCAGTTGGAACTATAGTAATGAATGGAGCATATTGACAATATTATGAATATATAGGATTCTATTTAGAATGTGTTGTTATATGGAAAATATGGAAATGTTTCCATAATGGGAGTCGAATATTAAGAATCTATGTAGATTGTAAACTTTTATGCAAGAAGGATGTTCAAAGGAATGTACTTTTAATTTGAGACTTCACTTTCATGGAATTGTCTTGTAACAATCTCCACTGGAGCACTTTGTAATATCATTGGCAGAGTCTTGGTGACTTTGGTGCCATGGTGGTACAGAGGGATCATTGCATAGAATGTTAGAATCTAACAAATTCTAATAGTGGAAAGAATTGGTATTCTTACACTTATAATAAGGATCATGAATTATGAAATGAGCATCAGTGGGAGTGTGTTCAATTGATCTATTTCACAAAGTAAAGACCATATGTAAACATAGTGTGCATGATTGGAGCATGGGATGACTATTGTTTCAATTCAAGTATTAAGTTGATTATCCAAAACATGATACAATGAATAATGTGAAATCGATATTGTGACTAAATAAACGGTGTTTTATTTATACTCACAAGTTTGAGTCCATATTGGATTTGATTATTCTTGTGTTTCATTTTGAATGTTTTGACTTCCTGAATAATGAGATTATTCAAACCATCCATAGTCAATCATACTTTGGAAGTAGGTAATGAGGTAAGACTGTCATAAATCCGACTGTAGATTGTCTAAAGCGTTTAGACATAGCAAAAGTTTGTTGCAGTGTTTATGAGTGCTCCAGAAACAAGATTTGAGTATTGGATTAAACCCATGCTCACCTGAATCACATCATGGATTTCATCACGAGTGATTGTGAGATGATAACATATTATATTCTTCAAACGGAAACATATAGTTGCATTTTACGAGTCGGTTGCTCATTGGTAATATGTAAATGCACCAGTAACTTGGTGTTATAAAACATATTGTTGTGTGTGATTTGATGAGTAAATAGAGCAAGCATATGAGTCAAAGTTTATCTGTTCCTTTTACCCAAAGTGGGTTAAAAGGTATATTTGTGGGCCCGTAGATGATTTAGTGATGACACCCTAAGCGTTTGGCCAAGCCTGGACTAAGTTGATGTGTTCAATTATAGTTTGTTGTCAGTCATCATAAATCGAAAATCAGGAAACAACACATAGACAAAGAGAATGATTGTAATCCATGTATCATGTCTATATGATATCTATAATGGAGGAATATATGATCCCTTATCTAAAGGACACGTTACTGATAAGATCAGATATGACAGTGGCTTTTGAAAGATACGATTGCTAATCAGGTTCTGAAGTTGTACTTGCAAAATAGTTATTAGACTTATCCAAGTGGGAGACTGTTGGATTAGGTGTCTAAACCCATAACTATTTTGGTATGTACTTAACCCGATTATAAGCATCATCCTTTTGGGTTTCCTTCACCATAGCAACTGATAGGATGAATTAAGGAGAAAGAGGATTAATTATGATTTGTTAATATATTATGTGAATAATATATTAAAAGAGAAATCATATTGTTTAATTAATATTGATCAAGAATTATTTTAAAATTAATTTTGTGGTTAAAAGAGATTAATTAAATAAAGGGGGCTGATACTATAATTATAACATAGTTACAAAGTTAGGCTTAGGATCCATAAGGTAGCAATGGACGAATTATATATAAGAGTCCATATAGAAATCGTCCAAAGGGCCTTGTAGAAGGATATTTGTCCTGCCAAGTTGATAACCCTAGAAGCCTCAACTATATAAGGACCCTTAACGCTCCCAAAAACGTTTAAAAAAAACAAAACAAAGAATAAAAATAAATAAAATAAAAAAAATAAAAAAAACTTTCTTAGAAGATCTTGGACGTTTTTATGCCTCTCCTCTCTCTCTCTCTCTTCTTTATCCTTATTTATTCTGGTGTTTGTAACTCCATTAGAGGTGCAACACTTGGGGCACTAGGCTTTCAGAAGTTAAGATCAAGAAGGTTTGTGATTGTTATTGCTACATAACAATCAAGGCAATATTCCTAACCCTATTCATATGTTAATTTCGATTACAGTATGCTAGATCTATGGTTTATGTTTGGAAGATTGTTTGCATGTATAACTTGAGGAAAACCTAGATCCAAACCATTAGGGTTGCATGTCCACCATAGGAATGATGTTCTGCTCAAAACCCATCAGATAAATTATCAAACATTCCTTTGTTCTACAATATATCATATGGAAATGAGACATGGATTATAATCAATCTCTTGTCCAAAATTTTGTTTCTCGATTTCCTAATTTGTGGTGGCCTTACAAGACTCACTAACTAAACACATTTACTTAGTCCTAGTTGGGCTTAGCACTGTAATGTCAACAACAAATCACCGAGGGGCTGAAAGATATCACTTTTCCTGTTAGGGCAAAAGGAATGAATAAACTTTGATGCATATGCTTGTATCCTTTACTCACTAAATCATGCATGACACTATGTTTTATAACATCATGTTATTGTTGCATTTACATAACACCAATGTACAACCAAATTATAAATTACAACTCATATATCTCTAGTTTAAAAATATAAGATAGTATGGCCTCAAAAGTACTCGTGCTCTAATCCATGAAGTAATCCCCCAAAAGTGGGTTTATCCGATACTCAAAATCCCCATTTTCTAAGGATTAAATGATATTGCAACAACCATTGCAGTGTCTAATCTCCATACACAATCTACAATCTATTCATGACAGTCTTCCTTCACTAATTACTTCCAAAAGTATGAGCAAATATGGAGTTTTGAATAATCAAATCATTCGGGAAATAGAACATGCAAAACAAAACACAAGAATATATAATAATAAAAAGCACTAACCATACTCATAAGTATTCTCTATTACTTAATTACCAAAATCAGTTACAATTATTTTTTTAAAGGTTTCAAAATATTAACTATATACTAAAACTAACATCATCTCTTAAACCTATGCTCCTATCATGTTGGTTTTGCTTAACCCTACTTAGAGCCTTCGTAAAAGGATCTACAAAATTCTCTTCTGAGGATCCTCTCTTCACTATAAGATGACCTTCTTCAACTCTATCTATGATGTAATGGTACTTTCTGTCGATATACTTGGATCGATCATGATCCTTGGGTTCTTTGGTCAAATCAATTATGCCTTCACTATCACATTAAAGTTTCAATGGCTCCTGAATAGTCGGGACTACTTTGAGATCTCCGATGAAATTCTTTAAGCAGGCCACCTCCTTTGATGCTTCACTTGCTACTATGTACTCTGATTCAGTTACTCTTAACGTATGACTGCCTCCAAGGACTAAAATCACATCATTTTTCCTTCACATATACTTAAGTATGTTCTTTACTGCAATCCAATGAGCTCTACCTGGATTTCCCTGAAAGCGACTGACCATGCTCAAAGTAAAAGAGACATCAAAGTGACTACATGTCATAACATTCATGATCGAACCTACAACCGAAGATAATAGGACTCAATTCCTATCAGCTATTTCTTCATATGTACTAGGACTTTGACTCTTACTCAATTTGGCATTACTCTGAATAGGCAGTTTCCCTTTCTTGTAATTTTCCGTACTAACACATTTTAGTACTTTAAATAAGTAAGTACTTTGACTAAGACCAATAAGTCCATTCTTTCTATCCCTCAAAATCATTATCCTAAGAATAAAGGTTGCTTAACCTAGATAGTTCATGGCAAAACACTTCCCAATCTAAGATTTCACTTCTTGCAAGGTTGGAATGTCGTTTCCCATAATTAGTATGTCATCAACATACAATACTAGGAAGGTCACTATACTCTCACTAGCTTTGACATACATGCAGGACTCATCTTTTCTCCTGGAGAAACAAAATTCTTTCACTTTCTCATGTAAACAAAGATTCCAACTGCGATATGCTTGTTTCATTCCATAAATGGATTTTTGAAGCTTACACACTCTATCAGGAAACTTATCATGTATAAAACCCTATGCCTGACACATGTAAACATCCTCAAACTTGATAATCATAAAATACATCCCATTAAGGAAATCATTTTTGAATCCATCTGCTAGATTTCATAATCATAAAAGACAGCAATGACAGGCATTATCCTAATAGACTTGATCTTAGCCACTGGTGAAAAGGTCTCATCATAGTCAACCCCAAATGTTTGAGTAAATCCCTATGCAACCAATCGTTCCTTAAACGTGTGTACTTTCCCATCCATATCGGTCTTCTTCTTGAATATCTATTTTCAACCCATTGTCTTCCGACCAGGTTCTTGATCAACCAAATGTCAAAGTTGGTTGTCATACATGGACTGAATCTTGTTGTTCATTGCCTCTTTCCATTAGGCAGCGTCAGAGCTCACCATCTCTTCCTTGTAGTTATCTAGCTTATCCTAATTTACCAGTGTACCATCACTTATAAACTTTTCACCATTAGACGTTATATGGAAACCAAAGAACAATGGTGGCATGCTAACTCTACATAATCGCCGAAGAGGTAATGAATTGTTAATGGGCTCAACAAGAATCTTATCCTTTGGTTGAGAGCTAGTTTCTTCTAACTTTCCTTTATTGGATGATTCTGGAATTTCTTTCAAATCAATAGCACTCCCACTGTCCTCCTTAAATAGGAGTTCTTTCTCGCAAAAGTCTCCTCTTCGAGCCATGAAAACCACATTCTCGCTAGGTCTGTAGAACAAGTATCCAAAAGACTTTTGTGGGTAGCCAATGAAAATACATCTCTCACTTGTAGGTTCTAGCTTGTCATGAATCTCTCATCTAACAAAAACTTCACAGCCCCAAACCTTGATATGGCCTAGTAAGGGAACTTTCCATGTCCACATCTCGTGAGGTGTTTTGGAAACCTTTTTAGTAGGTACTAGATTAAGAATATGAGTATCTATCTCTAAGGCACACCCTTAGAAATAAATAGGAAGTGAAGCTCAACTCATCATGGAATGAACCATGTCTAACAGAGTTCGATTTCTCCACTCAACCACACCATTAAGTTATGTTGACCCAGGAGTAGTCAAATGTGAAACTATTCCACATTCATTGAGATAGTCAAGGAACTCAATACTAAGATACTCTCCACCTCTATCAGATCGAAGCATCTTTATCTTCCTGTCCAATTGATTCTCGACCTCATGTTTAAACTCTTTAAGGTTTTCAAAGGTTTTTTATTTATGTTTGATTAAGTAGATATATCCATATCTACTATAATCATCCGTAAATGTCATGTAGAATCGATTTCCATCCATTGTGGTCGATCTGGAGGGCCCACATACATATGTGTATATGGGTTCCAACAAACTTTCACCACTTTCACAAGATCTAGTGAAAGTTGATTTTGTTATCTCACCTAAAAGACGGGATTCACATTCATCATCCGACCTTAAGTCAAATGATTCCAACACTCCATGCTTTTGGAGTTGGGCGATGATTTTGTTGTTAATGTTTCCAAGAAGACAATTCCATAAGCATGCTTTGTCTACACCATTAGACGAATCAATATTTAATACACTATTGCCTAAGCTATCAACACAGATCAAAGTTTTATACACACCATTACAAGGTAAAGCTTCAAACATAAAAACACCATTTCAATAAGCTAACCGAACCATTAATATCATTAAAAGAATATTGAAATCCTTGTCTGAACAATGCATTAAAAGAAATAACGTTTTGTGTCATTTTCGACGAGTAGCAACAATTTATCAAATCTATTCTAACATCACTACTAAGCATAACACTATAAGTTCCAATCTTGGTAACTGGAGAAGATCGCCTATTTTCTATGATTAGATTTATTCTTCCATGCTCCACCTCCTGACTTTCTCATAGCCCTAAAAATCAGAACATATGTGAATTCCACACCCTATATCAAGGACCCGAGAATGAGTAAGTTGTTAGACATTGACTTGAATATTGTATATACCTATTGATGATGTCTTGAACTTTCCATCCTTAATGTCTTGAAAGTATTAAGGGAAACTTCTTTTTCAATGGCCTTTATCATTATAGTAGTAGCAAGTAGCCTCTTTGGGATCACTAACAGTAGGAATATATGAATTAGGTTTTGTCTTTGACCCATTGCTAGACGATCCAACTTGGGGCTTGCCCTTCCAGTTCGATTGAGGTTTACCCTTCTTCTTCTTTCCTCTGTTTTACACAATGGCAAGGATAGGAGAACTTGTAACATAAGGTAATTGATTCTTCTTCATCCTTGATTCAATTGTCTGCAACAAGTTATGGAGTTAGGCCAATGTGGTCTGTATATTGTTCAAATGATAAGTCGAGATGAATTGATCTTAACAAGATGGAAAAGAGTTAATGACTATTTCAATAGCCAACTCCTTGTCAAAGTTAAAATTGAGCCTTCCAAGACGCTACATGTATCTTTGCATTCTCTTCACATGATTGTAGATAGATTCTCCCTCCTTCAACTTGGAGGCCATTAACGCTTTGATGACCTCGTACTTTTCTTATTGTTCTCTCTAATGAAACTTTTCCTGCAAGATCTAAGCCCATCTCATATGGCTAATAGTCCACATAGAACTTTTGCAAATCATGTACCATGGTTGCAACCATAATGCAAGCGGCCTTTGTTGCATCGTCATTGTATTTCATGTGGGTAGTAATCTTTCTGGAGTAGCAGTTGACTCATCAATCTCAACAAGAGCTTTGTCAAGGTCATATTCTTTACCCTCATATCGAAGATCCATCTTCATATTACGCATATAATCCATGTAGTTTGGACCAGATAGCTTCTTTTTAGAGAGGATTAATAGTAGAGTGAAGTTGTTGGTCGACGATTTAGTGGCAGAGGCATCTCATGGAGTAGACATCTATATGAAGGAAGTATTTTTAGTTAGTTGATACAATTACTTAATATTTTAACCCATAATTAATATTTAAGGCTAGAATCTAATATAACAATTCACGACTAAGAAGAGTGTTGTCGTAATCTTATTGTGAATTTATAAAGTTAGGTAAAAATAATTCACCAATTTCGAACTTTTAAACTCCTATATCTTTTGAGATTCATTAAATCGTATCAATGGCATGCTTAATCTCATAATATGCTCTTCTTTTTCTGAATAGGATGTCGAGGATCACAAACAAGATGTGAATAACCATGCAAACACGCTTGGCACCCTCGATGTCATTTATCATCTCGAATTAATGTGTCGGTTAACCACTTACACTCCATTAACAATGATAATTTTCGAGATAATCATTTCTATTTAAAGTCCCTACTAGTGTAGGTTAACCACATACACTCTACTAACAACATGTTAAAGTGTGATGTGCGTTTTCATGGATTACATACTATTTCACATTTTTCTTAAAGTAAATAGAGTGGGATTTTTAAAAAGGTTCTCGGACTTTTATATCATTATACTTATTAATGATTTATGTCATATCAAATCCATTTGGCTAACAACCCTCCACCACACAAGAGAGTAGTGGGTAAGATTGGACACTCATTCAACGATCATCTTATACGTTGCTTCCTCATACCCTCTTTATAGCATGGTTTCCTGAAGGAGACGTACTAACGATTTGACTTACTTGTCTTATATATATAGTAGTTAACTCATAATTATATATATATATATATATATATATATATATATATATATATATACATATTGTCACACCCCAAAACCGGAACGGCGGAAACGTTCAGAGGTCGATGACGTCATGTCAAGTATCACAACACATGCATTATAGTAATTAAAGTACAACCAAACATTGCATTAATAGTAATAGTTTTACATGGTTTACATAACAGGGTATCAAAGTAATACAGACAGATGTAATAAGAACAGCATGGTACTAAACTATCTTCATCAATAGCTCCGGGGATGTACCTGTCTAATGCTAACCTGAGAACACAAGTTATTTGAATAGCGGGTATTAGCATTTTTTTACAAACGCTGGTGAGTTCATAAGAATTTAGTGACATTTTATTCAAATAACTTTATAATGTCGTAGTTTAAGAGTTTACAGTGTATTAGAGTTCTTTCCAGAAAATCCTATATTTTCTTTAATAAAAGCAGCCTTCTACCAAGACTGGACAAAGTTATGTGGTAAAAAGTAGTTTTCCCTTAATCGCTATCATTATCAAAATACTAAATTTTATTATTAAAGAAAGCAAGAGAAATCATGGAAATAGCATATGCCTCAGCAGTGAGGACTGCTGACTAAGGCAAAGGAATCATAGACTCCAGGAGAGTATCGAACGAACGACACGCCTGGTTCCGTCTAACAAATGGAGACACAGACCCCAGAAGGTATTAAATGAAGGGTACAACTGGTAAGGGCTAAAACAGTGAATACAGATCGTAGACAATATCAAATGAAAGATACATCTTGCAAGGTCAAAACAGAGAATACAGACCGTAGACAGTATCAAATGAAAGATACATCTTGCAAGGTCAAAAACAGAGAATACAGACCGCAGACAGTATCAAATGAAAGATACATCTTGCAAGGTCAAAACAGAGAATACAGACCGCGGGTAGTATCAAACGAAAGATACATCTTGCAAGGCGTAAAACAGTGTGACTCTTAAAATGAGTACCAGCATACAGTGTAAATTGTCGGTGAAATACCGTTACCTTAAGGCCACAAATTATAAGGCAACTTGGGATACTCATAACCATACTAACCGACTAGAGTACCTAACGCCCTACAAGCGTCATTAAAATATGACATTTGTCACCCCTTGGCTTGGTGGGAGGTGGACTGTAGCTAGCAGTCAGGGTGCGGGGGTGTCAATCCCATACAGATCTATACACACAATGTCCGCTCTCTCTACAGGAGATTCTGGTTACCAACAACACGACGGAGAAGGCCGTGTCCCGAAGATGCATCCCAAATAGTGGGTAGTGGGTTTCATATGTAAGTGCTAAACTAAGGGTAGAGACTCATAACTGGACTGACTAGAGTAATCCTATATCTCTATGCTCGCATACATAACATACAATTAATGAATCAACGACCTTTGGATGGCCATCCGATCCCACCAGACCACATCTCAACGAAGAAAATGAAATACGGCGGACAAGCCTTCCTAAGTCCTTCAATCATTATTTATATGCACCTATACAAGTACAGACATACATCTAACTACGATTGAGTGTGTAACAAGTGGAAATGCATCGTGATGTATAACTGGGTCGTAGTGTGTAAACGTACAGTGTGGAATAACCGAATCGTGATGTGTAACATACAGTGTGAGCGAATAGTGTGGAATAACTGAATCACACAGTGTGAGCGAATATTGTGGAATTACTACGTCGTAAAGTGTAACCAAACAGTGTGGGATAATCGAATCGTGAAGCATAAGTGTACCAAGTATAAGTGTATCACGAAGTGGAAATGACAACTGATGAAGTGGAAGCGTCTAACAAGTATAAGCGAAATAGAGGCAATAACAGGTATAAGCGTATCAAGAAGTGAAACATATCAAGTAGGAGTTTACAATGAGTGAAAGCGAAGCAGTGGTAACTACCAAGTATAAGTATATGATGTGAAAGAGGAATTTGACGAAAACCTTGGAAAACCTTTATACTTAGGAAAATCACATTTTGGTATTCTTTGGTAAAATAAGTTTGAAAACCTGTAGAAATCTTTGGAACCTTTATAAACCAGTTTGAAATGATTTTAGATATAACAGTACAAGTAAGAGTTTTGAAACAATTAAAAACCTTTTTGAAAACCATTCTAGTATCCTACTCGGTAAAATAGTGTATAGTGTGGTAAAATCTCGTGCATGCGGGTTATCAATCACATGTGATTGATATGATAAGGGGCATGTTTAACTTGTATCCCCCCTATAAAACATGTAAAAACATTTAAAAGGTTCATTCATGGGTATGAACTCACCTGGTGTAAGTAGCTCCGACGAAGGTGTCGTTTGGGCGTTCGGGGTCACGTAAGGACTCGAACACACTCAATGACCTATTTAACATATGATAACATATGTTCACATACAATTAGCATATTTAATACTAATTAAACAAGTATACACACTCAAAGGAGCTGAAAACACCTTAGATAAGTGTTTGGGTGTCCCGGGTAGCATCTAAAGGTGTTTATGGCCTAGGAATGGAGTTTACTCTCCAAGAGTAAACGCTTAAAACCATGTTTACGGCCCAGGGACTACTGACCATGAGTTTACGGCCGTAAACTCATGGTGAGGGGATCTAGTGTGATTTAAGGCTTCTAACTTGTTCATGGAATTATTCTAGGTCCAAAACTATATAGTATGAGTGGGTTTAAGGTCTTTAAGGGCATCTTAATGGATTTTACGGCCCAGGGACAACTCCTAAGGGAGTTTACAGTCGTAAACTCTCATTCCTTGAGTTTTGTGAAGTTTCAAGCCCTTATATCACTTCAAGCATTTTATAATAAGGTGTGAGGCCATTTGGGGGATTTAAAACTACCTTTTTGGTATGTTTAGGGATATTTACGGCCTTGACAGATGTCTGGGCCATAAAATCCCTTTACCCCTTCATTTTGTTGAGTTTAATTGATCTAAACCCAAAAGGACAAGCCCATAATTTATGTATGAAGTCCAAGGGTGGTTTAGGAGTGTTTTGGGGGCTTTTGACATGTTTAAGAGTTGTTTATGGCCTTGGCATATGCCTGGGTCGTAAACTTTCTTTTATCCCCTAAAATCATGTGATTTAATGTTTAAACACTTTTATCCAAATCCCTTAATTTATTTCCAAGCCTTTAGGGACATTTTGGGGTCATTTTTGGCCCCATTTTAGGTGTTTACGGCCTAAGGAGGAGCTTAGGCCGTGAACTCCCTTTCAATAGCTTAAATGGTCCAATTCTAAGCTATAAACACGAGTCATAATGTTTAGAACAAGTTAAGATAAGCGGACTTATGATTTGGAAGCGTTGGTTGCGGATTCGGGTCAAAAACGAGTCTAGAAAGAGAGTATAGAGAGAGAGGGTGGAAAAGCTCCAAATAGAGTTTACTCCCCCTTATATATGGGTGGGAGTTGGAGCTCAGTGGAATTCTACCCGATACTGCCGTTAAACGGGGCTTTTGGTCGCACCCGATTTAGTGGTCGTGATAATAAAAACTAACTTTTCCGAATAATGGACTACGTGTGTTATGTGTTTTTATTTCCTTTTATCATGACTTAACGACATATATAATTGAAATATTCATTTAATTGGCGAACTCTAATTAACGGAACTTGTATACATTGGAAAATTCTGTTAACGGTAACGGGGCAATGTAACGGAATTACTTTGGGTTGTCACATCATCCCCCCGTTAGAGGGAATTTCGTCCCGAAATTCAGGTCTAGGAAAGGAAGTAGGTATGAATGGCCAAGTAGTGGTAACAGAGTACTTCCTATACGTTTTGTCCTCGCATTCCCAAGTGAACTCTGGTCCGTGTTTGTCATTCCAACAGACCTTCACGTACGGGATGCGAATTCCGTCTTGTGTAGTTAGTGGGTTCCGACTGGTGTATCTACAAGGTTAGGGTTCTCAATGGTGTCTATCAAGATGAGTGGGATACGAAGAGTGACGTCGGGTAAACACATATCAAGTCTAAGGAGTGGATCGATCGGGTGTGAAACTTGTGAAATATCTGAAAGTAGTAGTGGTCTGAAAAAGGGTTGGACCTTATCTCCGCGAGGATTCTCAGATGGTCCTAAGCTCTCGAAAGGGTAGAGCTTTTCAATACATAGAACATAGTGTACTTCTATGGCAAGATCATCACTGGCGTGATCGCCATTCCGAAGTTCTTAACGTTCTCTCTCTTACTGGTAGTGTAGTCCTTCAGGTTGGTTCTTAGGAAGCTCGGGTTGTCTTTGGTTTCGCGTTTCCTGTCAACTGGTTGTTAGAGGCTTTCTAGATCATCGGATGGGTTGCGTGTCTACAGTATCTGTTTGATGCCGAGTATCTATCTCAAGCTTGTGCAAAGTGAACCTGCACAACAAATCTTGAGATACGGAAACCCTCAGGGTCGGGGAGATAGGGTTTCACCGGACAAGTGTTGGACTATCTCGGGAGGTGGTTCTCCTATTCTTGGGCGAGATAGTATTCGTGGAACACCTAATAGCCCAATTAATCTCTAAGACTTTGGTTTCTTCTAGTGCGGAAAGCGCATGCTCCTACATAACCCCTCGACTAACACCAAGGATGGTGTCAAGTCTATAATCTCTTCGGGATCTGGGTCATGAGGCTTAACGCCACTACTTTCTCACTTTGATCAAGTATTCTTGGCTGCGAAGGTTGTCCTGTGGTTCTCGGTATCCTAGTGTTCACGTCGGAGAATGTAATCTATCGTCTACAAGGCAACGATGACTTCCTCCATGCGAGAGGGCGGAGGATTTCTAGGCACCACTTGTCTGTAACAAGGTGGACGAAGTGTCTGAGTAGTGCGAGCATCTATTGCAACTACTCTTCCGGAGGTTCTGAGTTTGCTCGGTCTAGGTCAAATCTAGTGAGTATAGGTTCCCATCACTCGGAACTTTAATATTTTCATCCACTCTTCTTAGAGTTTACTTTATCGCAACTCTTGGATTTCCTGGATATTCACCGCGATGCTTAATTTGGGGGATTAAGCGTGAATGGATGGTCATAGTCCATGTCCCTGTCTCTTACGACTCAGGTTTCTTTATCAACCAAGGGTGTTAGCTACTAGGTTGGCTCAAGCGGAATGACAACAACATTGGATTTGTGGTCATTATAGTAGCTCATTCTATAGGGTTCTCTTGACTCTAGCTCCCGTTCCATGGGATAGGGTGAAGGGTCTTTCTAGGGAATTTACTAAGTATGCTTCGGATGGTTATCGTCTTCTGGAGTATCTTGCAGTGTCTTTCACTTCGGTTTCCATCTACCTAAGGGGGGTTAGTTAACAGCGTGCGGTACCCCTCTCCTGGGTACTTCGGAAGGTTTGAAATAGAAGGACGACTGACGGATCGCATTAGGTTTTTTTGGTTGTATTATTTTTAGGTTCGAAAGAACCTTTATTTGCCGAAAGGGCTACGGAGAAAGTTCCTTTTACACAGCACTAGTAATGAACACATGGTTGAACGAAGTCAAATCATGATCAATAGATTCGTCGAAGTTGGCACACTCCGACATGATATAAAGTGAGGGTCGATAGAGTCATCCGCCGAACAGACACAAAACTTCTAGGCGTCTCAGATTTCATCCTGCGTATCACTATCACGGATACTTGGACCGATAGAGTCGGCGCAGAATTATACTTGGACCGATAGTGAAAGCAAAGCAGTGGTAACTAACAAGTACAAGTATATGACGTGAAAGAGGAATTTGACGAAAACCTTGGAAAACCTTTATACTTAGGAAAATCACATTTTGGTATTCTTTGGTAAAATAAGTTTGAAAACCTGTACAAATCTTTGGAACCTTTATAAACCAGTTTGAAATGATTTTAGATACAATAGAACAAGTAAGAGTTTTGAAACAATTAAAAACCTTTTTGAAAACCATTCTAGTATCCTACTCGGTAAAACAGTGTATAGTGTGGTAAAATCTTGTGCATGCGGGTTATCAATCACATGTGATTGATATGATAACTGGCATGTTTAACTTGTATTCCCCCCCTATAAAACATGTAAAAACATTTAAAAGGTTCATTCAGGGGTATGAACTCACCTGGTGTAAGTAGGTCCGACGAAGGTGTCGTTTGGGCGTTCGGGGTCACGTAAGGACTCGAACACACTCAATGACCTATTTAACATATGATAACATATGTTCACATACAATTAGCACATTTAATACTAATCAAACAAGTATACGCACTCAAAGGAGCTGAAAACACCTTAGATAAGTGTTTAGGTGTCCCGGGTAGCGTCTAAAGGTGTTTATGCCCTAGGAATGGAGTTTACTCTCCAAGAGTAAACCCTTAAGACATTTTTACGGCCCAGGGACTACTCACCATGATTTTATAGCCGTAAACTCATGGTGAGGGGATCTAGTGTGTTTTAAGGCTTCTAACTTGTTCATGGAATTATTCTAGGTCCAAAACTATATAGTATGAGTGGGTTTAATGTCTTTAAGGGCATCTTAATGGAGTTTACAGCCCAGGGACAACTCCTAAGGGAGTTTACGGCCGTAAACTCTCATTCCTTGAGTTTTGTGAAGTTTCAAGCCCTTGTATCACTTCTAGCATTTTATAATAAGGTGTGAGGCCATTTGGGGGATTTAAAACTACCTTTTTGGCATGTTTAGGGGTGTTTACGGCCTTGACACATGTCTGGGCCGTAAACTCCCTTTACCCCTTCATTTTGTTGAGTTTCATTGATCTAAACCCAAAAGGACAAGCCCCTAATTTATGTATGAAGTCCAAGGGTGGTTTGGGAGTGTTTTGGGGGCTTTTGACATGTTTAAGAGTTGTTTACGGCCTTGGCATATGCCTAGGTCGTAAACTTTCTTTTATCCCCTAAAATCATGTGATTTAATGTTTAAACACTTTTATCCAAATCCCTTAATTTATTTCCAAGCCTTTAGGGACATTTTGGGGTCATTTTGGCCCCATTTTAGGTGTTTACGGCCTAAGGAGGAGCTTAGGCCATGAACTCCCTTTCAATAGCTTAAATGGTCCAATTCTAAGCTATAAACATGAGTCACAATGTTTAGAACAAGCTAGAATAAGCGGACTTACAATTTGGAAGCGTTTGGTTGCGGATTCGGGTCAAAAACGAGTCTAGAGAGAGAGTATAGAGAGAGAGGGTGGAAAAAGCTCCAAATGGAGTTTACTCCCCCTTATATATGGGTGGAAGTTGGAGCTCACTGAAATTCTACCCGATACTGCCGTTAAACGGGGCTTTTGGTCGCACCCGATTTAGCTCACTGAAATTCTACCCGATATTTCCTTTTATCACGACTTAACGACATATATAATTGAAATATTTATTTAATTGGCGACCTCTAATTAACGGAACTTGTATACATTGGAAAATTCCATTAACGGTAACGGGGCAATGTAACGGAATTACTTTGGGTTGTCACATCATCCCCCCGTTAGAGGGAATTTCGTCCCGAAATTCAGGTCTAGGCAAGGAAGTAGGTATGAATGGCCAAGTAGTGGTAACGGAGTACTTCCTATACGGTTTGTCCTTGCATTCCCAAGTGAACTCTGGTCCGTGTTTGTCATTCCAACAGACCTTCACGTACGGGATGCAGATTCCGTCTTGTGTAGTTAGTGGGTTCCGACTGGTGTATCTACAAGGTTAGGGTTCTCAATGGTGTCTATCAGATGAGTGGGTTACGAAGAGTGACATCGGGTAAACACATATCAAGTCTAAGGAGTGGATCGATCGGGTGTGAAACTTGTGAAATATCCGAAAGTAGTAGTGGTCTGAAAAAGGGTTGGACCTAATCTCTGCAAGGATTCTCAGATGGTCCTAAGCTCTCGAAAGGGTAGAGCTTTTCAGTACATAGAACATAGTGTACTTCTATGGCAAGATCATCACTGGCGTGATCGCCATTCCGAAGTTCTTAACGTTCTCTCTCTTACTGGTAGTGTAGTTCTTCAGGTTGGTTCTTAGGAAGCTCGGGTGGTATTTGGTTTCGCGTTTCCTATCAACTGGTTGTTAGAGGCTTTCTAGATCATTGGATGGGTTGCGTGTCTACAGTATCTGTTTGCTGCCGAGTGTCTATCTCAATCTTGTGCAAAGTGAACATGCACAACAAATCTTGATATACGGAAACCCTCAGGGTCGGGGAGATAGGGTTTCACCGGACAAGTGTTGGACTATCTCAGGAGGTGGTTCTCCTATTCCTGGGCGAGATAGTATTCGTGGAACACCTAATAGCCCAATTAATCTCTAAGACTTTGGTTTCTTCTAGTGCGGAAAGCGCATGCTTCTGCATAACCCCTCGACTAACACCAAGGATGGTGTCAAGTCTATAATCTCTTCGGGATCTGGGTCATGAGGCTTAACGCCACTACTTTCTCACATTGATCAAGTATTCTTGACTGCGAAGGTTATCCTGTGGTTCTCGGTATCCTAGTGTTCACTTCGGAGAATGTAATCTATCGTCTACAAGGCGACGATGACTTCCTCCATGCGAGAGGGCGGAGGATTCCTAGGCACCACTTGTCTGTAACAAGGTGGACGACGTGTCTGAGTAGTGCGAGCATCTATTGCAACTACTCTTCCGAAGGTTCTGAGTTTTCTCGGTCTAGGTCAAATCTAGTGAGTATAGGTTCCCATCACTCGGAACTTTAATCTTTTCATCCACTCTTCTTAGAGTTTACTTTATCGCAACTCTTGGATTTCCTGGATATTCGCCGCAATGCTTAATTTGGGGGATTAAGCGTGAATGGATGGTCATAGTCCATGTCCCTGTCTCTTACGACTCAGGTTTCTTTATCAACCGAGGGTGTTAGCTACTAAGTTGGCTCAAGCGGAATGACAGCAACTTCGGATTTGTGGTCATTATAGTAGCTCATTATGTAGGGTTCTCTTGACTCTATAATCGCCTAGCATATACTAGTCATGTATAATTAAGGTGGGGAGGACTGTTGACTGAGCGACTCCGCCCTAAATCCACAACCCAGCGAGGAACAGGAAATGAGGCGGCATTCACTCACTCTAGGTCTATCCATCTTAACTATACATGGCCGTACGTATATGTTTTGCCATTATAGTTTTACTTGATGAATTTTTATATTTTATAACAGTGCTGCGACTTTCGCCTTAATGAGGAGGAAAATTTACATTTGAATTAGCCTGTTATTATTTTCAGTTTAGTTATCCGAGATCGAGAGACGTACCAAAATCTACTAGGTTCCTTGATGCTTCTCCCTAAGCATTAGAGTTAGACTCCTCCTGTGTCTTTGTCTTTCCCTTCGGTTGGGCAGTCCTTCTTGAAGTGTCCCACTTCACCACATAAACGGCAAGTTGGATTTGTCGCCAAATTGGTGGTTGATGTAATGAACTCAACCGGGGTTCTGCAGACGTGAGCAGTATGCCCCAACATGTGGCACCTAGCACAATAGAGCTCCCGGCAGACACCATGATGATGGTAGTTGCACTTGCTGCAATGGAGAAGGTTTCCTAGGTATGGTCTCCTAGGTGTAGGGATGGAAGGGTTGGTAGGGAATTTGACCATCTCAGCTCGTTGCCCTTCGGAAGGTCCTTGAGCTGAGGTACTTCCCTTCTCGATCTTGATCTTTCTCTTCAGTGGATTTGAGTGAGGTACTTGGGTGGCTGGGTATGCAGAGGTTGGTTGTTGTTGTCCATTGCTAGGATCGGAAATCCCGATAGGACCCTTGCTAATGTTGGCGTTGTTAGCATTCAGGTGAGCCATGACAGCTGCTACAGCTGCCGAGACTACAGCTTGAAACGTACCTTCATCGAATAGGAGAGTAGGTTTCTTGCTTGCAGATTGGTTACGCTTCTTCGGAGGCATGGTTTTCCTACACGGAAAGGAACGCATGAAAATGAGAGATGATGGCTAAACCCTGGACATATCTGTCCTAACTGTATTAGGCATAAATTTTTCCCGTGTCTCGAGTACTGGTTGTCTGAGTGCCGACCTACATCCCTATGATGTAGTCCTGGTGTACAAGGTAAGAGTGTGAGTATCGGAAAAAGGCCATAAGATGCGATTCGTTCCTACTACGTTACCTTTATACTGGGAAGGGTTTCACTCTCCGGCCTGGAGAGAATTTGAGAACAGTTTGGAACGAAGACCGTAGAAAGAAAGGCTCATAAAGACTTATGGCTACACAACCTCAACAGGGGTGCGGGGATCCGCTCTAATCGTGTAATTGGCAACGGGAAATGACGATTTACCTAACACATAGCGTGAGTAGTGTAACCACTAACTCACTAAATTGTATTATTTTATGGGTGTATTAGCGTAACGAACACGAGGAAAAGACAACTCTCGGGTTCCCTGCACTGGCTCCCTCTGTGTCTGCCTCATATCTTTGACTGAAGTCTGCGTTGGTTTCCTTCGGGTAGTTACCTAGGGTTCTTTCCTCGTATGGACATATTGAATTTCTACTCCGCGTTCCTTCTAATTCCGACTCTGGGTGTCATCACTTCATGATGGATGACTGGAATCTCGGAAGTTTAGGTGAATCTCTCACCACTGTCCCTAAAAGATATAGGCACTTGGTGAATTTAATAGTCTCGATCCATATTCATTTGTTTCCGAACTGGAAATCTTCTCAATGAACTTCTTCGGGGTCGGAAACAACTCTTCTGTCGAGTACTGAAGTGGGTAGGGTTTTCTACAGGGTTCGTGCGAGAATGGAAATGTCTAAAGAATCCTAAGAGATTATTAACATTTCGTTGGGTGATCCATACCGAGTCCTGCTACGATTACATAGGGTATACAAATCATATATAGCTTAGATCCCATAGGCCTTCGAATATGTGATACTACCCTATAACCACATCCCAACGAGGAAATGGAAATAGGGCGAAACCACACATTCTTAGCCTATGGGATCCTTATTATATATAACCTTGGGAGTATACTCTCTGTAGTTGTAGGTATATCAATAAGGATCTTTTTAGTTCTTCACGCAAGGTTATCTATGTATCCTAAAATACCCCTTTGGTATTTTAATTTCTTGTTTCTTTTCTTATCTTCTGAATATGATTCTGGGATTTAAGCGAGTCTTTTAGTGTTCCAAAATACTCCTATAGTATTTTAACTTTATGTTTGGCTCTAGCATTCCTAGTTGGTAAGTTTCAGACTCGTTGCAACACCACTATCACTCCCAAGCACACATTCATCGCATCTCAAATAAATGTAGTTGATCAGGTTATATATATTCCAGCGTACGATTACATAACTGCCCAGGTTTGACTGTAATGCTCAACATCCAAAGACTTTTATTCTTCTTTTTCTTGTGATACTTGTGTTCGAGTGTTTAGATTCTGGATGTTCTTATACTTTGGTAAAATATTCTTACATTTTAAAGTATAATTCTTGGTCAGAGTGTTTTATCCCTTTGTATTTATAGGCTGTATATCTTTTATGAATTGATATACTTAGCTCACTAAAAACAATGCTCTGATACCAATCTGTCACACCCTAAAATCGGAACGGCGGAAACGTTCTGGGGTGGATGACGTCATGTCAAGTATCACAACACATGCATTTTAGTAATCAAAGTACAACAAAACATTGCATTAATAGTAATAGTTTTTACATGGTTTACATAACAGGGTATCAAAGTAATACAGACAAATGTAATAAGAACAACTTGGTACTAAACTATCTTCATCAATAGCTCCGGGGATGTACCTGTCTAAAGCTAACCTGAGAAGACAAGTTATTTGAAAATCGAGTATCAGCATTTTTTTACAAACGTTGGTGAGTTCATAAGCATTTAGTGACATTTTATTCAAATAACTTCATAATGTCGTAGTTTAAGAGTTTATAGTGTATTAGAGTTCTTTCCAGAAAATCCTATATTTTCTTTAATAAAAGCAGCCTTCTACCAAGACTGGACAGAGTTATGTGGTAAAAAGTAGTTTTCCCTTAATCGCTATCATTATCAAAATACTAAATTTTATTATTAAAGAAAACAAGAGAAATCATGGAAATAGCATATGCCTCAGCAGTGAGGACTGCTGACTAAGGCAAAGGAATCATAGACTCCAGGAGAGTATTGAACGAACGACACGCCTGGTTCCGTCTAACAAATGGAGACACAGACCCCAGAAGGTATTAAATGAAGGGTACAACTGGTAAGGGCTAAAACAGTGAATACAGATCGCAGACAATATCAAATGAAAGATACATCTTGCAAGGTCAAAACAGAGAATACACACCGCAGACAGTATCAAATGAAAGATACATCTTGCAAGGTCAAAAACAGAGAATACAGACCGCAGACGGTATCAAATGAAAGATACATCTTGCAAGGTCAAAACAGAGAATACAGACCGCGGGTAGTATCAAACGAAAGATACATCTTCCAAGGCGTAAAACAGTGTGACTCTTAAAATGAGTACCAGCATACAGTGTAAATTGTCGGTGAAATACCGTTACCTTAAGGCCACGAATTATAAGGCAACTTGGGATACTCGTAACCATACTAACCGACACTAGAGTACCTGATGCCCTACAAGCGTCATTAAAATATAACATTTGTCACCTCTTGGCTTGGTGGGAGGTGGACTGTAGCTAGCAGTCAGGGTGCGGGGGTGTCAATCCCGTATAGATCTATACACACAATGTCCGCTCTCTCTACAGGAGATTCTGGTTACCAACAAGACGACGGAGAAGGCCCTGTCCCGAAGATGCATCCCAAATAGTGGGTAGTGGGTTTCATATGTAAGTGCTGAATAAAGGGTAGAGACTCATAACTGGACTGACTAGAGTAATCCTATATCTCTATGCTCGCATACATAACATACAATTAATGAATCAACGACCTTTGGATGGCCATCCGATCCCACCAGACCACATCTCAACGAAGAAAATGAAATAGGGCGGACAAGCCTTCCTAAGTCCTTCAATCATTATTTATATGCACCTATACAAGTACAGACATACATCTAACTACGATTGAGTGTGTAACAAGTGGAAATGCATCGTGATGTATAACTAGGTCGTAGTGTGTAAACGTACAGTGTGGAATAACCGAATCGTGATGTATAACGTACAGTGTGAGCGAATAGTGTGGAATAACTGAATCACACAGTGTGAGCGAATAGTGTGGAATTACTACGTCGTAAAGTGTAACCAAACAGTGTGGGATAATCGAATCGTGAAGCATAAGTGTACCAAGTATAAGTGTATCACGAAGTGGAAATGACAACTGATGAAGTGGAAGCCTCTAACAAGTATAAGCGAAATAGAGGCAATAACAGGTATAAGCGTATCAAGAAGTGAAGCGTTATCAAGTAGGAGTTTACAATAAGTGAAAGCGAAGCAATGGTAACTAACAAGTATAAGTATATGACGTGAAAGAGGAATTTGACGAAAACCTTGGAAAACCTTTATACTTAGGAAAATCACATTTTGGTATTCTTTGGTAAAATAAGTTTGAAAACTTGTAGAAATCTTTGGAACCTTTATAAACCAGTTTGAAATGATTTTAGATACAACAGTACAAGTAAGAGTTTTGAAACAATTAAAAACCTTTTTGAAAACCAGTCTAGTATCCTACTCGGTAAAACAGTGTATAGTGTGGTAAAATCTCGTGCATACGGGTTATCAATCACATGTGATTGATATGATAAATGGAATGTTTAACTTGTATTCCCCCCTATAAAACATGTAAAAACATTTAAAAGGTTCATTCAGGGGTATGAACTCACCTGGTGTAACTAAGTCCGACGAAGGTGTCGTTTGGGCGTTCGGGGTCACGTAAGGACTCGAACACACTCAATGACCTATTTAACATATGATAACATATGTTCACATACAATTAGCATATTTAATACTAATCAAACAAGTATATGCACTCAAAGGAGCTGAAAATACCTTAGATAAGTGTTTGGGTGTCTCGTGTAGCGTCTAAAGGTGTTTATGGCCTAGGAATGGAGTTTACTCTCCAAGAGTAATTTACAGCCTAGGGACTTCTCACCATGAGTTTACGGCCGTAAACTCATGGTGAGGGGATCTAGTGTGTTTTAAGGCTTCTAACTTGTTCATGGAATTATTCTAGGTCCAAAACTATATAGTATGAGTGGGTTTAAGGTCTTTAAGTGCATCTTAATGGAGTTTACGGCCCAGGGACAACTCCTAAGGGAGTTTACGGCTGTAAACTCTCATTCCTTGAGTTTTGTGTAGTTTCAAGCCCTTATATCACTTCTAGCATTTTACAATAAGGTGTGAGGCCATTTGGGGGATTTAAAACTACCTTTTTGGCATGTTTAGGGGTGTTTACGGCCTTGACACATGTCAGGGCCGTAAACTCCCTTTACCCCTTCATTTTGTTGAGTTTAATTGATCTAAACCCAAAAGGACAAGCCCTAATTTATGTATTAAGTCCAAGGGTGGTTTGGGAGTGTTTTGGGGGCTTTTTGACATGTTTAAGAGGTGTTTACGGCCTTGGCATATGCCTGGGCCGTAAACTTTCTTTTATCCCCTAAAATCATGTGATTCAATGTTTAAACACTCCTATGGAAATCCCTTAATTTATTTCCAAGCCTTTAGGGACATTTTGGGGTCATTTTCGCCCCATTTTAGGTGTTTACGGCCTAAGGAGGAGCTTAGGCCGTGAACTCCCTTTCAACAGCTTAAATGGTCCAATTCTAAGCTATAAACACGAGTCATACTGTTTAGAACAAGCTAGGATAAGCGGACTTACGATTTGGAAGCGTTTTGTAACGACCCGTTCCCGGTATGTTGATTTATTGGTAATTATAGTGAGTTTTTCAAGAAGGACTCGGCGAGTTCTAGCCTGACTCGCCGAGTAGGGTCGTGTCTGAGGGCACGCGTGAGCCGGGGACTCGACGAGTCCATATCCCCGACTCGGCGAGTCTATCTGTCTGGGTGAATCCCTAAAATCCCCGGGTTGCCCACTATTTATACCACCTTATAGCCCCCATTCTCGCCTCCCTCACCCTGAGAACGCAGTGATAGAGCCCCAAACCTCCATTGAAGAGCTTATATGTGTTTTGGTGCCCTCTTTGTGAAGGTGTGAAGAAGGAGAAGAAGAAAGAAGCAAGGAGAAGGGTTGTAGTGCAAAGATCCAAGGCCAAATCAGAGTTTATTGAGGTATTTTCGGAGTTCCATCTTATTATATGCTTTAAACTTCCATTAGAGCTCTCCTAAGAGCTAGTTGGTGCTTGTTTCAAGCCTTACACTTGCATGAACGTCTTATTAAGTCGATATATCTATGGATCTGAATGTTGGGGTGTTATAGAGCCCAGATCTACTGTCTTTTTGGAGTTATATTGCATGATAACCATAGATCTACCCATTTTATGCATCTTTTAGCCTTATTTCCCTTATTCATGAGGTTGTGCACGTAAAGTTGGAAACTTTACGTGGTAAAGCAGCTTATTGGACTCAGATCTATCAATTGTATGCATTGGATTCAAACAAAATCAAGTAAAAATCAGTTGCATGGCGGCGACTCGGCGAGTCGAAAGAACGACTCGACGAGTCGGGTCGCGAGTCCCGAGCCCTTCAGTTTTATCAGTGTTGAGTGGACGAGGTGAGTCAGGAAGTGGACTTAGCGAATTGAGAGTAGACTCAGTGATGGAGGGACTCGATGTGTTTGTTCATACAACTCGGCGAGTCCAAGGCAATCTTCTTGGGATCAAGAACAACTCGTCGAGTCTGTTCATACGACTCGGCGAGTCGGATGAAGATTGTCTGAGTTCTTGGATCAAGAGAGTACTCGTCGAGTCGATGCCAGACTCGACGAGTAGCAGTAAGTAAGAGTGAAAAGTAAGAGTGGGACTCGGCGAGTTGGGTGGCCCAACTCGGCGAGTCAGCCCAAAAGATAATTGACTTTGACCGAGGGTAAAAGAGTCATTTTACCCCAAGCGCAGTGTTTAGTATTTGATTGAGTGTGTTTATGGACTTGTAGCCGAGGAGATTCAGGAGCAGCCACCGTTAGCTTCCCGAGCCACACACTCAGCAGCCAGCTTACGAGGTGAGTTTCCTTCCAGTAGGAACGGGTCTAAGGCCACAATGCCGGCCCGTTCAGTTAGCAGTAGTTTCCGGATTTAGGTCCAATGCAGTAGTTGGTATGTTCGATGCCTTCGTGGTTCGAACAGGATTTGTGTGCTATGTTTTATGTGTTAAGTACTATGTGTTCCGGGCCACGGCCCGATGTAGCATGTCGTATATGTGTTATGCTAGTTGATGTGTTATGCGATGCCATGTTCAGTCAGACAGTTCCGGACTTCGGTCCGATGCAGTTAGTTCCGGACTTCGGTCCGATGCAGGGGACAAGGTCCCAGTCAGTTCCGGACTTCGGTCCTATGCAGTTAGTTCCGGACTTCGGTCCGATGCAGGGGACAAGGTCCCAGTCAGTTCCGGACTTCGGTCCGATGCAGTTAGTTCCGGACTTCGGTCCGATGCAGGGGACAAGGTCCCAGTCAGTTCCGGACTTCGGTCCGATGCAGTTTCCGGGCTTCGGCCCGATGCAGTGGGCAAGGCCCAATATGTGTTTATATGTTATTGTATGGTATGTGGTAGTTTGGGGGAGCTCACTAAGCTTCGTGCTTACAGTTTCAGTTTGGTTTCAGGTACTTCCGCAAGCAAAGGGAAGAGCTCGGGGTGACAGCATCGCACACACCACAGCATAGCTTTTATCCTGGGGATGTCTTTTGATGTTTTGGATTGATGTTGTATGATACAGTTTTCCGCACAATATTTTATTATGTTTTGGGGATACATCGCGTATGTTTTATGTTATGATACTTATATTACGGTTTAGATTATATTGAAAAACGAAAATTTTTGGGTCGTGTTTTTGGATCGTTTCAAGTTGGTATCAGAGCCCTGGTTTGAGGGATTCGGATACACTTCCGGGTGTATCTGAACTCAAACTAAGGGAAATAAAAGATTTTAGTAAAATAAAAATGTTTTACAAAAAGAATTTTGAAAGCACTTGGAAAGAAAGAATTGTTTTTAACAAGATAGAGGTGTGTGCATGCGGTCAGCCGAGCTCAAGTAAGTACTCCCAAATTACCCATACAAGTTATTTGTTCAGTTTCAGTTTCAGTAGAACAGCATGCTAGTATAGGGCTAAGGATCTAGGAGAATGCCTTATGTGCCTGCTTATGTGTTACAACTTTATGAGTATTGCATGCTAGAATTGAGTAGACAGCAGTAGGATAGCCTGTTTAGGTTATGCCTGATAGTATGAGCTTAGCATCCTATGCTAGTGCAGTTTCTTGTTATAAGAATAGTTTTGCCTGAGTCTATTTCCCGTGTCCGAATGCTGCTTGCTTCGTGCTTAGTGAGGTTCTGAGTAGTGGGAGTTAGCCATTAGGTGAACACGTCACACCACATGTGATCAGGTTTGAATAATCCCAGAGTGCTGGAACTGGCTCTACTGCGCAGCTCTTGTTTGAGTCCAACCGTTGTAGGGACGGATCTTTTACTTGAAGGATTATCTGATCCTCATCACATGTGATGGTGTTTAGGTGGTGGCTAACTGGCATTATGAGGAGACCTACAGCAGCTGAGGACCAGTCGCGTTAAGCTTGAAGTTTCCCTAGGGCAAGCCTAGGATGAGAGTAGCAGAGAATGGCAGTAGTAGAAGTGACTTGGTGGAGTCAAGGCAGTTCTTGAGGAAAGTACGGATAGATGTGGAAGGTAGTAGGGGCCCATACTACTGAAAGCAGAGGATCCGTACTCGAATTAAGGAAGGCCAAGACAAGACCAGGAAGCTAGTAGTAGTATCATGATCCCTTGAGATATTTCAGTGTTCTGATGATTGTTATGATATGTTTCAGAATGGTAGTTTTGCGTCTGAGGCCAGCAGCCGGCAGTTCAGATGCTGGAGGGGGATCAGGATCGGGATCAGGCCCGGAGGCCGGGCAGATGGATGAGCAGACTAGGGAGTTCCTTTCTTCTGAGGTTACCCGCATCATACTAGAGCAGACTCCTGTGATCTTCGGTTCGATCAAGGAGGGTATTTTAGAGCTGATGGATGAGAGATTGAGTACTTTCCGTGCTGAGATGGCGGCCGTGATGGGGTCGCGCACACTTACGTTCAGGGAGTTCTGGGCATGCGAGGCTCCTGACTATCATGGAGCACGGGACCCCATAGCGAGTACCATGTGGTTGGTGGATGTGGCCAACGCATTCCGCACTAGCAGATGTCCCGAGGGGGACAAGGTCAGATTGGCGTCCTGTCTTCTGAAGGACAGGGCACGAGACTGGTGGGAGGAGGTCGGACATGCCATCGGGGATGATGCGGCACTGGATGCCATGACCTGGGCTGATTTCTCTACCAGGTTCAGAGCGGAGTTTGCACCGGTCATCGAGGTGCAACAGTTAGCTAGGGAGTTCCAGAATCTTACCCAGACTACCGAGACAGTGGCGGAGATCATCGCCAAGTTCAGGGAGAGGGCCCTTCTTGTTCCTCAGTATGCAGCCGATGAGGAGATGAAGAAGGCCCGTTATCATGAGATGCTGCGGAGTGACATTCGCATGTTTGTGAGCCGGTCCAGTTGTAAAACGCTGGACGACATGATTGCTAGAGCCAGAGAGAGGGAGATTGATCTCGAGATGGAGAAGAAGAGGAAACCGGAGGTGGTTTTGGGTTTAGGCAGTATGGGCAAAAAGCCCAAGGTTTCAGATCACAGGTCCAGGGGTCAGCAGAGCCACGGTCGGTGTGGCAAGTGTGGGAGGTTGCACGAGAGGGCGTGCAAGGCAGGGAGTTCCGGCTGCTACAAGTGCGGTCGGACTGGGCATTTAAGTAGGGATTGTACGGCCCCTGCTACTACGGTTACAGCATCAGATTTGATTTGCTTTCAGTGCATTCAAAGGGGACATAAAAGGTCCCAGTGTCCCAGTTTAACTGCAGCAGGGAAGGTGGTTGCACCTGCCCCTGCCACCCTGAGGATTACGGATGGCCGGCAGGGCCGAGCTGATGCGCCGGTGGCAAAGAGCAGGGCATTTCAGATGACAGCAGAGGAGGCGCGAGCGACTCCTGATGTGGTGACGGGTATGAATCTTTCCTTCATCTTTAATTGTTATTATATCGTTTGAATATTACTTGATGATATGTTTTATTTAGGGTCGTTCTCGGTGAACGGCATCCCTGCTTTGGTATTGTTCGATTCGGGGGCTACCCGATCATTTGTATCGCTTGCGCTTAGCAAGAGATTTAGCAGAGCTCCAGGGGAGCTGGATTGTCCACTAGAGGTTGAGATAGCAGATGATAGGACCGTGAGGGTCGGCAGAGTACATAGAGGGTGTTCCCTTCAGATATTTGATGAGCAGTTTTCAGTGGACCTGGTTCCTATTCCCCTGCGTGGGAATAAAGTCATTGTGGGCATGGATTGGCTGAGCCCCAATGGGGCGGTGATTGATTGTGAGCTACAGCTAGTGAGGGTTCGCACTCCCAGTGGGGGAGAGATAGTGATTCAGGGCGAGAGGCCCCAGCGAGGACCGATCTTTTGTTCCGCCGCGAGGGCGATGTTCAGCAGGGTTGCGCCGGTTTTGTAGCTTACGTCTTGGATGCCTGGGAGAAGGGCAAGACGGCGATTGATGATGTTCCTGTTGTTTGTGACTACCCGGATGTGTTTCCCGAGGATTTGCCGGGGATACCTCCAGAGAGGCAGGTTGAGTTCAGGATCGACCTAGTTCCTGGTGCGGCTCCGATAGCCAAAGCACCGTATCGACTTGCTCCCCCTGAGATGCAGGAGTTGTCTACACAGCTTCAGGAGCTGTTAGACAAGGGTTTCATTCGGCCGAGCAGTTTGCCTTGGGGAGCGCCGATCTTATTTGTGAGGAAGAAGGATGGGTCGCATCGTATGTGCATTGATTATCGGGAGTTGAACAAAGTAACGGTGAAGAACCGTTACCCACTTCCGAGGATAGATGACTTGTTTGATCAACTTCAGGGAGCGTCTTGGTTCTCCAAGATCGATCTACGCTCCGGTTATCATCAGATGAGGGTTAGAGATGAGGATGTACAGAAGACTGCTTTCAGGACCCGGTATGGTCATTATGAGTTCGTGGTGATGCCATTTGGGCTCACCAATGCCCCAGCCGCATTCATGGATCTCATGAACCGCGTGTGCAGACCGATGCTGGATCGGTCGGTGATAGTGTTTATAGATGACATCTTGGTGTATTCCAAGACACAGGGGCAGCACGAGGAGCACCTGCGGGAGGTGTTGGAGACTTTGAGGAGGGAGAGACTTTTCGCAAAGTTCTCCAAGTGTGAGTTCTGGTTGCGCGAGGTGCAGTTTCTTGGTCATCTCGTCAACCAGAAGGGTATTTTGGTAGATCCGGCCAAGATTGAGGCCGTGATGCAGTGGGAGGTCCCGAGGTCTCCATCTGAGATTCGGAGCTTCCTGGGGTTCGCAGGGTATTATCGGAGATTTATTCAGGACTTCTCCAAGATAGCAGTGTCGCTCACCCGACTAACCAAGAAGTCGGTGGTTTTTCGTTGGGGGCCTGAGCAGCAGGCGGCGTTCGAGACTCTCAGGCAGAGATTGTGCGAGGCTCCGATCCTTACCTTGCCAGAGGGAGTAGAGGATTTCGTAGTCTATTGTGATGCTTCGATCATAGGTATGGGAGCAGTATTGATGCAGCGAGGCCATGTAGTAGCTTATGCCTCGAGACAGTTGAAGCCTCACGAGGCTAATTATCCTACCCACGATTTGGAGCTGGGGGCGGTTGTGTTTGCCCTCAAGATTTGGAGACATTACCTTTATGGGGTCCGTTGTACTATTTACACGGATCACAAGAGTTTGCGATATCTTATGGATCAGCCGAGTTTGAACATAAGACAGAGGAGATGGTTAGACGTGCTGAAGGACTATGACTGTGAGATCCTTTATCATCCAGGGAAGGCCAATGTGGTGGCCGACGCCCTGAGCCGCAAGGTGTCGACGGCCCCTATCAGAGATCTGTGTATGAGGATGACAGTGATCACTCCGTTGTTGGAGCGGATCAAGGAGGCTCAGATGGAGGGCCTCAAGGAGGAGAGGCAGAAGTGTGAGAGGATAGTGGGCCGAGTAGCTTCATTTGATTACGACAGTCGGGGTTTGTTGACACTTCATGGTAGGATATGGGTACCGTACTGGGGTGGGGTACGGCAAGTATTGATGGACGAGGCTCATAAGTCTCGGTTTTCTATCCACCCAGGAGCGACGAAGATGTATCGAGATCTTCGATCTGATTATTGGTGGCCCTGCATGAAGCGAGATGTCGCTTGGTATGTGGAGAGATGTTTGACCTGTCGGAAGGTCAAGGCGGAGCACCAGAGACCTCACGGCAAGATGCAGCCGTTAGACATTCCCGTGTGGAAATGGGAGGACATCACCATGGATTTTGTCACCAAACTCCCTAGGACCGCACGCGGGGTGGACTCGATATGGGTAGTAGTGGATCGGTAGACGAAGAGTGCCCATTTTATTCCGATTCAGGAGAGTATATCGGCGGAAAAGTTAGCCGATATCTATGTGCGAGAGATTGTGGCACGTCATGGAGTGCCGGTATCGGTGGTGTCGGACCGAGATGTTCGTTTCACGTCCAGATTCTGGAAGCGATTCCACGACGAGATGGGTACTCGTCTCCATTTCAGCACCGCTTTTCATCCTCAGACTGACGGGCAGAGCGAGAGGACGATTCAGACTCTCGAGGACATGCTTAGGGCATGTGTTCTAGATTTTGGGGGCTGTTGGGATACGTATCTTCCGTTAGCAGAATTCTCGTATAACAACAGTTATCATGCGAGCATTGATCGACCTCCTTTTGAGATGTTATACGGCAGGAAGTGCAGGACCCCGATTTGTTGGGGCGAGGTCGGTCAGCGAGTCATAGGGAGCACCGAAGTGGTGCTCAAGACGACGGAATTGATCCAGCAGGTCCGTAGTAGGCTGCAGACTGCGCAGAGTCGGCAGAAGAGCTACGCCGACAGGAGGCGTTCGGACTTGGAGTTCCAGGTGGGAGATATGGTTCTTCTGAAAGTCTCACCTTGGAAAGGTGTCATCAGGTTCCGGAAGAGGGGCAAATTGGGCCCCAGATTTATTGGTCCCTTCAGGGTTTTGGCCCGGGTGGGTCGGGTTGCTTATCGGTTAGATCTTCCTGAGGAGCTTAGTCTGATACACAACACCTTCCACGTGTCGCAGTTGAGGAATTTTTGGTGGATGAGACAGCAGTCGTTCCCTTAGAGGACATTCAGGTTGATAGCGGCCTAAATTATATCGAGAAGCCGGTTGCGATTCTGGAACGAAAGACCAAGACCTTGAGGAACAAGGTAATTCAGCTAGTAAAGGTGCAGTGGCAGCACCGGAAGGGGTCTGAATGGACGTGGGAGGCTGAGGAGGAGATGAGAGCGCATTACCCGGAGTTATTTGCAGATCCAGCCGTAACAGACTTCGAGGATGAAGTCTGAGACAAGTGGGGGAGAATTGTAACGACCCGTTCCCGGTATGTTGATTTATTGGTAATTATAGTGAGTTTTTCAAGAAGGACTCGGCGAGTTCTAGCCTGACTCGCCGAGTAGGGTCGCGTCTAAGGGCACGCGTGAGCCAGGGACTCGACGAGTCCATATCCCCGACTCGGCGAGTCCATCTGTCTGGGTGAAACCCTAAAATCCCCGGGTTACCCACTATTTATACCACCTTATAGCCCCCATTCTCGCCTCCCTCACCCTGAGAACGCAGTGATAGAGCCCCAAACCTCCATTGAAGAGCTTATATGTGTTTTGGTTCCCTCTTTGTGAAGGTGTGAAGAAGGAGAAGAAGAAAGAAGCAAGGAGAAGGGTTGTAGTGCAAAGATCCAAGGCCAAATCAGAGTTTATTGAGGTATTTTCGGAGTTCCATCTTATTATATGATTTAAACTTCCATTAGAGCTCTCCTAAGAGCTAGTTGGTGCTTGTTTCAAGCCTTACACTTGCATGAACGTCTTATTAAGTCGATATATCTATGGATCTGAATGTTGGGGTGTTGTAGAGCCCAGATCTACTGTCTTTTTGGAGTTATATTGCATGATAACCATAGATCTACCCATTTTATGCATCTTTTAGCCTTATTTCCCTTATTTATGAGGTTGTGCACGTAAAGTTGGAAACTTTACGTGGTAAAGCAGCTTATTGGACTCAGATCTATCAATTGTATGCATTGGATTCAAACAAAATCAAGTAAAAATCAGTTGCATGGCGGCGACTCGGCGAGTCGGAAGAACGACTCGACGAGTCGGGTCGCGAGTCCCGAGCCCTTCAGTTTTATCAGTGTCGAGTGGACGAGGTGAGTCAGGAAGTGGACTCAGTGAGTTGAGAGTAGACTCAGTGATGGAGGGACTCGACGAGTTTGTTCATACAACTCGGCGAGTCCAAGGCAATCTTCTTGGGATCAAGAACAACTCGTCGAGTCTGTTCATACGACTCGGCGAGTCGGATGAAGATTGTCTGAGTTCTTGGATCAAGAGAGTACTCGTCGAGTCGATGCCAGACTCGACGAGTAGCAGTAAGTAAGAGTGAAAAGTAAGAGTGGGACTCGGCGAGTTGGGTGGCCCAACTCGGCGAGTCAGCCCAAAAGATAATTGACTTTGACCGAGGGTAAAAGAGTCATTTTACCCCAAGCGCAGTGTTTAGTATTTGATTGAGTGTGTTTATAGACTTGTAGCCGAGGAGATTCAGGAGCAGCCAGCTTACGAGGTGAGTTTCCTTCCAGTAGGAACGGGTCTAAGGCCACAATGCCGGCCCGTTCAGTTAGCAGTAGTTTCCGGATTTAGGTCCGATGCAGTAGTTGGTATGTTCGATGCCTTCGTGGTTCGAACAGGATTTGTGTGCTATGTTTTATGTGTTAAGTACTATGTGTTTCGGGCCACGGCCCGATGTAGCATGTCGTATATGTGTTATGCTAGTTGATGTGTTATGCGATGCCATGTTCAGTCAGACAGTTCCGGACTTCGGTCCGATGCAGTTAGTTCCGGACTTCGGTCCGATGCAGGGGACAAGGTCCCAGTCAGTTCCGGACTTCGGTCCTATGCAGTTAGTTCCGGACTTCGGTCCGATGCAGGGGACAAGGTCCCAGTCAGTTCCGGACTTCGGTCCGATGCAGTTAGTTCCGGACTTCGGTCCGATGCAGGGGACAAGGTCCCAGTCAGTTCCGGACTTCAGTCCGATGCAGTTTCCGGGCTTCGGCCCAATGCAGTGGGTAAGGCCCAATATGTGTTTATATGTTATTGTATGGTATGTGGTAGTTTGGGGGAGCTCACTAAGCTTCGTGCTTACAGTTTCAGTTTGGTTTCAGGTACTTCCGCAAGCAAAGGGAAGAGTTCGGGGTGACAGCATCGCACACACCACAGCATAGCTTTTATCCTGGGGATGTCTTTTGATGTTTTGGATTGATGTTGTATGATACAGTTCTCCGCACAATATTTTATTATGTTTTGGGAATACATCGCGTATGTTTTATGTTATGATACTTATATTACGGTTTAGATTATATTGAAAAACGAAAATTTTTGGGTCGTGTTTTTGGGTCGTTTCACGTTTGGTTGCAGATTCAGGTCAAAAACGAGTCTAGAGAGAGAGTATAGAGAGAGAGGGTGGAAAAAGCTCCAAATGGAGTTTACTCCCCCTTATATATGGGTGGAAGTTGGAGCTCACTGAAATTCTACCCGATACTGCCATTAAACGTGGCTTTTGGTCCCACCCAATTTAGTGGTCGTGATAATAAAAACTAACTTTTTCCGAATAATGGACTATGTGTGTTATGTGTTTATATTTCCTTTTATCACGACTTAACAACATATATAATTGAAATAATATTATTTCTAGTTAATACATTAAGTTCACATGCAACCTAAAGGATCTATGTTTTCACTATTGATTTGCAACAAAAAATGAACATCAAGAACCATAGCAGTACTCTACTATTTTCAAAATTCATAAAGGATTTTAGGGTTTAAAAACCTATTGATTATTGTTGTTAATAATTAACAATTCCTTCTTGATCAAGCTTCAGAAAGAAAGCACCAAAAATCTCGTGCCTCTAATGGTTTGTACCCAAACCCTAGCAATAAAAGACTTTGGGGGAGAGGGGAAAGGGGAAGGAATTTTGGCTATAAGGCTCTTAGAATGGGATGTCTGAAATTATGAACCTATAAGGGGTTTAAATAAGTAAGTAAGGAGGCTGAGTAAGGAGGTTAGGATAATACAGGTTTCCTTGGATAACCCTTATCCCTTTTCTTGCTCCATAAGGCTTCCTAAGGCTTCCAAGGAACCCTCGTCTAAAACCATACCTATATGGGAAGATTCTAGAACTCTTATATGCTCAACTTTTGAACATTGTCACATTTAGTCCTTCTACTTTTAATTAATCCAATTAATCCCAAAATTAATTCCAATTAATATATGATTAATTATTAATTAAATAATATTATTTCTAGTTAATACATTAATCTCGTAATATATTAACAAATTATTTATTGTTATTTATTAATCTTATAATAAACCAATAAATCACCCTCTTTCGCCAAAAAGTCATTCTATCAATTACTAGTTTTTATGGCAACCCAAAAGCACTTTGTTATTAATTCAAGTATATACCAATTTAGTTATTGGCTTAGACACCTAATCCAACAGTCTCCCATGTAGATAAGGCTATATGTTCAATTGCAAATATAACTTCTAAATTGAATATTGAAGGGTGCTTTCCAAGCAACTCCAATCTATGATCCAGTTAGACATCAGTCCAAAGATAAGTGATCAAACGTTCCTTCATTCTACAAGAGATCATATGGACGTGAAACATGGATTATAATCAATCTCTTGTCCAAAAAAAATTCCCATTTCTCGATTTTGCCGTGGCCTTGTAAGACTTACTAATTGAATACATCAATTTAGTCCAAGTTGGGCCCAACACTATACTGTCAACACCAAATCATCGAGGGGTCCCATGATATTGCTTTTCCTTTTAGAGAAAAACGAATGAATAAACTTCGACTCATATGCTTGTATCCTTTACTCACCAAATCATGCATGGCATTATGTTTTATAACATCATGTTACTGATGTGTTTACGTAACACCTTAGCACAACCCACTTATAAATTACAACTCATATATCTCTATTTTAAGAATATAAGATATTATCGTCTCAGAATCACTCTTGATATAATCCATGAAGTAATTCCTTGAGCGTAGGTTTAGCCAATACTCAAAATCTTCATTTTCTAAGTACTCATGAGTATTGCAGCAACCATTGCAATGTCTAATCTTCGTACACAATCTAAAATCTATTCATGATATTCTTCATTCACTACTTACTTCCAAAACTATGAGCGACTAGAGTTTCGAATAATCAAATCATTCGGGAGGTAGAACATGCAAAATGAAACACAAGAATAAATAATCGAAAAAGGAAGTAACCATACTCATAAATAATCTTTATTACTTAATCACCAAAATTAATTACAATTATTTAGCTACATGTTTCAAAATATCAACTAACTACTAAAACTAAAGTCATCTTTTAAGCCTATGCTCCTACCATGTTGGCTATGCTTAACCCTAGGGCTGTCAAATCGGGCAGTCGTGTCGTGTTTTTGTCTGACACGACACGACACGACAAGTTTTTGTATAACACGAACACGACACGACACGATGTCGTGTTTTTTTTTCATTAACACGAAAACGAACCAATTAAAACACGGCAACACGACACGACACGACAAAGATAATATTAGATAACTATTAGTGTATTTCGTTCATACTTACAGATATATAACACGACAAAAACGACAAACACGAAAAACACGACAACCACATGCTTAATCGTGTCAATTCCGTGTCGATTTATGAACACGAACACAACACGACACGACATTGTGTCTTTTAATCTTGACACGAAAACGACACGAACACGAATTCAAATTTTGATTTCGTCCCGATTTCGTTTCGTTTCGTGTATTTTTGTCGTGTCGTGTCATAAATTGACACCCCTACTTAACCCTACTCAAAGCCTTCGTGAAAGATACTCTCTTCACTATAATATGACATGCTTCAACTCTGTGTTTGATGTAATGGTACCTTCTGTCGATATGCTTGGATCTACCATGATCATTGGGTTATTTGGTTAAGAAAATCGTGCCTTCATTATCACAGTAAAGTTCCAATGGCTTTTAAATAGTTGGGACTACTCGAAATCTATGATGAAATTCTTCAACCAAGTCGCTCCTTTGATGTTTCACTTGTTGCTATGTAATCTGATTCACAAGTAGAATCATCCATGGTATCTCGCTTGGAACTCTTCCAAGTTACTGCTCCACCATTTAACACAAACACCATTCCGACCGAGAACAAAAGTTGTCTCGATCTGTCTGAAAGTTGGTGTCACTATATCTAGTTACTCTTAATGTATCATTGCCTCCAAGGACTAAAATCATATCCTTCGTCTACTTCGCAAATACTTAAGTATGTTCTTTACTGTAGTCTAATGAGCTCTGACTGGATTTCCCTGAAAGAGACTGATCATGCTCAAAGCAAAAGACACATTAGGGCAAGTACATGTCATAGCATACATGATCGAACCTACATCCAAAGCATACAGGACTCGACTCATATCAGCTTATTTCTTCATTTGTACTACGGACTTTGATTCAAACTTAACTTGGCATTAGTCTGAATAGGAAATTCCCCTTTCTTGGAATTTTCTGTACTAAAACATTTTAGTACTATGTCCAAGTAATTACTTTTACTAAGACCAATAAGTCCTTTCTTTGTATCCCTCGGAAACCTTATCCCAAGAATATAGGCAACTTCACCTAGATCCTTTATGGCGAAAGACTTCCTGAGCCAAGATTTCACTTCTTGTGTTGTCGGAATGTCGTTTCCCATAAGGAGTATGTCATCAACATACAATACTAGGAAGATCACTATACTCCTACTAGCTTTGACATACATGCAGGACTCATCTTTGCTCCTAGAGAAACAAAATTCTTTCACTTTCTCATGTAAATAAAGATTCCAACTATGATATGCTTGTTTCATTCCAAAAATGGATTTTTGAAGCTTACACACTCTATCAGGATACTTATCATGTACAAAACCCTCTTCCTGAATCATGTAATCATCCTCAGCTAACTTCCTAGTAAGGAAAGTACTTTTGACATCCATCTGCCAAAATTCTTAATCATGCAGGGCAGCCATGGCAAACATTATCCTTATAGACTTGATCTTAGCCACTGGTGAAAATGTCTCATCATAGTCAACCCCAATGGTTTGAGTATAGCCCTTTGCAACCAGTTGTGCCTTGAACATGTGTACTTTCTCATCCATGTCGATCTTCTTCTTGAAGATCCATTTGCAACTCACTGTCTTTCAACCAGGTTCTTGATCAATCAAATTCCAAACTTGGTTGTCATACATGGACTGAATCTCATTGTTCATTGCCTCTTTCCATTTGGCAGCCTCAGTGCTCTCCATAGCTTCCTTGCGGTTAGCTGACTCATCTAAATTTACCAGCATATCAACTTTCTTTAGGAAGTGCAGATTTCTGTCACGCGATGGTTCGATAAGTCTCCAACTAGGCTTATTAAGCTTATACACCTTAGTCTGATAGGTATATGTGTTTGTGTGTTTAAACCTTTCAAGACTACTGGATATATCTCTCGATAGTTCAAACAATTTCTTGTCTTCTTCACAATTCGAAATATGAAGAAGGATGTCGTAATCATATTGTCAATTCGTAATCATATTGTCAATTTAAGAATGCAACTAACACAACCAATATCCATATTAATCTTTATCCAATCTTTAAAATCTATCAGCAAAAGTATTCCCTCATAATCATTTTCATGAATTAGAGTGAAACATTTGCCACTTAGATTTCAAAGTGTATACATTCCTATCCATGTGAATCTATCATTTTCATCCTATAGTCATAAGACATGGTTTAGGACAAGCCAAAATAAAATATAGTTTTCCTTCAGGCACTGAACTTTAGAAGTTTCTGTCCGGTTTTGAATGGGATTTTGCAAGAAATGGGAATGTATTTTCATCACCTTTTTCAAAATTCAAACTCTATGGAACCACTTTAAGAGCAATGTTCATTACTAGTTATTACTCTTTTATGACACTTCCTATTACATCTGTAAATTTCAAAAAGTTTGCCCTAAGAGAGACAGTTTATGGCAATTAAATTGCGCATTCTTTACCTTTCCTTCATGCTCTTATATATCCCTTTCTATCAAGCAGACAAAGGGATGAGAATTGAAGCTTTGGTGGAATAAAAAACAAGAGAACGTTGTCACTTATATTTCTTTCTAGTGATGTTAAGCATGGCTTTTGTAGTGTTATGCACTTGAATCCTATGTCAACAAAAGACTAGTGATTCCTTTTCTACTCTACCCCATAGACAGCTTCACGATACAATGTCAAGCCTAATACTTGGCTACTTGCAAAGCAGGATTCGAATGCTAACATCTTTGTTTGCTTGAGTCGAGTCCACATGATACTCTTATACTTTGGATTATAGAACGCCTGATTATCAACAATTGTGCATGTATACATTATCTTAGGCATATCAAATCGGACCATCGTGTCGTGTTTTTGTCTGACACAACACGACACGACAAGGTTTTTTGTAACACGAACACAACACGACACGATGTCGTGTTTTTTTTTCATTAACACGAAAACGAACCAATTAAAAAACGACAACACGACACAACACGACAAAGATAATATTACATAACTATTATTTTATTTAATTCATATTTAATCATATATAACACGATAAAAACGACAAACACGAAAACACAACAAATATATGCTCAATCGTGTCAATTTCGTGTGGATTTGTAAACACGAACACGACACGACATCGTGTTTTTTAAACTTAACACGAACACGACACGAAAACGAATTCGAATTTTGATTTCATCCCGATTTCGTTTCGTGTCGTGTATTTTTATCGTGTCGTATCATAAATTGACACCCCTACATTATCTTATGTATACATTATCTTCTACAAAATTTTGAACTACATACAAAATTTTGAATTACAAACACCCACCAAACTGGCAACGATGAGAGTCCTGTGACATATCGTACTTTATGAATGGAATCAAATATTCAAATATGTTATAGGAGTTTGTAAGAAACAGCAATATACTTCATGTTTTTTCTAGATTTCAGCCATATAGCGGTTAAAACTTTAAAAATTAAATAATGTGGTTCTTTCTAAATTTCACAAACAAAAAGATTATTTGCAGTGGGTGTTTCGTATGATTAGCGAAGCAACTAATTCAAAACAATTAAACACAAAACCAAACCAACCACAAGGTCTCCAAAGCAGAATCTTTAAACATATTTGAAATTAAAAAAAAAAAAAAAAAAAAAAAAAAAAAAAAAAAACATCGAAAAATATAATTTTGGTTATTATTTTTTTTCTTCCTTCTCGGCCTCTGCAGCCCTCTTGAGGCGAGCACCCAAGTGACGTTTGTTTGTTCTTTCAACACGAAGTTTAGCGTAAGCATTGAATGATTTCATCTCTTCAGTAATCTTCACAAGTTCAACAACTGGCTTCTCCCTCACAATTGGTAACACTTGACCTTGCACTTGAGTAGCATTTGCAAGCTCCTCAGGTGTTGAGTCACCCGCCTATAAATTCAACAAACTTATTTAATAATAGAAATTATAATAATAAATGTTCACTAGCTTAATAAAATAAAGCAACAAGAGATTACAAATATGACCAATATATGATCACAAAATGACACTTTTTGAGCAATTACGCTATTACTTTTTTTTTGCAAAATCGCTACATCAATGTCTCCATAAGAATGTTTAATAATAATGGGATTTGATCATTAGTTATTAGAACAACTTGTTAAACAAAGGAATTTAATTATATGAAATGAGTGATAATTTTGAAATAAATATTCAAACGATGATAAGAAACTACTCATTTTGGTAATTTTAGTGAGAGTATCCAATAATAAAATGCTAGCTACTGCAATGGCAAATTAGGGGGTGTGACATTACACCGAATGACACCTTCTGTGAAAGTAACAAAAACACCACCTATCTCAGAAAATATACCATGTGAATGTGAAAGTACCTTTTTACAAAAAAAATTGTTCCGGTTTTTTTTTGGAAAATGATAATATCATTTCTGAAGAAAAAAAAATCAAAGGTTTTTGTAGTGGGAACCTACTTATAAAAGTAATTTTGAAAAAAAAAAAAAGCGTCTAGTTTACAAAATGGGTGGTCATTTTGAGAAAATGTTACAACACCACCTTTTTTGAGAATTTCGTGATTATGCCATAAAGCAACGCTTTCAAATTGTTTACGTGTACACAAGTTGTATATGAGTTTAAAAGTAACAGATATCCATAAAACAGCATTACTATCATTCAGATACAAAAATGGTTAAGATATGATTAATAATTAGGAATTTGATGATAAACTAAGTTTACCTTAGTTTTCCTTGCACGCCTTGGGAAGATTACTAGCTTAGCCTTAAAGGTTTTTAGCCTCTGGACATTCGCTTGCAAACCTTCCAAAGAACGGTTCCTACGACGATGATCTACAGCAATACCAATTGTTGGAGCAAGTTTCTTTGGAATACCTGCACCCTGTTTTTACAACCACAATCAGAAATAGCAATCTACTTCTTTATTATATCATCATCCTATTGTTTAAAACATTCAAAACTTTTATTAATTAAACATTGAAATGTTATATTACCTTCAACTCTTCAAGAGAAAATCCACGGCCCTCCCTAAGTTTCATGTTGTATTTCAAGGTTTGACAATGAACCTGAGGACGAAGTGATCCAGCTGGCCTTGGAAATACTTTAACAGCCTTTGCTTGCCTGGCTGTAGCAATCAATAAAATTAACTTAACTTATGGTGAAAAATCATTTGAAATATAAAAAGTAAAAAATAGCTACTATATGTTTATGATTTGAACAGAAGTTACCATTGCGTCTCCTTGTTTTACGGGCAGGTTGGTTGAACCATGTCTTCACATAGTTCTGCCAATGCTTCTTAAAGTGTCCGTTTGGGATAACATTGTTATGCTTAACCATCACTACTACTCTGCAAATACACCATCATACTAAATTATCACTACCAAAGCAAATTTAATTAATCCCCATTTCTATTAATTTATCTTTAAACGAGTGAAACTGCATCTCAAAAAGAGTAATCACCGGAATGAATGTATTATTGCAAATGAGCCATAATATACGAGTAAAACGGAAATGAAATTAAAAAGCTCGTATTGATAGCTCCGATTCACTCAAGAGCTTTATTTATTTTATTTTATTTGTTGCTATATACGATAAAGAATAAGCTCCGATTCCCACAAAAATTACAAGAAATACGAACACGATTATTTATCCATTGCACATTCATGTATACTCGAAAAAGCTTCGTATATCAAACCTTGATTATGCAAACTGTCATCAAGATTTTCAAGTATATCTTATGAAAAAAACAACAAGACTGATGAGCTACAATAATTTACATAATCATAAAAATCAAAGTTGAGATTATAGAGAGCATAAAAATCAAAGTTGAAATTATAGAGAGCATAAAAATCAAAGTTGAGATTATAGAGAGCAGATATTAAGTTAATCAATCCACTAGTACAGCATCAAATTTTGAAGTACAGTCTCCGACGTTTTCCATAGATGATGAATGTATACAGATTTCAGTAATGATTTAATCTAAGCATACCTTAGTCCGGGGGCGGAAACCTTCGGCTAAAGAGAATTCAGGAGAATTACGAGGAGGAATTTGTTTCAAGTAGCAGAAGGAGATTAAAAACCCTAAATCCAACGGCTGACGGCAATAAATCTTGGCGTGCCTCCTCTTACATGGACCGGCCCAACTATGTCTTAGGAACGATGGGCCCAATATCGATATATATTCAACTAGACCTTCACATTAAGCTTTGATCCGAATCAATCTCAAAAATTGCATAGGGACTAAATTGGTCCTAACCAGTCATGGATCGGGAGGTCACAAATTGGTTTGACGGTATGGTTCAGCTGGTACTTTTCAAATTATCACTTCTGGACTGTTCTCGAGGCTCGTTTTAACCGGTGCCCAACACATAAATCAACTTAAATGCAATTTTTTCCCCTAAAAACTCACTCATAAATACTCATTTATCCGACACCATTATTTTGATCCCAAACTCAATTCTCTTTTGAAATTTCACGATAATTCCATAACTTTTCTTAAAAACTATACATTAAATACATTGTTATAATGGCGGTATTATGGTTAGTAGTCTCCTAACAAATAACGTTTGTTTTAGCAATCCCACAAATAGCATTAATAACATCCGTCCCTATGATTGTAGCACCGTAATTTGGACCAAAGGGTTTTGGGTTGTTTCATTAAAAAAAAGACTTTGGGTCAATTCATCGAATAAAATCATATTTCTTTTAGCCCAAGCCAAATAGCTTTGATTTTGTTTAGACTTCATTGAAATAACGTTCAATGTCTTTTTCTTTTCTTCTTAAGTATATGACAAATCAACGTCTATAATATTTGTCATTGATGACTTTAGACATCTGTTCAATGATCATTGATTGCTAGTTGAGACTTTCATCTCCCTCCTAATTGACTTCCCTCCGGTCATCTACAAGATAATTATACATAACTTTCGAACAATTGTCATTGACGACCTACTACATAACTTCTCTTTTCCTTCATTTTTATAGTTTCTAGGCTTTTATACATACTCAGTTTATTCAGTTTAATAGCTTTATTTTCAACTTTATTCTTTCTTTTCTTTCTTGTATAAGCTTTTTGAAAGTCTGTTAAAAGGAATTTCTAAGTTTTATTATTTCTTATATAAGTTTTTTGGAAGCTGATTAAAAGGAATTTCTAAGTATGATGGTTTTTTTCTAATTATCTAATGATTATAATAAGGTTTTCATAGAATGCATTAACAAGTTGATGTTGTAACTTGCTTAATAATTAATGTATTATATATGTCACTATGTATCTCATGTAGTGACAATGTGGCTACAATTATTTGATTTTTGGTATCGACAATCGTCTGGCTTACAAAGTTTCAAGTTTCAATACTAAGCAATCAGATAATATCGTGAATCCTAGAAAGTAGTTCTTGTGTCATTTGATTCGAGCCTACCATATAAGAAAGGCAGCAAATCAAATTGTATTCCATCGATTTGGAATAATTTTACAGAACTTCGATATCAAATATGTTCTTTGGTAAAAGCAATTGGTATAGCCAAGTTGTTGGCGCCTTGAATAATAAATTAGGAAGACGTAATAATACACTAGGAAGACATAATGTAAGTTTTCGTATTTCTTACAATTTCTTTAAAAGTTTACTTTTCGGTTGATTTATAATTTGTTATGTTTAATTACTTTAGTTTAATTTATAACTAGTTTAATTTAATTTATAAATAGTGTGTTTAATTTATTATTATTTTAGTATAGTTATTTACATATAATCAGTCACTCGAATTACATAATTTAATTATTAATTACAATTATAATGCTAGTAGATATAATAAGGTGAGTGGTGTTTTGAATAATCATGATCGTCATGATCGCCAAGTATTAGGCACCAAGTCTGCATGGTCACCAGGGATTAGGCATCAAGTTTGCATGATCGCCAAGGTTTAGGCACTAAGTCTGCATAGTCACCAGGGTTTAGGCATCAAGTATGCGTGATCACCAATGTTTAGGCACTAAGTTTGCATAGTCACCAGGGTTTAGGCATCAAGTCTGCATGATTGCCAAGGTTTAGAGTACATCGGGTGAACACATAGTTCATAACACCTACAGGTTGTGATCCTGCTAGTGTTCCACTGGACTGTCTAGAATAATCTGTGGTTGTCATCCATACTCTGCTAGATGACGGGGCCAACATTTGGGAACAAGGCTTCTCACATCGTCTACCTCTCACCCTTACCTCAAGGTCTATATCACCTCTCAACTCATCATCCAACTCATATTTCATCTACCCATGTTTTACCCAACATATTATGTAGATATAAATACATATACAGTTTAAATCATATAAAACTTGTATAAAATCGTTCATCCAGCATAGATAGAAATTATACATATAATATGCACACATAACACGTAGTTTATATAAAAATACTTCATATCTATGTGTAAGATGAAATTGACCATGCACTCACTTGATAAGGTGGTGACTCGATACTCGGACAACGTTTCATTTACTTTAAAATAATTTCCTTCGACGAAACCTAGTATTATTACCACTAGATTTTAGTCTATGATCGTTCTTTATATCCACGTGTTGGTATTTACGAGTACTACAACTTTCATTTAGACTCTGTCGGTTAATTCTCGACCGATCTTAAATTTAACAGTACGAGGAGATTATACTGTTAAATGTCCACGTAAAATTCATAATTTCTACATACGGACTCCATTTTCGTCTGTCTTTTTACTGTTGAGTTTCTATTAATGAGATCCTCAACTCTCATTTAGGTCGCGTAGGCCAAAAACTGCTCGATCTAAAATTCGAGTTTCGGGCCATCCACTGCTATGCCAAATCTTAAAAAATTCATAACTTCCTCATACGAAGTCAGATTTGGGCGTTCTTTTTTTTTTTGTATGTTCTCGGTTTAACGTATACTACAACTTTTGTTTAGATTTCTAAGGCTAAAAAGTCCTCCGTCGTAAATTCACTATTTACGTCTCCCGGTGTCATGCCGGTTTTGTCAAAAAACTTCAATGGGTCATAACTTCTTCGTTATAACTTGGATTTCGGCGTTCTTTATATCTACAGAACCCTTGTTGTTGGTTTTTGGTATACTACAACATCCTATGGTGCACATAAAACCCTAAATAACTTGGATCTATGTTTTTACTAATTATACATGCAAATGGTTTCCAAGGTATTAATCTTACAACTAGCATGCATTGAACATAAACCATATAAGATACTAGTCAGCATAACATACCTTTTGATGGATCTTGAAGTCTTCGTGTATTTGGCCTTAAAGAGCTTATCCCCAATAGTGTGGAAGCCTCAAATGAAATCACAACACACCATAGACAAAGGTTGAACTTGAGAGAGAATTCCATGCACAGAAAAAACATCATGAACTCCCAAAAGATACAAGTGGCGATTTTGGGCAATGAAGTATCTATTTATATGTGGGATTTCTAGGGTCATGGATATAACCCAAATTCATACCCATGGGTTTTATGATCCAAGTTCATGTGACTCAACTCTTTATGTATCCATACATAAACTTGGTCCAACATGGATCATAAGCCCAACACATATAAATATAACAAATTATCATAATTAGACCCCATAGATTCAATTAGTTTATTTTAACCACTAAATTAATTCCAAATTAAATTCTTGATCAATACTAATTAAAACATATGATTTCATATTAATATATTATTAATAAACTGTCACACCCCAAAACCAAGAACGGCGGAACCGTTCTGGGGTGGAGGACGTCATGTAAGTATCACAACACAGTAAATGTAAATAAGCAAACAACATCATCCATTGCATTAAATATATAATTTTAATACAAGCGTGTTCTGTACAGTATAGACACCAAAAATAATGTATATCAAAATAATAAGATGAGTCTTGAATGCGCTCCATCTTCTCAAAAGCTGGCCTCGGTACCTGTCTACTGATGACCTGAGAATACAAGTTATTTTGAAAGAGTTTATCAGCATTAAGTTGGTGAGTTCATAAGTATTTTAGTGTCGGCATTTGTCATCCAAAAATGTTTGAACATGTATCAAGTATAAGTTTGTAAAATGTATGTAAAGGTTTGCAATTGTTTGTCAAAGTTTGAATCTCTCAGAAAAACCTATATTTTCTATTATAGTAGCCTTCTACCAAGGCTTAACTGTTTTGTATGCTCGTTTGATGTAAAAGTGTGTAATTTCCCAAGTGTAACTATCATTTAAAAAAATATAGTTTGTACATAAACGTTTAAGTGAAGTTATCACTAAAAATATGTAATGTGTAAATCATTGTAGTACTGTAGCCTTGTATTATAAGAACTACCGTTGTACTAACTACCTTAAACCGGATTTATATTAAGGCATTACGTGATAAATTGCACCATACTATCGACAAGTAACAACGACATAATGAATGGTCGTAATAACGGAATGACGTTTGGCACCCGCAGACCTGCAGGTCCGGCTGTAGCTAGCAACAAGGTGTAGGATTGTCAATCCAGTATAGATCTATACGCAAACTCACGCTCTCCCTTTAAGAGAATTCTGGCTACAACTCGAGCCATGACAGTTAAGTCATGCTCCGATTTAAATCACAATAATAAAGTATTCATGTATATGTACTGTTTCTCGTTCTAGTATAGTTGTATATGTATTGTTTCTAGCATCATTGTATATGTATTGTTTCTAGCATCATTGTATATGTATTGTTTCTAGTATAGTTGTATATGTATTGTTTCTAGCATCATTGTATATGTATTGTTTCTAGCATCATTGTATATGTATTGTTTCTAGCATCATTGTATATGTATTGTTTCTAGTATAGTTGTATATGTATTGTGTTACCCCGATGGTAACTAGCTATTGATGTACTGATAAATATGAATATGGAAGTACTTTCATGTCTATACATGTATATATGATATATAACTAATATGGAAACGACCCTCGGATGGTCACCCGAAATCCCATTAGACCACATCCAAATCGAGGAAAAGGAAATAGGGCGGATGGCTTTCCTAAGCCCTTTAAACATTACTTATATATATACATATATGGGCAAGCAATTTATAAGAAGTAAAACAAAGTTTAATAAAAGCATTTGATAAGTAAAAAGAGTTTGTAAAACATTTGAAGTGAAACAGTTTGATAAACAGTTGAACAGTGGTAAAATCATTGGTTTTCTAGTTATTAATCACATGTGATTAATGCAATCACATGTGATTGATGTAATCACTATAAGTATTTGACTTGTATTCCCCCCCCCCCCCCATAAAGTATTTAAAACATTTAAAAGTATTTCAAAGGTTGATTAAAGGGGTATAAACTCACTTGTGGTGAGTAGATTGAATTGATGTATCGGGTACCGTGCTAAGTGGCAAACGGAGACTTGTTCACACGTTCGAGCCTAGTTATCATATAATAAGCATATATATAACTAATTAGCCAAATAATAACTTAACAAAGTAAGTTAAGACACTTAGGAACATGTATACACTTTATATAAGTGTTATAGGTCCTAATGGTTGCATCTAAGTTGATACGGGACAAGGCAAAAGGGGTTTAAAGCACAAATGGCCTTGTATATGAGTTCACCACCCAACAAACCCTACCCATTGGAGTTTACGGCCATGAACCCATGGGTTTACGGCCGTGAACTCCTCACATGGAGGTTTTGGGTGTTTTGAAGTCTTATCTTGGTCCTAGAATAAGCCTAGCCTTGTTGGAATAATACTTGAAGTAGTTTAAGGCCTTGGAATGCTCCTTTGGGGAGTTTACGGCCAAAGGACTATATCCCCTAGAGTTTACGGCCGTAAACTCCTATGGGGTGTTGGTTTTAATTCTTTTGAGGCCCTTGCATGTGTAGGATAGCTTCCATACTTTTATCTAAGGCTAAAGGGGACAAGAGGCACACTTTTATGTCATCACTTGGAGTTTACGGCCCAAGATATGTTCCTTGGCCATAAACTCCTTTTAAGGAGTGATTATGATGTCTTTTGTTCTCCATTCAAGTCCCATGTGTTCAAGGTAAATTGTCTTAAGGCCTTAGGGGTGTTTGTGGTGCATTTTACCCTTAGAAAAGGGGTTTACGGCCCAAGAGATATTCTTGGCTGTAAACTCCTATAAATCTATGATTTTGAAGTGTTTTGGTGTCCAAAATAAGCACAAGCATTAGATGGTAAAGTCCTTAGGCTTAAGGAGGTGATTTAGGGCATTTATGTCCCTTAAAAAGGGGTTTACGGCCCAAGAAAGTTCCTTGGCCGTAAACTCCTATAACTTGTGTTTCTTGATTGCTTTTTAGTCCCAAATGTTTATACACTAACCCCTAAACAAGTTGTCTAACACGGAATTGGGACTAGGAAGCCTTTAGGCTCCGTTTTGGAGTTTACTCCCCAAGAACGTTCTTGGGCGGTAAACTCTCGGATCTTGTAGTTTAGACATATAATTGATGTTATAAAGCATATAACAAGTATTGAAACACGTTTAGGAAAGTAGACTCACAATCCGGGATGAAAACCCGAAAATCCGTCAGAGAGAATTGGCTTTTCTCTAGTTGGAATTGTGAATAATGAATTAATTAAATTCAGAAATCTATTTATAGTCCTGAAATATTTTGACAGAAAATATTTTTATTCTGGAAGTCAGACTATAACATTATGAAACTTACAATGTTCAAGTTTCACAATTACAGGAGCATCCACTCACCTGATATGTCCAGAAATGTAAACCCTAATGTACACAAACTTGTTCGGACAAGTCTGAAAATTACAGAAACTGGACTAGCTTCTATTGAATAGCTAATGTTCGTACAAATGGAAATTTCGGGTTGTCACATAAACCATAAATAACCTTCTCTCAAAAGTCCATCCTAACAAATTGTCCTGATGATATGTAACCCAAATGGACCATGCTACTCTCGAGTCGAATACATACCAATAATAGTTATGGGCTTAGACACCTTATCCAACACTTGTAACATATACTACCACTTGGAAAAGATTAATCCTTCTAAATAATCTTCCATCAAAAAATCATTTTTGATGCTTATTGTCTCTAAATTGACTAGCCCGGATCTACGGGCGTTACAATTATCTCCCCCTTAGGATGATTACGTCCCGGAATCATCAACAAAACAGGGTAGTATAATGACTCCATATGTTATCTCTTCATCCTAGGTAATAATCGTATCTTCTTTGTTCCTTCAAAGTAGTATCTAACTCTTGGACTCCTTGACTGCAGGCGGTGCTCGATCTTGCATCTGCTCCCTATCTCACGTTAGACTCTAAATTATGACCTTCAAGTCACAATCTCGATCCTTACTGGAGACTGCTTATTCTTCTTAACAAGCTTAAGATAAGTTCTTTTATTACTACCATGGACTGATGTGTCATATTCTAATGACTTATCATCGTATGTTGTGTCACACCCCCGAACCAAACAGCAGAAACGTCCGAGGGCTCGCGTGACTTTAATTGAATATCATCACAATGAATATACATGAATCATAACATAAGTGTCACCATACCTCAATATATTACAACTGAAATTGTTCACATCAAGTACATTGTTTTAACACTACACATTCATAACCTAAATAGTTTAAGTACATTTAACAACATAACATCTAACATTACTTCTTATAACTCTTCCCCTTACCTGTTACCTGAGAATACAAGTTATTTTGGAAAAACGACCACATAAGAAATGTTGGTGAGTTCATAAGCAATGTTGTGATAAAATGCTTTGTGTATTTTGTAAAACCCAGAAAATTCGATATTTTCTGAAAAGACTTTTGTTTATCAAAGTGTGAAGATCCATAAGTTGATGCATCAAATGATTTTAAAACACACACACACACACACACATATATATATATATATATATATATATATAGGATATAGATCCGGTAAGAAATTTTTTTTGGTAGGAAGGTAAGAATTTTTTTTTCGACTTATCTTTTTGGTGAACAAAATAAATGAATCATTAGATGAATCAATAATAACATAATTCACAAAAAAAAATCCCGAAAAAACATTTCGATGATTCATTTTTACGATGCTTTTGTTGATATTCACTAAAATTGTCATAAAAGTGATTTTTTTCTAGATTTACCTAAAAATGAATCATAAAATTGTTTTTTCCGGATTTTTTCCTTGTGAATCATCTTACTTTTGAATCATCTAATGATTCATTTCATTTTTTTCCTAAGAAAGTATGTATATAAAAAATTTCTTACCTTCCTACAAAAAAATTTCTTCTTATTTGATCTTGACTCTATATATATATATATATATATATATATATATATATATATATATATATATATATATATATATATATATATATATATATATATATATATATATATATATATATATATATATATGAAGGGTATTTTGTAATATAGTTATAAAGTTTCGAACGAGTAGTATTGAATTCCCCGGTAAACCCGATGTTTTCCGATGTTGAAATGTATTCACGGTTACTGATTTTTGTATTATCTTAACGAATGAATAATGATTAATCCATATTATATACCCGTCCTAATTTTTGTCTACTTTGATTTCTTGTAAGCCTTAACAAACGAAGAGAAGGGGAGTATTATGTCCCACTACTATCGTAAGTACCTTAGGTTGTAATGGATACGAAAGAAATGATGGTCCAACTCGCACTTGATTACTGTGACCTTACTAGCTTTTCTAACGGGACACTTTGGCCCACTAGGACATAAAAGCTATTGAAAGTCCTTTTATAAAATATTGGGTCATTGAACGCCCAATAACATATAAGCGTTAGCCCTTTGGGCCCAAAGATCATGTTGGTAGGCTTGCAAGGCCCAACAAGCATGATTTGAAACTCATAAGCCCAAAGTTTGTAGATTTGCTCATTGTAGTCATCATGTATCTATTGAAGTGTTTTTAATTTGATGCTTGTTGTGTTGTATTGATTCGAGACCGAATCAATTCGTTTATAACAATATTTGATATTGAAGGTGTATTCATTTCCGTTTTATCGCTAGTCGAGTATCTTGTATTTTGTCTTAATGAATTAATTTGTTTAAAAGTATGATTTTTACCTTTTCGCTACCTTTCTTTTGTAAAAATAACACTTTTAGCCCTTTATATAACAGAATTTTGTTTTTAGTCCTTAAAACATTTTCTTGACACTTTTGTATCATAAACTTGTTGAAAAGACATTTTTAACCCAAAATTTATTTTGTAAATAGCTTTAGCCCTTCCAGAATGATGTTTTCTCGGTTAGAACCCAAAATTTCGCAACCTTTACAGTTTTGGCCCAAAATATAATAAAGTTTACATTATTTATCCTTTTTGAATTTGAAAAGCATTTTTGACCTTTGAAATAGTTTTATTTCACTTCAAATCCCCTGTTTTACAGAATGTTACCATTCAGCCGTTAAAACTTCAAAATTTCGCAATTATGGGCTTATTGGGCCGAAAAGCCCAAATTTAGCCCATTAAGCTAAGTTTTTGCATTTCAAGTCCTTTCAAAATTCTAATATTCAGAAAATTGATTATAGAAACTGTTTTTACTCTTTTGACCCTCAAGAAACTGTGAATTTACAGTTTTTAACCGAAGTTTTGTATTTTTGACAATTGAAGTCCTAAAATGGGTTTTATGTTAGAATATATTCCTCATACCATTATAAGCTATTTTTCTTGACTAGATTAGTGTAAAATAACTTAGATTATGTTTGTTTCCTTTCTCATGTCACGTATCTCGAGTTAATATCCCTTTTGGTTGCATTTTCATCACAAAAACACATAAAACCACACACATACATGCATAAAATCATACATAGCATACATATATACATAGATGTACACATTTTCTTGTATTCTCCCCCATAAAACATATGAAAAAAAAGAGAGGTATAAAGTCACCTTGAGTTGTAGTTTCGGTTGTGAAGAAGACTAGAAGAAGAAATTTCGATCCTAGTAAGTCTTCTTGGAGGATCTCGAACTTAGATGCTTCTAAGGTGCAAGATCACAAGATTGAATGGATTTAGAAGATATTTTTGGATGAAATGAAGTAGCTAGATCATGGATTTAACATCAACTTGCCTTAGATGATCTGTTTGTGGGAAAAATCTCCTTGAAAGCTTCCTAGATCTCGAAAATTTGGAGAGGAGTGGAGAGAGCTTCTTTTGAGAGAGTTTGAGTGAAGTGTGTGTGTTTGGGTTCGGCCGAGAGGAAGAAAGCGAGGAGAGAGTAGAGAGTGAGTGAAGTGAGGTGGCCATGAGAAGTCAATTCTCTCTTTCCTTTGTGGTTTGGGCCGAGAATGGAGAAGGGAAAAGGAAAGAATTAGGCATTGTATGCTTAAGTCCATTATATGGTTATGTTAGATGATTTTTGGCCCAATAAAAATCAAAGAATGATTTTTATGACCTATTAGGGCTAATATAAATTTTTTTTGGTCCAATAAGGCCCATTAAAGTTAATCTAGTTTATTTTGGGTTCATAAGCCCAAAAATGTTAAGTTTCATGTATATGGGTCCAATTAGGGCCCATTTGAGAGTTCTAGGTTCAAGATAGTTAAATTGGAAGCTCATTGGTCCATTAGGTCCAATAAGGAAGTCTTAGTTCAAAGTGAACTCAAATTGGAGTTTCAAAGGTTTCCAATTCTTTGTTAACCATCTGTAGGGCTAGAATGAAGTATTTGAAGAAATTTTGTTGTTATAGAATAAGCATCATGCATGCTTTCATGTTATTGATTTATAGTTGTTATAAGTGTTGTAGTTACAAGGCACCAAAATTCCTAGTTGTGACATCATCCCCCCGTTAGAGGGAATTTCGTCTCGAAATTCTTTTGAAAGCTAGATTTGAGAATGCGAGAATACATGAGGGTACTTCTGCTTCATTTGATCTTTGCGTTCCCATGTGAACTCTGGTCCGCATCTCACGTTCCATTTAACTTTCACAATTAGAATGCGGCTCTGCTTGGTACGCTTTACCTCTCGGTCCATGATTTCAACCGGCTCTTCGATGAACATAAGGTTCTCATTGATTTCGATTTCCTCTAATGGAATGACGAGAGTCTCATCGGATAAGCACTTCTTCAAGTTGGAGACGTGGAACACGGGGTGTACACTGCTGAGCTCGGCGGGTAGTTGCAATCTATAAGCCACTAGATCGATCCGGGAAAAAATCTCGAAGGGTCCAATGTATCGAGGGCTCAGTTTGCCCCGCTTCCTGTCACACCCCCAAACCAAGGATGGCGGAAACGACCGGGGGTGGAGGACTTCATGTACAGTATCACAACGTGTATAATAGTGCTCAAAGTAAATACAACCATCATAAATATAATTGAAAAACTTACACCAATGTATATGTTTACATTTTTCAAAATCAATTACATTATGATGACAAAAATAAATTGTTGACGGTTTAAAGTCCCATCCTCAAAGCGCTGGAGTTTTCCTGTTTCATTGATTTCCTGAGAATACAAGTAGTTTTGAAAAAGTGTCAACAATTAAGTTGGTGAGTTCATAAGAGTTTTGTTTGAAGTAGAAAAACGTTTCCTTGTAAAATCGATAGAGTTTTGATTTCCAGAAAATCCAATATTTTCTTAGTTAGGTGTGAACAGAATATTCCTATATGATGTCTTAATGACCCTAGAATGACCCGTAGCATTATCCTATAATCATCCAGCATATATAAGGTTTAAATTACATAAAACGTTGAATATAGTGGGTTTGCCCTAGGTCTACAACCAACGAGGATCAGGAGATGAGGCGGGCCCCACCAATTCTAAGCCAATCGAGACTAAATTCTTATATGACTCAAACTTATACCCTCAGCGATTATAGTTGAAGTCTAACAATTCTAGATGAAATATAGTTTTAATATCATAATAACTATTTTAAGTGAACCTGGTACTATGTATCGTTACCCCCTTTTTGTATAAAGACCCGACACTTTGTATTTGTACCCCTTTTTGTATAAAAACCCAGTACTTTGTATTTGTACCCCTTTTTGTGTATAAACTCGACACTTTGTATTTGTACCCCTTTTTGTATAGAAACCGTCACTTTGTATTTGTACCCTTTTTTGTATATAAACCCGGCACTTTGTATTTGTACCCCTTTTTGTATAAAAACCCGGTACTTTGTATTTGTACCCCTTTTTGTGTATAAACCCGACACTTTGTATTTGTACCCCTTTTTGTATAGAAACCGGAACTTTTTATTTGTACACCTTTTTGTATATAAACCCGACACTTTGTATTTGTACCCCTTTTTGTATAATAACCCAGTACTTTGTATTTGTACCCCCTTTTTGGATATAAACCCGACACTTTGTATTTGTACCCTTTATTTTTGTACGAGTGTGTTATGTAAATGATCATAAACTATACCTATTACAGTTTATTAAAATGTTTGAAATGTATATGCAACCTAACTATACTCATTTTAGTATAGTATGTTTATTTGTGGTGTACAAGAACCCTTTCCATGTAAGTCAAATGTATTGTACAATATAACTATGTTTAACTTGCTTTGTTTCATACTAATGATTATGATGGAGGATTCTTATAAATTCAGTAAGTAATTTCCTATTATATAAATATATCATAATAAGAAATACATGTAATATATGAATTCATCAAAGACTTAACACTTTGCTCAACATGTTACAAAGTGTTTTGATAGTTAGAAGCTGTTAACTAATTCCTTAACCTTTCTTCACTGTTTTAGAAAAATCATAGAAAAATCATACGAAGTCGAAAACTAGATCCGTAAATTTTGAGAGTTCCTAAAATGAGTATAGTTTACTCATAATTTTTATCATGATTTTTGGAAGCCTTTAACTTGTATTAATATACTCATATTCACAGACTGGTCCGGATTTGTGTTTGAAAAGATAGGCTGTTTTGTAAAAATCACCACAAATTGTAGAAAAATCGTATGGAGATGTGCAAGAAGTCATTTTAAAGCTAAGAAGTGGAACTACATGCACCTAAAACTGTTTTGAAAACTAAAATGTTTAAGTTGTCCAAAACAGTCCGCTTATGGAGTTGAACTTTTCTGATGAAGGCTGTTAGAAAAGTTTAGTTATGTTCTTGGTGTTTTAACTTGTATTCCCCCCTAAAAACTTGAGAAAACATGAAAATGTAGGGGTATGAACTCACCTTATGTGATTTCAGTAGATAAGTGTTGAAGAAGAGAAGTGTTCAACCCAAGAACACTTGAAGAATCACCTAAAGATTCGAAGATCTAACACAATTATGATGGAGTTTGTGTAAGATATCCATGATTTGAGTAGAAGAAGTGAAATAATCATAAGGAGAATGGATTGTTCTTACCAAATGTGGAGGAAAAACCCAAGATCAACCCTTGAATCTCGAATTCTAGAGAGAGGAAGTTTGAGAGAAAAGTGGAGTTGGATCCTTGGTAATATGAAAGCATGTGAAAGAAAATGAGGAGAGAGGATGAATGTCCAGATCTCAAAAACGTGGGAAAGGGTGATAATCAAGTGGAAAGGACATTGATGTGACCTAGGTAAGGTGGGGAGGTGTGGCTGGTCATAGAGTGGGTGTGGGAGTGGTTGCTTGTGTCATAAGGTAAAGCAAAGTCAACACTCCACCTCTTTGTACTTTACCCACTAGATTTTATTATTTAAATAAGGATTTTCATGAAAATATGATTAAATTGTGAATATCTAGGGTTCATTATGTTAAAATATAATTTTGGGTGAAAATCCCGTGTTAAAATAGTTAAAAACAGGTTTAAAACGCAAAACTAGTCGAAACACGGGAAGAAAAGCATTTCCAGCGAGACCTCTCGGTCCTAGGCCGAGGTTCGATCCCTAGGCCGAGATTCGGTCCTTGCTGATGCCGAGCAGGAAGCGAAAGGAGGTAAGGAAGCGAAGGGTGGCGCGGAAGCAAAGGGTTCGGTCCATAGGGATCAGAACCGAAATGGACCGAAGTGAACAGTACCTTCGGGTTCGGTTCCAGGAGGGTTCGCTTCAGGAGGGTTCGGCTGAGGATGGTTCGGCTGAGGAGGGTTCGGTTTAGGAGGGTTCGTTTCAGGAGGGTTCGGCCCCTAAGAGGACTTTCGGGTCCTAAGAGGCTTCGACCCTAATAAGAGGGTTTCGGGTCCTTAAGCCTATTTTACTAGTTTTTAACCCGTTTTAAGCCGTTTTTGACTCATTTAAGGGTCGGGATGGCCCGAAAGACTATAAAAAGTTTAAGGAACTTTTGGGAGAGATTTCACATTCTTGGAGAGATTTTTAATAGAGACAGATAAAGTGAAAACGATTGAGAGAGGTTTCGTGTGTGGCATTTACGAGTGTTCGACTTCGCTACACAAGGTCCGTAAACCCTGTTAAGCCTTGTTTAAGGATCTGACACACTCCCGATGAGTATGCAACATTGTTTCATCGGTTTGGCTCGCCACGTACAAAAATTTTAGGTTAAGGAGATCTAGGTGTACGCATTTTTCGATTTATGATCTCTCGTTAGAATAGCGAGTTCTTTAGTAAATACATAACGTAAGCCCTAGTACACAAGGGTTAGTTGAGTTGACCGGTTTGACTTGTTGACTTTATTTGACTTTGAATTGACCAGAATTTGACGGTTGTCACATCATCCCCCCGTTAGAGGGAATTTCGTCCCGAAATTTGCACTTTGAATGGGGATCCAAGAATTTGGAGGAAAGATGGGGGAAAACTTTTCGCAGTACAAGAAATTGATTATGGTGAGGAATAACTCGCCCGATGTCACATGACGGTCTTGGAATGTCTTATTGTTTACGCTCTCAGTCTAATCCTTGGCATTACTACTATGCATGCTTTAATCGATGCTAGATTTAACATATAAAGAAATTTAGAATTTAAATGTCGATGTTAGAAACACGTACTGATATTTGCGGGCAGTTTTGGGGTGGTTTCTCCTTCGGTGATTGCAAGCACCCTTCCACCACCACTGGCATCTCTTGTTCTTGGGCAGTCACTTTTAAAGTGACCCGTTTCTCCACACTTGTAACAGGCTAGACTTACTGCAAAGCCAGGGACCAGGTTAATGGGTCGTGCTGGTGCCTTACAGAAACGAACAGTGTGCCCCTCTCTGTCGCAGTTTTTGCAATGCATCTCCCAGCAAGCCCCAGTGTGATGGAAGTTACACTTGTTGCATTTCGGAAGGGTTCCGGCGTATGGTTTCATGGGAGTTGGCATGGGGAGGGTTGTGGCAGCATGAACAGCCAAGATCTGTTGCTTCATAGCAAGGTCTTGGGCTGATTGGTCCTTCTTGTTGTCCCAAAACTTTCTTTTGTTGTTCCCTCCTCTTTCTTGGGTAAGGGTGGTTGTCATAGTGTCATGGTTGGCATGACGATCGATAAGTTGTTGTGCCAAGTCCTTGGCGTTGTCGAAGGTAGTTGGTCTTGAGGCCAACACGCTATCTTGAATTTCGGGGGACAATCTGTGACAACCCGAAATTTTCATTTGTACGAACATCATCTATTCAATAGAAGCTAGTCCAATTCCTGTAAATTTCAGACTTGTCCGAACAAGTTTGTGTACATTAGGGTTTACGTTTTTGGACATATCTGGAGAATGAATGCTCCTATGATCGTGAAACTTGAACACTGAAAGTTTCACAATATTATAGAACGACTCCCGGAATAAAAATATTTTCTGTCAAAATATTCCAGGACTATAAATAGTTTTCAGAACTAAATTAGTTCATTATTTACAATTCCAACTAGAGAAAAGCCAATTCTCTCTGACGGATCTTCGGGTTTTCATCCCGGATTGTGAGTCTGCTTTCCTAAACATGTTTTAATGCTTCCTATATGCCTTATAACATCATTTATATGTCCAAAACACAAGATCCGTGAGTTTACCGCCCAAGAACGTTCTTGGGGAGTAAACTCCAAAACGAAGCCAAATGGCTTCCTAGTCCCGATTCCGTCTTAGACAACGAGTAAAGGACCTTGTGTATGATCTTTATGGACCAAAAAGCAACCAAAATCAACAAAGTTAGAGGAGTTTACGGCCAAAGAACTCTTGGGCTGTAAACCCCTTTTTAATGGACAAACATGCCCTAACTTGCCTCCTTGAGCCTAAGGACTTTAACCACTAGTACTTGTGCTTGTTTTGGACTTGAAAACACTCCCAAATGATAAGGTTTTAGGAGTTTACGGCCAAGGAAAGGATCTTGGGCTGTAAACCCCTCTTCCTTAAGTAAAAATCAAATCCAAGCACCCCTAAGACCTTAAGACAATTTACCTTGCATACTTGGGACTAGAATGGAGAGTAGAACACATCAAAACTACTCCTTGAAAGGAGTTTACGGCCAATGAACATATCTTGGGCCGTAAACTCCAAGTGATGCCCTAAATGTGTGCATCTTGTCCCCATAAGCCTTAGATAAATTCATGGAAGCCATCCTTGATGTTTAAAAGCCTCAAATCAATTTAATTCCAAGAGTTTACGGCCGTAAACTCTAGGGTGAATGCCTTTAGGCCGTAAACTCCCATATGGAGTGTTCTAGAGCCTTAAACTACTTCATGTGTTATTCCAACAAAGCTAGGAGTGAGCTAGGACCAAGATAGCACCATAAAACACCCAAAACCAACCTTTGAGGAGTTCACGGCCATAAACCCATGAGTTTACGGCCGTAAACTCCAAGATGTGGGGTTTGTTGGGTGGTAAACTCCTATACAAGGCCATTTGATGTTTCAAACCCTTTTGCCTTGTCCCGTAACAACTTAGATGCAACCATTTGAACCTTAAACACTCATAAGAGTGCTTACATGTTCCTAATTGTATTAACTTACCTTTTTAAGTTATTATGTGGCTAATTAGTTATATATATGCTTATTATATGATAACTAGGCTCGTATGTGTGAACAAGTCTCCGTTTGACACTTAGCACGGTACCCGATACCTCAATTCAAGCGACTCACCACAGGTGAGTTCATACCCCTTGAATCAACCTTTGAAATGATTTTAAATGTTTTAAACACTTTATGGGGGGGGGGGGGATACAAGTCAAATACTTATAGTTATTGCTTCAATCACATGTGATTGCCTTTAATCACATGTGATTAATAACTAGGAAAACAACGATTTTTACCAATGTTCAAACTATTTATCAAACTGTTTCACTTCAAACGTTTTACAAACTCTTTTTACTTATCAAATGCTTTTATTAAACTTTGTTCTACTTCTTATAAATTGCATGCCCGTATACGTATAGATGTATAAATAATGTTTAAAAGGCTTAGGAAAGCCACCTATCCTATTTCCTTTTCCTCGATTTGGATGTGGTCTGGTGGAGCTTCGGGTGACCATCCGAAAGTCGTTTCAACATTAGTTATATATAATATATAAATGTATAGACATAAAAGTACTTCCATACTCATATTTATCAGTACATCAATAGTTAGTTACCATCGGGGTAACACAGTACAATACATATACAATGATGCTAGAAACAATACATATACATATACTAGAAACAATACATGTACAATGATGCTAGAAACAATACATATACATATACTAGAAACAATACATATACAATGATGCTAGAAACAATACATATAAATATACTAGAAACAATACATATACAATGATGCTAGAAACAATACATGTACAATGATGCTAGAAACAATACATATACATATACTAGAAACAATACATATACAATGATGCTAGAAACAATACATATACATATACTAGAAAGAGAAACAATACATATACATGAATACTTTATTATGGTGATTTAAATCGGAGCATGACTTAACTGTCATGGCTCGAGTTGTAGCCAGAATTCTCTTGAAGGGAGAGCGTTGAGTTTGCGTATAGATCTATACTGGATTGACAATCCTACACCTTGCTGCTGGCTACAGCCGGACCTGCAGGTCTGCGGGTGCCAAACGTCATTCCGTTATTATGACCATTCATTTGTCGTTGTTACTAGTCGATAGTATGGTGCAATTTATCACGTAATGCCTTAATATAAATCCGGTTTAAGGTAGTTAGTACTGCAGTAGTCTTATAATACAAAGGCTACAGTACTACATTAATTTACCCATTACATATTTTAGTGATAACCTCACTTAAACGTTTATGTACAAACTATATTTTGTTAAATGATAGTTACATTTGGGAAATTACACACTTTTACATCAAACGAACATACAAAACAGACAAGCCTTGGTAGAAGGCTTCTTTAATAGAAAATATAGGTTTTTCTGAGAGATTCAAACTTTTACAAACGATTGCAAACTTTTACATACATTTTACAAACTTATACTTGATACAGATTCAAACATTTTTGAAGAACAACTTCTGACACTAAAATACTTATGAACTCACCAGCTTAATGCTGATAAACTCTTTCAAAATAACTTGTATTCTCAGGTCGTCAGTAGACAGGTACCGAGACCAGCTTTTGAGAAGATGGAGCGCATTCAAGACTCATCTTATTATTTTGATATACGTTATTTTTGGTGTCTATAATGTACAGAACACGCTTGTATTAAAATTATATATATTTAATGCAATGGATGATGTTGTTTGCTTATTTACATTTACTGTGTTGTGATACTTACATGACGTCCTCCGCCCCAGAACGTTTCTGCCGTTCTTGGTTTTGGGGTGTGACAGATTGGTATCAGAGCATTGTTTATAGTGAATCAAGTATATCAACCCATAAAAGATATACTAAACTATAAAACCATTTGGGATTAAAACACTCTGACCAAGAGTCTATACTTAAAATACTAAAATATTTAATTAAGTATACTAGTCTACATTCATACTAAAACCAGTGTCACAACGACAAGAACAAAAGTATTACGATTGTTAAATATCACAGGTAAGCTCGGGGATATATGGTCAGCCCTGGGAATGGCATAGCCTTATCAACTATGCTGGTCCGAGGAGTGATTAGCATATGCCCTAGAATGGTTGTGATGTGTTAACAAGTCTAAAAACTTACCAACAATACCACAAGAAGATTCCATAGAACTTAAACTTAAAATACTATAGGTGTATTTTGTACTACCAACTACTTGTATACTATATCTTTATACCTCTCTTCTCGCATAGATTTAGATGGCTGGATTCCATCACGGCGACCCGTACTTTCCAAATGAAGGTAACCCAGGATGGCTCGAAGCAGAGTCTGACGATGAACACCCAATTCCATTGGATGATCATCAAGCTGAAGGCTTCTCAGATGGATCAGACTCTGAGCCGGAAGTCAACAACCTACCTCTAGTAGGTCAAGCCCCGAACAACAACCCTCGACCAGCTTTTCTAGGTCCCACTCCCTTGTGGGTAGATAACTTGAATCGCTGGAGTAACGAACAGGGTCAACCCTTACCATACTTTGGGGACCAAACCTTTTACAACGTCAGCGATGGTGGCTCTACTGACCGAGCTCTACCTGTCCTTATCCGTAGAATAGCTCGTAATGTCGAGCAAGGTCGAGCAGCCATCGACCGGGTCATAGAGATTGATGCCAACTCTAGTGTCAACACAGACCGCATTCGCCATCTCGAAGAAGATATGGAACGGACCCGGAGAACCAATGAAACTCTGTAGCAACGTCTGGTTGCCTCTCAAGCTGAGGTCATGGAACTTCAAGCTCGTCAAAGAGCTCATGAACGACACCTTCAAGAGGTGGTACGTCAAATGAGAGACCTCAGGGTTCTCCCGAGGAATACTCATCGCCGTTAGATGATGTCTAGTACATCATTATCTTTTGGGTTAAGGATTAGTCTTTTAACATCTGTGCTCTAAGTAGCACTTATCTGTAAAATATTCCTAACTTTCAGTACTCTAACTAGGAATCTAGGAACTGTCAAACTTTCTGTATGGTATGATGTAAGACCTACTGTTAGGTCAATTTTCATTGAACTCGTTACATCAGTAATACCAGTATTATTTGACAACTACCTACTCTGTGGGATAAATCTTTGCATTTGGGTTTTCTTACACATCATTCTGGTTATGAACACAAACACTCATTCAATTGTTGGGCTATGGTTAGTTAGTCCATGTGTCATTCGCACATTTCTTACAAATTGATTCTTACCACTTTTCTCATCTTTATAAACTTATAGTTGAAAGATGCCTCCTCGTAAATCTCCCAGGGCTAGGAATAATCCTGTGCCTCCACCGCCTCCTCCACCTGCAGTCATCGATACTGCCGCTCTGAACGCTGCCGTAGCTGCGGCAGTGGCAACTGCCATGGCTCAGTATCACTCATCGGATGCTAGCAGAGGTGGAACCCCGGTTAACTCCATTCCGGTGGAAACTCCTGTGCGCTCGAGAGAGTGCTCTTACAAGGATTTCACCAACTGTAAGCCGAAACCCTTCCATGGGACCGGAGGAGTCATTGCCCTTTCCCAATGGTTCGAGAAGACTGAAACAGTCTTCGAAATATGTTCTTGCCCTGCTGCGTGCAAAGTCAAATATGCCGCATGCACCTTCGAAGGGAAGGCACTGACGTGGTGGAACAGCCACGTTAAATCTCTAACTCTCGTCGTGGCCAACGACATAGGCTGGGATACGATGAAAGACCTCATGATTGAGGAATACTGCCCGAGGGGCGAGATCCAAAAACTGGAACAGGAGCTTTGGAGCCTGACCATGAAGGGCACCAACATTATCGCTTACACTGCCCGGTTTAGCGAACTGGTGGCCCTCTGCCCGAATATGGTTCCCACTGAAGGGAAGAAGATTGAAAGGTACATATGGGGGCTAGTTCCTCCGTATCAGGGGAATGTCTTAGCATCCAACCCCGCTACCTTCGACAGTGCCAAGCTACTGGCACAACGACTCATTGACCATGGTGTCAAAACCCCTACAACCACAACAACCCTAGCCATCTCAGAACCATCCAAACCCGCTGACACCAAGCGGAAGTTCTGGGATGACAAGAAGAGACAGCGAGCTGCCAAGAAGCAGCAAACTGTGGCTGTACATGCCGCAGTAACCCCTGCTGCTACTGCACCGACGAAGCAGTATGCTGGAAGTTTGCCGAAGTGCAACAAATGCAACTTCCACCACAACGGCCCCTGCCGTGAAATGCAGTGCTCTAACTGCAACAGGAAAGGACACACCGTCCGTTTCTGTAAATTTCCGGCGCAACCAATCACGCAAGTCCCTGGCTCTGGCGCGAGCCCAACTTGTTATGGATGTGGCGAAACAGGCCACTATAAGAGGGACTGCCCTAAAGCGAGGAATACTGGAGGAGCAGGGAGGGTACTAGCTATAGGCCACGGGGAAGCAGTCGCTGACCCGACCGTGGTGACTGGTACGTTCCTCCTCGATAACTCCTATGCATGCATTCTGTTCGATAGTGGAGCAGAGCGAAGCTTCGTAAACCACAAAATTGCTCGCATGCTTAAACCACAACCACACGCACTTAAAGAACAATTCACAGTAGAAATGGCTAACGGCAAAACAGAAAAGACCAGTAGCATATACTTAGGGTGTATCCTAACCCTAGATAACCATTCATTCCCAATCGACCTCATGCCGGTCTCAATAAAAAGTTTCGACGTCATCATCGGCATGGATTGGTTGAGTCTACATCGCGCCGACATCATGTGCTTCGAGAAAGCAATCCGACTAAACCTTCCGTCTAACGAAACTCTTATAGTCTACGGCGACAAACCTGGTGCGAGTCTTCACATTATATCAAGTATTCAAGCACAGAAATATCTGCGCAAGGAATACCACGCATTCCTTGCTCACGTCGTCGACACGAACCTCGAAACGAAAGAACTCAAGAACATTCCAGTAGTGAGCGACTTTCCCGACATTTTCCCAGAAGAACTACCTGGATTACCTCCGCAACGACAGGTCGAATTCCGTATCGACTTAGTCCCAGGAGCTACCCCAGTAGCCAAGTCTCCCTACCGATTAGCACCAGCAGAGATGCAGGAATTATCTGGTCAACTTAACGAACTACTCAGCAAGGGCTTCATAAGACCAAGCTTCTCACCTTGGGGAGCGCTGGTCTTGTTTGTTAAGAAGAAAGACGGATCATTCCGTATGTGTATCGACTACAGGGAACTCAACAAACTGACGGTCAAAAATCGTTACCCTCTACCTCGCATAGACGATTTATTTGACCAACTGCAAGGGGCGAACTATTTTTCTAAAATTGATCTAAGATCCGGATATCACCAGTTACGAGTGCTAGAGGAGGATGTTCCAAAGATAGCCTTCCAAACTCGTTACGGACACTACGAGTTCGTGGTGATGCCATTCGGATTGACCAATGCGCCAGCAGTTTTCATGGACCTGATGAACAGAGTATCCCGACCTTACTTGGATCAGTTCGTCATCGTTTTCATTGACGACATCCTGATCTACTCCCGGAGTAAGGAAGAGCATGGCGATCACCTCCGACTAGTTTTAGGAACTTTACGAACGGAGAAACTTTATGCGAAGTTCTCGAAATGTGAATTTTGGATCCAAAGAGTCGAATTCTTAGGACACGTGGTAAGCGAAGAGGGAATCCACGTGGACCCCTCCAAAATTAAAGCCATTGAGAACTGGTCAGCACCCAAAACGCCGACAGAAATTCGTCAATTTCTAGATCTTGCTGGCTACTACCGCAGATTCATTCAGAACTTCTCCCGAATAGCGAAACCTCTTACAACCCTGACCCAGAAAGGCGTGGCCTTTGACTGGGAAGAGAAACAAGAGAGAGCGTTCCAAACGCTCAAACGAGCCTTGTGCACCGTGCCAATACTATCTCTCCCCGAAGGGATAGAAGACTTCGTAGTCTATTGCGAGGAATCCACGGTAATCCCACTCAACGAAATCGAGATCAACGAGAGCCTCAACTTCGTGGAAGAACCTGTAGAGATCATGGACCGTGAGGTCAAGCAGATGAAGCAAAGCCGTATCCCTATCGTGAAGGTTCGCTGGAACGCCAAGCGAGGACCAGAATTCACTTGGGAACGCGAGGATCAGATGAAACTGAAACATCCTCATCTCTTCGCTTAGTTATTTGTAACTTCTTATTTGCTTAAATTCTAATTTCGGGACGAAATTCCTTCTAACGGGGGGATGATGTGACAACCCGAAATTTTCATTTGTACGAACATCATCTATTCAATAGAAGCTAGTCCAATTCCTGTAAATTTCAGACTTGTCCGAACAAGTTTGTGTACATTAGGGTTTACGTTTTTGGACATATCTGGAGAATGAATGCTCCTATGATCATGAAACTTGAACACTGAAAGTTTCATAATATTTTAGTCCGACTCCCGGAATAAAAATATTTTCTGTCAAAATATTCCAGGACTATAAATAGTTTTCAGAACTAAATTAGTTCATTATTTACAATTCCAACTAGAGAAAAGCCAATTCTCTCTGACGGATCTTCGGGTTTTCATCCCGGATTGTGAGTCTGCTTTCCTAAACATGTTTTAATGCTTCCTATATGCCTTATAACATCATTTATATGTCCAAAACACAAGATCCGTGAGTTTACCGCCCAAGAACGTTCTTGGGGAGTAAACTCCAAAACGAAGCCAAATGGCTTCCTAGTCCCGATTCCGTCTTAGACAACGAGTAAAGGACCTTGTGTATGATCTTTATGGACCAAAAAGCAACCAAAATCAACAAAGTTAGAGGAGTTTATGGCCAAAGAACTCTTGGGCTGTAAACCCCTTTTTAATGGACAAACATGCCCTAACTAGCCTCCTTGAGCCTAAGGACTTTAACCACTAGTACTTGTGCTTGTTTTGGACTTGAAAACACTCCCAAATGATAAGGTTTTAGGAGTTTACGGCCAAGGAAAGGATCTTGGGCCGTAAACCCCTCTTCCTTAAGTAAAAATCATTCCAAGCACACCTAAGACCTTAAGACAATTTACCTTGCATACTTGGGACTAGAATGGAGAGTAGAACACATCAAAACTACTCCTTGAAAGGAGTTTACGGCCAATGAACATATCTTGGGCCGTAAACTCCAAGTGATGCCCTAAATGTGTGCATCTTGTCCCCATAAGCCTTAGATAAATTCATGGAAGCCATCCTTGATGTTTAAAAGCCTCAAATCAATTTAATTCCAAGAGTTTACGGCCGTAAACTCTAGGGTGAATGCCTTTAGGCCGTAAACTCCCATATGGAGTGTTCTAGAGCCTTAAACTACTTCATGTGTTATTCCAACAAAGCTAGGAGTGAGCTAGGACCAAGATAGCACCATAAAACACCCAAAACCAACCTTTGAGGAGTTCACGGCCATAAACCCATGAGTTTACGGCCGTAAACTCCAAGATGTGCGGTTTGTTGGGTGGTAAACTCCTATACAAGGCCATTTGATGTTTCAAACCCTTTTGCCTTGTCCCGTAACAACTTAGATGCAACCATTTGAACCTTAAACACTCATAAGAGTGCTTACATGTTCCTAATTGTATTAACTTACTTTGTTAAGTTATTATGTGGCTAATTAGTTATATATATGCTTATTATATGATAACTAGGCTCGTACGTGTGAACAAGTCTCCGTTTGACACTTAGCACGGTACCCGATACCTCAATTCAAGCGACTCACCACAGGTGAGTTCATACCCCTTGAATTAACCTTTGAAATGATTTTAAATGTTTTAAACACTTTATGGGGGGGGGGGGGGATACAAGTCAAATACTTATAGTTATTGCTTCAATCACATGTGATTGCCTTTAATCACATGTGATTAATAACTAGGAAAACAACGATTTTTACCAATGTTCAAACTATTTATCAAACTGTTTCACTTCAAACGTTTTACAAACTCTTTTTACTTATCAAATGCTTTTATTAAACTTTGTTCTACTTCTTATAAATTTCATGCCCGTATACGTATAGATGTATAAATAATGTTTAAAAGGCTTAGGAAAGCCACCTATCCTATTTCCTTTTCCTCGATTTGGATACGGTCTGGTGGAGCTTCGGGTGACCATCCGAAAGTCGTTTCAACATTAGTTATATATAATATATACATGTATAGACATAAAAGTACTTCCATACTCATATTTATCAGTACATCAATAGTTAGTTACCATCGGGGTAACACAGTACAATACATATACAATGATGCTAGAAACAATACATATACATATACTAGAAACAATACATGTACAATGATGCTAGAAACAATACATATACATATACTAGAAACAATACATATACAATGATGCTAGAAACAATACATATACATATACTAGAAACAATACATATACAATGATGCTAGAAACAATACATGTACAATGATGCTAGAAACAATACATATACATATACTAGAAACAATACATATACAATGATGCTAGAAACAATACATATACATATACTAGAAAGAGAAACAGTACATATACATGAATACTTTATTATGGTGATTTAAATCGGAGCATGATTTAACTGTCATGGCTCGAGTTGTAGCCAGAATTCTCTTGAAGGGAGAGCGTTGAGTTTGCGTATAGATCTATACTGGATTGACAATCCTACACCTTGCTGCTAGCTACAGCCAGACCTGCAGGTCTGCGGGTGCCAAACGTCATTCCATTATTACGACCATTCATTTGTCGTTGTTGCTAGTCGATAGTATGGTGCAATTTATCACGTAATGCCTTAATATAAATCCGGTTTAAGGTAGTTAGTACTGCAGTAGTCTTATAATACAAAGGCTACAGTACTACATTAATTTACCCATTACATATTTTAGTGATAACCTCACTTAAACATTTATGTACAAACTATATTTTGTTAAATGATAGTTACATTTGGGAAATTACACACTTTTACATCAAACGAACATACAAAACAGACAAGCCTTGCTAGAAGGCTTCTTTAATAGAAAATATAGGTTTTTCTGAGAGATTCAAACTTTTACAAACGATTGCAAACTTTTACATACATTTTACAAACTTATACTTGATACAGATTCAAACATTTTTGAAGAACAACTTCTGACACTAAAATACTTATGAACTCACCAGCTTAATGCTGATAAACTCTTTCAAAATAACTTGTATTCTCAGGTCGTCAGCAGACAGGTACCGAGACCAACTTTCGAGAAGATGGAGCGCATTCAAGACTCATCTTATTATTTTGATATATGTTATTTTTGGTGTCTATAATGTACAGAACACGCTTGTATTAAAATTATATATATTTAATGCAATGGATGATGTTGTTTGCTTATTTACATTTACTGTGTTGTGATACTTACATGACGTCCTCCGCCCCAGAACGTTTCCGCCGTTCTTGGTTTTGGGGTGTGACACAATCCCCAGAGGTATCGCTCCAACTTTTTGTCTTCCGGGGTGACCATAGCGGGACAAAGGAGTGCTAGATCACAAAATCGGTTGGTGTAAGTTGTAAGGTCGGAGCCTGCCATTCTGAGGTTCCACAATTCTTGTTCCAACTTTTGCACTTCGCCTCTTGAGCAATATTCTTTCGGCATCATCTTCTTTAAGTCCTCCCAACTCAACGAGTTAGCCACTGCAGGCGTAAGCGACTTAACTCTACCGTTCCACCAAGTGAGAGCTCTTCTGATGAAGGTGAATGCCGCGTACTTGACTTTGCTCGCTTCGGGGCAAGCACAAATCTCAAAGATTGCTTCGGTTCTCTCGAACCATTGAATTAGTGCGAGGACGCCCCCACTTCCATCGAAAGAATAGGGTTTGCCATTTGTGAAGTCCTTGTAAGTGCATTCCTTTGTGCGTCCTGTACTATCCCCGTGGTTAGACTTTGTGGCTCCAGATCCAGCACCACCAGTGCCATTTGTACCAATTTGTGACATTGCAGCTACCACGGCTGTTGTTACTGCAGCTTGGAACATTGCGGGATCAAACTGAGGAGGTGTCGTTGGAGGTGGTGCTGTGCTACCGGAAGGTCTGGGTCTTTTCCTTGGTGGCATCGTTCTATCATGTGTTTGCAAAAAAATGATCAGATGGTAAGTTTCTACTAGCAAAGACAAGTCAGTTGTTATAGAATTAGATTTTTCTGCATTATTCTCCGATTTAAGAATGCCTTATATGTAATTCATAAAGGAAATCCATATGAGTGAACTTCATGAGTTCAGTAGGTTTTGTATCCAAGTGAAGCCTTATACTTGACCCAGGCTAGGTCCTTATTATGACCAATTGAAGTATGTTCTCGATGGTTTGACCTACATCCCTATGATGCAGTCTTATATCAGAGTAGAAGTAAGTTCGGAGAATGATCTTATGACGTTTGTCATTTCAAAATCAGGTTCCATTGGTTGGTGAATAACATGATCCAGCCTTGGAAAGAAATTAGGAATGATCCCGGAGCTAAATTACTCTAGTCCAACAACTTGACTAAAGTGGGTTTCAGATAGACTCATAAGGAAGTATTCGAACAAAGAGTGTCGTAGAATTTATCTAACTGACAACGTCATTGATGTTTAAGATGTAACAAGCTTGGGAAAAATTGACTTTGTAGAGGGTCTTACATCACATCTAGAGCAGGAGAGTTTTGGCCGTCTAAAGGCCTAACCAAAGTACTTACAGTACAAGATGGTTTCATAGAGAATGCCACATAGGACATAGAAAGGAAAAAAAAAATTCCTTGTTAATAGGGAAAGAAAGTAAGGCATCTACTACTAGCGGCGGTCATTCATCTGGTGACCCTCAGTTCAGCTAATTTCTGCTCCATAACAAGCATGTGCCTTTCGTACACCCTCTGGCGTACTCGGAGTTCTATGACTTCGGTTCATGTTTCAGCCAGTGCTTGCAGCAAGGTTTCATGGTCTCTCTCAGACTTTTCACAAGTGTGCTCAAGGAGATTGTTGCGGATTGTATGTATTCTTGCATTTGCATCAACCTCTACGATACTATGGAGAGTTGTTCTGCCCTGAATCTCGTTTCGGGCAACTCTATGGACCAGGATTGGAAAAATTCTATCTGTTGAGCTTCCTTTGTTTGTGTTGTAGAAGCTTCGGTATCCATTAAACAGCATAGGTTGGTCTTGCTCTTCGCTCCAGGTTTCCAAGCACTCTACCCAAGGAGGTGTCGAGCCTTGAAAAGCCGGTCGAGGGTTGGGATTTGGAATACGGGTTATCGCGGATAGGTTCTCCACTTCAGGGTCGGAGTCAGAACCATCATCATAGCCTTCAGCTTGGTGACCATCCACAGGGGTTGGGTGATCATTCTCTGGCTCCTCTCCGAGTCATTCAGCATCGTCGTGGTTAGGGTAGTACGGGTCGTCGTGGGGAAGGAAATCCAGCCATGATATCCATGCGAGAAATGGGGATATAAGAAATAACTAAGTAGACGTACTAATTAGATAATTATATGATGATCTTCATCAAGTACTTCAACACATTGTTTAGTGCATACTAGTCATATGTATTTGGGACAGGATAGACCTTCGAATAAGCGACCCTAACTCAAAATCCCCAATCCAACGAGAACAGGAAGTAAAGCAAAGATCCACAGATTCTAAGTCTATGACATCCTGGATACATATAATTTTAATGTATCCACTAAGCAATTATTGACCTATTGATAAAAATCTATTTAGTTCTCAGATAAGTAATTTTAATAACACCAAATACCCCTATGGTATTTCATTGTGGTAGTGTTGGTAAGTTTTTAGACTTGTTGCCACATCACAACCATTCTTGGGCATATGCTAATCACTCCTCGGACCAGCATAGTTGATCAGGCTATGCCACTCCCAAGACTGACCATACATCCCCAAGCTTATCTGTGGTATCCAACAATGATTACTTTCGTTTTGTTCTAGAATGATGCTGACCTTAGTATGTATGCATGCATGTATACTTTTAACAAGAAGCTATTTATTTCTAAAAGTATAGTTGTTTTGAAAACATTAAATCAGAGACCTTAGTCCCAATGCATTTATAGTTTGTATATCTTATGTGGTTCGATATACTTAGTTCACTATAAACAATGCTCTGTCACACCCCCAAACCAAGGATGGCGGAAACGTCCGGGGGTGGAGGACTTCATGTACAGTATCACAACAACTTGTATAATAGTGCTCAAAGTAAATACAACCATCATAAATATAATTGAACAACTTACACCAAAGTATATGTTTACATGTTTCAAAATCAATTACATTATGATGACAAAAATAAATTGTTGACGGTTTAACGTCCCATCCTCAAAGCGTTGGAGTTTTCCTGTTTCATTGATTTCCTGAGAATACAAGTAGTTTTGAAAAAGTGTCAACAATTAAGTTGGTGAGTTCATAAGAGTTTTGTTTGAAGTAGAAAAACGTTTCCTTGTAAAATCGATAGAGTTTTGATTTCCAGAAAATCCAATATTTTCTTAGTTAGGTGTGAACAAAATATTCCTATATGATGTATTAATGACCCTAGAATGACCCGTAGCATTCTCCTATAATCGTCCAGCGTATATAAGTTATATAAGGTTTAAATTAGATAAAACGTTGAACATAGTGGGTTTGCCCTAGGTCCACAACCCAACGAGGAACAGGAGATGAGGTGGGCCCCACCAATTCTAAGCCAATCGAGTCTAAATTCTTATATGACTCAAACTTATACGCTCAACGATTATAGTTGAAGTCTAACAATTCTAGATGAAATATAGTTTTAATATCATAAGAACTATTTTAAGTGAACCTGGTACTATGTATCGGTACACCCTTTTTGTATAAAGACCTGGCACTTTGTATTTGTGCCCCTTTTTGTATAAAAACCTAGTACTTTGTATTTGTACCCCTTTTGTATAGAAACCGGCACTTTGTATTTGTACCCCTTTTTGTATATAAACCCGACACTTTGTATTTGTACCCCTTTTTGTATAAAAACCCAGTACTTTGTATTTGTACCCCTTTTTGTGTATAAACTCGACACTTTGTATTTGTACCCCTTTTTGTATAGAAACCGGCACTTTGTATTTGTACCCCTTTTTGTATATAAACCTGACACTTTGTATTTGTACCCTTTCTTTTTGTACGAGTGTGTTATGTAAATGATCATAAACTATACCTATTATAGTTTATTAAAATGTTTGAAATGTATATGCAACCTAACTATACTCATTTTAGTTTAGTATGTTTATTTGTGGTGTACAAGAACCCATTCCATGTAAGTCAAATGTATTGTACAATATAGCTATGTTTAACTTGCTTTGTTATGTACTAATGATTATGATGGAGGATTCTTATAAATTTAGTAAGTAATTTCCTATTATATAAATATATCATAACAAGAAATACATGTAATATATGAAGTCATCAAAGACTTAACACTTTGCTCAAGATGTTACAAAGTGTTTTGATAGTTAGAAGCTGTTAACTAATTCCTTAACCTTTCTGCACTGTTTTAGAAAAATCATAGAAAAATCATACGAAGTCGAAAACTAGATCCGTAAATTCTGAGAGTTCCTAAAATGAGTATAGTTTACTCATAATTTTTATCATGATTTTTGGAAGCCTTTAACTTGTATTAATATACTCATATTCACAGACTGGTCCGGATTTGTGTTTGAAAAGATAGGCTGTTTTGTAAAAATCACCATAAATTGTAGAAAAATCATATGGAGATGTGCAAGTAGTCACTTTAAAGCTAAGAAATGGAACTACTGGCACCTAAAACAGTTTTGAAAACTAAAATGTTTATGTTGTCCAAAACAGTCCGTTTATGGAGGTGAACTTTTCTGATGAAGGCTGTTAGAAAAGTTTAGTTATGTTCTTGGTGTTTTAACTTGTATTCCCCCCCTAAAAACTTGAGAAAACATGAAAATGTAGGGTATGAACTCACCTTATGTGATTTCAGTAGATAAGTGTTGAAGAAGAGAAGTGTTCAACCCAAGAACACTTGAAGAATCACCTAAAGATTCGAAGATCTAACACAATTATGATGGAGTTTGTGTAAGATATCCATGATTTGAGTAGAAGAAGTGAAATAATAATAAGGAGAATGGATTGTGCTTACCAAATGTGGAGGAAAAACTCAAGATTAGCCCTTGAATATCGAATTCTAGAGAGAGGAAGTTTGAGAGAAAAGTGGAGTTGGATCCTTGGTGAAATGAGAGCATGTGAAAGAAAATGAGGAGAGAGGATGAATGTCCAACTCTCAAAAACGTGGGAAAGGGTGATAATTGAGTGGAAAGGACATTGATGTGACGTAGGGAAGGTGGGGAGGTGTGGCTGGTCATAGAGTGGGTGTGGGAGTGGTTGCTTGTGTCATAAGGTAAAGCAAAGTCAACACTCCACCTCTTTGTACTTTACCCACTAGCTTTTATTATTTAAATAAAGATTTTCATGAAAATATGATTAAATTGTGAATATTTAGGGTTCATTATGTTAAAATATAATTTTGGGTGAAAATCTGGGGTTAAAATAATTAAAAACGGGCTTAATACGCAAAACTAGTCGAAAACCGGGAAGAAAAGCATTTCCTGCGAGACCTCTCGGTCCTAGGCCGAGGTTCGGTCCCTAGGCCGAGATTCGGTCCTTGCTGATGCCGAGCAGGAAGTGAAAGGAGGCGAGGAAGCGAAAGGAGGCGAGGAAGCGAAGGGTGGCGAGGAAGAGAAGGGTTCCGTCCACAGGCGTTAGAACCGAAATGGACCGAAGTGAACAGTACCTTCGGGTTCGGTTCCAGGAGGGTTCGCTTCAGGAGGGTTCGGCTCAGGAGGGTTCGCTTCAGGAGGGTTCGGCTCAGGAGGGTTCGCTTTAGGAGGGTTCGCTTCAGGAGGGTTTGGCTCAGGAGGGTTTGGTTCAGGAGGGTTTGGTTCAGGAGGGTTCGGCCCCTAAGAGGACTTTCAGGTCCTAAGAGGCTTCGACCCTAATAAGAGGGTTTCGGGCCTTAAGCCTATTTTGCTCGTTTTTACCCCGTTTTTAGCCGTTTTTGACTCGTTTAAGGGCCGGAATGGCCCGAAAGACTATAAAAAGTTTAAGGAACATTTTGGAGAGATTTCATATTCTTGGAGAGATTTCTAATAGAGAGAGATAGAGTGAAAACGATTGAGAGAGGTTTCGTGTGTGGCATTTGTGAGTGTCCGACTTCGCTACAAAAGGTCCGTAAACCTTGTTAAGCCTTGTTTAAGGATCTAACACACTCCCGATGAGTATGCAACATTGTTTTATCGGTTTGGCTCGCCACGTACTAAAATTTTAGGTTAAGGAGATCTAGCTGTACGCGTTTTTCGATTTATGATTTCTCGTTAGAATAGCGAGTTCTTTAGTAAATACATAACGTAAGCCCTAGTACACAAGGGTTAGTTGAGTTGACCGGTTTGACTTGTTGACATTATTTGACTTTGAATTGACTAGAATTTGACGGTTGTCACATCATCCCCCCGTTAGATGGAATTTCATCCCGAAATTTGCACTTTGAATGGGGATCCAAGAATTTGGAGGAAAGATGGGGGAAAACTTTTCGCAGTACAAGAAATTGATTATGGTGAGGAATAACTCGCCCGATGTCACATGACGGTCTTGGAATGTCTTATTGTTTACACTCTCAGTCTAATCCGTGGCATTACTACTATGCATGCTTTAATTGATGCTAGATTTAACATATAAAGAAATTTAGAATTTAAATGTCGATGTTAGAAACACGTACTGATATTTGCGGGTAGTTCCGGGGTGGTTTCTCCTTCGGTGATTGCAAGCACCCTTCCACCACCACTGGCATCTCTTGTTCTTGGGCAGTCCCTTTTAAAGTGACCCGTTTCTCCACACTTGTAATAGGATGGGCTTACTCCAAATCCAGGGACCTGGTTAATGGGTCGTGCTGGCGCCTTACAGAAACGAACAGTGTGCCCCTCTCTGTCGCAGTTTTTGCAATGCATCTTCCGGTAGGCCCCAATGTGTTGGAAGTTACACTTGTTGCATTTCGGAAGGGTTCCGACGTATGGTTTCATGGGAGTTGGTGTGGTGAGGGTTGTGGCAGCATGAACAACAAAGATCTGTTGCTTCATAGCGAGGTCTTGTGCTGATTGGTCCTTCTTGTTGTCCTAAAACTTTCTTTCGTTGTTCCCTCCTCTTGCTTGGGTAAGGGTGGTTGTCATAGTGTCATGGTTGGCATGACGATCGATAAGTTGTTGTGCCAACTCCTTGGCGCTGTCGAAGGTAGTTGGTCTTGAGGCCAGCACGCTATCTTGAATTTCAGGGGACAATCCCCAGAGGTATCGCTCCAACTTTTTGTCTTCCGGGGTGACCATAGCGGGACAAAGGAGTGCTAGATCACAAAATCGGTTGGTGTAAGTTGTAAGGTCGGAGCCTGCCATTCTGAGGTTCCACAGTTCTTGCTCCAACTTTTGCACTTCGCCTCTTGAGCAATATTCTTTCGGCATCATCTTCTTTAAGTCCTCCCAACTCAATGAGTTAGCCACTGCAGGCGTAAGCGACTTAACTCTACCGTTCCACCAAGTGAGAGCTCTTCTGATGAAGGTGAATGCCGCGTACTTGACTTTGCTCGCTTCGGGGGAAGCACAAATCTCAAAGATTGCTTCGGTTCTCTCGAACCATTGAATTAGTGCGAGGATGCCCCCACTTCCATCGAAAGAATCAGGTTTGCCATTTGTGAAGTACTTGCAAGTGCATTCCTTTGTGCGCCCTGTACTATCCCCATGGTTAGAGTTTGTGGCTCCAGATCCAGCACCACCAGTGCCATTTGTACCAATTTGTGACATTGCAGCTACCACGGCTGCTGTTACTGCAGCTTGGAACATTGCTGGATCAAACTGAGGAGGTGTCGTTGGAGGTAGTGCTGTGCTGCCGGAAGGTCTGTGTCTTTTCCTTGGTGGCATCGTTCTGTCATGTGTTTGCAAAAAAATGATCAGATGGTAAGTATCTACTAGCAAAGACAAGTCAGTTGTTATAGAATTAGATTTTTCTGCATTATTCTCCGATTTAAGATTGCCTTATATGTAATTCATAAAGGAAATCCATATGAATGAACTTCATGAGTTCAATAGGTTTTGTATCCAAGTGAAGCCTTATACTTGACCCAGGCTAGGTCCTTATTATGACCAATTGAAGTATGTTCTCGATGGTTTGACCTACATCCCTATGATGCAATCTTATATCAAAGTAGAAGTAAGTTCGGAGAATGATCTTATGGCATTTGTCGTTTCAAAATCGGGTTCCATTGGTTGGTGAATAACATGATCCAGCCTTGGAAAGAAATTAGGAACGATCCCGGAGCTAAATTACTCTAGTCCAACAACTTGACTAAAATGGGTTTTAGATAGACTCATACGGAAGTATTCGAACAAAGAGTGTCGTAGAATTTATCTGACTGACAATGTCATTGATGTTTAAGATGTAACAAGCTTGGGAAAAATTGACTTTGTAGAGGGTCTTACATCACATCTGGAGCAGGAGAGTTTTGGACGTCTAAAGGCCTAACCAAAGTACTTACAGTACAAGATGGTTTCATAGAGAATGCCACATAGGACATAGATAGGAAAAAAAAAATTCCTTGTTAATAGGGAAAGAAAGTAAGGCATCTACTACTGGTGGCGGTCATTCATCTGGTGAACCCTCAGTTCAGCTAGTTGCCGCTCCATAACAAGCATGTGCCTTTCGTACACCCTTTGGCGTACTCGGAGTTCTATGACTTCGGTTCATGTTTCAGCCAGTGCTTGCAGCAAGGTTTCATGGTCTCTCTCAGACTTTTCACGAGTGTGCTCAAGGCGATTGGTGCGGATTGTATGTATTCTTGCATTTGCATCAACCTCTACGATACTCTAGAGAGTTGTTCTGCCCTGAATCTCGTTTCGGGCAACTCTATGGACAAGGATTGGAAAAATTCTATCTGTTGAGCTTCCTTCGTTTATGTTGTAGAAGCTTCGATCTCCATTAAAAAGCATAGGTTGGTCTTGCTCTTCGCTCCAGGTTTCCAAGCACTCTACCCAAGGAGGCGTCGGGCCTTGAAAAGCCGATCGAGGGTTGGGATTTGGAACACGGGTCATGGGGGATAATGTAACAATAGCAAAATTCAGGTCAAAATTTAAACTTTTATAAAACCGTAATTAAGTATACTAAGTGGTAGATATTGTAACAAGGTTTTCATACATATAAAGAACACTAAAATCCGAATTATAACGAAGGAGTTATGACCATTCTAAGTTTCCCGACAAAAACCGGCAATACGAAGTTACGTAAAAATGCAAAGTTTCAATAAAACACTTTTTGACCTTAGGTGTCTAAATGAAAGTCATAGATATCATCAAACCGTAACCGTACATAAAAAGAACGTCCAAATCTGACTTCGTATGAGGAAGTTGTGATTTTTCTAAGTTACAGATATAACAGTAGACAGCTAAAAACTCGAAATAGAGATCGAGAGACTTTTATCCGACACAATGTAAATGAGAATCGAAGGGCTCAACAATACTAGCGCAACGGTAAAAAGTCTGCCGAAAACGGACGTCGGATGAAGAAGTTATGGAATTTTAACGGACTTTTCCTATTCCGGCCTGTTAAAAATATAATATTAAAAATAAAGTCAAAACTAGCCGACGGAGTCTAAACGAAAGTTGTAGATCGTAGTCTCACCTTCGCGTGGATATAAAGAACGTTGAAAACAGAGTTATTATGAGAAATATATGAATTTTTGAAGTTTGTTAATTAATTAACATATAAATTTAATTAAAACCCGGTATTATCCGAAGAACGAGTCAGTGGTCCGATCCCTCGTACGCCCAGCGTACTCGGATGCTAGGCTCCGGTTCGTCCACGTCGCTCCAATGTTTCGACCGAGGATGCGCTCATGCATGACGCATGAGTACGCAGCGCGTACTCTAGTACGCCCCGCGTAACGCAACCCCTCAGACCCCTATAAATAGAGATGCGAGGGTGCCGGCCAAAGTTGCTAATTTCCTTCCTTTCGAGTGCCGGAACTCTGCGTTTCAACCCTCGGAATCATCGCAAAGGCCCGGTTTTCATATCCAAGGTGGGAAGAAAGTTTTACACCCCCGAGACTCCCGAGATTTCCCAAGAATCTCGAGAGATCCGCTTTCTCGAGTAGAAGTTCTGCTCGGTTTTCGTCACGCTTTCTTCAATCAATCAAGTGAGTTCATACCCCTTTCAAACACACTTTAAATACATTTTAAATGCTTTTATACTCTTTAAGGGGGGAATACAAGTAAACATACGGTTATAATCATATATTTTATAAAGTTTCACTTCACTTGTTTTATCGAATAAATCACTTGGAATTCCTTACTACTATGGAAAACTCTTGTCATACATTGCGTGCATTAGACTTATATAAAATATATAGTGATTTCAAATTACCTTTCATTGCTAAGTCGTTTTCTACATTCTAAAAACTTATGATTTTTGCTTAGTCAAACATTGTGAAAAAGGATAAACTTTGCATAGAAAACTATCACTTTAATGCGGACTTAGTTGAGAATCCATAGGACGTGTATATCTTCAAACACTACTTTTCTTCATTAGAAAGTAATGCTGCAAGTCCTGTGTATAACCAGAGTCTCCCGTTCGGAGAACATGTCAAATGTGTATAGACCTATACGGGAAGTCATGATCTCGCGCCCTGACTGTTAGCTACAGTCCGTCCTTTGGGGTGACAATTGTCATAACGCCACGACGCCTGAAGAACGTCGTTGCAGGCATATTATGTTTAATATGGTTATAAAACTCATCGGATATACAATTATTATGGTATTATGCTTTTATGAACGAGTAGCTATTAAAACTATTCTTCATCTAACAAATGCGATCTTCGTATAGCTTTATTATATAAAACTATGACACAACCTTTAAGAACGTCGGATGCTTGCGATTTTCGGTCTTAGAGACTGCTAGTTATGTTTGGAAAATAAGGGTTTTTCCTGTATACAAACCAAACAACTAATAGGAAAATAAGGGATTTTCCTGGTGCAATTATTTACAACTTATAACACGAACATTCATATGCATTTCATACTTTTATAAGATTTAAGGGTTTTTCTTGGAAAACACAACAATTCATATCTCAACCATTAGGAAAATATGGGATTTTTTGGATCTAATACATTCAGTTTCAACACAACAAATCACAACTCTTTATATTTGAAATACTGCGTTTTCTGGAAAACATACACAAACTTTCGAATGGCGTACATTTTCTCAAAACACTACTCGTGAACTCACCAACTTAATTGTTGACACTTTCTCTTTGAAATAACTTGTATTCTCAGGGAACCGCTAAGCAGATTTGGAAATCAACTTTTGGGGATTAACGTATTGACGTTAAATACTTCTTTTGAAGGATTTTTATGTATTTAACTTTTGAACATGTAACGAATAAAATTATGTAAACATTTTGGAAACTTTAATATATATGGTGGTGTGTACTTTCCTTTCTATGAACTGTTATGATACTGAATATGACGTCCTCCGCCCCCGAACGTTTCCGCCGTTCTGGTTTGGGGGTGTGACAGATAGGTTCTCCACTTCAGGGTCGGAGTCACAACCATCAGCATAGCCTTCAGCTTGGTGACCATCCACAGGGGTTGGGTGATCATTCTCTGGCTGCTCTCCAAGTCATTCAGTATCATCGTGGTTAGGGTAGTACGGGTCGTCGTGGGGAAGGAAATCCAGCCATGATATCCATGCGAGAAATGGGGATATAAGAAATAACTAAGTAGACGTACTACTTAGATAATTATATGATGATCTTTATTAGGTACTTCAACACATTGTTTAGTGCATACTAGTCATATGTATTTAGGACAGGATAGACCTTCGAATAAGCGACCCTAACTCTAAATCCCCAATCCAACGAGAACAGGAAGTAAAGCAAACATCCACAGATTCTAAGTCTATGACATCCTGGATACATATATTTTAATGTATCCACTAAGCACTTATTGACCTATTGATAAAAATGTATTTAGTTCTCAGATAAGTAATTTTAATAACACCAAATACCCCTATGGTATTTCATTGTGGTAGTGTTGGTAAGTTTTTAGACTTGTTGCCACATCACAACCATTCTTGGGTATATGCTAATCACTCCTCGGACCAGCATAGGTGATCAGGCTATGCCACTCCCAAGACTGACCATACATCCCCAAGCTTACCTGTGATATCCAACAATGATTACTTTTGTTTTGTTCTAGAATGATGCTGACCTTATGTGACATCCCCAAAATCACGGCCAGAAAAGACCAGTTTTGTTTATACTTTATTTCAAAATCAGAGTTATCTTTTAATAAAAGGGTTGCAGAATTTGTCCCAAAACAATAATATGATAAAGATTTATCAAAAGCATTTCCGTAGAAATGTATTTCATTAAAAGACTCGGGATGTCATGTTCGTACAGATCAAAAGTATAAACAGTACAATATAAGCCTTACTACATTATTTCATATCTACAAGCCTATATCCGTAATCCCTCGTCCAAAACATCACACCTATGCTCATGCGTCACTACCTGTAATACATAAAACTGAGTGGGTCAGGCTTGGGAGCCTGGTGAGCACATAGGGTTTTCAACCCACAATAAATAAGTTTATTAATTTCATCAATCAACAATAACCCGATTACCCGTTCCCGTTATCCTCACTTTACGTCCCTAAACACCTATCATAAGGGACCTAGCTTAAGGATCATCATCGGGACGGATACTACTGCTAAGGGGATTCCTCAGCAATAAATGTCCTAATAGGCAACCATGTGGGGGATGGAGTACATCTGGTGAGCACACAGTTCAAATAAACACCTACAGGTTGCGAGCCTGCTAGTGTTCCACTGGACTGTCTAGAATAGTCCGTGGTCGTCATCTATACTCCGTTAGATGACTGGATCATCAATAACATCTATAACGAGGCCTCTCATTATTTTATTTTGTCACACAACAACTATTACATCTACCCATGTTTTACCCAACACATTTTGTAGATATAAAATACATATACAGTTTAAATCTTTGAAAACATGTATAAAACGTTCATCCAGCATAGATAACAAGTATTCAGATAATATGCACACATAGCACGTAATTTATATTAAATACTTCATATCTATGTGTAAGTTGAAAGTAACTATGCACTCACAACACGTAAATTATATAATAAATACTTCATATCTATGTGTAAGATGAAAGGGACCATGCACTCACAACACGTAAATTATATAATAAATACTTCATATCTATGTGTAAGATGAAAGGGACCATGCACTCACTTGATTAGGTGGTGACTCAGCACTCGGACAGCGCTTCGATACTCTCAAAATGATATTCCTTCGATAAAACCTAGTATCGATACCACTAGGGTTTAGTTTAATGATAACCGCGACAAATTAATTAGTCTGAGTATTATTAAGCATTAATAATACTCGATATATCTCATAATAATAGACCAAATAATTATTTTAAGGACCTGATAACATTCCTATAAATATTTGAAAGCTATATTAAAAATTGCGTAAGCGTAGCATACTTACAGCGAATTTTATCGAAAACCGGGACTTAATTGGAGCAGCGTTTCGAAACCGAAAAACTCCTTTTTCTCGGGACTCTGGGAGCCTCGGGGCTTCCCTAGGGTGCTAGGGGTTTAACTAGGGCTTAGGGGTGGTTTGGGGTTGTAGAGAGAGAAAGAATTTAGAGAGAGAAAGGATTTTGGTGTGAAAAATGAGGGCACCTTCGGCCCCCTTTTATAGGCGCGAGGGCCTCGCTACGCTGGGCGTTCGGTGGTGCTACGCGGGGCGTAGCTCGGAGGTGGTTGCCAGCTCGCAACAGCTGGCTCGCACTCTGACTCGGACGGATAAGGCCGAAGGTACGCGGGGTGTAATGCGAAGGGGGCGTGTCACTCATCCGAAGCGAGACCGTGGGCCGCAAGCGACGGCTGGGATTGTGCCACGTCATCAACTTCGCAACAAGTTTCGCATTTTCGAGTCCTAACTTCAAAAATTCGTAACTTTCGCATACGAGCTCCATTTTTGATGTTCTTTATATCCACGCGAAGGTGGGAACGTACTCTACAACTTTCATTTAGACTTCGTCGGCTAATTTTGGCTCGATTTTAAATTTTATATTATCAACAGGCCGGGATAGGATCGGTCTGTTAAATCCTCATAACTTCTTCATCCAACATCCGTTTTCGCCCATATTTTTCTCGTTACGCTATTCTTAACGAGATCTTCGATTCTCGTTTAGGTCGTGTCGGCTAAAAACCGCTCGATCAAACATTTGAATTTCGGGCTGTACACTGCTAGTCCGAAACTTCGAAAAATCGTAACTTCTTCATACGAAGTCAGATTTGGGCGTTCTTTTTATCGATGTTCTTAGTTTAACATATTATATGACTTTTGTTTAGATTGCTAAGGCTAAAAAGTCTTCTATCGTAAATTCACTATTTACGTCTTCCGGTGTCGTGCCGGATTTGCCGTAAAACTTCGACGGGCCATAACTTCTTCGTTATAGCTCGGATTTCGGCATTCTTTATATGTACGGAAACCTTGAGACATATTACACAACTTGGTTAAGATTATTTATTTTAAATAATCTTTTGTCGAAAAGTCATTTTCGACCCCTATTGCCTCTAAATTGACTAGCCCGGATCTGCGGGCGTTACACCTTAGTATGTATGCATGCATGTATACTTTTAACAAGAAGCTATTTATTTCTAAAAGTATAGTTGTTTTGAAAACTTTAAATCAGAGACCTTAGTCTCAATGCATTTATAGTTTGTATATCTTATGTGGTTTGATATACTTAGTTCACTATAAACAACGCTCTATCACACCCCCAAACCAAGGATGGCGGAAACGTCCGGGGGTGGAGGACTTCATGTACAGTATCACAAAAACGTGTATAATAGTGCTCAAAGTAAATACAACCATCATAAATATAATTGAAAAACTTACACCAAAGTATATGTTTACATGTTTCAAAATCAATTACATTATGATGACAAAAATAAATTGTTGATGGTTTAACGTCCCATCCTCAAAGCGCTGGAGTTTTCCTGTTTCATTGATTTCCTGAGAATACAAGTAGTTTTGAAAAAGTGTCAACAATTAAGTTGGTGAGTTCGTAAGAGTTTTGTTTGAAGTAGAAAAACGTTTCCTTGTAAAATCGAGAGAGTTTTGATTTCTAGAAAATCCAATATTTTCTTAGTTAGGTGTGAACAGAATATTCCTATATGATGTATTAATGACCCTAGAATGACCCGTACCATTCTCCTATAATCGTCCAGCGTATATAAGTTATATATGGTTTAAATTAGATAAAACGTTGAATATAGTGGGTCTGCCCTAGGTCCACAACCCAACGAGGAACAGGAGATGAGGCGGGCCCCACCAATTCTAAGCCAATCGAGTCTAAATTCTTATATGACTCAAACTTATACTGTTGGGCTTTATAGATTGCGTCTTTTGGGCTCGTCTACTTATATTGTTTTGTATTACGGTTTGGGCCTGTCCAACTGTGAGTCTTTTATGCTTTGTATATAAGCTTATGCTTGCATGTATATTAGGTTAAGGTTTTAGAGATCTGAGAATACGATTTTTCCAGACGTCTAAAGGTTTCTTTGATCATTCTTGTAACCTTCCAATCCTCTACAGTTGATGTTCTTAATCGAGCTCTTCTGAGGATTTTGTTTTAATCATTCGACACGTTTGATTCAATCTTGTTCTGTTATTTTACTGTGTTTGTATCGTCGTTATTTACTTACTTGTTCAAGATCTAATCGATCTTCACAGATTAAAAGAAACTTTAATCTCATCAATTGGTATCAGAGCAGGAGGCTGTGTAATTGATACACATCTTTTCTGTGAAAAAGATTTTCATTAGGGTTTTTCCGCAATCATTAATATTTATTGAGCCGTCATCTCTTTATTGACGTATCTTGATATTTATTATTTTGCCCTAATCTGCTTTATTACAAGTCTGATCTTTGAACAGGTTTTTCGATCATAATGGACGCAACACAATCAAACGTCATTAATATTTCCAACAGCATTGGTTCGACGACAAAGATTCCGATCTTATATACCCACGATTATGAAGTATGGGCACATCATTTCGAAGACTATGTTATTGGATCGGAGGAAAATGGGTATTTGATTTGGGAAGCCATCACAAACGGACCGTTTTCTCATTCTGCAACGTCCAGAATCATTAAAACTCAAAAAGAATACAATGATCTGCTCAAGGACGTGAAAGACATTGCACAAGATGAAAAGGATAAGTTTGTAACACCGTGATTTTCAAGACAAAATTTTCATTTAAGTAATCAAATTAGTATTAAAACACTTGTTTAAAATCTTATTCATATTTGAATTACAAAACATAGTTCCATTTTCATTTGAATAGAAAACCAGGATCCTCCAGAATACAACTCTTTCTTCGGTGTGTACAATCGAACCGTTGCCATTCCGCGTTACTGAAAGAACCTGAAACAACATAACATAAACACTGTAAGCACGAAGCTTAGTGAGTTCCCCAATATACACCTTACGCACATACGCCTTTCCAGGCCCTGACCTTCCGGTCCGCTGCACAATGCCTTCCGGCCCATGAGATAATTGCCTTCCGGCCCATAAGATAATTGCCTTCCGGCCCATAAGATAATTGCCTTCCGGCCCATAAACATATATAACACATAATACATTTACTCTAACACATAAAGCACATATATCATATATCAATCTGCCTTCCGGCCCGAAACATACACAGCACATAATACATTTATTCTCACACCTAAAGCACATATCTCACATATCATACCTGACCTTTCTGTCACATACACTTTGCCTTCCGGCCCATATAAACATGCATATCACGCGTAGCAACTAACTTCCATTTATAGTATAAATACATAACGCATAACATGTTCGACCTTCCGATCACACAATCAAACCCTTCCGGGAACAGTATAGTGAGAAGACTCACCTCGCGGACACTGGAAGATAGCAACTCCTGAAATCCCTTGCACTTGATCCTCCGAGCTACAAGCTCCCTGTAACATCATATATCTCTTATTAATACTTCTATCTTCCATGTTAACTAACCCTACGAAATCACACCGGTCAACGTTGGTCAACAGTCCACTGTCAACTCGACTGGACTCGGCGAGTTCCCTGGCGACTCGGCGAGTCTGGTCGTCCTTCAATCCTCTAAGATTCCCCTTCTACTCGTCGAGTATCCTCTTTGACTCGACGAGTTACTCCTGGAAGAATTGCGGGGCCACCCCGACTCCACTCGCCGAGTCTGAAGAACAACTCGGCGAGTCCCAGTGAATCTTCAAGCTACTCGCCGAGTCTGATCATCCGACTCGGCGAGTCCACGCCATGCAGTCGATCAACTGCTTCCAGAATTACGTATGGTCCCAAAATACACACTCATGGGACTTCTGGACCTCTAATCATCCTATTACTGGGGAATAAACTTTTGTATAACAACATAATAATCCATCAAATCACCAAATGGGTTTCATAAACCCTAAATCCGTGTACACATCAAAATAACAGGAATGATCCGAAACATTACCTGAAAACGTACTCTCTGTGTCCCCAAACCTCAGAACTCGATCCCCTTGATCTTCCTTTGGCCAAAATCCTTCCTCTTCTTGCACCACAATTCCTTCAAAGTCACTAATGGCCTTCAAGCTTGCTCTAGATGCCACAGTCGTTTAGGGTTCTCCTTAATCGGCCAAAAGACGAACAATGACGGCATAAGATCCCTTATATACGTCCCAAACTGAACGGCTAGGGTTTTCCGTTGAACAGCGTCGACTCGCCGAGTCCATGATGGACTCGTCGAGTCCAGTCGCGAACCCACGACCAAGTCCGTGCTCCTACTCGGTGAGTCAAGCTCCAACTCGCCGAGTCCCCCCTTTAAAACACCCCAAAATGTGATTTAATAATACTTCGAGATTTCGGGCTGTTACAATTCTCCCCCACTAGAAACAGACTTCGCCCTCGAAGTCTCACTCTGAAAATAGTGCCGAATGCTGCTCCCGCATCTCACGTTCCAACTTCCCTAGTCACTATCGATCTCTTTCGAGGCTGTCACTGAACCAATACCAGAGGTACCTCCTTGTTCCTCAGAACCTTGATCTTCCGATCCCTGATGGCCACTGGTCTCCCAGCGTAACACATGCTCGCATCCACCTAATTGTTCTCTAGTGGAACCACTGCTGACTCATCGGCTCTACACCTTTCCAATTCCGACACATAAAAAGTGTCATGGATCCATCCCAACTCCGTTGGCATCTCCAAACGGTAGGCCACCCTTCCTACCTTCGCACCTTCACGAAAAGGCCCAACATATCGGGGCCCCAACTTGCCCCTCTTCCTGGATCAAATCACCCCTATCCAAAGAGAGACCGTCAGAAGTAAGAAATCGCCGACCTAAAACACATGCTCGCAACGACGTCTGTCTGCATAACCTTCCTGTCAACTCAAGACGATCCCTAACCCCTGTTTAACTTGCTGAATCTGCTCTGACGACTAAAGCACGATCTCTGAACTGCTCATCACTCTCGGTAACCGGGAATTACCCAAGGTGTACTCTGCTCCAAATCTCAACGATCACTCGACCCACAAGGGTTAGGAAACCATGAATCACCGGATCCCTGACCCAAAGCCCACTCTATCCATTTCAGAACGACTGCGAGACCCATTATCACTCTCAGAGCAACTCTCACGAGTTCTCTTCTTGCAAACACCTACCCTGGCTGCATTAGCCCCAACATACCTTTCCCTTCCCTCACTTAGTGAAATCCGCTTGACAACCTTGCCACTACTCCCTGTATCACACATGCACTGGATCTGCTCGCAAGGACTCTCGGGTCCATGCATTACCTTTCCTCAACGAACGAGGTTCCGACATCACCTTCCATGCAACAGCTCAAAGGGCGGCATACTAATGCACTAATGATGGCTGTTGGTACGGGATAACTCAACCAAGGACCAATACATACCGCGGCTTCCTCCACAATCTGGTGCACATGCCCGAAACATATCTTCGAGCGTCTGGATCGTTTACTCCCTCTAAAGTGTCCTCACATGTCATCATGATAAGCTCATTTCCCACATTCCTCTTCAAGACTGAGTACCATATCAACTTTTGGCTCCACAACTGAGCCCCCGACGGTCACCCATATCATGATCCAAATATCCCACTAACTTTCTCCCCGTGACCACTATCCTGACCCAGTGACACGCAAGTCACAAAATTCTCTTTTCTTCATGCGAGAAAATATAATCCAACCGAGGGTCGTCCCGACTCCAATCTCTGGTTCCTGCTGCGCATAATCCTTGCGTACCTCCCTGCATCTCCCGACAGAGACGGAGACCTCCGTCTCGCCCCCGACTCAACGTCCAAGCCCCAAAGACTCAATACCAAGGCTACCCAAACTCAAAACTCTTCCACCTCGTACACTGCTCGAAAGAATTTCTCTTGCCATCTAGTGAGGACTGCGACTCCATGCAGTATCACAACAACTTCTGATTAGTGAGTACTGTGACTAGAATATCCACCACAGACTATGGAGACAATCAACATAACAAACGCCCATCTTGAGAAATTCCACCCTCTCAAATAATCTTCCTGAATGCCCATACTCGAAGACTCCCACTAAATCCGCAGATACTTGATATGCCACACGTCGATTTAATTCAGGATTCCCGAATAACTCCAAAATAAGGATATCATACCAGAATATCCCAGAATACTACCACCACCACTGATCTCCTGCCCCAAACATCATGTAGACACAAAGTACATTCCTCCTGAACCCCATAATTAAATCTATATTTTCCCCGCCTTACAACCTTAGTGCCTCTAATTTCTCGATTGAAATGCGAGATAACGCTGACGTACGAAATACACTGATAATTCTCCAGATCCCTTTTTCCCGACACTCACAATCCAAACAAAGATACGCATACCGACTCCGGAAGTTGGCTGCCTAGTCATTCTCTATCTTCTTGCAACAACACCAATCACCTGTCATGAATACGTTCGTTCTCCTCTTCAAGTACTTCCCGCATTAACTCACTCTGACCCCTTTACTTGATCATCGACACCTCTGGTCTCATGGTTTCTTACTGCATATCTCTATACTCCACTTATAACTACTCTTGACGATTCTTTGTTTTCTACGTACTGCACCCGGTTCTCCCCCACTTAGGGTTTGAACCATCACTGATTAGCATACAATCAACCCACTACTATCTTTCACCAGGGAAATCGTACCTGCTCCAGGAAAGTGCTATGCAACGCCCGATAGTCCCTCCCCTTATGAAGTCAATCAACCCTCTATACTCTGAACCTCTGGTTAACTCTCCAAGAACTTCTCATCACGGCTGCCTCTAATCGTTCCAAATCCCATACCAATCTAATACTAAGCACCTGCACTGCTCGATAACATCTCTGGCTCATAAACTGCACCGCAAAATCATCGTTCCTCTCACCTCAACTCATCAACCCATATCCAACGCCGGATTTGTCCCAAGGACAGGGACTCTCTCACAACATAGACGAAAACTCTCTGCACTGCAAAACTCGACTGAACTCTTCAGTGCTACCACTATAACACAACCTATTATTCTCAATTAAGTGTGGTGTGGTTCTCGACTACCTCAGTCCCAACTGACTGTCTGCTCACGGTAAATCACTGCCTCGCGGCACACCCGCTACTTGATGCTCTGAGGGAAGTCATTATCGATAACTACCTGCAGGGTGTACTCCAATCCAAAACTGAAACACCAGACCTCTCGTGTCTTGCACACGAACATAAATGGCACTACCCACCTAGAAGGTGACCTCTCCTCTATCGACTGATTTCTCGACTCAGACCGAAATTTCCTCTCCTTTTAACTCCCTACCACAATACTCTGATAGGTACTCACCTTTCCCCTCAAGGAATGCCTCTCCATCCTCAATCATGATCTACTGGCCTAAAACCCATAGCGTCCGATCTCTACCTCATCGATCATAACCGGATAACAAGATAGTCACCAGCATCATCCACTACGAACCATGGTACTCATCCCATGACATCCCTTCTCAATTTGCTTCGGTGTATGGTACCTGAACCATAGCATCACTCCTCAATCTGCTCCAATGTATAGCACTCGGACCACAACATCTAACTCAATCTGTTCCGATGTATGGTGCCCGGACCATAACATCACTCCGCAATCTGCTCCGATGTATGGTACTCGAACCATAACATCACTCCTCGTTCCGTTCCTTAGGACCTTCAGAATGCTCCCTGTATCAAGTATGGGTCCTCTGCTTTCAGTAGTACGGGCCCATACTACCTGCCACATCTACCCATACTTTCTACACGGACCATCCCAAAGTTCCTAAGTAGCTGATCAACCTGCTCTTTCACCCATCTCATCGCGCATGCTCGCTCCCTAGCGAAATCCTCTACTCTACCAGCACACTCATCTGGCTAGGTTTACTCCCTAGCCCCTTCCGCCGTCCTCCCACTTCTTTGCTATCAGCTGCTGAAGAACTCCAAATGATGCCAGCCACCTACCTCCTGAATATCGTCATACTAACTTAGTAGCTGTCTCCCATCATCGAGAGTTCCACAAAGCACAAAGCAAGCAGCATTCGAGCATCGAAGAATACATAGGACTCTCTATCTGTGATAGCTCCACCTTCTTGGCTGATCCTCGGAACTACCACCGAACTCTGCCGCTCTACCCCTCGTGCGTTCTAACTAGATACCCTCACTTATCACATACACACAAAAGCATAACGCACATATAACGACAAACCCTAGGCTAAGGCATCACAAATCAGGTCACTCTAGTCCTAAGATATGAAATACCTAGCCTGTCTCTAGCATGCAATAATATCTCATAAGGTGCATAATAGATATTTCATAACACAAAAGTAAGGGTATTTTGGGAAATCACCGTTTGGCTCTGGCTGATTGTACACACTGCTCTTTCTTGCTTTCTCTTTGAACTCTTATTCACTTTTTAGAAAACTATTTATTTGAAAACTTTCTCTTACTTCCTCGGTTTGAGTCCAGATTTACCCGTAGGCGCGTCCGAATCCCTCAAACCAAGGCTCTGATACCAATTTGTAACACCGTGATTTTCAAGACAAAATTTTCATTTAAGTAATCAAATTAGTATTAAAACACTTGTTTAAAATCTTATTCATATTTGAATTACAAAACATAGTTCCATTTTCATTTGAATAGAAAACCAGGATCCTCCAGAATACAACTCTTTCTTCGGTGTGTACAATCGAACCGTTGCCATTCCGCGTTACTGAAAGAACCTGAAACAACATAACATAAACACTGTAAGCACGAAGCTTAGTGAGTTCCCCAATATACACCTTACGCACATACGCCTTTCCAGGCCCTGACCTTCCGGTCCGCTGCACAATGCCTTCCGGCCCATGAGATAATCGCCTTCCGGCCCATAAGATAATTGCCTTCCGGCCCATAAGATAATTGCCTTCCGGCCCATAAGATAATTGCCTTCCGGCCCATAAGATAATTGCCTTCCGGCCCATAAACATATATAACAAATAATACATTTACTCTAACACATAAAGCACATATATCATATATCAACCTGCCTTCCGGCCCGAAACATACACAACACATAATACATTTATTCTCACACCTAAAGCACATATCTCACATATCATACCTGACCTTTCTGTCACATACACTTTGCCTTCCGGCCCATATAAACATGCATATCACGCGTAGCAACTAACTTCCATTTATAGTATAAATACATAACGCATAACTTGTTCGACCTTCCGGTCACACAATCAAACCCTTCCGGGAACAGTATAGTGAGAAGACTCACCTCGCGGACACTGGAAGATAGCAACTCCTGAAATCCCTTGCACTTGATCCTCCGAGCTACAAGCTCCCTGTAACATCATATATCTCTTATTAATACTTCTATCTTCCACGTTAACTGACCCTACAAAATCACACCGGTCAACGTTGGTCAACAGTCCACTGTCAACTCGACTGGACTCGGCGAGTTCCCTGGCGACTCGGCGAGTCTGGTCGTCCTTCAATCCTCTAAGATTCCCCATCTACTTGTCGAGTATCCTCTTTGACTCGACGAGTTACTCCTGGAAGAATCGCGGGGCCACCCCGACTCCACTCGCCGAGTCTGAAGAACAACTCGGCGAGTCCCAGTGAATCTTCAAGCTACTCGCTGAGTCTGATCATCCGACTCGGCGAGTCCACGCCATGCAGTCGATCAACTGCTTCCAGAATTACGTATGGTCCCGAAATACACACTCATGGGACTTCTGGACCTCTAATCATCCTATTACTGGGGAATAAACTTTTGTATAACAACATAATAATCCATCAAATCACCAAATGGGTTTCATAAACCCTAAATCCGTGTACACATCAAAATAACAGGAATGATCCGAAACATTACCTGAAAACGTACTCTCTGTGTCCCCAAACCTCAGAACTCGATCCCCTTGATCTTCCTTTGGCCAAAATCCTTCCTCTTCTTGCACCACAATTCCTTCAAAGTCACTAATGGCCTTCAAGCTTGCTCTAGATGCCACAGTCGTTTAGGGTTCTCCTCAATCGGCCAAAAGACGAACAATGACGGCATAAGATCCCTTATATACGTCCCAAACTGAACGGCTAGGGTTTTCCGCTGAACAGCGTCGACTCGCCGAGTCCATGATGGACTCGTCGAGTCCAGTCGCGAACCCGCGACCAAGTCCATGCTCCTACTCGGTGAGTCAAGCTCCAACTCGCCGAGTCCCCCCTTTAAAACACCCCAAAATGTCATTTAATAATACTTCGAGATTTCGGGCTGTTACAGTTCCAATACAATATCAAAGCACTAAGATTGATCCGATTCGCCCTTCAGTCCGATACATTCAGATTGGTTAGCTCGTGCACGACGGCGAAGGATGTTTGGGACAGACTTCGCGAACTGTACTCTACAGACGAAGATCTTGAACATTCAATTCAAACTCTGCTTCTATCTGAGTTTGGAGAATTCAGACAAGGGGCTGAAGAATCTGTGACCCAGACGTTCGATCGCTTCAATCATCTTCTAAGCAAGATGATCAAACATGATATCAAAAGGAAGCTCATCGAACAGAAGGTTACATTCCTGAATGGTCTAAGGTCTGAATGGAGAGCAGTAGTTTCCACGGTTAAAGCCCATGAGCAATTTAAATCATACTCTTTGGCGAAACTGGTGGGAATTTTCAAGTCTCAAGAGAAAAACGTGGTGCAAGAAAAGAATGTCGTTTCCGGTCTCGGTTCGTTGGCTCTCTTGTCAAAAAGTAAAGCTGTTATGGAGGATGAAGACCTCAGCCTGGAAGAATATGATCTCACATCAGAAGATTATGCCTTGATGGTATCCAATCCCAAAAGGTTCATAAAGAAGAAATTTCCCAGCAACAAAAACTGAAACTGGCAGGGGAGTTATAGCTTTGAAAAGGTGGTTAATGAACCAAAAGCTGAGGAGCACAAGAAGGAACCGAAGGTTGATGGAGACTTTGAGGTGAGCTGTTTCTACTGTGGTGGGAAAAATCATTATGCTAAGGACTGTGTCCTCAAGAAAATAGCTGAAAAAGATGATGGGAACGATGAGGAAGCTGTGTTGCAGAAAAGATTGGATGAGTTGAGAAAGAAGAAGTCTGCTGCTAACCCTCTTAGTAATGCTCTTATTGTGCAGGGTTCTGTTCCAGGTGATGAGTTCGGTAGCACGGAAGTTTGGTCTACCGACTCAGAAGACGAGGAAGTGAGGCAGCCTACTCATGGAAAGGCGTTCGTGTCTAAGGAAGAAGGCAGTGGTGGTAAATGCCTTATGGTTTCTGACGTATCTCAATTGAGGGGATACAACACCGATGGAGGCAATGATGGACAGAATGCAAAGGAGGACATGTGCTTCACAGCCAAACCACTCAGCCAGCAGTTCAATGAGCTTGATGAACTGATAAAGAAGGTACAATCTGTTTTTATTTCATGTAAAGTACCATCATCCTCTTATGAGAAAGAACTAAAAAATGTCAATACAAGAATATCTCATCTAGATAGTAGCTTAACTCAAACTCGGGTCACAAATTCTAACCTAACTGATCAATTGAGCAGGGCAGCGTCGAAGAGTGAGGAGCGGAGAATGTGGATAGAGTTAAAGGAATCGGAATTAGTCAAAGTTAAAGATGAAAACATTTATTTGCAAAGAGACAATTTGAAATTGTTAAAACAACGAAATGTTTTTTGTTTAATTGCTAAACGTCTGTATTCTAATATTACTCAGCTTCACTTGGATTGTGAAATAGGCCAAAGGATTCACCGCATGATCTTGCCCTTCCTAGAATTTAAGAAAGATGAAATCGATGCCGAAGCCTGTAATTGTGAAAGTGTGATATCGTCTGATGACACACATCCCACCTACATGTATGGACTGGACAAAATTGAGTCCTTCATTAAATCCAAAGACCACAAGCTCATGCTTAAAAATCTTTTGGATGAAAATGACAGACTTAAACCGAGGACCGAAACCATGCAAAAATTTGACTCTTTAAACGCCAACGTAAGCTCAGAAAACAAAATTGATGTTGAAAATGCATCTGAGCTTAACGAGGACGACAATATGAGTGAAATTTCTGTAGAGGACACGGTTGACTGCTCAGAATTTATTAAAACCGAGCCAGAAAATCACAAGAATCTAATTTCTGAAAATTCTGTAGAATTCGCTCGGTTGTTCCATCATAAGTCCCCGAAATTAGCTGAGAAAGCTGTTGTGTATCAAAAGGTCAGGACTACTCCAAATCAAGTATACAAGGTAACATGAGTTACCGAACATCAAACAGTTGAACTTACAGCCATTGTAAACGAAGACAATGCTGATGGTTGTGATGAGTACTTCTGGGAAGCTCCTATTGATAATGCAGACGAAACCATTGGTTTATCTGAAAGAACTTCATGGAAGAGCAAAGGAAGATACATACCCGAACCGTTGAACAAGCCAAATAACTTCAATGAGTCAAGCACCAGTGGTACACAAGATACTCCTCAGAAGAATGTTCACTCACCAAAAGAAGATATTCCTCCGGCTTCTTCAGCTCAAAGTAAAACCGTTGCAGTTCAAAAGGAACCAACCAAGGAGTCAACAAAAACGAAAGCAAAGGTTCATCATCAACCTTCTCAGATGAGGAATAGGAAGATAGAAAGGAACAATAGATACAGGAAAAACCTTTCTGAAAGGAAACAATTCTGGCGTTCCCAGAATGCATACTTCACTTATCAAGACAAGAATCTAAAGTATGAAAACATTCCTGCAGGAAAGCCTGAAAGTCACAAAAACCGAAAGCCAAGGTTCGGTTCTTAAGAAGATATCAACCGAAGGCAGAAGTTCGGTTCTGAAAAAGATATCAACCAGAACCAAAGGTTTGGTTCCAAAGGCAGCTCCAACCGAACGCAAAGGTTCGGTTCTGAAGACAAAAGAAAACAAAACTCTAAGGTTGTTTCCTCCAATAATCAAAAACAAAAGGGTCACCTAGAGTCTCCTTTCAAGTCTAATTCTTCTCATTCTTCTAATTCTTCCTCACCCTCTGTTTCATCTCGATCTCGTTCTAAATCTGATTCTTTTTGTTCTAAAAAATCTCTTTCATCAACTGAGCAAAAGTGGAAGCAGAAGGTCAATAAATCCACATCACAGACCGAATCTAACTCTACTAATCTTAACAAAATAAAAGTTTACACCATTAAAGGGAAAGATAAAACAACTCTCGTAAAAAGAACTTATCTTGTTGATATCTCTCTCATTACTCCTGTTTCAATGCAAAGCTCACGTGGACCCAAGAAACTTTGGGTTCCTAAATCTGTCTAAATTTTGCAGGTTATAAGTGACGAGCAGTTCGACGAAGAATGGTACATTGATAGTGGCTGCTCGCGTCACATGACAGGGAGGAAAGAGGAGCTTAGGGAATACAGATCTCTTGCAGATGGTGGCAACGTCAAGTTTGGAAATAATTCATTCGGCACCATAAAGGGATACGGGATGATAACCAATGGAGACTTCTCTATAAGGAAGGTGGCTTATGTGGAAGGTCTCCAACACAACCTCATTAGTGTATCTCAGCTTGTTGGAGGTACAGGTCTCAAAGTTTCATTCGATGATGAAGGTTCCGAAATCATAGAGAAAAAGTCAAATAAAGTGATTCTCAAGTCAGAACGAAAGGGTGAAATGTTTCCCTTAAACATAAAACCCGTCAAAGGAAACCCAGCTATATGCCTGTTATCAAAAGCGCAATCCGATGAAAGCTGGTTGTGGCACCGAAGATTATCTCATCTTAACTTTAAAGATATCAACCGTCTTGTTACAGGAGGTCATGTAAGGGGCCTTCCACTACTCAAGTTCGACAGGGATCATCTGTGTGCTGCATGCGAAATGGGAAAGCAGAGTCGTCAAAGTCATCCATCTATAATCAACACAAAAGTTGTTGAACCACTAGAATTAATTCATATTGATTTTTGTGGTCCTTCATCTATCGAAAGCATCGGTGGTAGCAAGTATATTCTTGTTATCATTGATGACTTTTCACGATTTACATGGGTGTTCTTTCTAAAGCTCAAATCTGAAGCGACTCAAAATCTGAAAGTGTTTATTAAGCAAATTGAAGTACAGCTCAAGAAGGTTGTTCGCAACATCAGAAGCGACAATGGTCTCGAATTCAAGAACAGGGAGTTTGAAGAGTTTCTTGCAGAAAAGGGAATCAGTCATAATTTCTCAGCTCCTTACACACCACAACAGAACGGAATCGTCGAAAGACGAAACCGATCCTTGTGTGAAGCTGCCCGAACTATGCTAAGTTTCGCTTCTTTACCTCTTTATTTTTGGGCTGATGCTATTTCTGCTGCTTGTTTTACACAGAACAGGTCATATCTCAACAAAAGGTTCGCTCTCACCCCATATGAGATATTGAACAACAGGAAGCCAAACGTGAAATTTTTCCATGTGTTCGGCTCAAGATGTTTCATCTTCAACTCTAAAGAACACCGCAACAAGTTTGATGTCAAAGCTGACGAAGGAATATTTCTGGGTTACTCGCTCACATCCAAGGCATACAGGGTCCTAAATAAACGTTCAAGAAAAATTGAAGAGACGTATTATGTGACCTTTGACGACAACTATGTCAAGAAGCTGCAGGCTAAAGAAAATATCACTGGGGAAATCTTTCCTTTAAATGGCATGGTTACAGTCTCGGTTGCTAATTTATTCGAGACATTTCTGGATCTCTTTGACGAACCAGAGAAAGCTTCACTTTCTGAAGCAGGTGCAACAGATAACAAGGTTGATCACATGGAGCAGATTGTCGAAGATGCTGCAAGGAGAATGTATGAAGAAGTATCAATCTCTAACGACTCTCCTTCCAACGAAGCTCAAATCGAGGGGGAGCCAAGTACTCAAGTCGAGGGGGAGCCAAACGCTCAAGTCCAGGGGGAGCCAAATTCCACAACTTCAACCGAAGAGGTCTCAACACCAGGAAGCTCAGGCCCACTAGAATCACATGAACCTCATATCTTCCAAAGTACACCAACTGAGGTGGAACATGATGATGTGACTCTCGGTTATGACAGCCAATATGAGCTAGACGAAATAATCAATGCTGAATTAGACCCAACCTTTGATCCAAATTACCCTCCTCTTATCAAATGGACTAGAGATCATCCTGTCTCTCAAGTAGTTGGGGATGTATCTGAAAAGGTTCTGACCCGATCACAACTGAAGGCAAAACAAACTTCCTTATTTTCAAAGGTAGAGTTTTGCATGTTCAATTCATTCGTATCAAAAGTTGAACCAAAGACAGTTAACACTGCTCTCGATCACTCTGATTGGGTTCAAGCAATGCAAGACGAGTTGAACGAATTTGAAAGGAACAAAGTCTGCGCCTAATTCCTACTCCTCCAGAAGCTTCGGTTGTTGGTCTCAAATGGGTTTTTAGGAACAAAATGGACAAGGAAGGTAATGTTATATGGAACAAGGCCCGTCTGGTGGTAAAGGGATATTGTCAGGAGGAAGGGATAGACTATGAAGAGACTTTCGCTCCAGTAGCTCGGCTAGAATCTGCTAGAATATTTCTGGCTTATGTTGCCCACAAGAACTTTGAAGTTTTCCAAATGGACGTCAAGTGTGCATTTCTCAATGGAGAACTTGAAGAAACGGTGTACGTGGAGCAACCTCCTGGGTGCGTGAACGAAAAGCATCCAAATCATTGCTATATTCTGGATAAAGCTGTGTACGACCTTAAACAAGCTCCGAGAGCCTGGTATGAAATGCTTACAAAATTTTTAAAGATGTCTAAATTCAAACAAGGTTCGGTTGACCCAACCTTCTTTCGCAAAAAGGAAGGTAACCACCTTATGATAATTCAAATTTATGTCGATGACATCATCTTTGGCTCCACGAATCCAAGCTTAACGGCTGAATTCAGAAAGCTGATGGAGACTAAGTTTGAAATGAGCTCAATGGGTCCAATTAACTTTTTCCTTGGTTTAAACATAAGACAGGGACCCGAAGGCATCTTTATTAATCAGGAAGCTTACACGAAGACTCTCCTAGCAAAGTTCGGTATGATGGGAGACTCGAAAGTTAAAGTCCCAATGGCATTCGGCACCAAGCTTACCCCATCTCTAGACAAACCGGCTGTCGATATCACGCTCTATCGTCAAATGAGTGGCTCATTAATGTATCTAACTGCTAGCAGACCTGATATCATGTTTTCTGTGTGTTATTGTGCTCGATTTCAGGCAAACCCACGCGAACCTCACATGCTTGCAGTGAAGAACATCTTACGATATCTTAAGCGAACCACCTCCTTAGGTCTATGGTATCCTTCCAACTCAGGCTTCTTTGTTCAAGCCTATTCTGATGCTGACCTTGGAGGATGTGGACTCGACCGTAAAAGCACAACTGGTGGTTGTCAATTTCTTGACGGGAAGTTAGTCAGCTAGCAATCCAAGAAACAAACGTGCGTGTCGCTATCTACTGCTGAAGTGGAATACATTGCAGCTGCATCATGCACATCACAAGTGATTTGGATCCAAAGCCAACTTCGAGACTACGGACTCAATATGAAGAAGATCCCACTATATTGTGACTTTGAAAGTGCAATTAGGATCTGTCATAACCCAGTGCAGCACTCCAAAACCAAGCACATAGCACTAAGGTATCACTTCATCAAAGATCACGTGGAAGATGGAAACGTCGAAGTTCACTTCGTAAGAACCACTGATCAACTGGCTGACGTCTTTACAAAAGCTCTTCCTGAAACATCATTCAATAAAATATTGCAAGGACTTGGTATGATGGAATCTGAATCAGTACCTCACGCTACCTCTCAAACATAAACATAACAACCGAACGTTAGGGTTCGTTTCAACTATCTAACCCACTCATTTCTTCAAAGATAGTTTCTCAATGTTGTGTATTGTATGTACAATTCTGTTTTTACTAGTTTGATTCAAAAAAAAAAAAAAATCTCTTAACTGAAACCAACCAAAGGTTCAGTTTCGGTTTTTCAAAATTTTGTAGAACCGAAACCAACCGAAGGTTCGGGTTTGGTTTTTCAAAATTTTGTAGAACCGAAACCAACCGAAGGTTCGGGTTCGGTTTTTCAAAACTTTTCTCAACCGAAACCAACCTAAGGTTCGGGTTCGGTTTACCTCAAAAATTCCAAATTTTTTTTTTATTATTCGTTTATGTGGATACATTTTATGAACTTTCTACATGTCCCTAGAAGCATGCTGCTGTATGTGTCTCAAGCCTCATAAGATTTTGAATAAAGGCCTTCATGACCTGGTATACACAAACCTTGTCTTCCCAATAACTCCACTTCATTTATTATAATCGTGAGCTACCTCACTCTTTTCTCATATGAGTTAAGAACTTCCTACTTGGTCCTTCTTCTCGCAGTCGAGGTACTTTTGTTATCTTACACCATCTCTTATTTCTTCTCCACTTCACTCATTCCATCATGGTAACCCTTGAGACTCTCAGCACTTACCACTGAGGTTTATGGTTGCACAACATCTGTGTTCATGATCTTAGTTTCGTGACACTACGAACTAAGTGAAACCCAAAATTCAACACCTAACGGATTGACGGTGAACAATTATATTGTTCAAGCTTTTACTAAAGAATTGATGAAAGTACCATATTAAAATCTCCAGTTTTATGTGATTCCTATGAAAATGTTATTAACCCATAACTTTTCTTCCCCTGGGATCTTGTCCTTATCTTTCTTTCTGAGATTTTATTTTTTTTAAAACCAGTCGTTTTTAGCCTAATTAAAAGAAGCCTTTCAACATTTCTCTATAAATGGTTGATCGTAATATTAACGGACATTCCTTTTAAAATCCTAAGTTTTTCTTTGTCCTGTGGCATTTAATGCGCGTGGTTAAACAGTAACGGCTTGTCCCTATGAAACGGCGCTTATTGGGCGGCGTGGTCCTAGGAATCTGACACTCTCTCTCCTACGTGATCATCGCCCGTCCCAACTGTCATCCATAAGAGATTTGAAACGATCTTTCTCTCTCTTCCCACTCACTATAAATAGCCCGTTATACCTCCTTTTACCTCTTTACCACTCTCAAAATTTCCAAAACACAAACTCTCCCATACAGTTTCCTGTTCATCATCTTCTTCACACCTGCATCCATGGCTGACTCCTCTTCAGTTCATGCTACATCCCAAATCCTTCCCATTCGCCCACAGCAATGCTTGGTAATTGATCTTAACCCAAAGGCATACGATCCTTACATGTCGCCGGTCATAGAGTGCTTAAAATATTCACAACTCGAACCAGCACTATCCAGAATCGCATCGGTGCCAATGACGGCCCTATCGCAGGTCTACGCGACTGCATATTACGACAGGGCTGTCGACCGAGTATTTTTCGAGATTGGAGACCACAAAACCTCCGTTTCTCACCCTCGTTTCTGCTCTCTGCTCGGATTTGCTTCTGACTCCTCCAGGGTCCATCCGGAGTCCATACAAATTGGTCATATGTATAACATGTTTTACAACATGGGATACACGGAGGTTCTTACATCCGTTGCCAGATTCAAAAAGTCTTGCTTACCGCCTCAATGGAACGGTTTATTTACAGTCCTGTTCAAGGGACTGTCGGAGAGAAGTTCAGGTTCCGACGGTGCCAGTCGTCTGTTCCTTACCATTCTGTATGGAGTTTATAATGGGATCAACCTGGATTACGGGTTTGTTCTATGGCAACAACTTATTCAGAGCCTCTCATCTTCATCCAGACGCTCTGAAGTTTCATTGGCCCGATTCTGGATTCTGATCACTAAATGGGCCATGGACAGATTCGACGTTCCCACTGCTGAAGGTGCATCGATGACTTCCGTTGGTACTTTCCACACCAAGAAGATCATCATCTCAGATGCCTCCAAATTCTCCTTTATTGGCTCTATTCCGGAGTCCATGTATGGTAATGTACCTTCGGATAGCAGGTTGATTTGAAAGCTCAAGGAGCTAACACCTTCTGGTCCAAGGGATCTGACCCCGGACATGCTCAGATCTATCCATGATGCAGATAAACCACTGAGCAAAGGTAAAAATGCGGACAAAGGAAAGCAAGCAACAAAACCTTCAAAGGGGCCTTCTCCTAAGAAGAGGAAACAGACAAAAGCTGCACCTTCCCCCCACCAAAGAAGAGGAAGACTCAACCAAAGCGAAAGCTTATTATACCCTCATCTTCGAGTGACTCTGAGGGCGAGAGTTCGGATTCTGACGACTCTCAAGGGGATGCATCTCCTCCACGAGGCAATACACCTCCTCGATCCCCTACCCCAGAGATTGAAATACCCAATTCCCCAATTCCTTCTCCTCCACAAATCTTCACCACTACCACTGAATCACCCCATGTAGCCGAACCTCCTCAACCCAAAACCCACACAACCGAAACTACCCATACACAACCACCAACCGAAACTACCCATACACAACCACCAACCGAAACTACACCTTCACCCACTCAACCTTCTCCTACTAAACCCTCCACACCCCCAACCTCTCCACCCTCTTCATCTCATGACAATGCCTCTGAGGGTGAAAACCCTTATCTCGGGGGAGACAACATGATCTTTGATTCGGTCTACTATAGTCCGTTTCAAGTTCAGAGTGACGAGGAGGATGATGCACCAGTCACTAAGAAACATCTCAAACAGCTCAACGAGAAGATTGATCTCCTTCTCGCCTCCTCGTCCAACCAACAATCAATCCTATCTGAAGCTGCACTTCAGAAGATTGTTGATGCCTTCACCAGGGCTCAACATGATTCAGCAGCCTCAGCAACTACTGCAATTCAGGCATCTACCCGAGCTTGTGAGGTGGCGACCGAAAAAGTCGATAAACTATTTTCTGATGCCTCCGTTTTACTGCAGTCCATGCAAGAAAGTGCAGCTGCTACAAAGGCATGTTTGGAACCGATTGTCCAACAATTGGTCTCGTTTGTCTCATCGGAGTTGCCTTCGTTCACCAATCTACATAAAAACATAAGCGACGACAACTCGGCTTTTACAGCCTCCATTGATGCTCGTCTCGTCAAGCTACAAGAAGATCTGACATCCGAGCGTTCTTTAATGGACGATCTGGCTTTAAAAACAACTGCACTTGAGGTCAAGACCACTCAACTCTCTCAATCTCAACAAGAGCTGGAAGATCTTCGCTCTGAACGGGAGGTGGTTAAGACGTGTGTTTCGGATGTCCACGCTGTCATCTCAAACATCCTGGAAGCACACGATCCAATTTTAAACTTTTCGGTGAGGCGATCCCTTGCTGAAAAGCTCTCTCCAGCCATCGATCTACTTAACAAAGTCGAAGGCCTCCCAAGTTTTGTGTCCATTCCGAAACAAGGGGGAGATGAGAAGACAAGTTCAAAACCACCTCCTTCCTCCAAAGCTACTCACACAACTGAACCATCTTCAACTCATAAAATTTTAAGTTCGGGTGTGAAGAACAAAGGTAAAAATATAGCTGAGGACGAAGATGAAGAAGGCGACAAGGAGACTATTGCCGACATTTTGAAACCAAAGAACAGTCGCAAGGTTGGTGATGATGCCAGTCGTGAGGCGCGTGAGGCTGCCGAAGCCGAACGCAAGCAAAAAGAAGCCCACGATCTCCTTGAGAGCCGAAAGACTCTCTTCCCTGCCTGGACCAGGGAACGCTTAATCAAAGAGGCCATCGAAACACCCAGCATCTTATGGCTCGAGCCGGTCATATCGTTTGACTGCAGCAACACTGTCGATTCGCAGTTCGATATGCCGCTGACTCGAAAGGCGTTTATCTTTCACGTCTTCTCTAATATCTTTGAGGTCCCTCACCCGAACGCTGAGCTTGACAGGGAGCTCATTGACTTTTATCTGACGGCTGCTCGTCCTCAATTCCTTACATGGAGCGCTCAGAAGATTGTCAACGTTCGGGTGCTAAAACCTTACACTGAGGGACGTTTTATAAACGTTCGGTTCAAACTGATTCGGGGATCTGCAAAATCTGTTCATCTCATCTCTCTGGCAGATCTACCGAATCTAAATCCTCATGATTGGATCGTCCTGTATAATATCCTTTTGACCAATGAAGCTAAATATGGTCCCATTCTAGACCATGTCAAAAGGATGTTAATCTGCTACATCATGGAGGTTGCCCTTATGGATCAGGAGGTCGCCACCGTCTTCAAAAAGAAACCCAAAATTGCTCCTGTGGGATCGGCCAGTGATCTCAATCAAATGCAGCTGGGCAAGATTGACCCAAGACATGACACAGTGATGTTCACTAGAGCGGAAGGACAGAAATGTCTCTTCGCTTTAGCTGATAAGCATCTTTACACCACAACCTGCTTGGAGCATGTGCTATTTATTGTTAAACGGTGTAAAGAGAACTCGGCCGATGATGTTAAGTATTTTGAAGATATGATTAACTGGTACATCCGATTTAGACAGACCATTCTTTCCATCACCAAGTATCTGTTTAGTACTGTGAAGAAGGTACCAGTTTCGGCTGCTGGCCCAAGTAATAAATAAAGATCTCGCTCCAAATTGATGCAAAGGGGGAGATTGTTGAGCTTTATAGATTGCGTCTTTTGGGCTCGTCTACTTATATTTTTTGTATTACGGTTTGGGCCTGTCCAACCGTGAGTCTTTTATGCTTTGTATATAAGCTTATGCTTGCATGCATATTAGGTTAAGGTTTTAGAGATCTGAGAATACGATTTTTCCAGACATCTAAAGGTTTCTTTGATCATTCTTGTAACCTTCCAATCCTCTACAGTTGATGTTCTTAATCGAGCTCTTCTGAGGATTTTGTTTTAATCATTCGACACGTTTGATTCAATCTTGTTCTGTTATTTTACTGTGTTTGTATCGTCGTTATTTACTTACTTGTTCAAGATCTAATCGATCTTCACAGATTAAAAGAAACTTTAATCTCATCATATACGCTCAACGATTATAGTTGAAGTCTAACAATTCTAGATGAAATATAGTTTTAATATCATAATAAGTATTTTAAGTGAACCTGGTACTATGTATCGGTACCCCCTTTTTGTATAAAGACCCGACACTTTGTATTTATACCCCTTTTTGTATAAAAACCCGGTGCTTTGTATTTGTACCCCTTTTTGTGTATAAACCCGACACTTTGCATTTGTACCCCTTTTTGTATAGAAACCGGCACTTTGTATTTGTACCCCTTTTTGTATATAAACCCGACACTTTGTATTTGTACCCCTTTTTGTATAAAAACCCGGTACTTTGTATTTGTACCCCTTTTTGTGTATAAACCCGACACTTTGTATTTGTACCCCTTTTTGTATAGAAACCGGCACTTTGTATTTGTATCCCTTTTTGTATATAAACCCGACACTTTGTATTTGTACCCCTTTTTGTATAAAAACCCAGTACTTTGTATTTGTACCCCCTTTTTGGATATAAACCCGACACTTTGTATTTGTACCCTTTCTTTTTGTACGAGTGTGTTATGTAAATGATCATAAACTATACCTATTATAGTTTATTGAAATGTTTGAAATATATATGCAACCTAACTATACTCATTTTAGTTTAGTATGTTTATTTGTGGTGTACAAGAACCCTTTCCATGTAAGTCAAATGTATTGTACAATATTGCTATGTTTAACTTGCTTTGTTTTGTACTAATGATTATGATGGAGGATTATTATAAATTCAGTAAGTAATTTCCTATTATATAAATATATCATAACAACAAATGCATGTAATATATGAAGTCATCAAAGACTTAACACTTTGCTCAACATGTTACAAAGTGTTTTGATAGTTAGAAGTTGTTAACTAATTCCTTAACCTTTCTGCACTGTTTTAGAAAAATCATACGAAGTCGAAAACTAGATCCGTAAATTCTGAGAGTTCCTAAAATGAGTCTAGTTTACTCATAATTTTATCATGATTTTTGGAAGCCTTTAACTTGTATTAATATACTCATATTCACAGACTGGTCCGGATTTGTGTTTGAAAAGACAGGCTGTTTTGTAAAAATCACCATAAACTATAGAAAAATCGTATGGAGATGTGCAAGTAGTAATTTTAAAGCTAAGAAGTGGAAATACTTGCACCTAAAACAATTTTGAAAACTAAAATGTTTAAGTTGTCCAAAACAGTCCGTTTATGGAGTTGAACTTTTCTGATGAAGGCTGTTAGAAAAGTTTAGTTATGTTCTTGGTCTTTTAACTTGTATTGTCCCCCTAAAAACTTGAGAAAACATGAAAAATGTAGGGGTATGAACTCACCTTATGTGATTTTAGTAGATAAGTGTTGAAGAAGAGAAGTGTTCAACTTAAGAACACTTGAAGAATCACCTGAAGATTCGAAGATCTAACACAATTATGATGGAGTTGGTGTAAGATATCCATGATTTGAGTAGAAGAAGTGAAATAATCATAAGGAGAATGGATTATGCTTACCAAATGTGGAGGAAAAACCCAAGATCAGCCCTTGAATCTCGAATTCTAGAGAGAGGAAGTTTGAGAGAAAATTGGAGTTGGATCCTTGGTGAAATGAAAGCATGTGAAAGAAAATGAGGAGAGAGGATGAATGTACAGCTCTCAAAAACGTGGGAAAGGGTGATAATTGAGTGGAGAGGACATTGATGTGACCTAGGTAAGGTGGGGGAGGTGTGGCTGGTCATAGAGTGGGTGTGGGAGTGGTTGCTTGTATCATAAGGTAAAGCAAAGTCAACACTCCACCTCTTTGTACTTTACCCACTAGCTTTTATTATATAAATAAAGATTCTCTTGAAAATGTGATTAAATTGTGAATATTTAGGTTTCATTATGTTAAAATATAATTTTGGGTGAAAATCTCGCGTTAAAATAATTAAAAACGGGCTTAAAACGCAAAACTAGTCGAAAACCAGGAAGAAAAGCATTTCCAGTGAGACCTCTCGGTCCTAGGCCAAGGTTCGGTCCCTAGGCCGAGATTCGGTCCTTGCTGATGCCGAGCAGGAAGCGAAAGGAGGCGAGGAAGCGAAGGGTGGCAAGGAAGCGAAGGGTTCGGTCCATAGGCATTAGAACCGAAATGGACCGAAGTGAATAGTACCTTCGGGTTCGGTTCCAGGAGGTTTTGCTTCAGGAGGGATCGGCTCAGGAGGGTTCGGTTAAGGAGGGTTCGGCTCAGGAGGGTTCAGTTCAGGAGGGTTCGGCTCAGGAGGGTTCGGTTCAGGAGGGTTCGGCCCCTAAGAGGACTTTCGGGTCCTAAGAGGCTTCGACCCTAATAAGAGGGTTTCGGGTCCTTAAGCCTATTTTACTCGTTTTTACCTCGTTTTAAGCCGTTTTTGACTCGGTTAAGGGCCGGGATGGCCCGAAAGACTATAAAAAGTTGAAGGAACTTTTGAGAGAGATTTGGGAGAGATTTCACATTCTTCTAGAGATTTCTAATAGAGAGAGATAGAGTGAAAACGATTGAGAGAGGTTTCGTGTGTGGCATTTGTGAGTGTCCGGCTTCGCTACACAAGGTCCATAAACCCTGTTAAGCCTTGTTTAAGGATCTGACACACTCACGATGAGTATGCAACATTTTTTATCGTTTTGGCTCGCCACGTACTAAAATTTTAGGTTAAGGAGATCTAGCTGTACGCATTTTTCGTTTTATGATCTCTCGTTAGAATAGCGAGTTGTTTAGTAAATACATAACGTAAGCCCTAGTACACAAGGGTTAGTTGAGTTGACCGGTTTGAGTTGTTGACTTTATTTGACTTTGAATTGACCAAAATTTGATGGTTGTCACACTTCCCAAAACGAATCACCCCTTTCCAAGGAGATAGTTTTAGTAACACCCTATCTCCAACTTTGAATTCCAAGGGCTTTCGTCGTTTATCGGCGTAGCTCTTTGTCTGTCTCGTGACGATTGCAGCCTTGCTCTGATCTGAATTATCTTCTCGGTCGTCTCGCTTATGATTTCTTGTCCCGTTAAGGCGTTGTTTGGCGTTTGCCCTCTCGCTAGCTAGGTGTCTCCTACCTCAGCCCAACACAACGGTGATCTACATTTACGCTCGTATAATGCTTCGAAAGGAGAAACTTTGATACTCGAGTGATAACTGTTGATATATGAGAACTCGATCAAAGGCAAGTGGGTATCCCACGATTTTCCAAAGTATATTACGCAAGCGCAAAGCATATCTTCTAGCGTTTGGATGGTTCGCTCGCTTTGGCCATCCGTCTATGGGTGGTAGGCAGTGCTCATGTCGAGTTGTGTTCCCATAGCTTTCTGAAGTGACTGCCAAAAGCATGAAGTAAATATACTATCTCTATCTGAGATGATAGATACCGGTACTCCGTGGAGTCTCACAATTTCCTTGATGTAGATTCTTGTTAGGCGCTCCATCTTGTAGGATTCTTTTATTGGTAGGAAATGGGTGGATTTCGTTAGTCTATCAACTATTACCCAGATCGTGTCCAAACCATCCATTGACTTGGGTAGTTTGCTCACAAAATCCATGGTAATCCTTTCCCATTTCCACTCGGGAATTACTGGCTGCTATAGTAATCCAGAGGGCTTGTGATATTCCACTTTTACTTTAGCACAAGTGAGGCACATGCTCACATAAGTGGCAATCTCTACCTTCATATTTGGCCACCAATAATGTTGCTTAACATCCAAGTACATTTTATTCGAACCCGGATGGATGGAGTATCACATCTTGTGAGCCTCATTTATGACTACCTCTCTGAATCCCCCAAGTTTAGGACCCATATGCGGTTCATGAAGTAGTATGCTCCATCTTCCTTCACCTCCAAGTTCTTCTCCATTCCACGCAGCGCTTCACTTGCCTTGTTTTCCGACTTCATGGCATCTGACTGGGTCGTTCTGATTTGCAAGGTTAGGTGGGATTGGATGGTTATCGAGAGAGTTTTTACACGACGACTTGAGTATTCTTTCCGACTCAAGGCATCGGCTACTACATTAGCCTTTCCTGGATGATACTTGATTTCGCACTCGTAGTCGTTTAGCAGTTCAACCCATCTTCGTTGCCTCATGTTTAGCTCCTTTTGATTCAAGATGTGCTGAAGATTCTTGTGGTCAGTGAAGATAGTGCACTTGGTACCGTACAAGTAGTGTCTCCAAATCTTCAGAGCGAAGACCATTACTCCCAGCTCCAGATCGTGGGTTATATAATTCACTTCATGCGTCTTTAGCTACCAGGACGCGTAAGCGATCACCTTTCCACACTGCATGAGTACATAGCCTAAACCCTGATTTGACGCATCACAGTAGACTATAAAGTCATCCGTTCCTTCGGGTAGTGATAGCACCGACTGTAACAACCTGTCATTTCAACGAGTCTTATAACCTCTTTGAATAAGGAATTAGAATATCATCGAAAAACGAAGTATTCAAAAGCTCTGTTTGGAGTATGCTATGTGGTAGGTATCGTCTTAAGGTTTCCAAACATATAAATAACACAAAAATCCGAGTTATAACGAAGAAGTTATGACCATTCTAAGTTTTCCGACAAAAACCGGCAATGCGAAGTTACGTAAAAACGCAAAGTTTCAATAAAACACTTTTTGACCTTAGGTGTCTAAATGAAAATCATAGATATCGTTAAACTACAAACGTGCATAAAAAGAACGCTCAAATCGGACATCGTATGAAAAAGTTATGAATTTTTAAAGAAATTCCTTAATCACGTCATTTTAATAAATAAATAATAAAAATAATTTCGGAATTTGCCGACGGAATCTAAACGAAAGTTGTAGATCTTAGTCTCACCTACGCTTGGATATAAAGAACGTTGAAAACGGAGTTCGTATGAAGGAGATATGAATTTTTGAAGTTTGATAAATAATTAATATATATTTTTATTCAAAAATTCGGTATTATCCGAAGTCTGAGTCACGCGAGTACGCCCAGCGTACACGAGTACGCCCAGCATACTCGAGGCCATGGCCTCAGATCGTCCACGTCGCCCCTATGCGAGCCTACCCCCCCGTCCCGTACGAAGTGCGAGGCAGTCGAGGACTCGGTCATGCGTGATGTATGCGTACGCCCCGCGTACCGAGGCGGTTCCAGCCCCCTATAAAAGGGATGCGAGGGTTCCCAGAAAAATTGCTCATTCTCTTTCTCTTTTCTTGCGTTTTGCCTCGTTTTCCGTGCTCGCACTACCCCGAAGCCCTGGTCATTTTGTGCAAGTCCCGAAGGTCGATTTTACTCCCGAGAATCCCGAGGAAAATCCATTTCCCGAGACGAAACTCTGCCCGGTTTTCCATCTTGCTATCTTCAAACTTTCAAGTGAGTTCATACCCCTTTCAAAGACACTTTAAATACATTTTTAATGCTTTTATACTCTTTCAAGGGGGGAATACAAGTAAAGATACGGTTATTATCGTGTATTTTATAAAGTTCAACTTCGCTTGTTTTACCGAATAAATCACTTGGAACTCACTACTATTATGGAAAACTCTTGTCATACTTTGTGTGCATTAGACTTATGCAAAGTATATAATGATTTCAAAGTACCTTTCATTGTTAAGTCGTTTTATACATTCTAAAAGCTTATGATTTATGCTTTGTCAAACATTGTGAAAAAGGATAAACTTTGCATACAAAAACTATCACTTTAACGCGGACTTTGTTGAGAATCCATGAGACGTGTATATCTTCAAACACTACTTTTCTTCATTAGAATGTAATACTGCAAGTCCTATCTATAACCAGAGTCTCCCGTTCGGAGAACGTGTCAAATGTGTATAGATCTATACGGGAAGTCATGATCCCGCGCCCTGACTGTTTGCTACAGTCCGTCCTTTGGGGTGACAGTTGTCATAATGCTGCGACGCTTGAAGAACGTCGTTACAGGTATATTATGTTTAGTATGGTTATAAAACTCATCGTATATACAATTATTATGGTATGTTGCTTTTATGCATGAGTAACTGTTAAAACTATTCTTCATCTAACAAATGCGATCTTCGTATAGCTTTATTATATAAAACTATGACACAACTTTTAAGAACGTCGTTTTCTTGCGATTTTCGATCTTAGAGACTGCCAGTTATGTTAGGAAAATAAGGGTTCTTCCTGTATACAAACCAAACAAACAATAGGAAAATAAGGGATTTTCCTGGTGCAATTATTTACAACTTATAACACGAACATTCATATGCATTTTATACTTTTATAAGAAAATAAGGGTTTTTCTTGGAAAACACAACAATTCATATCACAACCATTAGTGAAAATATGGGATTTTCTGGATCTAATACATTCATTTTCAACACAACGAGTCATAACTCTTTACATTTGAATTACTGCATTTTCTGGATAACATACACCCATTTTGGAATGACATTTAATTTTTCTAAACCACTTACGAACTCACCGACTTAATTGTTGACACTTTCTCTTTGAAATAACTTGTATTTTCAGGGAACAATTAAGCAGGTTTGGAAGTCAACTTTTGGGATTAACGCGCTGGCGTTAATTACTTCTTTTGAAAGATGTTTATGTATTTATCATTTGAACATGTAATGAATACAATTATGTAAACATCTTGGAAACTTTAATATATATGGTGGTGTGTACTTTCCTTTCTATGAACTGTTATGATACTGAATATGACATCCTCCGCCCCTGAACATTTCCGCCGTTCTGGTTTGGGGGTGTGACACCGACGCACTGCAGAGTGCTTGTTTCAGAGATCGAAATGCAGCTTCCTGCTTGTCCGTCCATACGAAGGGTACGTCTTTTTGCGTAAGCCTAGTAAGCGGTTTGGCCATCCTAGAGAAGTTCTGGATGAATCTCCTGTAATAGCCTGCGAGACCCAGAAACTGGCGAATTTCTGTGGGTGTTGTTGGGATTGCCCATCCTTCGATAGCTTGGATTTTAGAAGGATCCACGTGAATTCATTCCTGGCTAACAACATGTCCCAAAAAGTTTGCGCTTCGGAGCCAAAACTTGCTTTTGGAGAGTTTTGCGTACAACTTTTCGGTTCGCAGGGTTTTCAGGATTTGTTGAAGGTGTTGGTCGTGTTCTTCTTCGCTTCGGCAATATACTAAGATATCATATATGAAAACGATTACAAAATTATCAAGAAAAGGTCGGTAGATTCGATTCATTAGGTCCATGAATGTGGCGGGAGCATTCGTTAGACCGAAGGGAATTACGACGAATTCATAATGTCCATAATGAGTTTAGAATGCAGTTTTTGGAATATCCTCCTCCTGGACCTTGAGTTGGTGGTATCCAGATCGAAGATCTAACTTTGAGAAGTGACTAGCTCCTTGGAGCTGATCGAATAGGTCGTCGATTCGTGGAAGTGGATATCGGTTTTTGATAGTGAGCTTGTTAAGTTCTCTGTAGTCGATACACATCCTGAATGTACCGTCTTTCTTCTTGACAAAGAGAACTAGAGCTCCCCAAGGTGAGAAACTGGGTCGGATGAATCCTTTATCCAAAAGCTCACTGAGTTGACTGGACAACTCTTGCATCTACGCAGGAGCCAATCCGTAGGGCGATTTGGCGATGGGGGTAGCTCCTGGTACAAGGTCAATTTGAAACTCGACTTGTCTTTCTGGGGGTATCCCCAGAAGATCATCAGGAAAAACATCTGGGAATTCATAAGCTACTGGGATGTCTTGAATGTTGACCTCTTTCTTAGATTTGTCTACTATGTGAGCTAGGAATGTTAAGTCCTTCTTTTGTAGGTGCTTCTGTGCCTTAATGCACGAGATAAGACGAAGGTTCATGTTGGATTTGTCCCTGTAAACAACTAGGGTTTTGCGATTGGGAGAATGATGGCGAACGGCCTTCTCGTGACACATAATTTCAACATGGTGGCGGCTTAACCAATCCATGCCAATAATCACATCAAAACTCCTAATGGAAACATGCATTAAGTTTATTTGAAAGACGTGGTGATTTAAGGTTAAGGTACATCTGATATAGATTTCCCCAGTGGATTCTGTCTTCCTATTATCCATTTCCACCGTGAAGGTTTCATGAAGCTTCCGGGGTTGTTGATTTAACAAGTGTTTGAATTTATTGCTCACAAAACTCCGTTCTGCTCTAGTGTCAAATAGGATGCATGCATAGGTGTGGTTTAGGAGAAACGTACCAGTAACAACAGTGGGATCCTGAACCACTTCTCCCTGACACATAGCTAGCACCCTTCCTGTTCCTGCGTTCCCAACAATGTTGGTGTTGGGGAAATTCCGATGGATATGACCTGTCCTTCCACATCCGTAGCAAGTGGGGCTTGATCCCATGTTATTGTTGCTGTTGTTGTTGTTGTTGTTGTTGTTGTTGTTGTTGTTGTTGTTGCGGTTATTGTTGTTGTTGTTGTTTCCTTGTGGTTGATTCTGGGGAGGATAGCTCCTACAATACTTTGCAGTGTGACCCTTCCGATTGCAACTAGTGCAACGCATTTCCCTGCATTCGCTGTTATGGTGGTAGTTGCACTTATTACACTTTAGGAGATTCCCATAATACTGTCTAGGAACACTTGGATTAGCTGAGGCTGGAGCATGTGGTGTGAAGGGTACTTGAGTGGTTGCAGCATTGACTATCACCTTTTGTTGCTTCTTTGCTGATTCCGAGCTTTGTCACCCTTTTCTCTTGTTGTTCTTTCCTTTCTTGTTGTCATTCTCTTTCCCGCCCTCGATTTCTGCTGGCTTCTCGCCCTTTTTGTTGTTGTGGTCGTACAGCTTCTTGGCCAATCTCTTGGTGCCGTCGAACGTTTCAGGTTTAGCAGCGATCACATTTCCCTGGATCGGGGAGGTAAATGCCCAGATGAATCATTCGATCTTCTTTCCTTCAGACGTAATCATGCCAAGGCACAGTAATGAAAGCTCGCTGAACTTTGATATGTGTGCATCTATATTAGAGTTTTGGACGGTGAGATCCCACAGCTCTTGCTCCATCTTCTGAATTTCCCCACGACGGCAGTACTTAGTCATCAGCATTTCCTTTAGCTCCGTCCATGGCATCGAGTTGGCTACAGGGAGAGTCATGGCCTCTATATGTCCATTCCACCAGGTGAGAGCCTGGTCGACAAAGGTGCACGCGACAAACTTCACTTTCAATTCCTCGGGCATTCACATATTTCAAACACCGATTCCACCTTCTCAATCCACCTTTTTAAGGCTATCACACCACACGTGCCATTAAAGGTTCGCGGCTTGGCATTGGTGAAATCCTTGTAGGAGCATCTTTTGGTCGGTCCTTGATTGATCCCGTTGTTCGAACTTCCTGCCCCTTGTCCGTTGACTCCTCCATTATTCCATTGGTGAATCTGCGCCATTGCTGCGGTGACCGCAGCAGACACAGCTGCTTGGAATGCAGCTGAGTCAACCTCTAGAGGGGTTGGTCCAGGGTTACCGTGAGTCGGTCGTCGAGGCATCTTTCTGTCATGGAACGGAAAGATGTTGAGTGCCTATGGTTTCGTGAGGTGGTGATCCTATAAACTAGGTGTGTGGCAGGGACTTAAGCAATTTCACAATTTAGCATACAATCATGAATATATATATATATATATATATATATATATATATATATATATATATATATATATATATATATAACACATAGCAGATTACAACATCACAGTGGGACACATAAAACTTTTCATTAATATTATCCGCATTTTTGATACATCAAAATTTTGCTCGGAAAAGCAATACATAAGTAGTGCAATTTCGGCAGCATAACGGCTCTATGAGTAGTGTAATCACTTAAACATAGAGTCAAGGTACATAGCATAGATCCTAGTGACATAGTACTAAGGACGGGAATGACTAGTCCCTTGTACGGTGAGATCTATATAGCAGGTAGTAGAGCAGGTCCTATTAGTAAGGATGACAACGACGCTCAATCGTCAAGGTGATGCACCAGAAGTTCAGCCAGTTCATCCACCTCTTGGGTGATTACATCTACTTTTCACTCGGCTCGCACAGCCCTTGCCTTGGCTATGATGAGTTGAAGCTTCAGGCTGATAACTGCCTCCTCTAAAGAGCGTAGATAGACTGTATCCACCCCTTGAAACATGCGGAAATTTGACGGGGCTTCCGATTGGTGAGGTTCACTACGCGCCTCCTCTATGCCCTTTTCTTCGTCTGGCTCCTCGTCCAGCTCATCATAATTGAAATCAACTATCACGTATTCGTCCTGTTCCTTTTCAGGTCCAATGTCGTGTGCCCCTCCTTGATCTACCTCTGGCTCATCCTCGATCATCTCGTGTGCCACTAGGACTTGGTGAAACTGAAGGCCCTGGTGTTCTCGTTCCATGTCTACTGAGAAGAGGCATGCAAATAACTATTGTTACTCTTATGACGCTTCTATTATTGTATAGATTGAGTTGCGGTTCTCTTTTTGGTGCTAAAGGGGTAGGATTTTAGGTTTTTCCTACCATAGTGATTTCGTCAGGACACGTGATAGTTGCACCTTGGAGGAAATGTAGTTGATCAGGCTACATCCTCTCCTTGATACAATCGTGAACAGTCCCGGCTTACCCGAGATGATAGCATTATCTTGTTTGGTTTGGTATTATATTATGTTTCCTAATTCACACAGGCAAAGATGTTTTATAGTTGTGTTCTTATTTGTTTTGTTTTGTTCAGAGTTGGGTTAGTCCCTTTTTGGTTTATAGTTGCATATCAATGTGTAGTTAGATATGCTAGTTCACTATAAACAATGCTTTGATACCAACCTATCACACCCCCGAACCAGATGGCGGAAACGTCTGAGGGCTCGCGTGACTTTAATTGAATATCATCACAATGAATATACATGAGTCATAACATAAGCATCACCATGCATCAATATCTTACAACTAAAATTGTTCACATCAAGTACATTGTTTTAACACTACACATTCATAACCTAAATAGTTTAAGTACATTTAACAACATAACATCTAACATTACTTCTTATAACTCTTCCGCTTACCTGTTACCTGAGAATACAAGTTATTTTGGAAAAACGTCAACATATGAAATGTTGGTGAGTTCATAAGCAATGTTGTGATAAAATGATTTGTGTATTTTGTAAAACCCAGAAAATCCGATATTTTCTGAAATGACTTTTGTTTATCAAAGTGTGAAGATCCATAAGTTGATGCATGAAATGATTTAAAAGAAAACATATATATATATATATATATATATATATATATATGTATATATATATATATATATATATATATATATATATATATATATATATATATATATATATATATATATGAAGGGTATTTTGTAATATAGTTATAAAGTTTCGAACGAGTAGTATTGAATTCCCCGGAAAACTCGATGTTTTCCAGATTTTGAAACGTATTTGCGGTTATTGATTTTTGTATTGTAACAGCCCGAAATCTCGAAGTATTATTATTACACATTTTGGGGTGTTTTAAAGGGGGGACTAGGCGAGTTGGAGCTTGACTCGCCGAGTAGGAGCACGGATTTGGTCGCGGGTTCGCGACTGGACTCGACGAGTCCAGATATAGACTCGGCGAGTCGACGCTGTTCAGTGGAAACCCTAGCCGTTCCGTATTGGGTCGTATATAAGGGTTATTATGTCGTCATTTCACGTCTTTGGATCGATTGAGTAGAACCCCAGGCGGCTGTGGCGGCTAGGGCAAGCTTGAAGGCCATTGGTGACCTTGAAGGAATTGTTGTGTAAGGTGGAGAAGGGTTTTAGCTAAAGGAACTGCAGGGAGTTCGAGTTCTGAAGTTTGGGGACATGGAAGGTACATCATTCAGGTAATAACTCGGATTACACTCTCCTGTGATTGATGTGTATATAGATTTAGGGTTTATGGAACCCATTTGGAGTCTAGATGGATTGTTGTGTTGTTATTCAACGTTTATAACCTTGTATTAGGACCCTTAGAGGTCCAGAAGGACCCATGTTTGTATATTCGGGAAAATATGTATCTCAGGAAGCAGTTCGATCGACTGCATGGCGTGGACTCTCCGAGTCGGATGAGCAGACTCGGCGAGTAGCTTGGAGATTCACTGGGACTCGCCGAGTTTGTACTTCAGACTCGGCGAGTAGAGTCGGGGTGGCCCCGCGATTCTTCCACGAGGACCTCGTCGAGTCAAGAGGGATACTCGACGAGTAGGAAGGGAACATTCAGGAATTTGTGAGGACGACTAGACTCGCCGAGTCGCCAGGGTACTCGCCGAGTCCAGTCGAGATGGCCGTTGACCAGAGTTGACCGGTGTGATTTCTTAGGGTCAGTTAACGTGGAAGATAGAAGTATTAATAAAGAGATATATGATGTTACAGGGAGCTTGTAGCTCGGAGGATCAAGTGCAAGGGATTTCAGGAGTTGTTATCTTCCAGTGTCCGCGAGGTGAGTTTTCTCAGTATACTTCACCCGGAAGGGTTTGACTGTGAGACCGAAAGGTCGTATATGATATATGTTATTTATGCTATAACTAGAAAGGTAGATGCTATGCATATTATGTATGTTTATACGGGCCGGAAGGCGATACGTTATGTGACAGGAAGGTCAGGTGTGATATGCGATATATGTGCTTAAAGTATTAGAGTAAATGTATTATGTGATGTGCATGTTTCGGGTCGGAAGGCAGGTTGATATATGATATATGTGATTTATGTGTTAGAGTAAATGTATTATGTGTTATATATGTTTATGGGCCGGAAGGCAATTACCTTATGGGCCGGAAGGCAATTATCTTATGGGCCGGAAGGCAAATATTCTATGGGCCGGAAGGCAACACGTTATGGGCCGGAAGGCGATTATCTCATGGGCCGGAAGGCATTGTGCAGTGGACCGGAAGGTCAGGGCCTGGAAAGGCGTATGTGCATAAGGTGTATATTGGGGAACTCACTAAGCTTCGTGCTTACAGTGTTTATGTTATGTTGTTTCAGGTTTTCTCAGTAACGCGGAATGGCAACGGTTCGATTGTACACACCGAAGAAAGAGTTGTATTTTGGAGGATCCTGGTTTTCTATTCAAATGAAAATGGAACGATGTTTTGTAATTCAAATATGAACAAGATTTTATACAAGTGTTTTAATATTAAATTGATTATTTAAATGAAAATTTTGTCTTGAAAATCACGGTGTTACAATTGGTATCAGAGCCTTGGTTTGAGGGATTCGGACGCGCCTACGGGTAAATCTGGACTCAAACTGAGGAAGTAAGAAAAAGTTTTCCAAATAAATGGTTTTCTAAAAGTGAATAAGAGTTCAAAGAGAAAGCAAGAAAGAGCAGTGTGTACAATCAGCCAGAGCCAAACGGTGATTTCCCAAAATACCCTTACTTTTGTGTTATGAAATATTTATTATGCACTTTATGAGATATTATTGCATGCTAGAGACAGGCTAGGTATTTCATATCTTAGGACTAGAGTGGCCTGATTTGTGATGCCTTAGTCTAGGGTTTGTTGTTATATGTGCGTTATGCTTTTGTGTGTATGTGATGAGTGAGGGTATCTAGTTAGAACGCACGAGGGGTAGAGCTACAGAGTACAGTAGTACTTCCGAGGATGAGCCGAGAAGGTGGAACTATCACAGATAGGGAGTCCTATGTATGCTTCGATGCTCGAATGCTGCTTGCTTCGTGCTTTGTGGAGTTCTCGATGATGGGAGTCAGCTACTAAGTGAGTATGACGATACTCAGGAGGTAGATGGCTGGCATCATTAGGAACTCTTCAGCAGCTGATAGCAAAGAAGTGGGGGGATGGCGGAAGGGACTAAGGAGTAAACCTAGCCAGATGAGTGCGCTGGTAGAGTAGAGGATTTCGCTGGAGAGCGAGCACGCGCGATGGGATTAGTGAAAGAGTAGGTTGATCAGCTACTTAGGAACTCTGGGATGGTCCGTGTAGAAAGTATGGGTAGATGTGGCAGGTAGTATGGGCCCGTACTACTGAAAGCAGAGGACCCATACTTGATACAGGGAGCATTCTGAAGGTCCTAAGGAACGGAACGAGGAGTGATGTTATGGTTCGAGTACCATACATCGGAGCAGATTGCGGAGTGATGTTATGGTCCGGGCACCATACATCGGAACAGATTGAGTTAGATGTTGTGGTCCGAGTGCTATACATTGGAGCAGATTGAGGAGTGATGCTATGTTTCAGGTACCATACACCGAAGCAAATTGAGAAGGGATGTCATGGGATAAGTACCATGGTTCGTAGTGGATGATGCTGGTGACTATCTTGTTATCCGGTTATGATCGATGAGGTAGAGATCGGACGCTATGGGTTTTAGGCCAGTAGATCATGATTGAGGATGGAGAGGCGTTCCTTGAGGGGAAAGGCGAGTACCTATCAGAGTATTGTGGTAGGGAGTTAAAAGGAGAGGAAATTTCGGTCTGAGTCGAGAAATCAGTCGATAGAGGAGAGGTCACCTTCTAGGTGGGTAGTGCCATTTATGTTCGTGTGCAAGACACGAGAGGTCTGGTGTTTCAGTTTTGGATTGGAGTACACCCTGCAGGTAGTTATCGATAATGACTTCCCTCAGAGCATCAGGTAGTGGGTGTGCCGCGAGGCAGTGATTTACCGTGAGCAGACAGTCAGTTGGGACTGAGGTAGTCGAGAACCACACCACACCTAATCGAGAATAATAGGTTGTGTTATAGTGGTAGCCGTGAAGAGTTCAGTCGAGTTTTGCAGTGCAGAGAGTTTTTGTCTATGTTGTGAGAGAGTCCCTGTCCTTGGGACAAATCCGGCGTTGGATAGGGGTTGATGAGTTGAGGTGAGAGGAACGATGATTTTGCGGTGCAGTCTATGAGCCAGAGATGTTATCGAGCAGTGCAGGTGCTTAGTATTAGATTGGTATGGGATTTGGAACGATTAGAGACAGCCGTGATGACAAGTTCTTGGAGAGTTAACCAGAGGTTCAGAGTATAGAGGGTTGATTGACTTCATAAGGGGAGGGACTATCGGGCGTTGCATAGCACTTTCCTGGAGCAGGTACGATTTCGCTGGTGAAAGATAGTAGTGGGTTGATTGTATGCTAATCAGTGATGGTTCAAACCCTAAGTGGGGGAGAACCGGGTGTAGTACGTAGAAAACAAAGAATCGTCAAGAGTAGTTATAAGTGGAGTATAGAGATATGCAGTAAGAAACCATGAGACCAGAGGTGTCGATGATCAAGTAAAGGGGTCAGAGTGAGTTAATGCGGGAAGTACTTGAAGAGGAGAACGAACGTATTCATGACAGGTGATTGGTGTTGTTGCAAGAAGATAGAGAATGACTGGGCAGCCAACTTCCGGAGTCGGTATGCGTATCTTTGTTTGGATTGTGAGTGTCGGGAAAAAGGGATCTGGAGAATTATCAGCGTATTTCGTACGTCAGCGTTATCTCGCATTTCAATCGAGAAATTAGAGGCACCAAGGTTGTAAGGCGGGGAAAATATAGATTTAATTATGGGGTTCAGGAGGAATGTACTTTGTGTCTACATGATGTTTGGGCCAGGAGATCAGTGGTGGTGGTAGTATTCTGGGATATTCTGGTATGATATCCTTATTTTGGAGTTATTCGGGAATCCTGAATTGAGTCGATGTGTGGCATATCAAGTATCCGCGGATTTAGTGGGAGTCTTCGAGTATGGGCATTCAGGAAGATTATTTGAGAGGGTGGAATTTCTCAAGATGGGCGTTTGTTATGTTGATTGTCTCCATAGTCTGTGGTGGATATTCTAGTCACAGTACTCACTAATCAGAAGTTGTTGTGATACTGCATGGAGTCGCACTCCTCACTAGATGGCAAGAGAAATTCTTTTGAGCAGTGTACGAGGTGGAAGAGTTTTGAGTCTGGGTAGCCTTGGTATTGAGTCTTTGGGGCTTGGACGTTGAGTTGGGGGCGAGACGGAGGTCTCCGTCTCTGTCGGGAGATGCAGGGAGGTACGCAAGGATTATGCGCAGCAGGAACTAGAGATTTGAGTCGGGACGACCCTCGGTTGGATTATATTTTCTCGCATGAAGAAAAGAGGATTTTGTGACTTGCGTGTCACTGTGTCAGGATAGTGGTCACGGGGAGAAAGTTAGTGGGATATTTGGATCATGATATGGGTGATCGTCGGGGGCTCAGATGTGGAGCCAAAAGTTGATCTGGTACTCAGTCTTGAAGAGGAATGTGGGAAATGAGCTTATCATGATGACATGTGAGGACACTTTAGAGGGAGTAAACGATCCAGACGCTCGAAGATATGCTTCGGGCATGTGCACCAGATTGTGGAGGAAGCCGCGGTATGTATTGGTCCTTGGTTGAGTTATCCCGTACCAACAGCCATCATTAGTGCATTAGTATGCCGCCCTTTGAGCTGTTGCATGGAAGGTGATGTCGGAACCTCGTTCGTTGAGGAAAGGTAATGCATGGACCCGAGAGTCCTTGCGAGCAGATCCAGTGCATGTGTGATACAGGGAGTAGTGGCAAGGTTGTCAAGCGGATTTCACTAAGTGAGGGAAGGGAAAGGTATGTTGGGGCTAATGCAGCCAGGGTAGGTGTCTGCAAGAAGAGAACTCGTGAGAGTTGCTCTGAGAGTGAGAATGGGTCTCGCAGTCGTTCTGAAATGGATAGAGTGGGCTTTGGGTCAGGGATCCGGTGATTCATGGTTTCCTAACCCTTGTGGGTCGAGTGATCGTTGAGATTTGGAGCAGAGTACACCTTGAGTAATTCCCGGTTACCGAGAGTGATGAGCAGTTCAGAGATCGTGCTTTAGTCGTCAGAGCAGATTAAGCAGGTTAAACAGGGGTTAGGGATCGTCTTGAGTTGACAGGAAGGTTATGCAGACAGACGTCATTGCGAGCATGTGTTTTAGGTCGGCGATTTCGTACTTCTGACAGTCTCTCTTTGGATAGGGGTGATTTGATCCAGGAAGAGGGGCAAGTTGGGGCCCCGATATGTTGGGCCTTTTCGTGAAGGTGCGAAGGTAGGAAGGGTGGCCTACCGTTTGGAGATGCCAACGGAGTTGGGATGGATCCATGACACTTTTTATGTGTCGGAATTGGAAAGGTGTAGAGCCGATGAGTCAGCAGTGGTTCCACTAGAGAACAATTAGGTGGATGCGAGCATGTATTACGCTGGGAGACCAGTGTCGTCAGGGATCAGAAGATCAAGGTTGTGAGGAACAAGGAGGTACCTCTGGTATTGGTTCAGTGACAGCCTCGGAAGAGATCGGTAGTGACTAGGGAAGTCGGAACGTGAGATGCGGGAGCAGCATCCGGCACTATTTTCTGAGTGAGACTTCGAGGGCGAAGTCTGTTTCTAGTGGGGGAGAATTGTAACAGCCCGAAATCTCGAAGTATTATTATTACACATTTTGGGGTGTTTTAAAGGGGGGACTCGGCGAGTTGGAGCTTGACTCGCCGAGTAGGAGCACGGATTTGGTCGCGGGTTCGCGACTGGACTCGACGAGTCCAGATATAGACTCGGCGAGTCGACGCTGTTCAGCGGAAACCCTAGCCGTTCCGTATTGGGTCGTATATAAGGGTTATTATGTCGTCATTTCACGTCTTTGGATCGATTGAGTAGAACCCCAGGCGGCTGTGGCGGCTAGGGCAAGCTTGAAGGCCATTGGTGACCTTGAAGGAATTGTTGTGTAAGGAGGAGAAGGGTTTTAGCTAAAGGAACTGCAGGGAGTTCGAGTTCTGAAGTTTGGGGACATGGAAGGTACATCATTCAGGTAATAACTCGGATTACACTCTCCTGTGATTGATGTGTATATAGATTTAGGGTTTATGGAACCCATTTGGAGTCTAGATGGATTGTTGTGTTGTTATTCAACGTTTATAACCTTGTATTAGGACCCTTAGAGGTCCAGAAGGACCCATGTTTGTATATTCGGGAAAATATGTATCTCAGGAAGCAGTTCGATCGACTGCATGGCGTGGACTCTCCGAGTCGGATGAGCAGACTCGGCGAGTAGCTTGGAGATTCACTGGGACTCGCCGAGTTTGTACTTCAGACTCGGCGAGTAGAGTCGGGGTGGCCCCGCGATTCTTCCACGAGGACCTCGTCGAGTCAAGAGGGATACTCGACGAGTAGGAAGGGAACATTCAGGAATTTGTGAGGACGACTAGACTCGCCGAGTCGCCAGGGTACTCGCCGAGTCCAGTCGAGATGGCCGTTGACCAGAGTTGACCGGTGTGATTTCTTAGGGTCAGTTAACGTGGAAGATAGAAGTATTAATAAAGAGATATATGATGTTACAGGGAGCTTGTAGCTCGGAGGATCAAGTGCAAGGGATTTCAGGAGTTGTTATCTTCCAGTGTCCGCGAGGTGAGTTTTCTCAGTATACTTCACCCGGAAGGGTTTGACTGTGAGACCGAAAGGTCGTATATGATATATGTTATTTATGCTATAACTAGAAAGGTAGATGCTATGCATATTATGTATGTTTATACGGGCCGGAAGGCGATACGTTATGTGACAGGAAGGTCAGGTGTGATATGCGATATATGTGCTTAAAGTATTAGAGTAAATGTATTATGTGATGTGCATGTTTCGGGTCGGAAGGCAGGTTGATATATGATATATGTGATTTATGTGTTAGAGTAAATGTATTATGTGTTATATATGTTTATGGGCCGGAAGGCAATTACCTTATGGGCCGGAAGGCAATTATCTTATGGGCCGGAAGGCAAATATACTATGGGCCGGAAGGCAACACGTTATGGGCCGGAAGGCGATTATCTCATGGGCCGGAAGGCATTGTGCAGTGGACCGGAAGGTCAGGGCCTGGAAACGCGTATGTGCGTAAGGTGTATATTGGGGAACTCACTAAGCTTCGTGCTTACAGTGTTTATGTTATGTTGTTTCAGGTTTTCTCAGTAACGCGGAATGGCAACGGTTCGATTGTACACACCGAAGAAAGAGTTGTATTTTGGAGGATCCTGGTTTTCTATTCAAATGAAAATGGAACGATGTTTTGTAATTCAAATATGAACAAGATTTTATACAAGTGTTTTAATATTAAATTGATTATTTAAATGAAAATTTTGTCTTGAAAATCACGGTGTTACATGTATTGTCTTAACGAATGAATAATGATTAATCCATATTACATACCGTCTTAATTTTTGTTTACTTTGATTTCTAGTAAGCCTTAACAAACGAAGAGAAGGGGAGTATTATGTCCCACTACTATCGTAAGTACCTTAGGCTGTCGTGGTTGCGAAAGACACGATAGTCCAACTCGCACTTGATTACTGTGACCTTACTAGCTTTTCTAACGGGACAGTTTGGCCCACTAGCACATAAAAGCTATTGAAAGTCCTTTTATAAAATATTGGGTCATTGAAGGCCCAATAACATATAAGCGTTATCCCTTTGGGACCCAAGATCATGTTGGTAGGCTTGCAAGGCCCAACAAGCATGATTTGAAACTCATAAGCCCAAAGTTTGTAGATTTTCTCATTGTAGTCATCACGTATCTATTGAAGTGTTTTTAATTTGATGCTTGTTGTGTTGTATTGATTCGAGACCGAATCAATTCGTTTATAACGATATTTGGTATTGAAGGTGTATTCGTTTTCCGTTTTATCGCTAGTTGGGTATCTTGTATTTTGTCTTAATGAATTAATTTGTTTAAAAGTATGATTTTTACCTTTTCGCTACCTTTCTTTTATAAAAATAACACTTTTAGCCCTTTATATAAAAGAATTTCGTTTTTAGTCCTTAAAACATTTTCTTGACACTTTTGTATCATAAACTCGTTGAAAAGATATTTTTAACCCAAAATTTATTTTGTAAACAAATTTAGCCCTTCCAGAATGATGTTTTCTCGGTTAGAACCCCAAATTTCGCAACTTTTACAGTTTTGGCCCAAAATATAAAAAGTTTACATTATTTATCCTTTTTGAATTTGAAAAGCATTTTTGACCTTTGAAATAGTTTTATTTCACTTCAAATCCCCTGTTTTACTGATTGTTACCATTCAGCCCCTTAAATCTTCAAAATTTCGAAATTATGGGCTTATTGGGCCGAAAAGCCCAAATTTAGCCCATTAAGCTAAGTTTTTGCATTTCAAGTCCTTTGAAAATTCTAATATTCAGAAAATTGATTATAGAAACTGTTTTTACTCTTTTGATCCTCAAGAAATCGTGAATTTACAGTTTTTAACTCAAGTTTTGTATTTTTGACAATTTAAGTCCTAAAATGGGTTTTTTGTTAGAATATGTTCCTCATAAACTTATAAGCTATTTTTCTTGACTAGATTAGTGTAAAATAACTTAGATTATGTTTGTTTCCTTTCTCATGTCATAGATATCGAGTTAATACCCCTTTTGGTTGCATTTTCATCACAAAAAACACATAAATCACACACATACATGCATAAAATCACACATAGCATACATATACACATAGATCTACACATTTTCTTGTATTCTCCCCCATAAAACATATGAAAACCGAAAAAAGAGGGTATGAAGCTCACCTTGAGTTGTAGTTTCGGTTTTGAAGAAGACTAGAAGAAGAAATTTCGATCCTAGCAAGTCTTCTTGGAGGATCTCGAACTTAGATGCTTCAAAGGTGCAAGATCACAAGGTTGAATGGATTTAGAAGAGATTTTTGGATGAAATGAAGTAGCTAGATAATGGATTTAACATCAACTTACCTTGGATGATGTGTTTGTGTAACAACCTGAAAATTCGTATAATTGTTGTAACCCTTTTCGTAACTCATTTCGATAATCCAATCGCCGTTTCCAATTTCGTTTCCGATTTCGTCATTTAATTAAGTCATTAATTTGTAATTGATATTATGACTTAATGGGTGTCCTAATACTTTTAAAACTTATTCTAACACCCCGTATTAATAATCGGAAACATTTCTAGAATCAACCATATCAGATTACGGTAACTTAATCGGGTGCGACCAAAAGCACCGTATAACGCTGGTATCGGGTAGAATTCCTCTGTATCCAAAACTTAGACACTATTTAGAGAGGTTTAAGCTTCCATTTGAAGATTTTTCTCTCTCTCACTACTCTCTCTCTAACCTTTCTCCTCAACCAAAGATTCAAGGTCCAAAACATTGAATTAAGGCTCCAAATCTTTGAGGTAACATCCCTAACTTGTTGTTCAACCTCTTAGGCCTTCAAATTCGTGTTTTATCTATCATCTTGGACCTGGAACATGTGTTTACAGCCAAGGAGCATGCGTAAGCCATAAACACATAATAAAAGGGTTCTTATGCCTTTAAACCCCTCCAAACCAACTTTGGGACTTACATATGACTATATGGCTTACCAATTCGGACTTAGAACACATTAAACATGGTTTTTGAGGAGTAAACATGATTTTACTTCCCAATAACAAGCTTGGGCCGTAAACACCTCATACATGGGGAGTAAACTCATTTAAACATGTTTAAAAGCCATATAACTCCACCAATAGCCTTGGAATAAATCCTAGAATCATCTAAAAATAGTTTGGGGACCTTAAACATGTCAAACACCCTCCAAATGAGAGTTTACATCCATGACACCCCAAGGAAAAGTTCCAAGGCCGTAAACTCCTCTTTATGTGTCAAATGATGCCCAAAACTCATACCAAGGCTTGGAAAAATAGTTGGAATCACATGTGATTGTCCTAGCCTCACAAATTAAATTATGGTTTGAGCTTGGGAGGAGTTTATGGCCGTAAACTCCATGTTTACTGCCGTGAACTCCCATAAATGATATTCATGCAAGTGAAATCCATTCCAAGGCCTTAGAAAAATCCATTTCATCATTTCCCATGAGTATTCAAGCCATTTAGCATCATAAGACCCTCAAAGATGAGTTCACGGCCGTGAACTCATGTGTGTGTGTTGTTCAAGGCCGAAAACTCCATAAGGAGTTTACTCCTGAAGAGTAAACTCAATTCCAAAGTCCCACACCTTAGTACACGTCCGTAAATGTCACCCGGGTCACTCCAAACACTTGTTTTGAAGTGTTTTCGCGTATTAAAGTGTGTAATCTTATCTAATTAGTGATTTAAAGTCTAATTAGATACATTTGTATACCATTTCATATTACATAGGAACCTCGCGTGTAATCAAGCCCTGAACCAACGCTTAACATCCAAACCATCGCGTTTTCTCGTCTGGTGAGTTCATACCCCTACCCATTTTCAATGTTTTCACTGTTTTCAGGGGGAGGGGGGAATATAAGCAAAGTACAAGTGATACTTGTACTCAAAACTTGTTTTACATACATTGTGTTTCATATTATATATGCTTTTAACACTGACAGTCGTAACAAACAACAGTTTGAAACTACAGAACACATTATCATGTTATTTGTGAAATACCTTATAAATTGTTGAATTTATATTTTCACAAATGTTTTTCCCACATCATATCAGTTAAAAGCATAACATTTGAACATGGTTTTGTCCTCGGTAACACTTCACAGAGATACGCAAGTGGAGGATAGTCATTTGATCTTTCAGTATTATTACTAGTAAACTTGTTAATCCTATAATTGGAGATACGTCCTCGGTGAACACTCCACAGAGATACGCGAGTGGAGGACCACCCCCCTTAACCAGATTCTCTTAGATAGGGAGCCTGACTTGAGTGTATAGATCTATACGAGGCTGACTACTCCACACCTGGCTGCTAGTTACAACCGAACCGAAAGGTTCAAGGGTGACGCAAGTCATATAGGGTGATGGACTATTTATTGCCCTAATTAGTCTATTGTATGGTTATGGAACTCGCAATTTGGATAACAGAGATTTACATAATAGTAATAATGGGTTAAGTAACTAGTTTACTTGGTATATGTTAGTTTTATAAACGTGTTAAAATTAATACATTTTCAGAGTACATCTTTTACATTACATTTTGGTTTGGTGAACTAACACACATTACAAGAATAGCCAGATTTTCTAAAATACATCTTTTACATTACATTTCGGGTTGGTAAAATCGTACATTACAAGGAAAACCGGGTTTTCAGTATACATCTTTCACATTAGGAAAATATGGGATTTTCCTGGGATCACAGTTGAACATAACCAGAATAGTGTAACCTAACAGTTAACCAAACATTACTTTTAAGAAAATATCGGATTTTCTTGGGTCGTAACATTTTCAGAAACCAAAATGGAAACTCGTACATTTTCACAAAACAAAACCGCTTATGAACTCACCAGCTTTATGTTGATTTTCAAACTGCTTGTATTCTCAGGTCAGCGTTAGACAGGTACTCGAAGATCCTTTTGTTCGAAGACGTGCTCAGAAGTACCGTTTCATTTTGTTCATATATACTATGTATCACTTGTATAACTTTACTTTTGAAACAAATGTAAACTTTTCTATATGTAATGTAATGGTTGTTTTACTTTACTTACTATGTGCATTGGATTTGATACACAACGTGGAGTTAACCCCAGAAATGTTTCCACCTTCGGTTTTCGAGGTGTGACAGATTGGTATCAGATCCCTTTTTTATAGTGAATAAAGTATACCGAACCTTACATTGTATAAAACAATAAACACTAAAGGGCCTAAGTGCTCTGAATTAAAAGTATCTTCAAACTATAAGTATTTTAAAAAATATACAAGTATACCGAACCGTCGAGATCCGTAATTACAAGTAGAACAAAACATAAATAAAATGGGTGTTGTGTTCTGAGGTTAAACCTGGGAAGTTATGTAGTCGTGTCTTGGATCAATATAGCCTGGCCAACTATATTCATTCGAGACACGACCAACATGTGCTTGGGAGTGACTGTGGTGTGCGGCATGCCTAAACTTACCCTAATACCACAAACGTCGAGCCAGTGCCGTAAGCAAATCATGAAATACTATAGGAGTATTTCTCGAGCCAATCCGTTGTAGAAATCTTTGTTCATTCATTGTTCCTTGATCATTCCCTTAGCAATAATTTACTTGCTTTGATAACTCTTTCCTGCTTTATCGCTTATTTAGGATATATAACTATCATATCTATCGATTCAATTTAGAGGACTTACCATCCTCTCTCTTTCTTGATATTCTTAGATCAAGATGCCTCCCAGAAAGAGACCCAGCTCAAAGAACAACAACAATCCTCCTCCGCCACCACCTCCTCCTCAATTTGGTCTTGCATCGCTTCAGACAGTTCTGACTGCCGCAATGGTAGCAGCTATGTCGCAAATGAGCCCCGGTAGCTCAGGAGGTGGTCCTCGGCCCCAAAGCCAAGAAAATAATCCGGGACACCGAAAGGAGGGTTCCTATAAGGAATTCATGAATGCAAAACCAACATCCTTCGATGGCACTGGAGGTGTCATTTCCTTATCCCGATGGTTCGAGAAAATCAAATCCATCTTTGAAATCTGTGCTTGTGCGGAATCTGATAAGGTCAAGTTCGCAGCCTGTACCTTCATTGATAAAGCCTTGACTTGGTGGAATGGCCGAGTCAAATCTTTAACCATACCCGTAGCCAACGCCATGGGCTGGGAAGCCATGAAGAACTCCTGATAGCCGAATACTGTCCCCGTGGTGAAATGCAGAAACTAGAGCACGAGCTCTGGAACCTGAAAATGAAGGGTTCCGATATTGCTGCATACACTTCTCAATTCGATGACCTCGCACTTCTCTGCCTAGGATTGGTCACTCCTGAAAGTAAAAAGATAGAAAGGTTCATCCGGGGGCTGACCCAGCCAACAAAGGGAAATGTTTTAGCTGCACATCCGGAAACTTATGATAGTGCCAAGAGTTTAGCCCAGACCTTGATTGATCATAGCGATGATGTTGAGGAAACCACTACCACTCCTGAGCCGACTCAAAGGAGTGGTGAGAAGATAAAGTTCTGGAAGAAGAAGAAGGGTCAATCTTCCCAAGGATCTTCCAAGAAACAACAGACTGTAGCAGTCCATGCTGCTACTACCCCCGTTGTTGCTGCTTCTGTTGTAGGATCCATAACTCCAACTCCCACCAGCAGGTATGCTGGTAATCTTCCTCTGTGTGACAATTGAAAATATCACCACAACCCCGGCCCCTGCCGATAACTATCTTGTACCAATTGTGGTAAGACGGGACACACGGTCCGATTCTGCAAAGCTCCGGCCCAATCGGCAAATCAATCATCTAGAGCAGGCATTGGTCAAGCCTGCTATAACTGTGGAGAGGTTGGGCACTTTAAAAGGAACTGCCCTAAAAAGACTACAACTGATAATACTGGAAGAGTCCTAGCCATGGGACGGGAGGAAGCAGTCGTCGATCCCACTGTTGTCTCGGGTACGTTCTTTCTCGACAACTCATATGCTAGTATTCTTTTCGATTCGGGTGCTGAAAGGAGTTTTGTTAGTCATGCATTCAAACATAACCTAAAACATAATCCCCAACCTTTAACTGAAACGTTTACCATCGAGATGGCTAACGGTGAGAAAGAAAGCGCCAGCGAGGTGTTCGTAGGTTGTACCCTTACCCTGAATGACCATTCATTTCCTATCGATCTCATGCCGGTGTCCATAAAGAGCTTTGATGTCATCATTGGCCTGGATTGGTTGAGTCCCAATCATGCAAATATCCTTTGTTTTGAAAAAGCCATCCATCTCAATCTTCCTTCGGGTTAAACTCTCGTAATCTATGGCGATAAACTCAGTTCCAATCTTCGTATCATTTCCTGCATCAAAGCTTAAAAGCTCCTGCGAAAGGACATTGAATTCTTAGCCCATGTAATAAACGAGAAACAGGAAGTTAAAGACCTCACGAGCATCCCTGAAGTCTGTAACTTTCCTGATGTATTTCCTGAAGAGCTTCCAGGAATTCCTCCCGAGCGTCAGGTCGAGTTCTGAATTGACCTAATTCCTGGAGCTACCCCGTAGCGAAGTCTTCGTATCGCTTAGCTCCAGCAGAAATGTAGGAGTTATCCAGCCAACTCAATGAGTTGCTCAGTAAAGGGTTCATTAGACCGAGTTCCTCACCCTGGGGAGCTCCGGTATTGTTTGTCAATAAGAAAGATGGATCCTTCCGGATGTGTATCGACTACCGTGAATTGAACAAGTTGACCGTAAAGAACCGGTATCCTCTTCCACGAATAGATGACCTCTTTGATCAACTTCAGGGAGCCAGCTACTTCTCCAAGATAGACCTTCGGTCAGGGTACCATCAACTACGAGTTCTTGAGAGTGATGTTTCCAAAACAACTTTCAGGACTCGGTATGGACACTACGAGTTCGTAGTGATGCCCTTCGGTCTAACCAATGCACCGGCTGTGTTCATGGACCTGATGAACCGGGTGTGTCGTCCTTTCTTAGACAAATTCGTCATCGTGTTCATTGATGACATCCTTGTCTACTCCAGAAGCGAAGAAGACCACAAGTAACACTTGAGGTTAGTGTTGGAGACCCTTAGATCTGAGAAGTTGTACGCGAAATTTTCCAAGTGTGAGTTCTGGATACGGAAGGTTACTTTCCTCGGTCACGTGGTAAGTGAGGAGGGCATTCATGTGGATCATTCCAAGATTAAAGCGATAGAGAATTGGTCGGCACCAAAGACACCCATAGAAATCCGTCAATTCTTGGGTCTCGTCGGTTATTATCGAAGATTCATCCATAACTTTTCCAAAATCGCCAAACCCCTAACCACTCTAACGCAGAAAGGTGTACCCTTTTGCTGGAGTGAAAAGCAAGAATTAGTGTTCCAGACGTTAAAGCAAGCCTTGTGTAGCGCACCTGTTCTGTCCCTACCCGAAGGGACAGAAGACTTCGTTGTCTATTGTGATGCGTCTAATCAGGGCTTAGGCTGTGTGCTTATGCAAAGGGGAAAAGTGACTGCTTATGCCTCAAGACAGCTGAAATCACACGAGGTCAACTATACCACACATGACTTGGAGTTAGGAGCCGTAGTATTTGCACTGAACATTTGGAGACATCATCTCTACGAAACCAAGTGTACGATCTTCACTAACCATAAGAGCTTGCAACACATCCTCAACCAGAAAGACCTAAACATGAGGCAACGGCGATGGGTAGAACTACTCAGCGATTATGAGTGTGAAATCCGCTACCATCCCGACAAGGCCAATGTGGTAGCAGATGCCCTTAGCCGAAAGGAAAGTTCAAGCCGAAAAGTGAAGACCCTGATGATGACTATCCATTCCCACTTATCCATGAAAATCCGAGACGCCCAGATAGAAGCCCTCAAACCCGAGAACAAATCAAGCGAAGCCTTAAGGGGATTGGATAAGAAACTTGAGATCAAAGGTGACGGAGTCTACTATTTCATGGACCGAATCTTGATTCCAAAGTCCAGAGGGTTCAGGGAGATTGTCATGGAGGAGGCACACAAAACCAGATACTCTGTTCACCCAAGTTCGGACTAGATGTACCTAGATCTCAAGAAACAATACTGGTGGGCGAACATGAAAGCCGAGATCACTACGTTTGTGGGCAAGTGTCTGACTTGCACCAAGGTGAAAGTTAAGTACCAGAAACCCTCGGGTTTGCTCCAGAAACCCGAGATACCTGAGTGGAAATGGGAGATGATTTCCATGGATTTCATCACCAAGTTACCCAAGTGTACGAGTGGGTACGATACCATTTGGGTAATTATCAATCGTTTGACCAAATCCACTCACTTCATCCCGATTAAAGAAACCTTTAAGATGGAAAGACTCGCACGGATCTGCATTCAAGAGGTAGTCCGACACCGAGATAGCAGGTTTACCTCCAGATTTTGGCGGTCTCTTGGAACTAAGCTAGACATGAGCACAACGTATCACCCTCAGAATGACGGACAGAGTGAGAGAACTATCCAAACCATGGAAGACATGCTTAGGTCATGTGTCATCGATTTCAGAAAATTGTGGGACACACATTTTCCATTGATCGAGTTCTCGTATAACAACAACTACCATAACAGTATCAAGGCTGCCCCGTTCGAAGCCTTCTATGGTCGCAAGTGCAGATCCCCTCTGTGCTGGGCCGAGGTAAGCGACACGCAGCTAGCCAAGAGTCGATTTCCCAATAGTGCTCTCACTGGTCCTGAAATCATCCATGAAACCACCGAAAAGATCATCCAAATCCGAGAATGACTGAAAGCTTCACGTGATAGACAAAAAAGTTATGCTGATAACCGACGGAAACCTCTGGAATTCCAGGTTGGAGACCATGTCCTGTTGAAGGTCTTGCCATGGAAAGGCATGGTACGCTTTGGAAAGCGTGGTAAACTTAATCCAAGGTACATTGGAACCTTCGAGATCCTTGCCAGGATCGGTCCGATAGCCTATAAACTTCGATTACCTCACGAACTCAGTAACATCCATCCCGTCTTCCATGTCTCAAATCTCAAGAAGTGCTTATCGGATGAAACCCTAGTGATTCCATTAGACGAGATCGAGATTAATGAAAACCTCAACTTCGTGGAGGAACCGATCGAAATCATGGATCCAGAAGTCAAACATACAAAGCAAAGCTGCATCCCGATAGTGAAGGTTCGCTGGAATGCCCAGCGGGGACCAGAATTCACTTGGGAGCGTGAAGACTCGATGAAACAGAAGTATCCGCATCTCTTTCTAGATCCATGATTTGTATCTTAATTTTGAATTTTGGGACGAAATTCCCTCTAACGGGGGGATAATGTAACAACCTGAAAATTCGTATCATTGCTGTAACCCTTTTCGTAACTCATTTCGATAATCAAATCGTCGTTTCCAATTTCGCTTCCGATTTTGTCATTTAATTAAGTCATTAATTTGTAATTGATATTATGACTTAATGGGTGTCCTAATACTTTTAGGACTTATTCTAACACCCCATATTAATAATCGGAAACATTTATAGAATCAACAATATCAGATTACGGTAACTCAATCGGGTGCGACCAAATGCACCGTATAATGCCGGTATCGGGTAGAATTCCTCCGTGTCCAAAACTTAGACACTATTTAAAGAGGTTTAAGCTTCCATTTGCAGCTTTCTCTCTCTCTCTCTCTCTCACCACTCTCTCTCTAACCTCTCTCCTCAACCAAAGATTCAAGGTCCAAAACATTAAATTAAGGCTCCAAATCTTTGAGGTAACATCCCTAACTTGTTGTTCAACCTATTAGGCCTTCAAATTCGTGTTTAATCTATCATTTTGGACCTAGAACATGTGTTTACGGCCAAGGAGCATGCTTGGGCCGTAACCACATAATAAAAGATTTTTTATGCCTTTAAACCCCTCCAAACCAACTTTGGGACTTAGATATGACTATATGGCTTACCAATTCAGACTTAGAACACATTTAACATGGTTTTTGAGGAGTAAACATGATTTTACAGCCCAAGAACAAGCTTGGGCCGTATACACCTCATACATGAGGAGTAAACTCATTTAAACATGTTTAAAAGCCATATAACTCCACCAATAGCCTTGGAATAAATCCTAGAATCATCTAAAAATAGTTTGGGGACCTTAAACATGTCAAACACCCTCCAAATGAGAGTTTGCATCCATTACACCCCAAGGACAAGTTCCAGGGCCGTAAACTCCTCTTTATGTGTCAAATGATGCCCAAAACTCATACCAAGGCTTGGAAAAATAGTTGGAATCACATGTGATTGTCCTAGTCTCACAAAATAAATTATAGTTTGAGCTTGGGGGGAGTTTTCAGCCGTAAACTCCATGTTTACTGCCATGAACTCCCATAAATGATATTCATGCAAGTGCAATCCATTCCAAGGCCTTAGAAAAATCCATTTCATCATTTCCCATGAGTATTCAAGCCATTTAGCATCATAAAACCCTCAAACATGAGTTCACGGCCGTGAACTCATGTGTGTATGTTTTTCAAGACCGAAAACTCCATAAGGAGTTTACTCCTGAAGAGTAAACTCAATTCCCAAGTCCCACACCTCAGTACACATCCGTAAATGTCACCCGGGTCACTCCAAACACTTGTTTTGAAGTGTTTTCGCGTATTGAAGTGTGTAATCTTATCTAATTAGTGATTTAAACTCTAATTAGATACATTTGTATACCATTTCATATTACATAGGAACCTCGCATGTAATCAAGCCCCGAACCAACGGTTAACATCCAAATCGTCGCGTTTTCTCATCTGGTGAGTTCATACCCCTACCCATTTTCAATGTTTTCACTGTTTTCAGGGGGAGGGGGGGAATATAAGCAAAGTACAAGTGATACTTTTACTCAAAACTTGTTTTACATACATTGTGTTTCATATTATATATGCTTTTAACACTGACAGTCGTAACAAACAACAGTTTGAACCTACAAAACACATTATCATGTTATTTGTGAAATACCTTATAAATTGTTGAAGTTATATTTTCACAAATGTTTTTCCCACATCATATCAGTTAAAAGCATAACATTTGAACATGGTTTTTGTCCTCGGTAACACTTCATAGAGATACGCAAGTGGAGGATAGTCATTTGATCTTTCAGTATTATTACTAGTAAACTTGTTAATCCTATAATTGGAGACACGTCCTCGGTGAACACTCCATAGAGATACGCGAGTGGAGGACCGCCCCCTTAACCAGAATCTCTTAGATAGGGAGCCTGACTTGAGTGTATAGATCTATACGAGGCTGAATACTCCACACCTGGCTGCTAGCTACAGCCGAACCGAAAGGTTCATGGGTGACGAAAGTCATATAGGGTGATGGACTATTTATTGCCCTAATTAATCTATTGTATGGTTATGGAACTCGCAATTTGGATAACAGAGATTTACATAATAGTAATAATGGGTTAAGTAACTAGTTTACTTGGTATATGTTAGTTTTATAAACGTGTTAAAACTAATACATTTTCAGAGTACATCTTTTACATTACATTTTGGTTTGGTGAACTAACACACATTACAAGAATAACCAGATTTTCAGAAATACATCTTTTACATTACATTTCGGGTTGGTAAACACGTACATTACAAGGATAACTAGGTTTTCAGTATACATCTTTCACATTAGGAAAATATGGGATTTTCCTGGGCTCACAGTTGAACATAACCAAAACAGTGTAACCTAACAGTTAACCAAACATTACTTTTAAGAAAATATGGGATTTTCTTGGGTCGTAACATTTTCAGAAACCAGAAAGGAAACTCATACATTTTCACAAAACAAAACTGCTTATGAACTCACCAGCTTTATGTTGATTTTCAAACTGCTTGTATTCTCAGGTCAGCGTTAGACAAGTACCCGAAGATCCTTTTGTTCAAAGATGCAGTGCTCAGAAGACCCGTTTCATTATGTTCATATATACTATGTATCACTTGTATAATTTTTTTTTGAAACAAATGTAAACTTTTCTATATGTAATGTAATGGTTGTTTTACTTTACTTACTATGTGCATTGGATTTGATACACAACGTGGAGTCAACCCTGAAAATGTTTCCGCCTTCGGTTTTTGGGGTGTGACAGTTTGTGGGAAAAATCTCCATGAAAGCTTCCTAGATCTCGAAAATTCGGAGAGGAATGGAGAGAGTTTCTTTTAAGAGAGTTTGAGTGAAGTGTGTGTGTGTGTTTAGGTTCGGCCGAAAGGATGAAAAAGAGGAGAGAAGAGAGAGTCACTGAGGTGATGGTTGTATAGAAGCATTAGATTTTGCATGGAAACCCGACAAATAATAGTGAGGTGGCCATAAAAATAGTCAACTCTCTGTTTCCTTTGTGGTTTGGGCCGAGAATGGAGAGGGGAAAAGGAAAGAATTGGGCCTTGTATGCTTAAGTCCATTATATGGTTATGTTAGATTATTTTTGGCCCAATAAAAATCAAAGAATGATTTTTATGACCTGTTAGGGCTAATATATATATTTGTTTTGGTCCAATAAGGCCCATTAAAGTTAATCTACTTTATTTTGGATTCATAAGACCCAAAAATGTTAAGTTTCATGTATATGGGTCCAATTAGGGCTCATTTGAGAGTTCTAGGTTCAAGATAGTTAAATTGGAAGCTCATTGGTCCATTAGGTCCAATAAGGAAGTCTTAGTTCAAAGTGAACTCAAATTAGAGTTTCAAAGGTTTCTAATTCTTTGTTGACCATTTGTAGGGCTAGAATGAAGTATTTGATGAAGTTTTGTTGTTATAGAATAAACATCATGCGTGCTTTCATGTTATTGATTTATAGTTGTTATAAGTGTTGTAGTTACAAGGCACCAAAATTCCTAGTGTTGACATGTTGCAATGCTTAGACTCAGGTCTCTTAGAGTCAAATTCCGGAACAAACTATACATTCCTTCATATTCTAATGTGATATAATCACATCTTAATAGGTAGCATTTCTATCTACAAGCAACTTTTCTGCGATACCTCTACTGATCGCTTTGATTATCTTTTATTTCAATCTTCTGGCTTAAGTCAGATGCTACATTGAACTTCATTCTCTAAACCGCATAACATACTCAGCGTAGTCGGACTCAATTTGAAATGACCACTAGGGTCAGAATAACAATCATATTCTTAGTCATTACTGAGACTACGGTAAAGAAATACTTGAATAAAACAAAATCAATTACTAGATTTTTGTAACCTTGTGAATTTCCCTGATCCAAGTGCGAGTCATGTGCTTCCGGTAGTATAGGGATCTACTACCATTCACACCTAGTTATATTCGTCCCTAGTATTATCTCGCAATTCTCCAAGTCATTATCACAAAATCAATTTTAACACATTCAAATGTGTCCAAACTATCATATAACTTTCCTAGACTCTACTAGGACTTCATCTATGCATATCTTCAATCATTAATTCTACTTCAACTCGGTTGGTGGTGGAAATGCCATACGATGGGACAAGTTCAGGAATTACGCCAATCGTTCCATCATCTCGCCAATCCAAGGTGTACTTCGGACGAACCGTACTCCTCTAAATGTACTGTCTGACATATTCTAAAGGCAAGATACCGCTCTTACGATATCTTCTGATAGGTGTCATTCATTATCATAATCCATTTCATTTCCTCTATTTACTCAATTCTCTATGAGTCTTCACCATGACGTTATTTTCACGGAGGCATGTATTCATTCCATCGAGATGAGAATATAGATAGAGAAGATTTATACGTGTAATACTCCTTATTACTACGAAAAGTTACATAATAGTTCTAACATCGTAATTAAATGTTTAGAAATCTGATAACATAAAATTTCCAGATCTGGTCGGCAACAGACCATAGATCTGATCAAAAAATAGCATAAAGCATCACAAATCATTTAGCAGATAAAAGCATTTTAGGCACCTTCCCTAATTAAGCTAGTGCTTGTGTCTATTCATTTGTACTACCTAAAATATATTGGACACACTCCTCACCATCATCGCATAGCATTATGTGACAACCTGAAATTTATTCCGTCACTGTAACCCATTTCCGTTATTGAAATTGTTTTTATTGAAATTTTCCGTTAACTTTTGGATTAAGTTAATTAAATTGGGACTTCTATTATGACTTCATCAGTGTCCAAACGAATTAGAAACACGTGAAACACCCTCGACATCCCTTTGAAAAGCTTTTAGTTTACGACCAAGTCGGGTTACGAACATTTAATCGGGTACGACCATAAGCTCCGTTTAATGTCGATATCGGGTAGATTTCCACTGGGGCCGCAAACTCAAACCCTATATAAGGGTGAGTGGACCTCCATTTGAAGCTTTTCCACTCTTAACACCCTCTCTCTCTCTCTCTCACTAATCTCTCTCTACAATCTAATTTTGATCCAAAATCACCCCTTTCAAGCTCCTAATTGGTAAGTGATCTATCCTAGCTTGTTGTTTAGCTTGTTTAGCATGCAAATCCGTGTTTAAATCAACCAAAACTCTCAAAAACATGTGTTTACGGCCCTGGAATACTCCAAAACCGTAAACACCCATAAATGGGGTTTTGAAGCCCCAAAACCCTTCCAAATCACTCCTAGTGCTTAGCTATGACTTAAGGACTTGCATGTACGAGTTTAGACCACCAAAATCTTGTTATTTGGGGAGTAAACATGAGTTTATGGCCTAAGAACATTGTTGCACTGTAAACCCTCCTTCATAGGCCGTAAACACCATTTAAGGTGTTAATTGCCCCTTAAACACCTCCTATGGATTAGAATAATGTCTAGAACCAACCACCGTCGAAGTAGGAACCTTAATCATCAAGGAAAACATGACCTTAGGAGATTATGGTCGTAAACCCCCCAAGGATTGGTCCCTTGGCCGTAAACTCCAATAAGGAGGTCAAATGGTGCCCTAACTTCCTTCCATAGCATGTATATTGGACTAGAATCATTTGTGCTTAACCTAGAACCATCAAAACAGAAAAAGAAGGGATAAGTATGATTTTACGGCCGTAAACTCTATGTTTACAGCCGTGAACTCCCATAAATGGTCCATTTCAGGTTTTAGTCACTTCCTATGCCCTAGAATTGAACCTAGCCTAATTCCACAAGTGTTATAAGACCTTTGAGCATCCAAGAACACACCACCCGTGGGTTTACGGCCATAAACTCATGGGGATATGGTCTTTGGGCTGAAAACTCTTCTAAGAGTTTACTCTTGAAGAGTAAACTGCATATCCAGGCCCTACACCCCTTTAGATGCAACCCGTATCATTCTAACACTTGAGATAAAGTGTTTTCGTGCCTCAGAGTGTATTATCTTACTTAATTAGTAGTCCAATGTCTAATTAGATACAATTATGTATCTCTTCATATTACATAGGAACCTCACGCATGTTCAAGCCCTAAACTGACACTTAGCATCCTACCCAACACGTTTCTCGACTGGTGAGTTCATACCCCTACACCTCTTTCCGTGTTTTTCATGTTTTCAAGGGGGTAATACAAGAAAAAGTACAAGGAAACCTTGTACTCAAACTTATTATTTCGTATGAAATGTTACATATTTAATATGCTTTTAACAATGAAAACTGTATTAACCAACCGTTTAACTTGCAGAGTTAGTTTTCAAACTAATTGCGAAACTCATTATAAAATGTTATATTTTATGTTTCATAAAGGATTTCATGCCATTCATCAAACAGGATTTTCCATATCACTACTTGTAAATTCGTTATTCTTAAGATTGGAGACACGTCCTCTGAAACACTCCACAGAGATACACGAGTGGAGGACCGCCCCTGTAACCAGAATCTCCTAGAAGGAGAGCGTGACTTGAGTGTATAGATCCATACGAGGCTGACTACCCCGCACCTTGCTGCAAGCTACAATGGGACCGGTAGGTCTACGGGTAACAAAAGTCATAAAATGATATTGGCCTTCTTCTTGCCATATCTAGTTTATCGTATGGTTATAGAACTCGCAAACTTAGATAATGGAGATTTATTTTTAAGTAATAAAGAACTTAGTGAATTAATAACCTTAGGAATTAGTTTACTACCTACTTATTAGTTTTATATACGTATTAAAACTAATGCACTTTTCAAGGATAACCAGGCTTTCAAGATATTTCACTTAACACTACAAGTATGGTAGATATTTCTACACTTCATTCCGAATCAATAACCAACCACCAACTTTTTAGGAAAATAAGGGTTTTTCCTGGGATAACTTAAAACTTCATAAACAGGTTGTTTAACAAATGGATAACTAAACTTCTTTTATAAGGAAATATGGGATTTTCTTGGATATCAACCTTTTCATAAAACCAAAGGAAACTCATTCTTTTACCAGAAACAAACCGCTTATGAACTCACCAGCTTTATGCTGATATTTTTAAAACTGCTTGTATTCTCAGGTTCTTGTTAGACAGGTATCCCGCAATCTTTTGGAGAAGACAGAGCATATAGAAGTCATGTCTTTACTTTTGTTCAAACTAAACTATCTATAAAACATGTATTACTTTGCTTTCAAACAAATGTAAATATTCCTATGTAATGTAATGTTTTGTGTTTACTATGCTTACTATGTACATTGGTTGTGATACTTTACATGATGTCCTCTGCCCCGGAACGTTTCCGCCATCGGTTTCGGGGTGTGACAGATTGGTATCAGAGCCCTTGTTTATAGTGAACTAAGTATACCGAACCTTACGTGGTATATAACTATAAACAGTAAGGGGCCAAAGTGCTCTGAACTAAAAGTATCCTTGAAAATATAAGTATTTTTCAAAAGTATACAAGAATAGCTAAACGCCAGAAACCGTAACCTCGAGTAGAACAAAACATAAGTAATTGGGTGTTGGGCACTGCGATTATACTTGGGTAGTTACGTAGTCGTGTCTAGGGTAAATATAGCTTGATCAACTATATTCATTCGAGACATGGCCAACATGTGCTTGGGAGTGACTGTGGTGTGCAGCATGCCTAAAACTTACCAATTATCCAAACAATGAGTCATTGTCACAGCGAAACATAAAATACTATGGGAGTATTTTCAAGAGTCAACTTCGTTATAGAAATCATCATTCAAGTGTTGCTACTCCTTTCCTTTAGCGATAAACTCCCTTGTTTTGGTAGTTTTCCTATATATTATCGCATAGTAGAACACTTTATCTGCTATAATGAGATATCTCTAGGTCCATATCTCTTGATTCAATTCAAAGGACTTACCATCCTCTCTTTCCTGATCATTTAAGAAGATCCAACTCAAGAAACAACAATCCTCCACCACCTTCTCTATTTGATCCCGCCATGTTCCAAGCAGCTGTTATTGCTGTTGTGGCTGTTGCCATGTCAAAAATGAACCCCGGTGGTTCAGGTGGGCCAGGAGGTGGCACTCAGCCCTAAAACCAGGAAGGTAGTTAGGGACACCGGAAGGAGTGTTCCTACAAATATTTTATGAACGCGAAACCCACACCTTTCAATGGCACTGAAGGTCTTATTGCTATGGCTCGATGGTTTGAGAAGATCGAGTCCATTTTTGAAATCTGTGTCTGTTCTGAAGCTGACAAGGTGAAGTTCGTTGCGTACACTTTCACTGATAAAGCCCTGACTTGGTTGAATGGCGGAGCCAAATCCTTAACCCTGCATGTAGCCAATGCTATGGGTTGGGAGAGCATGAAAGAGCTTCTACTTGCTGAATACTGCCCGCGGGGCGAAATGCAGAAGCTAGAGCATGAACTCTGGAATCTAAAAATGAAGAGTTCTGATGTCGCTGCTTACACTTCCAGATTTGAAGACCTAACGCTTCTCTGTCCGGGAATGGTTACCCCGGAAAGTAAGAAAATTGAAAGATTCATCTGGGGGCTGACCCAGCCAACCAAGGGAAATGTTTTGGCTGCAAAGCCAAACACATTCGACATCGCTAAATGCTTGGCACAAACTCTGATCGACCATGGAGATGATCTTGACGAAGTGGCCACCACTCGTGAATGGGAAAAAAGGAGTGGTGAGAAAAGAAAATTTTGGAAGCAGAAGAAGGGTCAGTCTTCACAAGAGCCCTCAAAGAAGCAGCAAACTGTGGCAGTCCATGCTGTTACTACCCCTGTTGTTGTTTTCGCCGTTGCTTCTACAGCTCAAGCACCTACCAGTAGGTATGCTGGTACTCTTCCTCGATGTGACAAGTGTAACTTCCACCATAACCCTGGTTCATGTCGTGAACTGTCATGCTCCAACTGTGTAAAAAAGGGGCATACGATTCGATTCTACAAAGCACCAACCCAATCAACCAATCAAGCTTCCGGAGCGGGTGTCGGTCAGGCCTGCTACGGTTGCGTTAAAGTCAGGCATTTCAAGCGAAACTGCCCCAAGGCAGCAACAACTGGCAACACCAGGAGAGTTCTAACTATGGGACGAGATGAGGCAGTCAACGATCCCACCGTTGTCACGGGTACGTTCCTTCTCGACAACTCTTATGCTTGCATCCTTTTTGATTCTGGTGCTGAACGAAGTTTTGTTAGCCATTCATTCAAACATCTTCTTAATCATAATCCCCAACCATTAACCGAAACATTTACGGTCGAGATGGCTAACGGTGAGAAAGAGAACGCTAACGATATATTTATAGGTTGTACCCTTACCCTAAATGATCATTCTTTTCCCATTGACCTAATGCCAGTTTCCATAAAGAGCTTTGATGTTATCATTGACATGGATTGGTTGAGTCCCAATCATGCTGATATCCTTTGTTACAAAAAAGTAATCCGTCTCAATCTCCCCTCTGGCTAGACTCTCATGATCTACGACGATAAACTTAGTTTCAATCTTCGCATCATTTCATGCATCAAAGCTCAAAAACTTTTTCAAAAGGAGTGTTGTGCATTTCTAGATCATGTAATCAATGAGAAACAGGAAGTTGAAGACCTTGAGAGCATCCCCAAAGTCTGCAACTTTCCTGATGTCTTTCCCGAAGAGCTCCCGGGAATTACTCCCGAACGTCAAGTCAAGTTTCGCATCGACCTAATTCCTGGAGCAAATCCTGTAGCCAAATCTCCATATCGCTTAGCTCCAGCAGAAATGCAGGAGTTATCCAGTCAGCTTAATGTGTTACTTAGTAAAGGGTTCATCAGACCAAGTTCTTCACCCTGGGGAGCCCCGGTATTATTTGTGAAGAAGAAAGATGGATCCTTTCGGATGTGTATAGACTACCATGAGTTGAATAAGTTGACCGTCAAGAATCGTTATCCCCTTCCTCGAATAAATGACCTCTTCGATCAACTTCAGGGAGCCAGTTACATCTCAAAGATAGACCTTAGATCAGGGTACCATCAGTTATGGGTTCATGAGAGTGATGTTTCCAAGACAACATTCAGGACTCGATATGGTCACTACGAGTTTGTAGTGATGCCCTTCGGTCTAACCAACGCACTGGTAGTGTTCGTGGACCTAATGAACCGGGTGTGTTGCCCGTTTCTAGACAAGTTCGTTATCGTGTTCATTGACGACATACTTGTCTATTCTAGAAGCGAAGAAGATCACAAACAACACTTGAGATTAGTGTTGGAAACTCTTAGATCAGAAAAGTTGTACGCAAAATTCTCTAAGTGCGAATTCTGGATCTGGAAAGTAACTTTCCTTGGTCACGTGGTAAGCGAGGAGGGTATACACGTGGACCCGTCCAAAATCAAAGCGATAGAGAATTGGTCGGCACCGAAGACACCCACAGAAATCCGTCAATTCTTGGGTCTCGCTGGCTATTATCGCAAATTCATCCAAAATTTTTCTAGAATTGCCAAACCCCTGACCACTCTGACATAGAAGGGTGTACCCTTTTGTTGGAGTGAAAAGCAAGATACTGCATTCCAAACGTTGAAGCGAGCCTTGTGCAATGCACCTATCCTATCCCTGCCCGAAGGGACATGATTTCGTTGTCTATTGTGATGCGTCCAATCAGGACTTAGGCTGTGTGCTTATGCAGAGAGGAAAAGTTATCGCTTATGCCTCGAGACAGCTGAAGGCACATGAAGTTAACTACACGACTCAAGACCTGGAGTTAGGAGCAGTGGTCTTCGCACTGAAGATTTGGAGACATTATCTCTACGAAACCAAGTGCACGATCTTCACCGACCATAAGAGCCTACAACACATCTTCGATCAGAAGGACTTAAACATGAGGCAACAACGATGGGTAGAACTGCTCAGCGACTACGAGTGCGAAATCCGCTACCATCCCGGCAAGACCAATGTGGTAGCAGATGCCCTTATCCGAAAAGCAAATTCAAGTAACAAGGCGAAGACACTGACAATGACCATCCATTCCCACTTATCTGCACAGATCCGAGAAGCCCAGTTGGAAGCCCTAAAACCAGAGAACGTGTTGAATGAATCCTTGAGGGGAACGGATATGAAACTTGAGATCAGAGGTGACAGAGTCTACTGTTTCATCGATCGAATCTGGACCCCAAAGTTCGGAGGTTTCAGGGAAGTTTTCATGAACGAAGCTCACAAGACCAGATACTCTGTTCACCCAGGTTCGGATAATATGTACCTAGATCTCAAGAAACAATACCGGTGGCCAAACATGAAAGCCGAAATTGCTGCCTTCATGGGCAAGTGTCTGACTTGCGCCAAAGTAAAAGTCGAGTATCAGAAGCCCTCGGGTCTGCTCCAGCAGCCCGAGATACCTGAGTGGAAATGGGAGATGATTACTATGGATTTGATCACTAAGTTACCTAAATCTCCGAGTGGGTACGATACCATTTGGGTAATTGTCGACCGATTGACAAAATCCGCTCACTTCCTTCCGATTAAAGAATCGTTCAAGATGGAAAGACTTACGCGAATCTACATCCAAGAGATAGTCTGATTACACGGTGTGCCTGTGTCCATTATCTCCGATCGAGATAGCAGGTTTACCTCAAGGTTTTGGCAGTCCCTTCAGAAAGCTCTTGGAACTAAGATGGATATGAGTACAACTTATCATCCTCAGATAGACGAGCAGAGTGAGAGAACTATCCAGACCCTGGAAGACATGCTGAGAGCATGTGTCATCGATTTCGGAAAGTGGTGGGACACCCATTTACCTTTGATCGAGTTCTCGTATAACAACAGCTACCACACCATCATCAAGCCTGCCCCGTTCGAAGCCCTCTACGGTCGCAAGTGCAGATCCCCTCTGTGCTGGGCTGAGGTAAGGGACACGTAGCTAGCCAAGGGTCGAGTCCCCGATAGTACTCTCACTGGTCCTGAAATCATCCGTGAAACCACCGAGAAGATCATTCAAATCCGAGAACGACTGAAAGCTTCACGAGACAAACAAAACAGCTACGCTAATAAACGACGAAAGCCCTTGGAATTCAAGGTTGGAGATCATGTCTTGTTGAAGGTCTCACCCTAGAAAGGCATGATATGCTTTGGAAAGCATGGAAAACAGAATCCAAGGTACATAGGACCTTTCGAGATTCTTGCTAGGATCGGTCCCGTATCCTATAAACTCCGACTACCTCAAGAACTTGGCAACATCAATCCTGTATTCCACGTCTCTAATCTCAAGACGTGCCTATCAAATGAAACCTTCGTGATCCCTATTGATGAGATCGAGATTAATGAAAACCTGAACTATGTGGAAGAACCAATCGAAATCATGCATCGAGAGATCAAACGTACAAAACAAAGTTGAATCCCTATAGTGAAGGTTCGCTGCATGGAATGCCAAGCGGGGACTCGAATTCACTTGGGAGCACGAAGACTCGATGAACCAGAAAAATCTGCATCTCTTTCCAAATCCTAATTTATATCTTAATTCTAAATTTCGGGACGAAATTCCCTCTAACGCGGGGATGATGTGACAACCTGAAATTTATTCCGTCACTATAACCCATTTCCGTTATTGAAATTGTTTTTATTGAAAATTTCCGTTAACTTTTGGATTAAGTTAATTAAATTGGGACTTTTATTATGACTTCATGAGTGTCCAAATGAGTTATAAACACGTGAAACACCCTCGATATCCCTTTGAAAAGCTTTTAGTTTACGACCAAGTCGGGTTACGAACATTTAATCGGGTACGACCACAAGCTCCGTTTAATGTCGGTATCAGGTAGACTTCCACCGGGCCGCAAACTCGAACACTATATAAGGGTGAATGGACCTCCATTTGAAGCTTTTCCACTCTTAACACCCTCTCTCTCACTACTCTCTCTCTACAAGCCAATTTTGATCCAAAATCACACCTTTTAAGCTCCTAATTGGTAAGTGATCTATCCTAGCTTGTTGTTTAGCTTATTTAGCATGCAAATCCATGTTTAAATCATCCAAAACTCTCAAAAACATGTGTTTACAGCCTTGGAACACTCCAAAATCGTAAACACCCACAAATGGCGTTTTGAATCCCCAAAACCCTTCCAAATCACTCCTAGTGCTTAGCTATGACTTAAGGACTTGCATGTATGAGTTTACACCACCAAAATCTTATCATTTGGGGAGTAAACATGATTTTATGGCCTAAGAACATTGTTGGACCGTAAACCCTCCTTCATAGGCCGTAAACACCATTTAAGGTGTTAAATTGCCCCTTAAACACCTCCTATGGATTAGAATAATGTCTAGAACCAACCACCGTCGAAGTAGGAACCTTAATCATCAAGGAAACCATGACCTTTGGAGATTATGGTCGTAAACCCCCCAAGGATTGGTCCTTTGGCCGTAAACTCCTCTAAGGAGGTCAAATGGTGCCCTAACTTCCTTCCATAGCTTGTATATTGGACTAGAATCATGTGTGCTTAACCTAGAACCATCAAAACAGAATAGGAAGGGACAAGTATGAGTTTACGGCCATAAACTCTATGTTTACAGCCGTGAACTACCATAAATGGCCCATTTGAGGTTCTAGTCACTTCCTATGCCCTAGAATTGAACCTAGCCTAATTCCGAAAGTGTTATAAGACCTTTGAGCATCCAAGAACACACCACCCATGAGTTTGCGGTCGTAAACTCAAGGGGATATGGTCTTTGGGATGAAAACTCTTCTAAGAGTTTACTCATGAAGAGTAAACTCCATATCCAGGCCCTACACCCCCTTAGATGCAACCCGTATCATTCCTAACACTTGAGATAAAGTGTTTCCACGCATCGGAGTGTATTATCTTACTTAATTAGTAGTCGAATGTCTAATTAGATACAATTATGTATCTCTTCATATTACATAGGTGTTGGATAAGGTGTCTAAGTCCATAACTATTTCCGGTATGTACTTGACCCGACCCGGCATGGTCCATTTGGGTTGCATGGCACCATGCAATTGGATAGACTAAATGAGAGAAATAACACTTGGAGATTATTAATATATTATAAGTTCTAATATATTAATAATATTATTTGATTAGTTTGATCAAGAATTAATTTAGAATTAATTAAATGATCAAAAGATAACTAATTAAATATATGGGTTGATTAAGTAAATCATCCATATCTTGTATAGTGGGCTAAAAGGCTCCATGGATCATCAAGTTGGGTTCCACCCATAGGATGCTCCATGGATGCTCCATGGGAGTTACAAACCCATGGGTCATGGAAATGAAGAGTCATGACACATTAGGATTTAACCCTAGGTGTGTCAACACTATATAAGTAACATGATCTCCTCCCAAATCGGCTACACTAAGAATATAGAGGGCTTGGCCGATTTTGTGAAGTGAGTATACTCTCATAAGTTCTTCCAAGAGCATTTGGTGTTGTGTGAAGCATTTGAGGCATCACACTTGGGGTGCTAGGCTCACAAGGTTACAAGGAACACAAGCAACAACAAGGTAAGTTATTCTATCTATACTTTATGTTAAAATTGTTCCCCATGTATGGTAGATAGGAATATAACCTTGGAATTCAACTTTGCATGACAAATTAGACAAACATAGATCCAAGGTTATTAGGGTTGCATGTACACTTAGGAAGTGTTAGAATGCTCAAAACCCATCAGTGGTATCAGAGCCTAGGCTTGTTTGTTCTTATTTGTGCTTAAAAGTTGAAAACAGAATCGGAAATTTGCTGTCTGCGAATGGACTCGTCGAGTCTATAGGGGGGACTCGTCGAGTCCATGAGTATCTTCAACCAACTCGGCGAGTCATGTTCATGCACTCGGCGAGTAGGGTCGACTGAGTGCATAATTTCGATTCAGTTGCTGGAAATGAATTAGAAACATTACCCTAAACTGTTTTGGTAATTGAAAACTTGTTTTTGGTGGTGTAATGTCTTTGCTAATTCATTTACAACAACTAGTTATCAAAATTACAAAGTTTTATGTAATTTTTGATTGTGTTCATATTCATGTTCTTGTTCTTATGATGTTTTAGATGATCATAGGAATTATTTGTAACCTATTTGGTAGTTTAATTCTTGATCATAATGTGTTTTAATGGAGTCCATAACTTATCCTTAAGTTATGGAAAACCAAGAGTCACACTTGAGTTAAAACCATTAAGAAAACACAAGAGTTATAAAAAATGAAGAGTCTTCATTTTATGACTATTAAACTCATAAGTTACAAGAAATGAAAAGTTTTGAAAGTTACAAAACTTGCCCTCAAGTTTTGGAACAAGTAAAGTTAAGTTAAAACTTTAGTTCCAACCCCTAGAATTTTAAAAGTTAAAATTCAACCCTTATACTTATATTATGATAATTTAATAATTATATATATATATGTATAAGAATTAAGTCGTCTTACCGCTAGTACGCCTCATTCACGAAGCCGGTCTATAAGGTGGGTATAAGGTTGTTGCCTATAAAATGGTGACTTAATGGGTGAATATTCTCACCCACCGCTTGCTTGACTGGTGGAGGGTCGTTAGCCGAACGGGTAAGACAAGGACTTATAAAATTCTCATTCAAAGTATGATGAATATATAAAGTAACTAAATGTTTATTAAATTCCCAATCTTAGTTACTTTAGGAAAAATGTGAATAAGGTGCTAATCCATGAAATTACACTTTACACTTTTTCTGAGTCATTAGTGGAGCGTGTGTGGTTAACCGGCACACTAACTTGGACTTAACAAGGTAGGTAAAGGGTGACTTAAGGTTTATTATAGTATCGGTGGAGCGTGTGTGGTTTACCGGCACATCGATTGAGTGATAAACTTTAAGGGTACCAAGTGATTTGCATGGTTACTTCACACCTCGTTTTGTGATCCTCGGCATCCCAGTCACAAAACTTGGAGGGCACTCCCGAGATTGAAACATGCCTTTGAAAAGTTCATTGGATCTCAAAGAATCTAGGAATTTCTAAAACCAATAAAAACTAAATATTTAATATTTCGGTTTTCGTGGTGGAAATTGGTGAATCGTCATTCACCTACCTTTCAAATATGGTATAGCTTAGATTATGACATACCTCTTCTAAGTTATATTATATTGTGATTGGATCCTAGCCTTAATATTACATTTGGGTGTTTTATTAAGGACTCTCTTAAATCTAAACTAAACTTGTTCTTCTTTTTCAGATGTCTTCAACTAATGCTTCTGGCTCGAATCCTAATGGCTCCTTTACTCTTATGAGTCTATGTGGGAAAGTCACCTTTGATGGATCCAACTTCAATAAGTGGATCAGAAACATCAGGATGATTACCCGCTACGAGGACAAAGAATATGTCCTTGACAAGGAGCTTAAGGAAATTGACGAGTCCACTGCAACTCCCCAGGAGATCGCTGACTTTCATACTCATGAAAGAGATGCAACCAAGGTGGCTTGCATCATGTTAGCCACCATGACAGCTGAACTCCAAAAGTCTTATGAAGACTTCTACCCTTATGAAATGCATCAAGATTTGATGGAAAGATACCATCAAAGTGCACGACAAGAGAGGTACGAAGTCATCTGCTCCATGATAACAACCATGATGAAGGACGGAGAGTCCGACACGAGCCACATGCAGAAAATGCAAAGGTATGTGGATCATTTGCTGAAGCTCAATGTGAACTTCCCTGAGGAGCTTGCAATAGATATCATTTTGCACTCCTTACCATCGTGCTATGATCAATTCCGCATGACATATCACATGAACAAGGAAGAGGTCACCCTCAGCAAACTTCAGGGACTTCTCAAGACCGCAGAAACAGGTCTTAAGGGGAAGTCGGTTGCTATCACTCCTACTCCAGACTCAACTCCGGTCTTGGCAATCGGGCAAAGTCGACGGAGGAAGAGAAAGAGATCTTCAAAGGGTACCAAGGCTCGGACCCTTGATGGCTCTTCTTCAAGTGGAACCAAGAAAGGTTTCATTACTCCTTCTTTTGACCCAAAAGAGGCTGAATGCTTCTATTGCCATGAAAAAGCTCATTGGAAGCGGAACTGCCCAAAGTACCAGCAAGATGTGAAGGATGGGAAAGTCAAACCCAACCATGCAGGTATTTACACTATCATTTCTAATAACTCACCCCATTCGAAATCTTGGGTCCTTGATACAGGTTGCGGGATTCATATTTGTTGTGACTTGCAGGGACTAGGAAGAAGTGAGAATGTGGAGCAAGGAAGAATAAACTTAATCATGGGGAATAGGAAAGTTACACCTGTCACCAAGATTGGAGTTTATACTTTATCGCTAAGTAGTGGGTTTAGTTTAGATTTGAATAAGTGTTGTTACTCGCCAAGAATGGCAAGAAATATTATTTCCTTTCATGCTTTGTACAAACAAGGGTTTACCTTTTCGTTTAATAATGAAGTTGGTTCTATTGATGCTTTCTTTAATAATGTTCTTTATTTTAAAGCATTACCTTGTGATGGTGTGCATGAAGCTGTGTCTGTTGTAGATAACTCACGAAATAATGTTTTGTGTATTGATTCTACTAATAATAATAACTTGGATAAAGCATCATTATGGCATTGTCGTCTTGGACATATAAGCAAGAAACGCATAGGCCAACTCCAAAAGGATGGAGTCTTGGAGTCATTTGACCTAAAGTCAAATGATAGTTGCGAATCATGCTTACTTGGAAAAATGACAAAGTCACCCTTCACAGGCTCGTGTGAAAGGGGTGAAGGTTTGTTGGACCTTATACACACGGATGTGTGTGGACCATTCAAACATGCCACAAGGGATGCTAATCGTTATTATTTGACTTTTACCGATGACTACAGTAGATATGGATATGTCTACTTAATCAAGCATAAGTCAGAGACTTTCGAGAATTTTAAGGAATTTAAACAGGAAGTCGAGAATCAATTGGGCAGGAACATTAAGATGCTTTGATCCGATCAAGGTGGTGAGTATCGTAGTTCAGAGTTCCTCGACTATCTAAAGGAATGTGGAATTGTCTCACAATTGACACCTCCCAGGACACCGCAGTTGAATGGTGTGGCTGAGAGGCATAATCGAACCTTGTTGGACATGGTTCGTTCCATGATGAGTCGAGCTTCGCTACCAATCTCATTCTGGGGGTATGCCTTAGAGACTGCCGCCCATATCCTTAATCTAGTCCCTACAAAGAAAGTTGCCAAAACTCCTCACGAGATGTGGACTGGTAAAGTACCTAAACTAGACCACATCAAGATTTGGGGATGCGAGGCTTTCGTGAGACGCGAGACTCATGATAAGCTCGAACCCCGAAGCAAGAGGTGTATTTTCATTGGCTACCCACAGCAATCCTTTGGTTACCTCTTCTACAGACCTAGTGACAATGTGGTCTTTGTAGCAAGAAGAGGAGTCTTTCGAGAAAGAGAGTTTATAAGCCAAGGAGACAGTGGGAGGCAAGTTGATCTTGAAGAAATTCAAGAGTCAAGTGGTGAAGGAACTTCAAACTCTAGCCCTCAACTTGAGGAGGAAACTCCTGTTGAGCTAATTGACGAATCTGTACCTCTGAGGCGTTCCACGAGAGTTAGGAGTGCACCTGAGCATTACTATGGATTCCATATTACTGCAGAAGGTGAGACACTTATTAGTGATGAGACACTAGTAAGTCAAGATGACCCTAACAGCTACGAGGAAGCCATGGCGGGCCCCGAGTCTGCCAAATGGAAACAGGCTATGGATAGCGAGATACAATCCATGTATGACAATCAAGTTTGGAACTTGGTTGAGAATGTACCAGGTCGAAAGACTGTAGGGTGCAAATGGGTTTTCAAGAAGAAGACCGACATGGATGGTAAAGTACACACTTATAAGGCTAGACTGGTTGCAAAGGGCTTCTCTCAAATTCCTGGAGTGGATTATGATGAGACCTTTTCTCCGGTAGCCAAGATTAAGTCTATTCGGGTTCTGTTAGCCATAGCCGCATTTCATGACTATGAAATTTGGCAAATGGATGTCAAAACCGCTTTCCTTAATGGGAAGTTGGCTGAAGATGTTTACATGATTCAGCCAGAGGGTTTTGTCAATAACGAGTACCCTAATAGAGTGTGTAAGCTTGAGAAATCCATTTATGGATTAAAGCAAGCACCTCGCAGATGGAATCTTTTCTTTGATGAAAAGGTCAAGGAATTTGGCTTTTCTAGGAGTGAAGATGAGTCTTGTGTATATGTCAAGGCTAGTGGGAGTATAGTTAGCTTTTTGGTATTGTATGTGGATGACATACTACTCATAGGAAACGACATTCCAACCCTGCAGGAAGTAAAGTCCTGGCTTGGCAAGTGTTTCGCTATGAAGGACCTTGGTGAAGCTGCCTATATTTTGGGGATAACGATCTTGAGAGATCGGAGTAAAAGACTAATTGGACTTAGTCAAAGTACCTACTTGGAGAAGATTCTGAAGAGATTCAGAATGCAAGACTCCAAGAAAGGAGAGTTGCCCATCCAGAGTAGCGCCAAGTTGAGTAACACACAAAGCCCTAGCACTGAGGCTGAGATAGCAGAAATGAGTCGAATACCTTATGCTTCGGCTGTAGGTTCGATCATGTATGCTATGACGTGTACTCGACCTGATGTAGCCTTTGCCTTGAGCATGGTTAGCAGGTTTCAGGGGAACCCTGGCAAGGCACACTGGATTGCGGTAAAGAATATTCTCAAGTACCTACGAAGGACTAAGGACTGGGTCCTTACCCTCGGTGGGAGTGATGACTTGAGAGTTGTAGGGTATAGTGATGCTAGCTTCCAGACTGATAGGGATAACTTCCGCTCTCAGTCGGGCTGGGTCTTTACCCTAAATGGAGGAGCAATTTCTTGGAAGAGTTCCAAGCAAGAGACAGTGGCAGATTCTACTTGTGAATCAGAGTATATTGCAGCTAGCGAAGCGGCAAAGGAGGCGTTATGGCTGAGGAACTTCATTGGAGATCTTGGAGTTGTACCAGCTATTAAAGAGCCGATGGAAATTTTCTGTGATAGTGAAAGTGCTGTTGCCTTAGCCAAGGAACCAAGGGATCACGGGAGATCCAGACACATCGACAGAAAATACCATTTCATCAGACATCGGATCGAAGAAGGAATCCTCGTGGCAAAGAGGGTATCATCAGATGAGAATTCGGCAGATCCCCTCACGAAGGGACTGACTCGGGTTAAGCATCTCCAGCATGCTCGGAGCATAGGGCTGAAGGATGATATTAGATTTAGTAGTTAGATAATCTTGAAATTTGTAAAGTGTAATTGACATTTGATGATGAATAAAAGTGTTTTATTTATGAGTAAAGTGTTGCTATCTTTTGTCGATCGTTTACTATATTTCTTTTGCATGTTTTGACTTCCAGAATAATTTTGTTTGGTATAACATATTATTCAAACCTCCACAGTCGGTCATATGTCGGAAGTAGGTATGAATCAAGACTGTCATGTTTGGTTGTAGAGGTCTGGGACAAGGCTACAACAATCATGAGTGCTCATAAGTTCTGAGCATTGGTCTCAAGCCACGCTCACTGGAATCACTTCATGGAATTCTATCTCGAGTGATCGTGAGACGGTAATATCATATAAGTCTTTAAACCTAGAGATATGATTTGTTACTTACAAGTTGGTTATGCATTGATTGTACGAAAAACGCATTGGTAACTTGATGTTATAAAATCGTGCTCTTGTGTGTAATTCAATGAGTAGTAGAACAAACATATGAGTCGAAGTTTATCTGTTCCTTCTTGGATTAGAAGCTGATATCTGGGCCCCTCGATGATTTTGTTTTGACCTATGCACCGGGCCCGGTCAGAACTAAATTGATGTGTTCAATGAAGTTCTTTGTCAAAAAAATCGGAAATCGGGAAACAAATGTTGGACAATAAGTAAGACATTGTTCCATGTATTTGTCCGACTGATATCTAGAACAGAGGATTATATGATCACTTATCTTAAATGGCGTACCATCATTTTCTCAGTTTCGAGAAACCTTGTAAAGAGCTACGATTGCCGATCGGTTCCTGAAGTCATACTTGCAGTAATAGTTATTAGACTTATCCAAGTGGGAGACTGTTGCATAAGGTGTCTAAGTCCATAACTATTTCTGGTATGTACTTGACCCGACCCGGCATGGTCTATTTGGGTTGCATGGCACCATGCAATTGGATAGACTAAATGAGAGAAATAACACTTGGAGATTATTAATATATTATAAGTTCTAATATATTAATAATATTATTTGATTAGTTTGATCAAGAATTAATTTAGAATTAATTAAATGATCAAAAGATAACTAATTAAATATATGGGTTGATTAAGTAAATCATCCATATCTTGTATAGTGGGCTAAAAGGCTCCATGGATCATCAAGTTGGGTTCCACCCATAGGATGCTCCATGGATGCTCCATGGGAGTTACAAACCCATGGGTCATGGAAATGAAGAGTCATGACACATTAGGATTTAACCCTAGGTGTGTCAACACTATATAAGTAACATGATCTCCTCCCAAATCGGCTACACTAAGAATATAGAGGGCTTGGCCGATTTTGTGAAGTGAGTATACTCTCATAAGTTCTTCCAAGAGCATTTGGTGTTGTGTGAAGCATTTGAGGCATCACACTTGGGGTGCTAGGCTCACAAGGTTACAAGGAACACAAGCAACAACAAGGTAAGTTATTCTATCTATACTTTATGTTAAAATTGTTCCCCATGTATGCTAGATATGAATATAACCTTGGAATTCAACTTTGCATGACAAATTAGACAAACATAGATCCAAGGTTATTAGGGTTGCATGTACACTTAGGAAGTGTTAGAATGCTCAAAACCCATCAATAGGAACCTCACGCGTGTTCAAGCCCTAAACTAACACTTAGCATCCTACCCGGCAGGTTTCTCGACTGGTGAGTTCATACCCCGACACCTCTTTCCGTGTTTTTCATGTTTTCAGCGGGAATACAAGCAAAAGCACAAGGAAACCTTGTACTCAAACTTATTATTTCGTATGAAATGTTACATATTCAGTATGCTTTTAACAATGAAAACCGTATTAACCAACCGTTTAACTTGTAGAGTTAGATTTCAAACTAATTACGAAACTCATTATAAAATGTCATATTTTATGTTTCATAAAGGATTTCATGCCATTCATCAAACAAGATTTTCCATATTATTACTTGTAAATTCGTTATTCTTAATATTGGAGACACGTCCTCTGAAACACTCCACAGAGATACGCGAGTGGAGGACCGCCCCTATAACCAGAGTCTTCTAGAAGGAGAGCGTGACTTGAGTGTATAGATCTATAAGAGGCTGACTACCTCGCACCTTGCTGCTACCTACAGTGGGACCGGCAGGTCTACAGGTGACAAAAGTCATAAAATGATATTGGCCTTCTTCTTGCCATATCTAGTTTATCGTATGGTTATAAAACTCGCAAACTTAGATAATGGAGATTTACTTTTAAGTAATAAAGAACTTAGTGAATTAATAACCTTAGGAATTAGTTTACTACCTACTTATTAGTTTTATATACATGTTAAAACTAATGTACTTTTCAAGGATAACCGGGCTTTCTCGATATTTCACTTAACGCTACAAGTATGGTAGATACTTCTACACTTCATTCCGAATCAATAACCAACCACCAACTTTTTTAGGAAAATAAGGGTTTTTCCTGGGATAACTTAAAACTTCATAAACGGGTTGTTTAACAAATGGATAACTAAACTTCTTTTATAAGGAAATATGGGATTTTCTTGGATATCAACCTTTTCATAAAACCAAAGGAAACTCATTCTTTTACCAAAAACAAACCGCTTATGAACTCACCAGCTTTATGCTGATATTTTTAAAACTGCTTGTATTCTCAGGTTCTTGTTAGACAGGTATCCCACAATCTTTTAGAGAAGACGGAGCATATATAAGTCACGTCTTTACTTTTGTTCAAACTAAAATATCTATAAAACATGTATTACCTTGCTTTCAAACAAATGTAAATATTCCTATGTAATGTAATGTTTTGTGTTTACTATGCTTACTATGTACATTGGTTGTGATACTTTACATGACGTCCTCCGCCCCGAAACGTTTCCGCCATCGGTTTCGGGGTGTGACACATTATATGTTTAAGTCTAGAAATAAGTCCTTATTCGTAGTTCACTTTAACTAATGCTCTGATACCAACTGTGACATTCCCATTTTCATGGCCAGAAAAGACCGATTTTGTTTATGCTTTATAAAAAATCAGATTATCTCTTTTAATGAAAATATTGCAGAATTTTTTCCGAGTAAAACATGATGAATACGTTATCAAAGCATTTCCGAAGAAAAGTATTTTATTCATTTCAAAACATTTGGGATGTCATCGTCAATACAGAAACATAAGCATAAACAGAACTAACATTCATTATCACTAGTGATTTATATCTCCTTAATCTCTCAGTGTAATGTGACTTCATATCAACACCTGTGATATAAATAAACTGAGTGGGTCAGGTTGGGAAACCTGGTGAGTACATAGTGTTTTCAACCAACAACAATATAATTATTATGTTTAGATATCGAACAATCAACCCTATTACCCATCCCCCATTATCTTCTTTACTCTTAAGGATCTACCCTGAGAATCAACTATTCATCGTTCATTTATTCCTAAGGATCATCCTAAGGAATCGACACGAAGTCCATCGTTGCCACGGTTTACAGAATATGCACTAAGTCTTCATAGTCGCCAGGCATTAGGCACCAAGTCTGCATGGTCACCAGGGTTTAGACATCACATCTGCATGATCGCCAAGGTTTAGGCACTAAGTCTGCATAGCCACCAGGGTTTAGGCATCAAGTCTGCATGATCGCCAAGGTTTAGGCACTAAGTTTGCATAGTCACCAGGGTTTAGGCATCAAGTCTGCATGATCGCCAAGGTTTAGAGTACACCGGGTTTTACCCAACATATTATGTAGATATAAATACATATACAGTTTAAATCATATAAAACTTGTATAAAACTGTTCATCCAGCATATATAGCAATTATACAGATAATATACACACAAAACTCGTAGTTTATATAAAATACTTCATATCTATGTGTAAGATGAAATGGACCATCCACTCACTTGATAAGGTGGTGACTCGGTACTCGAACAACGCTTCGTTTACTTTAAAATAATTTCCTTCGAAGAAACCTAGTATTATTATCACTAGATTTTTGTCTAATATTTACCGTGACTAATTATTAGTCTTATTATTATTATATAAGCGTTTAAACAATACTTTCCAACCACTATGTACAGACAGGGGCCAAACATAAAACACCGGAGGGCAGGACCATTTTGGCATATAACACTTCTGAAATCCAACAACCCTATGCGGCCCTTTAAACCAAATTCCCCGTACCACGAGTAGTTAAAAAGATATTATAACGACACTTATATAATAATAGCTCAAATATTTATTATAAGTGTATAATAACAATACTAATTTTAAATATAAGCTATATTAAAATAGGGTAAGCATAACTTACTTACAAGGGGGTTTTAGCTAGGAATCGGTCTCTACAGGGGTAGAATTTCGTCGCTTAATCTTTCTAAGAAATATTCGTGCACCGCTTCAACATTCACCTTACTATACTAAAACTACAGAAAGAGAAATCAAATCACGAGGGACCGAAATTCTCAGGGGATAAAAAAAGAAAGACTCTTGAATCAAGAGAATGGTGCAAGAAATATGAGAACCCAAGCCTCTTATTTATAGTAACTGAATTTATAAAAACTACCCTCCATAATTACTTAATGACCTTATAGTTATATAAACGACTAAACACCCCTTCATAATACTATTTTAAATAGATTTAATGATGATTGTACTAAACTAATGTCCAAAGTACTCAACACTAGTCTTATAATAACCGCATCGTCGATACCTTTCTAATGATATATACATTTGTGTATATATATATATATATATATATATATATATATATATATATATATATATATATGTGTGTGTGTGTGTGTGTGTGTGTATATGATTTATACTTTATTTTAATACATAAATATGCTATTATAATTTGTAAGTCGTTCATACGAACTCCGTTTTGACGTTCTTTATATCCACACGTTGGTATTTACAAATACTACAACTTTCATTTAGACTCCGTCGACTAATTCTCGACAGATCTTAAATTTAACACTACGAGGAGATTATACTGTTAAATGTCCGCGTAAAATTCATAACTTCTACATACGAACTCCGTTTTCATCTGTCTTTTTACCATTGAGTTCCTATTAATGAGATCCTCAACTCTCATTTAGGTTGTGTAGGCCAAAAACTGCTCGATCTAAAATTCGAGTTTCGGGCCATGCACTGTTATGCCAAATCTTAGAAAATTCACAACTTCCTCATACGAAGTCAGATTTGGGCGTTCTTTTTTTTTTGTATGTTCTCGGTTTAACGTATACTACAACTTTTATTTATATTTCTAAGGCTAAAAAGTCCTCCATCATAAATTCACTATTAACGTCTCCCGGTGTCGTGCCGGTTTAGTCGAAAAACTTCGACGGGTCATAACTTCTTCGTTATAACTCGGATTTCGGCGTTCTTTATATGTACGGAACCCTTGTAGCATATACTACCACTTGGAAAATATTAATCATTCTAAACAATCTTCCATCAAAAACTCATTTTTGATGCTTATTGTCTCTAAATTGAATATCCCGGATCTGCTGGTGTTACATCTTGTGCTAAATCTTAGACATTCATTAGAAAGAAAGTCATACGTCACACTGTATAGTCCCTTAATAGTTTATTTTTCTCTAATACTTAGTGAAAATATCTTTAGGGATCTTTTATATATGAGTAGGTCTCACATATGTCAAATATACGACATTATTTTCCTTCAAAAATCTCTTTATCGAAGTTGGAATATGTGAATATTATTTATATAATAAAGATAACAATATTAACGATGAATTTGATTTAAAACAAGTTTATATCAAAAGTATTTTGCATATAGAACTTTTTATTTATAAAACATTGATATTTACTTTATAATTCTTAATAAGAGATCTAGTCTCATAAAAAGAATTTTTGTCATTTCCGAATATGAAGGTGATCGTTATAAAAAAACGACTTAAGTAAATAGTCAATCTTTCATAAATTAAACTGAGACGTATATCTAGACAAGCTAAATTAAAACATACATTGTTCCAAAACAAAAATTGTTTTATATTACAAGTACATTATGTTCCTAGCATAATTAATAACTAAACTCCAAGAGTGTAGTCCAACTTGATTACGCTAAACTTGTTACTGTTCTGTAAGTATCTGCAATCCATTTTAAATATTAGATTAACATGTAAGTACGAAGTACTTGAGTGTTATATGAAAAGTATGAATTATATCTAGTAAATACCTGAAGTACTAGTGTAACAGCACAAAATCTCAAGTATTGTTAAATTGCATTTTGGGGTGTTTTAAAGGGGAGACTCGGCGAGTTGGAGCCAGACTCGCCGAGTAGGGTCGCAGATTTGGTCGCGGGTTCGCGACTGGACTCGACGAGTCCAGGTATGGACTCGGCGAGTCGATGCTGTTCAGCGGAAACCCTAGCCGTTTCGTATTGGGTCGTATATAAGGGTTGTTATGTCGTCATTTCACGTCTTTTGGCCGATTGAGGAGAACCCTTAACGACTGTGGCATCTAGAGCAAACTTGAAGACCATTATTGACTTTGAAGGAATTGTGGTGCAAGAAGAGGAAGGATTTTGGCCAAAGGAAGATCAAGGGGGTCGAGTTCTGAGGTTTGGGGACACAGAGAGTACGTTTTCAGGTTATGTTTCGGATCATTCCTGTTATTTTGATGTGTACACGAATTTAGGGTTTATGAAACCCATTTGGAGATTAGATGGATTGTTGTGTCGTTATCCAATGTTTATAACCTTGTATTAGGACCCTTAGAGGTCCAGAAGGTCCCATGTTTGTATATTCGGGAATATATGTATCTCAGGAAGCAGTTCGATCGACTGCATGGCGTGGACTCGCCGAGTCGGATGAGCAGACTCGGCGAGTAGCTTGAAGATTCACTGGGACTCGCCGAGTTTGTTCTTCAGACTCGGCGAGTAGAGTCGGGGTGGCCCCGCGATTCTTCCACGAGGACCTCATCGAGTCAAGAGGGATACTCGACGAGTAGAAAGGGAACATTCAGGAATTTGTGAGGACGACTAGACTCGCCGAGTCGCCAGGGTACTCGCCGAGTCCAGTCGAGATGGCCGTTGACCAGAGTTGACCGGTGTGATTTCTTAGGGTCAGTTAACATGGAAGATAGAAGTATTAATGAAGAGATATATGATGTTACAGGGAGCTTGTAGCTCGGAGGATCAAGTGCAAGGGATTTCAGGAGTTCTTATCTTCCAGCGTCCGCGAGGTGAGTTTTCTCACTATACTGTACCCGGAAGGGTTTGATTGTGTGACCGGAAGGTCAAGTATGTTATATGTTATGATTAAATGCTATAAATGGAAAGTTAGCTGCTACGCGTGATATACATGTTTATATATGGGCCGGAAGGCAAAGTATTATGTGACAGAAAGGTCAGGTATGATATATGATGTATGTGCTTTATGTGTTAGAGTATGTTACGGGCCGGAAGGCAGGTTGATATATGATATATGTGCTTTATGTGTTAGAGTATTTGTGTTATGTGTTATATATGTGTATGGGCCGGAAGGCAATTATCTTATGGGCCGGAAGGCAATTATCTTATGGGCCGGAAGGCAATTATCTTATGGGCCGGAAGGCAATTATCTTATGGGCCGGAAGGCAAATATCTTATGGGCCGGAAGGCGATTATCTCATGGGCCGGAAGGCATTGTGCAGTGGACCGGAAGGTCAGGGCCTGGAAAGGCGTATGTGCGTAAGGTGTATATTGGGGAACTCACTAAGCTTCGTGCTTACGTTGTTTATGTTATGTTGTTTCAGGTTCTTACAGTAACGCGGGATGGCAACGGTTCGATTGTACACACCGAAGAAAGAGTTGTGTTTTGGAGGATCCCGGTCTTCTATTATAATAAAAATGAAACTATGTTTTGTAATTCGAATGTGAATAAGATTTTAAACAAGTGTATTAATATTAAATTGATTATTTAAATAAAAAATTTTGTCTTGAAAAACACGGTGTTACAATTGGTATCAGAGCCTTGGTTTGAGGGATTCGGACGCGCCTACGGGTAAATCTGGACTCAAACTGAGGAAGTAAGAAAAAGTTTTCCAAATAAATGGTTTTCTAAAAGTGAATAAGAGTTCAAAGAGAAAGCAAGAAAGTGCAGTGTGTACAATCAGCCAGAGCCAAACGGTGATTTCCCAAAATACCCTTACTTTTGTGTTACGAAATATTTATTATGCACTTATGAGATATTATTGCATGTTAGAGACAGGCTAGGTATTTCATATCTTAGGACTAGAGTGGCCTGATTTGTGATGCCTTAGTCTAGGGTTTGTGGTTATATGTGCGTTATGCTTTTGTGTGTATGTGATGAGTGAGGGTATCTAGTTAGAATGCGCGAGGGGTAGAGCTACAGAGTACAGTGGTACTTCCGAGGATGAGCCGAGAAGGTGGAGCTATCACAGCTAGGGAGTCCTATGTATGCTTCGATGCTCGAATGCTGCTTGCTTCATGCTTTGTGGAGTTCTCGATGATGGGAGACAGCTACTAAGTGAGTATGACGATACTCAGGAGGTAGATGTTTGGCATCATTAGGAGCTCTTCAGCAGCTGATAGCAAAGAAGTGGGAGGACGGCGGAAGGGGCTAGAGATTAAACCTAGCCAAGATGGGTGCGCGGGTAGAGTAGAGGATTTCGCTGAGGAGCGAGCATGCAAGATGGGATTGGTGAAAAGAGCAGGTCGATCAGCTACTTAGGAACTCTGGGATGGTCCGTGTGGAAAGTATGGGTAGATGTGGCAGGTAGTATGGGCCCGTACTACTGAAAGCAGAGGACCCATACTTGATACAGGGAGCATTCTGAAGGTCCTAAGGAACAGATTGAGGATGGATGTTGTGGTTCGAGCACCATACATCGGAGCGGATTACAGAGTGATGTTATGGTTCGTGTACCATACGTCGGAACAGATTGAGGAGTAATACTATGGTTCAGGCACCATGCACCGAAGCAAATGGAGAAGGGATGTCATGGGATGAGTATCGTAGTTCGTAGTGGATGATGTTGGTGACTATCTTGTTATCCGGTTAGGATCGATGAGGTAGAGATCGGACGCTATGGGTTTTAGGCCTGTGAACCATGATTGAGGATGGAGAGGCGTTCCTTGAGGGGAAAGGCGAGTACCTATCGGAGTATGGTGGTAGGGAGTTAAAGGGAGAGGAAATTTTGGTCTGAGTCGGGAAATCGGTCGATAGAGGAGAGGTCACCTTCTAGGTGGGTAGTGCCATTTATGTTCGTGTGCAAGACACGAGAGGTCTGGTGTTTCAGTTTTGGATTTGGGAGTACACCCTGCAGGTGGTTATCGATAATGACTTCCCTCAGAGCATCAGGTAGCGGGTGTGCCGCGAGACAGTGATTTACCGTGAGCAGACAGTCAGTTGGGACTGAGGTAGTCGAGAACCACACCACACCTAATTGAGAAGGACAGGTTGTGTTATAGTGGTAGCAGTGAAGAGTTCAGTCGAGTTTTGCAGTGCAGAGAGTTTCGTCTATGTTGAGGGTGAGTTCCTGTTCTTGGGACAAATCCGGCGTTGGATATGGGTTGATGAGTTGAGCTGAGAGGAACGATGATTTTGCGATGCAGTCTACGAGACAAAGATGTTATCGAGCGGAGCAGATGCTTAGTGTTGGATTGGTATGGGATTTGGAACGATTAGAGACAGCCGTGATGAGAAGTTCTTGGAAGTTAACCAGAGGTTCAGAGTATAGAGGGTTGATTGACTTCATAAGGGGAGGGACTATTGGGCGTTGCATAGCACTTTCCTGGAGCAGGTACGATTTCGCTGGTGAAAGATAGTCGTGGGTTGATGGTATGCTAACTAGTGACGGTTCGAACCCTAGTGGGGGAGAACCGGGTGCGGTACGTAGAAAACAAAGAGTTGGCAAGAGTAGTTATAAACGGAGTATAGAGATATGCAGTAAGAAATCATGAGACCAGAGGTGCCGATGATCGAGTTAAGGGGTCAGAGTGAGTTAATGCGGGAAGTACTTGAAGAGAAGAACGAACGTATTTAAGACAGGTGATTGGTGTTGTTGCAAGAAGATATAGAATGATTGGGCAGTCAACTTCTGGAGTCGGTATGCGTATCCTTGTTTGGATTTTGAGTGTCGGGAAAAAGGGATTTGGAGAATTATCAGCGCATTTCGTACGTTAACGTTATCTCGCATTCCAATCGAGAAATTAGATGCACCAAGGTTGTAAGGCGGGGAAAATATAGGTTTAATTATGGGGTGCAGGAGATCGGTGGTGGTGGTAGTATTCTGGGATATTCGGGTATGATATCCTTATTTTGGAGTTATTCGGGAATCCCGAATTGAATCGATGTGTGACATATCAGGTATCTGCGGAATTAGTAGGAGTCTTCGGGTATGGGCAATCAGGGAGATTATTTGAGAGGGTGGATTTTCGCAAGATGGGCGTTCGTTATGTTGATTGCCTCCATAATCTGTGGTGGATGTTCGAGTCGCAGTACTCACTAGTCAGAGGGTGTTGTGATGCTGCGTGGAGTTGCAGTACTCACTGGGTGGCAAGAGAATTTTTATGTTGGAATATTTTCGAGCAGCGTATGAGGTGGAAGAGTTTCGAGTTTGGGTAGCCCTGATATTGAGTCTTTGGAGCTTGTATGTTGAGTCAGGGGCGAAACGGGGGTCTTCGTCTCTGTCGGGGGATGCGGGGAGATACGCAAGGAAGAGGCACAGCAGAAACCATAGATTAGAGTTGAGACGATCCTCGGTGGGATTGTATTTTCTCTCACGAGGAAAAGAAGATTTTGTGACTTACGTGTCACTGGGTCGGGATAGTGGTCACGGGGAGAAAAGTCAGTGGAATATTTGGATCGCGATATGGGTGACCGTTGGGGGCTCAGATGTGGAGCCAAAAGTTGATCTGGTACTTAGTCTTGAAGAGGAATATGGGAAAGGAGCTTATCATGATGACATCTGAGGACACTTTAGAGAGGGCGAACGATGCGGACGTTCGAAGACATGTTTCGGGCATGTGTATTAGCTGTCGGAGGAAGCCGCGGTACGTAATTATCATTGGTTGAGTTGTTCCATATTAACAGCCATCATTAGTGCATTAGTATGCCGCCCTTTGAGCTGTTGCATGGAAGGTGATGTCGGAACCTCGTTCGTGGAGGAAAGGTAATGCATGGACTCGAGAGTCCTTGCGAGCAGATCCAGTGCATGTGTAATACAGGGAGTAGTGTCAAGGTTGTCAAGCGGGTTTCACTAAGTGAGGGAAGGGAAAGGTATGTTGGGGCTAATGCAGCCAGGGTAGGTGTTTGTAGGAAGAGAACTCGTGAGGGTTGCCCTAAGATTGAGAATGGGTCCCTCAGTTGTTCCGATATGGATAAAGTGGGCTTAGGATCGGGGAACCGGTAATTCTGAGTTTCATAAGCCTTATGAGTCGTGTGATCATTGAGATTTAGAGCAGAGTTGCGTCTTGGGTAATTCTCGGTTGCAGGAAGTGGTGGATAGTGCATCGATCGTGTTTTGGTCGACAGAGCAGATGCGTCAGGCTAATCAGAGGTTAAAGATCGTTTAGAGTTGACAGGAAGGTTATGCAGACAGACGCCGTTGCGGGCATGTGGTTCAGGTCGGCGACTTCGTATTCCTGACGGTCTCTCCCTGGGAAGGGGTGTTTGGATCCAGGAAGAGGGGTATGTAGGGGCCGGTATGTTGGGTCTTTGCGTGAAGGTGCGAAGGTAGGAAAAGTGGCATACCGGTTGGAGCTGCCAACGGAATTTGGATGGATCCATGACACTTTTAGGTGTCGAAATTGAAGAGGTGTATAGCAGATGAGTCAGCAGTGGTTCTACTAGAGAACGATTAGGTGGATGCGAGCCTGTGTTACGCCGAGAGGCCAGTGGCCATCAGGGATCGGAAGATCAAGTTTCTGAGGAACAAGGAGGTACCTCTGGCATTGATTCAGTGACAACCTCGGAAGATATCGGAAGTGTTTAGGGAAGCCGAAACGTGTGATGCGGGAGCAGCATCCAGAACTATTTTCAGAGTGAGACTTCGAGGGCGAAGTCTAATTCTAGTGGGGGAGAATTGTAACAGCCCAAAATCTCAAGTATTGTTAAATTGCATTTTGGGGTGTTTTAAAGGGGAGACTCGGCGAGTTGGAGCCAGACTCGCCGAGTAGGGTCGCAGATTTGGTCGCGGGTTCACGACTGGACTCGACGAGTCCAGGTATGGACTCGGCAAGTCGATGCTGTTCAGCGGAAACCCTAGCCGTTTCGTATTGGGTCATATATAAGGGTTGTTATGTCGTCATTTCACGTCTTTTGGCCGATTGAGGAGAACCCTAAACGACTGTGGCATCTAGAGCAAACTTGAAGACCATTATTGACTTTGAAGGAATTGTGGTGCAAGAAGAGGAAGGATTTTGGCCAAAGGAAGATCAAGGGGGTCGAGTTCTGAGGTTTGGGGACACAGAGAGTACGTTTTTAGGTTATGTTTCGGATCATTCCTGTTATTTTGATGTGTACATGAATTTAGGGTTTATGAAACCCATTTGGAGATTAGATGGATTGTTGTGTCGTTATCCAATGTTTATAACCTTGTATTAGGACCCTTAGAGGTCCAGAAGGTCCCATGTTTGTATATTCGGGAATATATGTATCTCAGGAAGCAGTTCGATCGACTGCATGGCGTGGACTCGCCGAGTCGGATGAGCAGACTCGGCGAGTAGCTTGAAGATTCACTGGGACTCGCCGAGTTTGTTCTTCAGACTCGGGCGAGTAGAGTCGGGGTGGCCCCGCGATTCTTCCACGAGGACCTCGTCGAGTCAAGAGGGATACTCGACGAGTAGAAAGGGAACATTCAGGAATTTGTGAGGACGACTAGACTCGCCGAGTCGCCAGGGTACTCGCCGAGTCCAGTCGAGATGGCCGTTGACCAGAGTTGACCGGTGTGATTTCTTAGGGTCAGTTAACATGGAAGATAGAAGTATTAATGAAGAGATATATGATGTTACAGGGAGCTTGTAGCTCGGAGGATCAAGTGCAAGGGATTTCAGGAGTTGTTATCTTCCAGCGTCCGCGAGGTGAGTTTTCTCACTATACTGTACCCGGAAGGGTTTGATTGTGTGACCGGAAGGTCAAGTATGTTATGTGTTATGATTATATGCTATAAATGGAAAGTTAGCTGCTACGCGTGATATACATGTTTATATATGGGCCGGAAGGCAAAGTATTATGTGACAGAAAGGTCAGGTATGATATATGATGTATGTGCTTTATGTGTTAGAGTATGTTACGGGCCGGAAGGCAGGTTGATATATGATATATGTGCTTTATGTGTTAGAGTATTTGTGTTATGTGTTATATATGTGTATGGGCCGGAAGGCAATTATCTTATGGGCCGGAAGGCAATTATCTTATGGGCCGGAAGGCAATTATCTTATGGGCCGGAAGGCAATTATCTTATGGGCCGGAAGGCAAATATCTTATGGGCCGGAAGGCGATTATCTCATGGGCCGGAAGGCATTGTGCAGTGGACCGGAAGGTCAGGGCCTGGAAAGGCGTACGTGCGTAAGGTGTATATTGGGGAACTCACTAAGCTTCGTGCTTACGTTGTTTATGTTATGTTGTTTCAGGTTCTTACAGTAACGCGGGATGGCAACGGTTCGATTGTACACACCGAAGAAAGAGTTGTGTTTTGGAGGATCCTGGTCTTCTATTATAATAAAAATGAAACTATGTTTTGTAATTCGAATGTGAATAAGATTTTAAACAAGTGTATTAATATTAAATTGATTATTTAAATAAAAATTTTTGTCTTGAAAATCACGGTGTTACAACTAGTCTACTTCAGACTTTCTTTTCGAATAAGAGGAACAACTCCTCTTCCAGTGTTCAGTTTCTCCAAAAAAGAAACAAGTTCCATCAATATAGGCCTTCTTGTGTAACATCCAATTCAAGGTATTTTTCAATTTGGGACCTTGGTGTGTAATTAGTTTGTAATTTTGGTCCTTAGGGGTATTATTGTAATTTTAGGAGAAGCGTGTGTATGTTGGGCGTTCATTTTGAATGTTTGGCAAACGTAGTCAGGGGACAAACCCTAATTTTAGGGTTTGGACCCTATTTAAGAAATCTTATGTCCTAAGGGTCTCTCATTTCCCAGCCTCCATTGCCTTTTTGAGTCCCATCTTGAAACCCTAGCTTACTTCAAGAGAGAGTTGACATTTGTGTGTGTTTTGGTGTGTGTTTGGTGTAACTCCAAGAAGAAGAAACTTGGAAAAGGAGCCTTGATCAGGGAGGAGCTTGTAGATCCATATTCCACTCATCATTTCCAGCTTCATTGAGGTATAAATCTTGGACCTTGCTCATTCTATGCTTAGATCTAGTTATTATGGAGTTTTGGTCACTTTTTGGTCCTATGAATGAGATCTAGTAGAACTATGCCACTCCAGAAGTTATGAGTTACTCCTCTTGATGTTTTGGAAATCCCTAATCCATAAAGTTAGCATCTTGCTAGTTAAGGATCAACCACACATTAGTATATATCTATTTGGTGAAAGTACGATGCTAAATCTAGGTTTGGGTCTATTTAAGCAATGCAAAGGCACCAAGTTAGTGACATTATGGGTTTAGACGTTCCCCAAGGTATGGATATGAAATTTGATCGTTTAGTCTTAATAGATGAAAAGAGTTGAAGATAGCATACGTTGGGCTTACGAATGCGTATGCATTTGGATCGCCGACTTGGTGTAGCCACCTAGTACATTGGGCATACTAGGGGAACACTTAGCGTTTGCGACCAGGTAGACTTTTGACTTTGGGCCGCCATTGGGCTTTAGGGTTTTGGGCCCGTGTTGGGCTACAAGTCTTTTGATTTTGGGCCACTGTTAGGCCTTGGGCCTTCTTGTCTTTAGGCCTATATTGGGCTTTGAGTGTCCTTCAGGAATTGGGCCATTATTGGGCTTTGAGTGTCCTTCAGGAATTGGGCCATTATTTGGCTTCTGTGCCGAGTTTTAGCCTCGACTTTTAGGCCAATTGGGGGAAGGGTAAAATCATCTTTTACCATGGGGCCAATTGGGGGAAGGGTGAATTGGGGTTTTATTTGACTGTTTAGTGTGGGGATTCTCCGGTTCAGTAGTATGGGTATCTATTTGACTGACAACAGACTGAGGTGAGTTTGCTCACTACATTGTAGGACACTAGGGATTATATGTGTGCTTATAGTCTTGGTGACTCCTGTTGTATATGATGTATGCATGTCTACCTGTTTTCTATATGTTTGTAGGGTTAAAATAAACCCGAGGGTAAAATAGACTCGGTATAGGCTTTTGTTGACATATGAGTTGAAATAAACTCGGGGGTGAAATAGACTCGGTACGGCCTTCAGCCGAAATATGAGTTGAAATAGACTCTGGGGTGAAATAGACCCGGCATAGCCTTGAGCCGGTGTATATGTATGGTATGCGGTATTTTGGGTAACACACTAAGTTGTGCTTACACTTTCTAGTTTATGTTTAAAGTACTTCCAGATCGAAAGGAAGAGCTCGGGATGATCGCATTGCACACACCATGACTTTTCACTTATCCGACTCTATTGTATTTTGGATGATTATGGACACTTTATGATTTACTTATGGTTTTGATAAACACATTTGGTTGATGTTTTATTGAATATATAAAAAAAGTTGGTTTTGAGTTTTTGGGACATTACAAGTTGGTATCAGGGCCTTGGTTTGAGGGATTGGGCATACTCTAGGGTGTGCCTGAAATCAAACTTAGGATTTTGTAGATTTTCATAATAAGAAATGTTTTATAAAAGAAAGTTTTAATAAAAGAAAAGGATATGGTGTATGCAATCGACCAAGCTCAAGTAAGTTTTCCCAATATACCCATACATGTTTTCTGATATGATTTGAGTTGAGAATTTGTGAATCACATGCTAGATAAGGGATAAGGATATAATCAGGATTACATGATAGAATGCTAGGATATATGCCTACTATATTAGCTTGTAGACTCGCATGCTAGTATTGATCAGTTTGTGATAAGATGGTCTGTTTAGGTTATGCGTTGATTCTGATTACTTAATGCTCAAATGCTACTTGCTTTGTGCTTTTAGGAGCTCCTATTAACATAATCTAACTAGTAAGTGAATATGCTAAGTTACATATTGTTGAGTTTAGATAATTTTAGAAGGTTAGGTTTAGCCCTATTGCACAACTCTTGTTTGAGTCTAATCGTTGTAGTGTGAGACCTTTAATTTGAAGAATTATCTAGTGTCAGTGGTTTGTAATTGTATTCCTAAGCTAGTTAGAGGGTGTTAGGGGGACTTCCTTCTGCATCTAATAATGGAGAGTGGTGTGGTGGTGGCCTTAGGAAAACCTAGGAGGTTATTCAGTTTTGAGAGCCTTGTTTTAATAAGGGTAGTTTGGATTGATAGGGAAGTAACTTGGGGGAATTAGGGGCGACTCTTGAGGAAAGTATGGATAGGTTTGGAAGGTAGAATGGGCCCGTACTACTGGAAGCATTGGATACATACTCTGTAACACCGTGATTTTCAAGACAAAATTTTTTATTTAAATAATCAATTTAATATTAATACACTTGTTTAAAACCTCATTCATAATAGATTTACAAAACGTAGTTTCATTTTCAGTTAAATAGAAAACCAGGATCCTCCAAAACACAACTCTTTCTTCGGTGTGTACAATCGAACCGTTGCCATCCCGCGTTATTGTAAGAACCTGAAACAACATAACATAAACAACGTAAGCACGAAGCTTAGTGAGTTCCCCAATATACACCTTACGCACGTACGCCTTTCCAGGCCCTGACCTTCCGGTCCACTGCACAATGCCTTCCGGCCCATGAGATAATCGCCTTCCAGCCCATAAGATATTTGCCTTCCGGCCCATAAGATAATTGCCTTCCGGCCCATAAAATAATTGCCTTCCGGCCCATACACATATATAACACATAATACAATTACTCTAACACATAAAGCACATATATCATATATCAACCTGCCTTCCGGCCCGTAACATACTCTAACACATAAAGCACATATATCACATATCATACCTGACCTTTCTGTCACATAATACTTTGCCTTCCGGCCCATATAACATACATATCACGCGTAGCTACTAACTTCCATTTACAGTATGAATACATACGCATCACATGTTCGACCTTCCGATCACACAATCAAACCCTTCCGGGTACAGTATAGTGAGAAGACTCACCTCGCGGACACTGGAAGATATCAACTCCCGAAATCCCTTGCACTTGATCCTCCGAGCTACAAGCTCCCTGTAACATCATATATCTCTTAGTAACACTTCTATCTTCCACGTTAACTGACCCTAAGAAATCACACCGATCATCTCTGGTCAACAGTCCATTGTCAGCTCGACTGGACTCGGCGAGTTCCCTGGCGACTCAGCGAGTCTGGTCGTTCTTCAATCCTCTAAAATTCCCCTTCTACTCGTCGAGTATCCCCTTTGACTCGACGAGTAACTCCTGGAAGAATCGCGGGGCCACCCCGACTCCACTCGCCGAGTCTGAAGAACAAACTCGGCGAGTCCCAGTGAATCTTCAAGCTACTCGCCGAGTCTGATCATCCCACTCGGCGAGTCCACGCCATGCAGTCGATCGAACTGCTTCCTGAGATACATATTTTCCTGAATATACAAACATGGATCCTTCTGGACCTCTAAGGGTCCTAATACAAGGTTATAAACGATGAATAACAACACAACAATCCATCTAGACTCCAAATGGGTTCCATAAATCTATATACACATCAATCACAGGAGAATGTAATCCGAGTTATTACCTGAATGATGTACCTTCCATGTCCCCAGACTTCAGAACTCGAACTCCCTGCAGTTCCTTTAACTAAAACCCTTCTCCTCCTTGCACAACAATTCCTTCAAGGTCACCCATGGCCTTCAAGCTTGCTCTAGATGCCTCAGTCGTTTAGGGTTCTCTTCAATCGGCCAAAAGACGAGAAATGACGACATAATATCCCTTATATACGTTCCAAACTGAACGGCTAGGGTTTTCCGCTGAACAGCGTCGACTCGCCGAGTCCATACCTAGACTCGTCGAGTCCAGTCGCGAACCCGCAACCAAAACTGCAACCCTACTCGGCGATTCTGGCTCCAACTCGCCGAGTCTCCCCTTTAAAACACCCCAAAATGCAATTTAACAATACTTGAGATTTTGGGCTGTTACAATTCTCCCCCACTAGAATTAGACTTCGCCCTCGAAGTCTCACTCTGAAAATAGTGTCGGATGCTGCTCCCGCATCTCACGTTCCGACTTCCCTAGTCACTACCGATCTCTTCCGAGACTGCCACTGAACCAATACCAGAGGTACCTCCTTGTTCCTCAGAACCTTGATCTTCCGATCCCTGACGGCCACTGGTCTCCCAACGTAACACATGCTCGCATCCACCTAATTGTTCTCTAGTGGAACCACTGCTGACTTATCGGCTCTACACCCTTCCAATTTCGACACATAAAAGTGTCATGGGTCCATCCCGACTCCGTTGGCATCTCCAAACGGTAGGCCACCCTTCCTACCTTCGCACCTTCACGAAAAGGCCCAACATATTGGGGCCCCAACTTGCCCCTCTTCCTGAATCAAATCACCCCTATCCAAAGAGAGACCGTCAGAAGTACGAAATCGCCGACCTAAAACACATGCTCGCAACGACGTCTGTCCGCATAACCTTCCTGTCAACTCAAAACGATCCCTAACCCCTGTTTAACCTGCTGAATCTGCTCTGTCGGCTAAAGCACGATCTCTGAACTGCTCATCACTCTCGGTAACCGGGAATTACCCAAGGTGTACTCTGCTCCAAATCTCGACGATCACTCGACCCACGAGGGTTAGGAAACCATGAATCACCGGATCCCTGACCCAAAGCCCACTCTATCCATTTCAGAACGACTGCAAGACCCATTCTCACTCTCAGAGCAACTCCCACGAGTTCTCTTCCTGCAAACACCTACCCTGGCTGCATTAGCCCCAACATACCTTTCCCTTCCCTCACTTAGTGAAACCCGCTTGACAACCTTGCCACTATTCCCTGTATCACCCATGCACTGGATCTGCTCGCAAGGACTCTCGAGTCCATGCATTACCTTTCCTCAACAAACGAGATTCCGACATCACCTTCCATGCAACAGCTCAAAGGGTGGCATACTAATGCACTAATGATGGCTGTCGATATGGGACAATACAACCAAGGATCAACACGTATCGCGGCTTCCTCCGAAATCTAATGCCCATGCCCAAAGCATTTCTTCGAGCGCCTGGATCGTTTACTCTCTCCAAGGTGTCCTCCGATGTCATCATGATAAGCTCATTTCCATATTCCTCTTCAAGACTGAGTACCAGATCAGCTTTTGACTCCACATCTGAGCCCCCAACGGTCACCCATATCATGATCCAAATATCCCACTAACTTTCTCCCCGTGACCACTATCCTGACCCAGTGACACGCAAGTCACAAAATTCTCTTTTCTTCATGCGAGAAAATGTAATCCAACCGAGGGTCGTCCCGACTCAAATCTCTGGTTCCTGCTGCGCATAATCCTTCGTATCTCCCTGCATCGCCCGACAGAGACGAAGACCTCCGTCTCGCTCCCGACTCAACGTCCAAGCCCCAAAGACTCAATACCAGGGCTACCCAAACTCAAAACTCTTCCACCTCATACACTGCTCGAAGGAATTTCTCTTGCCATCTAGTGAGGACTGCGACTCCCTGCAGTATCACAACAACTTCTGATTAGTGAGTACTGTGACTAAAATATCCACCACAGACTATGGAGACAATCAACATAACAAACGCCCATCTTGCAAAAATCCACTCTCTCAAATAATCTCCCTGAATGCCCATACTCGAAGAATCCCACTAAATCCGCAGATACTTGATATGCCACAAGTCGATTCAATTCAGGATTCACGAATAACTCCAAAATATGGATATCATACCCGAATATCCCAGAATACTACCACCACCACTGATCTCCTGCCCCAAACATCATGTAGACACAAAGTACATTCCTCCTCAACCCCATAATTAAATCTATATTTTCCCCGCCTTACAACCTTGGTGCATCTAATTTCTCGATTTGAATGCGAGATAACGCTGACGTACGAAATACGCTAATAATTCTCCAGATCCCTTTTTCCCGACACTCAGAATCCAAACAAAGATACGCATACCGACTCCAGGAGTTGGCTGTCCGATCATTCTCTATTTCTTGCAACAACACCAATCACATGTCATGAATACGTTCGTTCTCCTCTTCAAGTACTTCCCGCATTAACTCACTCTGACCCCTTAACTCGATCATCGACACCTCTGGTCTCATGATTTCTTACTGCATATCTCTATTCTCCGCTTATAACTACTCTTGCCAACTCTTTGTTTTCTACGTACTGCACCCGGTTCTCCCCCACTAGGGTTTGAACTGTCACTAGTTAGAATACCATCAACCCACGACTATCTTTCACCAGCGAAATCGTACCTGCTCCAGGAAAGTGCTATGCAACGCCCAATAGTCCCTCCCCTTATGAAGTCAATCAACCCTCTATACTCTGAACCTCTGGTTAACTCTCCAAGAACTTCTCATCACGGTTGCCTCTAATCGTTCCAAATCCCATACCAATCTAATACTAAGCACCTGCACTGCTCGATAACATCTTTGACTCGTAGACTGCACCGCAAAATCATCGTTCCTCTCATCTCAACTCATCAACCCATACCCAACGCCGGATTTGTCCCAAGGACAGGGACTCACTCTCAACATAGACGAAACTCTCTGCACTGCAAGACTCGACTGAACTCTTCACTGCTACCACTAGAACACAACCTGTCATTCTCAATTAGGTGTGGTGGGGTTCTCGACTACCTCAGTCCCAACTGACTGTCTGTTCACATAAATCACTATCTCGCGGCACACCCGCTACCTGATGCTCTTAGGGAAGTCATTATCAATAACTACTTGCAGGGTGTACTCCCAAATCTAAAACTGAAACACCAGGCCTCTCGTGTCTTGCACACGAACATAAATGGCACTACCCACCTAGAAGGTGACCCCTCCTCTATCGACTGATTTCTCGACTCAGACCGAAATTTTCCTCTCCCTTTAACTCCCTACCACAATACTCTGATAGGTACTCGTCTTTCCCCTCAAGGAATGCCTCTCCATCCTCAATCATGGTCTACAGGCCTAAAACCCATAGCCTCCGATCTCTACCTCATCGATCATAACCGGATAACAAGATAGTCACCAACATCATCCACTACGAACCATGGTACTCATCCCATGACATCCCTTCTCAATTTGCTTCGGTGTATGGTACCTGAACCATAGTATTACTCCTCAATCTGTTCCGACGTATGGTACACGAACCATAACACCACTCTGTAATCCGCTCCGATGTATGGTGCTCGAACCACAACATCCATCCTCAATCTGTCCCGATGTATGGTACCCGGACCATAACATCACTCCGCAATCCGCTCCGATGTATGGTATTCGAACCATAACATCACTCCTCAATCTGTTCCTTAGGACCTTCAGAACGCTCCCTGTATCAAGTATGGGTCCTCTGCTTTCAGTAGTACGGGCCCATACTACCTGCCACATCTACCCATACTTTCCACACGAACCATCCCAGAGTTCTTAAGTAGCTGATCGACCTACTCTTTCACCAATCCCATCGCGCGTGCTCGCTCTCCAGGGAAATCCTCTACTCTACCAGCGCACTCATCTGGCTAGGTTTACTCCCTAGTCCCTTCCGCCGTCCTCCCACTTCTTTGCTATCAGCTGCTGAAGAGTTCCTAATGATGCCAGCCATCTACCTCCTGAGTATCGTCATACTCACTTAGTAGCTGACTCCCATCATCGAGAACTCCACAAAGCACGAAGCAAGCAGCATTTGAGCATCGAAGCATTCATAGGACTCCCTATCTGTGATAGCTCCACCTTCTCGGCTCATCCTCGGAAGTACCACTGTACTCTGTAGCTCTACCCCTCATGCGTTCTAACTAGATACCCTCACTCATCACATACACACAAAAGCATAACGCACATATAACAACAAACCCTAGACTAAGGCATCACAAATCAGGCCACTCTAGTCCTAAGATATGAAATACCTAGCCTGTCTCTAGCATGCAATAATATCTCATAAAGTGCATAATAAATATTTCATAACACAAAAGTAAGGGTATTTTGGGAAATCACCGTTTGGCTCTGGCTGATTGTACACACTGCTCTTTCTTGCTTTCTCTTTGAACTCTTATTCACTTTTAGAAAACCATTTATTTGGAAAACCTTTTCTTACTTCCTCAGTTTGAGTCCAGATTTACCCGTAGGCGCGTCCGAATCCCTCAAACCAAGGCTCTGATACCAATTGTAACACCGTGATTTTCAAGACAAAATTTTTTATTTAAATAATCAATTTAATATTAATACACATGTTTAAAACCTCATTCATAATAGATTTACAAAACGTAATTTCATTTTCAGTTAAAGAGAAAACCAGGATCCTCCAAAACACAACTCTTTCATCGGTGTGTACAATCGAACCGTTGCCATCCCGCGTTACTGTAAGAACCTGAAACAACATAACATAAACAACGTAAGCATGAAGCTTAGTGAGTTCCCCAATATACACCTTACGCACGTACGCCTTTCCAGGCCCTGACCTTCCGGTCCACTGCACAATGCCTTCCGGCCCATGAGATAATCGCCTTTCGGCCCATAAGATATTTGCCTTTCGGCCCATAAGATAATTGCCTTCCGACCCATAAGATAATTGCCTTCCGGCCCATAAAATAATTGCCTTCCGGCCCATACACATATATAACACATAATACAATTACTCTAACACATAAAGCACATATATCATATATCAACCTGCCTTCCGGCCCGTAACATACTCTAACACATAAAGCACATATATCACATATCATACCTGACCTTTCTGTCACATAATACTTTGCCTTCCGGCCCATATAACATACATATCACGCGTAGCTACTAACTTCCATTTACAGTATGAATACATACGCATCACATGTTCGACCTTCCGATCACACAATCAAACCCTTCCGGGTACAGTATAGTGAGAAGACTCACCTCGCGGACACTGGAAGATATCAACTCCTGAAATCCCTTGCACTTGATCCTCCGAGCTACAAGCTCCCTGTAACATCATATATCTCTTAGTAACACTTCTATCTTCCACGTTAACTGACCCTAAGAAATCACACCGGTCATCTCTGGTCAACAGTCCATTGTCAGCTCGACTGGACTCGGCGAGTTCCCTGGCGACTCGGCGAGTCTGGTCGTTCTTCAATCCTCTAAAATTCCCCTTCTACTCGTCGAGTATCCCCTTTGACTCGACGAGTAACTCCTGGAAGAATTGCGGGGCCACCCCGACTCCACTCGCCGAGTCTGAAGAACAAACTCGGCGAGTCCCAGTGAATCTTCAAGCTACTCGCCGAGTCTGATCATCCGACTCGGCGAGTCCACGCCATGCAGTCGATCGAACTGCTTCCTGAGATACATATTTTCCCGAATATACAAACATGGATCCTTCTGGACCTCTAAGGGTCCTAATACAAGGTTATAAACGATGAATAACAACACAACAATCCATCTAGACTCCAAATGGGTTCCATAAACCCTAAATCTATATACACATCAATCAAAAGAGAATGTAATCCGAGTTATTACCTGAATGATGTACCTTCCATGTCCCCAAACTTCAGAACTCGAACTCCCTGCAGTTCCTTTAACTAAAACCCTTCTCCTCCTTGCACAACAATTCCTTCAAGGTCACCCATGGCCTTCAAGCTTGCTCTAGACGCCTCAGTCATTTAGGGTTCTCTTCAATCGGCCAAAAGACGAGCAATGACGGCATAATATCCCTTATATACGTTCCAAACTGAATGGCTAGGGTTTTCCGCTGAACAGCGTCGACTCGCCGAGTCCATACCTAGACTCGTCGAGTCCAGTCGCGAACCCGCGACCAAAACTGCGACCCTACTCGGCGAGTCTGGCTCCAACTCGCCGAGTCTCCCCTTTAAAACACCCCAAAATGCAATTTAACAATACTTGAGATTTTGGGCTGTTACATACTCGATTCAAGGAAAGTCACAATGACACTAGAAAGCTTGTAGAATGTGGGATTCTTCAACTATAGTCTAATGGATTATATGGTTTATTTTCAGTATGGTGGTCACTCGAGGAGGTTCTTGTGGTGGTGATGGTTCGGGTTTGGGCTCTAGGGCCAAACATGGGGATGATCAGATGCGGGAGTTTATTTCATCACATATTACTTGTTGTATTCTTGAGTAGACTCTTGTGATCTTCGGTACGATCAAGGAGGGTATCATGGAGATTTTGGATGAGCGCTTGGGCACTTTGCATTGTGAGATGGTAGTGATGCTGGGAGATCGCACTTTGACTTTCCGTGAGTTTCGGGCATGTGGGGCTTTAGATTTCTTCAAGAAGAAGGACTCAATTCCGAGCAGGTGTTGGTTAGTGGATGTCACGAACACCTTCCATATTACTTGTTCCCTTGAGGGGGAAAAGGTCCAACTTTCTTCATGTCTTCTAAAAGAAGAGCTCAAGATTGGTTGGAAGAGGTCGGACACACCTTGGGAGGCAAAGCAGTTGAGTCGATAACTTAGGAGGACTTTGTGACGAGGTTTCAGACTGAGTTTTCACCTGCGATTGAGGTTCAACAGTTGGTGAGGGAGTTTCATGACCTTCACTAGACTACTGAGATGGTGGTAAAGATCACTTCTATGTTCCATGGGAGGGTATTATTAGTTCTGCAATACATGGCGAACGAGGAAATAAATAAGGTGAGATACCATGAGATGTTAAGGAGCGATATCAGATAGTTTGTGAGCATATCCAATTGTAAGACACTGGATGAAATGGTGGCACAAGCTAGAGATAAGGAGATTGACTTGGATATGGAGAAGAAGAGGAAGTTGGATTAGGTTCAAAGTGTTGGGTCATGAGCATTCTAACACTCCTAAGTGTACATGCAACCCTAAATACCTTGGATCTATGTTTTCTCTATTATACATGCAAATATGAACATCCAAGGTATTATCCTAATCTAGCATACAAAATAATGGATATAACAAGATAGAATACATACCTCTTTGATAGTGCTTGTCTTCATGAAGCTTGAGTGCTTAGTGCCTCAAGTGTGACACCTCAAATGGTTCACACAACACCATAAGCACTTGGAATAACTTGAGAGAAACTAGACCACTTCATGAAATCGGTTAGCCCTCTCTAGAATAATCTAGTGACCGATTTTGGGAACAATAATATCTTTATATAGTGTTACAATTAGGGTAAACCCTAATTGTCATGACTTTCCATTTCCTTGGATCCATGGGTTCAAATACACCATGGAGCATCCATGGAGCATCATATGGGTTTTGGCCCAACTAGATAATCCATGGAGCATTAGCCCACTATATAAGTATGGATGATTTACACAATCAACCCATATATTTAATTAGTCTTCTTTTGATCACTTAATTAATCCTAGATTAATTCTTGATCAATACTAATTAAATAATCTTATTATTCTTATTATTAATATACTAGAACTTATAATATATTAATAACCGTAAGTGTCTTATTTCTCTCATTATAGTCTATCCAAGTGCATGATGCCATGCAACCCAAATGGACCATGCCGGGTCGGGTCAAGTCTTACCAATTATAGTTATGGACTTAGACATTAATCCAACAGTCTCCCACTTGGATAAGTCTAAAACTATTATTGCGTATGACTTCAGGAACCAACTAGCAATCGTAGCTCTCAAAAGCTTCTGTCGAACTCTGACCTTGTAGATGAACTCTGATCTTTGTCAACGACTTGTCCATTAGATAAGGGATCATATATTCCTCCATTCTAGATATCATATGGACTGAGACATGGATTATAATCATTCTCTCTGTCCATTAGTTGTTTCCCGATTTCCGATTTATGACGACCGACTAATTGAACAAATCAAATCAGTCCTGGCCCGGCCGAGCACTTCCATTTGTCATCATCAAATCATCGAGGGGCCCACAGATATCGCTTTCATCCCGAAGGTAAAAGGAATGGATAAACTTCGACTCATATGGCTTGTTCTACTACTTGTTGAATCATACACAAAGGCACGTTTTATAGCACCGAGTTACCAAATGCGGTTTCGTGCAATCAATGTACAACCAACTCATAGTAACAACTCATATCTCTAGGTTTGAAGAATATAAGATATTATCGTCTCATGATCACTCGTGATAAAACCCATGAAGTGATTCCAATGAGCGCGGGTTGAATCCAATACTCAGAACTTATGAGCACTCATGAGTGTTGTAGCCATTTGTCCAACAACTTAGACCTCTACAAGCCAACTCATGACAGTCTTAATTCATATCTACTTCCAACATATGACCGACTGTGGATGGTTTGAATAACTTAGTCATTCCGGAAGAATAACCTAGTTTATTCTGGAAGTCAAAACATGCAAAGTGAAACACAATAATAATTGAATCCAATATGGTCTCAAAACTTATGAATATAAATAAAACTCCTTTTATTTATCACCATATGATTACACATTATTCATTGTATATTGTTTCAGCTATCAACATTATTCTTGAATTTAAAACAATAGTTGTCCCATGCTCCAAGCATGTACACTATGTTTTCTAAACAATAGTCATGCCATACACCAAGTATGCATACTATGTTTGTCTATGATCTTTACTTTTGTGAACTAGATCAATTGAACATAATCTTCAATGATTCTCTTTTCACACTCCCAAATCCTTACTGCAAATGCAAGAATTCCAAATTCATGTCATTTACTGAAATCTGTTAGATTCTTAAACTTATATGCATCGATCCTCTTGTAATGATTATGCACAAAGTCAGAAAGACTTAACAACAATCATTACAGAGCATTCCAAAGGAGATCAAGTCCTTGGAACCATCCTTCTTGCATTAAGTTTCCTTAATCTTAAACAGATTGAAAATTCAAACTTTGAAACATTTCCAGATTCCATTTCGACTATCACTTCTGAACAAGAGTTGCCTCCTTACAGATTATGTCAATATGGTCCTTTCAGAATTATCACTATACTTCCAACTGTCCTTGAGCAACCAATCTTTGGTAAACCTTAGATTGTCCTCGACAATTGTTTAATCCTTTTAGTCATATCCAGTTCTAAACCTTTTCCATTCTTAACGCCCCAGGCATTCGGAAAATTTTAGAAAGAATGAATATAGCACATGTAATCGGTCCTATATCCGAAGCATATGGGACACGATTCATGATGTCTCACATAAAGACTAAACCAGTCTTTTGCTATAACATTTCCATTTCAATTTGCCAAGTTCTCATAATTCAGATTATGAAAAGGGATGCCGTAATCATAATCGAATTTAAGAACGCAAATAATGGACCCATATACAGAATTTCCTTATGTTGAGCCATTCCAACATGAAATTCATATATATCCTTGACTAAATGATTAAAACCTCACGATCTAAGCTTATAGATTTGCGATGAAGTATAATTTCCTCTCCCTTAATTATAGCAAAACAACTCTTTCCCAGTTGAAACTTTTGTTTTCTATAATTAACATTGCTAGCTTGCAATACTTATCGTAATTATCATGCTCCCACTAACATGATGATTATTAGCATAACACTTATGCTCCCACTAGCTTTGACATATACTCAGAAAGCTCGACTTCTAGAAATCAATACTTTATTGACTTTCTTACCAAAGTTCAGATTTCTGATACTAGATTGTTTTGATAAAACTTTATCAAAAACATACACCTTCCTTAGATAGCTTGTGGGTGTGTCAAAACAATTTTAAGAACTATGAAAAGGGATGCCGTAATCATAGTCTTGATCGTTTTGACCTTTGCCATTTCTCACAAGTCCAAGTTAGTGTGCCGGTAAACCACACACGCTCCACTAACGACTTTGAGATCACAATTGCTATCTAGCTAAAATCTACTTAGTGGAAGTGTTTCCTCACCATCATTTTCATGAATCGGAGAGAAACCTTATGACACTTAGATTTAATGGTGTATGAGTTCCTACCCATATGAATTTGTCAAAACCATAATCACAAGACAAGGATAATGTCAAATCCAAAACCATATGGATTGAACTCAATCTTAATTTCTTGCCACCTGGCAGCTCAAGGGCCTACCATTGCTTCCAAGTTGTTGTGCAACACATTGAGAACTCTAAGAACTCATATGCAAAGCCAACTTTAACTGGAATGGGCACAGAATATGTCAACACGATAGGTTATAAACCTTAAGTCGTGTGCTACTGAAGAACTTTAGGTTTTATTCTTGATTAGTTCTTGAGACTTTCAAGACCTTTAAGACTCCCACTGTCCTCTTGACCTATAAGACTTCCTTGTCAAACATCCAAGAGATAGTGTGGATTCTAATCAAGACAAACACTTCACATAATTGGCCGAAGTTGGTCTTTGTTTTATCCAAAACATCACAACTTACCAATTTCAAATGTACAAGAGTAGAAAACTTTTACTCTTACATTTGTCAAGTGTTTTAAACCTTCTTTAAGACATGTCACTCAAATTACAATCTTGGAGTATGACTCTAAGACTTGTATTGGAACGAAGTATGACTCATCTTCTTGATTTAACCATTTCAACAATTCAAGGTCCCTTCTTCTTAGTCATAAGAATGCACTAAGACTTCCTTAGAGAACAAATTTTGATATGGTTTCTTAATCATTAAGATGATCACAAAGCTGATACTAAAGTACTCTCCCATCTTTTCATATTTGAGAAACTTTTATCCTTCTGCCTAATTTGATTCTTCTTATTCGCTCTGCCTTACATTGGAACCTTTTCCAATGTCTCAGAGTTACACTTAAGCTTGTAAGTATAATCACATTTACTAAGCTTTAGTAAACTATGACGAATAGCCTTATATCTTTTGTGGTGGACTTAATCAGTGCACATGACTATGTGCTTGATCCCTTAGTCCATTACTTGACTCACACATCCATGTGAATAAGTAATTAGTCTTAATTTTTTTTTTCCAATACTTGAAAGTTCTCATTCATCATGCTATACAACTTGCATGATTCCAAGTCCCGGTCCAATTGAGACTTGGGTGATGAGAATGTTTCCTTTATTTGATAAATTTAGACATTACCACAAATGAAAGAATCAATTTCATATTTCCACTCTTGCTATTAATGGAATCATATAAGCAACAATTTTTCCTCAAATGCCATTGTAAGGATATTTTAAAATAAATAAAATCAAAAACTTTCTTTTATTTTAAAACTATGCGGAAAAACTTATCCTTACAACCCATATGAAAAACTTGTTGTTATCTATTCCTTAGCAATATCTCATAACTCCTAAGAATTAGCTCAAGAATCCGATTTTTCAAACTACGCGATAGAAATCCATCTATGCGATCAGATTCAGCATATTCTTTCTTTAAGTTCCTTTACTTTTCTTTGATTCTTAAAACATCACCATGTGACCCAGTCACATCATGTATCAGGAATCTCAGAATAGAAACTTAACAGAGTTAGATAGTGGACTTTACCTGAAGTAGAGTCAATCTTATTGACCTTAACATCCTTAGGTAAACTTGGCAGCTTCGCAACTTATGACCCTTACTTTGGCAATATAAACATATGGACCCTTTGATAATGGTACACAGGACTATTACAGACTTAGCTTCTTCTCTTTACCATTTGTTCAACCGAGTTGACTATGGCCGATCCCTTTCCATTGGGAAGAGAATGCTTTTTCTGTATTTCCAGTGTCATCATTGTCAATGTCCATAAAGTTTCAGGAAGTTGATCTTAACAATAGATAAGATCATTAAGGGTCTTGTCATAGTCTATTTCATAGGTGTCCCAAAGAAACTCACTATGTGACTTAGAAAGTGATTGAACCACCAACTTTCTCAAGACTTTGACACCCAACTCTCCCGGCTTGTCAATATGTGACTACATCTCCAAGATGTGATCACACATAGACCTTGCCTTGCCAATAGGGCTTGAGTGACCTTAAACTTTTCAAGAACTTGTGGGTTAGGGAGAATAATTGGAGGAGGAGAAAGAAGTATGATATCCATGGGACATCATCTTCATTTAGGAAAGCTTGTTTCAAGAGATTTGGGAAGATCATAAATGTCTAATCCAGACATGTTATGGGAGATATTCAAGATAGTTGATCTTTAAGTCCTTAATATGACACCCAATAAGAAAATATTAAGGCTAGGACCCAACAAACTATTTTATAACTTAGAAGAGGTATGCCGTAATCCAAGCTATAAAACAATTTGAAGGTAAGTGAATGACGATTCACCAATTTCCACCAAGATAAACGAAATGTATTATTAGGTTTTAATTGGTTTTGAAACTCCTAGATCTTTTGAGATTCATTGAACTGTTCAATGGCATGTTTCAATCTCGAGTGTGCCCTTCAGGTTTTGTGACTGGGATGCCGAGGATCACAAAACAAGGTGTGAAGTAACCATGCAAATTGCTGGGTACCCTTAAGTGTTTACCCCTCAATCGATGTGCCGGTTAACCACACACGCTCCATCGATACTATGATAAACATTAAGTTACCCTTCGCCTACCTTGTTAAATACGAGTTAGTGTGCCGGTTAACCACACACGCTCCACTAACCGACTTAAACAAAGTGCAAAGTGTAATTTCATGGATTAGCACCTTCTTCACATTTTCCTAAGTAACTAAGATTGGGTATTATTAAGAGTTTAGTTACTTAGTATTTATCATTAATACTTTTAATGAAGGGAGAATTATAGTCATGTCAAACCCGTTCGGCTAACGACCCTCCACCAGTCAAGCGAGCGGTGGGTGAGAGTGAACACCCATTAAGTTGCCATTTTATAGGCAACAACCTTATACCCACCTTATAGACCGGCTTCGTGAATGAGGCGTACTAGCGGTAAGACCGACTTTACTCTTATACATATAAATATTATTAACTTATAATATTATAAAGTATAAGGGTTGAATTTTAACTTTTAAAATTCTAAGGGCTAACTTGGAATTAAAGTATTCATAAGAGAAAACTTTACAAATTCCAAAACTTGAGGGCAAGTTTTGAAACTATTCAAAACTAATTAATTCCATAACTTATGTATTTAAAGTAGTTTTAATCCAAAAACTCTTCAAGTTCCATAACTTGTGGACAAATTATGGAAGACTTTAAACTAATAAAGAATTAATCTTTTCTTTATTTTATAACTTATGGAATTAATTAAGGTTACATATTTTATTTATTTATTTATTAATGAAGTGACTCTTGAACCTCCATAACTTAAGGACAAGACTCTTCATCTTTTTTGTAACCTTTGCCAACTTTATGAGTTTTATGAGTCTTTAATGTGGACTCTTCATGTAACTTAAGGATAAGTTACACAAACACATTTTATACTCAACTCTTAGATTAATTTGGATTGAAAACAACTTTTTCACTCAACTTTTCTATTAATCTAAGCAACTCATAAGAACAAGATAATTCAAATCAAACTTTTTCATGTAATTAGTCTAACCTTTAAACTAATACAAAACATGAATCTATTGACAATTATCTTTGAAAATGGATTAGCATGAACATTACCACATTAAAAAACAAGTTTATAAGTTCAAAACAACTTAGGGTAATGTTCCTAGTCCATTTCTAGCCAAAAACCTCGAAGATATACTGTCTGGGGTCCAACTCGTCGAGTGCATGAACTCAACTCGGCGAGTTGGATGCATTTTGCCTTGGACTCGTCAAGTCCCTTCATGGACCCGGCGAGTCAGCTGGGCTGACAGCATCAAAACTCGATTTTTCAGCTTCTATTGCAGGTATAACAAGAAAACAAGCCTAGGCTCTGATACCACTGTTGGGTCATGAGCATTCTAACACTCCTAAGTGTACATGCAACCCTAAATACCTTGGATCTATGTTTTCTCTATTATACATGCAAATATGAACATCCAAGGTATTATCCTAATCTAGCATACAAAATAATGGATATAACAAGATAGAATACATACCTCTTTGATAGTGCTTGTCTTCATGAAGCTTGAGTGCTTAGTGCCTCAAGTGTGACACCTCAAATGGTTCACACAACACCATAAGCACTTGGAATAACTTGAGAGAAACTAGACCACTTCATGAAATCGGTTAGCCCTCTCTAGAATAATCTAGTGACCGATTTTGGGAAGAATAATATCTTTATATAGTGTTACAATTAGGGTAAACCCTAATTGTCATGACTTTCCATTTCCTTGGATCCATGGGTTCAAATACACCATGGAGCATCCATGGAGCATCATATGGGTTTTGGCCCAACTAGATAATCCATGGAGCATTAGCCCACTATATAAGTATGGATGATTTACACAATCAACCCATATATTTAATTAGTCTTCTTTTGATCACTTAATTAATCCTAGATTAATTCTTGATCAATACTAATTAAATAATCTTATTATTCTTATTATTAATATACTAGAACTTATAATATATTAATAACCGTAAGTGTCTTATTTCTCTCATTATAGTCTATCCAAGTGCATGATGCCATGCAACCCAAATGGACCATGCCGGGTCGGGTCAAGTCTTACCAATTATAGTTATGGACTTAGACATTAATCCAACACAAAGATCTAAGGGTTCAGAAAAGAGGTCCAAGGTGTTTGATTTGAGATATAAGGGAAAGCAAGGACGAGGTCGTTGTGTTAAGTGAGGCAAGCGCACGATGGAGCTTGTAGGGGTGGTTCAGGCTGCTACAAGTGTGGCAAGACTGGGTACTTTAGTCAAGGTTGCATAACCACCACCAGGGATCGAGTCTGATTTGTTTGCATTGTAATCAGAGGGGCCATAAAAAGGCTGATTCCCAGATTTTTATAGTGCCAGGTTCAGCTACATCACCTGCTCTGGTGACCTTGAGGATCGTGGATGGCCGTCAGGGTAAGGTGGAGGTGCCTGTTGTGAGGAGCAACACATTTCAGCTGACAACCGAAGAGGTTCGTGCAACACCAGATGTGGGTATGTATCTTCTCTTTATCTCTTTATTAATGTTGATTTTACTGCTTATAATTGTGTTTTGATTTTAGGTTCATTCCTTTTGAATGATATATTTGGTCTAGTTTTGTTTAATTTGGGGGCTACCCGATCCTTTGTATCTCTTGCACTCAGCAAGAGGTTTGTCGATGCTCCGAAAGAGCTGGATTATCCACTAGAGGTTGAGATTGTTGATGATCATCTTGTGCGGGTATCAAGGGTCCATCGGGGTTGTGTATTAGAGTTGTTTAGTGAGTGATACCCAATTGATTTGGTTCCTATTCCTCAACATGAAAGCAAGGTTATTATTGGGATCGACTGGTTGAGCCCCAATGGGGGAATGATTGATTGCAAGCATCAGTTGGTACGTATTCGGACACCAAGTGGGGAGGAGTTAGTAATTTAGGGAGAGGGTTCTCATCATGGTCCAGTTTTTTGTCCAGCTGCAAGGGCGAGGATCCAACTTCAACAGGGTTGTTCTGGGTTTGTGTTTTATGTGACAGATACCCAGGAGAAGGGTAAGACGGTGGTTGGTGATGTACCGATTATTTGGGAATACCCGGACGTGTTCTTGGAGGAGTTTCCTGGAGTGCCACCGGAGAGGCAGGTAGAGTTTTAGATTGATTTGGTTCCAAGTGCAGCTCCAATAGCAAAGCACCTTATTGGTTAGCACCTCAAGAGATGCATGAGTTATCTACACAGATGCAGGAGCTGTTGGACAAGGGATTTATCCGACTGAGTAGTTCACCATGGGGAGCACCATTTTGTTTGTGAAGAAGAAGGATGGGTCACATTGGATGTGTATTGACTACCGACCGCTAAATAAGCTAATAGTGAAGAGCCGTTATCCGCTCCCAAGGATTGACAATTTATTTGACCAACTTTAGGGTGCATCTTGGTTTTCCAAGATTGATCTGCATTGAGATTATCATTATATGAGGTTTAGAGAGGTAGATATACAGAAGACGGCCTTTCTGGCTCACTATGGTCATTACGAGTTTGTGGTGGTGCCCTTTGGGCTCACCAATGCTTCAGCCGCATTCATAGATCTCATGAATTGTGTATGCAAGCCTATGCTTGATCAGTCTGTGATTGTGTTTATTGATGACATCCTGGCCTATTTCAAGATCCAAGAGAAGCATGAGGAGCATTTGAGAGAGGTATTGGAGACTCTGAGGAGGGAAACATTGTATGTGAACTTCTCCAAGTGTGAGTTCTGGTTACACGAGGTGCAATTTTTGGGTTACCTTGTCAACCAGAATAGTATTCTGGTCGATCCGGTCAAGGTCAAGCGGTGATGAGGTGGGAAGTTCTAAGCTCTCCATTTGAGATTCAAGGTTTCGTTGGATTGGAAGGTTACTATTGGATATTCATTCAGGATTTCTCCAAGATAACGGTTCCTTTGAGCCGGTTGATGAAGAAGACCATCATGTTTTGTTGGGGGTCTGAGTAGCAAGCAACTTTTGAGACTCTGAGGCAAATATTGTGTGAGGCGCCAATTCTGACCCTATCAAAGGATGTTGAGGATTTTATGGTGTACTACGATGCATCAATCATGGGTTCGGGTGCAGTTTTGATGCAACGGAGTCATGTGATTGCTTACGCTTCGAGGCAGTTGAAGCCTCAAGAGGTGAATTATCCTATGCATAATTTAGATTTGGGGTTGTGGTGTTCGCCCTCAAGATTTGGCGACATTACCTCTATGGGGTCTACTGTACTATCTACACAGATCATGAGAGTCGGAGGTATCTGATGGATCAGCCAAATTTGAATATGAGGTAGTGTAGATGGTTGGATGTTGTGAATGATTATGATTATGAGATCCTTTATCACCCGGGGAAGGCCACCATGGTGGCCGATTCTCTCAGCTGCAAGGCGGTTGTTACCTGAACATGGATGTGTGTTTGAGAATGACAGTGATTACCCCACTCTTAGAGTAGATTCAAGTGGCTCAAGTCGATTCTAAGAAGGAAAAACATCGTAAGAGTGAGCACATTGGGGTGAGATCGGTCAGCAAGTCATGAGGAATACCAAGGTGGTACTCAAGATAGCAGAATTGATTCAGCAGGTTCACAGCAAACATACAACATCTCAGATCCGATAGAAGAGTTATGCAGATAGACGTCGGCCAAACTTGGATTTTCATGTTGGGGACATGGTGCTCTTGAAGTTGTCACCTTGGAAAAGGTGTCATCCGATTTAGGAATCAAGGCACCCTAGGCCCTAGGCATAGCATTCAGGGTGTCAGCTCGGGTGGGCAGGGTTGCGTATCGTTTGGATCTGCTAGTGGACCTCAGTTAGATTCATACCACTTTTCATGTCTCTCAACTGTGGAAATGTTTTGTTGATGATTCCGTAGTGGTTCTATTTGAGGACATTTAGGTGGATGACCGCCTGAATTATATAAAGAGAGAAGTGGCAGTCCTTGGCAAGAGAACGAAGACTTTGTGAAACAAGGTGGTGGATCATGTGAAGGTGTAGTGGCAACACCATAAGGGTTCAATGTGGAAGTGTGAGCCCAAGGACGAGATGAAGGAGCATTACCCAGAGTTATTTTCGGTAATGGACTTTGAGGATGAAATCTAATTCAAGTGGGGAAGAATTTTAACACTTGATTCAAGGTATTTTTCATTTTGGACCCTTGGTGTGTAATTAGTTTGTAATTTTGGACCCTTAAGGGCATTATTATAGTTTTAGGAGAAAGGTGGGTACGTTGGGCATTCCTTCTAAATGTTGGGCGTACATAATCTGGGTACAAACCCTAATTTAAGTATTTGGACCCCATTTAAACAACCTTATGCCCCAAGGTTCTCTCATTTCCTTGCCTCCATTTCCTTTTTGAGTTCCATTTCGAAACCCTAACTCACTTCAAGAGAGTATTGACATTTGTTTTTGTTTAGGTATGTGTTTTTTGTAACTCCAAGAAGAAGAAACTTGGAGAAGGAGCCTTGATCAAGGAGGAACTTGTAGATCCAGATTCCACTCATCATTTCCAACCTCATTGAGGTATAAATCTTAGACCTTGCTCATTATATGCTTAGATCTAGTTATTATGGAGTTTTTGTCACTTTTTGGTCCCATGAATGAGATCAAGTGGAATTTTACCACTCTAGAAGTTATGAGTTTCTCCTCTTGATGTTTCTAAGATCTCTAGTCCATAAAGTTGGCATCTTGATTGTTGAGGATTAACCATGCATGAGTATATGTCCATTTGGTGAAAGTAGGATGCTAAATCTAGGTTTGGGTCTATTTTAGCCATGCAAAGGCACCAAGTTAGGGGGTTGATGGGATAAGACATTCCCCGGGGTCTGGATATGAAATTTGGTCATTTTGTCTTAAGCGTTAAGGACTTAACGAATGAAAAGAGGTAAAGGTAGCATACACGGGGAGTAAGAATGTGTATGTTGTACGTATTAGTTTGGATCCCTGACTCGGTGTAGCCACATAATATGTCGAGCATACTAGGGGAACACTTAGCATTCGTGTAACATCCCAACATCAAGGTAATTTCAATTTCAACCCTATGTTTGAATAATATTGCATTATAGCTTCATGCCTCATTTCCTCATTAGCTTCCCTCTATGAAAATGTCCCTAAGAAGACCCTAAGTGATAATAGTGTATTTTAGGCCATTGAAGTGTTTTGGAAGTGTCCTTATAGGAGAAGAAGGTGGTGAGAAGAGATTGGAGCTTGGAAGCATCTTGGATCTAGGATTTCCTTCTTGTTAGCAACCTCCAGGAGGTATAAAGTTTGCAACTTGATCACTCCATTTTGTAGATCTAGACATTTCTTCCTTTAAGACACATTTTGTCCCAAATATGGTGATTCCCGAGCATGGCATGTTCTTGACCCAATAAGTCATCCTTTCAGACCTTAGGATGGGTCTTAAGTTATAAAAATGTGGTCTTGATGGTTAGTTTTGCTCCATGCATGCTATAGAAGGTCTTAATGCATTAAGATGTTGAGTTTTTTTGTTTTAAGAACTTCATGGACATGCAAAATCATAAAGTTGGAAACTTTATGATTCTTTAGGATATTTTAGCCTTGGATCTGTAATTAGAAGTACTAAGTCGACGAAATAATTGTTGAATGGGCTAAGAGAAGGGTTGTTGCATACGTTGGGTGTACTGTCACAACTGGCATTTTGCTAGGAAATTCTACTCTCATGCAATCATTCACCTAGTGTGATAACTTGTACTCTAACTGAAATACTATGCTCCATTCCTATTCAAATATATCTCATATGCTCAAATAAGGGTTGGAAACCCTAGATATCCCATTTCAAGTTCACTATGGCCTAAGATTCCCTTATTGGGCCTAATGGACCAATAAACCTTCAAGTTGACTATCTTGGGCCTAGAAACCCTAATTGGGCTCTAAATAGACCACATTCATAAAACCTTAGCATTTTGGTCCATGTGGGACTAAAATAATTCATCTTATCTCTAATGAGCCTTATTGGGCCATAACTAATCCAATTAACCCTAATGGGCTATAAATCAGTTCCTCTATGTCAAAGTGGGCCAAAAATGCACTTAAGGGCTCAATGGGCCGAAAAATGATTTTTGGGCTTCATAAATTAAATCAAGACCAAAAATGGGCAAAAATCACCTCATCCTAATTTACCTTAGCCCAATCTCGGCCCAAGATCATTCCAAAACAAAAAAAAACAAAAAAACAAAAAAAAAAAAGAAGAAGAAATAAACAAATGGAAGGAGATTGATTTAGACTTTGCCAACACATGATTATCTAGCATATATCTAGATAATCACATACATCTAGACACTTATTACCCTTCATGTAATACTCCTTATCTCCTCTCTTTCTCTTCTTATTTCTCTTGGCCGAGAAGAGCACACACACACTTCATTTCCAAAAATTTCTCTCAAGCTCTCAAGAACAACTCTTCCATCATCCCCCAAAAAATTTCGAGATGTAGGGTGTTTACAAGAGGATTTTTCACCACAATATCCATATTTGGTAAGTTATTATCAAACACCAACATCTCCTTTCAATGTAACATTAAGAACTCCTTCTTACATAACTTTATTCCATGATCACACCTTAAAAACTTCATAAGCTCGAAAACTACTTCAAGGTGTTGCTAGGACTAAAAATCTCCTCATCTCTTCTTCAAAACCAAAACATCAAAGCAAAGGTGAGCTTCATACCCCCTTATTTTCAGTTTTTATAAGTTTTGTGGGGGAGAATACAAGCAAATGTGTAGATCTATCATTATGTGTATGCCTTGTATGATTTCTATGCTTATATGTGTGTTTTATATGATTATGATGTTGGATCTAGTCATGAATCACTAAAAACCGAGATATACTTTATGTTAAATGATACTAGCATAAAATATACTACTACATACAAAGTATACCAAGAAAAATAGCTAAGTGGCTTAACAACACATACTTTGGGCTAAAAACTCATTTTTTGGACATAAAATGTTAAAAATACAAAGTTGAAGGGCCCAAAATGAAATATTTCGAAATATGATGGGTGAGATGAGTCAAAACAGTTTCCATAATGTATTTTCTGAAAATATACTCTTTTGGAGGATTAAAAACATAAATTTCAAGCTTAATGGGCTATAAACAACATTTTCGGCCCAATAGGGCCAAATATGCAAAATTTCCCAAATTTGAGGGGCTGAACCTTGTTTTTCTATAAAACAGTGGGTTATTAGTGTTCTAAGTGCTTTTTCAAGGGTCAAAAATGCTTTCCATAGTTAAAAAGGACCAAAGTTGTAAAAATTTTCCAATTGGGACCAAATGTGTAAAAATTACGAAATGAAAGGCTACAACCGAGAAAAATTGTATTTTCAGAGTCTAAAACTGTTTTCAACTAAAAAGGTGCTGAAAAATATCAATTTCATTAAGTTTTGATGTTAAAATGCCAAGAAAGATGATTTAAGGACTAAACCGGAAATTAATTTACTTAAAGGGGTGAAAAAGTAAATTTACAAAATAAAGAGGGGCTGTAAACAGAAAATTCTCAATGACAATTCAATACACTTGTTGTGAACAAGACTGACACTACGACTCTCGATGAATTACAATTCACAACAACACCAAAAATCGTTAACAAACGAATTGATTCGGTCTCGAATCAATAACAAATCCAAAACTACTAACACTACAACGCTCAATACATATATGGAACTCTCGGAACTCTATACTCTTGTGGAACTACTCAATACGTCGACGTACCTTCCTTAGGCCCAAAAGTTTCAAATCATGCTCGTTGGGCCTAGCTAGCCCGATGACATGATCTTTAGGCCCAAAGGATACTTGCTTACATGTAGTTGGGTCCAATACGACTTAACCGCGTGTAAAAGGACTTTCAATGGCAAACGTGATGCTGATCCCCAAGGGTCCTTCAGTGCTGCTAGTAAAGTCGGGAACTCACGATTGCGGGTTGGGCTTCGGGCCCTTCGCAATTGCAATGGTCTTGAACGACGTAGGAAAATACCGAGGGTTTCGCACCTTCTCTTTTTCTCTTCTGTCGTGGGACTACACAAGTCCGGGAGGGTTGAGTTATGTGAATAAGTGCGAGCGACGCCTAAGGGATCGCTAGTACGGTTGTCAACTGGACGTTTTCATTAACTTACGATACAACAATTCACAACCCACTGTATACTCAATGCCTCCGGAGCTCAACGAATACCTCTAATGTAACGAGACAACAACACATAAACTAATTGAAGCAAAGTAATAGGAAAACGTCAGGTTTTCCTAGGGTTTTCAACTAATACACCTACGAACTACGTACCGAGTTTTACAAATCGTACGCTTACAACTATAGAAAACAAACAAGCATACTTATGGATCTTCACACTTTTTTTTACGTTATACTATTTTCAGAAAATATCGGATTTTCTGGCGGTTTTCGAAACAATACAAACATTGGATTTCAAACATTACTTATGAACTCACCAACATTTCATATGTTGACGTTTTTCAAAATACTTGTATTCTCAGGTAACAGATAAATCGAAGGGATAAGTGTACTCAGTGACGTTTTGCTGCTTGTTTAATTAGCACCGAACAATCTACTTTTTGGGCATGTAATGTTAGGGAACAATGTACTAAATGTAAACGCTACCAGTTGTATTATTCCAATGCTTGGTGATGTATGATGTTATGTTTCATGTATATTCATTGTGATGGTATTCAATTGAGTCACAACAGCCCCCGGACGTTTCCGCCGTCTGGTTCGGGGGTGTGACAGGTTGGTATCAGAGCTCTGTTTATAGTGAACTAGCATATCTAACCATACATTGATATGCAACTATAAACCAAAAGAGGGACTAACATAACTCTGAACAAAACAAGTAAAACATAACAATAAAACACCCTTACTTGTATTAGGAATGAGAACCTAACACCAAACCAAACAAGATAATGCTAGTATCTCGGTTAATCCAGGACTGTTCTTGGTTGTATCAAGGAGCGGATGTAGCCTGATCAACTACATTCCCTCCAAGGTACAACCATCACATGTCTGGAAGAAATCGTGATAGCTAGGGAATCTAAAAACATACCCCTTAATCTCCAAAAAGGGAACCCCAACTAAATCTATGCAATAGTTGTAGGATTATAGGAGTAATTGGTATGCTATTTGATTCTAGTATTCATAGTCCTTCGTGCAATACGCTATAGACAAGTATCATTAGTCAGGAAAACCCTATCTCCCTAGTCAAGGAACAGTAGGGTGGCTCGATCCAGAGGAAGAACCGCAGGAGGAACACGAAGTAGAACTCGGCGGTGAACCCGCCAAGTCAATAAATGGACCTCGAGGAGGAAGAGCCCAAGGGCAGACATGATGATGACTCGGATGCATAATCTGATGTCATTAACCATCCATGAAAAGCCAGAGTACCGACTTATCGTGTGGGCCCCAGTGGCCCCATGCCCCCTTGGGCATACGAAATTTGGAAATAGAGTCACCAACAGGGGATACGGCCACACTAGGGCAGGAACCGAGGTCTCTCCGACCATCGGCCATAAAGAACCCGTTGACCAGGCCCTCCTAGTCTTGGTCTGACGCACCCGAGGTATTGATAACCAAGCTCAGGACACCTTAAATCGAACGAAACAAATGTGGTTTGCTAATAGGAGGGATGAAAGGCAAACACGGGAAGTGAATGGAGACTCTCGAGCGAGACAGTTGGTTTGGGAAGTACGCCTACGAGATACCGAACAACAAGTAGCTCATCTCCAAGGTGCATCCACTTCACGAGCACCACCACCAGACACTTCCCGCCACGATTAGGATCAGCCTTTTTTTAGTTCCCCCTACTATCCGACATGACTCTCTTTCGTGTACTGAGATGGTACTTACCCCTGAAACAATTAGGTGCTATATTGATTTCACATTACTGCAAAGACTCAATAATATGCACAAGCGAACCCTCGAGACCGCTAGACACTCAAGGATCTCAAAACCAGAACAACCTATATACTCTAAGGGTAGACGCAACAATCATGCCAAATATGTGATTACGTACTACCGCAAATACATCATAGCGATGTAGATGGAAACACAGGAAAATGCCATCCCGCAAGGATAACAAGCGCGCCCGCGAGACACCGCTCCTGCAGATGGACTCTGCTACATTTCAAGTTGCTGTAATGGCGGCAGTAACCGCTACTATGGCACAAATCGATGCAAACAACCCAAATGGAGGCGGGAATAGCATTGACAACTCCAGCCAAAGGGACGAACATGGAAACCAACAAGTGACAACCTATCAAGGAACTCCAAACCCCAAGCTTAAGAGCAGGAAGCTGAGGTCTGGAAGTAAGAGAAAGGGACATCCCACTCAAGGGTTCTCAAGGAAGCAACATGTTGTTGCTGTTCATGAGACCATGACCCCTATTACACAACCAACCAGGAGACCATATGTTGGAATCCTTCCAAAATGCAACCAGTGCAAATTCCATCATAAGGGAGCCTGCCGGGAGATGCACTGTGACGAATGCAACTGAAAGAATCACCCCCACCAAATTCTGTAGAACTTATCCATGTCAGAAACGTCAGCCAAATGAAAACGACAAAAATCGCAACAACCCTAACAACAACACCAATAATGAGACCATTCACACCTGCTATGGGTGTGGAGTAACCGGTCACTTCTGGCGTAGTTGCCCCAAGGATAACAATCAAGGTGCAGAAAGATCAGAAATGGTCCTGACCTGGGGTCAAGGCGAAGCAGTCCAAGACCCAACGGTTGTTATTGGTATGTTCCCACTTGACAACTCTTTCGCTTACCTCTTTTGCAATGGTAAATCCGAGTGAAGTTTCGATTAGTAACATATTCAAACACTTACTAAAACAACATCCCCAAAGCTAAGCTAAGCCTTCTCAATGGACATGGCCAATGGGGAAAACTGATTTAACCTAGGGTACTTATGTGGAGTACACCTTAACACTAAACAACCATTCATTACAAATAGATTTCATGCCAGTAAATATTAGGAGTTTTAATGTGATAATCGTCATGGTTGGGTTAAGCCCCCACCATGCTGATACTATGTGTCGCGAGAAGGCCGTTTGCCTTCACCTTCCTAATCACAAAAACTCTAATAATCCATGGTGATAAACCTGGCGCCAATCCTCTTCCTATCTCGTGCATCAAGGCGCAGAAGTGCCTGCACCAGAAGAACTACGTTCTCCTCACTCATGTTGTGGACAAGACCGAAGAAGAGGTAGGCATACAAGGGATTCCAGTAGCATGTGATTTTTCCAAATGTGTTTCCCGAGGAACTTTTGGGAATATCCCAGAGAGACAAGTCGAATTTCGAATCAACCTCATATCGGGAACCACATCAATTGCTAATTCACCCTATAGGATGACTCTTGCCAAAAATTCACAAGTTATCTAGTTAGATGAGTAGAATTGTTGTGTAAAGGATTCATCAGACCAAACTTCTCTTCCCGAAGAGCTCTGATCTTGTTCTTCAAGAAGACGGATCCTTCAGAAGGTACATCGATTTTAGGAAATTGAATAATCTTCCCATCAAAAATCGATACCCACTCCCTCGGACTGACGATCTATTTGGCAAGCTCCAAGGAGCTAGCTACTCCACTAAAATAGATCTAAGAATCGGTTATCAACAACTTCGAGTCCGAGAAGAACTGCTTTCCGAACTCGTCACGAACATTTCAAATTCATTGCGATACCCTTCGGTCTAACGAATGCTCCCATGATATTCATGGACCCTACGAACCAAGTTCTCTCAACCACTCCTAGTTAGCCTTTTTATTATCAATAGCATACTTGTCTGCTCACAAAACAAGAACAAACACTGTCAACACCTACGACCAGCCTTGAAGGCATCAAAGCTGGAGAATATCGTGAAGAAAACACTACATGGACGGATAAAACTCTTGAAGTCGAGGAACGAACTTATAGTTACGCAAGTTGAGATGGGCATTATCTGGGTGATCGTAGATAAGTTAACCCAATCCGCCCGTTTCCTGACAATACAGAAATCAAACAAGATGGAAAGATTAGTTGGGATTTATATCAAGGAGATTGTGAGACTCCATGAAATATCGGTATCTACTATCTCGGATCGAGATAACAGATCTTCTTCAAGACTATGGCAGTCACTTCAGAGGGCTATGGGCACATAACTAGACATAAGCGTTGCTTACCACCTTCAAACCAATAGCCAAAGTGAACGAACCATTCTACCAATCAAATTCATGCTACAAGTCTAGGTGTTTGAGTTCAACAAGTCAGGGGATACCCGGTTTCCCTTGACTAAATTCTCATACAATAACAACTATCGCGCGAGCATCAAGAATGCTCCTTTCAAAAACTCTTTATAGTCATAAATGCATATCACTCGGTAGTACTCTCATGAGACCAGAAACCACTAGCGAAACAACAGAGAGGATAATCCAAATCAAAGCTGGACCTCAAGCATCGCGAGACCGATAAAAGAGCTATGCTGACAAGTGGCGTAAGCCATTAGGATGGCAAGTCGGGGATCGTGTGTTATTAAAGGAATCTCCTGGGAATTGAATGATTCGTTTTTGGAAGCGGGGAAAACTGAACCCATGGTACATTGGACCTTTCGAAATCGTCGCCTGAATAGGTCCGATAGCATACAGACTGCAACTACCCGCAGAGCTAAGCGGTGTACACCCCGTGTTTCATGTCTCTAATCTGAAGAAGTGCCTATCTGATGAAACCCTCGTCATTCCTCTTGACGAGATTGAAATCAATGAGAATCTCCTGTTCGTAGAAGAACCAATTGAAATCATGGACATGGAGGTGAAGCGTAGTAAGCAAAGTCGCATCCCGATCGTGAAAGTACGTTGGAACGCAAAGCGTGGGCCAGAATTCATGTGGGAACGCGAAGACCAAATGAAGCAGAAGTACCCTCACCTATTCTAGCATTCTCAAACCTAGCTTTCAAACAGAATTTCAGGATGAAATTCCCTCTAACGCGGGGATGATGTCACAACTGGCATTTTGCTAGGAAATTCTACTCTCATGCAATCATTCACCTAGTGTGATAACTTGTACTCTAAGTGAAATACTATGCTCCATTCCTATTCAAATATATCTCATATGCTCAAATAAGGGTTGGAAACCCTAGATATCCCATTTCAAGTTCACTATGGCCTAAGATTCCCTTATTGGGCCTAATGGACCAATAAACCTTCAAGTTGACTATCTTGGGCCTAGAAACCCTAATTGGGCGCTAAATAGACCACATTCATAAAACCTTAGCATTTTGGGCCATGTGGGCCTAAAATAATTCATCTTATCTCTGATGAGCCTTATTGGGCCATAACTAATCCAATTAACCCTAATGGGCTATAAATCCGTTCTCTATGTCAAAGTGGGCCAAAAATGCACTTAAGGGCTCAATGGGCCGAAAAATGATTTTTGGGCTTCATAAATTAAATCATGACCAAAAATGGGCAAAAATCACCTCATCCAAATTTACCTTAGCCCAAACTCGGCCCAAGATCATTCCAAAACAAAAAAAAAAACAAAAAAAAAAAAGAAGAAGAAATAAACAAATGGAAGGAGGTTGATTTAGACTTTGCCAACACATGATTATCTAGCATATATCTAGATAATCACATAAATCTAGACACTTATTACCCTTCATGTAATACTCCTTATCTCCTCTCTTTCTCTTCTTATTTCTCTTGGCTGAGAAGAGCACACACACACACACTTCACTTCCAAAAATTTCTCTCAAGCTCTCAAGAACAACTCTTCCATCATCCCCCAAAAAATTTCGAGATGTAGGGTGTTTACAAGAGGATTTTTCACCACAATCTCCATATTTGTTAAGTTATTATCAAACACCAACATCTCCTTTCAATGTAACATTAAGAACTCCTTCTTACATAACTTTATTCCATGATCACACCTTAAAAACTTCATAAGCTCGAAAACTACTTCAAGGTGTTGCTAGGACTAAAAATCTCCTCATCTCTTCTTCAAAACCGAAACATCAAAGAAAAGGTGAGCTTCATACCCCCTTATTTTCGGTTTTTATAAGTTTTGTGGGGTAGAATACAAGCAAATGTGTAGATCTATCATTATGTGTATGCCTTGTATGATTTCTATGCTTATATGTGTGTTTTATATGATTATGATGTTGGATCTAGTCATGAATCACTAAAAACCGAGATATACTTTATGTTAAATGATACTAGCATAAAATATACTACTACATACAAAGTATACCAAGAAAAATAGCTAAGTGGCTTAACAACACATACTTTGGGCTAAAATCTCATTTTTTGGACATAAAATGCTAAAAATACAAAGTTGAAGGGCCTAAAATGAAATACTTCGAAATCTGATGGTGAGATGAGTCAAAAAAGTTTCCATAATGTATTTTCTGAAAATATACTCTTTTGGAGGATTAAAAACATAAATTTCAAGCTTAATGGGCTAAAAACAACATTTTCGGCCCAATAGGGCCCAATATGCAAAATTTCCCAAATTTGAGGGGCTGAACCTTGTTTTTCTGTAAAACAGTGGGTTATTAGTGTTCTAAGTGCTTTTCAAGGGTCAAAAATGCTTTCCATAGTTAAAAAGGACCAAAGTTGTAAAAATTTTCCAATTGGGACCAAATGTGTAAAAATTACGAAATGAAAGGCTACAACCGAGAAAAATTGTATTTTCAGGGTCTAAAGCTGTTTTCAACTAAAAAGGTGCTGAAAAATATCAATTTCATTAAGTTTTGATGTTAAAATACCAAGAAAGATGATTTAAGGACTAAACCGGAAATTAATTTACTTAAAGGGGTGAAAAAGTAAATTTACAAAATAAAGAGGGGTTGTAAACAGAAAATTCTCAATGACAATTGAATACACTTGTTGTGAACAAGACTGACACTACGACTCTCGATGAATTACAATTCACAACAACACCAAAAATCGTTAACAAACGAATTGATTCGGTCTCGAATCAATAACAAATCCAAAACTACTAACACTACAACGCTCAATACACATATGGAACTCTCGGAACTCTATACTCTCATGGAACTACTCAATACGTCAACATACCTTCCTTAGGCCCAAAAGTTTCAAATCATGCTCGTTGGGCCTAGCTAGCCCGATGACATGATCTTTAGGCCCAAAGGATACTTGCTTACATGTAGTTGGGTCCAATACGACTTAACCGCGTGTAAAAGGACTTTCAATGGCAAAGGTGCTGCTGGTCCCCAAGGGTCCTTCAGTGCTGCTAGTAAAGTCGGGAACTCACGATTGCGGGTTGGGCTTCGGGCCCTTCGCAATTGCAATGGTCTTGAACGACGTAGGGAAATACCGAGGGTTTCGCACCTTCTCTTTTTCTCTTCGGTCGTGGGACTACACAAGTTTGGGAGGGTTGAGTTATGTGAATAAGTGCGAGCGACACCTAAGGGATCGCTAGTACGGTTGTCAACTGGACGTTTTCATTAACGTACGATACAACAATTCACAACCCACTGTATACTCAATGCCTCCGGAGCTCAACGAATACCTCTAATGTAACGAGACAACAACACATAAACTAATTGAAGCAAAGTCATAGGAAAACGTCGAGTTTTCCTAGGGTTTTCAACTAATACACCTACGAACTACGTATCGAGTTTTACAAATCCGACGCTTACACCTATAGAAAACAAACAAGCATACTCACGGATCTTCACACTTTTTTTTACGTTATACTATTTTCAGAAAATATCGGATTTTCTGGCGGTTTTCGAAACAATACAAACATTGGATTTCAAACATTACTTATGAACTCACCAACATTTCATATGTTGACGTTTTTCAAAATACTTGTATTCTCAAGTAACAGATAAATCGAAGGGATAAGTGTACTCAGTGATGTTTTGCTGCTTGTTTAATTAGCACCGAACAATCTACTTTTTGGGCATGTAATGTTAGGGAACAATGTACTAAATGTAAACGCTACCATTTGTATTATTCCAATGCTTGGTGATGTATGATGTTATGTTTCATGTATATTCATTGTGATGCTATTCAATTGAGTCACAACAGCCCCCGGACGTTTCCGCCGTCTGGTTCGGGGGTGTGACATGTACCGTAGGGTATGATGTGCGTACGCAGATATGGCCCTGATGCCTCAAACGCATCTATGCCCCACATACCACTGGAGTATGCCCTCGTACGAAGCCTGAGTCAACTTGACTAAGTTGACTCAGTTGACTTGCTGACTTTGACCAAGTTTGACTTAAGGGCATTTTGGATATTTTGAGCAATAGTTTAGTCTTGGTCTCTATCTGTTGAATAGGTGACCTGTAGAGCCAGTATTTGGAGCAGTTTATCATTCAACTTTTTGTTAGACTTTGAGGTAATTTTTCCGCACTGTACTTGTGGGTCGAAGGCACTAAGGCCAGCCAATTGGATTCGATATCCTGTTATATGATAGTATGTTATTATGTTGTAGAGATCTGTTAGATCGGTATCCTGGTATATAGGATATTAACATGTGGTAGTGATCTATAGATCTACTTTTTTGGCTAGTTATATGTTATATGTTATGATTATGTCGACATGTTATGTTGGTTGGGTTGAGGAGGTTATGCTTTGTGCTAAAGGCTAAGATACATGGGGCAGTTCGGATAGACTGTAGGCCCAACGAGGTGGTCCAGTCATGTCGGATTCCCGAAGAACGTTCAGATAGGTTGTAGGCCCTATGAGGTGGTCTAGTCATGTCAAAGGCTTGGAGAGCGGTCCAGATAGGCTGTAGGCCCTGTGAGGCGATCCAGTCTGGCTAAAGGCTCATTTATGCTTGTGGTTGTTGTTATATTTATGTGGTGGTACTTTGGGGGAACTTACTAAGATTTGGCTTACGGTTTAGTTTATTGTTTCAGGTAGTTCTGATGATCACAGGAAGGCAAACGCGTGACCGTACACATTCTCCTGTTTTATGGCCTTATGATTTTGGGATAATCTGATATTGATAAACACTTTGGAAACAATGATTTTGTAAACATTTTATGATTATGGTTTGTTTTGAAAAGTTTAAAATTCTTGTGATTTTTGAGTCGTTACAAGTTGGTATCAGAGCATTGGTTTGAGTGTTTAACATCCCAAAATTTTCAATAAATTTAAACCTTTCAAAAGGAACCCCTCTATTAAAGTGTTTACAAACTATTATTTCCAAAACATTATTTAAAATTATTTAAAATAAAAGTCTCCGAAGATCCAATTAGTTGTAAAACCAAGGATATGTACGGTGACGCCTTTGCCTTTCCATGATCCATCGAGGTACCTAAAACCATAAACCAAAACTGTAAGCACAAAGCTTAGTGAGTTCCCCAAAGTACCAACACACAATCAATTAACACATATACAATAACAACATATGATGGGTCCAATCAACCATTGGGTTGGAATACCCCTGGCCCTCAACCATCGGGTTGGAATACCAACATACTATGAGTCCAATCCACCATCGGGTTGGAATACCCCAGACCCTCAACCATCAGTTTGGAATGCCATCATACTATGGGTCCAATCATCCTTGGGATGGTATACCCTAGGCCCTCAACCACCGGGTTGGAATGCCAACATATTATGGGTCCAATCATCCTCATGATGGGATACCCTCGGACCTTAACCATCGGGTTGGAATGCCACAATCTGTTGGCTTACGCACAAAACAGTGATGCCTCTGCCACCGACTAAACATATGCACATAATTCAGATAAGCATACAATTAACTAGCCAACAAACAAATAAACAAATCAGTAAGCATAGCATCATCCCATCCATCAGGATACCTATCTAATAGATCATTGTAGCATAACATCATCATATCTACCAGGATGTCGATCTAACAAATCTCAACAATACAAAAACATGCATAAAAAGATATCAATCCAAGGGCCAACATTGGAGCCTTCGACCCATAAGTAAAGTGAGGAAAACTCACCTCACAAGCAGCACAGAACTGATAAGGTCCGACTTCAAATCTCAGCTCTCAACTCAAATGCCTACAACCATCAAATGACCAATTTATCAAAATCCCAACAAAACCCAAAATACCCTAAAGCTCAAACTTGGTCAAAGTCAAAGTCAATGGTCAAGGTCAACAATCCATGTTGACCCAACACATCGTGTTTACTGGAAAACACGCCGTGTTTCAATAGCATCCAGACGATCGGGAAAACTCTAACCAACACATCATGTTGGCTTTGCAAACACGCCGTGTTTGCCCAAGTTCTAGCAGCTTAATACATTAAGCTATTTTCTTCGATTTCAGGGTGTAACAGCTCAAATTTTCAAATAAATTTTTCATTTAAAATAAAACATCATTATTCGACAAAAGATTTTATTCCAAGTTTATTGCAAAAATATAAATAACGAATCCTCAAGATCTTCAACAGTGGCAGTGTGTACGTGTCACGCCGGCGCCTTCCCAAGGTCATCACTAGTACCTGAAAAACATAAACACAACTAGTAAGCATAAATGCTTAGTGAGTTCCCCAGTATACGACTTACCCACATACGCCTTCCGGCCCGGACCTTTCGATCCACATAACATTGCCTTCCGGCCCGTAACATAATCGCCTTCCGGCCCATAACATATCGCCTTCCGGCCCATAACATATCGCCTTCCGGCCCATAGTATTTTGCCTTCCGGCCCATAATAGTAATAAACATAACACATATAACATATCACACATAACACATAAATCATACATCATACCGTTCTTTCTATCACATAAAGTCTCGCCTTCCGGCCCGTATAAGCATACATCACATATAAAGCATCTACCTCTCTAGACATAGCATAAATATAACACATACGACCTTCCGGCCACACAGTCAAACCCTTCCGGGTGCAGTATAGTGAGAAGACTCACCTCGTAGTATGCAAGCTATAAACCCTTCGAGCCACTCGCACTCGATCCACTAATCTGCAGGCTCCCTATAATACCACATACCTTTATTAATGATCTTATCAAACAAGACAACTGATCCTACTAAATTACATACAGGTCAATGGTCAACTTGACCGGACTCGTCGAGTGCAAAGGCAACTCGGCGAGTCTAGACACCCCGACTCCACTCGCCGAGTCTAAAGAACGACTCGACGAGTTCCAGTAGATCTTCAAGCTACTCGCCGAGTCTGAAGAACAACTCGGCGAGTCCTAGTGAATCTTCAAGATACTCGCCGAGTCTGATCATTGGACTCGGCGAGTCCTCGCCATGCAGTCAATCAACTGCCTCCTGTAACTCGCATGATTCCGTAATATATAGATATGGGACTTCCTGGACCTTCACATATACTATTACAGGGGTTTAAACACTTGTAACAACACTATAATATAGCAAATCCTTAAATGGGTTTCCTAAACCCTAGATTCGTATACAACACCAAAACTACAGAAAATGATCCGAAGATTACCTGGAAAACGTGTTCCCTGTGTCCCCAACCTTCAGAGCTCGACCCCTTGAATCTCCTTTGATCACCACCTTGCCTCTCCTTGCCTAACAATCTCTTCAAGCTTCCACTAGCCTTCACCCTTGTTCCAGATGCCCACAGACTTTTTGGTTATATTCAATCGGCCAAAAGATGAGACATGACGGCCCTAAAGGCATTATATACGATCCAGAATCAAAACGGCTAGGGTTTCAGCTGAACAGCATCGACTCGCCGAGTCCCTAATGAACTCGTCGAGTCCAGTCGCGAATCTGTGTCCAAGACCGTGGTCCTACTCGGCGAGTCAGGCACCAACTCGCCGAGTCCCCTCCTAAATATGCCCCAAAAATAATTTAAAGAAATACCTGAAATTCCGGGCTGTTACAACTCTCCCCCACTAGAACTAGACTTCGCCCTCGAAGTCTCACTCTGTGAATAACTCCGGATGTTGCTCTCGCATTTCACTCTCCGACTCCCAAGTCATCTCCGATCCCTTCCAATGTTGCCACTGAACCAACACCAAAGGTATCTCCTTGTTCCGCAAAACCTTGATCTTCCGATCCCTGATAGCTACTGGTCTCTCGGCGTAATTCAGGCTCGCATCCACCTGAATATCCTCTAACGGAACCACTGCCGCTTCATCGGCTATACACTTCCTCAACTGTGATACGTGAAAGTTATTGTGAATCTGACTCAGCTCCGCTGGCAACTCCAACCGATAAGCTACCCGACCTACCCTTGCAATTACCCGAAATGGACCTATGAACCGGGGCCCCAATTTGCCCCTCTTTCTGAACCGAATCACTCCTTTCCAAGGAAAAACCTTTAGGAGAACGAAGTCGCCAACCTGGAATTCGAGCTCGGACCGGCGTCTGTCCGCATAACTCTTCTATCGGCTCTGGGCGGTCAATAACCTCTGCCTCACCTGTTGAATTTGTTCGGTCATCTGAAGTACGATCTCTGTACTGCCCATCACTCTCTGTCCCACTTCTCCCCAGCAGATGGGAGTCCGACACCTCCTACCATACAACAACTCAAAAGGTGGCATACCAATGCTCGAATGATGGCTGTTGTTGTAGGAAAACTCAGCCAACGGCAGATGCGCATCCCAGCTACCCCCGAAGTCTAACACACACGCTCTAAGCATGTCTTTCAATGTCTGAATCGTCCGCTCGCTCTGACCGTCAGTCTGGGGATGGTATGCGGTACTAAAATGCAGTTTAGTACCCAACTCCTCATGGAATTTCTTCCAGAACCTGGAAGTGAAACGTACATCGCGGTCCGAAACAATCGAGGTCGGCACTCCATGCCGAGATACTATTTCTCTCACGTATAACTCTGCCAACTTCTCTGCTGATGAACTTTCGCTAATGGCAAGGAAGTGTGCACTCTTTGTTAGCCTATCCACAATCACCCAAATCGCATCGACTCCCCTGGCAGTTCTCGGCAATTTGGTGATGAAATCCATCGTGATCTGTTCCCACTTCCACTCAGGAATCTCCAAGGGTTGCAACTTACCGTGCGGTCTCTGGTGCTCGGCCTTAACCCTACGGCAGGTCAAACACCTCTCAATGAACCAGGCGACGTCTCTCTTCATGCAAGGCCACCAGTACTCCTTTCTCAAATCCAAATACATTTTCGTAGCACCGGGATGGATCGAGAATTTCGATCTGTGTGCCTCCTCCATCAAAGTAACACGCGTACCGCCCACGAATGGTACCCAGATCCGACCCTGAAACGTCAAAAGTCTCCGTCCATCCATAACGAACTCTGAAATCAACCTGACAACCCGCTCCTGTTTCTGCATCCCAGATTTCACAACCTCGGCCTGTGCCCCACGAATAGCATCTAATACCGGAGTCATCACTGTCAATCTCAAACATACGTCCCGCAACGGAGTGCTCTCCGCCCTACGACTCAATGCATCGGCTACCACATTAGCCTTGCCTGGGTGGTATAGGATCTCACAGTCATAATCCTTAACCACGTCTAACCATCTCCTCTGACGCATATTTAGGTTGGGTTGATCCATCAAATACTTCAAACTCTTATGGTCCGTGTATATGGTACAACGAACTCCGTACAGGTAGTGACGCCAAATTTTGAGGGCGAACACTACTGCCCCCAACTCTAAGTCATGTGTGGGATACCTCGCCTCGTGAGGCTTCAGCTGCCTCGATGCATAGGCTATCACATGGCCCCTCTACATCAACACTGCACCCAGTCCCGAAATCGATGCGTCGCAATATACGACAAAGTCCTCCATCCCTTCCGGGAGAGCTAATACTGGGGCTTCGCACAGTCTCTGACGAAGTGTCTCGAAGGAAGTCTGCTGCTCGGGTCCCCATGAAAATGTAACACCCTTCCGGGTCAATCTGGTGAGCGGCACCGCGATCTTGGTGAAGTCCCTAATGAACCTCCGATAGTACCCCGCCAACCCAAGGAAACTCCTGATCTCAGAAGGTGACTTCGGTGCCTCCCAACTCATCACTGCTTCCACCTTAGCCGGATCAACCAATATCCCTGCCTGATTTACAACGTGCCCCAGAAATTGGACCTCCCGTAACCAGAAGTCACATTTGGAGAATTTTGCATATAGCTTCTCCGACCTCAGCACCTCAAGGACCTCCCTCAAATGTCCCTCATGCTGCTCTCTAGACCGCGAATACACCAGAATGTCGTCGATAAATACAATCACAGACCGATCTAGCATCGGCCTGCATACCCTGTTCATGAGGTCCATGAACACTGCTGGGGCATTGGTGAGCCCAAAAGGCATCACCACGAACTCGTAATGCCCATACCGCGTCCTAAATGCTGTCTTCTGGACGTCCTCATCCCGCACTCTTACCTGATGGTACCCTGATCTCAAATCAATCTTGGAAAACCAAGATGCCCCTTGCAACTGATCGAATAGATCATCGATCCTCGGTAACGGATAGCGGTTCTTGACCGTCACCTTGTTCAGTTCCCGGTAATCGATACACATCCGGTGTGAACCATCCTTCTTCTTGACGAACAGAATCGGTGCTCCCCACGGTGAGCTACTCGGCCGAATAAATCCCTTTCCCAACAACTCCTGAAGTTGCAAGGACAACTCTTGCATCTCTGGAGGTGCAAGACGATAAGGCACCTTCGCAATAGGCGCAGCCCCTGGAACTAGATCGATACCAAACTCTACTTGCCTCGCAGGAGGTACTCCCGGCAAATCCTCGGGAAAAACATCTGGAAACTCGCGCACCACTGGAACCTCCTCCACTGTCTTCGGCCTCTCGGAAGTCTCCCGCGTATCCATCACATACGCCACAAAACCGTTACATCCCCGCTGTATGCATTGCCTCGCCCTAGCGGCCGAACAAAAAGCTGATCCCGAACGGGTACCCTCGCCATATACCGTAAGAACTCCCCCACTAGGGTCTCGTATAGTCACCAGCTGACGCTCGCAGTCGATGACAGCGCTGAATCGGCTCAAGCAGTCCATGCCTACGGTGACACAGACGTCCCCCATCGCAATAGGAACTAGGTCAATCGGGAACGCGACCCCGAAGATCTCTAGCACACATCCCCGAAGGACCTCCGTAGCACAAACCACCCTCTCGGCCGCAATAGAAACACTCAAAGGTCGACTTAACGGCTCACGACTAGTGCCGATATGCTGACTAAAGGCTAACGATACAAACGATCTACTCGCACCCGAATAAAATAACACTAGAGCAGGCATAGAGTTCACAAGAAAAGTACCTACACATACATTAACATAAGCATAACATTTCGACCTTTAAGTGAATACGTGAGTGATAACATACCTGCCACAACATCGGGTGCAGCGCGGATCTCCTCCGTAGTCAGCTGAAAGGCTCTTCCGCGAGCCCTCGGGGCCTCGACCTTCGCCGGTCGGGTCTCAGTAGTCCTGGTAGTAGGTGTAGCTCCCTGACGAAGCTGCGGATACTCGGCCTTCTGATGGCCTGTCTGGTTGCAGTGAAAGCAAACCATAAACCCCTTAGGGCAATCCCTGGCAATATGTCCCTCCTTGCCACACTTGTAGCAACCACCAGCTCGACACACCCCCTCGTGACTCTTGCCGCACTTCGCGCAAGTGCGACCCTTCGGACCTCCCATCCTCGAATCAGCGAACTTAGTCCGCTTGGCTGCCGGCTGAGACTGAGCCGGCCGCCGATCCACCTGCCGAGACTCAGCCTCCTCCCTCGCCTGAGTCTCCAACTCGATCTCGCGCTTCCTGGTGTTCGCCTGAAGCTCAGTGAAAGTACGATAGGCGGAGTTTGACACAAACTCCTGGATCTCCCTCTTCAAAACGCCCAAATACCGGCTCATCCGCGACTGCTCCGTAGATACCAGCTCGGGGCAGAACATTGCCCTCTCATGAAACTTCTGCGTGATCACCGCCACGGAATCAGTACCCTGCTTAAGGGTCAAGAACTCCTGAATCAATCGCTCCCTCTCCACCGGGGGAACGTACTCGTCCCTGAACATCTCCGTAAACCTCTCCCATGTTACCGCTGAAATCTCCGCCTGAGTGAAGTTCGCCGTCACGAACTTCCACCAATCCTTTGCTCCCAGACGGAGCTGGTTCAAGGCGAACCGTACCCTCAAGTGCTCCGGGCATGAGCAAGTATAGAAGCACCCCTCAATGTCGGCGATCCACCTCATAGCCGCAATCGGATCCTGCGTCCCATCGAACTCAGGGGGTTTCGTGTTGCTGAATTCCCTGAATAACAACGAATCACCCCCTTGCGGCCTGGCAGCAGCCACAGCTGCGGTAGCGGCAGCGACTGCAGCTTTAGTAAGTGTGGCGTACCGCTCCTCAAACTCCTCCACCAGGGTGGTCTTAATAGACCCAAACATCTCCGGGATCTCAGCCCGAACCGCCGCAGCTACCTCTTCTTGAATAATCTGACGAATCTCCTCGTCACTTGCACCGCTCGAACTCGCCCCATTGCGTGTGATGACCATGATGTCTCTGAAATACAACATAAAATCATCAGAGACTCCACCAAGTACAATTGTACTCGATACGCGCCCTACTCAGTCTCCGATTTCCAGGGATTCTTACTTGGGTCTTCCACTGATCCGGTGCCTTCGGTAGTACGGGCCCAATACTACCGACCACACCGTATCAGTATTCGTCCCAAATCTTCCTCCCCAAATCCCGAATAATGAGTACTCTACCTCTAGTATGCACTATCTACTTGCACGCTACCAAATATCTCATATAAGCAATCTCCCTAGACTAAGGCATCACAAAACAGGCAATTCTAGTCCTATCGTGTATACCTAGTCTTCTAGCATGCATAACAATTCATAATTCAGTGCATAACATAACATTGTAAGGTATTCTGGGGATCTTTACCGTTCGGGCGCTGGCTGATCGCACACACTGCTCCATTCTTGTTTTACCGCCTTAACATTTATGAAATGTTGTGTCCTTATTATTTTAAAAAGGTTTTTCCTCAAATCCCCGGTCTGAGTTCAGTTGCACCCGAAAGTACACCCGAATCCCTCAAACCAAGGCTCTGATACCAATTGTAACAGCTCAAATTTTCAAATAAATTTTTCATTTAAAATAAAACATCATTATTCGACAAAAGAGTTTATTCCAAGTTTATTGCAAAAATATAAATAACAAATCCTCAAGATCTTCAACAGTGGCAGTGTGTACGTGTCACGCCGGCGCCGTCCCACGGTCATCACTAGTACCTGAAAAACATAAACACAACTAGTAAGCATAAATGCTTAGTGAGTTCCCCAGTATACGACTTACCCACATACGTCTTCCGGCCCGGACCTTTCGGTCCACATAACATTGCCTTCCGGCCCGTAACATAATCGCCTTCCGACCCATAACATATCGCCTTCCGGCCCATAACATATCGCCTTCCGGCCCATAGTATTTTGCCTTCCGGCCCATAATAGTAATAAACATAACACATATAACATATCACACATAACACATAAATCATACATCATACCGTTCTTTCTATCACATAAAGTCTCGCCTTCCGGCCCGTATAAGCATACATCACATATAAAGCATCTACCTCTCTAGACATAGCATAAATATAACACATACGACCTTCCGGCCACGCAGTCAAACCCTTCCGGGTGCAGTATAGTGAGAAGACTCACCTCGTAGTATGCAAGCTATAAACCCTTCGAGCCACTCGCACTCGATCCGCTAATCTGCAGGCTCCCTATAATACCACATACCTTTATTAATGATCTTATCAAACAAGACAACTGACCCTACTAAATTACATACAGGTCAACGGTCAACTTGACCGGACTCGTCGAGTGCAAAGGCAACTCGGCGAGTCTAGACACCCCGACTCCACTCGCCGAGTCTAAAGAACGACTCGACGAGTTCCAGTAGATCTTCAAGCTACTCGCCGAGTCTGAAGAACAACTCGGCGAGTCCTAGTGAATCTTCAAGATACTCGCCGAGTCTGATCATTGGACTCGGCGAGTCCTCGCCATGCAGTCAATCAACTGCCTCCTGTAACTCGCATGATTCCGTAATATATAGATATGGGACTTCCTGGACCTTCACATATACTATTACAGGGGTTTAAACACTTGTAACAACACTATAATATAGCAAATCCTTAAATGGGTTTCCTAAACCCTAGATTCGTATACAACGCCAAAACTACAGAAAATGATCCGAGGATTACCTGGAAAACGTGTTCCCTGTGTCCCCAACCTTCAGAGCTCGACCCCTTGAATCTCCTTTGATCACCACCTTGCCTCTCCTTGCCTAACAATCTCTTCAAGCTTCCACTAGCCTTCACCCTTGTTCCAGATGCCCACAGACTTTTTGGTTATATTCAATCGGCCAAAAGACGAGACATGACGGCCCTAAAGGCATTATATACGATCCAGAATCAAAACAGCTAGGGTTTCAGCTGAACAGCGTCGACTCACCGAGTCCCTAATGAACTCGTCGAGTCCAGTCGCGAATCTGTGTCCAAGACCGTGGTCCTACTCGGCGAGTCAGGCACCAACTCGCCGAGTCCCCTCCTAAATATGCCCCAAAAATAATTTAAAGAAATACCTGAAATTCCGGGCTGTTACACAGGGACTCCAAGGCTCAGATCTAGACCCAAATTCTATCAAGATGGATAAAGCATCCAACTGTATCCTTTGAAACTACTCCAAGGGTCCCAAAACTCAACCACAAGGCTTGAAGGTTCAAAGGCTTACCAAGAAGCACAATCCTTGAAGTTGGAAACCCATCCTTTCCAGAAGAGATTCTAGCACCAAAACCATCCCAAAGGTCGGTGCTTTATAGACATGCATGTCCAATGCATGTCTTGAACCCAAAATAGGCCAAAAATAGGGATTTATGACCTACTCTCCATGCATGGCATCAAAACTTGACTATAAGCCAGATCCAAAACTCTACAAGGTCACTTAGACCTAGAGATTCATAAAGTTGCTTACTTTATGAGATCCAACCATTCCCTCACTCAAGAACAACAAGAAAAAGGGCCAAAACTCAAGATCTAGCAACATAAAGGAATAAAAATAGGATATTGGACACTTACAAAGGTCTAGAGGAGTGTCAAACTAAAGGATGAGGACTTGCTTGTTGGATCCTTACTTCCTTCTTCCAACTCCTTCCTTCTTTAGCTCCAATAACACCACACTAGCTCACAAATAAGTGGAAAAGATGATTACAGTTCTCAACGGTTGATATGGGAGTTAGAGGCTGATAAAAGACCACCCCTTGGGACTTAAGGAGATTATATAGGGTGTAAACCCCCAAAAATTAGGGTTTTCTCAACGAACCGCCAACACACCGTGTTGCACCATAAACACTTTGTGCTGACCTTAAAGAAAGCCACATTTCTTCAATTTAGACATGTCGTGTTTGTTCCTCCAAAACGCCATGTCTAACCATAGAAAGGGGATTTATTTCCACAACTATTCCTCAAGATTCTGGGTGTTACAACTCTCCCCCACTTAAATTAGATTTCATCCTCGAAATCATTCCTTACAATCTCCCCCTAACAAAATGACGATCCTAACTGAACTCCCTAAACCCTAAAATGACTAGGGAAGTCACCCCGCTCAGATGAATGCCCACCCTTACTGATGTCAAATCCAAAATAGAAGATACCCAACCACTATACCTGGAACTGAAAACCCTGAACAATGTTGAACTCCATGACAGATAGCATCAAACAAAATTGTCCCCTCAAGGACTCAACTTCACAACGCGAAACGAACAACCTATCCGGCTTGAACGAATTTACAAATACTCAAGAACATAAATCCCTGACCACCTACCAAATCCCTGAAAAAAGAAAACCCTCATTACTCAACTCAAAACTAGGAATTCAATACCTTATCTAAAAACATCCCAATCACAATGGATCTTTTAATGAAGCTCAACAATAACTAGATTGCAGAATAATAAGGAAGAGATATAGAAACAAGTTTACATAAAACAAAAGCAAGTAAATATGGAATCGTAACAAGGCTTGTATTTAATACTAGGTTAGAACATGTTGAACAACTACGTATGAAAGATAATCTTGATAAAGAGACTTCTATATTAACATAATGATTACATAGAAAAGATATTGGAAGTGAAAAACCCTACATAGATTGATCAACAAGATCATCTATTTATAGGACAAAACGTTATACATTCAATTATAAAATAAGAGTAGCTTGGGTGGCCCTATTGCCCATAAATGATGTATGTAGTCCACCAAGAAATGTAAGGATAAAGCTGATCATTGTTTTATCACCGAAAATACATAAAAACATCTTCATACTTTTCCTCTCTAGTATTGCTCACCAACTAACAAGTCTATTCGGTACGCCTTCTCTACTCTCCAGTTCCTTGATTTCACACTTTAGCTGCCGAGGGTCACTTTATGTCTTAAAAACACCCCACTAGTAATTCATTGTCTATATACCGATTTCCATAAGGAAGAAGAAACTTTTTATTCTTGGACTGTCTTAGAGCACCTGTTCTTCTTGAGGATGACAATCTAGACGGACTAGCTGCTCGTACAAGGTTTAGCTTCTTAACTTTATTGAGAAGGTGCTGAATTGCCAGCTTAACTTCCTGAGCATGATTACCCTTGTGTTTGTTTGATAATTTCTTGAATTTACATCAACTCATTATAGCTAAATTTGACTAACTCATGAGCATAAACAACTTTATTGTATTCATATTATGTTTTCTTTCTAACCAAGTGAAGCTTTAAGGACTCGTTTCTTGGTTTGTTGCATCTCACTTTGATAATGGGATTAGGCTTTAACCCGTGAGTAAGAACATCTCTAGACTTCTTCCTATCAATTTGGTCATTCAGATCTACAACAATGTGTTGTTTCTTCACACTATTATTGAAAATTTTCTTCACCTGATTATCAGTACTTTTAACATTAGAACTTTCGTCAACGGAAGCAAGAGCTTGAAAAAGTTTGGAAGACAAACGTTCTTCTTTTCTTGCTTGTTTCCTTTGTCAGCTAGCAACGTTATATTCAAACATGATTTCTCTAACTTCCTCAATGGGTAACCTCCATGATTCTGACAATTCATTTAGATCAAAGATGAGTTTGCTTTTCATTTTAGGAGGAGATGTTGAAGGATCAAAGGTAGTAGAGCTTCCAACTTCAATTTCATGAGTTCCCCCTGAAATGGAAGCCTTCCTCTTTCGAGGACTGAGCTGATAATTGTCAGAGTCAAAGTAACTATCAGTTCCTTGAGGAACCTCTTGAGAAACCTCTCCCTTAAAGTAAGATCTAGGGTAGACAACATTTAAAGGAACATTTGGAACAACAACCTGTGTCAAGAAACCCTTTAAAGTCATCGGTATTTGATTGGTCACCAATGTCTAGAATGGATTGATCAGTTGTTGCATCAGTATCTAGAATATCAACAACATCAATATCCTTTTGAGAATCAGCTTCAACCCTTACAACCATCTCAGGATGAGATAGAGTTTGTAAAATCATCACCTGCATTTGCATTGGCTGAGGATCCCCCTTGATTACTCTCCCCCTTTTTGGTGTCAGGAGGAAGTGGTGGAGTTCTTAGAGGAGGATGAGATGGTGGAGGAAGATTTGTTGATGGAGGTGGAGGTGGAGGAGGAGGAGGATTATCACCTGGAGAGTTTGGTGGAGTGTCATCAACAACCACATCATCATCATCATCACCCAAAAGCCATAAGTCGCTTCATTGTGGCCACATCTCTTTCAACTTTATTCAATATTTTATCCAGTCATTAAGTAATCTGCATAATTAGAGAAAGTTAGGAAATTACATTACTTTGAATGTTAGTGTTGGATTTTTCCCGATTAACCTGATGAAATGCAACATTCATCATAGGATTTAGAGTAAAAGGAACAGTCTCAAATTGAGGAGAAAGAGGCATTGAATTATCTTGGATCATTGGTTTAGCAGTTACCATAATAAGAGGGGTTAACCCATGTTGTGCAACATCATCGGTAGAGGAAGAAGATGAGGAGGTAGTTGAAAAATGAAAGTGCTTTTTCATCCTTGGAGGAGAATTCATTCCCTAAGCAAAGTATTCTTACATATCAATGACTAATTCTTATTCATCTTTTTCAGTATCTACTTCCTCATCAGCCCCTTCTTTATTACAAACTTCTAGATCATCACTCTCATTATTCTCTTCTTCATTACCAACATCATCACTATTATCATCATCCTCTTTAGAGTTTGAGGATTTAACCACATATGGCTTTTTAATCCACTTTTGCATCCTCGCAGTAATAGGCAAGTCACCCCGATATAGAGCGACATTAATAATCTTTGAGGATGAGCAGGAATTGGAATGATAATACCATGACTTTCAACAAAGCCTTCATCTCGAGACAAGATCAGACAAAGCTAATGAGGATAAGGAACATTCAATGGCTTCTTGTTCCCAGTGATGCAGTCAACCATTTGATCAAGAATAAGTTGAAAAAAATCTAGTCTTTTGTTGTAAACAATAGAGTATAAGATCCTTTGATCAAAGAGATTCAATTGATCCAAACTTCTAGTCTTGTGACCAAGAAATTTTCCAATTACACATGTTAAGTACTTCCATCCTACACTAAAACAATGACAAGTTTATAATGACGGTATTATGGTTAGTAGTCTCATAAAAAATAACATTTGTTTTAGCAGTTCACCAAGAAAGGGTTTTGTCTTCACCAAGAAGATGGGTTGTCATAAATACAGTAACCAAGATGAACTCAACATTAGGGTTTACCCTAATGTTGATTATATACTAATCTACACATGTGTATTCCTTAATTAAAGGGATTACATCAAATCTTTACTAAGAATGGATCTTATCACAAAGATATAAGATCTGTGATCTATTCTATACTTATCTATATCATTACCTAATATACAAAAGATTACATAGAATAACTATGTTATATACAGACGCAGACAAGCTTGATACATTGGCGCTTTTAATGTTGTAGATGCTGAAGCTGACAGATAGTGTAGAGTGTTTGACTCATCAGATCATAAGGTGTGACCTTGCAACATTTCTATGACTTGTCAGATGTGAGTCACGCATCTTGTAGACGCACGCGACTACGCGTAGAAATTTATGATTTCTTTAAAAATGCATATCTTCTTCATGTGTGCTCTGTTTTTTATGGTTTTATATCCATACATAGCTATCGACGGGATCTACAACTTTCATTTAGACCCTATCGGCTAATTTTGAATTTATTTTTAAAGTTATATTTTTAATGGACTTAGATTGTTAAAGTCTGTTAAAAATTCATAACTCTCTCGTCCGACGTCCGCTCTCTACTGCTTTATATTGACCGATAGGTATATATGAGATCTTCAAATCTCGTTTAGATTGTTTTTCCTAACAATATACCGTGCAAAATTTCGCTTTCTAAGTCATATACTATTATGCTGAAACTTCGAAATATCATAAATTCCTTTCATGAAGTCAGATTAACGCTATCTTTATATATACGCTCTTGGTTTAATGACTACTATGATTTTCATTTAGATCACTTAGGCTAAAAAGTAATTTATCAAAAATTCACTTTTTATGATACATAGGGTTGTGTCAGTTTAATCGCGAAACTTCGAAGAAGCATAACTTCTTCATAGGAAATCGGATTCTAGCGTTCCTTAGATGTACAAAATCCATGTCAAATGCACTTTAACTTTGGTTAAAATTATTTATCCTAAATAATCTTCTATGAAAATGTCAGTTTTCATGCTTAATATATCTTAATCGACAAGTCCAAATCTGCTGGTGTTACAATTATCTCCCACTTAGGATGGTTACGTCCCAGAATCATCAGAAAAACAAGGCATGTATGATGACTCTAAATGTTACCTCTCCATCCTAGGTAATAACCATAACAGATCGATGGGTCATGTTTTAATGACTTCTCATCGTTTGATGTAATGGTTAGACATGGTTATCTTTGAGTCAGACTCTAGCAAAAAAGATTATTTCCTTCGTGTTCTAATGTGATACAACCACAATATTTTATGTAGCGTTTTAGCTACTAGTTTCATAGTCTTAACGATGATTGCGATACTTCTGCCGGTCACCCCAATTGTCCTTCCCTTCGATTTCTTGACTAAAGTTAGATGTTACATGAAGATTAGTTCCCTAAAGCAAGTAAATCACTTCGTAGATTTTATCTTAGTCGGACTTGGTTTGCTGTGACCACTAGGGTCGGAATATTATTCATCTTCTAAGTCATAAGTGAAATGATGGTAACAACGGACACAATAAAAATGAATTCAATTACTAATGCCTTGGTAACCTTGTGACTCATCCTGATTCAAATATGAATCTTGTGCTTCCGGTAGTACGAGCCCATACTACCTTTCACACCTATTCATACTTATCCCAATAATTGTCTCGCCTCACTCAAGTTACTATTTCCCTAAATATCATGAAAGCAATTTTAAAACATAAAGATGTGTCTAAGTAATCATATACAACAATTACTTAGACTCCACTATGGTTTATTCCATGTATATCTTAGACATTAGTTCCACTTCCTAACCTTTAGTATAAATTATTTCTCATGTATTGTCTTGCCTACAAGACACTCTATACCAGAATTTATTCTTAACCAGTCTATCTTGTTGAAATCATAATTTCTTAGTGCCACACATCAATGTAACACAACTAAAATTGTATAACTTTCGAAATGATTACAACATGTATTCATACATTATTCCTCTTATATCAGACTACACACTATACTACTTTTTATGTGGAACTACTACTTCAAGCTTTAAACTTTAGGTAATCAACCTCCTTCACTTGGTCTCCTCAAGCATTTTTTTGTTTGATCCTTTGCTACATCCATGATCATCTGGAACGCTCGTGCCTTTGGTTTATTTGGGAAGTCCTTCATGACATGTCCTTCTTCACTACACTCAAAACTCACATTTCCATCATACTTGTACTCATCAGAATAGTGACCAGGTATCTCGTACCTATAGCATGTAGCTTGTTTTTTACGTTTCCTAGCATGATTCTTTTTGCATTTATTGTACCAATCTACTTCATTATTACCCCAGACCTCTTGTCATTATGGTTAGACTTTGAGATTTTACTTTTCTTATTGGAGTTTACGAGTCCTTCACCTTTGATTTTCTTGCCAACTTTAGTTTTTTCAGCAATTCTCCTCTTGATCATATTTTCCAAAGACTTTGCAGCACAGATAGCAACTATAAAAGTTGGTGCCTGATGTATTAGCATAGATTATCCCCATGGCAGTCCCTTAGAATACATATCGATCTTTGATAACTCATCAAGGATGATATGCAAGGCGAATTACATCTTGTCCGTAAAGGCATTAGTATACTCATCGATGGACATGTCTCATTTCTCTAACAATTAGGAATTGGTTCTCAAGTTCTAGTATGTTCTAAGAAGAACAATACTTTCCATTCAAGCCAGGCAGGTGTAGGTACCCTAAACCAAGTTATAATATAAGTCATTTAGCACATAATAACTATGTAGGTATCCATCCTAAAGTATTATAGTGCTTTTGTTAATTTATGTAAACTATATAAATATAATATATGCCTACCTCACAATCATAGCTTAGCATTCTAATTTTACGTCTAAAAATCCTAAAATTCCAGTTTGTTTAAACTAATGCTCTGATGCCAACTGTGACATCCCCAAATTTATGCCCTTTATAAAACTTTTAGTTTATGCTTATTTAAAACATTTGTTATTGCAGAATTGGTCCTAAAATATCCTTGACATTATATAATATCAAAATCAAGCCATTTTAGAAGAGTTTATATTTTAAAAGTCTAGGATGTCATAATGATACAAACACATAAGCATTAACAGGCCTTACAACAATATTTTAGCAGCATATGGACTACTTAAATCTATTATCAGATAATTTCATTATCTATCAATACTTTCATATCGATACTGTGATACAAGAAACTGAGTGGGTTAAGTTGGGAAACCTATGAGTACATAGGGTTCTCAACCCATAATATTATAATCTTTAATTATATAATCTTCAACATTTAAATAACTAGGTTACCCAATTTCCATTATTCTTACTTCCTAATCCTAGAATGATGATCTCAAGAGATCATTTCTAAAGGGTCTTTGACAATAGTGACAACACTTTAGACACAGCATGGCAGTACAATTAGTAATTTTGGGTGAGCGCGACAATACAATAGTACTTTTGGATAAACACGACAAGTCACGACCTATTTGTTTTGCACAACTCTCACTAACCTATCACAACCATTATCATAAACAACCCTGTCACAGCCTCTCATTTATTATTTCACACAACCCATTACTATCCTATCATATTATTAAGTACGACATATGAGTAGATCAAGTAAAAATCATATCATATTGTACAGTTATATTAAGCACATAAAAAAATTGTACATAGTATTTAAGCATTTAGAATAATTGTCTTTATATGTAAGTTAAAAGTAACTATGCACTCACCTAACTTAGATGGGTGACTGGAGAATTTGGCAGCGCTCAGCCAAATTCCTTGACTTTTCCTCTAGGATGGCCTAGATACGAATATTACTAAGTCTTGGTGTAATATTCTAGGTGAATACTAATAGTCTAGATTCCTTTTGGTATACAAAGTATAGTGTTTGGAAACCCCACTTTAAACACCCCACTAATCTAGCCTAGACATCACTCCTATAAGTAGATCAATCAGTATAATCACGTGGAATCACCGATAAATCTTAATTATAGGTTCATAATAACGATGATGATTATAATTAAAAGTTACACTTCAAATAAATAAGTGTAGCTTGACTTACAGAGTAATCTAACGAAAACTAGGATATATACAGGCATAACTCTGATCTAAGAGCTTCTACACCAGCTATCCGACACCGTAGGGCTATGCTATGGTAACCGAGAATTCGGGAGTAAAAGGAGCTTAAAGGATTGGAGGTAATATAGAAAGAATTGTAGAAGAGGTGTGAATAGAAATGTTGAAAATCGCAACTATATATTGACAAAAATTGAATGCACGCCGCATATGTGGTCAGCTATGGTGACGTATCGCTTTCTATGTGATGCCACATGTCGCATTTCTATGGCTTGTTAGATGCGCATCGTGCACCTTGTCAATGCAATCGGCTGCGCGCTGAAATTTTTGAGTTCTTTAAAAATCTGTATCTTCTTCATACGAGCTTCACTTTCAATAGGTTTATATACATGCGTAGCTATTGAGATGATATGTAACTTTCATTTAGACTCCATCAGCTAATTTTGAAATTATTTTGAAAGCTATATTTTTAACGGACTTAGACCGTTAAAGTCCGTTGAAAACATATAACTCTCACGTTTAACATCCGCTCTCGAATATTATTATATTGATGGATATGTATAGATCAACTCTCATTTAGATTGTTTTTTTTCTAACAATCGACTGTCCTAAATTTTGGTTTCTATGTCATCTACTGCTACGTTGAAAGTTCAAAAAATCATAACTTTCTCTCACGAAGTCAGATTTAGGCGTTCTTTGTATTCACGCTCTTGTTTTAATGACTACTATGATTTTTTTTAGATCACTTAGGTTAAAATGTAATTTATCAAAAATTCACTTTTTACGATCCACATGGCCATGTCGGTTTAATCACAAAATTTCAAAGAAGCATAACTTCTTCATACAAAGTCGATTTTAGTGTACTTTATGTGTACGAAATCATTGTCACATACACTTTAACTTTGATTATGATTATTTATTCTAAATAATCTTTTATGAAAAATTCATTTTCAACGCTTAATATATAATTGATTATCCCGGATCTGCGGGTCTTACTATATATATATATATATATATATATATATATATATATATATATATATATATATATATATATATATATATATATATATATATATATAACTTATAAAATTATATAATATGATAAAAAACTTGTTCCTTTAGGAACATTGTTTGTCTTTCATTAGTTCCTTTTTTTTTTTGGATTTCTTTGATAAAAGTAGTGTTTTCGGATTCCCTCCTCCATTGTTTATTTTTTCCAATTACATTTGCTAAACAATTATTTGCTCCAGCGATTATGCTTTACACATGCTTCCTTCCTCTCATCAGACATGTGTTCCTTACAGAATGACCTTCTCCGCTGTCCTCTCTCACCCTCGACCTTCGTCACAGTATTCTCCCACTTTCCCTTTTGTCTAATTTCTTCTTCTTCCATGTAATACCTTTTGTTTCCTTTTTTTATGTATGTTCTTCTGATTAAATCCACTAACCCATGAGCCCTCCTCGAACCTTCTTCTACATTGCTTCACCCCACTTCCCAATTTCTTCGCCTCACCGTCGAATCATACTCAGCCTCCTCCCTCTTTAGCTACCCACCTCTGACACCATTTTACCCACCTTCGACACCGTTTTAAACCCTAAATAGGATGAAGGAATACCTGGTGATTTTCCTTTAGGAGGTGAACATAGACCCCCTTTCCTCTATCGAGACCACGAACGCAATACAATACGTTTTCGTTTTCGTTTGCGTTTTTTTTGTTTTGATTTTTTTCCTTTTCCATGTTAACAGCCTGAATTGTGTTTCGACCAGTGCTTGCTCTAGCTGTTGGATTTCTCTCTCTCTCTCTCTCTCTCTCTCACACACACACACTGATCTCGATAGTCTAGTATGGTCTCTCTCTATTAATGAATTTATGTACTGATTTCTATTTGGATTTTTCTTTCTGTATGATTTGTCGATCTTTTATGCTCTAAAAACCCCAAATGTTGTCGGTTTTGTTTTTGGTTGTCAAGTACTTTAATTGATGATCAGCTGAAGCAAATAGTAGCGTAGCATTGTTGTAATGATCGAACAGGTGGTTTGAAAGTTTCATATCTTGATATTTTCTTGCTGGTTTCCTTTTATAAACATTATGACCAAGTCTTCATTCATATCCATTATTGTCACACCCCGGTAAAGCGGAAACGCAAGATATGACAGCGATAACGGTTTCATTGCAAAAGATAAAGATACATCACCATAGCAGTATTTAAAAGTTTACAACCCATAGCTTAAAAAGAAACAAAGTACAAGTTTTTCCAAAATAACATTGTTCAAAATATAACTTCATAATAGCTTCAACACGATGCAGCATGCTCTATGATGATGAATCTTTACATCCACTTACTAATTATTTCCTGAAAAAGCATGTAAAACGAGCGTCAACTATGAAAATAGTTGGTGAGTTCACAAGTTTATAAACCGAGCTTGAAATAAGGTTTTTCGTGAATACAAGTACATTGCTTTAATGAGAAACAAAGTTGATTGCTATTAATGAATACAAGTTTATTGCTATAAAGAGAAACGAGTTTGTATGTGTATGAGCTAACAATGAGTCTCAACCAAACCTATGACTGAAGCCCTATCGAGATCTATGTTTATCGTTCCATAGATGAATATGGTATCATGCACTCCAGCGATTCGGGCGAGTGAGGAGTTGTCAATTCCTAATAGCGCTATCCATAATGACCATTGGCTCAAAGAGTTAATGGTTAGAGATAAGGGAAGGGTCTTAGTACGATAAGTTATCATGTTTTGTGTTGCATAGACATACATAAAGAAACATAACAATACAATAGGAATCATGTTTGATAATAATCAATTTAAACACAACATTCAAATAATAGTTTTTCTAGACATGCTTTTCCACCCCAAAACATAAAACTGAAAATATGAAGTGCGTGAATACTCACGGTATTTCGTGTAGGCACAAGCGGTACTTCAGGATGCACCAACGTCTTACTACCGGGATCCTACGACATCAAACACACACACACTAGTGAGTTTCCATGTCGATATCTAATGCTAATATACTAAACTCTACATATAGAGAAATGCCAATTTATGTTTTAGTATTGGATTTTATATCAATTGGTTACACTTTTGCTGAAATATTGAAATTTTACAAGTCGTGCGATTAATTACAACCTTGGAAGGTTAATTTTTCCAAATTTTAAGTCTCTATAACAACATAAATTCACAAAAAATAGCATTCGAGGGATAAAAATTCACAAAATTTTTATTTAACTGTTATTACACAATAAAAAAGCTGGGAAAAATATAAAAATGGATTTCCATGCTGGTTAATTATATTTTATGATTTATGGGCATTTATTCCAATAAAAATTGAAATAAATAGAAAACAGTTTCCAAAAGTACCCAAACTTTTTATTTAATTTTTATTATACATAAATAGGCTGAGAAAAATACAAAAGATATTTTTCAGTGCGTATTTCTATTTTTCCTTGTTTTATTCCTTTAAATAGTCATAAATTAAAGAAATAATATTAAACAGTTAAAATAAATCACCATAAATTTTTGTAACATCATTACAGTATGAGTAACTTGGGAAAAATATCAAAAGTGGTTTTCATAATGTATAAACAGGTTTTGGGTATTTATGTGTATTTAAGTGTATTTTAGTGCAATTAACTTTAGAAAATAAGAGAAAAATAGTTTACAGTAGAGAAAAATCCTCAAAATTTTTATGTAACCTCCTACTGTATAATATGATATCCTGGTAATTTTTCATGAATTTTGGATAATCAAAACTATTTTTCCCATTTTTAGACCATGCATTAAGCCTCCTCTCTCCAATTTTTCAAATTTTATAAAATTCCCTCCTATATTTTATAAAAACCCTAATTTTATAAAAGTGTTTATTAAGCAAATTTGGATTTATTTAAAAATCTTGTTTTTAACTAATAAATTGTGATTAATGCTTAATAATTTAATTTCTATTTCATTGATTATAATTCACAATTTGATTAATAAAAATTTGATATTAGAAAGTTTATAGCCAAATTTTATAAAGTTTTTAAGCTTTACAATTTATAACTTTGGATTTTTGGCTCTTTAGGGTTTTTGGAATATTGTTTGATATTCAACAACATGTTGAAGTATAATTAGAATGTTTTAATTTATTTTTAGGGTTTTATACCCTATTTCAATTATAACAAAGCTTGAAGCTTTATTCTAATTATAGTATTGCCATTTCCTATTGTAGCTAAGCAACTTACTTGAATTGTAAGCATCAAGTATATTAGTCCTAGATCTTAGTTGGATCCTAGTTTATGCAAGATTTTTGACCTAATTTATACTACTAGGTCATGGCATGTTGTACATGAATGGTTTTTATAAAGATGCATGAGTCTGAGAATGACCTGAATTGAGAGTTGTCACAGTATCCCCCACTTAAAAGAATTTCGTCCCAAAATTCATTCTATGTCATCGCTTGTCGTCGCAAGGGAAAAGTTGTGGATACTTTTCCTTCATGAAGTCCTCGCGCTCCCAGGTGTATTCCGGCCCGCGTTTTGAGTTCCATCGAACATTCACAATCGGGATCTTACTCCGCTTAACTTGTTTTACCTCCTTGTCAAGAATTTCTATCGGTTCCTCAACGAAGTTTAGCTTATCATTGATCTTAATTTCCTCCAGGGGTACTATCAATGCTTCGTTGGCTAGACATTTCTTAAGGTTGGAGATGTGTAATGTGTCGTGAATGGCGCTTAACTCTTGGGGCAACTGGAGTTTATAAGCTACCGGACCAATCCTTTCAATGACTTCAAAGGGTCCAACATATCTCGGGCTTAGTTTTCCTTTCTTACCAAAACATACAAGCCCTTTCCAAGGCGACACTTTTAAAAGTACCTTGTCTCCTATTTGGAATTCTAATGGTTTACGACGATTATCCGCATAACTTTTCTAGCGATCTCTAGCAGCTTTAAGCCTATCCTTGATGATAGCAATCTTGTCAGAGGTTTCCTAGATAAGTTCGAGTCTAGTCAACTGTCTGTCTCCAATTTCTGTCCAGTATAAGGTCGAACGACACTTGCATCCATACAATGCTTCATATGGAGCACATTGGATACTCGTGTGGTAGCTATTATTGTAGGAAAACTCAATTAGAGGCAAATGAGTATCCTAATTTCCTTTGAACTCAATGACACACGCTCATAGCATGTCTTCCAATGTTTGTATTGTTCTCTCCGTCTTCCCATCTGTCTGAGGGTGGTAAGCTGTGCTCAAATCTATCTTTGTTCCTAGTGCCCTCTGTAACATCCACCAAAATCGAGATGTAAAACGACTATCTCTATCAGAAATGATAGATAGGGGTACACCATGCAGAGAAACAATTTTGTCGATGTAGATTTGGGCCAATTTTTCCATTTTGAAATCTTCTCGAATGGGGAGAAAGTGAGCAGATTTCGTCAGTCGATCCACTATGACCCAAATTGAGTCATGACCTTTAGCAGTTCTAGGGAGTTTGGTAACGAAATCCATAGATATTTGCTCCCATTTCCATTGGGGAATTTCATGCGGTTGCAACAAGCCGGATGGTTTTTGATTTTTAGCTTTGACTATTGAGCATGTCAAACACTTCCCAACATACAAGGCAATATCCTTTTTCATTCCAGGCCACCAATAGTACTCTTTAAGATCCTTGTACATCTTATCCGCACCAGGGTGGATTGAGTATTTAGATCGATGAGACTCCTCTAGTACCATGTCTCTCAGGTTGTTAACCCTTGGAATCCAGACCCTGTCCTTAAAATAACGAACTCCATCAGGTTTGGTTTCAAATCTTTCTTCTAAACCATGTAAAGTCTCGCCTGGAAGATTTTCCTTGCATAATGCTTTCTCCTGGGCATCAATGATTTGAGATTTCAAGCTTGTCTGAATTACCATTCCCAAAGCTCTCACACGGGAAGGTTTCACTCTTTCTTTCCTACTAAGAGCGTCGGCTACTACGTTAGCCTTTCATGGGTGATATCGTATCTCACAATCATAATCACTAAACAACTCTACCCATCTCCTCTGCCGCATGTTTAACATTTTCTGATCTAGGATATGCTGAAGGCTTTTGTGATCGGTATAGATGGTGCACTTGGTTCCGTACAAATAATGCCTCCATATCTTAAGAGCGAAAAATATTGCTCCTAGTTCTAGATCATGGGTGGTATAATTCTTCTCACGCGGTTTGAGTTGTCTGGAAGCATACGCAATAACTTTATCTTTTTGCATTAGCACACATCCTAATCCTTGATGAGATGCATCACAATACACCACAAAGTTCTCTGATCCTTCTGGTAAAGCCAAAATTGGTGCATTGCACAACTTGTGTAACAACCGAAAATCCAGCCAATTTAAATTTTTCAAAAACAATCCACTTTACTAACACTATTACAAAAGGTTTTCAATACATTATTCATCAGTGTATTCCCAGGTTCATATTATAAACATAAACGCGAGGAATGGTACGATCACGCCTTTGCCTTGCCACTGGTCCCTGAAGAACCTCAAAAAACATTAAACCACAACTGTAAGCCCGAAAGCTTAGTGAGATACCCCCAAAATACCAACCTCATATACCATACACATATCGCACTATCTCATAACGAATCACAGAACAGTCATGCATAACGGGTCTACTGTGGGACTGGTCCGCCTTGACGGGCCTTCAGTCCACCTGGTCCACCCTCCGAGTCCAATCAAGTACCTCGAGTCTACAGTGTGGTTGGTCTGCCCGCACTGGGCCTTCAACTCACCTGGTCCACTCTCTGAGTCTACAGTATGACTGGTCCGCCCGCATCGGGCCTTCAGTCGGCCTGGTCCACTCTCCGAGCCTCGGCACGTCTGGTCCGCCTGCGTGGGGCCTACAGCATATCCGGACCGCTCGCTGGGCCTTCGGAACAACCGGTCCGCTCTGAGTATCTTGGCCTATAGCACAAAGCAGGACCGCCTCAACCCATCTCCAGTCCAAACAACCATGTACACATAAACATATAATCATATAACAGTTCACATTCAAACAACCCGATCTAGCAGATCACATAGCATAACATACTCTAAGCAGGATACCGACCTAACAGGTCATTAGCATAGCATCTCCCTATCTCTCATGATACCGATCTCAATCAGGTCTCTAACATATACCGTCCTAACTCTCAGGATGCAAGCATATCACAACAACAAAATAACAACAACTACCCGGATCTCAATCCGATAAGGGCGGGCCTTGGTGCCTTAGACCCTGTTGATATAGTGAGGATAACTCACCTCGAAACTGCCGGCTGAAAGGATAAGATCCCGCTGCTCCAACTCTGACACGAACTCCTCCACTGAACACCAAAACATTCAATTCAATAAATGCCCTTAATTACCAAATTACCCCTGGAAAACAACTGGTCAACCTTGGACAAAGTCAAAGTCAACCCCCGACTGACCCTACTCGCCGAGTCAACCCGATGACTCGTCGAGTCCCTATGCTCAGAACTTCCCTCAATCAGCGACCCAACTCGCCGAGTCACCCCAAGACTCGCCGAGTCCAACAACTCTGAGTCCACTCGCAGCCAACTCACCGAGTCATCCCTTGAATCACCGATTCTCGACTCAACCAGAAAATATTGGGGACTCTTCGACAAGACTCGCCGAGTCCAAGAACAGACTCGCCGAGTCTAAGGCTATCTTCAACCTACTCGCCAAGTTGTTCTTCCAACTCGCCGAGTTCTAGGCCATCTTCAAGCAACTCGTCGAGTCCACCCATGTGACTCGCCGAGTATCATCGATCTAAATCAATTCAGAAGCACTCCAGGCCATGCAATTGATCCAAAACATAGATCTAACCTCCTACAATCCATCCATCACGTAAAGTGGCAAACTTTACGTGATTCCAAAGAGATCTAGGCCTTATTCACCTTAGAACTAAGGTTTGGGACATGATAGCTCCATTAACAACACAAGAACAGGGGCTTTAATGCTCTTAAGATATTCTCCACTCCAGATCTGAGGTAGCAACCTCAGATCCATCCTTCCAACTCAAGATGCCACACAACTAAGCTTCCCACACAACCCCAAAATGAGAATCTAAGAGAACACAGCCCAAGAACGAAATATTACCTCCAAAGAATGCCCCAACAACAATGAAACTCGAATCCAAGCAAAGCCCTTTGATCCAAGCCTCTTCTCCTCCAAGATTTCTTCAACAAACACCTCTCCAAGCTCCAATTTGCTCAACAATGGGGTTCCTCCACGAAATTAGGGTTTCTGGGACTCAAGGGGGATCATGGAGGCTGTGGAGGAAACATAATGATCTTTATATAGGGCTCATTCCTCGGATTTAGGGTTTTCTTCGCCCAGCACCTACTCGCCGAGTCCATCTTTGGACTCGCCGAGTAGGTCGCTTGACACACGACCAAAGTCGCGACTCTACTCGCCGAGTCCATCCATGGACTCGCCGAGTCTCCCTTCAAGATTTACACTTTTAGCCCTTCAACTCTACTCTTGCTATTTCGGGATGTTACAATTCTCCCCCACTTAAATTAGGCTTCGTCCTCGAAGCTTACGACAACTCAACTCCAAAATACTCCCACGATGCGCCACCTGGCTTTAACTGGACCAAGTCCCCCAAGGCATACCCCACGAAACTCAATTCACTCTCTCTTTCCTTACGGTGTCCTGACCAACGTCTCAGATCGGGCACCGGCTGTACCCTCCGATAGTCGCAATCACATCTGAGAATTACCCATGATGCCTTACTGCTCCAATTCTCATCATTCACTTGACTCATATGGCTAGAAAATCATGAACCATCGGATCCCCGATCCGAATCCCACTCTATCCATTCCATGACGACAGAAAGACCCATTCTTCAATCCCGGAGCAACTCCCACGAGTTCTCCTCCTGAAATCACACACACATGCTGAACTAGCTCTAGCACCCTCAGGTTTGGAAAACCCGATACACTGATGATATCCTCAAACATCCCTCCAGGATGAACCACTAATACATACCCAAAACCCTGATCAGAATCTCACTGAGAGTCCAAGGCTCTCTCCCTGCATCCCTTCCGAACCCCCCCCCCCCTTGGCTCTATGCCTGTGGGATTCCCTCTGCGCCCTGAGCAGACATCTCAAGTCGGATGAGCTTTTATTCCACTGCCGCAAACACGCTACTCAAAAACCACCGTCGGACCACTCCAATCATAACTCTACACTGCCGCTTTCACTTCCGTGAATTCGCACTCCCTTTTGGAATTTCATTCCTCCCTCTTTCCTTACCAAGGAAACCACTCGCCCGCCCTGTCACCATGACAGGTACTATGGTGCTCACCCCACGCTACACTACCTCTTTCAAGCGCACCCGATATCCATTCGACACAACTACTCTAACTCTCATCGCAGGGACTCTTAAGCCCATGCACTATCTTCACTGGTCAAGATCACTACCCGGGGCCAGACCTTCCAATGCAATCACACGACAACATACGCAATCCATAACCTCGAACCGATCCAACAGTACTCGCAGAGTCTTCAGCATGACTGGACCGCCTCACCAGGCCTTCAGCCAATCTGGACAACTCTCAGAACCTTCAGCCAATCTGGACCGCTCCTAGTGCCTTCAGTCTGGCTGGACCGTCCTCCGAGCCTTCGGCCTGACTGGTACACCTACCGGCCTTCAGTCTATCTGGACCGCTCAACTAGAATTCATAATTCGAGCTATCTCTTCGGGGAGTCCTCCCGTGCATACCGTTCTAGCCCTCTAGGGGTCCCGTGCATACTTACACGCACTTAGTCCCTCACCAGCGCTAACAACTTTCATAAAAACATATTTCCACACTGAACAACCCGCTTGAAAGGAACCCAATCTTTAACTATCCATTCCTCAGACTGCAGAAGCTACCCGGCCTTCAAACCAACGCCGCATCCGCCACTAATCCTCACAAAGATAATCAACGATAGCTCTAAGCACTGATCCCTAACCATATCGATCCTTCAAGGAACAAAGGATACCAAAACGAAATCTCGAACACAACTCGCCCAACCCTCACAGAACAATGTATACCACACGAAAACCCGAAACGCAAACCCATAACCATCCAACGAGACTAGCAGATAAACGATAATCCCACAATAATCATAAATAATCAAGACACGGGAAAGAAACATACCCGCAACATCAAACCGAAAGGCACGACCCTAAGCCCTTGGGGGCTCCGCTCCATCCTGACCTCCACCTGTGATCCTCAACGTGGCCGGTGCTGAAGCCTGCACCGGTCCTGCAGCAAGCTATGGACAGTTGACCCTCAAGTGTCCAACCTGATGACAAAGATAACATATCCTCAAATCCCGAACCGGCACCGTTTGCCGAAAATCCCTCGCATAGTGTCCCTCCTTTCCGCACTTGCGGCATGTACCACCGGACCGACAAACTCCGGCATGACCCCTTCCACACTTTACACAGACGTGGCTACCCTGATCTTGCATCCTGGAATCAATGGTCTTAGACTGTTTCGTCGCTGGATGCGACTGAACCGGAGCTTGCCTCAGCTCACGCATCTGCAAATCAATCTCTAACTCACACCGCCTGGCGGCCTCCTGGAACTCTAACAAGTTCTTGCACCTCTGCGCAGACACAAACTGCCTGATGTCCCTCTTTAGCATACTCAGATATCGGGACATCTGAGCCTGCTCTTGTCGAGATTAAACTAATCTTTAATCTATAAAGATCGATTAGATCTTGAATAAGTATATAAATATAAATAATAAGAACGCAATAAAAATGAATAAGACAAGATGGAATCAAACGGGTCGAATGATTTAAACAAAATCCTCAGAAGAGCTCGATTAAGAACATCAACTGTAGAGGATTGGAAGGTTACAAGAACGATCAAAGAAACCTGTTATCGTCTAGATGTATAGCTATTTTCAGATCTCTGAAACCTTAACCTAATATGCATGCAAGCGTAAACTTATATACAAAACATAAAAGGTTCACGGTTGGACAGGCCCAAACCGGAATACAAAGTAGCATAATCAGTCGAGCCCAAAAGACGCAATCTTCAAAATAATTTTCAGCCCAACAATCTCCCCCTTTGCGTCAATTTGGAGCGAGACCGTCATTCTCTTTTCACAGCAGAGGGCTTCTTTACCGTTTCAAAAATCTTCGGTATTAAAGCCAGAATATGATGCCTGAAGGTAATATACCAACGAAGCATGTCAGTAAAGTTCTTCTTGTCTGCTGTTGAGTTCCGTTTGCATCGGTGAATGATATTGATAATATGCTCAAGGCAATCTGTAGAAAACAGATGTTTGTCTACCAAAGCAAACAAAAACTTATGCTTGTTGCCCCTGGTGAACATAACCGTCAGATTGGAAGAATCAATTTGCCCTATCTTCATTTTATGAACATCTCCGGTCTTCGAAGTGGGCTTGACGGTTGGTTTCTTGTTCATAACTTTTGCTATTTCCTGATCCATAGTGGCGAGCTCATGGACGTAGGAAGCCAACATTCTTTTAAGATGTTTAAGAATTGGTTCATACTCTCTTTGGTTGGAGAGAAGAATGTTGTATAGCAAAATCCAATCATGCGGATTCAGACTGGGAAGATCTGCCAGAGAAATAAGATGTTCGGTGTTGGCCGTTCCTCTGTTGATTTTGAAATTAACGTTCACAAATTTCCCAGCATGTGTCGGTTTCAGTACCTTGACTTTAATGATTTTCTGAGCGCTCCATGTCAAGTACTGCGGTTGACCGTATTTCAGATAGAAATCTATGAGCTCTCTGTTAACCTTCAGGTTCGGATGAGGGACATCGGCAGTGACATCAAAGCAATGAAATGTGAAGGCTTTGTGCGTGATAGGCATGTCGAACTGCGAGTCTTTTGTATTTTCACACTCAAAGGATGCAATCGGTTCCAACCAATAAATGGAAGGAAACTCAATCGCTTGAGTGATGAGTGTGTCTCTATCCCAATCTGGGAACAGAGTCTTCTTGGCTTGAATGGCCTCCTCATCCTCCCTGATCTTTCTTTCCCTGGCCTCGGCCTCACGAGCTATCCTTAGAGTTTCATCAAGCTCTTTGTCCCTTTTCTTGCGTTGAAGAGCTTCAGTGATAGTTTCGTTTGAATCTGATTCACTCTCAACTAGGACTTGTTTACCAGAACCTGAAGCTACATTAACCTTCGGTTCTGTCTTGGACACACCTTCCTCTCCCCCTTGTCTCGGAAGAACAAGCTTCTCCGAGACACCCTTCATTTCACTTAAGATATTAATAGCAGGAAGGAGTTTCGCCTGGAGATGCTGTCGAATAGTGAGGGTTAGGAAGGGATCATGGGTGTCAAGAACATTTGTTAGCATATTCTTGACATCACCAGCGCAACTTTGAAGAACTGCCCGCTGAGACTGCAGCAAAGTAATTTCCTGTTGTGCCTGGGTCAGTTGGATCTTTTGTAATTCGATGGTTGCCTGGTGCTTGACAAGATCTTCCTTCATGGTGCTCTCGGCTGCCAGAGAGGCAAAACGTGAATCCAAAGATTTAAGAAATGAAGTGGATTCAGTTTTGAGGTCAGCGCGCAGAGCCTCAAATTTTGTGGTTTCATTCTGAAGGGTAGCCGAAAAAGAGTCTACTGACGCTTGAAATTTGGACGTACTAGAGTCAGCGTGAGCTTTGAGAGAATCAAGAAAGATCTGAGTTGTATGAACAACCTCAGAAACTTCCTGGGTGGCTTTTGAGCATGAAGCTACTGAGTTATCTATGGCTTCAGTTGAACGATCCAAGGCTTCAGTGTACGTCTGGATCGCAGACTCAATGAAAGCTTTGAGCACAGCACCCCCGTAGGCTTTGCTGTCATCTAGCAGACTGTCAAGTTTGGCGTGAATTTCCTGAATCTGCTGAGTTGACACAGGGGTATCGGCATCGGTGTCTGTAGGAATCCGGTAGGGGCTATAATAGATAGAGTCGAACTCATCATCATCGCCCCCTAACGTAGCACCGGAGTTGGAGGATGGAGAAGGAGATGAGGGAAGGTTGATGACCGGGGTTTCAACCACAGTAGCAGCCCCAGTATCAGATACATTGACCGTTACTGGTGGATGGGAAGAGGTGATGGTAACAGATTCGGTGATAATGGGCGTGGAGATAGAGGATGAAGGTTGAGAAACAGATAATGGAATATTAGGTTCTGTTGTGGTTTGGGGAATAGATATAGGAACAGAAGGTGTGACCTTCTGTGTGGGTGATTGGGGTGGGGTTGGAAGGTTTGGGGAAGCAGGAGGAGTAGGTGATTTGGTAAGTTGGGGAGATTTAGGTGGAGAGGGTGATTCGGGAATATGAGGAGATGCTGGTGAGGATGGTTGTTGTGGAGACTGAACGGGTGTTGTTTCGGTTTGAGGATCAACAGCTTCTGTTTCTGATGGTGCATCCGGTTCTGATTCAGAAGAAGGAGACCCTTTGGCTCTTTTAGCCATTTTCTTTACCTTTTTTGATTTATACTGAGAAGGTGCCTCTGCCTCAGATTTGTGTTTGGAGGACCTTCTCTTTCTCTCCTTCTTTGGTGCGGTTTCTTTCTTCTCCGGCTTCTCCTTTTTGCTCGCCCTCTTGCCACGGTTGGCAGGTTGATCCAGGGCATCAAGAGCAGCACGTTGTTCCTCAGACAGAACCCTAGGAGGCAAGGGGGTTCTGGTGCTGTAGTTAGCCATGATTGTGCTGTGTGGCGTGACGCACCTATACATGGACTCAGGGATTAGTCCATAGTGAAGAAACTTACTTGGATCGGAGACTATGATCTTCTTGGTGTGGTAAGTGGCAATTGAAGCCGTAAGAGCATCCTTCATTACCGGGATGTCAAGGGAATCCATGGCCCTTCTGGTAATAAGCATCCAAAACCTGCCGCACGATATCTCGGAGTGCCTGGCAGTTGTGTTGAGACTCTGAACAACTTGAGCCCAGATGATGGACCCATAATCGAGATTAATGCCGTTGTAAAGACCATACATTATGGTCAGATCCCCTTTGCTGGTGGTGTCAGAACCACCACATCGCTCCGCTAAACCCTTAATTAGAAGGGTAAGCAATCCGTTCCATTGAGACGGAAGACAGGATTTCTTGACTTTGGCAATGGAGGTAAGAACATCCGTATACCCCATCTCATACATCATCGAAAAAAGTTGCACCGTGGAGATGAAGTCCGGTGAGATGACGGAGGAGTCGACGGCAAGCCCTAGAAGAGAGCAAAACCGTGTTTTGGACACTGAAGTTTTCTTGTCGTGAATGGTGAAGAAGATGCGGTCTTTATGTTTGTCGTAGCTGGCCGTGGTGTAGACTTGGAGAGCAGGGACATGGGAACGGCCTCTACTTGCGTAAGTGCCAACAACAATGGGGAATATTTGAGGCATTCCACCACGTGTAGCATGTAGGAATCATAAAGGAATGGGGTCATCTCTATGATCAAATTCTGATTTGGTTTGATTGAGAGCAAAGAAGAGGATGCAGATTGATCTTGTGCGGAAGAAGAAGTCGCCATTGTTGAGTTGTGGAAGAAGATGAACAGTGGTAACTTTTTCAGAGAGAGAATGCTTGAGAGGTAACTGCCAAAGAACACGATCACGCCTTATTTATACCGTTCACAGGAGAGAGAAAATTGTGATGATGAAGAAACCAAAACGTCGCCTGAAAAAGCGCGATTGGAAGTTATGGTGTATCCCAGGAATACGTCAGCACACGTGGGTGTGAAACGAATCATTTGCACGCGCCCAAATCATTTTCGTACCGTTTGAAATTCCTTGTGCCCTTGTTTGATTACAACTGAAACTTAAAATCATATACCAAACAGCAATCAGAATGTTGGAAAAAAGTAATTTTCGTGCATAAGAGTGTGAAAGACAAAGAAATAAATCAAATGTGTTTGGAATGTGAGTGTTGTCTAGTAAGAAGACAGAAAGCGGAAGATTCCGGGCAAGAATCGCTTCCTTCAAAGCCAAGAGTGACCTGAAGTGCTTGTGTGGTTTCCCGAGAAATACGATCAGTTGTCTTTTAACAAACAATGAAAGGCATCTTTTGATAATGGCTGAAGGGTGGCTGAACTCAAACCAAGCATCAAGTCTTGACATAAAACAGAGTGTTGGCAGAGTTACCTATGAGACCGATGAGATCTGTTGAACAGGTAGGTGGGAAGTATTTCGTGACGTGAATGGTATAGACAGAAATCTCAAGAAAGAAAATTAAACTGGACCTCTTTGGGAAGAAATGTCTTAGGTCGAGACAATTTCATAAAAGATCACACAAAAAGAAAAGGAGATTTCCAAGTAATAGCTTGAGATTATTACTCACTGTCAATTCATTTTAGGTGTTGGATTTTGGGTTTCACTTAGAACGTGGTAAACGAATCTAAGATCATAAACACAGATGTTGTGCAACCATAAGCCTCAGTGGTAAAGACCAAAAGCATCAAGTGTTACTTTTGAGGAATCAAAGGCAAATGAAGAAGATGAGGAGAGGGTTAAGAGACCGAACGTACCTTCTGCTACAGAAATGGGACAAATCAGAGCAACTCATGTTTCAGATGAGTAGAAGAAGGTAGCTCTAGACCGAGTGTGAGAGAATAGCCTGATTGGGAAGAAACGATAGGTGTTGATCGAATCATTAAGGCATGTTCGAGGTCATAGAGGCTTGCGACAACATACAGCAGCATGCTTCTAGGGACGTCTAACTAGTCTGATAAAGATAAAACATACCTGGGTAAACATTATAGAAGGAGATGCTTGTATTCACCTGTGCAAAACGTACACCTACTAGAAAGATAAAATGTTTTTGGAATTTTTGGAATTTTCTGAAAAATAAATAAAAACTGAAAGACAAAATATTTGTGCAAAATAAGGAAGCAGAGATAGACCGATCGATCTGTGTATTTTGGTGATAGTTTATGAATCGAGAAGAACCGAGCGGTCTGTCTTGGTCGGTTCCGTAAAACTTTTAGAGCAGAGAGAGACCAAGCGTGCTGTTTGCTTGAGCACCTTTAAATTACTGGGACAGAGAGGGACCGAGTGGTCTGGTTGTTTCGGTTCCTTTATTTTACCAGAGCAGAGAGTGACCGAGCGGTCTGGTTGTTTCGGTTCCTTTATTTTACCAGAGCAGAGAGTGACCGAGCGGTCTGGTTGTTTCGGTTCCTTTATTTTACCGGAGCAGAGAGTGACCGAGCGGTCTGGTTGTTTCGGTTCCTTTATTTTACTAGACCAGAGAGTGACTGAGCGGTCTGGTTGTTTCGGTTCCTTTATTTTAAATAGAGATTTGAGGATTTGGGACCGACTCTGCAACCATCATACCTAAGCCATGCAATATTTTATTGAATGATGCTTCAGGAAGAGCTTTTGTAAAAATGTCAGCCAGTTGATCAGTAGTTCTTACGAAGTGAACTTCGACGTTTCCATCTTCCACGTGATCTTTGATGAAGTGATACCTCGGTGCTATGTGTTTGGTTTTGGAGTGTTGCACTGGGTTATGACAGATCCTAATTGCACTTTCAGAGTCACAATATAGTGGGATCTTCTTCATATTGAGTCCGTAGTCTCGAAGTTGACTTTGGATCCAAATCACTTGTGATGTGCAGGATGCAGCTGCAATGTATTCCGCTTCGGCAGTAGACAACGACATGCACGTTTGTTTCTTGGATTTCCAGCTAACTAACTTCCCGTCAAGAAATTGACAACCACTAGTTGTGCTTTTACGGTCGAGTCCACATCCTCCAAGGTCAGCATCAGAATAGGCTTGAACAAAGAAGCCTGAGTTGGATGGATACCATAGACCTAAGGAGGTGGTTCGCTTGAGGTAGCGTAAGATGTTTTTCACTGCAAGCATGTGTGGTTCGCGTGGGTTTGCCTGAAATCGAGCACAATAACACACAGAGAACATGATATCAGGTCTGCTAGCAGTTAGATACATTAATGAGCCAATCATTTGACGATAGAGCGTGATATCGACAGCCGGTTTGTCTAGGGATGGGGTAAGCTTGGTGCCGAATGCCATTGGGACTTTGACTTTTGAGTCTCGCATCATACCGAACTTTGCTAGGAGAGTCTTCGTGTAAGCTTCCTGATTAATAAAGATGCCTTCGGGTCCCTGTCTTATGTTTAAACCAAGGAAAAAGTTAATTGGACCCATTGAGCTCATTTCAAACTTAGTCTCCATCAGCTTTCTGAATTCAGCTGTTAAGCTGGGATTCGTGGAGCCAAAGATGATGTCATCGACATAAATTTGAACTATCATAAGGTGGTTACCTTCCTTTTTGCGAAAGAAGGTTGGGTCAACCGAACCTTGTTTGAATTTAGACATCTTTAAAAATTTTGTAAGCGTTTCATACCAGGCCTTCGGAGCTTGCTTGAGGCCGTACACAGCTTTATCTAGAATATAGCAATGATTTGGATGCTTCTCATTCACGAACCCAGGAGGTTGCTCCACGTACACAGTTTCTTCGAGTTCTCCATTGAGAAATGCACACTTGACGTCCATTTGGAAAACCTCAAAGTTCTTGTGAGCAGCATAAGCCAGAAATATTCTAACAGATTCTAGCCTAGCTACTGGAGCGAAAGTCTCTTCATAGTCTATCCCTTCCTCCTTACAGTATCCCTTTACCACCAGACGAGCCTTGTTCCGTATAACATTTCCTTCCTTGTCCATTTTGTTCCTAAATACCCATTTGAGACCAACAACCGAAGCATCTGGAGGAGTTGGAATGAGGCGCCAGACTTTGTTCCTTTCAAATTCGTTCAGCTCGTCTTGCATTGCTTGAACCCAATCAGAGTGATCTAGGGCAGTATTAACTGTCTTTGGTTCAACTTTTGATACGAATGAGTTAAACATGCAAAACTCAACCTTTGAAAATAAGGAAGTCTGTTTTGCCTTCAGTTGTGATCGGGTCAAAACCTTTTCAGAAACATCGCCAACTACTTGAGAGACAGGATGATCTCTGGTCCATTTGATAAGAGGAGGGTAATTCGGATCAAAGGTTGGGTCTATTTCAGCATTAATTATTTCGTCTGGCTCAGATTGGCTATCGTAACCGAGTGTCATATCATTATGTTCCCCCTCAGTTGATGAGCTTTGAAAGACATGAGGTTCAGGTGTTTCTTGTGGTTCTGAGCTTCCTGGTGTTGAGGCCTCTTCGGTTGATGAAGGACCTTCGGTTGAAGTTGTAGAATTTGACTCCCCCTGGACTTGTGAGCTCGGCTCCCCCTCGACTTGTGCGCTTGGCTCCCCCTCGACTTGAGAGTTGTTGGAAGTAGAGTCGTTAGAGGTAGATATTTCTTCATGCATTCTTCTTGCAGCATCTTCGACAATCTGCTTCATGTGATCAACTTTGTTGTCTGCTGCACCTGCTTTGGAGAGTGACGCGTTCTCCGGTTCGTCAAAGAGCTCCAGAAATGTCTCGAATAAGTTGGCGACCGAGACTGTAACCTGGCCATTTAGAGGAAAGATTTCCCAGCGATGTCTTCTTTAGCCTGTAGCTTCTTGACATAGTTGTCATCAAAGGTCACATAGTATGTCTCTTCAATCTTTCTCGAACGCTTGTTTAGGACCCTGTATGCCTTGGATGTGAGCGAGTAACCCATAAATATTCCCTCGTCGGCTTTGACATCAAACTTGTTGCGGTGTTCTTTAGAATTAAAGATGAAACACCTTGAGCCGAACACATGGAAAAATTTCACATTTGGCTTTCTGTTGTTCAGTATCTCATATGGAGTGAGCGCGAACCTCTTGTTGAGATAGGACCTGTTCTGTGTAAAACAAGCAGCCGAAATAGCATCAGCCCAAAAATAAAGAGGTAAGGAAGCGAAACTTAGCATAGTTCGGGCAGCTTCACACAAAGATCGGTTTCGTCTTTCGACTATTCCGTTCTGTTGTGGTGTGTAGGGAGCTGAGAAATTGTGACTAATTCCCTTTTCTGCAAGAAACTCTTCAAACTCCCTGTTCTTGAATTCGAGACCATTGTCGCTTCTGATGTTGCGAACAACCTTCTTAAGCTGTACTTCAATTTGCTTGATAAACACTTTCAGCTTTTGAGTCGCTTCAGATTTGAGTTTTAGAAAGAACACCCATGTAAATCGTGAAAAGTCATCAAAAATAACAAGAATATACTTGCTACCACCGATGCTTTCGATAGATGAAGGACCACACAAATCGATATGAAGTAATTCGAGTGGTTCAACAACTTTTGTGTTGATTATAGATGGGTAACTTTGACGACTCTGCTTCCCCATTTCGCATGCAGCACACAAATGATCTCTGTCGAACTTGAGCAATGCAAGACCCCTAACATGACCTCCAGTGACAAGTCGGTTGATATCTCTAAAATTGAGATGAGATAATCTTCGGTGCCACAACCAGTTTTCGTCGGATTGAGCTTTTGACAACAAGCATATAGTTGGGTTTCCTTTGATGGGTTTAAGGTTTAAGGGAAACATTTCACCCTTTCGCTCTGACTTGAGAATCACTTTCTTTGACTTTTTCTCTATGACTTCAGATCCTTCATCATCGAACGAGACTTTGAGACCTGTACCTCCAACAACATGAGATACACTAATGAGGTTGTGTTGGAGTCCTTCCACATAAGCCACCTTCCTTATAGTAAAGTCCCCATTTTTTATCATCCCGTATCCCTTTATGGTGCCGAAGGAATTATTTCCAAACTTGACGTTGCCACCATTTGCAAGAGACCTGTATTCCCTAAGCTCCTCTTTCCTCCCTGTCATGTGACGTGAGCAGCCACTATCGATGTACCATTCTTCGTCGAACTGCTCGTCACTTATAACCTGCAAAAATTAGACAGATTTAGGAACCCAAAGTTTCTTGGGTCCATGTGAGCTTTGCATGGGAACGGGAACAGTAAGAGAGATGTCAACAAGATCAGTTTGTTTTATAAGAGTTGTTTCATCTTTCCTTTTAATGGTAAAAACTTTTATTTTGTTAGGATTGGGTGTGTTTGGTTTGGACTCTGGTTTGGATTCATTCACCTTCTGCTTTCCCTTTTGTTCAGCTGACGAGTGAGATTTTTGAGAACAAGAGGAATCAGTTTTAGAATAAGATGGAGAAAAAACAGTGGAAGTAGAAGAGTTAGAAGAACGAGAAGAATTAGAAAGAGAAGGTTTGGAAGGAGAGTGTTTCCTGGCGGGAGACTCTAGGTGACCCTTTTGTTTTTGATCATTGGAGGGACTGACTTTAGAGCATTGTTCTCTTTTGACTTCAGAACCGAACCTTTGCGTTCGGTTGGAGCTATCTTTGGAACCGAACCTTTGGTTTCGGTTGAAGTCTTTTTCAGAACCGAACCTTTGCCTTCGGTTGATATCTTCTTGTGAACCGAACCTTGGCTTTCGGTTTTTGTGACTTTCAAGCTTTCCTACAAGATTGTTTTCATACTTCAGATTCTTGTCTTGATGAGAGAAATATGCATTCTGGGAATGCCAGAATTGTTTCCTTTCAGAAAGGTTCTTCCTGTATCTATTGTTCCTTTCTCTCTTCCTATTCCTCATCTGAGTAGGTTGATGATGAACATTTGCTTTCGTTTTCGGTGTCTCCTTGGCTGGTTCCTTTTGAACTGCAGGAGTTTTACTTTGAGCCGAAGGAGCAGAGGGAATGTCTTCTTTTGCCGAGTGATCATTCTTCTGAGGAATATCTTTTGTACCACTGGGGCTTGGCTCATCGAAGTTGTTCGGCTTATTCAAGGGTTCAGGTATGTATCTTCCTTTGCTCTTCCAGGAAGTTCTTTCAAATAAACCAATGGTTTCGTCTGCATTATCAATTGGAGCTTCCCAGAAGTACTCATCGCAGCCATCAGCATTGTCTTCGTTTACAATGGCTACAAGTTCAGCTGTTTGATGTTCGGTTACTCCTGTTACCTTGTATACTTGATTCGGAGTGGTCCTGACCTTTTGATACACAACAGCTTTCTCAACTAATTTTGGGAACTTTTGATGGGACAACCGAGCGAACTCCACTGAATTTTCAGAAATAAGATTCTTGTGGTTTTCAGGTTCGATTTTAATAAATTCTGAGCAATCAACCGTGTCCTCTACAGAAATTTCACTCATGTTTTCGTCCTCGTTAAGCTCAGATGCATTTTCAACATCAATTTTGTTTTCTGAGCTTACGTTGGCGTTTAAAGAGTCAAATTTTTGCATGGTTTCGGTTCTTAGTTTAAGTCTGTCATTTTCATCCAAAAGATTTTTAAGCATGTCCTTGTGGTCTTTGGATTTAATGAAGGACTCAATTTTGTCCAGTCCATACATGTAGGTCGGATTGACATCATCAGACGATATCACACTCTCACAATTGTAGGCTTCGGCATCGATTTCATCTTCCTTAAACTCTAGGAAGGGCAAAATCATGCGGTGGATCTTTTGGCCTATTTCACAATCCAAGTGAAGCTGAGTAATATTAGAATACAGACGTTTAGCAATTAAACAAAAAACATTCCGCTGTTTTAACAATTTTAAATTGTCTCTTTGCAAATAAATGTTTTCATCTTTAACTTTAACTAATTCCGACTCTTTTAACTCGATCCACATTCTCCGCTCCTCACTCTTCGACGCCACCCTGCTCAATTAATCAGTTAGGTTAGAATATGTGACTCGAGTTTGAGTTAAGCTACTATCTAGATGAGAAATTCTTGTATTGACGTTTTTTAGTTCTTTCTCATATGAGGATGATGGTACTTTGCATGAAGTAAAAACAGATTGTACCTTCTTTATCAGTTCATCGAGCTCATTGAACTGCTGGCTGAGCGGTTTGGCCGTAAAGCACATGTCCTCCTTTGCCTTCGGTCCATCACTTCCTCCATCGGTGTTGTATCCCCTCATTTGAGATACATCAGTCACCATAAAGCATCTTCCTCCACTTCTTTCTTCCTTAGCCACGTAGGCCTTTCCATGGGTAGGCTTCCTCACTTCCTCGTCTTCTGAGTCGGTAGACCAAACTTCTGTGCTACCGAACTCATCACCTTTAACCGAACCCTGCACAATAAGAGCATTAATAGAAGGGTTAGCGGTAGACTTCTTCTTTCTCAACTCGTCCAGTCTTTTCTGCAACACAGCTTCCTCGTCATTCCCATCATCTTTTTCAGCCATCTTTTTAAGGACACAGTCCTTGGCATAGTGATTTTTCCCACCACAGTAGAAACAGCTTACTCCAGAATCGCCATCCACCTTCGGTTCCTTCTTGTGCTCCTCAGCTTTCGGTTCATTGTTCACCTTTTCAGTGCCAGTTTCGGTTTTTGTTGCTGGGGAATCTCTTCTTTCTGAACCTCTTGGGATTGGACACCATCATGGCATAATCCTCTGATGTGAGATCATATTCCTCCAGGTTGAGGTCTTCATCCTCCATCACAGCTTTACTTTTAGATAGGAGGGCCAACGAACCGAGACTGGAAACGATGTTCTTTTCTTGCAGCACAATCTTCTCTTGGGACTTGAGAATACCCACCAGTTTCGCCAAAGAGTATGATTTAAACTGTTCATGGGCTTTGACTGTGGAAACCACTGCTCTCCATTCAGACCTCAGACCATTCAAGAAAGTAACCTTCTATTCGATAAGTTTCCTTTCAATATCGTGTTTGATCATCTTGCTGAGAAGATGATTGAAGCGATCAAACGTCTGGGTCACGGTTTCTTCAACCCCTTGCCTGAATTCTCCAAACTCGGATAGAAGCAAAGTTTGAATAGAATGTTCAAGATCCTCGTCTGTAGAATACAGTTCACGAAGTCTATCCCAAACTTCCTTTGCCGTCGTGCATGAGCTAACCAACCTGAATGTGTCGGACTGAAGGGCGAATCTGATCAACCTTAATGCCTTGATATTGCACTGGAATTTATCTTTTTCATCTTGTGCAATATCCTTCACGTCCTTTAGCAGATCATTGTACTCCTTTTGTGTTTTGATGATTCTGGATGTTGCAGAATGAGAAAACGATCCATTGGTGATGGCTTCCCAAATGAGATACCCATTATCCTCCGATCCAATAAAGTAGTCTTCGAAGTGATGCGCCCATACTTCATAGTCATGGGTGTATAAGATGAGAATCTTTGTCGTCGAACCGATGGTGTTGGAAATGTTAATAATGTTTGATTGCGTTGCGTCCATTATGATCGTAAAAACCTGTTCAAAGATCAGACTTGTAATAAAGCAGATTAGGGCAAAATAATAAATATCAAGATACGTCAATAAAGAGATGACGGCTCAATAAATGTTGATAATTGCGGAAAAACCCTAATGGAAATCTTTTTCAGAGAAAAGATGTGTATCAATTACACAGCCTCCCTCTCTGATACCAATTGTCGAGATTAAACTAATCTTTAATCTATAAAGATCGATTAGATCTTGAATAAGTATATAAATATAAATAATAAGAACGCAATAAAAATGAATAAGACAAGATGGAATCAAACGGGTCGAATGATTTAAACAAAATCCTCAGAAGAGCTCGATTAAGAACATCAACTGTAGAGGATTGGAAGGTTACAAGAACGATCAAAGAAACCTGTTATCGTCTAGATGTATAGCTATTTTCAGATCTCTGAAACCTTAACCTAATATGCATGCAAGCGTAAACTTATATACAAAACATAAAAGGTTCACGGTTGGACAGGCCCAAACCGGAATACAAAGTAGCATAATCAGTCGAGCCCAAAAGACGCAATCTTCAAAATAATTTTCAGCCCAACAGCTCCGAAGCGAACTCAGGGCAAAACATCGCCCTCTCAGTAAACATCCTGGTGATTTCCGTCACCGACTCCGAATCCTGTTTCAACTCCAAGAACTCCTGAGCCAACCTCTCCCTCTCGACCTGCGGAACATAACGATTGCTGAACATCTCTCTGAACTGATCCCATGAAATTGCATCCCTCTGCGCATCCGAGTATGACCCCGTGGTCAATCTCCACCAATCCTTTGCCCCGAGCCTTAACAGGTTCAGAGCGCACCTCACCCTCTAATCAGCAGGGCATGAACACGTGAAGAAACATCCCTCCACATCAGATAACCATCTCATAGCAACGATCGGATCCTGAACTCCATCAAAGGCGGGAGGCTTCATATTATCAAAGTCCCGGTACTGAAAACCTCTACTAGCTCCTCCCCCTACCGCTGCTACAGCTGCTGTAGCCGCCGCGGCAGCCGTCTCCGTGAGAGCCGCATAGCGCTCATCAAAATAATCCACCATGGCGGTCTTGATCGACCCAAACAACTCCGGCAGCTCAGCCCGAAAAAATGCAGCAGCCTCATCATGCAGGATCTCACGAATCCTCTCATCCAACTCGTGCATACTCATCTGACTGACAACCTCGGGCTGTACAGACCCACCCGAAACTCCCTCTCCTGCTCCTGATCCTGACCCGGATCCACTCCCAGCGTGTCCTGAAGTCTCCATACTGAAAATAAACCACCAGAAATCTCAGACACTTCCCACTATCCCGGGAACCAACTCCCAACCCAACCCTAGAGGTCATGGTTTCCCTAATACGCGTATGGGTCCTGTGCTTTCAGTAGTACGGGCCCATACTACCTTCCACACCTACCCATATTTGTATGAAGTACTTCCACAACACCCTAGAGACAAATATACATAACAACGCTCTATCCTCACAACAAGAGGAACACTAGAAATCTCTCACCAGAAAACCCTAGGCTAGCAGGCATCATAAATCAGGCAACACATCAAGAAATCCTGAAGATTCCTAGCCTAACTCTAGCTTGTTGTTCTATCAAAGCTCAATAAAACAAATATCATGTATGGTACTTGGGGGGTTACTTACTGGCTCTGGCTGATCGTACCTCCGCGTCCTCCTTTACTTATTTTGAAAACCATTTTAAATTTTTCCTTTTGAAAAATCTCCTCGATTTGAGACTGGAGTTACACAAGTGTTCCTCCAATTCACTCAAACCAAGGCTCTGATACCAACTTGTAACAACCAAAAATCCAGCCAATTTAAATTTTTCAAAAACAATCCACTTTAATAACACTATTTTAAAAGGTTTTCAATACATTATTCATCAGAGTATTCCCAGGTTCATTTTATAAACATAAACGTGAGGAACGGTACGATCACGCCTTTGCCTTGCCACTGCTCCCTAAAGAAACTGAAAAACATTAAACCACAACTGTAAGCCCGAAAGCTTAGTGAGATACCCCCAAAATACCAACCTCATATACCATACACATATCGCACTATCTCATAACGAATCACAGAACAGTCATGCATAACGGGTCTACTGTGGGACTGTTCCGCCTTGACGGGCCTTCAGTCCACCTGGTCCACCCTCCGAGTCCAATCAAGTACCTCGAGTCTACAGTGTGGCTGGTCCGCCCGCACTGGGCCTTCAACTCACCTGGTCCACTCTCTGAGTCTACAGTATGACTGGTCCACCCGCATCGGGCCTTCAGTCAGCCTGGTCCACTCTCCGAGCCTCGGCACGTCTGGTCCACCCGCGTGGGGCCTACAACATATCCGGACCGCTCGCTGGGCCTTCGGAACAACCGGTCCGCCCTGAGTATCTTGGCCTACAGCACAAAGCAGGACCGCCTCAACCCATCTCCAGTCCAAACAACCATGTACACATAAACATATAATCATATAACAGTTCACATTCAAACAACCCGATCTAGCAGATCAGATAGCATAACATACTCTAAGCAGGATACCGACCTAACAGGTCATTAGCAAAGCATCTTCCTATCTCTCAGGATACCGATCTCAATCAGGTTTCTAACATATACCGTCCTAACTCTCAGGATGCAAGCATATCACAACAACAAAATAACAACAACTACCCGGATCTCAATCCGATAAGGGCCGGCCTTGGTGCCTTTGACCCTGTTGATATAGTGAGGATAACTCACCTCGAAACTGCCGGCTGAAAGGATAAGATCCCGCTGCTCCAACTCTGACCCGAACTCCTCCACTGAACACCAAAACATTCAATTCAATAAATGCCCTTAATTACCAAATTACCCCTGGAAGACAACTGGTCAACCTTGGACAAAGTCAAAGTCAACCCCCGACTGACCCTACTCGCCGAGTCAACCCGATGACTCGCCGAATCCCTATGCTCAGAACTTCCCTCAATCAGCGACCCAACTCGCCGAGTCACCCCAAGACTCGCCGAGTCCAACAACTCTGAGTCCACTCGCACCCAACTCACCGAGTCATCCCTTGACTCACCGATTCTCGACTCAACCAGAAAATATTGGGGACTCTTCGACAAGACTCGCCGAGTCCAAGAACAGACTTGCCGAGTCTAAAGCTATCTTCAACCTACTCGCCGAGTTGTTCTTCCAACTCGCTGAGTTCCAGGACATCTTCAAGCAACTCGTCGAGTCCACCCATGTGACTCGCCGAGTATCACCGGTCTGAATCAATTCAGAAGCACTCCAGGCCATGCAATTGATCCAAAACATAGGTCTAACCTCCTACAATCCATCCATCACGTAAAGTGGCAAACTTTACGTGAATCCAAAGAGATCTAGGCCTTATTCACCTTAGAACTAAGGTTTGGGACATGATAGCTCCATTAACAACACAAGAACAGGGGCTTTAATGCTCTTAAGATCTTCTCCACTCCAGATCTGAGGTAGCAACCTCAGATCCATCCTTCCAACTCAAGATGCCACACAACTAAGCTTCCCACATAACCCCAAAATGAGAATCTAAGAGAACACAACCCAAGAACGAAATATTACCTCCAAAGAATGCCCCAACAACAATAAAACTCGAATCCAAGCAAAGCCCTTTGATCCAAGCCTCTTCTCCTTTAAGATTTCTTCAACAAACACCTCTCCAAGCTCCAATTTGCTCAACAATGGGGTTCCTCCACGAACTTAGTGTTTCTAGGACTCAAGGGGGATCAAGGAGCCTGTGGAGGAAACATAATGATCTTTATATAGGGCTCATTCCCTGGATTTAGGGTTTTCTTCACCCAGCACCTACTCGTTGAGTCCATCTTTGGACTCGCCGAGTACGTCGCTTGACACACGACCAAAGTCGTGACTCTACTCGCCAAGTCCATCCATGGACTCGCCGAGTCTCCCTTCAAGATTTACACTTTTAGCCCTTCAACTCTACTCTTGTTATTCTGGGATGTTACAACTTGTTTTTCAGGATTTGAAACGCCTCTTCGTGTTTCTCTTCTCAGAGAAATTTTCTATCCTTTTGGGTTAAAGATGTTAATGGTTGAGCAATCCTAGAGAAATTCTCAATGAAGCGTCTGTAGTACCCAGCTAATCCTAAGAACTGTCGTATTTCTGTCGGGGTTTTGGGGGCCTCCTATTTGTTGATTGCCTCGATCTTAGCTAGATCTACATGAATTCCTCTTTCGCCGATCACATGACCAAGAAAATGTACTTCCCGAATCCAAAATTCACACTTAGTGAACTTGGCATACAATTTCTGCTCCTTCAATAGCTCCAACACTAGCTTCAGATGTCTATTGTGATCTTCTTTGGTCCGCAAGTAAACAAGTATGTCATTGATAAATACAATTACAAAATTGTCTAGGTATGGTTTACAGACCATATTCATCAAATCCATGAAAACAACGGGTGCGTTCGTTAGTCCAAAAGGCATGACTAAGAACTCATAATGTCAGTAACGGGTTCTAAATGCTGTTTTGTGAATGTCCTCTTCGTGAATTCTTAGCTGATGATACCCTGACCGAAGGTCGATTTTTGAGAAGTAGGAAGCACCCTGCAACTGATCAAACAAGTCATCTATTCGAGGGAGGGGATATCGATTCTTGATTGTCAACTTGTTCAGTTCTCTATAATCAATGCACATTCGGAACAAACCATCTTTCTTTTTGATGAATAACATTGGGGCTCCCCAAGGTGAAGAACTTGGTCGAATAAACCCTTTGTCTAGAAGTTCTTGAAGTTGTCTGGATGGTTCTTGCATCTCAGATGGTGCAAGGCGATATGGTGCTTTTGCTACCGGTGCCGCTCCGGGAATTAAGTCTATCCGAAATTCGACCTATCTATAAGGGGGTAGACCGGGCAATTCCTCCGGAAATACTTCGAGATAGTTTTGAACCACCGGAATCTCCTTGAGTTGCTTAACTTCAGGTTCTCTCTCTAGCACGTGAGCCATGAATGCAATACAATTCTTCTTCAAGTATTTGTGAATCTTCATGCTTGATACTATGTTTAAACTTCTTCTTGGCTTCTCACCGTGTATGATAAGGGTTTCTCCATTAGGGAGAGGCACTCTAATGACTTTCTCGTAACAACCAATGTCCGCTCTATTTTTGGATAACCAATCCATTCCCACTATCACATCAAAACTACCTAGCTCTATGGGAATTAGGTCAATGCTAAAGAGTTTATCAGCTAAATTCAGAGTACAACCAGGAATTATATCACCAGCCCTAATTTCATACCCATCAGCAAGTTCAATAGCATAAGTATTCCTCATCTTTACCGATTTCAAGCCAATTAACGGTCTAAATGCTAAAGAAACAAAACTCCTATCTGCTCCCGCATCGAATATTACTGATGCAAAATGGTTGTTCAGGAGAAACGTAGCTGTTATCACTTCAGGGTTCTGACGAGCTTCTTCTGGACCAATCACAAAGGCTACACCTCTTGGCCGTCCAACTTGATTTCTTTGGAAGTTTTGCCTGGCTTGCCCTTGTCCATTGTTACCAGGTCCATTGTTCAGTTTGGGCATGCTCTACGGAGATGATTAGTACTCCCGCACTCGTAACATGCCCTTTTTCCCTCCTTATTCACTTTACAATACTTCGAGTAATTGCCTGTTTGCTTACAGTTTTGGCACACTGGGCAAGCTCCCTTGTGATGGAAGTTACACTTATTGCACTTCGGAAGCAGCCTTGAGTACTGCTTTCGCTCCTGCACTTCCCGTTCTTGAGTTTTCACTGGTTCTTGCTCCTGGGCTCTTACCATGAAGTTTCTTGAGACTTTTTGCTTCCTCCCTGACTTGCCTCCATGCTTCTTCTCTCCCTGATCTGCTGGCTTCCTCTTGCTACTAGAGCTTTCCTTTGTCGATGCTCCCATCCTTATCACATCATTGGTTAGTCGATTTGCTAGACTTACTGCACTCTGAATAGTAGTTGGATTTGCTGAGGTAACCATTCCCCGAATCTTTGGTGCCAGACCCCAGATGTATCGATCTATCCGTTTCTCCTCAAGAGTAACCATGTGAGGTACCAGCTTTGCTAGTTCATGAAATTGGACTGTGTACTTCTCTATTTGTGTTCCAACCATAGAATGGTTCCAGAATTCAGATTCAAGCTTCTGAAGTTCATCCTTGGGACAATACTCCTCTATCAGCAGCTTCTTTAGGTCTTCCCAAGTTAGCTGGTATGCCGCAGTACGGCCTCGGGTTTGCACTAGGGTATTCCACCAGGTCAATGCCCTATCTTGGAGTAGGCAAGTTGCATACTCAACTTTGTTGCGCTCGAGGCATTTGCTAATGTGAAGGACCGACTCCATGCTGTCAATCCATTTCAGCAACCCGACCGCACCTTCCTTTCCGTGGAACTCCTTAGGTTTACAGGCCATAAAGGACTTGTAGTTGCATTCTCTTTCATTGTTTCCCCAGTTTCCACCACTACTTCCTTGGTTAGCATTAAGTCCTGCAGTTACTTGAGTAACAATGTTTGGGATTGCTTGCATGAATTGTTGTGCTACAACTTGAGCAACATCGGGTGTTTCGTTCTGTGGGCGCCCGCGACTAGGCCTTTCTAACATGGTTCTATTACACAGGAGAAGAAATACGTATAAATACATAAAATAATGTATAATATGTAGTTCACTACTATTTTGAAAACCGTAAGTGTTGTCAAATCATTGGTTTGCATTAATACTAGGCATATAGATTTTTGAAAGAAAAGAAAAGAAAATTCTCTTTTATTCAACCATTTACCAAATAATTTTTAGGGTTTGACCTCATAGTAAAAGTTTTCAAACATAAGATAAAATTCTTCATTACCATTTGAGATAATCTTAAAACCAAACCAATACATCAATCCCAAAATAAAGTTTTAAGTGTTTTTCCCAAAAGACACCCAACATGGGTTTTCATTTCATAACAAAATAAAATAAAATACTAAAATCAGAACCAAAAGCCAATCGCTATCCCAACAAGAAGCATCAACACCACAATCAGGAACAGCCCACCAAACACATAATATGCTGTCATCGCATGACCTGCCTCTCGTCTAGCAGCACTAGCAGTGTTAGCAGTCTCCATCGAATGCTGATACAAGATTTCCATCCCTGTGATCACTTCGTTCAATACCTCCTGTTGCCCAGCTACTACAGCGAGGCTGTGGTGCAGATCTGCTGCCATCGAATACATCTCCAGGACTCCTCCAGGGTCATACCTGGCTGCCTGACAGGTATTCCTATGACTCGCTGTGGTGGTGGTGCTCTCGGTCCTGCAACGCTGGGTCCTACCTCACTAGGTCCTGCCGTGCCAAGTCCTGCTGTGCTGGTGGGTATCCTTCCTAGAATGGGAACACTCTTCCTTGCCGTCCTCCGAATGCGAAGTCCATAAAGCGGTGGCTATGGCAACACCGATGTAGGTGATGCCTCGCGTCGTTGACTCGGGGCGTTGTCATTACTGATCTCCACCGAGTTCCCAATATCTTCCGTATCCTCTGATGGGTCTTCTTCTACCGAGGCGGGGGGATTATGTCGAGGGATAATAGTGACGTAGTCGGACTCATCGGCTGAGGCGGTAGCGCGGGAAGATGACGATGTTGACATAGTGGACTGTGACATAGTTTTAATGAGATATGAAATAAATGACAATCTATGTCTATAATATGCAATGCTTACACACACCAAAATTAACCTTTTGAATTTTTGAAATAAAGCTTTCTCAAATATTTTTGTTGAGCATATTCCCATTATAATTAGCTCAAGCTTTGTATAAATCTTTCCTTAATTAAACATAGGTATCAGGCTATGTCTAATCGAGGTCCAATAATACAACTCCCGACCTAATTATACTAGTAATATGTTTGATGTAAAAAGAATTTCTTTGTAAGTTTTAGTTATAGGTTGTGTTTTCTTAAAGAAAAACCGATGTTCTCTATAACTTTAGCTCTGATACCACTTCTGGCACACCCCGCTAAAGCGGAGACGCAAGATATGATAGCAATAACATTTTCATTGCAAAAGATAAAGATACATCACCATAGCAGTATTTAAAAGTTTACAACCCATAGCTTAAAAAGAAACAATGTACAAGTTTTTCCAAAATAACATTGTTCAAAATATAACTTCATAATAGCTTCAACACGATGCAGCATGCTCTATGATGATGAATCTTTACATCCACTTACTAATTATTTCCTGAAAAAGCATGTAAAACGAGCGTCAACTATGAAAATAGTTGGTAAGTTCACAAGTTTATAAACCGAGCTTGAAATAAGGTTTTTCGTGAATACAAGTACATTGCTTTAATGAGAAACAAAGTTGATTGCTATTAATGAATACAAGTTTATTGCTATAAAGAGAAACAAGTTTGTATGTGTATGAGCTAACAATGAGTCTCAACCAAACCTATGACTGAAGCCCTATCGAGATCTATGTTTATCGTTCCATAGATGAATATGGTATCATGCACTCCAGCGATTCGGGCGAGTGAGGAGTTGTCAATTCCTAATAGCGCTATCCATAATGACCATTGGCTCAAAGAGTTAATGGTTAGAGATAAGGGAAGGGCCTTAGTACAATAAGTTCTCATGTTCTGTGTTGCATAGACATACATAAAGAAACATAACAATACAATAGGAATCATGTTTGATAATAATCAATTTAAACACAACATTCAAATAATAGTTTTTCTAGACATGCTTTTCCACCCCAAAACATAAAACTGAAAATAGGAAGTGCGTGAATACTCACGGTATTTCGTGTAGGCACAAGCGGTACTTCGGGATGCACCAACGTCTTACTACCGGGATCCTACGACATCAAACACACACACACTAGTGAGTTTCCATGTCGATATCTAATGCTAATATACTAAACTCTACATATAGAGAAATGCCAATTTATGTTTTAGTATTGGATTTTATATCAATTGGTTACACTTTTGCTGAAATATTGAAATTTTACAAGTCGTGCGATTAATTACAACCTTGGAAGGTTAATTTTTCCAAATTTTAAGTCTCTATAACAACATAAATTCACGAAAAATAGCATTCGAGGGATAAAAATTCTCAAAAATTTTATTTAACTGTTATTACACAATACTAAGCTGGGAAAAATATAAAAATGGATTTCCAAGCTGTTTAATTATATTTTATGATTTATGGGCATTTATTCCAATAAAAATTGAAATAAATAGAAAACAGTTTCCAAAATTACCCAAACTTTTTATTTGATTGTTATTATATATAAATACGTTGGGAAAAATACAAAAGATATTTTTTAGTGGGTATTTCTATTTTTACTTGTTTTATACCTTTAAATAGTCATAAATTAAAGAAATAATATTAAACAGTTAAATTAAATCACCATAAATTTTTGTAACATCATTTATAGTATGAATAACCTGGGAAAAATATCAAAAGTGGTTTTCATAATGTATAAACTAGTTTTGGGTATTTATGTGTATTTAAGTGTATTTTAGTGCAATTAACTTTAGAAAATAAGAGAAAAATAGTTTAAAGTAGAGAAAAATCCTCAAAAATTTTATGTAACCTCCTACTATACAATATGATATCCTGGTAAGTTTTCATGAATTTTGGATAATCAGAACTATTTTTCCCATTTTTAGACTATTATAATTACCAAAAATTGGGAAAAATAGTAAGACATGATGAAAAATCTTGAAATTATTTTTTGGAGTCACCATTCACAGGTAAGGTATGTGAAAATTGTTAGATGCAATTTTCACATTCTCTAAAGTGGTTTTGTGATTTATTATGCCCTAAACAAAAGAAAATCGGAAATCGTATTAAACAGTAACAAAAATTGATGAAATTTGATGAGGGGTCATTATTAACCATACGGATCATCCATGAATTTATTCAGGATTTATTGACCTCTGGAAGTATATTATGTGATTTATGCCCTTGGTTTTAGCAATAATTTTAATAAATCAAGGAAATAATAAAAGCTCTTAAAATTTTCCAGATTATCTCATGCATGTGAGGGCTTTCAAAAGGAAAAATGTTAAAAATGTATTCAGAAGAGAAATGAGGGTAATGAATCTAAGCAAATTAAGAAAGGTTGTATGCAATGATGCATGAAATGTAGATGTGGCTGAAGTTCATGAATTTGTGTAGCCCATTCAGTGAGGTTTTAAGCCACGAAATTTCAGCCATCATTCACTAGATATGTTAAGTTTCTAAGGTATTTTTCCTCAGATTTATGGTTCGGTTTAAGGTCATTCATCATGCAAGACAAAAATAGTGATCACAGAAAAATAGTTGTATGCGCAACCATTTTGTAAATATCGCCAAAAATCGGATACTTAATATTTTACAGTGAGACCAGTTGTGTTTGAATTTTAACTCGTGGAACTATCCAATAAAAAACAAATATCATGATTTGGTTAAGAAATGACCGAGTTATGGCCGTTCAAAGTCGAACAAAGTAATCTGGCAGATTGCATGTTTGTTTTTGTGCATTATTAGGGTATTTTGACAAGCACATCATGCATGCCTTTGGTAAGATCCGATTTCTAACACATGCATGGAGTGAATGAGCATCCAAGATGTACTAGAAATGGTTTAAATGCTTTTGGTCATGCAAGAACACAAAAGAAATGGAGAAGAAGATGAAACATTCGGTTTTGATGTCACATGATCATATGTGCATCTTTTCACTCCTTGCATGGGTTTGATCCCGGATTTTCACCATCTCAAACACATGCATTGTGTTATGGTGATAATCTACAAACCACAAGGGAAGAATAAAGATTTCTAGCCATGGAAAGGCATAGAATCCGAAAAGTAGAGAAAACTATGAATAAGAAGAAGTTTAACCATGAAACTATGGGAGAAGATGTTGTTGTTTACCTTGGTTTTGACCTTGAGAGAAGTAAGAACACTTCAAAGTCTTCAAAATATCGAAATTTGGCAGAGGAATGGGGAGAATTTCGTGAGTTAGAGAGAGATAAAGGAGAAGAGTTTGTGTGAGAAGAGTGGAGTGTAAGAGAGTGAAAAGGGAAGAGGTAGTGTGAGGGTTTTAGCTTAATGATTGTGTTTTGGGAAGAGAGAGGACATGGGGAGAGGAGATGGCCGGTTTTTGCATGCATTAAGCCTCCTCTCTCCAATTTTTCAAATTTTATAAAATTCCCTCCTATATTTTATAAAAACCCTAATTTTATAAAAGTGTTTATTAAGCAAATTTGGATTTATTTAAAAATCTTGTTTTTAACTAATAAATTATGATTAATGCTTAATAATTTAATTTCTATTTCATTGATTATAATTCGCAATTTGATTAATAAAAATTTGATATTAGAAAGTTTATAGCCAAATTTTATAAAGTTTTTAAGCTTTATAATTTATAACTTTGGATTTTTGGCTCTTTAGGGTTTTTGGAATATTGTTTGATATTCAACAACATGTTGAAGTATAATTAGAATGTTTTAATTTATTTTTATCGTTTTATACCCTATTTCAATTATAACAAAGCTTGAAGCTTTATTCTAATTATAGTATTGGCATTTCCTATTGTAGCTAAGCAACTTACTAGAATTGTAAGTAGCAAGTATATTAGTCCTAGATCTTAGTTGGATCCTAATTTATGCAAGATTTTTGACCTAATTTATACTACTAGGTCATGTCATATTGTGCATGAATGGTTTTTATAAAGATGCATGAGTCCGAGAATGACCTGAATTGACAGTTGTCACAATTATGCTCATAAAAAATTGAGCGACTTGACTCTACTCTACGTTTGCATATGGCTTGCCTTTTATTTTTCTTAGTTACATTTTTGTTTGATATGAATGTCAATTATTTGTGAGTGGATGAGGTGTTTTTATTCAACTCATTATCTTTATGTTTCCTATCCTCATGTGTTCGAATTTAAAGTTCACCAAAGTCCTAAATTTTTATCTCTATGCCCATTGGTTTTAAGAAATTTAATGTATATATGGTTTTATGGTCTTGGAGTGTATTTGGATCCCATATTCCTTAGACAATTTCTTAATTTGTTCCTTGTGATATTGTTAATTGGTGATCTGACTTGATCATGATTGTGTTTGATAGTCATGAAGTGCTAGTGATTTGAGCTTGCAGTTTACATATTCAGACATTACTGTTAGTCACATAAACCTCTGTATAACCCAACCTTTGTTCATTTCCAAACATTCCAATCATGGCTTTTTTTTCTTTCTATTCCTTGATACTTTCACCATGATGTCTTGTCTATTTTGACAGGCTTAACAGTTGTAGTTGATCATTTTGAAGGCCACGGATATCATGTCTCTCCCTTTGATTCGATCCCTAATTCTATAAATGACAACATATGTGATTACAGTGTGATTTTCATGGATTTTTGGTCATATTAGTTTGTTTATTCGAATAACCCCTCTTATGTTTCTTTATTAACTTTTTACTTTTTTTATGTTGGTTTGCCTTCAATTTAGGGCTTATTATGCCATTGCTGACATACTTCTTCTGCAGGTAATAAAACAATTCTCAATTTTTCCAGCTACTATTGTTGTTGGTTCGTTTTATATGCAGGAAAGAAAGAAAGCTTGGTATTTATCAAAGTATGTATCATTTTTGTTCCGTTTACTTCTTGATTGATTCATCCTGATGGGTAAGATTTTTTTTTTTTGGATAATATATTGAAATGAATTTTAATTTTCAACAGGATTATGAGTATGCAACTAACTTATAACCGTATACCTTATGATCTGTGAATCATGTATGTGAATGGGCTGCAAATTAGCACACCGGCACACATCATGTTTTGGATTATAACATGTACCTTGGTAAAGTTTTTTTTAATCTTGATTTTCTTTTTATTTTCTTTATTTGTTATGCAAATATACAAATTTATTGTTAGAATTTATGTACACCTATCGTCCTTTCTAATCTCAGTTCCCTTCCATGCTTAAGTTCCTTCCAGGAAAAGCTTCTTCAAATTCTTAAGGATTACCTGAAAGCAGTAAATCCTCACTTGTGGTCTACTTTGGGGAATGGTCTCGCATTACCTTTAAACATGTTGTTGTTGGTTCATCTGCTTTTACTGGAAAGGTAGTTCACAAAATCCATTCAATCTTCTTGAAGTTATAAATGAATAACAATTATGTGTTTAACTTGACTTATGACTAATTTCATGTTAGTTAAATTAATTGAACAAATGGTTGATAATATTGGATGTTCTTGATCCACACACACTAACGTCCCATTTTTGTGTTAATTTTGACGTTCTTAGACAAATTTTGATATTTTGAGGGGGTTGGGTTAGAGCTGAGGTGTTGTGGTTCATGAATTGTTTATGCATAAACAAATTATTTTTTTATGATCATATATGGGGCACTAACATATATTTTTTAATAAAGATTGCAATTTGTTTTCATTTTTTTTTACCAAAAAACAAAATACATTGCTATTTGTTGGATTTTTTTCATGTTTAGGTGGTAAATGCACTAAATAAGAACGTAGTTTGAATTTACACTTTTTTTTCCTGTTTTTTGCAATTAGTTTCGACTTTTTTTACGAAAAAACAAAGTACATTACCATTTGGTGCATTTTGCATATTTAGGTGGTAAATGCAGTAAATAGCATTGTAGTTTGAATTTACATCTATTTTTTTTTCGTAGTTTCTTTTTTTTTTACTAATAACCAAAGTACATTGCCATTTGGCATATTTTCCATATTTAGGTTGTAAATGCAATAAATAGCAACGTACTTTGAATTTACATCATTTTGTTTCTGTTTTCTACAATTTATTTACTTTTTTTTTACCAAAACCCAAAGTACATTTTTATTTGTTGCATTTTTTTTTTCATATTTAGGTGGTAAATGCAATAAATAATAATGCACTTTTACTTTACACCTTTTTGTTTTTGTTTTTTTTTTCAATATCTTTACCAAAAAACAATTACATTTCCATTTAGTGCATTTTCCATATTTAGGTGGTAAATGTAGTAAATAGCAATGTACTTTGAATTTACATTTATGTTTTTCGCAGTTTCTTTTAATTTTTTACCAATAACCAAAGTACATTGTCGTTTAGTATATTTTCCATATTTAGGTTGTAAATGTAGTAGATAGCAACGTACTTTGAATTTACATCATTTTGTTTCTGTTTTTTGCAATTTATTTACTTTTTTACCAAAACCCAAAGTACATTGCTATTTGTTGTGTGTGTGTGTGTGTTTTTTTTTAATTTAGGTGGTAAATGCAATAAATAACAGTGTACTTTTACTTCACACCTTTTTGTTTTTGTTTTTTCAATTTCGTTACCAAAAACAATTACATTTCCATTTGATGCATTGTTCATATTTAGGTGGTAAATGCACTAGATAGCAATGTACTTTTAACTTACACCTTTTTGTTTTTGTTTTTTTTTTTTTTGCAATTTATTTTATTGTTTTACCAAAAAGCATAATACATTACTATTTACCGCATTTTTTTTTTCATATTTAGGTGGTATATGCACAAGATATTAAGGTACTTTCAATTTACACCTATTTTTTTTTCTTATTTTTATTTCGTTACCAAAAACCAAAGTATATTTGCGATTTGGTGCATTTTCCAAATTTAGGCTGTAAACGCAACAATTTCAATTTTAGTTATATTCTTTTATCCCATTTCCATAAATTTATAATACTAAGTACACTGTCAATTGCTCATATTTTTACATAATGCAACAAACCAATAAAATTATATAACATGTAATTTCACTACTTTTTACATGATTTCATTGTCAATTCCTCACTTTGTCATCGCTTTTATCTAATAATTATTTTTTAATCTCCAAGCAAACACAAGATTTCTTATCAGTTAATGCAACAAACCAATAAAATTATATAACATGTAATCATTTGGTGGGAATCGGTTGAAAATATGTTTAAATCTTCTATAACGAACAAACTTGTTTTAAACGAAAAAACGGTTTTTTAACATAATTTCACTTAAAAAACCAACTGATTATATTCGAAACCAGCCTAAACAAAATCGACTTTTTAAAAACTTTTGAAAAACCGAAATAGGTTCAAAAGCGGTATATGTACACATTTAACCTTAAAACATATGAGTAAATAAATCATTTTCGGTATTTTGTTATTAAGTTTACATTTTGTTAACAGACTTCTAAATTAATAATGATAAACAATGTTAAATAGAATGATAAATTGCACATCTTTATGAAATGTATTCTTTTGTTAAGAGTGCTACCTGGAATGCATATTAACATGTATAAAAGTAAGTTTATATAATTTAAAATGTGTTGTGATAATTGCTTTAGATATTTAATTTCGTATGTCCGGTAGATATTAATTACCAATTTATATAATTTTATTATTTCATGTATGTTAATTGGTTAATTTTTAACGATAAACTTAATATATGATTATATTAGTGAACTAGTTGTGAGAGATGTATGTTATATAGATTAATTAAAATAAAATATTAAATGAAAAATTTATTGGAATTAATTGAAATAAATAAAAATTACGAGAAAAAATAAAAATAAAACATGTGAAATAAATAAATATAAATTATTTGTTTGGTTGTCAAATCTGTATACTAAATAAAACATGTGAAATAAATAAATATAAATTAAACTGTAAATTAATTCAAAATTGAAATTGAAAATTTAAATTTCAAATTAATATAATCATTATGATACGTTTAATTTATAGAAACTAAATTAATAATATATCATCCCTAATAAATAAACTTGACTTTCTCACTTATCATTTTCTAACGTGTTATGTTACATAGTTTTTTCTTATTATTTTTATTTTATTTTTTCTCCGTATGTTATTTTATGGTTTTTTTATTTTATTAAACTGCACATAATATTTAAATGTAATAATAAATACATATCATATTCATTAATGAACTTTCTTCAAATTTCAAAATTATTAAACTGATGTCACATCAGTTTTTTTTATCTATCTAAATTATTTGTTTAAATTTTAAGAAAAAAAAAACATTTTAATTTAAATAATTCAATATATATATTTTTACTTTTCATATAAACACAAACTTTTTAAATCTTTAGATTTTAATATTTAATTTTTTTTAAATAAATTTATGTAATAAATATGTCTCACACCTACTTGAAAAATAAAAAATAAAATAAATGATAATTAGAAAATAAATATTTTAAAATTACAATAAAATAACATTGCGGCCAATTGAATTAGAAAAGGCAATGTATCACAATGAATAATAGATTACTTTATTTCCCCAATAAAGCTCTTTATAGCTAACATTATGTAATTTTTTGAATGAAATAAAGGCAAATTGGAAACAAAATAATACTTTACAAATAGAAACCATTTGCCGAGCCCATAATAGTTGAAGATGTACATTGATACGATCCATCCCCAAACACACATTACCAAACTATCATATATTTTCTACAATAGCACACTATCGTATCTTTTTTTACAACGCCTTTTAATTTTAATTTTATTTTTACTTCTTGATTCTACTCTTATTTTTTTCAAAGTTCTTTGGTGACAGAACCGTAACAGATAACACATCTCTACAAATTAATATCAGTTAACGATTAACTTATTTTGTTTTTCTCAAATAAAAAACAATATATGTTTTCAAATTCACAATTTGGTGTCAATATGTAATGAATGTCAATTTCCTACAAGTCCCAAGTCCAAACGATATCTACAAGACTGATTGGTTGTCCTGGTACCTAACATGCCAAGATCAAACAAAATCTATGACAAATAAGCTTCTTTTAAATGTTTTATTTATTATATGGGGATATTATGTAGTAATTAGATAACGAAAATTGAAGATCCATAGAGACCAATTAACCTTAATATAAGAACTTAATTTAAATCCAAAATTCAATTTCAAATATGAACCAACTCAAAGATGTACAAATAGTTCAAAGTTCAAATAACCTAACTTTCAAAACAAATCTACACATGATTAAATATATGTTGGCAATTCAAGGACCAATGTTTCTTTTAATGATTCAAAGCATTTAGATAAGTCTCATTTTATCAATTAATGAAGATATGCATAAAAATTAATGAAGAACATAAGAGTTTTTAAACGTATGATATACTAAAGATAAAAAAGGTTTACAATGCTCAACATAGGGATAAACGTTGGCACACAGGTTCCTGTCAAGTTATATTGATTTGTTAAAAATAAAGACTTGTGATGAACCTGTAAAATCAAAACACAACCAGTGAAATCAAAACTTACAATGACAAGTAATATTTAAAAAAGCATGTAATCAACAAATGGGGATCAAATCAGTCCAAACACCTACAACCTTCCTGGAAGAAAAGTGGGCAGCAGCCATGGAATTCTAGACTCTTGCCAACCACCAATGAGTTATAGATAGAACTCATGTCAGGTTCATTATTATCACAAATCTTTTCCTTAAAAGGAAAAATTGTCCAACAAAGTAACATAACCACACAACACGGTAGAAGCATGCCATCTTTATTCAAAATCAAAATATCAAAATATCAGCCCTAAATAAAATAAAGACAAAAGCATAAAAATGGTCTCTGTGGTAAGGTGAAAAACTCAGCCCCTATTAATTTTTTTGACGAACAGGGTCAATTTGATTTCCAAAACTTGCGTGAGTAACCCTTTTGTTGGCATCATTACTATTGATTCGTTAGTGTGAGGGTATTTTGGTATTTTCATGTAGCAGAGACTGAGTTTATGACTATAGGTAAACCATAAGGACCATTTATGTAATTCTTTCTATATTTTTATATTTATGAGTTTGTGGCTTTTTCACCCCTTTAATTTTTAAAATATCACTTTTGTTGGTAATTTAATATCATGAATACTATTTAAGTGTAATAGGATTAAATTTGTTGACCAAAAGTGATATTGTTGAATATTGAACAAGTTAGGATGGTATAGGAGTGCACACTTGTTCAAGTTTTTCAAGATTCAAAGTATACTGTTATTTAAGGACGAAGCCCCTAAATGAACAGGGGTCCAGGGGCAACGCCCCTGGGAGCGGGGTCCAAGGGGGCGGCAACCCCTGACGAAGTCCAAGGGGCAGAGCTGTCTTGCAGTTTTGATGACAATTTATAACTGTCTTGTGATAGTTTTCAGACCAAAATCATATAGCCGTTTTGGTCATTTTCTGGTACATCTTCTTGAAGAACATTTTTTCACATACATTCTATGATTTCGTTCTTTGAATTTCATCCAATTGAGTGTTCGATATGTACCATAGAAATACTTCAATTTGATAGTGAATCATAACTTTTAGAGAATCCAAACAATCTATTTATCTCCTATTTATAACAACTTTGAACCCATCACTTTGAACTTTGAAAAGTGTTACTTCCACCCCTCTATTTTCTACATTTTTGTATTTAACTTTGTATTATATATAATTTGATTTTCATTACTAACTTCCGTTCATTAACCTAAAAAAAAACTAGTTGACTGTTGACCAGAGTTGACCAATGTTGACATGATAGGGTTAGTCAACCTTTGTTGTAAAAGTGTTAATTAGAGATATATTGTATTATAGGAAGATTATAGTGCGGTGGATCGAGCATGAGTGATTCTAGGGATTTGCGAGTTATCGAGATACATGAGGTGAGTCTTCTCAGTATACTTTACCTTGAGTAGGTAACTAGAGTTATGTGATATAGTGCTTGTATGCTATATATGTTATGTGTTGCGCTGCATTATTCTTTGTGATTTATGTTGTGCATGTTTACAGAGTTAGAACCTGAGGGTTCACAAAGTTTGGGTGCACGGACCCATAGAGTTATAGCCTCGAGTGGCTAATATGTGTTATATGTGGTATTTTGGGGAACTCACTAAGCTTTGTGCTTACAGTGTTTGGTGTTATTTGTTTCAGGTACTAGTGATGACCGTGGGAAGGCGCCGAATTGATCAGTACACATACACGACATTTTATGTTATGAGATCTTGGGATTTTTGTATGACATGAATTGTATTTCAAACATGGGTGTTTTTACGAATATTAAATGAATTATGTTTTTATAAAATGCGAATAATTGTTTTGAAATTTACGGTGTTACAAGTTGGTATCAGAGCCTTGGTTTGAGGGATTCGGGTACACCTTCGGGAGTATTTGAACTCAAACTGAGGATTTGGAAAAATATTTTCAAAAGAAAACCAAATTTTCTAAAAGAAGTAAAAGATTTTAGAGAAACTCAGCAGAAACGTGTGTACGATCAGTCAGCGCCCGAACGGTGAATTCCCAAAGTACCCTTATATTATATGTTTATGAGATTGATATGATGTATTCTCTTGCTAGAGTAGGCTAGGTATTCCTATTAGGACTAGAGTGCCTTGATTTGTGATGCCTTAGCCTAGGGAGAGGTGAGCTACTATGAGATGCTTGAGAGTGAATAGGTAGCAGCGAGGAGCTTATGAGAGATCTATTAAAGAGTGATAGAGTACTTGGAATTTGGGATCCGAAGAGGAGGATTTGGGGTGTATACTGAAACGGTGTGGACAGTAGTATTGGGCCCGTACTACTGAAAGCACCGGGGCGGTGTACAGTTCAAGTAAGAACCTTCAGAATGCCAAGGATCAAGGAGGGAAGAGTTATCGAGTGTGAGTATGCTCGAATGGATTCTAATTTATCGTATGTTGTATTTCAGAGGTAGATCATGGTGAGGACACGTCTTATGCCAGAGAGCAGTGGGGCTAGTGATGAGGAGATCCGTCGGATCATCCATGAGGAGGTGGCTGCGGCCATCAGGGCAGAGATACCAGAGATGTTTGGGTCTATTAAGACCATGCTGATTGAGACTTTCGACGAGCGTTATGCTGCTCTTTCTGAGGCTGCTGTTGCGGCGGCCACTGCAGCTGTTGCTCCTGCGAGGCCACAGGGTGGTGATGCGTTGCTATTTAGGAGTTCAGCAACATGAAACCGCCAGAGTTTGATGGGACCCAGGACCCGGTGGCGGCTATAAGGTGGATTTCAGACATGGAGGGCTGTTTCTTCACTTGCTCATCTCCTGAGCATTTGCGAGTCTGGTTCGCGCTGAACCAGCTTCGCTTGGGAGCGAAGGACTGGTGGAAGTTTGTGACAGCGCACTTTTCGCCTGCTGAGCTTGCGGTAGTAACCTGGGAGAGGTTCACTGCCATGTTCCGAGATGAGTATGTTCCCCAAGTGGATAGGAAGCGTTTGGCCCAGGAGTTTCTGACCCTCAAGCAGGGTACTGAGTCTGTTACGGTGATTACCAGTATGTTCCACGAGAGGGCGATGTTCTGCCCTGAGCACGTGTCCACAGAGCAGGCACGCATGAGTCGATATTTGAGTATTTTGAGGCAAGACATTCGGGAGTTCGTGGCGAACTCCTCGTACCGGACGTTTGCCGAGCTTCAGGCAAATGCCCAGAAGAGGGAGATTGAGCTAGAGACTCAGGCCATGGAGGAGGCGGAGTCTCAGGGGAGGGATCGGCGATCGACACAGTCCCAGCCGGCAGCCAAGCGGGCCAAGCCCGCTGATCCCAAATCTAGGAGCCAGAAGGGCCACACTTGTGGAAAGTGCAGCAAGGGTCATGATGGAGTATGTAGAACTGGATCTTGCTACAAATGTGGCAAGGAGGGGCATATGGCCAAGGACTGCCCCAAGGGGTTTGCAGTATGTTTTCACTGCAACCGGACAGGACACCGGAAGGTGGAGTGTCCGCAGTTGCGGGGAGCACCTTAGGGATCTGCCCCTGCCGCCATCAGAGTTACCGAGAGTTGGCCAGTGAAGGCCGAGGTGCCGAGGGCACGAGGGAGAGCCTTTCAGTTGACCGCAGAGGAGGTCCGCGCAACGCCCGATGTCGTGGCTGGTATGTATTCTTTCGTGTATTTATTTTGATGATTGAGATATTATGCTTATAGTATGTTATGCGTAGGTACTTTTCTTGTGAATTCTGTACCTACCTTGGTATTATTTGACTCGGGTGCGAGTCGGTCTTTTGTATCTTTGGCTTTTAGTCAGCATATTAGTGTTAGTCGCGAGGCGCTAAGTCGGCCTCTAAGAGTTTCCATAGCTGACGAGAGGACGATATATGCCACAGAGGTGATCTGCGGGTGCGTACTCGAGATTTTCGGTGTTGAGTTCCTGACTGATTTGGTTCCTATTGCGATGGGTGATGTTTGTGTCATTGTGGGCATGGACTGGTTGAGCAGATTCAGTGTGGTTATCGACTGCGAGCGACAGCTGGTGACCATACGAGACCCTAGTGGGGGAGTTCTTACGGTATACGGCGAGGGTACCCGTTTTGGATCATCGTTTTGTTTAGTCGCTAGGGTGAGGCAATGTCTACAGCAGGGCTGTAAGGGTTTTGTGGCGTACGTGATGGATACGCGGGTTGATTCTGAGAGGCCGAGGTCAGTGGAGGAGGTTCCGATAGTGCGTGAGTTCCCAGATGTCTTTCCAGAGGAATTTCCGGGTGTGCCTCCCGTGAGGCAAGTGGGGTTTAGTATCGATTTGGTTCCGGGAGCCGCGCCTATTGCCAAGGTGCCATATCGCCTTGCACCTTCAGAGATGCAAGAGTTGTCCTCAAAGCTTCAGGAGCTGTTGGGAAAGGGGTTTATTCGGCCGAGCAGCTCGCCGTGGGGAGCGCCTATCCTTTTTGTTAAGAAGAAGGATGGTTCACACCGGATGTGCATTGATCACCGGGAGTTGAACAAGCTGATGGTCAAGAACAGTTACCCGTTGCCGAGGATCGATGATTTGTTCGATCAGCTACAGGGAGCATCTTGGTTCTCCAAGATCGACTTGAGGTCTGGATACCATCAGGTGAGGGTACGAGATGAGGACATCCAAAAGACAGCATTCAGGACGTGTTATGGGCATTACGAGTTTGTGGTGATGCCTTTCGGGCTCACCAATGCCCCGGCAGTGTTCATGGATCTCATGAACCAAGTGTGTAGGCCGATGTTGGATCGGTCAGTGATTGTATTCATCGATGACATCTTGGTATATTCAAGATCTAGAGAGCAGCATGAGGAGCATTTGAGGGAGATCCTCGAAGTTTTGAGATCGGAGAGGCTTTATGCCAAATTCTCCAAGTGTGATTTTTGGTTGCGAGAGGTCCAGTTTCTGGGGCATCTCGTTAACCAGAAAGGGATATTGGTCGACTCGGCCAAAGTTGAGGCAATGATGAGATGGGAAGTGCCGAGGTCACCCTCCGAGATCAGAAGTTTTCTAGGGTTGGCCGGTTATTATCGGAGATTTATCAAGGATTTGTCTAAGATCGCAGTGCCACTCACCAGATTGACCCGGAAGAGTGTCGCTTTTTCATGGGGCCTCGAGCAACAGGCCTCCTTTGAGACGCTTCGCCAAAGGTTATGCGAGGCCCCAATGTTAGCCCTCTTGGAGGGAATGGAGGACTTTGTGGTATACTGTGATGCATCGATCTTAGGGATGGGAGCGGTGCTGATGCAGAGAGGGCATGTGATAGCTTACGCATCGAGGTAGCTGAAGCCACATGAGACGAGGTATCCCACCCATGACCTAGAGTTGGGGGCAGTAGTGTTCGCCCTCAAAATTTGGCATCACTATCTGTATGGGGTTCGGTGTATGATATACACGGACCATAAGAACCTAAAATACTTAATGGATCAGCCCAACCTAAATATGAGGCAGAGGAGGTGGTTGGATGTGGTTAAGGACTATGATTGTGAGATCCTCTACCATCCGGGCAAGGCTAATGTGGTAGCCGACGCCCTGAGTCGTAGGGCAAAGAGCGCCCCGTTGCGAGGTGTATGTTTGCGTTTGACCGTGATGGCTCCGGTGTTGGACACCATTCGTGGAGCACAGGTTGAGGCCGTGAGGACGAAGAACCAGAAAAAGGAGCGAGTGGTAGGGTTGGTATTGGAGTTTGTCACCGATGGTCGGGGGCTTATGACATTTCAGGGATGGATTTGGGTGCCGTTTGTAGGAGGGTCGCGTACCATTTTGATGGAAGGAGCTCATCGGTCGAAATTCTCGATCCATCCTGGGGCCACTAAGATGTATTTGGATATGAGGAGCGAGTATTGGTGGCCTTGTATGATGAGGGATGTTGCGTGGTTTGTTGAGAGGTGCTTAACCTGCCGTAGGGTTAAGGCCGAGCACCAGAGACCGCATGGTAGGTTGCAGCCGTTGGAGGTTCCCGAATGGAAGTGGGAACAGATTACCATGGATTTTATCACCAAGTTGCCAAGGACTGCGAGGGGAGTCAATGCAATTTGGGTGATTGTGGACAGGTTGACGAAGAGCGCTCACTTCCTTGCTATTAGTGAGAGCTCCTCCGCAGAGAAGTTAGCAGAGATGTACGTGAGGGAAGTGGTATCTCGGCATGGGGTGCCAATCTCGATTGTGTCTGACCGGGATGTACGCTTCACTTCCAGATTCTGGAAGAAGTTTCATGAGGAGCTGGGTACTAGGCTGCATTTTAGTACCACATATCACCCCCAGACAGACGGACAGAGTGAGCGGACGATTTAGACACTCGAGGACATGCTCTGGGAATGTGTATTGGATTTCGGGGGAAGTTGGGATACGTACTTGCCCTTGGCATAGTTTTCTTACAACAACAGCCATCATTTGAGCATTAGTATGCCACCCTTTGAGCTGTTGTATGGGAGGAGGTGTCGGACCCCCATTTGCTAGGGAGAAGTCGGACAGCGTGTTATGGGTGACACGCTGATCGTACTTCAGACGATAGAGCAGATCCAGCAGGTCAGATAGAGGTTATTGACCACTCAAAGTCGACAGAAGAGTTATGCGGACAGACACCGGTCCGAGGTTGAGTTTCAGGTCGGCGACTTTGTGCTCCTGAAGGTCTCTCCTTGGAAAGGAGTGATTCGATTCAGGAAGAGGGGCAAGTTGGGGCCCCGATATATTGGTCCATTTCGGGTGATCGCGAGGATAGGCAGGGTAGCCTATCGATTGGAATTGCCAGCAGAGTTGGGGCAGATTCACGACACCTTCCATGTGTCGCAATTGTGGTAGTGTATAGCCGATGAGTCGATAGTGGTTCCATTAGAGGATATTTAGGTGGATGCGAGCCTGAATTATGCTGAGAGACCAGTGGCAATCAGAGATCGTAAAATCAAGATTATGAGGAACAAGGAGGTACCCTTGGTTTTGGTTCAGTGGCAGCATCGGAAGGGGTTCGATATGACTTGGGAGCCGGAGCGTGAGATGCGCGAGCAGCACCCGGAGCTATTTGCAGAGCGAGACTTCGAGGGCGAAGTCTAGTTCTAGTGGGGGAGAATTGTAACAGCCCGGATTCCCAGGTATTATTCACTCTTATATTTTTAGTATTTTGTGAGGAAACTCGACGAGTTGGAGCTCAAACTCGCCGAGTAGGATCGCGATTTGGGCAAGGATTCGTGTCTGGACTCGGCGAGTCCAAGGAGTGGACTCGGCGAGTCCACGCTGTTTAATGAAACCCCAATTCCCCGGGTTTGGATCCTATTTAAGGGCACTTATAGCCTCCCATTTGCGGCTAATAGTCCCTTGAGAGAACCCTAAGAGAGCTAATTCGTTTTGGGAGAGAGGAAGTCACTTTTGGGCCTTTGTATTCCTTGTTTAGAAAGAGGAAGGTGACAAGAGCAAGGAGGAGGTGAGATTACAGTAGATCCAGAGTCCAGAGGCTTCATTTTGAGGTTAGGGTTCGAATCTCCTTCAGTTATAGGGTTGATCTTTAGAGTTAGGGTTTTATAACCCCTTTGGAGAGTGATTATGTGAAGCAAATGGTCCCTCTTCGAGTTTGTGCCTTGGATCTGGACTTAAAGAGGTCCAGAGACCTTAACCATTGGAGCTTTTTGGGGTATTATGGAGTCGTTGGACTTAGGTGGTTATTTTTGGGACAATATATCCTTTTTATGCCTTGTAAGGGTTAATCAAGCATCAAGCTTCGAACTTTACGTGACATTCATGCTTGGGTGGGCCAGATCTAGGGTTTGGGAAAGCAGATCTGACCTCAGAAGGTCAATAAAAGTGTATGCATGGCATGAACTCGCCGAGTTGTTCTTGGGACTCGGCGAGTAGGGTTGGGGTTTCACGTAATGTGTTCAGTGAGTGGACTCGTCGGGTTGGGGGATAACCCAGTGAGTCAGGAAGAGTCAATATGGGGTTGAGTCAAGCCGGAACTCGCCAAGTTGTTCTTGAGACTCGGCGAGTTGAGTCGTGGTTTACCTGCGATTCAAGCCAGGTGGAAACTCGTCGAGTTAGGGGAGTGCTGGTCGTGCCAAGAAAGATCCGAGGGAGTCAGTGAACGCATTAGACTCGCCGAGTTGCTTTGGTGCACTCGTCGAGTCTGGTCAAAATTGACCGTTGACCAGAGTTGACCAATGTTGACTTGATAGGGTTAGTCAACCTTTGTTGTAAAACTATTAATTAGAGATATATTGTATTATAGGAAGATTATAGTGCGGGGGATCGAGCACGAGTGATTCCAGGGATTTGCGAGTTATCGAGATACACGAGGTGAGTCTTCTCACTATTCTTTACCTTGAGTAGGTAACTAGAGTTATGTGATATAGTGCTTGTATGCTATATATGTTATGTGTTGTGCTGCATTATTCTTTGTGATTTATGTTGTGCATGTTTACAGAGATAGAACCTGAGGGTGCACAGAGTTTGGGTGCACGGACCCACAGACTTATAGCCTCGAGTGGCTAATATGTGTTATATCTGGTATTTTGGGGAACTCACTAAGCTTTGTGCTTACAGTGTTTGGTTTATTTGTTTCAGTTACAACTGATGACCGTGGGAAGGCGCCGACTTGATCAGTACACACACATGAGATTTTATGTTATGAGATCTTTGGACTTTTGTATGACATGAATTGTATTTCAAACATGGGTGTTTTTACGAATATTAAATGAATTATGTTTTTATAAAATGCGAAAAATTGCTTTTAAATTTACGGTGTTACACCGGACTCGACGAGTCCGTGCTGTCTGGACAAAAACCCTAATATGAGGGTTTGCAGCCTATATAAACACCTTAACTCAGCCTCCCTTTTCCCTAATACTCTCCTACAGCTGCATATCGAAACCCTAGCCGATTGTGTGTGTGTTAAGGACATTTTGGTGCTTTTGTTGACTTGTGAAGCTTGGAAGGAAGAAGTGGAGCTTGAGTATTCGACTTGGGGCTTGTGGATCCAGAAATCTCATTCCATCTTCAGCTTAATCGAGGTAAAATGCTCCTGCTTTGGTCTTCCATTTGGTTGTTCATCTTTAGATTGTAGATCTTGGGTGCATTTAGGGCTTTCAAGCCATTTTCGAATTTAAGGAGTGTTATGTGGACTCTAGCCTTTAGATCTGGGCCTTATGAGGGGTCTTATGGCATAAAGGTGCCAACTTTAGGGCCATGAGAGCCCCATGCACATTGTAGGACATATTATATGGATTTTTGAGCTAAAAACCCCATGTATGTGCATCAAGTTTGGAACTTTATGTATAAAATGGGCATGAGGAGGCCATATATAAGGTTTTGGTGTGTTAGACCTCATTTAAATCGACTGTATGGAATTGGTCAAGGTTGGACTCGACGATTTGTTCTTGGCACTCGACGAGTCGGTGACCATTGTGCACCCAAACCCTTTCGGTGAATGGGTAAGTGTTAGGAAGGAAGTCCCTTGTGGGATTAGACGCAAAAAGGGACCTGGGAGCCAAGGGACTCAACGAGTGGTATGAGCAGACTCGACGAGTCCATAGCAATCTACCAATCTTTGAAGATGGACTCGACGATTTGTTCATACAACTCAGCGAGTCATAGACTGGACAAGTTCTTAAGTTGGAGATGAACTCGACGAGTTGAAGAAGGAACTTGTCGAGTCGGATGAAGATGGTCCCGATGTTATGATTGAAGGAGAACCCGTCGAGTTTTTGCTAGACTCAACGAGTTAAGCCGGGGTTTTTGTGTGGGATTAGAGAAGCATGGACTCGACAAGTTGGTAGGCCAACTCGGCGAGTCAGGTCAACTGAATGTTGACTTTGACCAATGTTGACTTTGACTGAACTTGGGCTAACCTTGTTTAGGGTTGTATGTGATATGTGTTGACTTGAAGGTTGTCATGTAGGGATGAAGGAGTCATTGGGAGTCGATTTGTGCGCCGAGGATAGTTCAGACACTGCACGACATTAAGGTGAGTTACCTTCCAGTAGGGGTGGGTCTACAGCTACAATGCCGACCCACCAAAAAGGGGTATTTAGAAGATAATGGTCTTTCTAATAATTATCTTGGTCTGGTTTTTTGTTGGTTATGAGTTTTATCTAAGTACTATGTTATGTGTATGGTAGGTATTAGTTTCCCTGACAATTGTCCTTAGGACCAAAGGGTAGGTCAGTACCCGGATATGCCTGATTGTATGCTTATATCTATTGATTGTATGCTAGTAGTAGGGCGTGAAATAGTCCCCAGTTACTGGTTGAAAGTTACCAATGTTGATTACCGGTTGAAAGATATCGATGATGGTTACCGGTTGAAAGATACCGATGAAGGTTACCGGTTGAAACATACCGATGAAGGTTACTGGTTGAAATATACCAACGATATTGTATGGTATGTGGTATGATGGGGGAACTCACTAAGCTTCGTGCTTACAGTTTTGGTTTTGGTTTTAGGTACCTCTTCGTCGAAGGGGAAAGAGCCGGCAGTGTAGCAGCGTATCACACACACACACATGTTTCCGCAAAAAGTTTTTGGGACTGTACTCTGATTTCCAATACTTATGATGTACGGTTTGAAATACAACATTATGATTTTGTAATGAATGTTTTACTGACAATGTTTTGGTAAAATGCTTGCTAAATGTGTTAATTCAAAAATGAAAATTTTGGCCTTGAAAATTGGGTCGTTACAGAGTGAGTATTGATAGTGGTGGCTGTTTAGAGGTGGTGAGAGGGGAAATCATAAGCTACAAGAACACACACATTATACATTGGAAATGCATCCTATTTATGCTTAGTACTCATTAATCTTCAGATTTCATGATTGAGATCCTTCATATTCAACACAGACCCGTGAGTCAAAAATCAAAATAGATTAAGAGAACATGTGATAAGGGAAATCATGTGATGCAACCTCACACAAATGAAATTATGTAAAAGCTCACATGTTGTGGACAGTAGCGGAAATGAAGTCGCCGATAAGGGAATTAGGAGACGCAATGATTGTGTCTGTTATATAGGGTTTAGAAGGGGAGAGAACGAGGTTTACATTCTTGAATGGAGCAACAGAAGAGGATGGGAAGGGAGCTTGGTTGTGGGCTTTATAACAGGGGAGGAACAAAGGGACATAGATTTCAAATTTTGAAAATTAAATCACAACATCTATATATCTTATAAAGATAACATTTTTTCTTGAACCTCATACATTTGAAACTTCCAAGACCATTTTTCCTTCAATCTCATGCATTTGAAACTCCCAAGACTATTCAACTTACACAAATTAATTTATGATTAATTGAAATATTATGATTTGTAACTCTTAAAGCTCTTCAAACCATGTTATTTAATTCATGAGTTAAATAAAATATTTAGTATATATAAGAAATATATAGATTACATATTGCATGTATGTCAACATAAAATGATAGATTATATTTGTAGGGTTTGAAGATTTATATGAGTGGTTCCATGGATATAAGAAAGCAATTGCAACTTTTCCAAATATAAATTCATGTAAACTCAAATTGGATGCATGTAAAGTTTTAGATATTAACCAAGGTTCAAATTTAGGTATGTTTGTAAAGGTATACTTGAAATCATTTTTTAAAATTTTTATGTTATGCATCTTTCTATAATCATAGCATGACGAAGTGAGATTGATAATTACTTCTCATGAGCTTTTGGTAAATCATCCATCAAGCTATTTATCAGTTAAAGAAATTAACTTTGTTAACATGTATGTATCTTTATGTTGACTCACTCTTTTTTATGTTAATAGAATGTATTTTAACTATATATCTTATAAAGCTAGCATTTTTTCTTAAGCCTCATACATTTGAAACTCCCAAGACCATTTTTCCTTGAATCTCATGCATTTGAAACTCCCAAGATTATTCAACTTATACAAATTAATTTATGATTAATTGAAATATTATGATTTGTAACTCTTAAAGCTCTTCAAATCATGTTATTTAATTGATGAGTTAAATGAAATATTTAGTATATATAAGAAATATATAGATTACATATTGCATGTATGTCAACATAAAATGATAGATTATATTTATAGGGTTTGAAGATTTATATGAGTGGTTCCATGGATATAAGAAAGCAATTGCAACTTTTCCAAATATAAATTCATGTAAACTCAAATTGGGTGCATGTAAAGTTTTATATATTAACCAAGGTTCAAATTTACGTATGTTTGTAAAGAGATACTTGAGATCATTTTTTAAATTTATATGTTATGCATCTTTCTATAATCATAGGATGACGAAGTGAGATTGATAATTACTTCTCATGAGCTTTTGGTAAATCATCCATCAAGCTATTTATCAGTTAGAGAAATTAACTTTGTTAACATGTATGTATCTTTATGTTGACTCACTCTTTTTTATGTTAATAGAATATATTTTAACTATATATCTTATAAAGCTAGCATTTTTTCTTGAACCTCATACATTTGAAACTCCCAAGATCATTTTTCCTTGAATCTCATGCATTTGAAACTCCCAAGACTATTCAACTTATACAAATTAATTTATGATTAATTGAAATATTATGATTTGTAACTCTTAAAGCTCTGCAAATCATGTTATCTAATTTATGAGTTAAATGAAATATTTAGTATATATAAGAAATATATTGATTACATATTGCATGTATGTCAACATAAAATGATAGATTAGATTTGTAGGGTTTGAAGATTTATATGAGTGGTTCCATGGATATAAGAAAGCAATTGCAACTTTTCCAAAGATAAATTCATGTAAACTCAAATTGGGTGCATGTAAAGTTTTAGATATTAACCAAGGTTCAAATTTAGGTATGTTTGTAAAGGTATACTTGAGATCATTTTTTTAAATTTATATTATGCATCTTTTATAATCATAGGATAACGAAGTGAGATTGATAATTAATTCTCATGAGCTTTTGGTAAATCATCCATCAAGCTATTTATCAGTTAGAGAAATTAACTTTGTTAACATGTATGTATCATTATGTTGACTCACTCTTTTTTATGTTAATAGAATATATTTTAACTACAAGAGAACATTATTCAACCTGTATTTTATGCTATGTATATGCTATGTTAGTTTCTATCACTTATTTTGTTGTAAATAACATCGATGAAGTTTTTTATAATAGATTTTGATGAAAGAAGTTTACAATTAATATGATATGTCTTTATTGTAGAAAACCAACAATTATGTGTGTTATAGAAATGAATTCTTTATGTACTACCAAATCTTATATGGATGTACCTAATTTTAAATGTTGTTATAGTAATAAAAATAAATTATCTTATTACTTTGTCAATTTTGTTTCTGTATTCGTTCTTTATCGTAAAAGAAAAGTAAAATAATTAAAATATTAATATTTTTATAAGAAAATATAAGTGATAAAAATATACCTCAAGTATAACACTCTTCCTCCCCTAACCTACTCTTAACATATCTTTTTAAGATTGGTCGTGGTACATAATACTTATTATAATTTTAAAATTCAAATCATCATTTATTTGGACCGTTCATTCTCTTCCAATATTTCATAGCTTTAAAAAAAATAATGAAGGTACAATAAAAAAGTATGATAGTTTTTTTGTAAATATAATAATAAAAATTTTCAAATAAATAGTTTTTAATTAGTAAAAAGTAATACTTGTTTAAAATAACGTAAAACTAAAGAATTGATTATATTATATTAAAAAATATTTTTACTTGTAGTAGTAATAATAATAATAATAATAATAATAATAATAATAATAATAATAATAATAATAATAATAATAATATAGGAAATAAAAAATATTCAAATAAATTATTTATAAATTAATTAAAAATATCTATAGTTTAAAATAATTTTAAATCAAAAATTTAATTTAATTTGATTCAAACACAACTTTTTTTTATCTTTCTTATCATACACTTAAAATTCTTATAATATTAGTTACAACTTAGTATACAAATTATTATTTCAATGATAAACATTTATAATATTATTTTTATAAAATATAATTGTTAATATGTATATTATATTATTAGCAACAAATCAAGGGTTTTAAACTGCCGCTACAACTCAATAGTTTTTTTTTATTTAAATGTAATTATGATTTCAAATTTAATGTAATTTGCTATTATATTTTCCACTACATTCAAAAGCTTTTTAAACTTATAGTTATTAATGTGAAATACTTTTTTATTTTCCATTTATTTATTATACATTTTGTAGTTATATTAGTAGTATATAAGTAAGTTTTGATTAAAAAAATCATATTGTTGAAAAGATTTGTGATTCAAAATGAAAGAGTTGAAAAAAAATAAGTTTTGTCGCATTATTGGTTAATTCAACACAATTTTTTTATAACAATGTTTTTATATACCAAATGTATGTTGATTTCTTAATATTTATTTTGAATGATTTATAAGTGTTTAATAAGGTTTGGTTGATGTAAATGTTATAATATTGTAGTGTTTTTATTTTATTAAAAGCTATAGTGTTTTTATACTATTTATTATTTGTATTCTATACAAATTGGCATATGTTTTATATATAGTTTTCACAACTTAAAACGTTCTATAAAATCATCAAAGTTGTAATATTTATTTTTTTGATACTACTTTGTTTTTTATAAATAGAAATCAATATATTTTTGATATATAATTTACAAAACATAAAAAGGTCTAAACATCATGAGTTAATAGTGAAAATAACTAATGATATAAATTTATTAAAACTAGGTAAGTGTCCCCCGCATTGCGGGGATTAGATGTTGTTGGTTATGTGTTTAAAGGTTGTGACATTTGTTTTCGAGGTCAGTGGACATTGTAAACCTATGCGGCAGTCGTTATTTTGATAGTAAAATGGTTAAGATTTATTTATCTATTTTTATGACCGATTTCTTATGTGTTATTTTGTTTTTTTTTTTTGAAAGAGCCAAAGGTCAGCAAACATTCTTCTTATGTTTTTTGTAGTAGTTTGGATGGATAATTATCAGAAGCGTATTAATTATTAGATATGCAAAAATACAAGATATTAACTTATTTAACATTAGTATTCATTACATAGCCAAGCATAAGTTTCATACACAATAGAAGTCAAACAAACACATTCAAAGCAATATTCTGCACCTTCGCCAGTCATCTCAATTATCACCTGCTTCAAGAAACATATGAAGCATAATGTATAAAATTACCCGGCTGACAGCTTTGTACCTCATGCTTCTCAGGTTCACAGAATCAGTGACTCCAAATTTCTTTTCCGTTAATAAAAAAGAAATGGTCAATGTTAAAAATTGGAAATTTCTATATTATTGTAAGGAATTATATTAAAATACCTATTTCAAACTTGTCTTGGTTCAAATCAACACCAATGATCCTCTTACATCCACATAGTCTTGCTCCCTCAGCAACCACTAAAAAGATAATGTCCATTTTACCCTCATCAATATATATCTCAAATTAAAAAAGTGAAAATACTAAGAAAATGAATTACCTTTGTACCTTTAATAACACTGACACAATATTTTCATTTTTGTGCTCGATGTGGACGCTCAAATGCACTCAGCTTCTTTCTTTTTCAGGTACTCTTCATCCTCTTCTTCAGTCATTTATGTGCTCGGTGTGGACGCTCAATAACACCTTTATTTATTCCTTACCTGTAAAACATTTCTTATTACCATTACGTAATTTTTTTTTTATTTCTAACCTCGTCATTGTCCCGAGTAACCTGCTCCTCCCCTTTTTTCCCAAATGCCCTTGTATGAAAACACTCGTCAAAACATGATGGCAATCAACCACATTAATTTTCATTACTTTTCTAAAGTGACTTTTTTTTCAATAGATACACCGTAACTCAAAAATACAAAGCATAATCTGAATTCAAACATAAAATAGAAATATGAACTATTCAAAAAAGAATTAACATAATAATCTTCACATCAAACAGTTGATTGTTTACCATGTTATGTAATAATGGAAATGTACATGGGTTTTTTGATAAGGAACTCACTACTATTGATGAGAAAATACAGGGAAAAGAGAAAGAGATAGAAAATGAAAATTAACTAATTGTGTTGGTGGTTTAAGTTCTTCCATTTAGGTCCCTTATGGATATGTTCAAATAACACTTTCTACAACTGGAAACACACAAAGGTAAACTCATGGAGTCAAACAACAATTAAATTTTATTAATTAATTCAAAAATAAGTTAAGACAATAATTATATAAATAAAGAATATAACATGTATATAAACCTATAACTCTCACTGATATATCAATACTCATCAGACATATACTCATTTATATACATTTAACACCTACAGACAAATAACCCAAAGTCTTGTAACAGTTTGTTAACATATTTGCTAGGAGCCTGAGAGAATGCCTACACCCCTTTAGCACACAAGCACTAACTTTTATCCCACAAAAACCGGCAATTTATTTGTCAAAAGCTTTCAACTTTAAGATTATTTATCAACTACCATGGTCTGGTTTTGTATCTTTGTTTTCAAAATTAAGAATAAAACTACATCAAGCCCATTATATGTTTTCAAAATTAAGAAGAAAACACCATTGAAGGAGGTTTGATCATAATTTCATGGGAAGAAAAACTCATGATAGTCCACCAAAATGATCCATCTAGCCCATTATATTTATTATATATTAGGGAATGAAGTGGTACCTGACTGTTGCATCTTGCAAACTCCGAACAAAAAGATACCCTCTTTTTTCAACTTATTTCACAACCTCGCACCCAAAAGCACACTGTCTCGTATCTGCAAAATTTTAGAAGTTGCAGAATATTAAGATCGAAACTGAGTTTTAGAGATTGAAATCGAGATAGAGAGTAAGGTAAACAACATGAAATCCTCCGGCAAATGCTAGTGTTTCTGAATTTAACCTATATCAAAATAAACATGTACCAATTACAACAAAACAAAAAGAGATGGATTAGGGATATTAGTGAGGGAAGAATCGAGAAAGCAATTACCATAAACATAACAAACAGGCAACCAACATAATTATATAAAACATTAATACCTATTTACCTTTGTTCCATAGTAAGCATATCTCTCGTAAATTGGTTGATTTTTGTCTTCTTCGATTGTAATTCAGCAGCCATCTGACCTAAAACCCCCACGTATGATAGTAACTGGAAAAGAGAACATGATAAAGGGTTTTAATATAGTTTTGAATTTTAATTCACATGTAGCGGATTAAGTGTTTTTTTAATCATAATATATAAACAGCTTGAATTTCTTTTGGGTTGATCGTATTTACCTTACACCCAAATGAGCAAAAATGGAAGAAATCGAGAAGATTACGCTGGCATACTTCACAAGTATATGTAACGCCTTTTCCCGACCGTGACTGCGGCCTTTTGTTCAAGATGACTACCTTCACACTGTTGATTATGTAGGTTTGTACCGAAGTGATGTCCGTTTCTGAATCTCATTTACCCTAATCACGACGTGATATGACGGCCTTCGAATACGTAGATTAATCAATAAAATTACCCAATTCGATAATCAATGATCGATTTCAAATTAAAATTAGTTGAAATAAGTTGTTAGTTCACGAAACTCAATGACTGAAAGCGAACTGGAGAAGATGAAAGGAGAAACATACGAAGGATGAAGCTGGCGGAGGCCGACGATGGAGGTGGCTGTTGTTGGCGGAGAGGCAAGATGGAGGTAGAAGTAGGTGTCGCGAAAAACAGGAGAGTTGTTGTTCACTACACTTCCTGTGAGAAGAATATATCACATGAGGTGCTACATGGGAAAATCAATTGATTATGAATCTATCAGCCACACCTTGTGATGGCGGATGAAATTTAGGGTTTAAACATTAATGGAGGGAATCAAGTCCCAAAATAGAAAGGAATTAGACCAACACATATGCGCCAAAACCTAACACGATATGCTCTCCTTCATCTGATGATCTAAAAATCAATTGAATTTAAAAGTAAATACGAACGTGGGTGCGTAGGAAGAAACGAAATTAGAAATTGAATCCCTTTACCTGAACTGATTCTAGATGCGAGAGAAGTCCCAATCCTCGTCTGTACTTTGAAGGTAAATGGAGACGGCGTTGTGTCGACGATGTCCTCCATCCATCATTGATCTAGTAGGAGAATAAAAGAGTAAGCAAGAGATTGACAGAGGTGGGTGGTGATAATCCGTGTTTGTTGAAAGGTAGATACAATTGGAAGATATGGGCGGTTCAACACACATTGCGTTTGCACGTAGCAGCTTGAGAAGAGTGAGAAAGGATGGTAGATGAAGTAGAAGAAATGAGGTTAAAAATTAGAACAATCGGAAAGATATCGGGAACTGGAAGCGGTTTGGAAGAAGGGAAGGAGGGATTCCATAGATCAGAATTCGATTGGAGAAAAAAATGGTGAAGGAAAGGAGAAGCAACACATATACACAAGCAATACAAACAAAAGATCGATGAACCGGTTAAACCATGGTTTACCCCCGATTTCTCTTTTCCCTAACTTCTGTGTTGTGTTCGTCTTCCCTCTTGGCCGATCAAAACAAAAGAAATGGGTGGAGCCAAAGAATAGAAGGGTGGAAATCAGATTAGATAACCTAGAAAATGAGTGGATGAGAAACCGGGTGGGGGTTTGAAGATAAGACAGAACCGGTGGGGGAGATGACAAATATCAGCTTCATCCCTATCGTCTTATCTTTATATGACTGTTAATAATTTAAGGGACCAAATTGCCAATATATCAAACTTTAGTGCAAGAAATCTTAACAACTACTAATATGAAAACTTATGGGTTATTTTTACCAAAAAACACAATATTTTCATTTATGTGCTCGATGTGGATGCTCAAATGCACTCAGCTTCTTTCTTTTTCAGGTACTCTTCATCCTCTTCTTCAGTCATTTATGTGCTCAGTGTGGACGCTCAATAACACCTTTATTTATTCCTTACATGTAAAACATTTCTTATTACCATTACGTAATTTTTTTTTATTTCTAACCTCGTCATTGTCCCGAGTAACCTGCTCCTCCCCTTTTTTCCCAAAGGCCCTTGTATGAAAACACTCGTCAAAACATAATGGAAATCAACCACATTAATTTTCATTACTTTTCTAAAGTGACTTTTTTTTCAATACATACACCGTAACTCAAAAATATAAAGCATAATCTGAATTCAAACATAAAATAGAAATATGAACTATTCAAAAAAGAATTAACATAATAATCTTCACATCAAACAGTTGATTGTTTACCATGTTATGTAATAATTGAAATGTACATGGGTTTTTTGATAAGGCACTCACTACTATTGATGAGAAAATACAGGGAAAAGAGAAAGAGATAGAAAATGAAAATTAACTAGTTGTGTTGGTGGTTTAAGTTCTTCCATTTAGGTCCCTTATGGATATGTTCAAATAACACTTTCTACAACTGGAAACACACAAAGGTAAACTCATGGAGTCAAACAACAATTAAATTTTATTAATTAATTCAAAAATAAGTTAAGACAATAATTATATAAATAAAGAATATAACATGTATATAAACCTATAACTCTCACTGATATATCAATACTCATCAGACATATACTCATTTATATACATTTAACACCTACAGACAAATAACCCAAAGTCTTGTAACAGTTTGTTAACATATTTTCTAGGAGCCTGTGAGAATGCCTACACCCCTTTCGCACACAAGCAATAACTTTTATCCCACAAAAATCGGCAGTTTCTTTGTCAAAAGCTTTCAACTGTAAGATTATTTATCAACTACCATGGTCTGGTTTTTTATCTTTGTTTTCAAAATTAAGAATAAAACTACATCAAGCCCATTATATGTTTTCAAAATTAAGAAGAAAACACCATTGAAGGAGGTTTGATCATAATCTCATGGGAAGAAAAACTCGTGACAGTCCACCAAAATGATACATCTAGCCCATTATATTTATTATATATTAGGGAATGAAGTGGTACCTGACTGTTGCATCCTGCAAACTCCCAACACGAAGATACCCACTTTTTTCAACTTATTTCACAACCTCGCACCCAAAAGCACACTGTCTCGTATCTGCAAAATTTAAGAAGTTGCAGAATATTAAGATCGAAACTGAGTTTTAGAGATTGAAATCGAGATAGAGAGTAAGGTAAACATCATGAAATCCTCCGGCAAATGCTAGTGTTTCTGAATTTAACCTATATCAAAATAAACATGTACCAATTAAAACAAAACAAAAAGAGATGGACTAGGGATATTAGTGAGGGAAGAATCGAGAAAGCAATTAGCATAAACATAACAAACAGGCAACCTACGTAATTATATAAAACATTAATACCTATTTACCTTTGTTCCATAGTAAGCATATCTCTCGTAAATTGGTTGATTTTTGTCTTCTTCGATTGTAATTCAGCAGCCATCTGACCTAAAACCTCCATGTGTGATAGTAACTGGAAAAGAGAACATGATAAAGGGTTTTAATATAGTTTTGAATTTTAATTCACATGTAGCGGATTAAGTGTTTTTTTAATCCTAATATATAAACGGCTTGAATTTCTTTTGGGTTGATCGTATTTACCTTACACCCAAATGAGCAAAAACGGAAGAAATCGAGAAGATCACGCTGGCATACTTCACAAGTATATGTAACACCTTTTCCCGACCGTGACTGCGGCCTTTTGTTCAAGATGACTACCTTCACACTGTTGATTATGTAGGTTTGTACCGAAGTGATGTCCGTTTTTGAATCTCATTTACCCTAATCACGACGTGATATGACGACCTTCGAATATGTAGATTAACCAACAAAATTACCCAATTCGATAATCAATGATCGGTTTCAAATTAAAACTAGTTGAAATAAGTTGTTAATTCACGAAACTCAATGACTGAAAGCAAACTGGAGAAGATGAAATGAGAAACATACGAAGGATGAAGCTGGCGGAGGCCGACGATAGAGGTGGCTATTGTTGGCGGAGAGGCAAGGCGGAGGTAGAAGTAGGTGTCGCTTAAAACAGGAGAGTTGTTGCACTACACTTCCTGTGAGAAGAAGATATCATATGAGGTGCTACATGGGAAAATCAACTAATTATGAATCTATCAGCCACACCTGGTGATGGCGTATGAAATTTAGGGTTTAAACATTAATGGAGGGAATCAAATCCCAAAATAGAAAGGAATTAGACCAACACATATGCACCAAAACCTAACGCGATATGCTCTCCTTCATCTGCTGATCTAAAAGTCAATTGAATTTAAAAGTAAATACGAACGTGGGTGCGTAGAAAGAAATGAAATTAGAAATTGAATCCCTTTACCTAAACTGATTCTAGATGCGAGAGAAGTTCTGATCCTCGTCTGTACTTTGAAGGTAAATGGAGACGGCATTGTGTTGCCGATGTCCTCCATCCATCATTGATCTAGTAGGAGAATAAAAGAGTAAGCAGGAGATTCATAGAGGTGGGTGGTGATAATCCGTGTTTGTTGAAAGGTAGAAACAATTGGAAGATATGGGCGGTTCAACACACATCGCGTTTGCACGTAGCAGCTTGAGAAGAGTGAGAAAGGACGGTAGATGAAGTAGAAGAAATCAGGTTAAAAATTAGAACAATCGGAAAGATATCGGGAACTGGAAGCGGTTTGGAAGAAGGGAAAGAGGGATTCCACAGATCAGAATTCGATTGGAGAAAAAACGGTGAAGGAAAGGAGAAGCAACACATATACACAAACAATACAAACAAAAGATCGATGAACCCGTTAAACCATGGTTTACCCCCGATTTCTCTTTTCCCTAACTTCTGTGTTGTGTTCGTCTTCCCTCTTGGCCGATCAAAACAAAAGAAATGGGTGGAGCCAAAGAATAGAAGGGTGGAAATCGGATTAGATAACCTAGAAAATGAGTGGATGAGAAACCGGGTGGGGGGGTGGGGGGTTTGAAGATAAGACAGAACCGGTGGGGGAGATGACACGTATCAGCTTCATCCCTATCTTCTTATCTTTATATGACTGTTGATAATTTAAGGGACCTAATTGCTAATATATCAAACTTTAGTGCAAAAAATCTGAACAACTACAAATATGAAAACTTATGGGTTATTTTTGCCAAAAAACACAATATTTTCATTTATGTGCTCGATGTGGACGCTCAAATGCACTCAGCTTCTTTCTTTTTCAGGTACTCTTCTTCAGTCATTTATGTGCTCGGTGTGGATGCTCAATAACACCTTTAATTCTTCCTTACCTGTAAAACATTTCTTATTACCATTACGTAATTTTTTTTATTTCTAACCTCGTCATTGTCCCGAGTAACCTGCTCCTCCCCTTTTTTCCCAAATGCCCTTGTATGAAAACACTCGTCAAAACATGATGGCAATCAACCACATTAATTTTCATTACTTTTCTAAAGTGACTTATTTTTCAATACATACACCGTAACTCAAAAATACAAAGCATAATCTGAATTCAAACATAAAATAAAAATATGAACTATTCAAAAAAGAATTAACATAATAATCTTCACATCAAACAGTTGATTGTTTACCATGTTTTGTAATAATGGAAATGTGCATGGGTTTTTTGATAAGGAACTCACTACTACTGATGACAAAATACAGGGAAAAGAGAAAGAGATAGAAAATGAAAATTAACTAATTGTGTTGGTGGTTTAAGTTCTTCCATTTAGGTCCTTTATGGATATGTTCAAATAACACTTTCTACAACTGGAAACACACAAAGGTAAACTCATGGAGTCAAACAACAATTAAATTTTATTAATTAATTCAAAAATAAGTTAAGACAATAATTATATAAATAAAGAATATAACATGTATATAAACCTATAACTCTTACTGATATATGAATACTCATCAGACATATACTCATTTATATACATTTAACACCTACAGACAAATAACCCAAAGTCTTGTAACAGTTTGTTAACATATTTGCTAGGAGCCTGTGAGAATGCCTACACCCCTTTGGTACACAAGCACTAACTTTTATCCCACAAGAATCGGCAGTTTCTTTGTCAAAAGCTTTCAACTTTAAGATTATTTATCAACTACCACGGTCTGGTTTTTTATCTTTGTTTTCAAAAGTAATAATAAAGCTACATCAAGCCCATTATATGTTTTCAAAATTAAGAAGAAAACACCATTGAAGGAGGTTTGATCATAATTTCATGGGAAGAAAAACTCGTGACAGTCCACCAAAATGATACATCTAGCCCATTATATTTATTATATATTAGGGAATGAAGTGGTACCTGACTGTTGCATCCTGAAAACTCCCAACACGAAGATACCCTCTTTTTTCAACTTATTTCACAACCTCGCACCCAAAAGCACGCTGTCTCGTATCTGCAAAATTTAAGAAGTTGCAGAATATTAAGATCGAAACTGAGTTTTAGAGATTGAAATCGAGATAGAGAGTAAGGTAAACAACATGAAATCCTCCGGCAAATGCTAGTGTTTCTGAATTTAACCTATATGAAAATAAACATGTACCAATTAAAACAAAACAAAAAGAGATGGACTAGGGATATTAGTGAGGGAAGAATCGAGAAAGCTATTAGCATAAACATAACAAACAGGCAACCAACGTAATTATATAAAACATTAATACCTATTTACTTTTGTTCCATAGTAAGCATATCTCACGTAAATTGGTTGATTTTTGTCTTCTTCGATTGTAATTCAGCAGCCATCTGACCTAAAACCTCCACGTGTGATAGTAACTGGAAAAGAGAACATGATAAAGGGTTTTAATGTAGTTTTGAATTTTAATTCACATGTAGCGGATTAAGTGTTTTTTTAATCCTAATATATAAACGGCTTGAATTTCTTTTGGGTTGATCGTATTTACCTTACACCCAAATGAGCAAAAACGGAAGAAATCGAGAAGATCACGCTGGCATACTTCACAAGTATATGTAACACCTTTTCCCGACCGTGACTGCGGCCTTTTGTTCAAGATGACTACCTTCACACTGTTGATTATGTAGGTTTGTACCGAAGTGATGTCCGTTTTTGAATCTCATTTACCCTAATCACGATGTGATATGACGACCTTCGAATATGTAGATTAACCAACAAAATTACCCAATTCGATAATCAATGATCGGTTTCAAATTAAAATTAGTTGAAATAAGTTGTTAGTTCACGAAACTCAATGACTGAAAGCAAACTGGAGAAGATGAAATGAGAAACATACGAAGGATGAAGCTAGCGGAGGTCGACGATAGAGGTGGCTATTGTTGGCGGAGAGGCAAGGCGAAGGTAGAAGTAGGTGTCGCTTAAAACAGGAGAGTTGTTGTTCACTACACTTCCTGTGAGAAGAAGATATCATATGAGGTGCTACATGGGAAAATCAACTAATTATGAATCTATCAGCCACACCTGGTGATGGCATATGAAATTTAGGGTTTAAACATTAATGGAGGGAATCAAATCCCAAAATAGAAAGGAATTAGACCAACACATATGCACCAAAACCTAACGCGATATGCTCTCCTTCATCTGATGATCTAAAAATCAATTGAATTTAAAAGTAAATACGAACGTGGGTGCGTAGAAAGAAATGAAATTAGAAATTGAATCCCTTTACCTAAACTGATTCTAGATGCGAGAGAAGTCCTGATCCTTGTCTGTACTTTGAAGGTAAATGGAGACGGCATTGTGTTGCCAATGTCCTCCATCCATCATTGAACTAGTAGGAGAATAAAAGAGTAAGCAGGAGATTGATAGAGGTGGGTGGTGATAATCCGTGTTTGTTGAAAGGTAGAAACAATTGGAAGATATGGGCGGTTCAACACACATCGCGTTTGCACGTAGCAGCTTGAGAAGAGTGAGAAAGGACGGTAGATGAAGTAGAAGAAATCAGGTTAAAAATTAGAACAATCGGAAAGATATCGGGAACTGGAAGCGGTTTGGAAGAAGGGAAAGAGGGATTCCACAGATCAGAATTCGATTGGAGAAAAAACGGTGAAGGAAAGGAGAAGCAACACATATACACAAACAATACAAACAAAAGATCGATGAACCCGTTAAACCATGGTTTACCCCCGATTTCTCTTTTCCCTAACTTCTGTGTTGTGTTGATCTTCCCTCTTGGCCGATCAAAACAAAAGAAATGGGTGGAGCCAAAGAATAGAAGGGTGGAAATCGGATTAGACAACCTAGAAAATGAGTGGATGAGAAACCGGGTGGGGGGGTGGGGGGTTTGAAGATAAGACAGAACCGGTGGGGGAGATGACACGTATCAGCTTCATCCCTATCTTCTTATCTTTATATGACTGTTGATAATTTAAGGGACCTAATTGCTAATATATCAAACTTTAGTGCAAAAAATCTAAACAACTACAAATATGAAAACTTATGGGTTATTTTTGCCAAAAAACACAATATTTTCATTTATGTGCTCGATGTGGACGCTCAAATGCACTCAGCTTCTTTCTTTTTCAGGTACTCTTCTTCAGTCATTTATGTGCTCGGTGTGGATGCTCAATAACACCTTTAATTCTTCCTTACCTGTAAAACATTTCTTATTACCATTACGTAATTTTTTTTATTTCTAACCTCGTCATTGTCCCGAGTAACCTGCTCCTCCCCTTTTTTCCCAAATGCCCTTGTATGAAAACACTCGTCAAAACATGATGGCAATCAACCACATTAATTTTCATTACTTTTCTAAAGTGACTTTTTTTTCAATACATACACCGTAACTCAAAAATACAAAGCATAATCTGAATTCAAACATAAAATAAAAATATGAACTATTCAAAAAAGAATTTACATAATAATCTTCACATCAAACAGTTGATTGTTTACCATGTTTTGTAATAATGGAAATGTGCATGGGTTTTTTGATAAGGAACTCACTACTACTGATGAGAAAATACAGGGAAAAGAGAAAGAGATAGAAAATGAAAATTAACTAATTGTGTTGGTGGTTTAAGTTCTTCCATTTAGGTCCTTTATGGATATGTTCAAATAACACTTTCTACAACTGGAAACACACAAAGGTAAACTCATGGAGTCAAACAACAATTAAATTTTATTAATTAATTCAAAAATAAGTTAAGACAATAATTATATAAATAAAGAATATAACATGTATATAAACCTATAACTCTTACTGATATATGAATACTCATCAGACATATACTCATTTATATACATTTAACACCTACAGACAAATAACCCAAAGTCTTGTAACAGTTTGTTAACATATTTGCTAGGAGCCTATGAGAATGCCTACACCCCTTTGGTACACAAGCACTAACTTTTATCCCACAAGAATCGGCAGTTTCTTTGTCAAAAGCTTTCAACTTTAAGATTATTTATCAACTACCACGGTCTGGTTTTTTATCTTTGTTTTCAAAATTAAGAATAAAGCAACATCAAGCCCATTATATGTTTTCAAAATTAAGAAGAAAACACCATTGAAGGAGGTTTGATCATAATTTCATGGGAAGAAAAACTTGTGACAGTCCACCAAAATGATACATCTAGCCCATTATATTTATTATATATTAGGGAATGAAGTGGTACCTGACTGTTGCATCCTGAAAACTCCCAACACGAAGACACCCTCTTTTTTCAACTTATTTCACAACCTCGCACCCAAAAGCACGCTGTCTCGTATCTGCAAAATTTAAGAAGTTGCAGAATATTAAGATCGAAACTGAGTTTTAGAGATTGAAATCGAGATAGAGAGTAAGGTAAACAACATGAAATCCTCCGGCAAATGCTAGTGTTTCTGAATTTAACCTATATGAAAATAAACATGTACCAATTAAAACAAAACAAAAAGAGATGGACTAGGGATATTAGTGAGGGAAGAATCGAGAAAGCTATTAGCATAAACATAACAAACAGGCAACCAACGTAATTATGTAAAACATTAATACCTATTTACCTTTGTTCCATAGTTCGTAAATTGGTTGATTTTTGTCTTCTTCGAATGTAATTCAGCAGCCATCTGACCTAAAACCTCCACGTGTGATAGTAACTAGAAAAGAGAACATGATAAAGGGTTTTAATATAGTTTTGAATTTTAATTCACATGTAGCGGATTAAGTGTTTTTTTAATCCTAATATATAAACGGCTTGAATTTCTTTTGGGTTGATCGTATTTACCTTACACCCAAATGAGCAAAAACGGAAGAAATCGAGAAGATCACGCTGGCATACTTCACAAGTATATGTAACACCTTTTCCCGACCGTGACTGCGGCCTTTTGTTCAAGATGACTACCTTCACACTGTTGATTATGTAGGTTTGTACCGAAGTGATGTCCGTTTTTGAATCTCATTTACCCTAATCACGACGTGATATGACGACCTTCGAATATGTAGATTAACCAACAAATTACCCAATTCGATAATCAATGATCGGTTTCAAATTAAAATTAGTTGAAATAAGTTGTTAGTTCACGAAACTCAATGACTGAAAGCAAACTGGAGAAGATGAAATGAGAAACATACGAAGGATGAAGCTGGCGGAGGCCGACGATAGAGGTGGCTATTGTTGGCGGAGAGGCAAGGCGGAGGTAGAAGTAGGTGTCGCTTAAAACAGGAGAGTTGTTGTTCACTACACTTCCTGTGAGAAGAAGATATCATATGAGGTGCTACATGGGAAAATCAACTAATTATGAATCTATCAGCCACACCTGGTGATGGCATATGAAATTTAGGGTTTAAACATTAATGGAGGGAATCAAATCCCAAAATAGAAAGGAATTAGACCAACACATATGCACCAAAACCTAACGCGATATGCTCTCCTTCATCTGATGATCTAAAAATCAATTGAATTTAAAAGTAAATACGAACGTGGGTGCGTAGAAAGAAATGAAATTAGAAATTGAATCCCTTTACCTAAACTGATTCTAGATGCGAGAGAAGTCCTGATCCTTGTCTGTACTTTGAAGGTAAATGGAGACGGCATTGTGTTGCCGATGTCCTCCATCCATCATTGATCTAGTAGGAGAATAAAAGAGTAAGCAGGAGATTGATAGAGGTGGGTGGTGATAATCCGTGTTTGTTGAAAGGTAGAAACAATTGGAAGATATGGGCGGTTCAACACACATCGCGTTTGCACGTAGCAGCTTGAGAAGAGTGAGAAAGGACGGTAGATGAAGTAGAAGAAATCAGGTTAAAAATTAGAACAATCGGAAAGATATCGGGAACTGGAAGCGGTTTGGAAGAAGGGAAAGAGGGATTCCACAGATCAGAATTCGATTGGAGAAAAAACGGTGAAGGAAAGGAGAAGCAACACATATACACAAACAATACAAACAAAAGATCGATGAACCGGTTAAACCATGGTTTACCCCCGATTTCTCTTTTCCCTAACTTCTGTGTTGTGTTCGTCTTCCCTCTTGGCCGATCAAAACAAAAGAAATGGGTGGAGCCAAAGAATAGAAGGGTGGAAATCAGATTAGATAACCTAGAAAATGAGTGGATGAGAAACCGGGTGGGGGGGTGGGGGGTTTGAAGATAAGACAGAACTGGTGGGGGAGATGACACGTATCAGCTTCATCCCTATCTTCTTATCTTTATATGACTGTTGATAATTTAAGGGACCTAATTGCTAATATATCAAACTTTAGTGCAAAAAATCTGAACAACTACAAATATGAAAACTTATGGGTTATTTTTGCCAAAAAACACAATATTTTCATTTATGTGCTCGATGTGGACGCTCAAATGCACTCAGCTTCTTTCTTTTTCAGGTACTCTTCTTCAGTCATTTATGTGCTCGGTGTGGACGCTCTTTTTTCAACTTATTTCACAACCTCGCACCCAAAAGCACGCTGTCTCGTATCTGCAAAATTTAAGAAGTTGCAGAATATTAAGATCGAAACTGAGTTTTAGAGATTGAAATCGAGATAGAGAGTAAGGTAAACAACATGAAATCCTCCGGCAAATGCTAGTGTTTCTGAATTTAACCTATATCAAAATAAACATGTACCAATTAAAACAAAACAAAAAGAGATGGACTAGGGATATTAGTGAGGGAAGAATCGAGAAAGCTATTAGCATAAACATAACAAACAGGAAACCAACGTAATTATATAAAACATTAATACCTATTTACCTTTGTTCCATAGTAAGCATATCTCTCGTAAATTGGTTGATTTTTGTCTTCTTCGATTGTAATTCAGCAGCCATCTGACCTAAAACCTCCACGTGTGATAGTAACTGGAAAAGAGAACATGATAAAGGGTTTTAATATAGTTTTGAATTTTAATTCACATGTAGCGGATTAAGTGTTTTTTTAATCCTAATATATAAATGGCTTGAATTTCTTTTGGGTTGATCGTATTTACCTTACACCCAAATGAGCAAAAACGGAAAAATCGAGAAGATCACGCTGGCATACTTCACAAGTATATGTAACACCGTTTCCCGACCGTGACTGCGGCCTTTTGTTCAAGATGACTACCTTCACACTGTTGATTATGTAGGTTTGTACCGAAGTGATGTCCGTTTCTGAATCTCATTTACCCTAATCACGACGTGATATGACGGCCTTCGAATACGTAGATTAATCAACAAAATTACCCAATTCGATAATCAATGATCGATTTCAAATTAAAATTAGTTGAAATAAGTTGTTAGTTCACGAAACTCAATGACTGAAAGCGAACTGGAGAAGATGAAAGGAGAAACATACGAAGGATGAAGCTGGCGGAGGCCGACGATGGAGGTGGCTGTTGTTGGCGGAGAGGCAAGACGGAGGTAGAAGTAGGTGTCGCGAAAAACAGGAGAGTTGTTGTTCACTACACTTCCTGTGAGAAGAAGATATCACATGAGGTGCTACATGGGAAAATCAATTGATTATGAATCTATCAGCCACACCTGATGATGGCGTATGAAATTTAGGGTTTAAACATTAATGGAGGGAATCAAATCCCAAAATAGAAAGGAATTAGACCAACACATATGCGCCAAAACCTAACACGATATGCTCTCCTTCATCTGATGATCTAAAAATCAATTGAATTTAAAAGTAAATATGAACGTGGGTGCATAGGAAGATACAAAATTAGAAATTGAACCCCTTTACTTGAACTGATTCTAGATGCGAGAGAAGTCCCGATCCTCGTCTGTACTTTGAAGGTAAATGGAGAGGGCGCTGTGTCACCGATGTCCTCCATCCATCATTGATCTAGTAGGAGAATAAAAGAGTAAGCAGGAGATTGATAGAGGTGGGTGGTGATAATCCGTGTTTGTTGAAAGGTAGAAACAATTGGAAGATATGGGCGGTTCAACACACATCGTGTTTGCACGTAGCAGCTTGAGAAGAGTGAGAAAGGACGGTAGATGAAGTAGAAGAAATCAGGTTAAAAATTAGAACAATCGGAAAGATATCAGGAACTGGAAGCGGTTTGGAAGAAGGGAAAGAGGGATTCCACAGATCAGAATTCGATTGGAGAAAAAAACGGTGAAGGAAAGGAGAAGCAACACATATACACAAACAATACAAACAAAAGATCGATGAACCGGTTAAACCATGGTTTACCCCCGATTTCTCTTTTCCCTAACTTCTGTGTTGTGTTCGTCTTCCCTCTTGGCCGATCAAAACAAAAGAAATGGGTGGAGCCAAAGAATAGAAGGGTGGAAATCAGATTAGATAACCTAGAAAATGAGTGAATGAGAAACCGGGTGAGGGGTAAGGGTTTGAAGATAAGACAGAACCGGTGCGGGAGATGACACGTATCAGCTTCATCCATATCTTCTTATCTTTATATGACTGTTAATAATTTAAGGGACCAAATTGCCAATATATCAAACTTTAGTGCAAAAAATCTGAACAACTACAAATATGAAAACTTATGGGTTATTTTTGCCAAAAAATCAGGATGTTCACTATTCCTAAAAACTATCCTCCTTTAATATATATATATATATATATATATATATATATATATATATATATATATATATAAGAATTAGAGTAAATTACACGAATGGTCCCTATGGTTTAGGGTAAATTGCACGTTTGGTCCCTAACTTATTTTTTAAACTCGGAAGATCCGTACTATTTGTTTTTGTCACACACTGGGTCCCTACTATTTGTTTTTGTTACGCGCTTGGTCCTTGTCTTACCTAAGAGAACTATTATTTAAATAGGAAAAAATTATGGAGTAGGTAAGGTAATGTGAAGGGGATGGGGTTGGAGGTGTGTTTATTTAAATAAATTAAAAAATCAAAGGAAAATAATCTTTTTATATAAGGCAGAGACCAATCGCATAACAAAAACAAATAGTAGGGGTCTTTCAGGTTAAAAAGATAAGTTAGAGACCAAACAAGCAAATTAACCTAAATCATAAGGACCATTTGTGTAATTTACTTTAAAAATTAAATAAACTAATATGTTAATATAAAATTTGTTTTGCTATTTACATTGGTTGTACATGTATAAATATTAAATCAAAATTTGTTAAATGTTATTTATTTAATTAAATAATTATATTCACGCGTAACATACGGGGATTGAACTACTATACTTATAAAGGAAGCATTTTTCCTTTTACCACATCCATTTTAAACTCCAATTCATTTTTCGTTTCAACACATTCATTTGCAACTCCCATAAATTTTTAATTTCTTTCTAATAATGATTATAAGTTGGTTAATAAGGTTAAATAAATATAAAACCTAAAGTGTAATCATATATAAACAAAATTTCAATATTTAAAGAATATTTTTTTTTCTACTTATAAAGTTATGTTTTTAACTTTTAACATATTATACTTTATTTATTAGGTCTAATATTTTATTGTATGTAAACCATTATCATTTTAAAGCTACAACTTTTGAACAATTTGTATGAAATATTTAAATTATTTATTTAAATATAACCTTACCAAATCAACTTATATATAAACTTTGTTAAACATAAACAACCTAAAAAGAATTTTGTAAATAGTTAGAAGTGATAAATTATAGTATTTTTCAAATAATGATTATAAGTTGGTTAATAAGGTTGAATATGTATCAAACCTAAAGTGTAAGAATAAATAAACTAAATTTCTATATTAAAATAATATTTTTACTTCTACTTATAAAGTTATGTCTTTAACTTTTAACATATTATACTTAATTTATTAGATTTAATATGTTGTTGTATATAAACCATTATCAGTTCCACATAAAAAACCCAAAGAATATTCTATGAATAGTTAAAAGTGATAAGTTGTAGTACTAAATGCAAAAACAAAATTATAATATCAATTTAACTAAAATATATCCTAAAAATATTTTTACAATCGTTAAAAGTTTTCAAATAAGTAGCTTAAAATATCTTATAATAACAATAGTTAAAAAATAACTCTATATAAATGATTATATTTGTACCTTTAAAATCAAAAAAAAAAAAAAAAAAAATGTTTGATGTTTTAACAGGTTACAATGATAGAAATTAAAACGTTAACCAAATAAATTTAAAAAATTTAATTAACAAAGACAAGAACTATAAATAATATTAAACCATATGTTATATTTAATTTTATTCATGGGTAACCCGTGGGTAGAGGTCATTCAAAAGATTGAGATTATACACTTTTAATAGATATATATTATCATATAATTCAAAATAATCAACATATTATATCAACTTAGTATACAAATTATTATATCAATTTTAACAACAACATTATTCTTATATTAAAAAAAACCATATAAATGTAAAGATTTTACCTATATAGATGCTTCTGCGTAACACGCGGACATTCACCTAGTTTAAGGATATTTACAGGCGTATTGTGATCTATAAGGTTTCAAATACGGAATGATACCGGATACGAGGGAAGGATTTTAGATATGGTGAGGATTATAAGGATGGATAAACCCCAGAATAATATTTAATATTATTTTCTTGGTGATTACTTGTAACATTAGCTTACCAGTTTGACCGTCTTAAAAATATTATTATTATATTATTATATTTTTAGAATAATAATATTTCTTTTATTTTATATATATATATATATATATATATATATATATATATATATATATATATATATATATATATATCATACCTTATAAAACGTATTTGGTCAAATACAAAACGTAAAACAATAATGCAACATGTATAATAACTTTATAGATTAAAAAACCATGAATCTTATTTTGGTCAACAATTGAAAAAGTCAAGATAAATAATTGACGCAGTCTCTATTCCCTATCCCAATTAACAACATCCTCATTATGTTCCCTTTCTTTCGCCTAATGACTATTACTCTTCTTCCCCATTTATATAACCCTCCCCCATCTCCACTATTCTCTATTTGAATATTTGAACCAGATTACACCCTCCTATCCCACCTCTACCCTAAATCGATAGCCGTAACAATCACGCAACCATATTGACATACTTTACTCTCTCCAATTCTTATTTCCTCTTTCTTTCTATTTGTTATTATATGATGGACAAAGGAGTTCAAAAGTCTTGAACTGGGGCTTATAATTTTTCATGATTTGTGTGTTTTCTTGTTTGTTTATCACGTTTTTAGAAGCTATCACTGCACATTCAAGGTAAGCAACACTTTCTATCCCTAAACCTTACTCTTGATCTTAATTTTAGGCCCTTATGCTCACTATTGATCCTAATGTGTTTGCAGATAGGAGATAGCATTCGATTTCAAGCCAAAACCTCAATAACGGTCTTGATATTTGTTTTAGTTTCTAATACATCATCATTTCAGATAATCGGCTAAGGTTTTTACACATTAAAAAAAATCATATTTATAGTTTCTCAAATCCACAACTTATTAATAATTATTGTATGTTTGTTTTCTTCCCCATATCCTATTTTAAGGTATTTCTATGTTTATTTTATTATACCTTTTTGTATAATGATGGACTAATCAGCTGTTAACTTTATAGAGGTAGGAGACCCTTTGATTTCTGAAGAGCAAGAAGAAAAAGAGAATCTACTGGAAGAGGTATGTATTGACTTTTACTTTTTTTTCCAATATTCATTATTATGATCATTATATTTGTTGTTATTACTTATCACTAAAGAAATTCAATATGGATTGTGGACCTTGATATAGTTGTATGGTGCAAGTAAACATGTTAAAGTTGAATATGCTTAAAGCAGTGGGCCACAGATTGGAATAAAAGGTCCTAAGCATGAAGTTATAAAGTACGTATAAAACATCCAAATGAAAGGTGCATACTATGTGTTCCGGTAAATGTTTGTTTAGGCTTTAAAACTATTACCTAGTTATGTTGTTTTCTGATGTTCTACCAACAAAGGTAGCACACTAGCTTTTTAATAACTTGATAAGCTTATTTTCTTTGTATTAAAACTTGATATAACAATTCAGATGAGTTTCTTTTCAGGTTAATATCAACTAAATCAAGGGATGAAGAAATTATCAAATATTTAAGTATACATAACATGTTAATTTGGGTCATTATCTATTGTCTTGTGCTATACTGTATCTGGTTCTGTCATAGTTAACCCTTGCGGGTTTGAGTAAATCACTTTGCAACCAACCTTGCCTTGAAGGTCTGTACATTACCATCCATGTCGGTCTTCTTCTTGAAAATCCATTTGCATCCTACTATCTTTCAACTAGGATTGTAATCAACCAAAGTCTACCCTTGGTTATCATACATATATTGTATTAGATAATATCTTAGATAATATCTCCAACTGTATAACATCTCTAGCTGTATCTTAGTTGTACATAAGATGTATTTCCTTGTACATGGTTTGTATCTTCTATTTATTTGTCTAATTTATTCACCTAAATCATTGGCGTTTATCATTTTTAAATGGTATCAACCATATCCCTCCATAATATTCTTCCTTTTTTTTTTTTCAGCTACAGTCGCTGCCCTAATTACCGCCACCACTGTTGTCATCATGGTTGAGACTGATCAATCCCTTCCCTATGCCACCTTAATTCAGATGCTCTCCCTGAAACTCTCATCCACCAATTATCTGTTGTGGAAGACTCAGGTTGAGACCATTTTGCAATCGTAGGGGCTTTTTGGTTTCCTTGATGGTTGAGATTCTCCTCCCTTGCCTGCAAGTACTGCTTCCGCTGATATTGCTTCTGCCAAAAAAGCTAAAAAGGATTGCCTTATGCAAGACCGTCGCCTTCATGGTAGAAACTATTTGATGCAAATCTTCTGCAGAAGTTTGGAATACCCTAGAAAAGGCTTATGCCTTGCAAACCAGAACCCGTGAGATTCAATTGAAAGACGACCTTCAGCATATGCGTCGCGGGTCTCTCTCGGTTACAGATTTCAGTTCCAAGTTTCGTGGTATCTGTGATCAATTAGCATCCATTGGCGCCCGAGTACCCGAAATCAAAAAACTACACTGGTTTTGTCGAGGTCTTGGACCATATTTTTCTACTTTTTCTTTGTAGCAGCTTCATCTAAAACCTCTGCCAACGCTTTCAGACACTATCTTTGATGCGAAGAGTTATGCTATGTTTTCAGCAATCAATGGAAGAAACTACCTATGCACCAGTTGCTTTTGCTGCTCAATATAATTGGTGACGCAACCATCAATGTGGGGGACGACCATCATCTAATAATCATTATGACTCACGTCAAGGAGGAGGTGGGCGTAATGCTGGTGGTGGGGGAAATAATTCCCACTCGGGAACTGACCGTCGCAATAATCGGCGCCAATATACACCTAAATGCCAGATTTTCAAAATTCTTGGCTATGTTGCCCCTGATTTCCCAGACCGACTTAATCCCACCTCTAGTTCATCTTCTCAGGCAAACCTCACTCAGGCTTTCAATGCAGTCTCTCTAAATTCTGGTGAAACATCAGACGGGTACATCGATTCTGGTGCTTCATCACATATGGCATCCCAATCCACTCAACTAGACTCTTATGTTCCTTATTTTGGTAACAATCGTGTCTATATTGGAAATGGTGCCTCTTTATCTATCTCTCATATTGGAAATTGTCATCTTACTTCTTCTCTTTCATTAAGAGATGTGATTGTGGTTCCACAAATCACCAAAAATTTACTATCCATCAGTAAAATTACTCGAGATTTACCTATTACAATTTTATTTGATGATGTTTCATTTGTTATTCAGAACAAACAAACAGGGATGATCGTAGGAAGAGGCCGACATGAATCGGGTCTCTACATTCTTGAACGTGGTGATGAGGCATTTCTTGGTGAACTTAGGAATCGCAAAATAAGAGCATTATTTAAATTATGGCATGATCGTTTAGGACACGTTTCATATGACATTGTTTCTTTGTTGAATAAAATGGGTCACATTTCTGTGACTTCTGGTTTGTCAAACTCATCTACTTGTAACTCTTGTCAGTTAGCTAAAAGTAAAAGATTACCTTTTTCCACCAATGATAAACATGCAAGTTCAGTTCTTAACTTAGTGCATTGTGATTTATGGGGACCCTCACCCATTCCTTCAAAGTTTGGCTATCTGTATTATGCAGTGTTTATTGATGATTATTCTCGCTTTACTTGGTTGTATTTGATGCGTCGCAAGTCTGAATTTTATGTAATTTTTCAACGGTTTCAAACATTTGTTGAAAATCAGTTATCTGCTAAAATTAAGGTGTTTCAAAGTGACGGCGGAACGGTGTTTAATAATACTCTGTTACAGGATCATTTTCACAAACATGGCATACACCATCAAATGTCTTGTCCAGGTACTTCTGCTCAAAATGGACGTGCCAAACGAAAACATCGTCATATCACAGAAACTAGCCTCTCCATGGCATTTCATGCCTCAATTCCATTGTGTTATTGGGTAGAAGCTTTCACCGCGGCTGCTTACACCATCAATCGCTTACCTTCTCGTATTATTGATGGTAAATCTCCTTTTGAGAATTTGTTCGGTTACCCACTTGAGTATTCTACTTTTCACCTGTTTGGATGTTGGGTTTATCCATGCCTGCGTGCTTCTACGCCCCACAAATTTGCACCACGCATGGTTTCATGTATTTTTCTTGGTTATAGTACCTGACACACAGGCTTTGTTTGCCTTGATAACTCAATGGGTCGTATGTATGTTTCACGCCATGCTCTGTTTGATGAAAATTATTTTCCATATTTAATAGAGCAACATATCAATGTCGTTCCAAAGAAACTGGATGCTTCTATTTTTCTTGATTTACTGGATGACGAAACTCAACCAATTGTGCCTTCTCCATCTACATCTACAACTCCCGCACCTAATGGGTCATCTTGCTTGGTTCCCACATGTGGTCTTTGTTCCACTACTGATGAATCAAATGGTTCGCATTTCTCTGTATCTACCTCTGACCCACAACATCACACATCACAAGCAGATACATCTGAACAACAACATCAAAATTCAGCTCCTTCCCCTGTTCAACATCATATGCGTACACGGTGTCGCAATGGCATCTCCAAGACAAAATCTTTTCCGGATTTCACTCCTACCGGTCTTTTGGTAGCTTTATTAACTACGACTAAGCCTAAAGGCTTCAAATCGACTCTTAAACATTTTGGATGGGTTGCAGCTATGGATGATGAGCTTCAAGCTCTTCATAAAAATCATACATGGGACATGGTACCTCGTCCTTCCGGTGTCAATATAGTTGGGTCAAAGTGGATTTACCGGACCAAGTATCTCTCTGATGGATCTATTGAGCGCCTTAAGGATCGTCTTGTAGCTCAAGGCTTCTCATAGATGCCTGTTTTTGACTATACTCATACCTTTAGTCCGGTTGTAAAAGCTGCTACTATCCGTACTATTTTAGCCTTGGCCGTTCAACGAAATTGGCCTCTACATCAACTAGATGTTAAAAATGCATTCCTAAATGGTTACTTGGACCAACCTGTATATATGGAGTAACCACATGGTTATGTGGATCCTAAATTTCCATCCCATGTTTATTGTCTTCGCAAGGCTTTATATGGTCTTAAACAAGTAGCTCGTGCTTGGTTCACTCGTGTTAGTGCTTTTCTCGTGCAGTTGGGTTTTGTCTGTAGTCAGGTTGACACCTCCTTATTTTTCTTGACCCGTGGTGCCACTCTTATGTATGTTCTTGTGTATGTTGATGACATTATTGTCACCTGAAATAATCCAGTTTTACTTCAACATTTTATTCAACACACAAACAAAGAATTCTCTATTAAAGATCTTGGTCGTTTGAACTATTTTTTGGTTTTGGAGGTCACGCACACTGCAGACGGTTTGTTTTTAAGTCAGGCAAAATATGCACGTGATATCCTTGATCGAGTTCAAATGTTAGAAGCCAAACCGGTTTCCACGTCATGGTCTCCGGGTATGCAACTTCACAGTAAAAATGGCACCCCATTTCGAGATCCCACACTTTTTCGTTCTATTGTTGGTGCTTTACAGTACCTATCCATCACTCGTCCTGACCTTTCATTTGCGATCAACTCGGTAAGCCAATATCTTCATGCTCCTTTGGACTCGCATTTTCAAGTTGTTAAACATATTCTTCGTTATGTTCGGGGTACGATCTAGCTTGGCCTATCTTTCACACGTTCCGCTACTCCTTTTCATGTTCAAGGTTACTCTGATGTTGACTGGGCTCGTTGTCTGGAGACTAGACGTTCCACATATGGTTATGCTATTTTTCTTGGAGGGAATCTTGTATCTTGGAGCGCTAAGAAGCAACCAACGGTTTTCGTTCCAACTGTGAATCTGAATATCGTGCTTTGTCAAATACTGCTTCTGAGCTTCTATGGCTTATTCATTTGCTTCGCGACTTACATCTCCATTCCGATGCATCTCCGGTACTTTTTTGTGATAACAACAGTGCAATTTTCTTGGCTCAAAACCCTGTCGCTCACAAACGTGCAAAGCATATAGACATTGATTATCACTTTGTACGTGATCTCGTTTTTTCTCGCAAACTCAAAGTTCAGTTTGTTCCTTCGCAACTGCAACTTGCTGACATCTTTACGAAAGGATTACCTTGACCACTTTTTACTTTCTTTCGATCCAAGCTTCGCGTTACATCAAATCCCACGCTTAGCTTGCGGGGGGATGTTAGATAATATCTTAGATAATATCTCCAGATGTATAACATCTCTAGCTGTATCTTAGTTGTACATAAGCTATATATCCTTGTACATGGTTTGTATCTTCTATTTATTTGTCTAATTCATTCACCCAAATCATTGGGGTTTATCATTTTTACATAGATTGGATCTCATTATCCATCGTCTCTTTCCATTTTGCAGGTTAGCCGACTCATCCAAATTTACCAGTATATTATCACTAATAAATGTGTCCCTATCTGTCGTTATATGGAAACCATAAAACTTAGGTGATATACTAACTCTATTGTATCTTGTTTAGTCATATAGAAGGAATAATGGATAAAGAGATAATATTATAGTCAAGGTTTGAGGATGATTGAATATTGTCACACCCCAAAACCGAGAACGGCGGAAACGTTCAGGGTGGAGGATGTCATGTACAGTATCACAACAGTGTAATATAATAAACAAGCAACAACATCATCCATTACATTATAAGTAAAGTTTAATACATGTGTGTTCTTTCATTGTAATAAGACACCAAAAATATACAATCAAAATAAAAGACGAGACTTGTCTGCTCCGTCTTCTCAAAACCTGGCCTCTGTACCTGTCTACTGATGACCTAAGAATACAAGTTATTTTGAAAGCGAGTATCAGCTTTAAAGCTGGTGAATTCATAAGTATAATAGTGTCATTGCCTTGTTTGTGAAAATCTGTATGAAGGCCATGTAAACCTTTTAAATGAAAATGTTGAGGTAAGTATGAAATCCTTAGAAAAACCCTTATTTTCTATAAGTATGAAATGTAGTCTTCTACCAAGACCCGAATGTTCTGTACATATGAAGTGTAGTCTTCTACCAAGACCCGAATGTTCTGTTTGTAAAATGATAGTTTTTCCTTTGTATTGACTACTACTAAAAGTGCTTAGTCTAACTCATCGTTTATGTGAATGTATCACAAAATAAAGTACACAGGAAAATGTACTACTGTATGTGTTGTCACTGGGTACTAGGATCAACACAGCATCGCATTAAGCAAAATGTATAACCTAATGAACATCCAAAGATTGTCCAATTATCCTCTGTAGCAGCAGCAAGTGGGTGGAAGGGTTAGTCCCAAATCGATCTTCCTAATATAAGTAGTAACCTTAGACCTCCGAAGATGGTCATCAACCACTAGTGCTAATCAGTGGGGATCGGAATGGTAAGTCCTGCCTAGATATCCCATTGAACCGGGATAGGAAAGATAATTTACATAGAATGTACTAATAAATTATCCTATTAGTTCTACGTACAAGTATCCAGGTAAGTGAATACAAGATAATGCACCTATGTAAAAGTGTTCCTATATGGCATTCATGTATGTGTGTCCATGTAACAGGTATGTATATGTAAACATATCCATGTATCAGGTAAACATCTATAAGTACTCATGTATCAGGTAATGTACTAGTATAGACTCATGAATGAACTGACTCTTGTGTGATTCCTTGTAATAGAAGTAATGTTTGATATCTTCAAATTATCCCTATGATAATCTACTATAATATAACTGGATGATCATGTAGGTTTATACACTCTTACTACTCAAGGGTGTGGGAAACTAAATGAAAGATGTAAACTATAACATCAATACATATATAAGAATATAAGTGTATATGCATAGTTTAGTTCAAGAATGTAAAAATAGTTTTGTAAGACCTCTTATGGGTTTTGAACTACAATTAACAATGACTTGATATCATTTTAATAAACATTTCAAAGGTAAAACATTTGGTAGCAATGTGTTTTTAAGATGTAAAACCATTTCATGCATCACATTTTGTAGCATGTGAAATCCGTTAAATGACAAACATAGTTATAAAATACATATCAACGATTCAATAACATGTTTGTTTCTACTTGTATTTCCCCCCCCCCCATTAAAGCATTTAAAATCATTTAAAATATTGATTAGGGGTATGAACTCACTTGATTGAAGTGGTTGATTTGAAAATAGTCTAGAGAAGAATCGAGCAGAACTTCAACAGGAAGAGTTGAAAGCGGGGGAAAATCTCGGGATTCTCGGGAATCTCGGGAATCTCGGGAATCTCGGGTACACAAAACCTTCCTTCGGGACTTGAAGGTGATAACCGGGGCTTTGGGAGGGTCTCGGGGGCTTAAACGCAGAGTTTCGGCGCGAGAAAGAAGGGAATTGATCAATGGAACTCGGAGCCCTTGAAATCTATTTATAGGGGCATTTCTGGGGTGTGCCACGTCGTGGGGAGTCAAAATTACCCTATTCCATTGATTGGACGCCCTCAGTCACTTGCCGGGTCGCGGCAAGCTTGTGCCACGTCGTGGGGGGCCTGACAGCCTCGGATTTTGGACCCCGAACTTGTAAAATCCATAAATTTCGCGTACGACCTCCGTCTTTGATGTTATTTATATGCACGTGTAGCTAAAAACATGATCTACAACTCTCGTTTAGACTTCATTGGCTAATTTTGACTTTATTTTTAATTATTTATTTTTAATGGGCCGGGACACGAAAATTCCATTAAAAATCCATAACTTCTTCATCCGATGTCCGTTTTCGTCAGACTTTTCGCCGTTGCGCTACTAATGTTGAGACCTTAGATTCTCATTTAGGTTGTTTTGGTCAAAAGTATCTCGAGCTCTATTTCGAGTTTTTAGCTGTCTACTGCTATACCCGAATCTTGGAAAAATCATAACTTTCTCATACAATGTCAGATTTGGACGTTCTTTTTATGTACGCTCATGGTTTGAGGTTATCTATAATTTTCATTTAGATACTTAAGGCTAAAAACTATTGTATTGAAACTGCGCGTTTTTCGTTTAATCGGTGTTGTCGGTTTTGTCGGAAATCTTAGAATGGTAATAACTTCTTCGTTATAACTTGGTTTTTCGTGTTCTTAGTATTTCTATAAACCTTGACACATTATCTAGCATAATAGACAGCCCTATAGAGACTTTTACACATTTCATTTTGAATTTAATTTCATTTATTTCAAAAGTAGCTATAATACTTGACTTTTTAGGTCATTACAAAGAGTTGAAATATCGGGTGGTCACATCATCCCCCCGTTAGAGGGAATTTTGTCCCAAAATTTAAAGTAAGAAAACAATTGTGGATTAGGGAAACAGATGTGGGTACTTGTGTTTCATCTGAACTTTGCATTCCCAGGGGTATTCAGGTCCTCGCTTTGCATTCCAGCGGACCTTCACGATGGGGATGCGACTTTGCTTGGTTTGCTTGACCTCTCGGTCCATGATATCTACTGGTTCGTCCATGAAGTTGAGGCTCTCGTTGATTTCGATCTCGTCGAGTGGAATAACAAGTGTCTCGTCGGATAGAAACTTTTTCAAGTTTGACACGTGGAAGGTAGGATGTACGTTACTGAGTTCTTGCGGTAGATTGAGTTTGTAAGCTACAAGATCGATCCTCGCAAGAATCTCGAAAGGCCCTATGTATCTTGGATTTAGCTTCCCACGCTTTCCAAAGCGTATCAAGCTCTTCCAGGGTGAGACCTTCAGTAGAACTCGTCGCCTACCTGGAACTCCAATGGTTTCCTACGCTTGTCAGCGTAGCTTTTCTGTCGGTCTCTAGAGGCTTTCAATCTTTCACGAATTTGAACGATCTTCTCTGTCGTTTCCCGAATGATCTCCGGACCCGTGAGAGTGCTTTCGGGAGCTCGTTCCTTAGCTAACTGGGTATCACCCACCTCAGCCCAACACAGAGGGGATCTGCACTTTCGGCCATAGAGGGCCTCGAATGGAGCTGCCTTTATGCTCGTGTGATAACTGTTGTTGTAGGAAAACTCGACAAGAGGTAAATGAGTATCCCAAGCTTTTCCAAAGTTAATCACACATGCACGAAACATATCTTCTAAGGTTTGGATAGTTCTCTCACTTTGCCTGTCGGTCTGTGGATGGTAGGCTGTACTCATGTCCAGCCTAGTTCCTAGGGAATTTTGTAATGACTGCCAGAACCTCAAAGTGAATCTACTATCTCGGTCTGAGATGATAGATAAAGGAACACCGTGCAGCCTTACAATCTCCCTAATGTAAGTTCTGGTAAGTTTCTCCATCTTGTCTGTTTCTTTGATCGGTAGGAAGTGTGCAGACTTGGTCAGTCTATCGATGATGACCCATATGGAATCAAGTCCACCCATCGTCTTGGACAACTTGGTTATGAGGTCCATAGTGATCCGCACCCACTTCCATTCTGGTATCTCCGGTTGTTGTAGAAAACCGGAGGGTTTCTGGTATTCAACCTTGACCTTTGCGCAAGTAAGTCATTTACTCACGAAGGTAGCAATATCTGCTTTCATGTTAGGCCACCAGTATAACTTTTTAAGATCCAGATACATCTTATTTGAACCCGGGTGGATGGAATAACGAGTGTTGTGAGCTTCTGTCATGACCAAGTCTCTGAAGCCACCGTGATTTGCTGTCCAGATCCGATCCATGAGGTATAAGGCTCCGCCACCCTTGGCTTCTAGGTTCTTATCCATCCCTCTAAGGGATTCACCAGCCACGTTTTCAGGTTTCAAAGCGTCGAGCTGAGCCTCCTTTATTTGCATGGACAAGTGTGAATGGATAGTTAGAGTCAAAGATTTGACCCTACGACCAGAATATTTGTAACGACCCGTTCCTGGTACGTTAATTCATTGGTAATAGTTGTAAGTTTTAAAGAGGGACACGGCGAGTTCTAGCCTGACTCGTCGAGTAGGGTCGCGACTTCGAGCATGCGTGAGCCGGGGACTCGGCGAGTCCATATCCCTGACTCGGCGAGTCCATCCGTCTGGGTGAAACCCTAAATTCCCGGGGTTGCCCACTATTTAAGCCACCTTATAGCCCCCATTCTCGCCTCCCTCACCCAGAGAACACTGTGAGAAAGAACCCTAATCCTCCCTTGTGTGAGCTAAGTGTTTTGTGCCATTTTGTGAAGGTTTGAAGAAGGAGAAGAAGAAAGGAGCAAGGAGAAGAGGTGTAGTGCAAAGATCCAAGGGCAAATCTGAGTTATTTGAGGTATTTTCGGATTTCCCCTCTTGTTATATGCTTTAAACCTCCATTAAAGCTCTTCTAAGATCCAATTGATGCTTGTTCCAAGCCTTATGTTTGCATGAATACCTTAATGGGCTGAGATATCTTTAGATCTGAATGATTGGGTGTTGTAGAGCCTAGATCTACTGCCTTTTTGGAGTTACTTTGCATATTAACCATAGATCTACCCATTTTGTGCATCTTTTAGCCTTATTTCCCTTATTCGTGAGGTTGTACACGTAAAGTTGGAAACTTTACGTGCTAAATCAGCTTATTGGACCCAGATCTATCAATTGTATGTGTTGGATTCAAACAAAATCGAGTAGAAATCAGTTGCATGGCGGCAACTCAGCGAGTCGGGAAGAACGACTCGGCGAGTTGGGTCGCGAGTTCCCGATTCCTTCATTTTTTTTACCAGTGTCGAGTGAACCCAGTGAGCTAGAGAGTGGACTCAGCGAGTTGAGGGTAAACTCAGTGATGGAGGGACTCGGCGAGTTGTTCATCAACTCGGCGAGTCCAAGGCAATCTCCTTAAGATCAAGAACAACTCGTCGAGTTTGTTCATCCGGCTCGGCGAGTCGGATGAAGATTGTCTGAGTTCTTGGATCACGAGGTTACTCGTCGAGTCGATGCCAGACTCGACGGTAGCAGCGAGTAAGAGTGAAAAGTGAGAGTAGGACTCGGCGAGTTGGGTGGCCCAACTCGGCGAGTCAGCCCAAAAGAGAGTTGACTTTGACCGAGGGTAAAAGAGTCATTCTACCCCAAGCGCAGTGTTTAGTATTTGATTGAGTGTGTTTATGGACTTGTAGTCGAGGAGATTCAGGAGCAGCAGCCGTTAGCCTCCCGAGCCACACACTTAGCAGCCAGCTTACGAGGTGAGTTTCCTTCCAGTAGGAACGGGTCTAAGGCCACAATGCTGTCCCGTTCAGTTAGCAGTAGTTTCCGGATTTAGGTCCGATGCAGTAGCTAGTATGTTCGATGCCTTCGTGGCTCGAACAGGATTTGTGTGCTATGTTTTATGCGTTAAGTATTATGTGTTTCGGGCTACGGCCCGATGTAGTATGTCGTATATGTGTTTATGCTAGTTGATGTGTTATGCTATGCCATGTTCAGTCAGTCGGTTCCGGACTTCGGTCCGATGCAGTTAGTTCCGGACTTCGGTCCGATGCAGGGGACAAGGTCCCAGTCAGTTCCGGACTTCGGTCCGATGCAATTAGTTCCGGTCTTCGGTCCGATGCAGGGGACAAGGTCCCAGTCAGTTCTGGACTTCGGTCCGATGCAGTTAGTTCCGGACTTCGGTCCGATGCAGGGGACAAGGTCCTGGTCAGTTCCGGACTTCGGTCCGATGCAGTTTCCGGGCTTCGGCCCGATGCAGTGGGCAAGGCCCAATATGTGTTTATATGTTATTGTATGGTATGTGGTAGTTTGGGGGAGCTCACTAAGCTTCGTGCTTACAGTTTCAGTTTTGGTTTCAGGTACTTCCGCAAGCAAAGGGAAGAGCTCAGGGTGATAGCACCGCACACACCACAGCTTAGCTTTTATCCTGGGGATGGTTTTAGTTGCTTTGGATTTGATATCGTATGATACAGTTTTCCGCACAGTATTTATTTATGATTTGGGATGCATCGCGTATGTTTTTCTATGTTAAGATACTCATATTACGGTTTGATTTTATTGAAAAACGAAATTTTTGGGTCGTATTTTTGGGTCGTTTCAAGTTGGTATCAGAGCCTTGGTTTGAGGGATTCGGATACACTTCCGGGTGTATCTGAACTCAAACTAAGGGAAATAAAAGATTTTAGTAAAATAAAAATGTTTTACAAAAAGAATTTTGAAAGCACTTAGAAAGAAAGAATTGTTTTTAACAAGATAGAGGTGTGTGCATGCGGTCAGCCGAGCTCAAGTAAGTACTCCCAAATTACCCATACAAGTTATTTGTTCAGTTTCAGTTCAGTAGAACAGCATGCTAGTATAGGGCTAAGGATCTAGGAGAATGCCTTATGTGCCTACTTATGTGTTACAGCTTTATGAGTATTGCATGCTAGAATTGAGTAGACAGCAGTAAGATAGCCTGTTTAGGTTATGCCTGATAGTATGAGCTTAGCATCCTATGCTAGTGCAGTTTCTTGTTATAAGAATAGTTTTGCCTGAGTCTGTTTCCCTTGTCCAAAATGCTGCTTGCTTCGTGCTTTGTGGGGTTCTGAGTAGTGGGAGTTAGCCATTAGGTGAACACGTCACACCACATGTGATCAGGTTTGATTAATCCCAGAGTGCTGGAACTGGCCCTATTGCGCAGCTCTTGTTTGAGTCCAACCGTTGTAGGGTCGGATCTTTTACTTGAAGGATTATCTGATCCTCATCACATGTGATGGTGTTTAGGTGGTGGCTAACTGGCATTATGAGGAGACCTACAGCAGTTGAGGACCAGTCGTGTTAAGCTTGAGGTTTCCCTAGGGTAAGCCTAGGATGAGAGTAACAGAGAATAGAAGTAGTAGAAGTGACTTGGTGGAGTCAAGGCAGTTCTTGAGGAAAGTACGTATAGATGTGGAAGGTAGTATGGGCTCGTACTATTGAAAGCAGAGGATTCGTACTCGAATCAAGGAAGGCCAAGACAAGACCAGGAAGCTAGTAGCAGTGTCATGATCCCTTGAGATATTTCAGTGTTCTGATGTGGTTATGATGTGTTTCAGAATGGTAGTTTTGCGTCCGAGACCAGCAGTCGGCAGCTCAGATGCCGGAGGGGGATCAGGATCGGGATCAGGCCCAGAGGTCGGGCAGATGGATGAGCAGACTAGAGAGTTCCTTTCTTCTGAGGTTACCCGCATCATACTGGAGCAGACTCCTGTGATCTTCTGTTCGATCAAGGAGGGTATTTTAGAGCTGATGGATGAGAGATTGAGTACTTTCCGTGCTGAGATGGCGGCCATGATGGGGTCGCGCACACTTACGTTCAGGGAGTTCAGGGCATGCGGGGTTCCAGACTATCATGGGGCGCGGGACCCCATAGCGAGTACTAGATGGTTGGCGGATGTGGCCAACGCTTTCCGCACTAGCAGGTGTCCCGAGGGGGACAAGGTCAGATTGGCGTCCTGTCTCCTGAAGGACAGGGCACAGGATTGGTGGGACGAGGTCGGACATGCCATCGGGGATGATGGGGCATTGGATGCCATGACCTGGGCTGATTTCTCTACCAGGTTCAGGGCGGAGTTTGCACCGGTCATTGAGGTGCAGCAGTTAGCTAGGGAGTTTCAGGACCTTACCCAGACTACAGAGACAGTGGCGGAGATCACCGCCAAGTTCAAGGAGAGGGCCCTTCTGGTTCCACAGTATGCAGCCGATGAGGAGATGAAGAAGGCCCGTTATCATGAGATGTTGCGGAGTGACATCCGCATGTTTGTGAGCCGGTCCAGTTGTAAAACGCTGGACGACATGATTGCCAGAGCTAGAGAGAGGGAGATTGATCTCGAGATGGAGAAGAAGAGGAAACCGGAGGCGGTTTCGGGTTCAGGCAGTGTGGGCAAAAAGCCCAAGGTTTCAGATCACAGGTCTAGGGGTCAGCAGAGCCACGGTCGGTGTGGCAAGTGTGGGAGATTGCACGAGGGGGCGTGCAAGGCAGGGAGTTCCGGCGTCTACAAGTGCGGTCGGACTGGGCATTTGAGTAGGGATTGTACGGCCCCTGTTACTACGGTTACAGCATCAGATCTGATTTGCTTTCAGTGCAATCAGAGGGGACATAAAAGGTCCCAATGTCCCAGTTTAGCTGCAGCAGGGAAGGTGGTTGCACCTGCCCCTGCCACCTTGAGGATTACGGATGGCCGGCAGGGCCGATCTGATGCGCCAGTGGCGAAGAGCAGGGCATTTCAGATGACAGCAGAGGAGGCGCGAGCGACTCCTGATGTGGTGATGGGTATGTATCTTTCCTCCATCTCTTAATTGTTATAATATCGTTTGAATATTACTTGATGATATGTTTTATTTAGGGTCGTTCTCGGTGAACGGCATCCCTACTTTGGTATTGTTCGATTCGGGGGCTACCCAATCATTTGTATCGCTTGCGCTTAGCAAGAGATTTAGCAGAGCTCCAGGGGAGCTAGATTGTCCATTAGAGGTTGAGATAGCAGATGATAGGACCGTGAGGGTCGGCAGAGTACATAGAGGGTGTTCCCTTCAGATATTTGATGAGCAGTTTTCAGTGGACCTGGTTCCTATTCCCCTGCGTGGGAATAAAGTTATTGTGGGCATGGATTGGCTCAGCCCCAATGGGGTGGTGATTGATTGTGAGCTTCAGCTAGTGAGGGTTCGCACTCCTAGTGGGGGAGAGATAGTGATTCAGGGCGAGAGGCCCCAGCGAGGACCGACCTTTTGTTCCGCCGCAAGGGCGAGGCGCTATGTTCAGCAGGGTTGCGCCGGTTTTGTAGCTTACGTCTTGGATGCCCGGGAGAAGGGCAAGACGACGATTGATGATGTTCCTATTGTTCGTGACTACCCGGATGTGTTTCCCGAGGATTTGCCGGGGATACCTCCAGAGAGGCAGGTTGAGTTCAGGATCGACTTAGTTCCTGGTGCGGCTCCGATAGCCAAAGCACCGTATCGACTCGCTCCCCCTAAGATGCAGGAGTTGTCTACACAGCTTCAGGAACTGTTAGACAAGGGTTTCATTCGGCCGAGCAGTTCTCCTTGGGGAGTGCCGATCTTATTTGTGAGGAAGAAGGATGGGTCGAATCGTATGTGCATTGATTATCGGGAGTTGAACAAAGTAACGGTGAAGAACCGTTACCCACTTTCGAGGATAGATGACTTGTTTGATCAGCTTCAGGGAGCGTCTTGGTTCTCCAAGATCGATCTACGCTCCGGTTATCATCAGATGAGGGTTAGAGATGAGGATGTACAGAAGACTGCTTTCAGGACCCGGTATGGTCATTATGAGTTCATGGTGATGCCATTTGGGCTCACCAATGCCCCAGCCGCGTTCATGGATCTCATGAACCGCGTGTGCAGACCGATGCTGGATCGGTCGGTGATAGTGTTTATAGATGACATCTTGGTGTATTCCAAGACACAGGGGCAGCACGAGGAGCACCTACGGGAGGTGTTGGAGACTTTTCGCAAAGTTCTCCAAGTGTGAGTTCTGGTTGCGCGAGGTGCAGTTTCTTGGTCATCTCGTCAACCAGAAGGGTATTTTGGTAGATCCGGGCAAGATTGAGGTCGTGATGCAGTGGGAGGTCCCGAGGTCTCCATCTGAGATTCGGAGCTTCCTGGGGTTGGCAGGGTATTATCGGAGATTTATTCAGGACTTCTCCAAGATAGCAGTGCCGCTCACCCGGCTAACCAAGAAGTCGGTGGTTTTCCGTTGGGGGCCTGAGCAGCAGGCGGCGTTCGAGACTCTCAGGCAGAGATTGTGCGAGGCTCCGATCCTTACCTTGCCAGAGGGAGTAGAGGATTTCATAGTCTATTGTGATGCTTCGATCACAGGTATGGGAGCAGTATTGATGCAGCGAGGCCATGTGGTAGCTTATGCCTCGAGACAGTTGAAGCCTCACGAGGCTAATTATCCTACCCACGATTTGGAGCTGGGGGCAGTTGTGTTTGCCCTCAAGATTTGGAGACATTACCTTTATGGGGTCCGCTGTACTATATACACGAATCACAAGAGTTTGCGATATCTTATGGATCAGCCGAGTTTGAACATGAGACAGAGGAGATGGTTAGACGTGCTGAAGGACTATGACTGTGAGATCCTTTATCTTCCAGGGAAGGCCAATGGGGTGGCCGAAGCCCTGAGCCGCAAGGTGTCGATGGCCCCTATTAGAGATCTGTGTATGAGGATGACAGTGATCACTCCGTTGTTGGAGCGGATCAAGGAGGCTCAGATGGAGGGCCTCAAGGAGGAGAGGTAGAAGTGTGAGAGGATAGTGGGCCGAGTAGCTTCATTTGATTACGACAGTCGGGGTTTGTTGACGCTTCATGGTAGGGTGTGGGTACCGTACTGGGGTGGGGTACGGCAAGTATTGATGGACGAGGCTCATAAGTCTCGATTTTCTATCCACCCGAGAGCGACGAAGATGTATCGAGATCTTCGACCTGATTATTGGTGGCCCTGCATGAAGCAGGACGTCGCTTGGTATGTTGAGAGATGTTTGACCTGCCGGAAGGTCAAGGCGGAGCACCAGAGACCTCACGGCAAGATGCAGCCGTTAGACATTCCCGTGTGGAAATGGGAGGATATCACCATGGATTTTGTCACCAAGCTCCCCAGGACCGCACGTGGAGTGGACTCGATATGGGTAGTAGTGGATCGATTGACGGAGTGTGCCCATTTTATTCCGATTCAGGAGAGTATATCGGCGGAAAAGTTAGCCGATATCTATGTGCGGGAGATTGTGGCACGTCATGGAGTGTCGGTATCGGTGGTGTCGGACCGAGATGTTCGTTTCACGTCCAGATTCTGGAAGCGGTTCCACGACGAGATGGGTACTCGTCTCCATTTCAGCACCGCTTTCCACCCTCAGACTGACGGGCAGAGCGAGAGGACGATTCAGACTCTTGAGGACATGCTTAGGGCATGTGTTCTAGATTTTGGGGGCAGTTAGGATACGCATCTTCCGTTAGCGGAATTCTCGTATAACAACAGTTATCATGCGAGTATTGATTGACCTCCTTTTGAGATGCTGTATGGGAGGAAGTGTAGGACCCCGATTTGTTGGGGCGAGGTCGGTCAGCGAGTCATCAGGAGCACCGAAGTGATGCTCAAGATGACTGAGTTGATCCAGCAGGTCCGTAGTAGGCTGCAGACTGCGCAGAGTCGGCAGAAGAGCTACGCCGACAGGAGGCGTTCGGACTTGGAGTTCCAGGTGGGAGATAGGGTTCTTCTGAAAGTCTCACCTTGGAAAGGTGTCATCAGGTTCTGGAAGAGGGGCAAATTGGGCCCCAGATTTATTGGTCCTTTCAGGGTTTTGGCCCGGGTGGGTCGGGTTGCTTATCGGTTAGATCTCCCTGAGGAGCTTAGTCAGATACACAACACCTTCCACGTGTCTCAGTTAAGGAAGTGTTTGGTGGATGAGACGGCAGTCGTTCCCTTAGAGGATATCCAGGTTGATAGCGGCCTGAATTATATCGAGAGACCGGTCGCGATTCTGGAACGGAAGATCAAGACCTTGAGGAACAAGGTAATTCAGCTAGTAAAGGTGCAGTGGCAGCACCGGAAGGGGTCTGAATGGACGTGGGAGGCTGAGGAGGAGATGAGAGCGCACTACCCGGAAATTTTTGCAGATCCAGCCGCAGCAGCCTTCGAGGACGAAGTCTGAGACAAGTGGGGGAGAATTGTAACGACCCGTTCCCGGTACGTTAATTCATTGGTAATAGTTGTAATTTTTCAAGAGGGACTCGGCGAGTTCTAGCCTGACTCGCCGAGTAGGGTCGCGACTTCGAGCACGCATGAGCCGGGGACTCGGCGAGTCCATATCCCTGACTCGGCGAGTCCATCCGTCTGGGTGAAACCCTAAATTCCCGGGGTTGCCCACTATTTAAGCCACCTTATAGCCCCCATTCTCGCCTCCCTCACCCAGAGAACACTGTGAGAAAGAACCCTAATCCTCCCTTGTGTGAGCTAAGTGTTTTGTGCCATTTTGTGAAGGTTTGAAGAAGGAGAAGAAGAAAGGAGCAAGGAGAAGAGGTGTAGTGCAAAGATCCAAGGGCAAATCTGAGTTATTTGACGTATTTTCGGATTTCCCCTCTTGTTATATGCTTTAAACATCCATTAAAGCTCTTCTAAGATCTAGTTGATGCTTGTTCCAAGCCTTATGTTTGCATGAATACCTTAATGGGCCGAGATATCTTTAGATCTGAATGATTGGGTGTTGTAGAGCCTAGATCTACTGCCTTTTTGGAGTTACTTTGCATATTAACCATAGATCTACCCATTTTGTGCATCTTTTAGCCTTATTTCCCTTATTCATGAGGTTGTACACGTAAAGTTGGAAACTTTACGTGGTAAATCAGCTTATTGGACCCAGATCTATCAATTGTATGTGTTGGATTCAAACAAAATCGAGTAGAAATCAGTTGCATGGCGGCAACTCGGCGAGTCGGGAAGAACGACTCGGCGAGTTGGGTCGCGAGTTCACGATTCCTTCATTTTTTTACCAGTGTCGAGTGAACCCAGTGAGCTAGAGAGTGGACTCAGCGAGTTGAGGATAAACTCAGTGATGGAGGGACTCAGCGAGTTGTTCATCAACTCGGCAAGTCCAAGGCAATCTCCTTAAGATCAAGAACAACTCGTCGAGTTTGTTCATCCGGCTCGGCGAGTCGGATGAAGATTGTCTGAGTTCTTGGATCAAGAGGGTACTCGTCGAGTCGATGCCAGACTCGACGGTAGCAGCGAGTAAGAGTGAAAAGTGAGAGTAGGACTCGGCGAGTTGGGTGGCCCAACTCGGCGAGTCAGCCCAAAAGAGAGTTGACTTTGACCGAGGGTAAAAGAGTCATTCTACCCCAAGCGCAGTGTTTAGTATTTGATTGAGTGTGTTTATGGACTTGTAGCCGAGGAGATTCAGGAGCAGCAGCCGTTAGCCTCCCGAGCCACACACTCAGCAGCCAGCTTACGAGGTGAGTTTCCTTCCAGTAGGAACGGGTCTAAGGCCACAATGCCGGCCCGTTCAGTTAGCAGTAGTTTCCGGATTTAGGTCCGATGCAGTAGCTATTATGTTCGATGCCTTCGTGGCTCGAACAAGATTTGTGTGCTATGTTTTATGCGTTAAGTATTATGTGTTCCGGGCTACGGCCCGATGTAGTATGCCGTATATGTGTTTATGCTAGTTGATGTGTTATGCTATGCCATGTTCAGTCAGTCGGTTCCGGACTTCGGTCCGATGCAGTTAGTTCTGGACTTCGGTCCGATGCAGGGGACAAGGTCCCAGTCAGTTCCGGACATCGGTCCGATGCAGTTAGTTCTGGACTTCGGTCCGATGCAGGGGACAAGGTCCCAGTCAGTTCCGGACTTCGGTCCGATGCAGTTAGTTCCGGACTTCGGTCCGATGCAGGGGACAAGGTCCCGGTCAGTTCCGGACTTCGGTCCGATGCAGTTTCCGGGCTTCGGCCCAATGCAGTGGGCAAGGCCCAATATGTATTTATATGTTATTGTATGGTATGTGGTAGTTTGGGGGAGCTCACTAAGCTTCGTGCTTACAGTTTCAGTTTTGGTTTCAGGTACTTCCGCAAGCAAAGGGAAGAGCTCAGGGTGATAGCACCGCACACACCACAGCTTAGCTTTTATCCTGGGGATGGTTTTAGTTGCTTTGGATTTGATATCGTATGATACAGTTTTCCGGACAGTATTTATTTATGATTTGGGATGCATCGCGTATGTTTTTCTATGTTAAGATACTCATATTACGGTTTGATTTTATTGAAAAATGAAATTTTTGGGTCGTATTTTTGGGTCGTTTCAATATTCTTTCCGACTTAGGGCGTCGGCTACTACATTGGCTTTACCTGGATGATAACGAATTTCGCATTCGTAATCGCTGAGTAGCTCGACCCACCGTCGTTGTCTCATGTTGAGCTCCTTCTGGTCGAAAATGTGTTGCAGACTCTTATGGTCTGTAAAGATCGTGCTTTTTGTACCATACAAGTAATGTCGCCAGATCTTCAGAGCGAACACAACTGCTCCTAGTTCAAGATCGTGGGTTATGTAGTTAACCTCATGTGTCTTTAGCTGTCTCGAGGCATAGGCGATGACTTTACCTCGCTGCATTAAAACACATCCGAGTCCTTGATTGGATGCATCGCAATAGACAATGAAGTCTTCTATTCCTTCGGGAAGGGATAGTATCGGGGCGGTGCACAAGGCTCGTTTGAGCGTTTGGAACGCTCTTTCCTGTTTCTCTTCCCAGTCAAAGGCCACGCCTTTTTGGGTCAGGGTTGTAAGAGGTTTCGCTATGCTGGAGAAGTTCTGAACGAATTTCGGTAGGTGTCTTTGGTGCTGTCCAGTTCTCAATGGCTTTGATCTTGGAGGGGTCCACGTGTATACCTTCTTCACTAACCACATGGGCCAAAAATTCGACTCGCCGAATCCAAAATTCGCACTTTGAGAACTTCGCGTAGAGCTTCTCCGATCGCAATGTCTCTAAGATTTTACGGAGATGTAGACTATGTTCCTCCTTACTTCAAGAGTAGATGAGTATGTCATCAATGAAGACGATGACGAATTGATCTAAGTAAGGGCGACACACCTTATTCATCAGATCCATGAATACTGCGGGCGCGTTAGTTAATCCGAATGGCATCACTACAAACTCGTAGTGCCCATAACGAGTTCGGAAGGCTGTCTCGGGAACATCCTCCTCTAACACTCATAGTGGGTGATATCCGGATCGCAGATCTATCTTCGAGGAGTAGTTGGCTCCTTGAATTTGATCAAACAAATCGTCAATTTGGGGCAAAGGATATCGATTTTTAATGGTAAGCTTGTTGAGTTCTAGTCGATGCACATGCGAAACGATCCATCTTTCTTCTTGACGAACAAGACCGATGCTCCCCATGGTGAGAAGCTTGGTCGAATGAATCCCTTCTTGAGAAGTTCGTTAAGTTGACTGGAAAGTTCCTGCATTTCAGCCGGTGCCAGAAGATACGGGGATTTGGCTACGGGGGTAGCCCCTGGCACTAAGTCGATTCTGAACTCGACTTGGCGTTGTGATGGTAAACCGGGAAGTTCTTCTGGGAATATGTCGGGAAAGTCGCATACTTCTGGGATTTTCTGGTTGTCTGTCAGTTCTTGACTGGTATCGATGATGTGTGCGTGAAATGCATGGCACTCCTTCCGCAAGCACTTCTGGGCTTGAATGCACGAAATGATGCGAAGGCTCATACTGGGTTTGTCGTCGTAGATAATTAAAGTTTCGTTGTTAGGAAGGTTACGACGAACTGTGTAGCATCCCGAAATAGCAAGAGTTGAGTGGAAGGGCTAAAAGTGTAATTTGGGAAAGAGTGACTCGGCGAGTCCATGGATGGACTCAGCAAGTAGAGTCGCGACTTGGTCGCGTGTTAAATAGCCGACTCGGCGAGTCAATGAGATGGACTCGGCGAGTAGGCGCTGAGTGGAGAAAACCCTAATTCTCGGGGTTGAGCCCTATATAAAGAGCATTATGTTTCCTCCCCAGGCTCTTTATCACCCCTTTGAGTCCCTGAAACCCTAAAATCGTGGAGAAGCACCATTGTTGAGTGGATTGGAGCTTGGAGAAGTAATTGTTGAAGAAAGTTTGGAAGTTTGAAGGTGTGGAGCAAGGGGCTTTGCTTGGATTCGAGTTTCCTTGCAGATTAGGGCATTCTTTGAAGCTAAAATCTTGTTCTTGAGCTGCTATTGTCTAGATTCTTCACTTTTGGGGATGTTGAGATCACATCTATTGGTGTTTTGGAGTCTAGAGGTTAGATCTGAGGTTGCTACCTCAGATCTGGAATGGAGAAGGGTTGGAATGCCTGAAAGTCCCTGTGATTGAGTACGTAGTGAAGCTATCTTGTCCCAAACCTTAGCCCTAATGTGTATAATTCCTAGATCTTCCTGGATTCACGTAAACTTTGCCACTTTACATGATGGACGGGTTGTAGGAGGCTAGATCTATGTTTTGGACCAATTGCATGGCCTGGGATGCTTCTGTATGGATTCAGATCGGTGGTACTCGGCGAGTCACATGGGTGGACTCGACGAGTTTCTTGAAGACGATCTGAGACTCGACGAGTTGGAAGAACAACTCGGCGAGTTGGATGAAGATGGTCTGGAACTCGATGAGTTGGATGAACAACTCGGCGAGTAGGTTGAAGATAGCCTTAGACTTGGCGAGTCTGTTCTTGGACTCGGCGAGTCTTGTCGAAGAGTCCTAATATTTCCTGGTTGAGTCGAAGAATCGGTGAGCCAAGGGAGGACTCGGTGAGTTGTGTGCGAGTGGAATCAGAATTGTTGGACTCGGCAAGTCTTGGGGTGACTCGTCGACTTAGGTCGCGGATTGAGTGAAGTTTTGACTTGGGAACTCGGCGAGTCATAGGGTTGACTCGGCGAGTAGGGTCAGTTAGGGGTTGACTTTGACCCAATCTTTGACCAAGGGTTGACCAGTGGTTTCCAGGGGTGTTTTGGTAATTGTTGATTATGGTTTTGAGTTCAGTGCATTGGTGGCTGTCCAGTGGTGGAGATCGTATCAGGGATCGGAGCAGCTTGGGTTATCTGTTCAGTCGGCAGTTTCAAGGTAAGTTATCCTCACTATATCTATAGGGTTTAAGGCACCAAGGCCGACCCTTTTATCAGATGGAAATCCGGGTAATTGTCTGTTGTATGATATTGCGGGATATGGGCTGGAAGGCGTTACGTTATGGGTCGGAAGGCATTACATGTTGCGGGCCGGAAGGCAATGCGATGTGGACCGGAAGGTCATGGCCTGGAAAGGCGTATGTGCATAATTATTATGTTGGTTGAGTCGTAGGGTGATGTTATGCTAGTGATCGGCTAGGCTGGTATCTTGGTTAGGGTAATGATATGTTATGTGATCTGTTGATGGATTTGCTAACTGTGAATTGTTATATGCTTACATGTTATGTGTATGGTTGTCTGGTTTGGAATGTAACCCAGTATGCATAGTTGTTCTAGGTTCTATGATGATATGTATGCTTTTTATGTTGCGGGTCGGAAGGCGATATGTTATGGGCCGGAAGGCAATGTGTTATGGGCCGGAAGGCATTACGCTATGGGCTGGAAGGCGATATGTTTTGGACCGGAAGGTTGTGGCCTGGAAGGGCGTAGATGTGGTTCGTATTTTGGGGGTATCTCACTAAGCTTTCGGGCTTACAGTTGTGGTTTTTATGTTTTCAGGTTCTCAGGAGTTTGTGGCAAGGCAAAGGCGTGATCGTACCGTTCCTCGCATGGTGTTTTATGAAATGGACCTGGGAAAAATACTCTGTTAAATAATGTATTGAAAACCTTTTGTAACAACGTTATTAAAATGGATTGTTTTGAAAAGTTTTAATTGTTTCGAAATTTTGGTCGTTACATGTTGGTATCAGAGCCTTGGTTTGAGTGAATTGGAGGAACACTCGTGTGACTCCAGTCTCAAATCGAGGAGGGTTTTAAAAACAGGAAATAAAATGGTTTTTTTAAAATTTAAGTAAAAGAGGATGCGGAGGTACGATCAGCCGGAGCCAGTAAGTAACCCCAAATTACCATTCATGACATTTGTTTTATTGAGCTTTGATATAACAGCACGCTAGAGTTAGGCTAGGGATCTTCAGGAATTCATGTTAATGTTGCCTGATTGTGATGCCTGTAGCCTAGGGTTCCTTATGGGAGATTCTCAGTGTTCCCCTAGTGGTGAGGGTTGAGCGTTGTTATGCATGTTTCTTTAGGGTGTTGTGGTAGTACTTCATACAAATATGGGTAGGTGTGGAAGGTAGTATGGGCCCATACTACTGAAAGCACAGGACCCATACGCGTATCAGGGAAACCATGACCTCTAGGGTTGGGTTGAGAGTTGGTTCCCGGGATAGTGGGAAGAGTCTGAGGTTTTCTAGTATATTTTCAGTATGGAGATTTCAAGGCATGCTGGAAGCAGATCCGGGTCAGGATCGGGTGTAGGAGGAGGAGTTACGGACGGGTCAGTACCGCCCGAGATTATTGGTCAGATGAGCTCGTGCGAGTTGGATGTGAGGATTTGCGAGATCCTGCATGATGAGGTTGCTGCATTGTTCCAGGCTGAGTTGCCGGAGTTGTTTGGGTCGATCAAGACCGCCATGGTTGAGTATTTTGATGAGCGCTATGCGGCTCTCGCGGAGACGGCTGCCGCGGCGGCTACAGTGGCTGTAGCAGCAGTAGGGGAGGAGCTGATAGGGATTTTCAGTATCAGGACTTCGATAATACGGAGCCTCCCACCTTCGATGGAGTTCAGAACCCGATTGTTGCTATGAGATGGTTATCGAACGTGGAGGGGTGTTTCTTCATGTGTTTCATGCCCTGCTGATCAGAGGGTGAGGTGTGCTCTGAACCTGTTGAGGCTCGGGGCAAAGGATTGGTGGAGGTTGACCACGAGGACATATTCGGATGCGCAGAGGGCTGCGATTTCATGGGATCAGTTTAGAGAGATGTTCAGTACTCGTTATGTTCTGCAGGTAGAGAGGGAGAGGTTGGCTCGGGAGTTCCTCGAGCGGAAGCAGGATTCGGAGTCGGTGACGGAAATCACCAGGATGTTCACTGAGAGGGCGATGTTTTGCCCTGAGTTCGCTTCGGAGCAGGCTCAGATGTCCTGATATCTGAGTATGCTAAAGAGAGACATCAGACAGTTTGTGTCCGCACAGAGGTGCGGGACATTGTTGGAGTTGCAGGAGGCCGCCAGGCGGCGTGAGTTAGAGATTGAGTTGCAGTTGCGTGAGCTGAGGCAGGCTCCGGTTCAGTCGGAGCCGGCAACAAAATGGTCTAAGACCGTTGATTCCAGGATGGGGGATCGGAGCAACCACACTTGTGGGAAGTGTGGGAGGAGTCACACCGGAGTTTGAAGGTCCGGTGGTGCATGCCGCAAGTGCGGAAAGGAGGGGCACTATGCGAGGGATTGTCGGCGGTCAGCGCCGGTTCGGGATTTGAGGATTTGCTATCATTTTCGTCAGGTTGGACATATGAGGGTCAACTGTCCACAGTTTTCCACGGGACCGGTGCAGGCTCTAGCACCGGCCACTTTGAGGATTTCAGGAGAAGGTCAGGGTGGAGCGGAGCCCCAAGGGCTCAGGGTCGTGCTTATCAGCTTGCGGCAGAGGAGGTCAGAGCACTGCCAGATGCAGCTGCGGGTATGTTTCTTTCTTGATGTCATGTTATCTTGTGATTATTGTGGTGTATTGTTTGTGTTGGTATCTTTGTGTGGTTTTGATGTGGTATTCGTTGTTTTGCGGGTTGAGGTTATGGTTATGGATTTGTGATTCGGGTTTTCGTCTTCGTATCCGTTGTTCCTTGAGGGTTTGGCATGGTTATGGATTTGTGTTTCGGGTTTTCATCTTGGTATCCGTTGTTCCCTGAGGGTTTGGTATGGTTATAGTTTGGTGTTTTGTGCTTTCGTTGGTTATCATTCGTGAGGGTTATTAGTGGAGATGCAACATTGGGTTGAAGGTCAGGTAGCATCGGCTTTCTGAGGAGTGGTTAGATACAGTTTGAGTTTATTTCGAGCGGATTAATCAGTGTTGATGTGAGATCTCATTAAGGTTGTTTATGCTTGTGGGAAGCAGTCTGCGTGTAAGTGTTTCTTTGTACAGGGTTGTTCTGGAAGGTTGGTGATGGCGATCGGTGGTTGTTAATCAATGCTATAAGTGGGGGAGAATTGGAGAACTCTCTGGGTGATTGAGGAGTATTTTAGAGTGCTTAGCTGTTGGGATTCAGCAGTGTTCTGTCAACCCAGAGTATAGGCTGATAGGAGCGAGTGTCGGGCATGCGGGGTGGGATACAGACCTAGGGCATTTGATTGTGGAGGCCTGGGAGCAGGCCGGGATCGAGTATGTATGATGGGACTAGAGTTCGGAACCCCCTAGAGGGCTAGAACGATATGCATGGGAGGATTTCCAGGGGAGATAGCTCGGAATGATGAATGCTAGTTGAGCGGTCTAGAATGGGCTGAAGGCCTGGTAAGACGGTCCAGTCATGCTGAAGACCCTGCAGGCATTATTGAATCAGTTTGAGGATATGGGTTGTGTAAGTTGCAGTGTGAGTACATTGGGAGGTCTGGCCCCGGGTAGTGATCTTGTTTAGTTGAGATAGTGAATGGGCTTGAGAGTCCCTGCGATGAGAGTCAGAATATGTGTGTTGGATGGATAACGGATACGCTATGAAAGGGTGGTGTAGCGTTGGGCGAGCACCGTGGCACTTGTCGGAGTGACATTGTGGTCGAGTGGATTCCTTGGTAAAGGAGGAGAGAGTGAGGTGTAACTCCGAGAGGGAGTGCAAGTTCACGGAAGTAAAAATGGCAGAGCAGAGTTATGAATCGAGTACTTCGAGTATGGTTTGAGCAGCATGTTTACGCCAGTGGAATAGGAGCTTATCCGGTTTGGATGCTTGTTGAGTTTGCGAAGGGAATTATGCAGGTGTAGAGCCAAGAGGCTCGGAAAGGATGCAGGGAGAGAGTCTTGAACTCTCAGTGTGATTTTGATTAGGGTATGGGGTATGTATTAGTGGCTTATCCTGGGGAATGTTTGAGGATATTATCAGTGTATCAGGTTTTCCCAACCTGAGGGTGTTAGGACTACTTCAGCATGTGTATGCGGTTGCAAGGGGAGAACTCGTGAGAGTTGCTCTGAGATTGAGAATGGGTCTCTCAGTCGTCCCGGAATGGATAAAGTGGGATTCGGATCGGGGATCCGACGATTCATGGTTTTCTAACCCTTATGGGTCGAGTGATTATTGAGATTTGGGGCAGTAATGCATCTTGGGTAATTCTCGGTTATTGAGTGTGATTATCAGAGGGTACAGTCGGTGCCCAGTTCGAGACGGTGGTCAGGACACCGTAAAGGAAGGGAAAGTGTGTTCGAGTTTCGACGGGTATGCCTTGTGGGACCTGGTTTGGTTAAGGCCAAGTGGCGCGCTGTGGGAATATCTTTGGAGTTGTATTGCTGTAGGCTTCAAGGACGAAGCCTAATTTAAGTGGGGGAGAATTCTAACATCCCGAAATAGCAAGAGTTGACTGGAAGGGCTAAAAGTGTAATTTGGGATAGAGTGACTCGGCGAGTCCATGGATGGACTCGGCGAGTAGAGTCGTGACTTGGTCGCGTGTTAAATAGCCGACTCGGCGAGTCAATGAGATGGACTCGGCGAGTAGGCGCTGAGTGGAGAAAACCCTAATTCTCGGGGTTGAGCCCTATATAAAGAGCATTATGTTTCCTCCCCAGGCTCTTTATCACCCGTTTGAGTCCCTGAAACCCTAAAATCGTGGAGAAGCACCATTGTTTAGTGGATTGGAACTTGGAGAAGTAATTGTTGAAGAAAGTTTGGAAGTTTGAAGGTGTGGAGCAAGGGGCTTTGCTTGGATTCGAGTTTCCTTGCAGATTAGGGCATTCTTTGAAGGTAAAATCTCGTTCTTGAGCTGCTATTGTCTAGATTCTTCAATTTTGGGGATGTTGAGATCACATCTATTGGTGTTTTGGAGTTTAGAGGTTAGATTTGAGGTTGCTACCTCAGATATGGAATGGAGAAGGGTTGGAATGCCTGAAAGTCCCTGTGATTGAGTACGTAGTGAAGCTATCTTGTCCCAAACCTTAGCCCTAATGTGTATAATGCCTAGATCTTCATGGATTCACATAAAGTTTGCCACTTTACGTGATGGATGGATTGTAGGAGGCTAGATCTATGTTTTCGACCAATTGCATGGCCTGGGATGCTTCTGTATGGATTCAGACCGGTGGTACTCGGCGAGTCACGTGGGTGGACTCGACGAGTTGCTTGAAGACGAGCTGAGACTCGACGAGTTGGAAGAACAACTCGGCGAGTTGGATGAAGATGGTCTGGAACTCGACGAGTTGGATGAACAACTCGGCGAGTAGGTTGAAGATAGCCTTAGACTCGGCGAGTCTGTTCTTGGACTTGGCGAGTCTTGTCGAAGAGTCCCAATATTTCCTAGTTGAGTCGAAGAATCGGTGAGCCAAGGGAGGACTCGGTGAGTTGTGTGCGAGTGGAATCAGAATTGTTGGACTCGGTGAGTCTCGGGGTGAGTCGGCGAGTTAAGTCGCGGATTGAGTGAAGTTTTGACTTGGGAACTCGGCGAGTTATAGGGTTGACTCGGCGAGTAGGGTCAGTCAGGGGTTGACTTTGACCCAGTCTTTGACCAAGGGTTGACCAGTGGTTTCCAAGGGTATTTTGGTAATTGTTGATTATGGTTTTGAGTTCAGTGCATTGGTGGCTGTCCAGTGGTGGAGATCGTATCAGGGATCGGAGCAGCTTGGGTTATTTGTTCAGTCGGCAGTTTCAAGGTGAGTTATCCTCACTATATCTATAGGGTTTAAGGCACCAAGGCCGACCCTTTTATCGGATGGAAATCCGGGTAATTGTCTGTTGTATGATATTGCGGGATATGGGCCGGAAGGCGTTACGTTATGGGCCGGAAGGCATTACATGTTGCGGGCCGGAAGGCAATGCGATGTGGACCGGAAGGTCATGGCCTGGAAAGGCGTATGTGCATAATTATTATGTTGGCTGAGTCGTAGGGTGATGTTATGCTAGTGATCGGCTAGGCTGGTATCTTGGTTAGGGTAATGATATGTTATGTGATCTGTTGATCGATTTGCTAACTGTGAACTGTTATATGATTACATGTTATGTGTATGGCTGTCTGGTTTGGATTGTAACCCGGTATGCATGGTTTTTCTAGGTTCTATGATGATATGTATGCTTTTTATGTTGCGGGCCGGAAGGCGATATGTTATGGGCCGGAAGGCAATGTGTTATGGGCCGGAAAGCATTACGCTATGAGCTGGAAGGCGATATGTTTTGGACCGGAAGGTTGTGGCCTGGAAGGGCGTTGATGTGGCTGGTAATTTGTGGGTATCTCACTAAGCTTTCAGGCTTACAGTTGTGGTTTTTATGTTTTCAGGTTCTCAGGAGTCTGTGTCAAGGCAAAGGCGTGATCGTACCGTTCCTTGCGTTGGTGTTTTATGAAATGGACCTGGGAAAAATACTCTGTTAAATAATGTATTGAAAACCTTTTTGTAACAATGTTATTAAAATGGATTTTTTTGAAAAGTTTTAATTGTTTCGAAATTTTGGTCGTTACCAACTGCTTTTTCTAAGCACATAATGTCGGCACGAAGAAGACTCAACCAATCCATACCGATGATAACGTCAAAACATTTAATTGTGACTGGCATGAGATCTATCTTGAATGTATGGCCATCTAAAGTTAAAGTACAACCTACGAATATGCAGTTTTTACTCTCTGTTTTCCCGTTAGCCATTTCTACCGTGAATGAGTTATCTAGTGCACATGGTTTTTGTTTAAGCAGGTGTGCAAATTTGTGACTTACAAAACTTTTCTCGGCTCCACTATCGAAAAGTATGCAAGCATATGAGTTATCGAGGAGGAACGTACCAGTAACTATCATAGGATCAACTACTTCTTCCTCGTGGCCTAGGGCCATAAGTCTTCCTACCCCTCCAGTCATTCCTGCTTTAGGGCAGTTCCTCTTGTAGTGGCCCACTTCGCCACATCCGTATCAAGCTTAGCCCATACCGGCGTTAGGAACCTGGGCAGCTTGAGCTGTTGGAGTTTGGCAGAAACGGGCGGTGTGCCCCTTCCTGTTGCAGTTGGTGCATTGCATCTCCCTGCAAGGCCCGCGGTGGTGGAAGTTGCACTTGGTGAACCTCGGGAGAGACCCAACATGAGTTTTTGCTGATAAGGGGTTCGCGGGGACAACGAGTGTCACTGTGGCAGCATTGATTGCTACAAGTTGTTGTCTTTTGGAGGATCCTTGCGAAGCCCCTTTTTCCTCTTAGACCACACTTTCTGGTTGTTGCCAGGGCTGGACTCTTGGGGTACGGGTGTAGGGATTGTTGTGTTCTGAGGTTTCCGGTGATCGATAAGAGATTGTGCCAGTTCCTTGGCACTATCAAAGGTAATAGGCCTGGAAGCGATCACACTTGACTGGATCTGGGGCGATAGTCCCCAGATATATCTCTCGATCTTTTTGCTTTGGAAAGGAACCATATCCGGGCATAAGTTTGCCAAATCACAGAACCTATTTGTGTAGGTAGTGATGTCGGATCCAACCATTTGTAGACCCCAGAATTCTTGCTCGAGTTTTTGTATTTCACCTCGAGGATAGTATTCTTTCATCAACATGTCTTTCAACTTTTCCCAACCAATGGAATACGCCACCACCAAAGTTAGATAGATAACATGGCTGTTCCACCATGTTAGTGCTCGGTCAGAAAAGGTACAAGCTGCGAACTTGACCTTGTTGCCTTCTTGGCATCCGCAGATCTCGAAGACAGATTCCATCTTCTCAATCCATTGTCTTAACACCATAACACCCCCAGTTCCATTGAAGCTGCGGGGTTTGGCGTTAGTGAAGTCCTTGTAGGTGCACTCCCGAGGGTGTCCATGGCTTTCGCCGTGGTTCGAGGGAGGTGCACCTGTTCTCGATCCACTAGGGACAGGAGCGTTGATTGCTGACACAACAGTTGCAACTGTTGCTGTGAAAGCTGCCTGGAACATGCTGGCATGGAAAAGATTAGGTGTTTGAACAGGTATAGACGGTGGTGGAGGTGGTGGTATCGGTGTTTCGTTGATTGGATTACGCCTTGTACTTCTGCGTGACGGCATCTTTAACTATACCTTTAAAAGATGACAACATGGATAAGAATAAATGATTAATGAATGTGTCTCATGGACTAATCCCCATAGTCCAACAACAGAAAGAATAATTAAAAAAGATGACTGACTAAGGTACTTATAGTAAGACCAGTTACCCATATGATGTTTCTTTATGGTTGTGTTAGTAAGTTTTTAGACTTGTTGCCATATCGCAACCATTCTTGGGCATATACTAATCACTCCTCGGCCCAACATAGTTGATCAGGCTATGCCATTCCTAAGACTGATCATATATCCCCATGCTTACTTGTGATATCCAACAATCGTAATACTTTTGTTCTTGTCGTTGTGATACTGATTTTAGTATGAATGCAAGCACGTATTCTTTGTTAAATATTTTATTATTTAAAAGTATAACTCTTAGACAGAGTGTTTTGATCCCATGTATTTATAGTTAGTATATCTTTTATGGGTTGATATACTTAATTCACTATAAACAATGCTCTGATACCAATCTGTCACACCCCAAAACCGAGAACGGCGGAAACGTTCAGGGGTGGAGGACCTCATGTACAGTATCACAACAGTGTAATATAATAAACAAGCAACAACATCATCCATTACATTATAAGTAAAGTTTAATACATGTGTGTTCTTTCATTGTAATAAGACACCAAAAATATAAAATCAAAATAAAAGACGAGACTTGTCTGCTCTGTCTTCTCAAAACCTGGCCTCCGTACCTATCTACTGATGACTTGAGAATACAAGTTATTTTGAAAGCGAGTATCAGCTTTAAAGCTGGTGAATTCATAAGTATAATAGTGTCATTGCCTTGTTTGTGAAAATATGTTATGAAGGCCATGTAAAACTTTTAAATGAAAAATGTTGAGGTAAGTATGAAATCCCTAGAAAAACCCTTATTTTCTATAAGTATGAAATGTAGTCTTCTACCAAGACTTGAATGTTCTGTACATATGAAGTGTAGTCTTCTACCAAGACCCGAATGTTCTGTTTGTAAAATGATAGTTTTTCCTTTGTATTGACTACTACTAAAAGTGCTTAGTCTAACTCATCGTTTATGTGAATGTATCACAAAATAAAGTACACAGGAAAATGTACTACTGTAAGTGTTGTCATTGGGTACTAGGATCAACACAGCATCGCATTAAGCGAAATGTATAACCTAATGAACATCCGAAGATTGTCTAATTATCCTCTGTAGCAGCAGCAGGTGGGTGGAAGGGTTAGTCCCAAATCGATCTTCCTAATATAAGTAATAACCTTAGACCTCCGAAGATGGTCATCGACCACTGGTGCTAATCAGTGGGGTTCAGAATGGTAAGTCCCGCCTAGATATCCCATTGAACCCGGAGAGGAAAGATAATTTACATAGAAAGTACTAATAAATTATCCTCTTAGTTCTAAGTACAAGTATCCAGGTAAGTGAATACAGGATAATGCACCTATGTAAAAGTGTTCCTATATGGCATTCATGTATGTGTGTCCATGTAACAGGTATGTATATGTAAACATATTCATGTATCAGGTAAACATCTGTAAGTACTCATGTATCAGGTAATGTACTAGTATAGACTCATGAATGAACTGACTCTTGTGTGATTCCTTGTAATAGAAGTAATGATTGATATCTTCAAATTATCCCTATGATAATCTATTGTAATATAACTAGATGATCATGTAGGTTTATACACTCTTACTACTCTAGGGTGTGGGAAACTAAATGAAAGATGTAAACTATAACATCAGTACATATATAAGAATATAAGTGTATATGCATAGTTTAGTTCAAGAATATAAAAATAGTTTTGTAAGACCTCTTATGGGTTTTGAACTACAATTAACAATGACTTGATGTCATTTTAATAAACATTTCAAAGGTAAAACATTTGGTAGCAATGTGTTTTTAAGATGTAAAACCATTTCATGCATCACATTTTGTAGCATGTGAAATCTGTTAAATGACAAACATAGTTATAAAATACATATCAATGATTCAATAACATGTTTGTTTCTACTTGTATTCCCCCCCCCCCATTAAAGCATTTAAAATCATTTAAAATATTGATTAGGGGTATGAACTCACTTGATTGAAGTGGTTGATTTGAAATAGTCTATAGAAGAATCGAGCAGAACTTCGACAGGAAGAGTTGAAAGCGGGGGAAAATCTCGGGATTCTCGGGAATCTCGGGTACAGAAAACCTTCCTTCGGGACTTGAAGGTGAAAACCGGGGCTTTGGGAGGGTCTCGGGGGCTTAAACGCAGAGTTTCGGCGCGAGAAAGAAGGGAATTGAGCAATGGAACTCGGAGCCCTTGAAATCTATTTATAGGGGCATTTCTGGGGTGTGCCACTTCGTGGCAAGGTATGGCCACGTCGTGGGGAGTCAAACTTACCCTCTTACATTGATTGGACGTCCTCAGTCACTTGCCGGGTCGCGGCAAGCTTGTGCCACGTCGTGGGGGGCCTGACAGCCTCGAATTTTGGACCCCGAACTTGTAAAATCCATAACTTTCGCGTACGACCTCCGTCTTCGACGTTCTTTATATGCACACGTAGCTAAAAACATGATCTACAACTCTCGTTTAGACTTCATTGGCTAATTTTGACTTTATTTTTAATTATTTGTTTTTAACAGGCCGGGACACGAAAATTCCGTTAAAAATCCATAACTTCTTCATCCGATGTCCGTTTTCGTCAGAATTTTCGCCGTTGCGCTACTAATGTTGAGACCTTAGATTCTCATTTAGGTTGTTTTAGTCAAAAGTATCTCGAGCTGTATTTCGAGTTTTTAGCTATCTACTACTATACCCGAATCTTGGAAAAATCATAACTTTCTCACACGAAGTCAGATTTGGACGTTGTTTTTATGTATGCTCACGGTTTGAGGTTATCTATAACTTTCATTTAGATACTTAAGGCTAAAAACTATTGTATTGAAACTTCGCGTTTTTCGTTTAATCGGTGTTGCCGGTTTTGTCGGAAATCTTAGAATGGTAATAACTTCTTCGTTATAACTCAGTTTTTCGTGTTCTTAGTATTTCTATAAACCTTGACACATTATCTAGCATAATAGACATCCCTATAGAGACTTTTACACATTTCATTTTGAAGTTAATTTCATTTATTTCAAAAGTAGCTACAATACTTGACTTTTTAGGTCATTACAAAGAGTTGAAATATCGGGTTGTCACAAATATTATCAAGACTCACACAAGAATAATGTTTTATCAACTTTCCTCTTTATGCTAAAATTAATTTTCTAAATATTTTAATTAGTTTCTTTACGGTTCTCTTTTTGCATAAACAAGTTCAAGAGTTTGTATACATTATGAAGAGAAAGGGAATGTACAATTTTTCTTACCATCATTTGGTTTTGAATTCCTTGGTAATGTTCTTGAGTGAATTTTCATGTTTAATAATCATTGAATTACATTACATGTAATAAGAATGGATTAATGTTTAATGCTATAATAATTGAAAAAAAAAATGTTATTTGCATGTGTCTGTTTCTCTGTTAAGCTTTGTGTACATCCGTGTGTATCTGATCTGTTAAAATGGTTTCAATTAGATATATTTCTAATGATAACACAATAAGAATTTTATGAAATAGCTTAACATGTCTATTTTGAAGTAGATGATTTATAATGCTTGATGGTTACCAAATGTGATATCCCCAAATTTTACGGTCAGAAAAGATTGATTTGTTTATGATTTATTTGAAAATCAGAGTATATTTTTAAAGAAATATATTGTGGAATTTGTTCCCAGAAAAACATGATAAATACATTATCAAAGCATTTTCGAAGAAGTGTATTTCGTTCATATTAGAACTTTGGGATGTCATCGTCAATACTGAAACATAAGCATAAATAGACCTTACATTTTATTTACACTAGTGATCTATATCTCCTTTAAATCTCCCAGTGTAAAGTAGATTCATATCGATACATGTGATACAAATAGACTGAGTGGGTCAGGTTGGCAAACCTGGTGAGTACATAGGGTTTTAAACCCATAATAATATAATTATTATGTTTAATCATCAAACAATCAACTGAATTACTCATCCCCATTATCTTCTTTATTTCTCAAGGATCTACCCTAAGAATCATCTATCATTCACTTTTTCATTCCTAAGGATTCTCTTAAGGAATAGGCACGAAGTCCATCGTTGCCAATGGAAGAGATGCTAATGTTATCTATTAGGCATAGCTGCCAATATTATCATTTAGTCACAACTGCCAGGATTATGATATTCTATATTAAGTGCAACTACCGATATTATCCTTTAGGTGCAGCTTCTAGGATTATGACATTCTCTATTAGGCGCAACTATCGATATTATCCTTTAGACACAACTGCCAATATATTTAGAGTACATCTGGTGAACACGTAAATCAGCAACACCAACGGGTTATGACGCAACTGTTAATATTTATCTATATAATCTTTCATACATTATTATTTATCTACCCATGTTTTACCCAACATATTCATAGATATAAAATACATATACAACTTAAATCATTTAAAACATGTGTAAATCATTCATCCAACATAGATATCAGGAACAAAAATAATATGCACACATAGCATGTAATTTATATTAAATACTTAATATCTAACTAGCAGTGATTAGCGGTTCGTTGTTGTTAGGCTCGGAAAGGGAAACGACATTCGGAAAACGAGAGAGAATGAAAGTATAATGTGTGGGAATGGTCGAGGTCGAACTTTCTATTTATAGCCTGATTTTTGGTTTCTCACATCGTGAGAATTCATTGCTCATGTTGTGAGCCATTGCTATATCACTTCGTAGCTTCGCCATCTGCGTTCTAGGCTTGAATAGTGTCCGTTTGACTCCTCACACTGTGAGTAATTATGATCACATCGTGAGCCTTAAACGTAGACTTGCCATCTGCATTCTAGCCTTGAAAAGTGGCATTTTGACTCCTCACGTCGTGACAAATCATGCTCACATCGAAAGTCCAATCAAATTAGTGTTTCTGACACGTGTCATGCTCTTAGACAACTGCATCTTCGGAAGTTCATAACTTTTGTATACGAGCTCCGTTTTTGATGTTCTTTATATCCACACGTAGGTGGAGACTATACAACTTTCAATTAGACCCCAAAGGCTAAAAATTACTTTATCATAAACGCATTTTTACGATTCCCAGTGTCATGTCGGTTTTGTCATGAAACTTCGACATGTCATAACTTTTTCGGTATAACTCGGATTTCAGCGTTCTTTATATGTACGGAAACCTGGTGACATATACTAAAACTTAATTAAGATTATTTATTCTAAATAATCATTTATAAAAAAAGTCATTTTTGACGCTTATCGTCTCTAAATTGACTAGCCCGAATCCACGAGCGCTACACCAAATCTCTTACGGGTTGTAGCTCTTGGACCAATTTCATATAGAAAGCCTTCAATAGAGGATGCTAACAAAAAAGCTAACTATATCGGATCATATATCTTAACAAGGACCACCAAGTAAGATTATAATTAGATACCTTTAGTGTTGGTACTTCCGACCCAATTATTTATTGTTTTTCTATTTAACATGTTGATGAGGATAAGAGAAGACTTCTACTTCTAAGACGTCCACATGTTTAATAAATGATAAGAGAAATAGCTATCGGATATTTAGAAATCTCAAGTTATGTGTCATAAGAGAAGGTAGAATGTCGATTTCCCTTCACCCATTATTCTAACATGCCTGGTTTTACATCTCTATGTTGATAGATGGTATATTATTTTGTTGTTTAAAGGTTTCCTACAAATGCTTTGAATCCCTTCATATATTTTTATAACGTTCCCTTTTCCTTCACCACAAGTGCTCCCTCTCACCTTCATCAATGTATCATCCTACAACTGCGACACCAGCACCATTACATCTTCTTCCTCTGTCTGTCAATTTAACGAAGTAAGAGGGTTTTGCCAAAATTGACTAGATCTCTGGATTATTTTTCATATGATTTTGTTTCATATGATTGTTGAAACATGTATTCAGTTATATCAATGTCGTATCATTTGTTTATTGTTTAAATTTTATAATTTTTAGTGTTATTTTTAACATACATATGTTTTAATTTTTTGGAGTTTAGGAAACGATTTAAAGAAACATTGCAAAAGATTATGTTACTATAGTGAAAGTAGTATGATGAATATTTTAAGATTAAACTAGTTATAAGAAAATAGATAAAATGACAAAAACACATGCGTATGGTAGTTCCAATGTTGCAATCTCTGTCAACAAAAAAGATATATATATATATATATATATATATATATATATATATATATATATATATATAGGATTAGGTTCATTTGAGACGGTCTAATTTTGTAATTTTTTAATTTTTTTTAACTTTTTTTAGTTAATTCAAGTTCCGAAAATAATATTTAAATTTTTTTTTTCATTTTTCCATTTATTTTACATTTTAAAATTATTTTTAGAATATGTACAGTGTAATATTTTATTTAGAATATTTCACGTCTTTTTCAAAAAAAATAGAATTTTTTTTTTTAGTTAATTCAAGTTCCGAAAATAATATTGAAAAAAAGAATTTTTAAATTTTTCCATTAATTTTGCATTTTAAAATTATTTTTTAAAATATGTCAGTGTAATATTCTATTTAGAATATTTCACTTACTTTTAAAAAAAAACGGGATTTTATTTTTTATTTTTTTATTTTTATTTTTATTTTTTTTAGTTAATTCAAGTTCCGAAAATAATATTTAGATTTTTTTTTTTGGATTTTTCCATTTATTTTGCATTTTAAAATTATTTTTATATATGGTCTCACGGTCTCACAAAATTAGAATGGTCTCAAATGAACCTTAACCTATATATATATATATATATATATATATATATATATATATATATATATATATATATATATATATATATATATATATATATATATATATATATATATATATATATATATATATGCTAACGATATAACAGTAGTAAAATAATACTACTAAATACACATATATACCCTCGAGACTCTTCAATCTTCACATTTTCAAACTACACGTTTACACCCTTTTTCTTTCACTATCGTTCTATTAATGTTTAATAAACTTTTAGTTGATTTAATGAAGATTAATTGTTTATATATAGTAAATTATTTGTGCGAAAGATTAATTGCTTCTACAAACTAATTTTTGAGTAAAAATATTTTTATCCGGTGTTTGACACGGATAAACCAACCCCCCCCCCCCCCCCCCCCACACACACACACACACACCCCGGATTCAAAATTTTCAACATGATATAATCGAGAATTATAACAATAAAATGGGATGATTATTCCTGAATGATGTATGAATGATTATATTGATGGTTTTTTATAGAAACTCTACTATTCAGAAATAGAACAACTATTTCAACGGAAGAAGAATCTTGAGATCAACTCAAGTTTTAAAACTGTCAAACTTAACTTGTTTATTTCATATGGGCAAAGACCCTATTTATGGGCTCAAAAGAGCCCATTACATAATTGAATTGAAATCGTATGATTGCAATACGACAAACATATTTACAATATAGCCCCTAGATTATATTAAGTGTTACACACTTTATCTCGCATCTTACAAACTATACGTCATATTCGATAAATGACATATAACCTATCGATACATAACATTTATTCTACCGATAACGATAAATACCAACTAATACAAATAAAATACAAATTATAAAATACATCATTCCACAAACGAAAAGACGCGTGTCTTCAATAATATTTTCAATAATTATGGAGTAATGCGTCATTGCATGCGTTATTCCTCCCGAGGGCCCTAATCTTGATTTATATATACATAGTAAGCTATATGTGCAAAAAAAGTAATCGGCTCTACAAACTAATTTTTGAATAAAATATTTGCATTCGATCCTTGGTATGGGTAAACGAATAATATATATATATATATATATATATATATATATATATATATATATATATATATATATATATATATATATATAGTGAAAAGTGAATATACCCTTAAGGGTATATAAGGTTAGGTACTCAAACGCATTATAATACGTCATTTTGTTTAATATATTCATTATAATGTTCGTAAACTTCAACCCTTGACTTGATTTACTTTCAAAATTTTCGAAATTTCAATATTATCTTCCTCTTACATCACATCTTTTTCCCGAACACCTACTAGGCTATATATATTATAGTTGAAAATGAAAATTATGTAAGGGGAATATAAATGTGAAATTGATAAAAATATTGGAAGTAAATCAAGTTAGAAGTTGAATTATAAGAACATTGGATAATTAAAATGTATATATGGTACAAAACGATATAGTATAGTGAGTTTGGGTACCTAAGCTTAAATACCCTTAAGGGTATATTCACTTTTCTCATATATATATATATATATATATATATATATATATATATATATATATATATATATATATATATATATAGGGCCGCAAACTACGTATGGGCCATGAACAATCGACCATCTTGCCACCCACCCCGACCCATTACCCGTGTATGTATGTATATATATATATATATATATATATATATATATATATATATATATATATATATATATATATATATATATATATATGGAAATGATTAAATGAGAACACCTAAAAGGTTGAGAACGCGGAAATAAGTATATTCATTTGTAATTTTATGTATTCATTTGTGGCGAAATGATAATTTTTTATGCACAATCAATATGAATATGCTTTTTCTTTTCAATTGAAATTAAAAACGTAAAAATTTATCATTTCTCCACAAATGAATACATGGAATCACAAAAGAATATACTTTGTTCTCGCGTTCTCAACCTTTTTGGTGTTCTCATTTGATCATACTCCTATATATATATATATATATATATATATATATATATATATATATATATATATATATATAACAAACCGTCTTTAAAATTATATTATAATTTAAGTTTTACAAATTAAATTTTAATATAAAAACCTTATCTTTCGAGTCTTATCTTTAATATCGAATTTGAATTTACGGTTGAATTTCAAAAGAGGAAATTACCATCCCTTGGGTAGAAGTGACATGATAAGATATAAATACTGTTCACATACATATTATAATATTTTTATATTGCTTATTATGTTATCACATTGGATTTAGTTACAAGAAACAAAAAATAATTTAATTTTTACTTGTTTGGTTTAATAGTGATTAATATTAAAAAAGAAAGTAATTGGAAATGATTTTTACAACTTATTTTTTTTATGTATTATCACATTAATGATTTTTATACATTTCAAAAAAATATCTAGGATGTTTTACATATTTAGATGATAGAAAAATTATTCATTTCATTTACAACTTTTACACATTTCAAAAATGTAACTTGCAATTTTTTAAAAATATATCATCCCTTATAAATACCAAATACTATTAATCTACAAAGATTATTATTATCAATTATAAATTTCAACTGATACTCTTTCACGATCACCATTTTCCATATCATTCAAATCTCAAGTTTTATTCTACATTAATGACGAGTTTTTATCTAAACGAAGTAAATGAAGCTGTAAAGAACACATCGACATCTTCCACCAACATGGTATGATTTCTAATTTTATTACTATACATTTCAATTTTTTATATAATCATATAATAGTGCCACATATTAAAAATAAAATCAATTTAAGGTGTTTGAATATTGTTAATATTTAATAGATTAGACTCAAACGATTAGGCATTCTCTTGGCTATGTTATAATCAACAAACACAGAAAGGTTCTTAGTGAGCTCTTAACAAAAGTTTTACTTATGTGTGATTGTGGCGGTGTATATAAAAGTACTAAAATTTCAAGAAAACACACATAGGGACAAAAAAAAATTGCCCATTCTAACTAAAGGGTAAATATTCGAAGTTGTATAACTATTGGACTTAAGTGTGGTATGTGAAAAACATAACCATGGACCTACAGAACAATTGGAGGGTCATGCATTTGTAATGCGACTGTCTGCAATGAAACCCGTTTTGTGGCCAAGTTGACAAGAAAAAATATGAAGCTACACCATATCTTATCAACACTAAAGGAACAAAATACAAAAAATGTTTCTTCATTAAGACCATATACAATGCACGAGATAAGATAAAAATAAAGGAGAAAGTAGGTAAGTCTAAAATCCAAGTTCTTTTCTTGTTTTTGCAAGGAAGCTATACTTATTTTTATCGCACAAACGATATATACAATGAGTTGGAAGATTTATTTTTCATGCATCAAACATCGTTATAGTTATGACATGCTTTTCCTTACGAGATGTTGATGGATGCCACATATAAGACAAACAAATATAATATGTCTCTTCTTGAGATTGTTGGGGTAAAGAAAATGAATTTGTATTTATGCATAAAGAATTCAACTATACTTACACATTAAATTGTCTAAAGTCAATAATAGATAAATGTTTTTTCCCTCAAGTCATCCTCACAACTAGAGAGTTTGTATCGATGAAAGCATGCACATATATTTTCCCATAAACTAAACATTTACTTTGTAGATAACTTATATCTAAAAAGTATTAAGATAAGGTATAGAACTTCAATAAGGCCACAAGACATTTGGTGTACCTTCACCAGATGTTCGACAACGTTAATTGAATCTCAAATGGAAGAAGCATACGACTTTAATTTTGCACACCTCCAAACATTATTACGTTAATATCAAGATATTACTATCATTCATTTACTTATTATATGAAACAATCATTATGATTTCAATTGATGCAAATTTGTTATACTTTTAAGGTGTTATGGATCATATGAACAATAGATGGTTGAAATATAAGCATATGTTTATATCTTCTTAGACTGAAAATTTTCATAATTTTGGAAATAACATAACTAATAGAGTTTAAAGTCATCATTTCAAGTTAAAGAAATAATTGGATACAACACAATCAGATTTATGGACGCATGCAACCTTTGTTTATAATGTTGTTGGGTCCCAACTTATAGTAATAAAAGCAAGTTTTTAACAAACGAAAAAAGAATTGGAACATATATATTCTACATATCACACTTTGAAAATTTATGGAAGTATGTTTCTATACATGATTTGGACATTCTTTATAATGAACTCCAACATATCAATGTTAATAGTTATTGTGGTTATCAACTGCGTACGAGTTATGAGTTACCTTGTATACATGAAAAATGAATTATATGAATGCATGTATACCTCTTCCACTTGACTCAATTCATAGGTTTTGGAGAAAGCTTGATTTTTCATCACATTTAGTTGTGCAAGTTAATAACAATCTTAGTTATGATAATGAAGAGCAAATGTTTAAACAAAATTTCAAGAACGTATTTTTTTCATCAATAACTTCTCTTTATGAACCTACTATTCAAATAAATAATCGTGGTCGGCCAAGCTTAAAGAATAAGGCTTTCAAAAATAAAGAACCCAACAGACAAAATGTTCCAAATACTTCTAAAATTGGAGTTAATGTCATGTGAAATCCAGAGCCAACAAGGAATAACTCATACTTAGGACAAAGAAACTATTCAGAATCATACATTAATCAATTTCCATATATATATATATATACACACACACACACACACACACACACACACACACACACACACACATATATATATATATATATATATATATTGCATCTTTACAAAATTCATGTACATGATGTACTAGGTGATGGAATTTGTGGATTACGAGCGATAGCATCTTGTCTTGGTCTTCATGAAAATGATTGGTCCAAATTCGGGTTTATTTACTGGAGGAATTATGTAATGCCTGTAGATCCGGGCTAGTCAATTTAGAGACAATAAGCATCAAAAATAAATTTTTATGGAAGATTATTTAGAAGGAGTAATCTTAACTAAGTTTTAGTATATGTTACAAGGATTCCGTACATATAAAGAACGCCGAAATCCGAGTTATAACAAAGAAGTTATGACTTGTCAAACTTTCGCAACAGAACCGACACGACACAACATAGCGTAAATAGTGAATTTACGATAGAGCGATATTTTGATTTAGCAATCTAAACAAAAGTCGTAGAATACATTAAACTGAGAGATCCCAAGACATGAATCAAGTCCCAAAGTTCTGAAGATCCAGAGAAGAAAAGAGTTTCTAAGCCGAAGCACTGCCCACGAGAGGCCCGGTGTGTGAAGAGATCACAGTTTCACCGAAGAATACTACTTCTACAAGCCATAGTGTTACCCGATCATCTTCTGATCAAGTGAGTGTATAGTCCCTTTCATAACATGATTTTAATACAAGTATTGTTTGAATGTATTAAGTATATGTTTTGTGTGAGTGTGTAGTCACTTTCTTCTAACACATAAATATGAAGTATTTGTTATGAAATACATGCTATGTGTTTATATATTATTTTTTATTTGAGATGAGTGTGGAATGGATGTTTTATATAGTTTTTAAATGAGTTAAACTGTATATGTATTTTATATCTACAAATATGTTGGGTAGAACATGGGTAGATGAGATAGTTGGTGTGTGATAAAAGGATGAGTTGGATAATGAGATAAGAGGTGATATAGATCTTGAGATGAGGGTGACAAGTGGAAAATGAGTGAAAACTTTATCCAAATGATGGCCCCCATCATTCAGCAGAGTAGGGATGACAACCACAGACTAATCTAGACAGTAATTGGAACACTAGTAGGCTCGCAACTTGTAGGTGTTTGTGAACGATGTGTTCATTGGTGTACTCTAAAAACCCATTGACGTGTATTGCAAGAGGGATCTTGAGAATGATAATGTCAATAAACAAGATAAACTTGTTATTAGATTCGGGAGTATGGATCAGATCAGGATTTAGGTATAGTAAATTGTCCCTAGTCTAGGAGTATGGATTGGGCATAATTTTAGATCTGGGAGTATGGATCAGACCAAGAGATTAGTTTTAGATCCGGGAATATGGATCAGGTGAAGAGATTAGTTTTAGATCTGTGAGTAAGGATTAGGTAAAGAGGAAAATTCTAGATACGAGAGTTAGATCGTGTCGTTGTGGGGATCGATGGGGGTAGGATAAGAGTTGTTTTTATATGGTGAAATTATATAAGTTTGTGAGTTATATATGTATAAATATATGTTATAACATTGTGGGATGAAAACCCTATATGCTCACCAGGCTCCCAAGCCTGACCCACTCAGTGCACATAAATGTATGTTCTGTTTATGCTTATGTGTCTGTATCGGAACATGACATCCCGAGATTTTGTTATATATGAAAATACATTTCTTTAAGAAATTCTTTGATAAATTCTTATCGTATTTTGTTTTGGGAATAAATTTCGCAACCATTTTCTTTGAAAGATTACTTTGATTTTTAAAAACAAAGCATAAAAAAATCGGTCTTTTTCTGGCCGTGAAATTGGGGATGTCACAAATTATACACATAATGGGAAGAATATAACGATATCTTTAGAAGTTAATTTCGATTTGACCTCTTCAACTCCATAAATTTCTTTCATTTGGATATAAATTCATAATATGCTAATTCGTTGCTTTTTCCTAAAAATGTTATCCTCATTGCTTCAAAGTATAATGTGATATTACATTCTATAATTAATGTTTCAATACACCATACTTCGCGCTTCGATCTACTCCACCACCAATGCATGAATAGGTTGCTATTACAATTGGGCACATAAACAACAATCATTACATTAGAGTGGTATTAAGAGAAGAATATATGATGCCTCCTGTTTTTTTTACAATGGAATCATTACAGAAGACCGTGTGTGTCACACACCAAAACCGAGAACAGTGGAAACGTTCTGGGGTGGAGGACGTCATGTAGTGTATCACAACAATGTAAAGTAGTAAACAAGCAACAACATCGTCCATTGCATTAATAGTATAATTTTAATTACAAGTGTGTTCTTTCATAGTATAAGACAACATAATGAATAATCAAAATAAAAGACGAGCCTTGACTGCTCCGTCTTCACAAAACCTGGTCGTCGTACCTGTCTATTTGTGACCTGAGAATACAAGTTATTTTGAAAGCAAGTATCATCAATAAAGATGGTGAATTCATAAGTATTAATGTGTCTTTGATTTGTAAAACTATGAACTAAAGAGTTGTAAAGATTTGGAGAAAAGTTTGTATAAGTATGAAAATGTTTGTAAGTAATTGTAGACGTTTGAAAACCCTAGAAAATCCCTATGATTCCAACTAGTATAAAAAGTAGTCTTCTACCAAGACCTATCTATTTTGAAAGTAGTCTTCTACCAAGACCCGACTGTTTTGAAAGTAGCCTTCTACCAAGACCCGACTGTATGACTATTATTATCATTATCTAATCTACCTCATCGATTATGTGAACATGACACATGGTAAAGGTATTAATAATATATTAACTGGAGTTTTATCCTTTTGTAATTGTCGTATATACAGTGTAAGTACTGTAGTATTTGTAATAAGTGACTACCTTTGTACTAATTTGCCTTAATTGAGGGTTAAGGCATAATGTGATGGCTAGATCCCATACTAAACACTCCCTGTCAAGAGATTTTGGGAACCAAATGCGACCCCTGCATGATTGCAAGCCGTGAACATCCACATTACTATGATCATGTATACCCAATATAACTATCAAAAAGCATTAGTGATTCATTGGTATAGTTAGATCTTGAACTTGTTCCATGCTATAGCACCTTGTTATGTCTGTTCTGTTATCGTGTATTGTAAGCGTGTTTATGTAAGCGTATATATGTAAACGTATTCATGTAAGCGTATCTATGTAAACGTATTCATGTAAGCATATTCATGTAAGTGTATCTATGTAAACGTATTCATGTAAGCGTATCTATGTAAACGTATTCATGTAACATGTAATCTAATAGTATAGAATCATGAATGAACTTACTCTTGTGTGATTCCTTGTGCTTGGAATGGTAAGTAGTATCTCTTAACTACACCTATTATAGTTACTAGTAATGTACGTGTATCACCGAAGGTATACCTTTGCTACCCAAAGGTACTGAACTGACTACTGGAACTTTTATGTCTATATATGTATACATGATATATAACTAATATTTAGACGACATTTGGACGAGCAACCGATGCCCGAAGGCCACATCCCAACGAGGAAAAGGAAATAAAGCGAGCTAACCGTCCTAAGTCCTTTAAACATTATTTATATAACTATACATATCTAGGCATGCATTTGACAATATAAAAGTATAAAAGAATTTTTGTAAAACCTTTGAAAGTTTAATACTAAGAAACGATGACTTGATGTTAGTTTATAAAACAATTGAAAGTATTTTGTTTGATAAGATAGTTTAAGTATAAGGAAAACCTTTGTTTGAAACATATTTGTAACAGAGTTTGAAAGGAAACATACAGTATATAAGATAGTTTGATAAAGAGTTTTAAACATGCAAAAACATTTAAGAAAGTCATTTGTAGAAATCTGTTTGGTAAAACAGTTAACGTATAGTAAATCCATTTGCATGCTAGTTATTAATCACATGTGATTGATATAACAATTAGCATGATTCAACTAGTATCCCCCCATAAAGCATTTATAAACATTGAAAAACATTTAAAAGGTTAATTAAGGGGTATGAACTCACCTGTAGTGAGTGGTTTGGATGAACGGACTGTATAGGATGCTAAGTGTCAAGTGAAGACTTGAACACACACAATGATCCTAGTTAACATATAATATCACATATATGTATCCAATTAGTCTTTAGACAACTAATTAACAAAGGTAAGACATCTTGGGACATATAAAACACCTTATATAAGTGCTATAAGTCCCAAGGATTGCATCTAAGTGTTGTAGGACATTGCTATTGAGTTTAGGGTTCAAGGGAACCCTTCATTTGAGTTTACGGTTTTGTGACCATAACTCATTGAGTTTATGGTCATAAACCTATGATTTTATGGCCATAAACTCATGATTCTTTGACCATTTTGAGTTTTGAAGCCTTATAAGTCCTTAGAAGCATTTCTACTTGAAGTATAAGCCTATGGAAGTGATTAGGACACCATTTCACTCCTAAATGGAGTTTACGGTCCTTGGACCATTTCCCTTTAGGTTTACTGTCGTAAAACCATATGTTTATGGTCTTTTTGATGTTTTCAAGTGCTAAGCTCATCAAGGAAAGGATCTATGCTAGTTTCCAAGGCTTAGAAGGGACTAGGGCACACTTTGGCACCCATTTTAGGGTTTACGGCCCAAGAACACCTTGGACCGTAAACACCTTGTTCTTGTGTTTCTTGGGTGATTTCCTTGATATATGGACGTGTAACAAGCCTTAATATACTCTAGGATAGAAGTACTTACAAGGTAGAAGCTTGAAAAGTAGTTCACGGCCCAAGAACACACAAGTGTTCTTGGTGTTCTTGAGGATCTTGAAGATCTAGTCAAAACACGGGTTTTCATGGATGAAATCAAGAGTGAATCAAGTAGAAGTAGTGTAGTAACACATAGATGGAAGAGAAGGCTTAAATATGTGAAGATTAGGACGAAAACTTGAAGATCCTTAGGAGAGAAATCGGGTTTTCTCTAGCTTGAAATGGAAGAAATGAGGGAAAAATGGCTAAGTGCCATATATATAGTCCATGGAGTTTACGACCGTAAACTCCATGTTGGGCCATAAACTCTAAACTCTTGGAGTTTGGAGACTTCTAGGATGCACAATATGCCGTGGAGTATACGTCCTATGTTTACCTCTTGAAGGATTAAAGCTCATAATGCTCAAACGGACAACAAACGCGCTAAGAGGTAGCAAAAATGAGTTTGACTTTCAATGAAGTGTTTAACTGTACAAGATAGAAAATTTTGGGTTGTCACAGTGTGTTATGACATGGATTACCGCATACATGGATCACATAAATCGTTATGTACAATATTTAAGTTCTACTCATAATTTTTATAATTTCGAAGATGTAATATATGTTTGATATATGTTTAACACGATATTTAAATTGTAATAAATTGTCGCTCAATACTTGTTGTGCTAAACAATATTATTATTACAATATCTAAATATATTAAATAATATAAACATTTATAATCAAAAATCATAATAATATTCATATGTATTAAATAATATTTTAAAATAATAGAAAAGAAATTCATAAAAAATCAGTTAAATCCACGTTTGAATTGGTTACAATTTGATCTTCTACTTTTCTATGATTTACTTATTTTCTAATATCAATATATTGCTTAAATATATTTGAATATAAATTTAACAAAAAGTTGGTAATTTATAGTCTATTCATATACCTAAGAAGGTATATCAATAGTACCCCCTTTCAAAAGACACGCACTATATTGTGGAACATTAAGGTAGTTTAAGTTTCAAAAGGTTTACATCATTCAAATGGACACTGATAAGATCGAGCCCCTTCCTATTCCCATGTCTCTCGGTAGTCTGTCTAGCCCATGCATAGAAAAGAAAATAAGAGAAAAATAAAAGGAGAGAAAAAAAAGAGGAAAGGAAAAGAAATTTGTCTTTTGTGTTTCCGAGTTGGAGAAAAATGGAAGGAAAGTTAAACATTTTGTTCTTTCTCTCTGAATCTTTCCAAATTGGAAGGAAAGTTAGGAGGGAAAATGATCATTCAATTTCCTTCCACTTATTTCCTTTAATGAAACTCGAGAACACCAACTTCTTTTAGTTTCTTCTCACTTCCACCTATTTTGTTTATTTTCCCACATTAAGTTGAACTTGGAACAGGTTGTTAATATGGTTTCCATTAGAAACCCTGATCTTAAACATCACCACCAAGCAACAATAAACTCTCCCATCACATAACCTTCACCACCATCGAACAAGCTGCCTTCACTATCGTTGCTCACCAGCCTCAATCAGAAGCCTTTGTACCCACTTCTCCTCTCTCTCTTGGAGTCTTCCCCTCACCTATAAAAAGGTTTAAGTTACGTACTGTCTTATTTCCATAGGCTTGTTTTAGATTTTGGAATCAGTTTAAGTTAATGTTTTGATTTGATGGGGGTTTCTTTAAGAGTATCTAGTTTGATTTTAGGGTTTTCTTATATGCAACAATATATTTTCCGTTTATTGTTTTTTTCTTAATTTTATTTCTACAAGTGTCTTCAGATTATTTTATTTTATTCTTTATATTTCATTACATACAGGTGTACAAACAGTTGTTTTCCTAAGGACATGTATTCTTTAGAAAATTTTGACTAAGTAAAACCTTTTGTACCACTTCCCGATTCAGATTTGTGCCTTTTTTGGTCTCTCGTTTTGTACCAATCATGATAGTTACTTGATTTTTCTCTAGGGAAAGATATTTTGTATATAAATGGTTATTATAGATAGCTCCCTGGTTTCAAGTACAGACATGATGTCGTTAGGGGTGTTCGCTTTGATGCTTGTTGGCGTGCTGGTATTTTTACGAAAAAAGAAGTGTCAGTGAACTTTTTGACGGACCCGCAGGATGGAAGATCCACACTTCGAACGGCTAACATTTTGTTCTTTGGATGGGTAGGAGGGAAGCACGCATGTGTGGATCTTACTGGGGTATCTCCTCTCGTTGGTTTAAGGAGCAAGGGTTTCACAGTAGGGCATGCCGCTTTGAAAGCCACTGTGTGCAAAGTGGCAAAGCACGAGAATGCATGTTGAAAATCAACATGTGTTTGTAGCTTTTGCATTTGATACATTTGGTTTTCTCGCACCAGAGGAGGTTGATCTCCTCAACAGAGTCTAACGGGTCATGCATTCTAATTTCGTATCTCCTAGATCCACAAATGTTGTTTTCAAAAGAAGTAGTTTTGCCATCCAGAAAGGGTTTGCGGTGCAACTTGTTTTCCGTTTGCCTCCCATCAATATGTATTGAACTTTATTAGTCGAATTATAAAAGATAACACTATTAGGATAAAATGGAGAAGACAACAAGTTGTTGCTTGGTAGGTTAGTACACAAATATCTTATCGTTTATTGCTTTCTTATTTACTGTGAAGCACCGCTTAACTATATTGAATATTTAAATTCTTTTGATATTTTAGAGGGATGCATTTGTTTACTAAAACCAAGAAGATTCTTCGTACATCAAATAATTTTTGAAGATAAGCATCATTAGGCATCATGGATGATAGAATATTCTTTCACAAGTTGTTCATTGTTTTTTAACCATCGCACAGACAAACTGTGTCATTAATCTGTAAATATATTTCATTTTTTTATACTTATGTTAAAAGATTTGCTAGGCCTATAGAAACAAAGGAAAAAAGAATCAATAAATATATTTTTAAAATGCACAAGATCTAGGGGAAATTCTGGTATTTCTCCTATGCTGGGATGAAATATCAAAGTTTCTCAACAATGTCAACTCGAACAATTTTTAATTCGACAAGTTATTATCCTTTCCCCTTTATGGTTCAATATCTACCATTATTCTACATGAAATCTTTTACCACCCCTTTTTGGCACGATGTATGACTTTGACCTTTTCTACTATTATAACAATTTATATTCAAACATTAAGTATTGTTTTTGATTTTTTGTGTCACACCCCCGCCCGAAGTGGCGGAACATGCCAAAATGTGCCAATTTGTTCATGGATCACAAGCAAATTGAATATACATAACAAGTTACAACAATAACAACAAAACAATTATATTCCACCTTAAGGTTCAAATACATGGTTCATACAAATAATAATAAGAAGTTCATAATTTTACCTTAACAAAATCACGATAAAACTAGGCTGCCAGAAATCCATGAATATTTCTTCCGCTAAAGGCTGGTTCCATGATCTTTTAAGAATACATGTAGTTTGGGGGTTAACAAAAACGTTGGTGAAAGTTACAGGTTTTTTGCTAACGGCAGTAATTGTACTATTGAAAAGTCTGAAAAGTATTTCCCTTGTAGTTAAAGCCATGTTTGATAAAGAGATAAACCATAAGTAAATCCATACTTGAATTATTTGACCAAGAGATAAATCATAAGTAATTACATACTTAAAATGCTTGATAAATAGATAAATCATAAGTAAATCCATACTTGAAATGTTTGACCAAGATATAAATCATAAGTAATTACATACTTAAGATATTTGATAAAGAGATAAATCATAAGTTAATTCATACTTAAAATGTTTGATAAAGAGATAAATCATAAGTAAATTTATACTTAAAATGTTTGATAAAGAGAGAACCTGAATTCATGGTTTCAAGATAAATGATCCAGTTGATGCTTATAGTGAGTCCTATAACTGAGTTATGTGACTAGATATAACCCCTTACGACGCTTCATTGGAAGTCGTGGAAAAATGAAAAATAACATTATCACCCGCTTCGATTGTTCTGTCGATGTTGTAGCTAGCAACCACATGTGGGGTGTCAATCCGTATAGATCTGTACATATGTATCTCGCTCTGAGGATTAACGGTTAAAGTTGAATGAGTATACTAAGTGGTTAAACTTAGGTAATGAATATTGTATCACTATAAAAGCCATTAACTAATGTATACAATATAGTTATTCTATAAATGCCGAGTAAGTTCGCTATATTCGTAAAAGTGTATATTACACGCTTACATAGATAGTAAGTTACTCAGGTGCATGAATGAATTCCAAGATATAAGTGTTATAATTTATACATATCCATTTAACATATGTGCAAATCTATGTATGATATTGGTAAAATAATGCAAAGTTGATAAACATTCGTAACACATACATTTTTTTTATACGCATTACTTTGTAAAATCATAAAACTCTTATGATTTATAATTTATGACATGCATCATATGAGTTATCTTTACTAGTTATAACATGTTTAAACCACTTTGACATGCATATGTCATGATAAAAATAACATGATATATTATTTTGACAATATATTGGTTTAAGCTAAATATGATGTCATTGATATACGTTTTTCATATGTATTCTCCCCAAAAATAATCAAAACGTTAAAAAGAGGTCATAAGCACTCATATTTGTAGCATGAACTAGGTTTGTGGTGTGAAACTTGTCGTGAGAACCCACTATGTGATGTTACTTGCGTTTAAAACGAACCACCCAATCTATTTTTGTTACCTAATAATACCAAATGGTAGTTTTGATATTAATTACTAAGTATGGGGTGGTTTTGGTAAATAATTAATTATAGGGATTGTTTAGTTAAACATAACCAAAGGAGGGCTAAAGTAATTATTATAAACCAAAGTTTCGGTAAAGGGACTTAATCTGTGAAACATTTGCTAAGAGAGGGTTAAACTAATTTTAATTCCGATTTTGAAAGGAGGCACTGATTTGAAAAGATGATACAACTTAGGGCTGACAAATATGTACCATGGAGAACCAACCAACATGTTACCAACCGAACCAATAAATTCGGTAGCCAAGTTAGCCAAGTTGTTTGGTAACCAATATGTTTGGCTAGTAATACCATGCCAATTAAGTAGTATTGGTACGATAACGATATGAAATTTTGAATACCATGCTTGTACCATACCAACCAATTCATATATATATATATATATATATATATATATATATATATATATATATATATATATATATATATATATATATATATATATATCAATTAATAAAAATAAATAAACATTAGTTCTTAAATATGTATGTTTTAATAAGAATAGCAAATAAAAAGTCTTGGAATTAATAAATTAACACATTGATTAATAAATTTCATGATACTTATTTTTTGAAGAGCACGAAATCGATGATACAAAAGCACATGACGCTAAAACTCAAAAGGAATACTAACTTCTCATTCCTTGTATTATTTCCATTTTCTTCCTCAGGCAACTTGCTAGGGGTGGGCCTCTTTTAATCTTTTTAGTCGCTTCCAAAAGATAAAATAGTAACACAAGTAAGTGAAGCAATGACCAATTGCCACAAATTTAACTCATATTCACGTATAGGTATATCTTAGTTAAATTTTTTGGCATTTACCAAGTACCAATATGTACCAACCAAATTTGTTAATAGCCAAATTAGTTGGTACCAAGTATACTTGGTACGGTACTGGTAGTTAAATTCTTATGCCAACTATAGTTGATACGGTACACGGTTTGGAGAAAAAAAAACTTGGTACCGTACCAATTCCACCCCTTTACAATTAGAGAGCTAATTTTAAATAAAATTAAATAAAGGTTGAACAGTACCGTCTCCCTCCTGACTTCGTTTATAGTTCACGATTATGGGTGACGAGACTCATTTGTTCCTTCGATCTCGGTTGAATTACGAACAAGGGAAGCAATCTACTAAAAAAAAAAATTGGTAGTGACTGATTTACTCATAGTGGCAGCAAAATGGTGGTGGTCAGACTTTCAACAACTGTGATGTCAATTAAGTGGGTCAGCGATGCTAGGAGGTGGTGGTGGTAGCGGCGGCTCCGACTGCCTCGTCTCTCTTTTATCTGGCAGTACACGGTGGGAAGAAATGAAAGGGATAGAAGGAATAATGTTGCGATGTTTGGTGGTGGTGGGTTACGATAGGGGGAGGCGAAGGGGCTGCCACAGTCGGCTATGGTGGCTCTCTTCGTCGGAGAAGTGAGAAACGAGAAAGAGTGTCGAGGAAAGGTGGAAAATGATGTCGTCTGGAAGCTTATTCCGATCAGTAGCAAGAGAAGGAGAACCACGATGGTTCTTGGTGGTTACAATAGTAGAAACACCACTCGTGGTGGTGGTGGTGTTTCTCGGTAGAGAAGGAAAGGAAGACAGCAAGCAACAAAAATCAGTGAGTGGTTAGGGTGTTATGGTCGACGAACACAGGAGAAGTAACAAAGGAGGTTGTGGCTATTCACACAAGTAACAGAGAGAAGAGATGGAGAGAAAGATCGTTAGAGAGAGGGTGCATCGAATGGGGAGTAAATAAAAAAAAAGGAATTATGGGTTTTGACTTTTCATGGGTTAGAAAGTGCTGACTCTCTCCGATAAGCGTGTGTGCAAGCATGTCCTTTGTGTCCTCTTCAATTTTTCCCACATACAAGGTGTCTCGATTTACGTAAAATTGGTTTTAGAGGTCGTCTGAATTACTTCGAAAGTGCCTGGAAAATGTCACGGTCGCGATGATTTCAAATACTTAAATAGAATTTGAATCCGATATATGGATCTCCGTAAAACGATATTTGAAGTTTCGCTTCAATCAGATTTTGATTCGTCAATTTTTGCGAATCAGATTTTGGTACGGGCTAAAAATGTTGGAATAGTAAAATAAAAAACTAGACTAAAACTTGATTTTAGAAAATCATGCAAAATTTATTTATGAGATGTGTAGCTATCTCAAACTAAGCTGTGTAGTGTCCGATACCAGGTAAAATCAGGTATATGTCTGTTTAAAAGCTTTAAACATGCATAACTTCTTATATGATCTTCGTTTTGTACATTCTTTATATCCACAGAATCCTGAGAACATGTTATATCCAATTTTGTCACACCCCCAAACCAAGGATGGCGGAAACATCCGGTGGTGGCGGACTTGATGTATAGTATCACAACAACGAGCATAATAGTGCTCAAAGTAAATACAACCAATCATAAATATAATCGGAAAAGAATTACATGGTTTCAAGTGTTACATATTGCAATGATTGATTACAACATGATATAAAAATAGTTTTTCAACGCCGTAGCATTCCATCCTCAAAATCTTGTGGTTACTTGGTTTCATTGATTTCATGGGAATACAAGTAGTTTTGAAAAAGTGTCAAAAATTAAATTGGTGAGTTCATAAGCTTTTTAGATGAAGAGTTTGGAAACCGATCTTTGTAATGAGTTGTGTGTTACCAAGAAAAATCCAATATTTTCCTTACAAGAGTGATGTGTAGTCTTAAATACCAAGACCGAAAGTGTACAGTAATATCCATACTTATTCATATAAAAAGTGATTTTAAATCGACATAAAACCCTTTTTGATTTGTGAAGATCCCCGTAAACTTTATGTGTTGTTAACTCCCTATGTGAGTTGCTATAACCATACAATGACTGAATGAACCCGCCGTGACGTTTCTTAGGCGTCGAAATAGTTAATGACGCTTGTCACCCCAGACCTGTTGGTCTAGCTATTGCATGCAACTAAGGTGTGGTTTGTCAAACCCAATATAGATCTATATATAACTATCACATTCTCCCTACAAGATACTCTGGTTATAACTACCAGGAATTTTAACCCGTACTCTAGGAGTACTAAGAAGAATGTCTCAAAATTTACGTTAAAAAATTTACGTATAGTGTGCGTGAGTGTAAAACCTTTTTATGTGGGAATAAAACCTTCCGAAATGTGTTTGTTGTGTTAATTGAAACATAAACTATACCTATTATAGCTTATCAAAATGTTTTGTAATGGTGGAAATTCTCTTTTATAAGATGTAAACCCCCATAATGAGGTAAAAGAGATGTAATATAACCAACATGTATTTATATATGATAATACACACCTTGCTCAGCAAGTTACAAGGTGTAAATGAATTATTAACAATTTGCTAGTTTTATCACTTCCGTTCCTGTTCTTGGAATAATTATATAAAAATCATATGGAGTCGAAAACTAAATCTGTAAACTCCGAGAGTTTAGAAAATTTGTCTACTTTGTTTGTAAATATTATTATGATTTTTAGAAGTCTCTAACCGGTGTGAAAACGTTCATATTCACAGACTGGTCCGAATTCGTAGCTACAGTGATAGACAGTTTTGTAAAAATCACCAAAAATTGTAGCAAAATAGTGTGAATATGTGAAATTAGTCATTTTAAAGGTATAAACCTGTAGTATTTGCATCTAATACAGTTTCGAAAAATAAAGAGTTTAAGATGTCCAAAACAGTCTGTGAATGAACATTAACTTTTCTATTGAAAGCGGATGTTTGAATTTAGTTATGTTCTTGGTGTTTTAACTTGTATTCCCCCCTTAAAACTAAAGAAAAACATGAAAATATGGGGGTAAGGACCCACCTTGAGTGATTCCAGAAGATGGATGATGAATAAAAGGAGTGTCCAAGCAAGAACACTTGAGAGATGCTTGAAGATTCGAAGATTCTAAGAACAAATATGATGATATTGGTGTAAGCAATCCATAATTTGGATGAAGGATAATAGAATATTTAAGTGTGGGAGGAAGATACTTACCAAATATGGAGTAAAATGCTCAAGAATAGCCTTCAATTTTGAGTTTTAGAGAGAGAAAGTGAGAGAGAAATGGGTTTGATTCTTCTTGAGAAAGAGTGAATAATGTGGGAAGTGAAGTAAAGATTTCCAGCCCTTTGATTTGATCATGGCTGGTGAAATAGTATAAAAGGACAATCAATTGACTATGTATGGGGGAATAGTGACAGGGTATGGCCCTGGAGTGAGTATGGTGAGTTGCTTGTGTCGTAATTTTAAGGTAAAGTCAACACTCCACCTCAATATCTTACCCACTAGATTTTATTCTCAAATAAAGAATTCCCTAAAATGTGTTTAAATTATGAATATTTAGGGTCTTATATGTCAAAATGTAAGTTTGGGTGAAAATCCCACGTTAAAATAATGAAAAACAGCCTTAAAACGCGAAAGTGGTCGAAAACCGGGTAAAAGTTGCGAATCTGTGAAAATCTGGATGAACGACCGAGGTTCGGTCTTTTAGAAGCTTAGAACCAAGAGGAGGGTTCGGTTGTTGGAGAAGGACCGTAAGTGGGGAGGAGGAACCAAAGGTAAGGCTCGCTTGTTTGATGAGAACCGATAGGAGGGTTCGGTCCGAGCACTTTGCATGCGAACACGGGAAAGGAAGCGAAATAGATCGAGGCTCAGTCCTGAAGGTAGTTTCAGCCTTGGCAGGTTCGGTCACTATGGTTCAGTTCTTAATCTAGTTTCGGTTTCTATAGGGGGCTTTGGTTCTAATGAGGGGTTTTGGTCCTTAAGGGTTGTTATTCGCGTAAACTCTCTGTTTTGTGCAATTTTTGGGTAAGTTAAGGGTCGAGATGCCCCCAAATCATTATAACAAGTTGAGGGAGGTTATGAGAGACATTTGAGGGAGATTTGAGAGAGACTGATAAAGAGAGATTGAGAGAGACTTCGTTTGTGACCTTTTTGGGTGTTTAGCTTCGCAATGCAAGGTTGGTACACTCTGTTAAGCCTCGTTATGATTGTTATATGCCCCCAGGGGTATGGAATAAGGTTTTATCCAATAGTTTCATCACCTACCCTGATTAGGGTTTAGAATTTCTGAGCATACGAACTTTCCAAGTGATAACTTCTTATTAAAATAGTGAGTTGTACAATAGTATCATGTTGTAAGCCCTAATATACAAGGGTTAAATGAGTTGACTGGTTTGACCTGTTGACTTTGTTTGACTCAAATTTGACAGTTGTCACACGTTCTATGTCGAATGACACCTTTCCAAGGTGCAACATTCAGTAGAACACGGTATCCTACTTCGAATTCTAGGGGTTTACATGTCACGTCATCATAGCTTTTCTAATGACTACGTGTAACCTTTAACTGTTCCTTGATCTGAATAATCTTTTCTGTGGTTTCCTGAATGATTTTGGGGCCAGTACATAAGGTATCTCCAACATGCTTTCTAGCCAGTTGAGTATCTCCAACTTTTGCCCATCATAATGGAGAATGGAATTTGCATCCGTACAAGGCCTCAAATGGGGGAGCCTGGATGCTGGCGTGAGAACTATTGTTATATGAAAACTCGAATAGCGGTAAGTAGAAATTCCATGCATTACCAAAGTCTATCACACTAGCATGAAGCTTGTCTTCGAAAGTTTGTATTGTCCTTTCACTCTCTCTATCTATTTGAGGATGATATGCAATACTCATGTCTAGTTTGGTTCCTAGCGATCCTTGCAACGTTTGCGAAAATCTGGAAGTGAATCTGCTATCTAGGTCCGAGATAATAGATATTGGCACTCTGTGCAGTCTGACAATTTCCTTGATGTAGGTTCTAGTAAGTTTCTCCTTTTTGTTAGTTTCCATGATGGTTAGGAAGTGGGATGACTTAGTCAAATGGCCAACCACTACCCAAATGGTGTCATAATCGGTCAAAGTTTTTGGCAACTTCGTTAAGAAATCCATGGCTAGTTATTCCCATTTCCATTTCGGAATCGATAGTTGTTGTAGTAGTCTTGGCGGTTTCTGGTACACTGCTTTGGCTTTGGCACAAGTCTAGCATTTACCGACATATGTTGTAACACCCCGACTCTAAGGTATAAACTTTACAGTCTTATATTTTCATTTTGAAAGATCTACTTGACGAGTTGGATGCTCTAACTCGTCAAGTAGGAACATATTTAGTTGCGTTTCTTAAGTGACCAACTCGATGAGTTGGAGGACACAACTCGACGAGTTGGAGATGGAGGATGAAACCCTAATTTCCAGGGTTTTGCACCCTATTTAAAGGGTTATTAGCCTCCCTTAGCCTCCCTTGCAACTCCCTTTGAGCTCAGAAACCCTAAATAGTATTTACTCTCCATATTTGTGTGTTATTAAGCTTGGAAGGAGGAGTTTGGTGAGAAGAGCTTGAAGACCAAGGAGCTTGGAGCAAGCAAAAGCTGTAAATCCGAATTCTACTCCATCTTAGCATCACTTTGAAGTTAAGAAGTCATTACCTTGACTTCCTTCTAGCTAGATATCTCCATGCTCGAGATTTGGGCCATTTTAGCATGTTGGTGATTCATTTCGGGTGTTGGGCATGATCTGAAGTTGTAACTTCAGATCTAGGCTCATCTTAATCCTTATAGTCACAATGTGTCAACCTTTAGCAAGATAATGCCTTTTCTTCACCTAGAACCTCTTCTCTAGCTTGATTTTGCCCCTTAGCACCTTGTATGTATGTAGAGTTTGCAACTTTACGTAGGAAGTATGCCTTAGGAGCTTAGATCTTCAATATGGAGCTTTGGGGTGGCTTAAAACATCTGAATGGAGAATGGACTGAAGGGACTCGACAAGTTGCTTGGCCAACTCGGCGAGTCCAATGAAGATTAGCCTTTGAGGGTTTCTGCATGAACTCAATGAGTCAACAAGACGACTTGACGAGTCAGTTAGGGTTTTCTCAACTTGTGAACATGCATGGACTCGACGAGTTGTTTGGAAACTCGACGAGTCAACTGTGGGTTTCATGAGTTCTTGAGTTCTGGAAGGACTCGACGAGTCAGTGAGCTGCACTCGACGAGTTGGGTCAACATGGATTGTTGACCTTGACCGTTGACCTTGACTTTGACCAAGGATTTACTAGTTTGACTTCTAGGGGGGGGGGGTATTTTAGTAAATTGGAAATTTATGAAAATGGTCTTATGACAAATATAGGTGGTGGAGTCCGTAGCTGTGATTCGAGAGTTTGAGCTTATCACTTAAGTACGACATTTGTGAGGTGAGTTTTCCTCACTATAATCAAGGGTCAAAGGCACCAAGGCCATCCCTTTTGGATTGTTATCCTGATATGTTATGCTAGTATGATCTGTTAGATCAATATCCTTGTAAAGAGGATGGTATTATGCTATTATGATATGTTAGATAAATATTCTGGTAGATATGATGGTATTATGCTATTATGATATGTTAGATCAATATCCTGGTAGATAGGATGTTATTATGTTGTTATGATTTGTTAGATCGGTTTGTCTGTCTATAGATTGTTATGTGATTATTTGTTATATGTGCACATGTTTGATTGGTGGTTGAGGCTTATCTACTTTGTGCGAAAGCCAATAGACCTGGGCATTCTAAGCCGATGGTTGTGGCCATGAGTATTCCATCCCGAGGATGATTGGACCCATCGTATGTGGGCATTCCAATCCGATGGTTGTAGGCCTGGGGTATTCCATCCCAAGGATGATTGGACCCATAGTAATACGACATTCCAACCTGATGGTTCAGGGTGTGGGGTATTCCAACCCGATGGTTGACTGGACACATAGTATGCTATTTGTGATTATATGTATATTATTTTGTGTATAGGTAGTTTGGGGGAACTCACTAAGCTTCGGGCTTACAATTACAGTTTTGGTTTTAGGTACTTTGGATGATCGCGGGAAGGCAAGGGCGTGATCTTACAACTCCTCACATTTTCTGACTTTGTTTCTGGGATACTCTGATGTAGAACCATTTTGAAAACAATTTTGTAATAAGTGACGGTTTTTAAATGTTTAAAATTTTTGAATCTGGCATGAATTTTATGGGTGTTACATATGTGGTAATCTCTGCATTCATGTTGGACCACCAATAAAGCTTCTTATGATCGGGATACATCTTGTCGGATCTGGTATGTACCGAATATATCGACTTGTGAGCTTTGTTTAACACTAGGTTCCTGACTTCACCAAACTTCGGGGTCTAAATTCGGTTCATGAAATAACGTGTTCCATATCCCTTGATGTCGAACTTCTTGTCAATTCCTCATAGATTTTCTTCCACGATATTTTTAGGTTTGTGAGCTTCCATCTGAGTGTCTGAAATTTGGGTGGTGAGGTGGAAGTGGATTGTTAGGGTTAAATCCTTTATACGAAGCAGTTTACTCATTCCTTCCTACTTAAATCATCTACTACGACATTCACTTCGCCAGTTAGATAATGAATTTCGTTTTCGTAATCATTTAGCAATTCCACCCACCTTTTTTGTGTCATGTTGATCTCTTTCTGATCGAAGATGTGTTGAAGGCTTTTGTGGTCAGTAAACATGACACACTTTGTTTTGTATGGCTAGTGCCTCCAAGTCTTCAAGGCAAACACTACAAGTCTCAATTCCAAGCTATAGGTAGTGTAGTTTGTCTTGTTTGGTTTATGTTGTCTGGATATGTATGCAATGAATTTATCACTTTTCATCTGTATGCACCCTAATCCTTGGCGAAAGGCATCACAGAATACTACAAAGTCTTTTGATCCCTATGGGGGAGACAAAATCGGTGTACTACATAACGATTGTTGCAACCTTTGGATGGAAGACTATTGACTGTCTCCCCAATCGAATTTCTTATCCTTTTGAGATGGAGATGTAAGAGGCTTGGCTATTTTAGAGAAGTTATCAATGAATCTCTGGTAATTGCCCGAAAGCCCTAGGAATTGGCATACTTCAGTTGGCATTGTTGGTGCTTTCCAATCCCTATTTTCTTTAATCTTCGTAGAGTTGACATGAATCCCTTTCTACTGACCACATGATCGGCAAAATCCACTTCGGTGATCTATAACTCGCATTTGGAGAACTTTTCATAAAGTTTCACCATCCTTAGTAGTTCTAGAATCAATCGCAAGTGCTGGCCATGTTCTTCCTTGGTTCGTGAGTATATTAAAATGTCGTCGATAAAATAATCATGAATTTGTCCAAATATGGTTTGCACACCCAATTCATAGGGTCCATGAATACGGCTGGCACGTTGGTCAACCAGAAGGGTATAACCAGGATCTCGTAGTGACTGTACTGAGTCTTGAATTTTGTATTTGGAATGTCTTCTTCTTGAACTCTGAGTTGATGATAATTGGATCGTAGATCGATCTTTGAGTAGTAGTAGGATCCTTGCAACTAGTCGAACATGTCTTCGATCCTCGGGAGTGGGTAACAATTTTTTATGGTGAGTTTGTTCAACTTTCAATAGTTCATGCACATCCTGAATGATCCATACTTCTTGACAAATAATACCAAAGCTTTCCAGAATGAGAAGCTTAGCTGGATAAAGCCTTTTTCAATTAGTTCTTGGAGTTGACTGAATAGTTCTTGCATTTTTGATGGTGCTATTATTGGATTTAGTGTCTAAGCCATAACTATAACCGAGATGTACTTGACCCGATTGTAGCATGGTCCTTTTGGGTTGCCTACATTAGTGCAATTTGATATGATGGACTTTTAAGAATACAGTTATTTCTAATTTATTAATATATTATAAGTATAATATATTAATTGTGAAGTCATATTATTTAATTAGTATTGATCAATAATTAGTTTGGAATTAATTTTGTGATCAAAAGAGGCTAATTAAGTGTACGGGGATTAACTGTGTAAATCAATGATATTTATAGTGTGGGCTAATGATCCATAGTTATTTAGGATGGGCTAAACCAATATGATAACCCATGGATAGACCATGGAGGTTAACCCATGGATCCTAAGTATATGAAAGGTCATTAGGGTTTACAAAGTGTAACCCTAGCATTTGCCACATTATAAATACATACCCATTGTGTCAAAATCGGCTACCAATCAATTCTAAGAGATTGAGATTGATTTTGTGTCAAATAACCTTTTCTCTAAAGCCTCCTCTTGCATATGGTGTTTGTGAATCATTAGAGGCATCACACTTGAGGTACTCAAGCTTTCAAAGGTCAAGAACTACAAATCCTACTAAAAGGTAAGTCATCTAACTAGTTATATTGTTCAATTGTATGCTAGTTAGGGATAATGCTTTGGAAAAATAAAAATGCATGTATAATTAGAGAAAACATAGATCCAAAGCATTTAGGGTTGAATGTGCACTTAGGAAGTATTATAGTGCTCAAAATCCAACATTGGTATCAAAGCCTATGATTGTTTTCTATTATATTTGTTGCACTCTGATAGGGGGACTTGTTGAGTTCATGCTCAAATGTGTTGAAATCGTTGAGTCCAGTATCTAGCTCGACGAGTTGGGCATGCAGTGGGCAGTTTTTCGGGGTTTTTTTTGACCTGTTTTTGATTAGGAACATTACCACAAACTGTTTTGTTTCATAAAAAAGGTTTTTTTTAATGATATGGTAATGTTAATCCCCATCCAATAAAATGATATTTGTCAAATTCTAAGATAACTACTTGTTTTGGGTAATACTAGTTATTTGTATAATTTGAACATATGAATCAAGTTAGGTCAAATTGGTAAATGATCATCCTATCTGTAACAGCCCGGAATTTCAGGTATTTCTTTAAATTATTTTTGGGCACATTTAAGAGGGGACTCGGCGAGTAGGTGCATGACTCGCCGAGTAGGGCCATGGTCTTGGTTGCAGTCGCAGATACGCGACTGGACTCGACGAGTCCAAATAGGGACTCGGCGAGTCGACGCTGATTCAGCTGAACCCTAGCCGTTTCATTTCTGATCGTATATAACGATCTTATGGCCGTCATGTCGCGTCTTTTGGCCGATTGAAGATACCTTGGGAGTGTGTGAGCATCTGAAGCAAGAGAGAGGACTTGAGGAGGCTTGAAGAGATTGTTAGACAAGGAGGAGCAAGGTGGTGATCAAAGGAATTGAGTACTGGAGGTTTGGGGACACAGGGAACACGTTTCCAGGTAATCTTCGGATCAAAATCTGTAGCTTTTACGTTGTATGCGAGTTTAGGGTTTAGGAAACCCATTTAAGGATTTGTTAGATTATATTGTTGTTATAAGTGTTTAAAAACCCCTGTAATAGTATATGTGAAAGTCCAGGAAGCCCCATATCTATATACTTCGAAATCATGCGAAATATAGGAGGCAGCGGATTGACTGCATGTCGAGGACTCGCCGAGTCCAATGATCAGACTCGGCGAGTAGCTTGAAGATTCACTAGAACTCGCCGAGTTGTTCTTCAGACTCGGCGAGTAGCTTGAAGGTTCACTAGGACTCGCCGAGTTGTTCTTCAAACTCGGCGAGTAGCTTGAAGATCTACTGGAACTCGTCGAGTCGTTCTTCAGACTCGGCGAGTGGTGTCAGGGTGTCTATACTCGTCGAGTTACCCTTTGCACTCGACGAGTCCGGTCAAGATTGACCGTTGACCTGTATATAACTTAGTAGGGTCAGTTGTCTTGTTTGATAAGATCATTAACAAAGGATGTGGTATTATAGGGAACCTGCGGATTAGCGGATCGTGTGCGAGTAGCTCGAAGGGTTTATAGCTTGCATACTACGAGGTGAGTCTTCTCACTATACTTCACCCGGAAGGGTTTGACTGTGAGACCGGAAGGTCGTATGTGTTATATTCATGCTATGTCTAGAGAGGTAGATGCTTTATATGTGATGTATGCTTATACGGGCCGGAAGGCGAGACTTTATGTGATAGAAAGGATGGTATGATGTATGACTTATGTGTTATGTGTATTATGTTACATGTGTTATGTTTTATACTATCATGGGCCGGAAGGCAAAATACTATGGGCCGGAAGGCAATTTAATACGGGCCGGAAGGCGATATATGTTATGGGCCGGAAGGCGATTATGTTACGGGCCGGAAGGCAATGTTATGTGGACCGAAAGGTCCGGGCCGGAAGGCGTATGTGGGTAAGTCGTATACTGGGGAACTCACTAAGCATTTATGCTTACTAGTTGTGATTATGTTTTTCAGGTACTAGTGATGACCGTGGAAAGGCGCCGGCGTGACACGTACACACTGCCACTGTTGAAGATCCTGGAGATTTATTATTTGTATTTTTGAAATAAACTTGGAATAAACCCTTTTGTCGAATAATGATGTTTTGTTTTTAATGAAAAATTTATTTGAAAATTTGAGCTGTTACAATTGGTATCAGAGCCTTGGTTTGAGGGATTCGGGTGTACTTTTGGGTGCAACTGAACTCAGACCGGGGATTTGAGGAAAAACTTTTTTTAAATAATAAGGACATAACTTTATAAAGGGTAAGGCGGTAAAAACAAGGGTGGAACAGTGTGTACGAGCAGCCAGCGTCCGAACGATAAAGATCCCCAGAATACCTTACGATGTTATGTTATGCACTGAATTATGAATTGTTATGCATGCTAGAAGACTAGGTATACATGATAGGACTAGAATTGCCTGTTTTGTGATGCCTTAGTCTAGGGAGATTGCTTATATGAGATATTTGGTAGCGTGCAAGTAGATAGTGCATACTAGAGGTAGAGTACTCATTATTCGGGATTTGGGGAGGAAGATTTGGGACGAATACTGATACTGTGTGGTCGGTAGTATTGGGCCCGTACTATCGAAGGCACCGGATCAGTGGAAAACTCAAATAAGAATCCCTGGAAATCGGAGACTGGGTAGGGCGCGTATCGAGTACAATTGTACTTGGTGGAGTCTCTGATGATTTTATGTTGTATTTCAGAGACATCATGGTTATCACACGCAATGGGGCGAGTTCGAGCGGTGCGAGTGACGAGGAGATTCGTCAGATTATTCAGGAAGAGGTAGCTGCGGCGGTCCGGGCTGAGATCCCGGAGATGTTTGGGTCTATTAAGACCACGTTGATGGAGGAGTTTGAGGAGCGGTACGCCGCACTTACTGAAGCTGCAGTTGCTGCCGCTACCGCAGCGGTGGCTGCTGCCAGGCCGCAAGGGGGTGATTCATTACTATTCAGGGAATTCAGCAACACGAAACCCCCTGAATTTGATGGGACGCAGGATCCGATTGCAGCTATGAGGTGGATCGCCGACATCGAGGGGTGTTTCTATACTTGCTCATGCCCGGAGCACTTGAGGGTACGGTTCGCCTTGAACCAGCTCCGTCTGGGAGCGAAGGATTGGTGGAAGTTCGTGACGGCGAACTTCACTCAGGCAGAGATTTCGGCGGTGACATGGGAGAGGTTTACGGAGATGTTCAGGGACGAGTACGTTCCCCCGGTAGAGAGGGAGCGATTGATTCAGGAGTTCTTGACCCTTAAGCAGGGTACTAATTCCGTGGCAGTGATCACACGGAAGTTTCATGAGAGGGCAATGTTCTGCCCCGAGCTGGTATCTACGGAGCAGTCGCGGATGAGCCGCTATTTGGGTGTTTTGAAGAGGGAGATCCGGGAGTTTGTGTCAAACTCCACCTATCGTACTTTCACTGAGCTTCAGGCGAACGCCAGGAAGCGCGAGATTGAGTTGGAGACTCAAGCGAGGGAGGAGGCTGAGTCTCGGCAGGTGGATCGACAGCCGGCCCAGTCTCAGCCGGCAGCCAAGCGGACTAAGTTCGCTGATTCGAGGATGGGAGGTTCGAAGGGTCTCACTTGCGTGAAGTGCGGCAAGAGTCACGAGGGGGCGTGTCGAGCTGGTGGTTGCTACAAGTGTGGCAAGGAGGGACATATTGCCAGGGATTGCCCTAAGGGGTTTATGGTTTGCTTTCACTGCAACCAGACAGGCCATCGGAAGGCCGAGTGCCCGCAACTTCGTCAGGGAGCTACACCTACTACCCGGACTACTAAGACCCGACCGGCGAAGGTCGAGGCCCCGAGGGCTCGCGGGAGAGCCTTTCAGCTGACTGCGGAGGAGGTCCGCGCTGCGCCCGATGTTGTGGCAGGTATGTTATCATTCACGTATTTAATTAAAGGTCGAAATGTTATGCTTATGTTAATGTATGTGTAGGTACTTTCCTTGTGAACTCTATGCCTGCTCTAGTATTATTTGATTCGGGTGCGAGTAGATCGTTTGTATCGTTAGCTTTTAGTCAGCACATCGGCATTAGTCGTGAGCCGTTAAGTCGGCCCTTGAGCGTTTCTATTGCGGCTGAGAGGGTGATTTGTGCTACGGAGGTTCTTAGGGGATGTGTGCTAGAGATCTTTGGGGTCGCATTTCCGATTGACTTAATTCCTATTGCGATGGGTGATGTCTGTGTCATCGTAGGCATGGACTGGTTGAGCCAATTCAGTGCTGTCATCGACTGCGAGCGTCAGCTGGTGACTATACGAGACCCTAGTGGGGGAGTTCTTACGGTATACGGCGAGGGTACCCGTTCGGGATCAGCTTTTTGTTCGGCCGCTAGGGCGAGGCAATGCCTACAGCGGGGATGTAACGGTTTTGTGGCGTATGTGATGGATACGCGGGAGAGTTCCGAGAGACCGAAGACATTGAAGGAGGTTCCAGTGGTGCGCGAGTTCCCAGATATTTTTCCCGAGGATTTGTCAGGAATACCTCCCGCGAGGCAAGTGGAGTTTGGTATCGATCTAGTTCCAGGGGCTGCGCCTATTGCGAAGGTGCCTTATCGTCTTGCACCCCTAGAGATGCAAGAATTGTCCTCGCAACTTCAAGAGTTGTTGGGAAAGGGATTTATTCGGCCGAGTAGCTCGCCGTGGGGAGCACCGATTCTGTTCGTCAAGAAGAAGGATGGTTCACACCGGATGTGTATCGATTACCGGGAACTGAACAAGGTGACAGTTAAGAACCGCTATCCGTTACCAAGGATCGATGATCTATTCGATCAGTTGCAAGGGGCATCTTGGTTTTCCAAGATTGATTTGAGATCAGGGTACCATCAGGTAAGAGTGCGGGATGAGGACGTCCAGAAGACAGCCTTTAGGACGCGGTATGGGCAATACGAGTTCGTGGTGATGCCTTTTGGGCTCACCAATGCCCCAGCAGTGTTCATGGATCTCATGAACAGGGTATGCAGGCCGATGCTGGATCGGTCTGTGATTGTATTCATCGACGACATTCTGGTGTATTCGCGGTCTAGGGAGCAGCATGAGGGACATTTGAGGGAGGTCCTTGAGGTACTGAGGTCGGAGAAGCTATATGCAAAATTCTCCAAATGTGACTTCTGGTTACGGGAGGTTCAATTTCTGGGGCACGTTGTAAATCAGGCAGGGATATTGGTCGATCCGGCCAAGGTGGAAGCGGTGATGAGTTGGGAGGCACCGAAGTCACCTTCGGAGATCAGGAGTTTCCTTGGGTTGGCGGGGTACTATCGAAGGTTCATTAGGGACTTCTCCAACATCGCGGTGCCACTTACCAAATTGACCCGAAAGGGTGTTACATTCTCATGGGGACCCGAGCAGCAGACTTCCTTCGAGACACTTCGTCAGAGACTGTGCGAAGCACCAATACTAGCTCTTCCGGAAGGGACGGAGGACTTTGTCGTATATTGCGACGCATCGATTTCAGGACTGGGTGCAGTGTTGATGCAGAGGGGCCATGTGATAGCCTATGCATCGAGGCAGCTGAAGCCTCACGAAGCAAGATATCCCACGCATGACTTAGAGTTGGGGGCAGTAGTGTTCGCCCTCAAAATTTGGCGTCACTACCTGTACGGGGTTCGTTGTACCATATACACGGACCATAAGAGTTTGAAGTATTTGATGGATCAACCCAACCTAAACATGCGTCAGAGGAGATGGTTAGACGTGGTTAAGGATTATGACTGTGAGATCCTATACCACCCAGGCAAGGCTAATGTGGTAGGTGATGCATTGAGTCGTAGGGCGAAGAGTACTCCATTGCGGGACGTATGTTTGAGATTGACGGTGATGACTCCGGTATTAGATGCTATTCGTGGGGCACAGGCCGAGGTTGTGAAGTCTGGGATGCAGAAACAGGAGCGGGTCGTCGGGTTGATTTCAGAGTTCGTTACGGATGGGCGGGGACTTCTGACATTTCAGGGTCGGATCTGGGTGCCATTCGTGGGCGGTACGCGTGTTACTTTGATGGAGGAGGCACATAGATCGAAATTCTCGATCCATCCCGGTGCTACGAAAATGTATCTGGATTTGAAAAAAAGAGTACTGGTGGCCTTGAATGAAGAGAGACGTTGCCTGGTTCGTTGAGAGGTGTTTGACCTGCCGTAAAGTTAAGGCCGAGCACCAGAGACCGCACGGTAAGTTGCAACCCTTGGAGATCCCTGAGTGGAAGTGGGAACAGATCACGATGGATTTCATCACCAAATTGCCGAAAACTGCCAGGGGAGTCGATGCGATTTGGGTGATTGTGGATAGGCTAACAAAGAGTGCACACTTCCTTGCCATTAGTGAAAGTTCATCAGCAGAGAAGTTGGCAGAGTTGTACGTGAGAGAGATAGTATCTCGGTATGGAGTGCCGACCTCGATTGTTTCGGACCGTGATGTACGTTTCACTTCCAGGTTCTGGAAGAAATTCCATGAGGAGTTGGGTACTAAGCTGCATTTTAGTACCGCATACCATCCCCAGACCGACGGTCAGAGCGAGCGGACGATTCAGACATTGGAAGACATGCTTAGAGCGTGTGTGTTAGACTTCGGGGGTAGCTGGGATGCGCATCTGCTGTTGGCTGAGTTTTCCTACAACAACAGCCATCATTCGAGCATTGGTATGCCACCTTTTGAGTTGTTGTATGGTAGGAGGTGTCGGACTCCCATTTGCTGGGGAGAAGTGGGACAGAGAGTGATGGGCAGTACAGAGATTGTACTTCAGACGACCGAGCAGATTCAGCGAGTGAGGCAGAGGTTATTGAACGCCCAGAGCCGACAGAAGAGTTATGCGGACAGACGCCGATCCGAGCTCGAATTCCAGGTCGGCGACTTCGTTCTCCTAAAGGTTTCTCCTTGGAAAGGGGTAATTCGGTTCAGGAAGAGGGGCAAATTGGGGCCCCGGTTCATAGGTCCATTTCGGGTAATTGCAAGGGTAGGTCGGGTAGCTTATCGGTTGGAGTTGCCAGTGGAGCTGAGTCAGATTCACAATACCTTCCACGTGTCGCAGTTGAGGAAGTGTATAGCCGATGAGGCAGCAGTGGTTCCGTTAGAAGATATTCAGGTGGATGCGAGCCTGAATTACGCCGAGAGACCAGTAGCTATCAGGGATCGGAAGATCAAGGTTCTACGGAACAAGGAGATACCTCTGGTGTTGGTTCGGTGGCAACATCGGAAAGGATCGGAGATGACTTGGGAGCCGGAAAGAGAAATGCGGGAGCAACATCCGGAGTTATTCGCAGAATGAGAGACTTCGAGGGCGAAGTCTAGTTCTAGTGGGGGAGAGTTGTAACAGCCCGGAATTTCAGGTATTTCTTTAAATTATTTTTGGGCACATTTAAGAGGGGACTCGGCGAGCAGGTGCATGACTCGCCGAGTAGGGCCATGGTCTTGGTTGCAGTCGCAGATACGCGACTGGACTCGACGAGTCCAAATAGGGACTCGGCGAGTCAACGCTGATTCAGCTGAACCCTAGCCGTTTCATTTCTGATCGTATATAACGATCTTATGGCCGTCATGTCGCGTCTTTTGGCTGATTGAAGATACCTTGGGAGTGTGTGAGCATCTGAAGCAAGAGAGAGGACTTGAGGAGGCTTGAAGAGATTGTTAGACAAGGAGGAGCAAGGTGGTGATCAAAGGAATTGAGTACTGGAGGTTTGGGGACACAGGGAACACGTTTCCAGGTAATCTTCGGATCAAAATCTGTAGCTTTTACGTTGTATGCGAGTTTAGGGTTTAGGAAACCCATTTAAGGATTTGTTAGATTATATTGTTGTTATAAGTGTTTAAAAACCCCTGTAATAGTATATGTGAAAGTCCAGGAAGCCCCATATCTATATACTTCGAAATCATGCGAAATACAGGAGGCAGCGGATTGACTGCATGGCGAGGACTCGCCGAGTCCAATGATCAGACTCGGCGAGTAGCTTGAAGATTCACTAGAACTCGCCGAGTTGTTCTTCAGACTCGGCGAGTAGCTTGAAAGTTCACTAGGACTCGCCGAGTTGTTCTTTAGACTCGGCGAGTAGCTTGAAGATCTACTGGAACTCGTCGAGTCGTTCTTCAGACTCGGCGAGTGGTGTCAGGGTGTCTATACTCGTCGAGTTACCCTTTGCACTCGACGAGTCCGGTCAAGATTGACCGTTGACCTGTATATAACTTAGTAGGGTCAGTTGTCTTGTTTGATAAGATCATTAACAAAGGATGTGGTATTATAGGGAACCTGCGGATTAGCGGATCGTGTGCGAGTAGCTCGAAGGGTTTATAGCTTGCATACTACGAGGTGAGTCTTCTCACTATACTTCACCCGGAAGGGTTTGACTGTGAGACCGGAAGGTCGTATGTGTTATATTCATGCTATGTCTAGAGAGGTAGATGCTTTATATGTGATGTATGCTTATATGTGATGTATGCTTATACGGGCCGGAAGGCGAGACTTTATGTGATAGAAAGAACGGTATGATGTATGACTTATGTGTTATGTGTATTATGTTACATGTATTATGTTTTATACTATCATGGGCCGGAAGGCAAAATACTATGGGCCGGAAGGCAATTTAATACGGGCCGGAAGGCGATATATGTTATGGGCCGGAAGGCGATTATGTTACGGGCCGGAAGGCAATGTTATGTGGACCGAAAGGTCCGGGCCGGAAGGCGTATGTGGGTAAGTCGTATACTGGGGAACTCACTAAGCATTTATGCTTACTAGTTGTGATTATGTTTTTCAGGTACTAGTGATGACCGTGGAAAGGCGCCGGCGTGACACGTACACACTGCCACTGTTGAAGATCCTGGAGATTTATTATTTGTATTTTTGAAATAAACTTGGAATAAACCCTTTTGTCGAATAATGATGTTTTGTTTTTAATGAAAAATTTATTTGAAAATTTGAGCTGTTACACTATCATAATTGGATTAGTTAATTTGATATATTATTGTTTCTTGAATAGTTCCATAACTTGTCCTCAAGTTAAGGAATGTGAAAAGTCACACCATTCATGGAACATTAATTTTCATAAGTTATGAAATACCAACAGCCATGAAAAGTTCATAACTTGTCCTCAAGTTATGGAATTGGAAATGTATCATTTATGCACTTTAAAATCCATAAGTTATGAATTTCAAAACTCATGACAAGTTACAAAACTTGCCCTCAAGTTTTGGAACTTGAAAAGTTACATTAACGAAATTTCAATTCCAAACCCTAGAGTTTTAAAAATTTAAATTCTACCCTTATACTTTAGAATATTATAACTTTAATTATATATATATATATATATATATATATATACATATATATATATATATATATATATATATATATATATATATATATATATATATATATATATATATATATATATATATTATAGGCAGTAACCTTATACCCCCATTATAGATCGGTTTCGTGAATGTGGCCTACTAACGGTAAGACTGGCTTGTTGTTATACACACACACACGCATACACACACACACACACACACACACACACATATATATATATATATATATATATATATATATATATATAGAGTCAAAATCAAATAAGAAGGAAATTTTTGGTAGGAAGGTAAGAAGTTTTTTTTTTCTACATATTTTTTTCGCGAACAAATAAAATGAATCATTAGATGATTCAATTGTAAGATGATTCACAAGAAAAAATTCTCAAAAAAACATCTCGATGATTCATTTATACAATCATTTTGTTGTTATTTACTAAAATTATCATAAAAATGAATTTTTTCTTAATTTACTTAAAAATGAATCATAAAGATGTTTTTTTGGGAATTTTTTCTTGTGAATCATCTTACAAATGAATCATCTAGTGATTCATTTATTTTGTTCGTCAAAAAAATATGTAGAAAAAAAACTTTTTACCTACTTACAAAAAAAAATTCTTACCGGATCTATATCCTATATATATATATATATATGTGTGTGTGTGTGTGTGTGTGTGTGTGTGTGTATAAGAACAAGCCAGTCTTACCATTAGTAGGCCTCATTCACGAAGCCGATCGATAATGAGGGTATAAGGTTACTACCTATAAAATGACAGTTTAATGGGTGTCTACTCTCACCCACCGCTTCCTTGACTAGTGGAGGGTTGTTAGCCGAACGGGTATGATGAAACATTAATTCTCCCTCATTAAATGTATAATGATACAAATATAAAGTAACTAAACCCTTTATTAAATTCCCCATCTTAGTTACTTCAAGAAAAATGTAAAAATGGTGCTAGTCCATGAAATTGCACTTTGCACCTTGTTAAGTTGTTAGTGGAGCGTGTGTGGTTAACCGACACACTAATCTGGGACTGATAATGTGTGGCAAAGGGTAACTTGATGTTAATCATAGATCAATAGAGCGTTTGTGGTTAACCGACACATTGATTAGGTGATCTGTAACATTGGGTGTACCAAGCTAATTTGCATGGTTATTCACACCTTTTTTGTGATCCTCAACATCCCAGTCACAAACTTGAAGGGCACAATCGAGATTTAAACATGCCATTGAAAAGTTCAATGGATCTAAAAGGATCTAGGAATTTCAAATCCAATTAAAACTTAATAATCTATTTCGTTTTTCATGGTGGAACTTGGTAAATCGTCATTTACCTACCTCTAAATATTTTACAATTGGATTACAACAGTTCAATGGATCTAAAAGGATCTAGGAATTTCAAATCCAATTAAAACTTAATAATCTATTTCGTTTTTCATGGTGGAAATTGGTAAATCGTCATTTACCTACCTCTAACTATTTTACAATTGGATTACAACATCCCTCTTCACAATTGTAAAATATTGTGTTGGGTCCTATCCTTAATATTTTGTTTTGGATGTTATATTAAGGACTTAAATCAACTAACATGAATTTCTCCCTTATAGATGTCTAGGTCAAACAAGTATAGTCTTCCCGAATTTGTTGGAAAAAGCTTTCCACATGAAGATGCTATTCCATAATATGATACTTCACTTCCTCCACCACGTCCAATTATTCTCCCTGACCCACAAGCTCGAAGACTTGAAAAGTTCAAGGTCACTCAAGCCCTACTTGCAATGAAGCGTCAAGATGGAAAGTCTATATAGGCTCATGTCTTGGACATGAAGTTGCGTATTGACAGGTTGGGAATGTTGGGTGTCGTGTTCCCGAGGAAGATGGCTATTGACTTGGTTCTTCAGTCACTTCCCAAATCATATAGTGAGGTTGTTAAATACTACTATGTGACAAATCACAACATGACCCTTATTGATCTTGCCTATTTGCTAATTTTTGTTGACTCATCAATGATTGGGCGCAATGATCGAGCAAACATGATTGGAAGATCTACTTTCTAAGCTTCCATTAAAATAGGCAATGGCATTGATAGTCCGAAAATGATTCCTTCTCCTAAAGGAAAGGAATCGGCAATGGTCAAAAGTGTTGAGTATATTTGTGTTGCGTGTTGGGCTAAGTATTTTGCATCCGGATTGGGCCTATCCATCAATGTCTATCTAGATTAGTTACGTAGTTATCTAGATTAATTGTTAGGGTTATAGTATATATAGGCATGCATGTATGCGTATATTAACAAGTCTTTCATTACGGTGATTCTTGTAACCCTAAACGCCTCTACAGATTGAAGTTCTTTATCGAGCTCTTCTGAGGTGTTATTGCATTAATCATTCGATATATTCAGCGTAATACTTGTGTTCTTTATTACGTTCTTATTTAATATCTCACTTAGAATCTTACGATCCTAAAAGAACTTTGTTCTAACAATTGGTATCAGAGTAGGAGACTATGTGATCAATACACGTTCCTTCTTTATTCGTAATACTTTAGGGTTTCCGCTTTTATCGTATAAATAGAAGCCCTCATCTTCATATCGACTATAACTCTATTTTTGATAAAAACCCTAATCTCAAGTTTATAGGTTTGATTCTAGTAGCTCACCATATCTCACGAAGATTCGCATACAAACCCCATTAACATCTCAAACAGCATCGGATCAACAACCAGAGTACCCATACTCTATACTCAAGACTACGAAGTATGGGCTCATCACTTTGAAGATTACGTGGTTGGATCGGAAGACAATGGCTATCTCATCTGGGAAGCTATCACTCTTGGACCGTTTGTACATTCGGAGACAAACACAATTGTTAAGACACAAAAAGATTACAACAAGTTGGTGACAGATGTTCAGAAAATGCCACAGGATGAGAAGGACAAGATCTTGTGTAACATTAAAGCTATGCGAATGATACGATTCGCCCTGCAATCTGACACCTTTCGGCTTGTAGGATCATGCACAACTGCTAAAGAGATCTGGGATAGGCTGAAGGAACTTTACTCAACTGATGAAGATCTGGAACACTCCATTCAAACTCTAATACTATCAGAATTTGGAGTTTTCGAACAGAAACCTGAAGAGAAGCTTGTACAGACCTTTGATCGGTTCAATCATCTCTTAAGTAGATGATTAAGCATGGGATAGAGATGAAGCTGATTGAGTAGAAAGTAACGTTCATGAACGCGCTGAGACCAGAATGGATGGCTGTGGTTTCCACTGTGAAGGCGCATGAATAGTTCAAATCGTACTCGCTGGCGAAACTAGTACGGATACTGAAGTCCCATGAAAGTGTTGTAACTAATGAAGTGAAAGTGGTCTCTGGTATGGGATCGTTGGCTCTTGTTTCTAAAGGAAAAAGTATTGCTGAAGAAGAAGAAGAGTCAAACATGTCATAGTGCGAGCTTACAAGTGAGGAATATGCCTTGATGATCACAAATCCAAAGAAATTCGCAAGGAGAAAATTTCCTGCCAACAAGAACCGAAACTGGCAAGGAAGTTACAGTTCTGAGAAGATGAAGGATGAACCGAAAGTCTCCTCTCAAAAAGATGAAGAGAAAAAGGAGAACAAGCTTGCCGGAGACTCTGGATACAATTGCAACTATTGTCACGGCAAAAACCATTTTGCCAAAGATTGCATGTTGAGAAAGATGGCTGAGAAGAGAGAGGGTGAGGATGACGAAGCGTATTATATGCGCAAATTAGAAGAAGTCAAAAAGAAAAAGGCGACCAATAGCTCAATGAATGCCTTAATCGTACAGGAGAATGCTGGGGAAGATGAGTTCGGTGGCGTAGAAGTATGGTCAACCGACTCTGAAGACGAAGAGGTTAGAAGAACCACTCATGGAAAGGCGTATATGGCAAAGAATGAAGGTTCGGGTGGAAAATCCTTTATCCTCACTGCTGGTCCATCAACCGAGAGTGCAAATATGGAGCCGAACCTGACTGAAAACAAGTGTTTTGCGGCCAAGCCAGTGAGTGAGAAGATCAACGACTGTGATCGCTTGATCAAAAAGGTACATTCTATTCTTGAGTCTCTTAAAATTTCAAAAACTGATTATCAAGACGAATTAAATTAATTAAACTCTAAGTTTTCTAACCTAAGTAGTAGCCTCATGCAAACCCGCTTAGAAAATTCTAACCTAACTGACCAACTCGGCAGGGTGTCTTCAAAAAGTGAGGAGAGGAGAATCTGGATTGAGCTGAAGGAAGCAGAGTTAGTTAGGGCTAGGGATGAAAGTATTTATTTGCAAAGAGACAATTTAAAGTTATTAAAACAAAGAAATGTTTTATGTTTGATTGCTAAGTGTCTTTATACTAATATTGCTCAATTTCATTTAAATTGTGAAATTGGTAAGAAAATTCATAAGATGATTTTTCCCTTTCTTGAATTTAAAGAAGATGAAGTTATAGCAGAATGTGAATCAGAAGTGTCCTCTGAAGAAACGTCAATGTCGTATAGGCTAGGTTTGGATAAGATAGAAACTATCATTGATTCTAAGGAACATAAAAGTATGTTAAAAGATATCTTAGATGAAAATGATAGTCTAAAGATTAAAACTGAAACTATACAAACATTCAATCTGTCAAATGCTAAAAGCGTTAAGGATAATAAAATAAACTTAGATAATTCGTCTGAGTTTGATGCGGAAAGCGAGATGAGATAAATCTCAGTAGAGGATGAGGTTGATTGCTCTAAGTTTATGAAAAATGAAACCGAGAGTGAAAAACCTCTTATATAAAAAAATTCTATTGAGTTTGCTCGTCTGTCAAAAGAACAGAAACCAAAACTCAAGGAAAAAGCCTTGGTCTATCAAAGGTTCAGACCGTGCCAAATCAAGTTTATGCTACGACTACTATCACTAAAAGGAAAACGGCAGAATTAAGAACAATAGTTGACAAAGATAATGCTGAAGGTTGCGAAGACTATTTCTGGTCTGCTCCTATTGATAATGATGAGATATAAATCTCTTAGATTGATTAGATCTTACAAACAGGTATATAGAGAATGTAAAGCAATGTAAAGCAATACTCAAGAATGGATTTGAATGTGTTGAATGATTAGAACTTTCAATCCTCAGTAGAGCTCGATGAAGAACTTCCGCTGTTGAGGATTCTAGGGTTACAAAAAGATATATTCAGAAATTACACGTAAAAACCCTGATCTGACCGTTACTAAAAATATGCATGCAAACATCTATTAATACACAAACCCTAGAAAATAAGATATGGATGGATAGGCCCATACCGCATAAAAGATGGACTAGGAAGTGAGCCCAAGACGCAACACCAAGTACCCAACAATCTCCCCCTTTGCATCAATTGGGGCGAGACCTCACTCCAGCTTGCTTGCCCCCGCAACATTGGCTTTCTTGACTGTCTTGAACATACAGGGGATGATAGCAAGAAGTGTTTAACGGAAGTGAATGTACCAGTTTATCATATCATTGAAGTACTTTTTATCACTATCCGTGTTCTGCTTGCAACGATTGATTATACCCAGAACATGCTCCAGACAAGTAGTGGTGTAGAGATGTTTGTCAGCCGAAGCAAACAGGCATTTCTGGCCTTCTGCTCTATTGAACATGACTGAGTTCTGTTTCCGATCAATCTTTCCCATCTTCATTTGGTTTATATCGCTAGCAGAACCGACTGGAGTGATGATGGGCTTCTTCCTCAGGATATTAGCAACCTCTTGATCAAGCTTAGCTACCTCCAAAATATAGCAAACTAACATTCTCTTGAAATGGTCTATGATCGAACCATATTCAGCTTCATTGACAAGAAGAATGTTGTGCAGAACGATCCAATCGTGAGGGTTGAGGTTGGGAAGATCAGCCAGAGAGATGGAATGCTCATATTTTTCAGATCCCCTCAAGACCTTGAATCTAACATTGACAAAATTACCTTCACGAACAGGCTTGAGTACCCAAACGTTGGTTATTTTCTGTGCGCTCCAAGTTTGGTACTGAGGTTGAGCAGTCCTCAGGTAATAGTCTATAAGCTCCCTATCCACCTTCGGGTGAGGATGGGGAACTTCAGCTATATGATCGAATGCATGGAAGATGAAGGCCTTTCGGGTCAGGGGCATGTCGAACTGGGAATCGACTGAGTTGACACGGTCTAGGGAGATGACTGGTTCTAGCCACAGAGTGCAAGGGGACTCAATGGCTTCTTTGATGAGAACTTCGAGGGTCCAAGGAGGAAACAAAGTTTTCCTGCTTTCAAGGAGATCATGAGCCTCCTTTATCTTCCTTTCCTTGGCCTCGGCTTCCCTGACTATTCGATCATTTTCATCCACCTCTCTCTCTCTGGTCTGCTTCCTGACCAAGCTGACAATCAGTTCTTGATCATCACTTTCATCACTGTTGTCGGAAATTTGTTTGGCTTTGGCTTGAGCACTCAAACCTGATCAAGGACCAAATGTTGGTTTGGGTGCTTTCGGAGGGACAAGTGATGAAAATGGAATAGATTGAGGTATGGAACTTGGAGGGGGTTTCTGTTGAGCTGTGGACTTCTTCTTTTCTCCCCCTTGTTTCGGAAGGTCCTCCTGCTCAGGAATGCCTTCAATTCGGCTAAGTAGAGCAAGAGCAGGAGCGGGCTTCTCTGCAAGACTACGCCTCACCGAATAGTTGAGAATCGGATCATGGGCTTCAATGATGTTAGACAGAGCTCTGTGGACATCTGAAACACAACTCTTGACCACAACTTTCTCAGACCGAAGAGAATCGATCTCCTTCTTGGCTTGGGAGAGCTGATGAGTTGCCAAGGTAAGCTCGGAAGACTTTCGGGCAAGCTCTTCCTTTGAGGTAGATTCGGCGGCAAGAGTGGCTTGGAATGAGAGAAAACGATCCGCAACCGAAGACTGAAATGATTGGTTGTCTTCTTTGAGTTTTTGGCGGAAGCTGGCAAATTGATCTTTTTCCGTTTCGAAGGAATGGACCAGCTTCTCCACAACGATGCGGATCTTCTTAGTGTTTGTTTCTGATGCCGCCTGTAAAGACTCCAGCCAGATTTGGGCGTCTTGAAATAGTTTTTCGACTTTTTTGGTCGCTACAGCACTAGCCTTTGTGGATTTATCAATGGCAGTAGCAACCGAGCTGATGGAGGCCTCATGTGCTTTGGAGTGTGACTCCACCATACTTTGAATAGCAGCCTCTGAATAGTGAGATGTTGAGGAGGAGGAAGAAGCCACAAGATTGTCAATCTTCTCGTGGAGTTCCTTGATGTGCTTTTTAGTGACCGGAGCATCATCATCATCATCACTCTGAAGTTGATAGGGGCTGTAGTAGATTGAGTCAAAAACGGTATCCTCCCCTCCCAGAAAGGTTTCGGTTTCAGTAGATGGAGTGGGAGATAAGGGTGCAATGGGTGGTTCGGTAGTGGTAGTGGGTTCGGGTGTAGATGTAGGTTCGGGTTGTGAAGTGGAAACCCCCTTATCAGATACGTTGGTTAGAACCTCACGGGTGGTAATGGTGGTGGCTTCTGTAAAAAGTGGTGGGGGAAGGGTGGTTGTTGTGGTTTGAAGAGAAGTAGTTATGGGGGGAATTGAAATAGGGTTAGATATGGAGGTAATGGAAATGGAGGAGGTTATGATGGGAATGGAAGAAGTGGGTATAGGAGAAGGGGAAGGAGGTTTTGATGAAATATGTACCTCATGACCAGGTGATTGAGGCGGAGTTTCCCCTCTAGCTGACTCATCTGAGTCAGAGTGGTTCTCTTCCGAGTCGCTGGAGGAAGAAGAGAGAATAAGTTTTCTCTTGGGTTGGACTCTCTTCTTCTTCGCTGGTGGGGAAAGATCTGGTTTTGAGGGTTTTCGCTTCTTAGGAGAAGGACACTTTGCCCCCTTTGTTGCTTTCTTTATCTTCCCTTGCTCGGGTTTCTTTCCTCTAGCAGCAGGTTTATCTGCATCATTAATGGACTGAACCATTTCAGCAGAAAGTTCCCTTGGGCCCGAAGGATGAAAGTCCTTGTAGGCTTTCATGATGATGCTCTCCTTGGACACCCCAGCGGACATAGAGTTCGGAATGGATCCGACAAAAGAAAATTTTGTCGGATCGGTGACAATTATTTTGGTGGTGTGGAAGACGCTGATGATGGAGAGAAGGGAACCTGCAACAGTAGGGACATGAAGTTTATCCATGGCCCACTTGGTGATGAGCATCCAGAACCTGGCGTAGGATACCTCAGTGTGGCGAGAGGAGGAGGCTAGGCTATGAATTAGTTGCTGCCATAGAACCGAGCCATAGTCGAGGTTAAGGCCGTGATATAGACCATAGAGAATGGTCATAAACAGTTTGCTGGCCCCATCAGAACCAGAACTACGCTCAGAGAGCCCTTTGAATAGAATGGTGAAGAAACCATTCCATGGAGGAGGGAGACACAATTTCTTTAATCTTGTAACCGTTGTGAGAATCTCCGTGTAACCCATATTGTAGAACATCGAAAATAATTGCCCGATGGTAATGGTGTCGGGATTAACCCTAGATTCATCGGCTTCAAAGCCTAGGAGCCAACAGAATCGTTGCTTGGAGATGGAGGTCTTGTGTGAAAGAAGATCAAAGTAGATGTGATCCACTAATCTATCATAATGGGCTGTGGAGAAGACCTGGGAAAGGCATTCCATTGGCACAACCTCGACTTTGGAAAGAGCGACCACCAACGGAGAGTATTTGAGGCACTCCACCATGGGATACATGTAATTCTCGTAAGCTTTAGGGTTGAGATCAATCACCAGGCATTGTTGAGCACGGATCGGAAGAATATTTGTGCGGGAGGAGGTTTCCTGAACTGATGAAGAATCCGCCATAGTTGAAGGTAGAAGAAGATGACTAGTAGATGAGAAATCGCCTGATTTTGCTCGTTTGAGTTTTGATTGTGGTAAATTTGGAATGAAGCAGATGTGTTCCTTTTATACCATGGGTAGAGGAGAGAGAAAGATCATCCCCAAATCTTCTTGATACAATAAAATGGTTTCAGATTTGACTGAAGCGCGACGGTTGGCACCCCCGATGATTACGCATGAGAGAGAAGAACTGTTCCGTTTTACATGCGTGCCCGTCACCTCACTATTGAGTTCGTTACTCTGTCGGCTGAGTCAGCATCTTATTTGTTTAATAGCTGTCATCCAAACATAAGATTATAAGGTAACCGAACGAGAAGTTTAGAAAATCAAAGATTTTCGTGCATAGATTGTGAAAGATAAGGAAATAAAGCGAGATATATATGGGAAGTAGTGATGTAAAAATAGACACAAAACAGTTGATCCTGGGCACGAATCACTTTTTTCAAGGTCAAGAGAGACCCTAAAGTGTCTGTATGGATTCCCGTTGAATTACGATCAATCACTTTCTAAGAAGTGTTGAAAGGCATCTTTTTGTTAGGCATAAAAGGGTGGCATTCGCTTCAATTTAGAATCCCGGACCTTGACATAAGACCGAGACTAAATGAAGTACTTGTGAGACCGATGAGGTCTGTTGAACAAGTAGGCAGGATAACAGATATAGTGACTAGGAGGAGATATATGATGGTGAAATCTCAAAAAAAAATTAAACTGGATTCTAAGGGAATAAATGTTATGGTAAATAACAAATTCATAAGAATCGCACAACCAAAGAGAGATTTCATGTTGACCGTCAATTCATGATAGGTATTGAATTTTGGGTTTCACTAAGCACGTAGTGACACGCGGCATAGATCATAAACACAGATTTTTTGTAACCATAAACCTCAGTGGTTAATTCTGAGAGTCTCAAGGGTTACGATATGGGACCAAAATATGATGGAGAAGAGTAAGGTGGTGAAGAAAAGCGATAGTATCTCTGCTGAAAATAGTAACCAAGCAGTAAACTCTTAACCCATATGAGAAAAGATTAAGGTAGCTCAGGATTAGAATAAATGGAGCAGCCTTATTGGGAAGACAAGGTTTGTATATAGTATATACCTAGTCATTAAGGCTTTTATTCAAAATCAGTTGAGGCTTTGGACAACATGCAGCAGCATGCTTCTAGGGACGCTTAACTAGTTAATATAAAGTATGAGAACCAAACCTATCCCAAGTATATTTTAAACAAGAATGAGAGAAAAGTACTTTTGGAGATTTTAAGATTGTGAAAAGGGAGAAACCAAACAAAAATAAATAAATAAATAAATAAAAATTAACCGAACCCGAAATGGGCCGAACGCTCGGTTCATTTTGGTTCAAATTTTTTTTTTGAATTATGATAAACAGCTTTACAAAAGAAAAAACAAAACAAAACAGAATAAGTAATAATAATAAATAATTTTTTTTTTGAACAGAACCCGAAATGAACCGAGCGGTTCATTTCGGTTCCAAAAAAAAAATATTTTTTGATTTTTAGAAAACGGCTTTACAAATGTGTACAACCATAGACAACACCTTTTTGAGATTGAGCGAAAATATGTGTTATGGGACCGAACTCGAAATAGACTGAACGTTCGGTTCATTTCGGTTCCCATGTGAACCGAACCCGAAATGGACCGAACGTTCGGTTCATTTTAGTTCATTTCGCTCCTTACTTTTTAACTTTGGGATGAAGTCTTTGGTACCGATTCAAATTCCATCATTCCTAGACCATGAAGGATTTTATTGAAACTGGCTTCAGGTAGGGCTTTGGTGAAGATATCTGCCAGTTGATCGGTGGTTCGAACAAAGTGAATTTCGATATTACCATCCTCCACATGATCCTTAATGAAGTGATACCTCAATGCTATATGCTTGGTCTTAGAGTGTTGCACTGGGTTATGACAGATCCTAAATGCACTTTCTGAGTCGCAATATAGTGGGATCTTTTTCATGTTAAGTCCATAATCCCTGAGCTGGCTTTGGATCCATATGACTTGAGATGTGCAGGAGGCGGCTGCAATGTACTCTGCTTCGGCTGTAGAAAGGGAAACACAGGTTTGCTTCTTTGACTGCCAGCTGACCAATTTCCCATCAAGGAATTGGCAACCCCCTGTGGTGCTTTTCCTGTCTAAACCACATCCTCCAAGGTCTGCATCAGAGAAGGCTTGAACGAAGAAGCCTGAGTTGGATGGATACCATAGACCGAGAGAGGTAGTTCGCTTCAAATACCTGAGTATATTCTTCACTGCAAGCATATGAGGTTCTCGTGGGTTCACTTGAAACCTAGCACAATAACATACGGAAAACATGATGTCAGGCCTGCTAGCAGTAAGATACATTAATGACCTAATCATCTGGCGGTATAGCGTAATGTCAACTGTTGGTTTCTCTAGTGAAGGGGTGAGTTTGGTTCCGAATGCCATTGGAACCTTGACCTTTGAATCTCCCATCATACCAAATTTGGCAAGAAGAGTTTTGGTGTATGCTTCCTGGTTGATAAAGATGCCTTCGGGTCCCTGTCTAATATTTAATCCAAGAAAAAAGTTAATCAGACCCATGGAGCTCATTTCAAATTTAGTCTCCATCAGCTTTCTGAATTCAGCTGTTAAGCTGGGATTCGTTGAGCCAAAGATGATATCATCGACGTAAATTTGTACAATCATAAGGTGGTTACCTTCCTTTTTACGAAAGAAGGTTGGGTCAACCGAACCTTGTTTGAATTTAGACATCTTTAAAAACTTTGTTAGTGTTTCATACCAGGCCCTAGGAGCTTGTTTTAGACCATAAATCGCCTTGTCCAGAATATAGCAGTGATTTGGGAACTTCTCATTGACGAAGCCAGGAGGTTGCTCCACGTAGAAAGTTTCTTCGAGTTCTCCATTCAGAAAAGCGCATTTGACATCCATTTGGTAGACCTCGAAGTTTTTGTGTGCTGCATAGGCCAGAAAAATGCGAACAGATTCCAGCCTTGCAACTGGAGCGAAAGTCTCTTCATAGTCAATTCCTTCCTCCTGACAGTATCCTTTCACTACTAGACGTGCTTTGTTTCGAATCACATTCCCTTCCTTGTCCATTTTGTTCCTGAATACCCATTTGAGACCAACAACTGATGCATTTTGAGGAGTTGGAATGAGGCGCCAAACTTTGTTCCTTTCGAATTCGTTCAGTTCGTCTTGCATTGCTTGAACCCAATTGGAGTGATCGAGAGCAGTGTTAACTATCTTGGGTTCAACTTTTGAAATGAATGAATTAAACATACATAATTCTACTTTGGAAAATAGGGAAGTTTGTTTTGCCTTAAGTTGTGATCGGGTCAGAACCTTTTCAGAAACATCACCTACAACTTGAGAGACAGGATGATTTCTGGTCCATTTGATGAGAGGAGGGTAATTTGGATCATAGGAAGGATCCAATTCAGCGTTTACCATCTCTTTTGGTTCGGATGGACTTTCATTGTCATAGAGCATTTTGGCATTCTCCCCCTCGAATGAAGAGCTTTCTGGAATAGTCGGACTTTCGGGTATAATGAAGAGTTCGGGTGCTCCGGTGCCTTCAGATGCTGTGGAGTGATCAGATGCTACAGTACCTTCGATTGCTCCAGTACCTTCGAGTCCTGTTGTGCCTTTTGGTGTTGTGGAGCATTCGTGTGCTACAGTACCGTCGGGTGCTACAGTACCTTCGGGTCCTGTTGTGCCTTCTGGTGTTGTGGAACGTTCGGGTGCTACAGTACCGTCGGGTGCTACAGTACCTTCGGGTCCTGTTGTGCATTCTGGTGTTGTGGAACGTTCGGGTGCTACAGTACCTTCGGGTGCTACAATACCTTTGGGTCCTGTTGTGCCTTCTGGTGTTATGGAACGTTCGGGTGCTACAGTACCTTCGGGTGCTACAGTACCTTTGGGAGCTGCAGTATCGGCGTGCTCCCCCTCAACTGAGGCGCTGGAACTAGGCACTCCTACATTCATTCGCCTTGTAGCAACTTCTACTAGTTGCTTCAGATGATCCACCTTGTTGTCTGCTGCGCTGGCTTCTGAGTTAATGGCCTTCTCTGGTTCATCAAATAACTCGACAAACTTCTCAAAGAGATTTGCAATTGATGCTGTGACTTGACCTGTTTGACGAAAGATTTTACCAGTTGAGTTTACGTTTGCTGTTGACTTTTTGACATAGCTATCACCAAAGGTCACGTAATACGTCTCTTCTATTTTCCTTGAATGTTTGTTTAATACCCTGTACGCTTTAGAAGTGAGAGAATAGCCTAGAATAATCCCTTCATCGGCTTTAACATCAAATTGTTGCGATGCTCTTTAGAATTGAAGATGAAGCACCGGGAACCGAACACATGGAAGAATTTAACATTCGGCTTCCTGTTGTTGATGATCTCATAAGGAGTGAGCGTGAATCGCTTATTGAGATCTGACCTGTTCTGTGTAAAACAAGCTAAAGATATAGCATCAGCCCAAAAATATAAAGGTAAAGAAGCAAAACTTAGCATGGTTCGAGCTGCTTCACACAAGGATCGGTTCTGCCTCTCGACTATACCGTTTTGTTGAGGTGTGTAGGGAGCTGAGAAGTTGTGACTAGTTCCTCTTTCCACCAGGAATTCTTCGAATTCTTTATTTTTGAATTCCAGGCCATTGTCACTCCTGATGTTCCGAACGAATTTCTTCAGTTGTACTTCCACCTGCTTGATGAACATCTTTAGCTTGTGAGTCGCTTCAGATTTAAGCTTCAGAAAGAACACTCATGTAAAACGCGAAAAGTCATCAACAATAACAAGAATGTACTTGCTATCGCCGATACTTTCAATTGATGATGGACCACACAAGTCAATGTGAAGTAACTCTAGTGGTTCAACAACTTTTGTGTTTATGATTGATGGATGACTTTGACGACTCTGCTTCCCCATTTCACATGCCGCACACAAATGTTCTCTATCGTACTTGAGCAATGGAAGACCACGAACATGACCTCCGGTGACAAGTTTGTTGATATCCTTAAAGTTGAGATGAGAAAGCCTTCGGTGCCACAACCAGCTTTCATCAGATTGTGCTTTTGATAACAAGCAGATTGCTGGATTCCCTTTGATTGGTTTGAGATTTAGGGGAAACATTTCACCTTTGTGCTCTGATTTGAGAATAACTTTGTTCATTTGCTTCTCAATAATTTCCGAACCCTCATCATCGAACGAGACCTTTAGACTAGTACCTCCAACAAGCTGTGATACACTGATGAGATTATGTTGGAGTCCTTCTACATATGCAACCTTCCTGATCGTGAAATCACCGTTTGTAATCATTCCATATCCTTTTATGGTTCCGAAGGAGTTGTTCCCGAACTTGACATTTCCACCGTTTGAAAGAGACCTGAATTCCCTTAGCTCTTACTTCCTCCCTATCATGTGACGTGAGCAGCCATTGTCGATATACCATTCTTCGGCGAACTGCTCGTCACTAATAACCTGCACAAATTAAACAGATTTAGGAACCCAAAGTTTCTTGGGTCCACGTGAGCCTTTCATAGGAACAGGAGTAGTAAGAGAGATGTCAACAAAATATGTTCTTTTTATTAACGTTGTTTCATCTTTCTTTTTGATGGTGAAAACCTTAATCTTAGTGGGATTTGATGCTTTTGGTTTAGTCTCGGATTTAACTGACGAAACCCTTGATTTCCCTTTCAGGTCAGTTGAAGATTTAGGTTTTTGAGTTCGAGCAGAATTGGATTTAGAATGGGGTTGAGAAGAAGAATGATTGGAAGAATTAGAAGAGTTAGAATGAGAGAATTTAGACTGAGATGATTTCTTGACTTGATATTCTAGGTGACTCTTTGGGTTTTGATTATCAGTGGGACCGAACCTAGAATTTTGGTCTCTTTTGCTCTCGAAACCGAACTCCTTCTTTCGGTTGATACTGTTCTCTGAACCGAACCTTTGCTTTCGGTTGATACTGTTCTCAGAACCGAACTTCTGCTTTCGGTCGATATAGTTCTCTGAACCGAACTTCTACTTTCGGTTGTTATTTCTCTCTTGAGATCCAACAGTATTTTTCTCTGACTTTAAATTTCTGTCACGATATGAGAAATAGGCATTTTGAGATTGCCAAAACTGTTTTCTTTCAGAAAGATTCTTCTTGTATCTCTGATTCCTTTGTCATTTTTGATTTCTCATCTGTTTCGGCGGATGATGGATGTTCGCCTTTTGTTTTTGACTTGTGTCAACAGGTCCACTTTGAACCGATGATGATTCACTTGAATCTGCATTTTCTTTAGGAACATCTTTTGTACCACTAGTACTCGGTACGTCAAAGTTATCAGGCTTGTTCAGTGGCTCAGGAATATATCTTCCTTTTGTCTTCCAGGATGTTTGTTCTGATAGACCAACAGTTTCATCAGCGTTGTCGATAGGAGCAAACCAGAAGAACTCATCACAACCATCAACATTATCTTCGTTTACAATGGCTGTAAGTTCGGCTGTCTGATGTTCGGTTACACCTGTGACCTTATACACATGATTTGGTGTTGTCCTTACCTTTTGGTAAACAACAACTTTTTGTTCAAGTTTCGGGGACTTTTGTTGGGACAAGCGAACGAACTCCACAGAATTTTCTGAGATGAGATTTTTGTGGATTTCAGGTTCACTCTTGACAAACTCAGAACAGTCAACTTCATCCTCTACAAAAATTTCACTCATGTCATTATCCTCATTAAGCTCAGATGCATTTTCAACATCAATTTTATTTTCTGAGCTCAAATTGGCATTCAATGAGTCAAATTTTTGTATGGTTTCGGTCCTTAGATTCAGTTTGTCATTTTCATCCAAAAGGTTTTTCAGCATGTCCTTATGGTCTTTGGACTTAATGAAAGATTCAATTTTGTCTAGACCATACATATACGTCGGATTAACATCCTCAGACAAAACCACACTTTCACAATTGTATGCTTCAGCGTCGATTTCATCCTCCTTAAACTCAAGAAAAGGCAAAATCATACGATGAATTTTCTGCCCTATTTCACAGTTCAAATGAAGTTGAGTGATATTATTGTAAAGACGCTTAGCAATCAAACAAAAAACATTTCGCTATTTCAAAAGTTCTAAATTGTCTCTTTGCAAATAAATGTTTTCGTCCTTGGTTTTGATTAACTCTGACTCCTTCAGTTCGATCCACATCCTCCGTTCCTCACTCTTCGAAGACACCCTGCTTATTTGGTCAGTTAGGTTAGAATTGGTGACTCGAGTTTGAGTTAAGCTGCTGTCTAGATGAGAAATTCTTGAATTAACATTTTTTAATTCTTTTTCATATGAGCATTGTGGGACTTTAAATGAAACAAAAACGGATTGTACCTTCTTGATCAGTTCATCAAGCTCGTTGAATTGCACGCTGAGCGGTTTTGCTGTAAAGCACATGTCCTGTTGCTCCTTTGTGTCTTTGTTCCCACCATCAGTGTTGTATCCCCTCATCTGAGATACATTAGACACCATCAAGCATTTTCCACTGCTATCCTTCTCTTTCGCCACATAAGCTTTTCCTTGAGAAGGCCTCCTTACTTCATCATCCTCGGAGTCGGTTGACCAGACCTCCACTCCTCCGAATTCATCATTTGCTATCGAACCCTGCACAATCAAAGCATTCATAGACGGGTTAGCAGTAGATTTCTTCTTCCTGATCTCATCCAGCTTTTTCAGCAACAACGCTTCTTCATCTTTTTCCTCATCCTTTTCTGCTATTTTCTTGAGGACACAATCTTTAGCATAGTCTTCAGAAGTAAGATCATAGTCTTCTATTTTCTTGAGTGATTCTTTCCTCCACAGTAATAACAGCTCACTCTCGAATCTCCTTCAGCTTTCGGTTCCTTCTTTGATTCTTCTGCTTTCGGTTCGTCTTTGACCTTTTCAGAGCTATAACCTCCCTGCCAATTGCGGTTCTTATTGGTGGGAAATCTTTTCTTGATGAACCTCTTGGGGTTTGATACCATCATAGCATAGTCTTCAGAAGTAAGATCATAGTCTTCTATGTTGAGGTCTTCATCTTCCATCACCGCTTTACTTTTGGATAGTAGGGCAAAGGAACCCAGGCTTGAAACTACATTTTTCTCCTGTAGTACGATCTTTTCTTGAGATTTCCGAATGCCCACCAGTTTCGCTAGAGAATAAGATTTGAATTGCTCATGCGCTTTAACTGTGGACACTACAACTCTCCACTCAGATCTGAGGCCGTTCAAAAACGTGACTTTCTGCTCAATTAACTTCCTTTCAATATCATGTTTAATCATCTTGCTAAGAAGATGATTGAAGCGATCGAACGTTTAAATCACAGTTTCTTCGACTCCCTGCTTGAATTCACCAAACTCGGATAAGAGTAAGGTTTGAATGGAGTGTTCAAGATCTTCGTCCGTAGAATACAATTCGCGAAGCCTGTCCCATGTTTCTTTGGCAGTAGTACATGAACTCACTCGCCTGAAAGTGTCAGAATGAAGAGCGAATCTGATTAATCTCAATGCTTTAATATTGCACTGAAATTTATCTTTTTCGTCTTGGGCAACATCTTTAACATCTTTCAAAAGATCATTATACTCCTTTTGAGTTTTAATAATCCTTGAAGTTGCAGAATGAGAGAAGGGTCCCGATATGATTGCTTCCCAGATGAGGTATCCATTGTCCTCAGATCCTATAACATAATCTTCAAAGTGATGTGCCCAGACTTCATAATCTTGGGTGTAAAGGATGGGAATCTTCGTTGTTGATCCAATGTTGTTCGAAATATTAATGGGATTAGATGGCGACTCGTCCATGCTTGATCGAATAACCTGTTTGAAAGATCAGACTTGTAATATATAATATTAGGGCAAAACGAACAAGTAATGAGATACGTCAATTATGGGGTGACGGCTCAATAAATATTAGTTAATGCGGAACAAACCCTAATAGCTTCTTTCACAGAAGAGATGTGTATGAATTACACAGCCTCCTGCTCTGATACCAATTGATGAGATATAAATCTCTTAGATCGATTAGATCTTTGAAACAGGTATATAAAGAATGTAAAGCAATATAAAGCAATACTCAAGAATGGATTTAAATGTGTTGAATGATTAGAACTTTCAATCCTCAGCAGAGCTCGATGAAGAACTTCCGCTGTTGAGGATTCTAGGGTTACAAAAAGATATATTCAGAAATTACACGTAAAAACCCTGATCTGACCGTTACTAAAAAGATGCATGCAAACATCTATTAATACACAAACCCTAGAAAATAAGATACGGATGGACAGGCCCATACCGCATAAAAGATGGACTAGGAAGTGAGCCCAGGACGCAACACCGAGTACCCAACAGATAACGCAGACGAAACTGTGTGACTATCTGAGAAACCCACATGGAGAGTCAAGGGTAGATACATACCAGAACCCATCAACAAACCCTCCAGTTTCGATATTCCAAACACAAGTGGAACCAAAGATGTTCCTGAAGAACCGATGGTTGAACCTGATGTTCCAATCAAAAGGGATGAACCGAAAGTTCTGCTCAAGAGAGAGGAAGCACCGAAAATTTAAACTAAGTCACCTGCAACCCACCAGAAGGAGAAACCAAAGGCAAGCTTCAATGCTCACAAATCTCAGAAGGAGCTAGCTGAACAGAAACGTCTGAGAAATCAAAGATACGCCACAAATCTGAATGAACGTAAAAGGCATTGGAATTCTCAAAATCCCAACTATGAGCCTCCCAGGAAAGAATCCATGGACAAGGAAAAGGAGAAGTTGAAGGAAAACTTTAGTCCAAATTCCAATTATTCCAAATCCAAGAACCGAAATTCAAGTCTCGGTCCTGAACCCACTTTCGGACCTCGACCCAGTTTTGGTCATCGACCCAGTGTGACAACCGTCAAATTCTGGTCAATTCAAAGTCAAATAAAGTCAACAAGTCAAACCGGTCAGCTCAACTAACCCTTGTGTACTTGGACTTACGTTCAGTATTTACTAAACAACCCACTATTCTAATAAGAAAACATGAATCGAAAAGTACGTACAACTAGATCTCTTTAACCTAAAAACTGTAGTACGTGGCGAGCCAAACTGATAAAACAATGATGCATACTCATCGGGAGTGTGTAAGATCCTTAAACAAGGCTTAACAGGGTTTACGAACGATGCATTGCGATGCCGGACACTCACAATTGTCACACATGGATCCTCTCTCAATCGTTTTCACTCTATCTCTCTCTATATCAAATCTCTCCCAAATCTCTCCAAGTATGTGAAATCTCTCTCAAATATCTCTTTGTATGAGAAATCTCTCCAAGAATGTCAAATCTCTCCCAAATCTCTCTAAGTATGTGAAATCTCTCTCAAATATCTCTCTGTATGAGAAATCTCTCCAAGAATGTCAAATCTCTCTCAAATCCCTCCAAGTATGTGAAATCTCTCTCAAATATCTCTTTGTATGAGAAATCTCTCCAAGAATGTCAAATCTCTCTCAAATCCCTCCAAGTATGTGAAATCTCTCTCAAATATCTCTTTGTATGAGAAATCTCTCCAAGAATGTCAAATCTCTCCCAAATCTCTCCAAGTGTGAGAAATCTCTCCCAAATCTCTCTCAAAAGTTTCCCGTAACTTTTTGGAATCATTCGGGTCATTCCGGCCCTTAACCGGGTCAAAAACGGCTTAAAACGGGGCGAAAACGAGAAAAATAGGCTTTAGGAACCGAAACCGGAATGAGAGGCTTCTTAGGACCAGAGACCGAGCCTCTGGTGGCTAAGAGACCAGAGACCGAGCCTCTGGTGGCTAAGAGACCCGAGACCAACCGAGCGATCGGTCCCTCTCGGTGCCTCTCGGTCCGCCTCCACTCTCGGTGCCTCTCGGTCCGCCTCCGCGCTCGGTTCCCTTTCTCTCCTCTCGGTTCTCTTCGCACGCTCGGTTCCTTCTCTCCCTCTTCTCCCCTCTCGGTTCCTTCCCTTCTCTCTTCTTCTTCTCTCGGTTTCTGCCTCCCTCTCTCTCGGTTCAGCATAAGAGGGCCGAGCCTCGACCAGATTTCGCATTTTTGTCACTTTTAGCCCATTTTTGATATTTTTAACATTTTAAGCCCGTTTTTCGTGATTTTAAAGCGGGATTTTCTCCAGAAATTATATTTTAACATTATAAACTCTAAATATTCATAATTTAAACATATTTTGATGAAAATCATTATTTAAATAATAAAAATCAAATGGGTGAATTATTAAAGGTGGAGTGTTGACTTTGCCTTATCCAAAGTCACAAGCAACCACCTCACACCCACTCTTTGACTAACCACACCTCTCCACCTTACCTAGGTCACATCAATGTATTTTCCACTCAATTATCCCTCCTTCCCACGTTTTTGAGGGCTGATTATTCATCCTCTCTCCTCACTTCTCTCATTTGCTCTCATTTCACAAGAAGATCAAACTTTTTCCTCTCTCACTTTCTCTCTCTAGAAATTCGAGATTCAAGGGCTGATCTTGAGTTTTTCCCCACATTTGGTAAGCATAATCCATTATCTTTATGATTATCTCATTTATTTCCACTCAAATCATGGATATCTTAGACAAACTCTCTCATAATTGTGTTAGATCTTCGAATCTTCAAGTGATTCTTCAAGTGTTCTTGGGTTGAACACTTTCCTTCTTCAACACTTACCTACTGAAATCACTCAAGGTGAGTTCATACCCCTACATTTTCATGTTTTCTCAAGTTTTCAGGGGGGGGGGGGGGGAATACAAGTTAAAACACTAAGAACATAACTAGATTTTTCTAACAGCCTTCATCAGAAAAGTTCAACTCCATTCACGGACTGTTTTGGGCATCTTAAACATTTTTGTTTTCAAAACTGTACAAGGTTCAAATAGTTCAAGTTTTTAGCTTTAAAATGACTACTTGCACATCTCCATACGATTTTTCTACAATTTATGGTTATTTTTACAAAACTGCCTATCATTTCAAACAACAATCCGGACCAGTCTGTGATTATGGACTTTTTCACCCAAGTTAGAAGTCATTATAAATTGTGATAAAAATTATGAGCAAACTAGACACATTTTTTGAACTCTCAGAATTTACGGATCTAGTTTTCGATTTCGTATGATTTTTCTAGGATTTTTCCAAAACAGGGCAGAATTGCTAAATTTTGCCAACAGCATGTAAATATCATAACACTTTGTATTATGTTGAGCAAAGTGTATAATCATAAGTTTTAATATTTGAATGTGTTTCCTAGTTAGTTTATCATTATGAACTGAAACTAAGACATTCATATTAAATATTATTCATTCATTTTGGAACATGTATTATTTAACTATAAAAAGTATAGTTTGATAAATTCACAACACTAATACATTTCCATAAAAGAGTTCATACATAGTACATACATTTTAGATAAACTATAATAGGTATAGTTTATGATACATCACTCTACGCACTCGTACAAGATGGGTACATTCATACAAGAAATATTTATATTCACACACATTTCACGTAAACTTGTTATCCTATATTGTGAGTTTCTCTATATTTCTCTCTCTCTCTCTCTCTCTCTCTCTCTCTCTCTCTCTTTCCCCGTACGTCCGAGTGCGGGATATAATTCCTGGTAGTTATAATCAGAATCTCCTTGAGGGAGAACGTGATACTTGTATATAGATCTATATTGGGATTGACACCCCACACCTTGCTGCTAGCTACAGTTGGACCTGCAGGTCTACGGGTGACAAATGTCATTTTATTTTTCGCGACACTGAGAACGTCGTGGCAGGTTCACATAGTCATAGTATGATTATAACGGCTCACATAGGGAACAATCCATAAGTTTACGGGATTTTATTTTTAAAACCTAAATGAGTTTTATGTCGATTTAAAATCACCTTTTATCTCTATGGGTACAAATACAAAGTGTCGGGTCTCTATACAAAGTTATTATGATATTAAAACTATATTTCCTCTAGAATTGTTAGACTTCAACTATAGTCGCTGAGCGTATACGTTTGAGTCATATAAGAATTTAGTCTTGATTGGCCTAGAATTGGTGGTGCCCGCCTCATCTCCTGTTCCTCGTTGGGTTGTGGACCTGGGGCAGACCCACTATATTCAACGTTTTATCTAAGTTAAACCTTATATAACTTTTATATGTTGGACGATTATAGAGGAACTCTACGTATTACTCTAGGGTTCATTTATGCATCATGTAGGATTATTTCTATTCATACTTAACTAAGAAAATATTGGATTTTCTGGAAATCAAACTATATCGATTTTACAAGGAAAAACGGTTTCTACTTCAAACAAAACTCTTATGAACTCACCAACCTTTGTGTTGACACTTTTTAAAACTACTTGTATTCTCAGGAAATCAGTGAAACAGGAAAACTTCATCGCTTTGAGGATGGGACGCTAAACCGTCAACAAATTTATTTTGTCATCATAATGTAATTGCTTTTGAAACATATAAACATATACTTTGGTGTAACTTTTGCAATTATATATATGGTGGTTGTTTTTACTTTGAGCACTATTATACACGTTGTTGTGATACTGTACATGAAGTCCTCCACCCCCAGACGTTTCCGCCATCCTTGGTTTGGGGGTGTGACACCCAGTTTCGATCCTAAACCCAGATTCGATCCTCAATCCAGATTCGGTCCTAAAACCAGATTCGGTTCCAATCCTAGTTATGGATCCTCCAAGTCCTAAGATAAAACAAATTTTTTAAAGGACATCAAAGGAAAAGGAAAGCTAGTATCAGATTCTGAGAAGGAAAATAAGAAATCCTCCACCAAACCTAGGAATCAAACGAAAAACAATAAACCATCAAAAGCAACACCAAATGATACACTAAAATTTCAAGAAGATAAATCAAAAATCAAGGTGTATACCATTAAAAGAAAAGATCAAACAACTCTCATTAAACGAACTTATTTGGCTGATGCTTCTTTTGTTATTCCTTTCTCTGTGAAAAACTCACTAGGACCCAAGAAACTTTGGGTTCCTAAATCTGCTTCAATTTGTAGGTAATCAGTGACGAGCAGTTTGACGATGAATGGTGTATAGACAGTGGCTGCTCGCGTCACATGACAGGAAGGAAGGAGGAGCTAAGGGAGTTTCAGTCCCTGAAAGATGGTGGGTGTTTGAAGTTTGGAAACAATTCCTATGGAACAATCAAAGGATACGGCATGATAACTAATGGAGATTTCTCAATCAGAAAGGTAGCTTATGTAGAGGGATTGCAACACAATCTCATCAGTGTATTGCAATTAGTTGTGGGCACAGGTTTGAAGGTATCATTCGATGATGAGGGGTCTGAGATAATTGAAAAACAATCCAAGAAGGATCTGCTGAAATCTGCGCGGAAGGGAGAGATGTACCCTCTCAATATTCAACCAATTCGAGGGACACCAGCTATTTGTCTACTGTCAAAGGCAAACACTGATGAAAGCTGGTTATGGCATCGACGTCTATGACACCTAAATTTCAAAGATATCAACAAATTAGTGATCGGGGATCACGTTCGAGGCCTTCCTCTTCTAAAGTTCGATAAGGAGCATTTATGTGCAGCATGTGAGATGGGTAAGAAGAGCAGAAAAAGCCACCCAACACGCATCAATACTAAGATAGTGGAAGCACTTGAACTGTTACAAATTGATTTGTGTGGACCTTCTGCTATAGAGAGTATCGGTGGAAGTAAGTGCATTCTTGTTATTGTAGATGAATTTTCCCGCTTCACTTGGGTTTTCTTTCTTAAACAGAAATCAGATGCAACTCCCAAGCTGAAGGTGTTCATCAAGCAAGTGGAAGTGCAATTAAGGAAGATGGTCAGAAACATCAGAAGTGACAATGGACTGGAATTCAAGAACAAGGACTTTGAAGACTTTCTGGCTGATAAGGGGATAACTCACAATTTTTCGACCCCTTATACACCACAGCAGATTGGAATTGTTGAAAGACGAAACCGCTCCCTATGTGAAGCAGCCAGAACCATGCTCAGTTACGCTTCACTACCTTTATACTTATGGGCTGATGCCATTGCTGCTGCTTGCTATACTCAGAATCGATCTTTGCTCAACAAGAGATTCTCCATAACTATTTATGAGATCTTAAACAATAGGAAACCGAACGTCAAATTTATCCATATTTTTGGTTCAACGTGATTTATTTTTAATTCTAAAGAGAACCAAAATAAGTTTGATGTTAATGCCGATAAAGGCATATTTTTGGGTTACTCTCTGTCATCAAAAGCATATAGGGTGTTGAATAAGTGTTCCAGAAAAATTGAAGAAACTTATTATGTCACCTTTGATGACAATTATATGAAGAAGGTTCAAAGGATTGAAAGTGCTTCAGGAGACATATTCCCAAAATATGGACAGGTCTCGGTTCCAACATCCAACCTGTTTTAGGAATACATTCGGCTATTTGATGAACAAGAAAAAGCAATTCATTCGGAGGCAACAGCAGTAGACAACAAAGTAGATAATCTCAAGAAGCTCATAGACGAAGCCAGTAAAGAGATGGAAAGCAAACCACCAAGTCCTAAGTTATCAAAAGGCTCTCCACAAAGGTTAAACATTCCAGGGGGAGAGCTCAACCACTCCAAAGGCAACTGAAGTTTCTGTTGAGGGGGAGAATCCAAGTTCATCCCAAACATCTAAAAGTATAGATGATAGAGAAACAATTGATCCGAAACTAACAAGTGAAAATCCAATCGAGGGGGAGACACCCACTTCCACAAGCATACAGACTCTGATGCTGACAGAGACTTCATTTCGCCAGTTGAGGGGGAGAAGGAGAAAGCAAGTGATAGTTCTACTGATGAAGGTAAAGGTGATCAGTCAGATGTTGAAATAGAAGTAGAAGCTGAATTGAATCCAGAATATGATCCAAGCGATCCTCCATTAGTAAAATGGACAAAGAACCATCCCAAAGAGCAAATTATTGGTGAAACTTCCGAAAGTGTTCTTACTCGGTCTCAACTGAAGGCGAAACAAATTGCATTATTCTCTAAAGTGGAATTTTGTAAGTTTAATTCGTTTATCTCCAAAATAGAGTCGAAAACTGTAAATGCTGCACTTGATCATTCTGATTGGGTCAATGTAGGATGAGCTCCACGAGTTCGAACGCAACAGAGTTTGGAGGTTGATTCCTACACCGAAAGATGTCTCTGTTGTCGGCCTGAAATGGGTGTTTAGAAATAAGCTGGACAAGGAGGGGAATCTCATTCGTAACAAGGCTCGGTTGGTAGTAAAAGGTTATTGTCAAGAAGAAGGGATAGATTATGAAGAAACCTTTGCTCCAGTAGCAAGGTTGGAATCTGTTAGAATCTTTCTTGCATATGCTGCTCACAAGAACTTCGAAGTTTTCCAAATGGATGTCAAATGCGCTTTCTTGAATGGAGAATTAAAAGAAACCGTCTATGTCGAGCAACCGCCTGGTTTTGTGAATCAAAAATACCTTGATCACTGCTATGTGATGGATAAAGTTGTCTATGGGCTAAAACAAGCACCAAGAGCCTGGTATGAAATGCTAACTCGCTTCTTAAAAATGTCAAAATTTAAACAAGGTTCGGTTGACCACACCTTCTTTCGTAAGAAGGAAGGTGAAAATTTGATGATTGTTCAGATTTATGTTGATGATATCATCTTCGGCTCCACGAATCCTAGCTTAACAGCTGAATTCAGGAAGTTGATGGAGACTAAATTTGAAATGAGCGCAATGGGTCCAATTAACTTTTTCCTTGTTTTTAATAGTAGATAGGGACCAGAAGGTATCTTTATAAACCAGGAGGCATACACCAAGAACTTACTAAGAAAATTTGGAATGAAGGGTGATTCAAAAGTGAAGGTTCCTATGGCATTCGGCACTAAGCTAACCCCATCTCTGGAGAAACCTGCTGTGGACATAACACTTTATCATCAAATGATAGGGTCTCTTATGTATCTAACAGCTAGTAGACCAGACATTATGTTTTCTATTTTTTACTGTGCCAGGTTTCAAGCCAATCCAAGAGAACCTCACATGCTTGCTGTGAAGAACAGTTTTCGATATCCGAAGAAAACTTCATCTCTCGGTCTCTGGTATCCTGGAAAATCAGGATTCTTCATTCAATCCTTTTCTGATGCTGATCTAGGAGGTTGTGGACTAGACAAAAAGATTACTACAGGGGGATGCCAATTTCTTGACGTAAAACTTTGTCAGTTCGCTATCCAACAAACAAACCTGTGTTTCCTTATCCACAACCGAAGCTAAATACATCGCTGCTGCATCTTGTACCTCTCAAGTAGTTTGGATTCAAAGTCAATGAAGAGATTATGGGCTTAGTATGAAAAAGATTCCTCTCTATTGCAACTCCGAAAGTACAATTAGGATTTGTCATAATCCTGTGCAACACTAAAAAACCAAACACATTGCACTTAGGTATCATTTCATCAAGGATCATGTAGAAGACGGGAACGTGAAAGTTCACTTTGTTCGATCTGCTGATCAACTGGCTGACATCTTTACTAAAGCCTTACCCGAAGCAACCTTTAACAAAATCTTACAAGCCTTGGGCATGATGGAAGGAGAGTCGGTACCGAATCCGCAAATCTATCATTAAAAATTAGACAACCGAAATGGACAGAACGATCGGTCTATTTCGACTCTAGAATTTTAGGGAACATAAATGGACAGACCACTCTATCTATCTCTGCTCCGTTATTTTCTGGAACAAAAATGAACCGAATGATCGGTCTATTTCGCTTCACTCATTAAAAGATAAGGTTTCGGTTGTATATTTGGTCCATAACTTTCGTTTGCTTTGAACTTATATATATATACATATATTCTTTTTCAGAAAATTTCGAAAATCCAAAAGCATTTTATATTTCTGCTTTTAGTATTATTTTATCTATCTCGATTGTTTGTTTGGTGTTTTTCTTTATTTTTCTTAGGTAATATGTGTATATATATATATATATATATATATATATATATGAGAGAGAGACAGAGAGAGACAGAGAGAGAGAGAGAGAAAGAAAGAAAGAAAGATACTTGTAGTTGGTCGTGTATTACCTGTATCAAATCAAAATTGAGGGAATGTTGATTTCATAAGATGACTTTGAAATTGCAATATGTATATGGATGTCCACAAATTTGTTGCTAAAACCTGGAGAATCGACCTAGGTTTTCCCTGATTTGTGTTCGAAAAACCATTTGTGGTGGGTAATGGAAGAGAGAGAGAGAGAGACAGAGAGAGAGAGAGGTTTGTTATAGATAAGGCGGGGTGGCGAACGCGTTGTTTGATGATAATGATAAGAAGGTGATCGAGCAGAGATCCGATGAGAAGATTAGCAAGCAGCGAATAAGCAGATCGGCGATGAGAGAGGATGGAGAGGGGAGAATCGATTGAAGGGAGAAAAGAACAAGACGGGTTTTCAAAAATTTGGGGATTTCATTTTCCCCTGTATCTACTAAAGGCGTGTTCATTAAAATTATAAAGCGAAAGTTATAGAGGGCGCACATTTAAGATATAGCGCCCTCTGTGTTTTAATTTTTTTTTTATATGACACTAGTTTAAGGGCACTCAGTAATGCACGACCTAAATCGTTACATTTTTTGAAGAGATGACACTTTTTTAATGTCATTATGTAATGCCTAACATAAATCAAAGAGCTTCGTGTTTTGCGCGTCGTAAAAGGGTCTTTTTCTTGTAGTGTACTAAAAGGTGTATGAGCTGAGATAAAGGTTTATCGAAACATCTTGAATCAGAAATCTAAACTTTGGTAAGAAAGTCAATAAGTATTGATTTCTAGAAGTTCAGTTGATTTAGACACATGCCAAAGCTATTGGGAGCATAAATGTTATGCCGGTAAGATAATAATAATTATGCTAGTGGGAGCATAATTATTATGGTAAGTGTTGCAAGTTAGAAATGTTAATTATAGAAAACAAAGTTTTCAATTCGCAAAGTTGTAGCGTTTGAAAAAAGTTATTTTGCTATAACTAAGGGAGAGAAACTTATACTTCATTTTTCAATTATAAAATCTTAGATTGAGTTTTTAAAATTTAGTCAGATACGTAGATGAATGTTATGTCGAAAAGATTCGACATAAGGAAATTCTATTTATGGAAATGTTATTTGCATTCTCAAAATTCGATTATGATTACGACATCCCTCTTCATAGTTCGAATTGTGAGAACATGTCAAATAAAAATATTATAGCAAAAGAAAGATTAGGTATCATGTCTTTATGTAAGACATTATGAATCGTGTCCTACATTCTTCAGATATAAGGTCGATTACATATGCTATAGTATTCATGTGTTCTAAATTTTCCAAATGCCTAGGGCATTAAGAGTGAAAAAGGATTAGAACCGGATATGACTAAAGATATTAAACAACTGCTAAGGATAATCCAAGGTTTGCCAAATATTGGTTGCTTGTGGATAGTTGGAAGTATAGTAATGGATGGACCATATTGACATTATTAAGAAAAGACATAATTCTATTAAAAATGAGTTGTCATATGGAAAATATGGAAATATTTCCATAATGGGAGCTGGATATCAAAAAAAATATAGATGTGAGAAAGTTAGAAACTTTTATGCAAGAAGGATGTTCAAAGGAATGTGCTTTGAATATGAGACTTCGGATCTATGGAATTGTCTTGTAAAAGATTCAAATGGAAAATTTTTGCAATTAACAAAGTCTCTGTGACTTGTGTACATAGTCATTACAAAAGGATCAATGCATATAAGTTTAGAATCTAACAACTTACAGTAAGTGGAAGAACTTGGTATTCTTACACTTGCGATAAGGATTTGGAATTGTGAGATAAGTATCGTTGGAAATGTTTACAATTAATATATTTCACAAAGTAAGGACTATAGGTAAACATAGTATGCATGCTTGGAGCATGGGATAACTATTGTTTTAATTCAATTATTAGTTGATAAATCGAAACAATATACAATGAATAATGAGTAATCAATATGGTGATTAAATAAAAGGTGTTTTATTTACGCTCACAAGTTTTGGGGCCATATAGGATTAATATTATTCTTGTGTTTCACTTTGCATGTTTTGACATCTAGAATAATAAGATTTATTCAAACCATCCACAGTCAATCATACTTTAGAAGTAGGTATGAAAGAAGACTGCCTTGAGTTGGCTTGTAGATTTGTCTAAGGAGTTAGGAATAACAACATGTTTGCTACACCATTCATGAGTACTGAAATAAGATTTGAGTATTGGATCAACCTGCGCTCACTTGAATCACTTCATGGAATTTAGCATGAGTGATTGTGAGATGATAATATCACATATTATTCAAACTAAGATATATGACATGTTGACTACAAGTTGGTTGTGCATTGATGATACGAAAACGTATTAGTAACTTCATGTTATAAAACGTATCATTGTGCATGATTTAATGAGCAGTTAGTACATGCACATAATGTAGAAGTTCATATGTTCCCTTTTATCCTAAGAGGATTAAAAGCGATATCTTGGGGCCCTCGGTGATTATGTTTTGACTTATGTGTTGGCTCCTAGAGGTACGTTGGCAATTATAGTTATTAGACTTATCCAAGTGGGAGACTCTTGGATTTGGTGTCTAAGCCATAACTATAACCGGGATGTACTTGACCCGATTGTAGCATGGTCCTTTTGGGTTGCCTACATTAGTGCAATTTGATAGGATGGACTTTTGAGATAAAGTTATTTATGATTTATTAATATATTATAAGTATAATATATTAATTGAGAAATCATATTATTTAATTAGTATTGACCAAGAATTAGTTTGGAATTAATTTTGTGATCAAAAGAGACTAATTAAGTATATGGGGATTGATTGTGTAAATCAATGATATTTATAATGTGGGCTAATGATCCATAATTATTTAGGATGGGCTAAACCAATATGATAACCCATGGATAGACCATGGAGGTTAACCCATGGATCCTAAGTATATGAAAGGTCATTAGGGTTTACAAAGTGTAAACTTAACATTTGCCACATTATAAATACATACCCATCGTGTCAAAATCGGCAACCACTCAATTCTAAGAGATTGAGATTGATTTTGTGTCAACTAACCTTTTCATTAAAGCCTCCTCTTGCAGATGGTGTTTGTGAACCATTAGAGGCATCACACTTGAGGTGCTCAAGCTTTCAAAGGTCAAGAACTAGAAGTCCTACTAAGAGGTAAGTCATCTAACTAGTTACTATTGTTCAATTGTTCAATTGTATGCTAGTTAGGGACAATGCTTTAGAAAAATTAAAATGCATGTATAATTAGAGAAAACATAGATCCAAAGCATTTAGGGTTGCAAGTGCACTTAGGAAGTGTTATATTTCATGCTAGCTAACTGTCCAAAGTCGAGAAGTTGCACTCTAATAGGGGGAATCGACGAGTCCATACATGAACTCGTTGAGTTCATGATCTAATATGTTGAACTCGTCGAGTCCAGTATCTGGCTCGACGAGTTGGACATGCAGTGGGCAGTTTTTCAGGTTTTTTTGACCTGTTTTGGATTAGGAACATTACCACAAACTATTTTGGTTCATAAAAATTGTTTTTTAATGATATGGTAATGTTAATCCCCATCCAATAACATGATATTTGTCAAATTCTACGATAACTACTTGTTTTGGGTAATACTAGTTATTTGTTTAATTTGATGATATGAATCAAGTTAGGTGAAATTGGTAAATGATCATCCTATCATAATTGGATTAGTTAGTTTGATATATAATTGTTTGTTGAATAGTTCCATAACTTTTCCTGAAGTTATTGAATGTGAAAAGTCACACCATTCATGCATTTTTCATCGGTATTGTCCTGAAGTTATGGAATTGGAAAGATCTCATTTATGCAACTTTAAAATTGTGACAACCGTCAATTTCCGATCAAGTAAAAGTCAAATAAAGTCAACAGGTTAAACCGGTCAACTGATCTAACACTTGTATATTATGGCTTACAATATGTTACTATTGTACAACTCGCTATTATAATAACAAGTTATCACTTGGAAAGTTGGTATGTTCAGAAATTATAAACCCTAATCAGGGTAAGTGATGAAACTAATCGATAAAACATTATTCCATACCCCTCAGGGACATATAACAATCGTAACGAGGCTTAACGGGGTGTACGAACCTTGCGTTGCAAAGCTAGACATCCAAAAAGTTCACAAACGAAGTCTCTCTCTATCTCTCTTTATCAATCTCTCTATCTCCCAACTCTCTTCCAAATCTCTCTAATAACCTCCCTCATCTTTTGATAATGATTTGGGGGCATCCTGACCCTTAACTTAGCCGAAACCTACGCAAAACAGGGAGTTTATGCGAAAAACAACCTTATAGGGCCGAACCTTCTTAGGGCCGAAACCCTAAGAAGAGAAACCTCTTAGACCCGAACGGCCGAAGCTGAAGCAACCAAAGCCATAGCTTGAAGAAACCGAAATAGCATGGGCTGAAACCCTCCTGCCGGAACTGAAACTTCTAAGGAACCTCGCCTCGCCTCGACCGAACCTCGAATGGACCGAACTTCACCTTCACTTTCTTCCCTTCTCGCCTGCGAGATTTCTCGGACCGAATCCCTTCTTGGATCTCACCTAAAACTAAAACCACCTTCGGTCCTTGCCTTCCCAAGGACCGAACCCTCGGCCCTGGATCCGAAATTTCATAAATTTCGCTCTTTTTCCTGGTTTTCGACCACTTTCGCGTTTTAAGCCCGTTTTTCATGATTTTGACGTGGGATTTTCACCCAAACTCATATTTTGACATATAAGACCCTATATATTCATAATTTAAACACATTTTAAGGGAAATATTTGCCTAAGAATAAAATCTAGTGGGTAAGATATTGAGGTGGAGTGTTGACTTTACCTTTAAGTCATGACACAAGCAACCCACCACACCCACTCCTAGGTCAAACTCAGTCACTATTCATCCATACTTAGGCAACTATTTATCCTTTTAGCCTCTTTCACCAGCCCATAATCAGATCAAAGGGATGGAAATCTATACTTCTCCTTCCTATATTCGTCACACTTTCACCAAGAATAGAAACCCATTTCTCTCCCCCCCCCCCCCTCTCTAAACTCGAATTTGAAGGCTGTTCTTGAGCATTTCCCTCCAAGTTTGGTAAGTAATTTCATCGTACACTTGATTATCTTGCATCCTTTCACTCAAATAATGGATTCCTTACACAAGTATCATCATATTTGTTACTAGATCTTCGAATCCTCAAGTATCTCCTAAGTGTTCTTGACTTGGAAACTCCTTTTCTTCATCATCCATCTACTGAAATCACTCAAGGTGTGTTCATAACCCCACATTTTCATGTTTTCTTCATGTTTTAATGGGAGAATACATGTTAAAACACCAACAACATAACTAAACTCAAACATCAGCTTTCATCAGAAAATTTAATGTTTATTCACGAACTGTTTTGGACATCTTAAACTTTTTAGTTTTCAAAATTGTATTAGGTGCACATAGTTCAGATTTATACCTTTAAAATGAATAGTTTCACATGTCCATACGAGTTTTCTACAATTTATGGTGATTTTTACGAAACTACCTATCACTGTAGCTACGAATTCGGACCAGTCTGTGAATATGAACATTTTCACACCCGTTAGAGGCTTCTAAAAGTCATGATAAAATTTATGAACATAATAGACACATTTTCTAAATTCTCAGTGTTTACGGATTTAGTTTTCGATTTTGTATGATGTTTCTGTGATTTTTCTAAATCAGTGCAGAATTGGTAAAAATGAATTTACATATTAAAACTTTCATAACACTTTGTAACCAGTTGAGCAAAGTGTAAATCTTTGAGGACCTCATATTTTGCATGTGTTTTCTGTTGTGATATAAATATATAATAGAAAAATGTTCACTAAATTGTAAGAGCCTTTAGTATTACAATTATTACATGATGAGGCATAGTAAACATAGTTATGCTTTGCTACATATTCTACTTACACAGAAAAGGTTACCATACATTACAAAATTTTTGATAAACTATAATAGGTATAGTTTGTGTTTAATATACATTACGAAAGAGTACATTTCTACAAAAAGGGGTTTTCAATTTCACACTACGTAAATTTGTTAATAGATAAATTTGTGAGACATTCGCTTCACATTACTTCCAAAGTAACACAACAAAACTTCAGAAGTATAACCAAAATCTCTTGTAGGGAGAGCTGATAGTTGTGTATAGATCTATATCGGGTTTGACAAACCCACACCTTAGCTTCATGCAGCAGCTAGACCGGAAGGTCTGGGGTGACAAATGTCATTCACATTCCGACGCCTAAAGAACGTCATATACAAGGCCGACTAAGTCATAGTATGGTTATAATAATTCACATGGGGTATTAACAAAACATCAGATTTACGGGAATTCCATTTAAACAAAGGAGTTTATGTCAATTTAAACTTGCGTGATTTACAATATTTATGGAAAATACTAGAACACTAATAGTCTTGGCATTTAAGGCTACATTACAATTTTAAAAGGAAAATATTGAATTTTTTTGGAACAAACATTACTTTTACAATGAAGGTTTACAACATTTCATGCAAAAGCTTACGAACTCACCAACTTAGTTGTTGACACTCTTTCAAAACTACTTGGATTCTCAGGGAATCAGTAAAACAGGTAAACATCGACTTTTGAGGATGGGACGTTAAGGCGTCAAACATTTCATTTTTGTTAACATAATGTAATTGATTTAGAAACATGTAAACTTATACTATGGTGTAACTTTTTCAATTATATTTATGCTGGTTGTTTCTACTTTGAGCACTATTATACTCGTTGTGATACTATACATGAAGTTTTCTACCCCGGACGTTTCCTCCATCATTGGTTTGGGGGTGTGACAGATTGGTATTAGAGCATTGTTTATAGTGAACATAACATATCAAAGCAAATAAGATATAGAAAATATAAATGCATTGGGACTAAAAGTCTCTGATTAACATTTTTCAAAAACAATACTTTTAGAAATGAAATAGTGTCATGATAAAAAGTATAAGTAGATGCATGCATGCTGGTATAGTGGCACATCTAGGAGAAATTACGAAAAATAAAAATAGATGAGTTGTACACTAACATTATGCCTTGGGATATGTAATCAAGTCTAGGAGGAATATAGTCTGATCAACCATATTCATCCAAGAGGTGACTAGCATATGTCGGGGGATAGTTGTAGTGGGCAACACGTCTAATAACCTACCAACACTCATATAAGAAATGCAATTAGAGACAAACAAATATTTGAAATACTATAGGAGTATATTATGTTACTAAGAGTACAATTTTTTTTTACGTGCCTCTTACACCCCTATTCTCGTACAGATGACATGGTAGGATTCCATCTACCTGGAGACCAGTACTTCCCTAATGAGGGAAATGCTGGATGGCTCGAGGCAGATGCCGAGGAAATGATCGAGGAGGATCGTGAAGAAGACCCTGAAGAGGACCCAGAGGAAGAAGAAGAAGTAGAAGAAGTGGAAGAAAAGGAGGAGGAAGACGAAGAAGAGGGTCCTGAGGTATATAACTCTCTCCTTGCACATGTTCCTGCACGGGACTATACAGGACCAACCCCCCCCCCCCCCCCCCCAAATGGGGAACGAGCTTGGGATTGTGGAGCCAAGAACAAGATCAACCCCACCCATACTAAAACAATAGATGTTTCTATAACCTCGACAGGGGAGTCTCAGCCGATAAGGCCCTCCCTGTCATTATCCACCGCATCGCTCGCTACGATCAGTGGATCCGGGCATCCACCAACCAGATTATTGAGGTTGGTGCGACCGTAGAAGTCACAGCAGCCCACTTTTGGCGCTTGGACCAGGATCACGACCACACCAGGAATCACACCGAGGTCCTACAGTGGGAAGCTGCCATCACTCGGAGTGAAGCTCGAGAGTATCGGGAGCATCAGGAAGAGATGGAGAGATGACTGAAGAAAATGGAGCGCCAGGTAGCCGAGGATAGGGAGGTGATCAGGGCAATGTGGGCACTCATAGCCGCCTTGCAGGGACCGCCAGATGCCACCCGCCACGATTAGTTCTTACACTACTCACATTTTGTTATAGACTAGGTTTATGAGTATGCATTGGTGCTACTCTTTCTTGCAAGTAGGTTCGACCCTACGTCTAAGTGATTACACTATTCGAGGGGTCGTTATGCTGTCAAAATTTTCTCCTACATTGATGTAATGTAGATCTCCTATGAGGTCAAATTTTCTTAAGCAATATGTACTAAATTTATATCGATGAAATTGAATTACATTCTATCTGTTGGATATTTGGCATTGGATCTGATAACTTGATAATACAATTAATTTGCGAATGGTAACTCTAAAATTCTTAAGATGTACCTCGAAGTTATGTGTAATTAAGGGGGATCGACTTAGAAATGGTGAGTCCGCCTTAGGATTTGTTCCTTGTTTGGTTGTGGACTTAGGGCAGACTCATTAGGTTCAACGGTTTATCAAAAGTTAATTACATGCAACCGGCGTATGTCTAGTAAATTTTAGGAGTGGATCAGGCACCGAGTAGAACACAAGTGTTCGATTGAGTCACTATTACTAAATTCATACGTTTAATTGTATAGACTTTAATTATGAATTGCTTACAAATACAATGAAGTTGGGACATAATACTGATAATGTAACTCAAATAGCACCCGACTCATCCTTACTATTGAAGACTCACTGACTTTTCCTCCTTAAAACTTATAACAAAACTATGCCGCCAAGGAAAAATCCCAGACCTTCCGGCAGCCTAGCACCACCACCACCTCCACCACCACCTCCACAGTTTGATTCCGCAATGTTTCAAGCTGCGGTAACAGCGGCCGTGGCGCCTGCAATGTTACAAATGGGTATCAATGGTGTCAGCGGTTCTGGATCTGGTGCTACCCACTCTAACCATGGGGACAGTACAAGTCGTACGAAAGAATGTTCATACAAAAACTTCACGAATGGAAAACTCGATTCTTTTAATGTAAGCGGGGGTGTCGTCATACTAATGCATTGGTTTGAGAGGACCGAAGCAGTTTTCAAAATATGTGCTTGTCCTGAAATGAGAAAAGTCAAATATACTACATTCACTTTCACCGGTAGAGATCTCACTTAGTGGAATTGCCGAGTTAAGTCACTTACTCCCGTAGTGGCTAACTCCATAAGCTGGGAAGACTTGAAAACTTTGATGCTAATGGAGTATTTCCCGAGCGGCGAGGTGCAAAAATTTGAATAAGAACTCTGGAATCTCAAGATGTCGGGCACTAACCTTGAAACTAATATTGCCCGATTCAATGACCTAGCACTCCTTTGTCCAACAATGGCCACTCCAGAAGAGAAGCAGCTGGAACAATACCTATGGCGACTATCATCTCAGATTCAAGATAGTGTGCTGGCCTTAAGAGCCACTACTTTTGACAATGCCAAGGAATTGGCACAACAACTTATCGACTATAGGGCCAACCATGGTACTATGACCACCACAACTGATCAAGCAAGAGAGGGAAGCAATAAAAGAAAAATCTGGAGTAACAAAAAGAAACAGTCGGGACCAGACACCACCAAGAAGCAACAGATAGTTGCTGTTTGTGCTGCCACCATTCCTGCCACTCCAACACCCTTAAGGCAATGTGCTGGAACCCTTCCCAAGTGTAACTTCCACCACACCGGTTCATGTCGGGAAATGAACTGCAACAACTGCAACAAAAGAGGCATACTGCTCGATTTTGTAAAGCGCCAACACAACCCATCACTCAAGTCATCAACATCGGAGCAAGTTGATCCTGCTATGGCTATGGGGAAACGGGGCACTTCAAACGAGACTGCCTAAAGGCAGGAAATGCCAACGCTGGGGTTGTAGGAAGAGTCCTAGATATAGGACACAAAGAATCAGTCAAGGATCCCATGGTGGTTACCAGTACATTCCTCCTCGATAACTCATTTGCATGCATACTTTTCGACAGTGGGGCAGAGAGGAGTTTCATGAGCCATCGATACAAACATTACTTAAACAAAATCCCCAGTCACTAAAAGATTCATATGTCGTAGAAATGGAAAACAGAAAGGCAGAACGCACTAGTGATATTTACACATGGTGTACCCTCACTCTAGATAACCATTCGTTCAAAATCGACTTAATGCCGGTCACAATAAAAAGTTTCGACATCATCATTGGTACGGATTGGTGGAGTTCTATTCATTTCGACATTTTATGTTACGAAAGGGTCGTCCACCTTAATCTGCCAAATGGCAAAACCCTTCTTATCTACGGTGATAAGCCAAGTACAAATCTACAAATCATTTCTTGCGTCAAGGCTCAAAAGTATCTCCGAAAGGAATACCACGCCTTCTTAGCCCACGTGGTAGATAAGAAACAAGAAACGAAGGACATCAAAGACATCCCATAGGTCTGTAACTTTCCTAACGTGTTCCCATAAGACGTTCCAGGTGTACCACTTGCACGATAGGTCGAATTCCGAATCGATTTGGTCCCAGGAGCTACCCCCGTAGCCAAAGCTCCATACCGTCTAGCACCGGCAGAAATGCAAGAACTGTACAGTCAACTGAACGAGCTGTTGAGCAAAGGGTTCATCAGATCGAGCTTTTCACCTTGGGGAGCACCAGTCCTCTTTGTGAAGAAGAACGATAGATCCTTTTGCATGTGCATTGAATATCAGGAGTTAAACAAACTTACCATAAAAATTCGATAACCCCTACCCCGAATCGACGACCTCTTCGACCAACTACAAGGAGGAAGTTACTTTTCAAAAATCGACTTGAGGTTGGGTTACCATCAACTGCGAGTCCAAGAGGATGATATTCCCAGGACAACTTTCAGAACGCACTACGGTCATTACGAATTTGTGGTGATGCCCTTCGGACTAACAAACGCACCTGTTGTGTTCATGGACCTAATGAACCGAGTGTGCCGACCTTCTTAGAAAAATTTGTAATCGTATTCATTGACGATATCATGGTCTATTCATGAAGCGAAGAAGAGCATAGACAACATCTACGACTAGTATTGGAGACTCTATGAACTAAGAAGCTTTAAGCTAAACTCTATAAGTGCGAATTTTGGCTCCGAGAAGTGGGATTTCTTAGCAATGTGGTTAGCGATAAAGGGATACATGTTGATTCCTCAAAAATCAAGGCGATCGAAAACTATGCTACACCAACAACACCAACGGAAATCCGACAGTTCTTAGGGCTTGCGGGATAGAACCGAAGATTCATTCAAAATTTCTCCAAGATTGCAAAACCACTCACCACCCTAACTCAGAAGAGTGTGACGTTTACTTGGGAGACTAAACAAGAAACTACCTTCCAAACGTTGAAACAAGCCCTGTGCAGCGAACCAATCTTATCTCTCCCAGAAGGGACTAGGGAGTTTGTGGTCTATTGCGATGCTTCAATTCAAGGTCTTTGATGTGTGCTCATGCAAAGAAGAAAGGTCATTGCCTATGCCTCAAGATAACTTAAAACACATGAAGTTAACTACACTACTCACGACCTCGAGTTAGGAGCAGTAGTGTTTTCCTTAAAGATCTAGAGACACTATCTCTACAGCACAAAGTGCACTATCTTCACAAATCATAAGAGCCTCCAACATATCCTCAATCAAAAAGAGCACAACATGAGACAAAGACAACGGGTAGAACTACTACCCGACTACGAGTGCGAGATTCTCTATCATCTGGGCAATGCCAATGTAGTAGTAGATGCCTTAAGCAGAAAAGAATACTCAGGGCGCCGAGTAAAGTCACTAACAATGACAATCCATTCTCACCTGTTCACACAAATCAAAGAGGCCCAACTAGAGGCCTTGAAACAAGAAAATGTGACGAGCTAGGCATTGCGGGGAATGGATAAGAACCTGGAAGTCAAAAATGATGGAGCGCGTTATCTCATGAATCGGATTTGGACCCCGAAGTTCGGTGGGTTCCAAGACGTTGTCATGAACGAAGCCCATAAAACTCAATACTCCATCCACCCAGGTTCAAATAAAATGTATCTGGATCTCAAGAAGTTATACTGGTGGCCGAACATGAAAGCAAAGATTGCTACTTACGTGGGCAAGTGTCTGACTTGCGCCAAGTTTAAAGTAGAATACCAAAAACCATTAAGATTACTTCAACAACTAGAGGTAACCGAGTGGAAGTGGGAATGGACAACCATGGATTTCATAACCAAGTTACCCAAGACAACGGGTGGACTGGATACCATTTGGGTAATCATCGGCAGGATGACCAAATCCGTGGACTTTTTGCCGATCAAGGAGACTGACAAGATGGAGAAACTGACCAATACCTACATTAAAGGGATTGTACGACTGCATGGAGTGACAACATCCATTATCTTAGGCAGAGATAGTATATTCACTTCACGGTTTTCGCAGTCTTTACAAAAATCTTTGGGAACTAGGCTGGACATGAGTACAACTTACCACCCACAAACCGATGGACATAGAGAAAGAACCATTTAAACACATGAGGACACACTGAGAGCTTGTGTGATAGACTTTGGTAAAGCATGGGATACCCACTTAACACTCATCGAATTCTCCTACAATAATAGCTATCATACTAGCATCAAAGTCGCTCCGTTCGAAGCTCTATATGGTCGGAAGTGTAGATCACCCTTATGTTCGGCTGAGGCGGGGGACACTTAATTAGCAAAGGGACAAGTCCCAGATAGCACCCTTATTGGTCCTGAAATCATAAGGGAAACCACAGAGAAGATCGTTCAGATACGTGAAAGGCTGAAGGCATCTCGTGACCAACAAAAGAGTTACGCTGATAAACGATGCAAACCTTTGGAATTCCAGGTTGGAGACCATGTGATAGTGAAGGTCTCACCCTGTAACGGTATGGTATGTTTTGGTAAATGTGGGAAACTAAACCCTAGGTACATCAGGCCATTCAAAATACTTTCCAGGATTGGCTTCGTGGCGTACAGACTCAAACTACCACAAGAACTTAATAACATACATCCTACCTTCCGTGTGTCGAACCTAAAGAAGTATCTATCCGATGAGACCCTCGTGATACCACTCGACGAAATTGAAGTTAAGGAGAGCCTCCACTTCCTGGAGGAACCAGTTGAAATCATGGATCGGGAGATCAAAAGAACAGAGCAAAGTCGTATTCCTATCGTGAACGTCTATTGGAACACTATACAAGGACCTGAATTCACCTGGGAATGAGAGGAACAAATGAAACAAAAGTATCCGCATCTCTTCCCAAATCCTTGAAGTCCCAGTCAAAACGCTAATTTCGGGATGAAATTCCTTCTAATGGGGGGATGATGTGACAACTTTTAATTTCCGATCAAGTCAAAGTCAAATAAAGTCAACAGATCAAACCGGTCAACTCATCTAACCCTTGTATATTAGGGTTTACAATATGTTACTATTGTACAAATCACTATTTTAATAAGAAGTTATCACTTGGAAAGTTCGTATGTTCAGAAATTCTAAATGCTAATCAGGGTAAGTGATGAAAGTAATCGATAAAACATTATTCCATACCCCTCGTGGAGATATAACAATTGTAACGAGGCTTAACGGGGTGTATGAAGCTTGCGTTGCGAAGCTAAACATCCAAAAAGCTCACAAACGAAGTCTCTATCAATCTCTATTTATCAATCTCTATCTCTCCCAAATCCCTCCCAATTCTATCTCATAACCTCCCTCAACTTTTTATAAAGATTTGGAGGCATCCCGACCCTTAACTTAGCCAAAAACCACGCAAAACGGGGAGTTTATGCGAAAAACAGCTTATAGGGTCGAACCTTCTTAGGGCCGAAACCCTAAGAAGCGAAACCCCTAGGAACCGAAGGGCCAAAGTCGAAGCAACCGAAGCTATAGCCTGAAGGAACCGAAACATCATGGGCCGAAACCCTCCTGTCGGAACCGAACCTGCTAAGGAATCAAACCGAACCTAGACCGGACTTCACCTTTGCTTTCTTCCCTTCTTCCCTGCAAGATTTCCCGGACCGAATCCAATCTTGGCGCTCACCTACAACCAAAACCACCTTCGGTCCTTGCCTTCCCAGGGACCGAACCCTCGGCCCTGGATCCGAAATTTCACAGATTTCTCTCTTTTTCCCAGTTTTCGACCACTTTCTCGTTTTAAGCTCGTTTTTCACGATTTTGACGTGAGATTTTCACCCAAACTCATATTTTGACATATAAGACCCTATATATTCATAATTTAAATACATTTTAAGGGAAATATTTGCCTAAGAATAAAATCTAGTGGGTAAGATATTGAGGTGGAGTGTTGACTTTACCTTTAAGTCATGACACTAGCAACCCACCACACCCACTCCTAGGCCAAACTCAGTCACTATTCCTCCATACATAGTCAACTAGTGGTCCTTTCACCCTCTTTCACTAGCCCATAATCAGATCAAATGGATGGAAATCTATACTTCTCCTTCCCACATTCTACAAACTTTCACCAAGAATAAAAACCCATTTCTCTCTCTCTCTCTCTCTCTCTCTCCCCCCCCCCCCTCTCTAAACTCGAATTTGAAGGTTGTTCTTGACCATTTCCCTCCAAGTTTGGTAAGTAATTTCATCGTACACTTGATTTTCTTGCATCCTTTCACTCAAATCATGGATTCCTTAGACAAATATCATCATATTTGTTACTAGATCTTCGAATCCTCAAGTATCTCCCAAGTGTTCTTGACTTGGAAACTCCTTTTCTTCATCATCCATCTATTGAAATCACTCAAGGTTAGTTCAGAACCCCACATTTTCATGTTTTCTTCAAGTTTTAATGGTAGAATACATGTTAAAACACCAACAACATAACTAAACTCAAACATCAGCTTTCATCAGAAAGTTTAATGTTCATTCACGAACTGTTTTGGACATCTTACAATTTTTAGTTTTCAAAAATGAATTAGGTTCAAATATTTTAGGTTTATACCTTTAAAATTACTACTTGCACATGTCCATAAGGTTTTTGTACAATTTATGGTGATTTTCACAAAACTGCCTATCACTGTAGCTACGAATTCAGACCGGTCTATGAATATGAATGTTTTCACACCAATTAGAGGATTCTAAAAATCATGATAACATTTATGAACAAAATAAACACAGTGTCTAAACTCTCAGATTTTATTGATTTAGTTTTCTATTTTCTATGATTTTTCTGTGATTTTTCTAAATCTGTGCATAAATGGAAAAACGAATTTACAGATTAAAACTTTCATAACACTTTGTAACCTGTTGAGCAAAGTGTAAATCTTTGATGACCTCATATTTTGCATGTATTTTCTGTTGGGATATAAGTGTATAACAAAAAAATGTTCACTAAATTGTGAGAGCGTTTATTGTTACAATTATTACATGATGAGGCATAGTAAACATAGTTATGCTTTGCTAAATATTCTACTTACACAGAAAAGGTTACCATACATTACATAAATTTTGATAAACTATAATAGGTATAGTTTATGTTTCATATAAATTACGAAAGAGTACATTTCTAGAAAAAGGGGGTTTCAATTTCACACTACGTAAATCTTTTGATGAATAAATTTGTGAGACATTCACTTCACGTTACTTGCAAAGTAACGCAACAAAAGTCCTGTAATTATAACCAAAATATCTTGTAGGGAGAGTGTGATAGTTGTGTATAGATCTATATTAGGTTTTCTCGTAGTAAGGAGGAGCATAGTCAACATCTACGATAATTCCTAGAAACATTACGTTTGGAGAAGCTCTACGTGAAGTTTTCGAAATGCGAATTTTGGATTCGACAAGTCGAATTTTTAGGGCACGTGGTTAGCGAGGAGGGAATACATGTGGACCCTTCCAAAATCAAAGTCATTGAGAAGTGTTCAGCACCGAAGACGCCTACAGAAATTCGTCAATTTCTAGGCCTTGCTGGCTATTACCGTAGGTTCATTCAGAACTTCTCCGGCATAGCGAATCCTCTTACAATAGTGACCCAGAAGGGCGTGGCCTTTGACTGGGAAGAGAAGCAGGAGAGAGCATTCCAAACGCTCAAACGAGCCTTGTGCATCACACCAGTGCTACCCTTCCTTGAAGGGATAGAAGACTTTGTAGTCTATTGCGATGCATCGAATCAAGGGCTCGAATGTGTTCTGATGCAACGAGGTAAGGTCATCGCCTATGCCTCGAGACAGCTGAAGACACATGAGGTCAACTACACGACCCACAATCTTGAACTAGGAGCAGTTGTGTTTGCTCTGATGATCTGGAGACATTACCTCTACGGTACAAAGAGCACTATCTTTACAGACCACAAAAGTCTGCAACATATTTTCGACCAGAAGGAGCTCAACATGAGACAATGACGGTGGGTCGAGCTACTCAGTGACTATGAATGCAAAATTCGTTGTCATCCGGATAAAGCCAATGTAGTAGCTGACGCCCTAAGTCGGAAAGAATATTATGGTCGTGTTGTCAAATCATTGACTAATACTATCCATTCACACCTGTCCACACAAATTAAGGCGGCCCAACTCGGTGCTTTGAAGCCTGAAAACGTGGCGGGTGAATCCCTGAGGGGGATGGATAAGAACTTGGAGGTTAAGGGTGGCAGAGCTTATTATCTCATGGACCGGATCTGGACCCCGAAACTAGGTGGTTTCAGAGACTTGGTCATGAACGAGGCGCACAAAACTCGTTATTCCGTGCACCCGGGTTAAGATAAGATGTATCTGGATCTTAAAAATTTATACTGGTGGCCTAACATGAAAGCAAAAATTGCTACCTTCGTGATTAAATGCCTTACTTGCGCCAAGGTCAAGGTCAAATACCAGAAACCCTCCGGTCTACTACAACATCCGGAAATACCGGAATGGAAGTGGGAGTGGATAACTATGGATTTCATAACCAAGTTGCCTAAGACAACGGGTGGACTTGATACCATATGGGTCATTGTCGACATATTGACCAAGTCTGCACACTTCCTGCCGATCAAAGAAACAGACAAGATGGAGAAGCTTACAAGAACTTAGATTAGGGAGATTTTACGACTGCACAGTGTTCCAGTATCCATTATCTCGGATAGAGATAGTAGATTCATTTTGAGGTTCTGGCAGTCGTTACAAAGTTCCTTAGGAACTAGGCTGGACATGCGTACAGCCTACCATCCACGGACAGACGGGAGTGAGAGAACTATACAAACCTTGGAAGATATGTTTCGAGCCTATGTGATCGACTTTGGGAAAGCATGGGATACTCATTTACCTCTTGTCGAATTTTCCTACAACAACAGTTATCATACGAGCATAAAGGCTGCTCCATTCGAGGCCCTCTATGGCCGAAAGCGCAGATCCCCTCTGTGCGGGGCTGAGTTGGGTGATACATAGTTATCTAAAGGATGAGTTCCTGAAATCACTCTCACAGGTCCGGAAATCATACTGGAAACAACGGAGAAGATAGTTCAGATCCGCGAACGATTGAAAGCCTCCAGAGACCGACAGAAAAGCTACGCAGATAAACATAGGGATACGTTGGAATTCCAGGTGGGTGACCGTGTTCTATTGAAGGTCTCACCCTTGAAGGGCTTGATACACTTCAGAAAGCATGGAAAGCTAAATCCTAGGTACATTGGGCCTTTCGAGATTCTCGCAAGAATCGGCCCTGTACCTTACAAATTTAACTTACCGCGCGAACTCAGTAACGTATATTCTACCTTCCACGTATCGAATTTGAAAAAGTGTTTGTCCGATGAGACTCTTGTAATCCCACTCGAGAAGACCGAGATCAACGAGAGCCTCAATTTTGTTGAGGAACCGGTAGAGATCATGGACCGATAGGTCAAGCAAACGAAACAAAGTCGTATCCCGATAGTGAAGGTTCGATGGAACGCCAAGCAAGGACCTAAATTCACTTGGGAGCGAGAGGATCGGATGAAACTGAAATATCCTCATCTTTTTACGTAGTTATTTGTAATAACTTGATTTCTTAAACTTTAATTTTGGGACGAATTCCCTTTAACGGGGGATGATGTGACAAGCCGATATTTTCATTCGGTTAAACCCTAAATTCAATCATTCCAATTTATAAGTCAAGTTCATTTTTAATCATTTTTACAAATTTAAATTTCGTTTCATAATTTTCAATAATTAATCTTTAAACGAACGGGTGAAAGGATGTACCGTCTCGAGTCTTGAAATTGAAAACCGCAAGTACCGCGTATTTAAGGAATTCCTGGCCAAACTTTTATGTTTGGGTCGAAATTTACTTCAAAAACAACAAACTCATGTTTAAGCATGAGTTTACTCCCAAAAGTTCTTCATTTCTCATTTTCACCTTAAAGAGTAAACTCAAAACACTCTCAACTATCATCCCGGTTTTCACCCGATTTCCCGAAAACATAAGTACTTCTTGGCTTGATTTGTTGTTATATCATAACAACTAGTGTTTTTACATCTTTTAATCCATCCTGTCATGTGTTTTGACTAGTTTTCCAAAACACCAAGAACACCAAGAACACACACTAGCGTTCTTGAACTTTTAGTTCATTACAAGCTTCCACAAAGTAAGTACTTCAATCCATGAGTCATTTAAAGCTGGCTATACATATTAATACCAAAAAATGTCCCAAGAACACCAAGAACAAGGTGTTCACAGTTTTGGGAGGATCCCAAAACCGTAAACACCAAATAAAGTGCAAAGTGGTGCCTTAGGGTGCCTATATGCTTCACAACGACTTAAGGACTTGTCTAGATTCATCCTTGATGAGTTTATCACACAAAAAGCACCAAAACCTTACATTTGTATGTGTTTATGGTTCGGGGATCTCCAAAAACCGTAAACACCTCAAAAGGTGTTTAAAAGTCCCATATTTATTCCTTATGTCTAAAATCTAACCTAGACTATTGCCATGATTGAGCTAAGGACTTGAAAACCCCCAAATACCATAAACTTATGAGTTTAAGGTAGTAAACTCAAAGGAAAATGGTAAAGGGTCCGTAAACTCCATTTAGGAGTGAAATGGGGCCCTAGATCCTTCCAAAGGCCTAACCACCAAGTAGAAATGCTTCAAAGGACTTGTGAAAACTCAAAACAGCATATGGTCATAAAGTGTAGAGTTTACAACCGTAAAACCTTAAGTTTACTACCGTAAACTCCTTGGGTAATGGTCATGAAAACCGTAAACTCCAAAGTGTTACCATGTTCTAGAGTGTTACCATGAAAACCTTAAACGCAAACACTCTAGCTTTGCCCTACAAAAACTTGGTTGCAACCCTTGTGATCTTTAAACACTTAAATCAAAGTGTTACCATGTTCTAGAGTGTCTTAACTTATATTACTAGAGATAAAGTGCCTAAGTAGTTATATATATATATATATATATATATATATATATATATATATATATATATATATATTGATTATATGATAACTAAGCTTGTTGTATGTGTACAAGTCTCCACTTGTCACCTAGCATCGTATCTGACACTTCAATCCAATCCACTCACTACATGTGAGTTCATACCCCTAAATTAAGCTTTTAAATGTTTTCAAATGTTTATAAATACTTTTATGGGGGGGGGGGGGGGAACACAAGTAAAGTTACGATAGTAATTATCTTGATCACATGTGATTAATAACTGTCGACAAGTGAGTCTCTTACTTTCAAACTATTTTACTTCAAACTGTCTTAAAAACTCTTTTACATATCAAATGCTTTTATGAAACTTCTTTTATACTTTTATATTATCAATTGCATGTGTATGTATGTATAGTTATATAAGCAATGTTTAAAAGGCTTAGGAAGGCCTATCCGCGCTATTTCCTTTTCGCGCTTGAGATGTGGTCTGGTGGGATATCGGGTACCCGTCCGAAGGTCGTTTAAATATTAGTTATATATCATGTGTACATATATAGTCATAAAGGTTCTTCCAGTTCATTAAGTACCCTTGGGTAGCAAGGGTATACTCCCATGTTCATACGTACAAGTTAATTACTAGTAAACTACAATAGGCGTAGTTTAGGGTTTTACTAATACTAATACTAGAACAATGAATCATACAAAGAGTCAGTTCATACATGAGTCATAACTTATAATAATGAGAAACAAACATAGAACAGAGTGATGAGAAACAAACTTAATACATAGTGATGAGAAACAAACATAATACATAGTGATGAGAAACAAACATAATACATAGTGAGGAAAAACAAACATAATACATAGTGATGAGAAACAAACATACAAGCTAGACAGAGAAAGAACATACAATATAACTAGCACATACATTACATATACATTACATTCAGTTATGTGAGCCATTAAACGGGTCATGGCACTACCTGCCATGACCATTTTTGTATCCAGAATCTCCTTAATTGGGGAGCGTATGAGTTTGCGTATAGATCTATACAGGATTGACTATCCTACACCTTACTGCTCGCTACAGTGGGATTTGCAAGTCTACGGGTGCCAAATGTCAGTTCTCACGGTGTCTTACATCGTCGTCTTACTATTGAGTCGGTAGCACGGTACAAGCCGATCACATGGTACTTTAAATAACAATTGTTTTAAGTTAGTTAGTACAGCAGGAGTTACTTAATACAACACTACAATACTATAATATTTTTCCTATTACATTCACTTTGTGAACATTCACACGATGCACGGTAATTTAAAAACTATATTTTTGGTAGATGATAGTTGGAGTTGGGAAAATACACACTCTTACAAGAAACACACACAATTACTAGATGCCTTGGTACAAGGCTACTTTTAGTAGGAAACATAAGGTTTTCTAGGATGGTTCAAACAAATACAATCTTTAAAAAACTTATACATTACAGCTTACAATCATCTTATAAATGCTTTCATACAAACGCAAACACTAATATACTTATGATCTCACCAGCATTAAGCTGATACTCGCTTTCAAAATAACTTGTATTGTCAGGTCACCACTAGACAGTTACAGGTGTCAGGCTTTTGAGAAGATGGAGTTCGTTCAAGACTCATCTTTTATTTTGATATGTATATTTTTGGTGTCTATAACTTTGAGAGAACACACATGTATGAAATTATATAATTAATGCAATGGATGATGTTGTTGCTTGTTTACTACTATTCATTGTTGTGATACTGTACATGAGGTCCTCCACCCCCGAACGATTCTGCTGTTTAGGTTTTGGGGTGTGAAAGATTAGTATTAGAGCATTATTTATAGTGAATTGAGTGTATCAATTGAGTGTATCAACCCGTAAATGATATATAAACTATAAACATAAGCGGGATTAAATTACTCTGATAAAGAGTTTGTACTTTTAAATAATAAAATATTTAACTAAGTATACATACCTGCATTAATACTAAAATCAGTGTCACTAGGACAGAACAAAAGTATTACGATTGCTGGACTGCACATGTAGACGTAGAGACATATGGTCAACCCTGGGAAGATGTAGCCTGATCAACTACATTATCCGAGGAGTGACTAGCATGTGCCTAAGGATGGTTGTGAGGTTGCAACAAGTCTAAAAACTTACCAACACTACCACAACAAGAACAGTAGAACATAACATTAAACTTAAAATACTATAGGAGTATTTTGTGTTACTATAATTACTTATCTAAGAACTAAAGGTCGTTATTAGTATGTTAATGGTTGTCCAGTGCATACACTAAGGTTATATATATACCTAGGGTGTCATAGACTAAGAATTTGTGAATCTTTGCTTTATTTCCTGTCCTCGTTGGGTTGTGGGCTTAGAGTTAGGATCACTTATTCGAAGGTCTATCATGTTCCGGAAAACGTATAACTGGTATGCGTAGACAAGTATTGGAGTAACTAATAAAGATCCCCTTATAGTTATCTAGTTAGTCCAATTATTAATTATTTCCTTACCCCTTTTCTCTCATAGATATCATGGATGGATTCAATCATCATGATGACTCGTACTTTCCACCCAACGGCAATGCTGGATGGCTTGAAGTAGAGTCCGATGATGAGCATCAAATCCCTTTGGATGATCATCAAGCAGAAGGCTTCTCGGATGGATCTGACTCCGAGCCCGAAGTCAGCAACCTACCTCAAGGAGGTCAAGCCCCGACTAATAACCCCTGACCCACATTTCAAGGACCCACACCTCTGTGGGCAACAAACTTGAATACATGGAGCCAGGAACATGGTCAACCCTTCCCCTACAATGGAAATAGACGTTTCTACAACCTCATTGAGGGAGGTTCTGCAGACAGGGTCCTACCTATCATGGTTCGTAGGATTTCTCGGAACACGATATTTGGTCAATCCACTATCAATCAAGTCTTGGAGATTGATGCTAACTCTGGCGTTAACACTGTCCGCATTCGCTAACTAGATTCTGCTCACAAAAGGGCTCTGGTTGACAATGCAGCTCTTCGGAGAGAACTCGCTGAAACCCGAGCTGAAGTCAGAGAACTTCGAGCTCAGCAAGCAAGAGCTGATAGGCACATGAGGGACATAGAACGTCTCCTGTCGGTATCAAGAACTCACTCTGGTAGTTCTTATCGCCAATAGATTCTCATCAACTTCTCTCTTTTGGATATAACCTAGTTATGTAAAAATTTGGTTTAATTCCCTATCCTTGTAAATCATAGGCTCGTTAGGTCATGGTTAGGTTGTAATTCTGTCAAAATTTTCCCATTTTGGTTGATGTAAGGCCTCTTACTATAGGCCGTTTTTCCCGAACTTGTTACATCTGTAATCCCAGTAATATTGATAGGTACCTAATCATATGGGAATTATTATCCAAATGTGATCATCTATTAGTTTTAGATCTACATTCAATCGTATTGTTGGGCTATGAGGAGTTAGTCCATGAGTCATTTTCATAAATTCTTCCATTGAATTCTTATCAATGCTTTCATCTTCATAAACTTATATATGAAAGATGCCGCCTCGCATAAATCCAAGGAGAAACCTCAATAACGAAACACCACCTCCTCAACTACCTACTCCTCAGTTTGACACGACAGCTCTAAATGCTACTGTAGCTGCGGCTGTGGCTACAACCATGGCTCAATACCATTCATCTGGTTCCACCGGAGGAGGAACCCTTGTTCAGTCTGTTCACGTTGAAGCTCCTGCGCGCTCGAGAGAGTTATCCTATAAGGACTTCACGAACTGCAAGCCATTGTCCTTAAAAGGGACTGGCGGAGTCATTGCCCTCTCGCAATGGTTCGAGAAAACTGAATCGGTTTTCAAAATATGCTCTTGTCCCGAGGAGAGCAAGGTGAAGTACACTGCTAGCACCTTCGAAACTAAAGCCCTAACATGGTGGAATAGCCATGTTAAGTCACTATATCATATAGTGGCCAATGATATGGGCTGGGATACCTTGAAAGACCACATGATTGAGGAGTACTACCCGAGGGGCGAGATCCAGAAGCTTGAGGAAGAACTATGGAGCCTAACCATGAAGGGCTCCTATGTAACCGCCTATACCGCCCGATTTTGCAAACTCGTGGCCCTCTGTCCCAACATGGTTCATACCGAGGGAAAGAAGATCGAGAGGTACATATGGGGGCTGGTGTCGCCGCACCAGGGAAATGTCTTGGCATCACACCCCACTACATTTGATAGTGCCAAACGCTTGGCACAGCGGCTCATAAACCATGGGGTTCGTACCCCGACCGCAACAACTACCCTGACCATCTCAGAACCTGCAAAAATAGTTGATTCCAAGTGGAAGTTCTGGGATGGCAAGAAGAAAGCTAAGGCTGCCAAAAAGCAACAGGTTGTTGCAGTGCATGTTGCGATAGCACCTGCCGGTGCTGCTCTAGTAAAGCAGTATTCTGGAAGTTTGCCCAAGTGAAAAAAATGCAACTTCCATCACGTCGGCGTCTGTTGGGAAATGTAGTGTATGAACTACAATAGGAAAAGGCACACTGCCCGTTTCTGTAAAGCTCCGGCGAAGCCAATCAACCAAGTCCCCGTTGCAGGAGTAGGCCAAGCTTGCTACAGATGTGGCGAGGTAGGCCACTACAAAAGGAACTACCTGAAGGTAGGGTTTGTCGGTGGAGCGGAAAGAGTTTTGGCCATAGGCCATGAGGAAGCGGTTGCCGACCCCACAGTGGTCACTAGTACGTTTCTCCTCGATAACGCTTATGCATGCATACTATTTGATAGTGGAGCGGAGAGAAGTTTCGTGAACCAAAAATTTTCTCAATTACTTAAGCAAAAATCACGAGCACTTAAAGAACCGTTCACTATAGAAATGCTAATGGAAAGACAGAGAGCACTAACAGTATATTCATAGGGTGTACCCTAACATTGGATAACCATTCATTTTCAATTGAGCTCATGCCGGTCTCAATTAAAACTTTCGACCTCATTATCGGCATGGATTGGTTGAGTTCTCATCGTTCCAACATCATGTGTTACGAAAAGGCTGTTCACCTAAATCTACCATCTTGCGAAACCCTAATAGTATACAGCGACAAACCCGACACGAACCTTCGTATCATGTCGAGCATTCAAGTTTAAAAATTCTTACGGAAGGAATGTCAAACATTCCTTGCTCATGTGGTCGATGTGAGCCAAGAAATGAAAGACATTCAGAACATTCCAGCAGTACGCGACTTTCCCGGCATCTTTCCAGAAGAACTCCCGGGATTACCTATGCAATGTCAAGTTGAGTTCTGAATCGACTTATTTCTAGGGGCTACCCCCGTAGCCAAATCGCCCTATCGTCTAGCACCTGCAGAGATGAAAGAACTGTCTGATCAACTTAACAAACTGCTTAGTAAGGGCTTTATAAGACCAAGCTTCTCACTCTGGGGAGCTCCAGTCTTATTCGTCAAGAAGAAAGACGGATTGTTTCGTATGTGCATCGACTATAGGGAGCTCAACAAGCTGACTGTCAAAAATCGTTATCCTTTGTCTCGGATCAACGACTTATTTGATCAACTTCAAGGGGCAAACTTCTTTTCAAAAATTGACTTAAGATCCGGATATATCACCAACTACGAGTGCTAGGGGAGGATGTTCCAAAGACAGCCTTCTGAACTCATTATAGGCACTACGAATTCGTAGGATTGATAAACGCGCCTGCTATATTCATGGACTTAATGAATCAGGTGTGTCATCCTTACTTGGATCACTTCGTCATCGTCTTCGTTGATGACATACTTATCTACTCTCGTATTAAGGAGGAGCATAGTCAACATCTGCGACAAGTCCTCGAAACATTATGTTCGAAGAAGCTCTACGTGAAGTTCTCGAAATGCGAATTTTGTATTCGACGAGTCGAATTTTTAAGGCACGTGGTTAGCGAGGAGGGAATACACGTGGACCCTTCCAAAATCAAAGCCATTGAGAACTAGTCAGCATCGAAGATGCCTACATAAATTCATCAATTTCTAGGCCTCACTGGCTACTACCGCAGGTTCATTCAGAACTTCTCCCGCATAGAGAAACCTCTTACAACAATGACCCAGAAGGGCGTGGCCTTTGACTGGGAAGACAAGCAGGAGAGACCATTCCAAATGCTCAAATGAGCCTTGGGCACCGCACCAGTGCTATCCGTCCTTGAAGGTATAGAAGACTTTGTAGTCTATTGTGATGCATCGAATCAAGGGCTCGGATGTGTTCTGATGCAGCAAGGTAAGGTCATCGCCTATGCCTCGAGACAGCTGAAGACACATGAGGTCAACTACACGACCCACGATCTTGAACTAGGAGCAGTTGTGTTTGCTCTGAAGATCTGGAGACATTACCTCTACGGTACGAAGAGCACTATCTTTACACACCACAAAAGCCTGCAACATATTTTCGACCAGAAGGAGCTCAACATGAGACAACGACGGTGGGTCAAGCTACTCAGTGACTACGAATGCGAAATTCGTTATCATCCGGGTAAAGCCAATGTAGTAACGGACGCCTTAAGTCGGAAAGAATATTCTGGTCGTGTTGTCAAATCATTGACTATGACTATCCATTCACACATGTCCACACAAATTAAGGCGGTCCAACTTGATGCTTTGAAGCCTGAAAACGTGGCGGGTGAATCCTTGAGGGGGATGGATAAGAACTTGGAGGTTAAGGGTGGCGGAGCTTATTATCTCATGGACCGGATCTGGACCCCGAAACTAGGTGGTTTCAGAGACTTGGTCATGAACGAGGCGCAGAACACTCGTTATTCCATGCACCCGGGTTCAGATAAGATGTATCTGGAGCTTGAAAAGTTATACTGGTGGCCTAACATGAAAGCAAAAATTCCTACCTTCGTGAGTAATTGCCTTACTTGCGCCAAGGTCAAGGTTGAATACCAGGAAACCCTCCGGTCTACTACAACAGCTGGAAATATCGGAATGGAAGTGGGAGCGGATAACTATGGATTTCATAACCAAGTTGCCCAAGACAACGGGTGGACTTGATACCATATGGGTCATCGTCGATAGATTGAACAAGTCTGCACACTTCCTGCCGATCAAAGAAACGGACAAGATGGAGAAACTTACAAGAACTTAGATTAGGGAGATTGTACGATTGCACGGTGTTCCCTTATCCATTATCTCGGACAGAGGTAGTAGATTCACTTCGAGGTTCTGGCAGTTGTTACAAAGTTCCTTAGGAACTATGCTGGACATGAGTACAGACTACCATCCACAGACAGACAGTCAAAGTGAGAGAACTATACAAACCTTGTAAGATATGTTGCGAGTCTATGTGATCGACTTTGGGAAAGCATGGGATACTCATTTACCTCTTGTCGAATTTTCCTACAACAACAGTTATCACATGAGCATAAAGGTTTCTTCATTCGAGGCCCTCTATGGCCGAAAGTGCAGATCCCCTCTGTGCTGGGCTGAGGTGGGTGATACCCAGTTAGCTAAAGGACGAGTTCCTAAAAGCACTCTCACAGGTCCAGAAATCACACAGGAAACAACAGAGAAGATCGTCCAGATCCGCGAACGACTGAAAGCCTCCAGAGAACGACAGAAAAGCTACACTGATAAACGTAGGAAACCGTTGGAATTCCAGGTGGTTGACCGTGTTCTATTGAAGGTCTCACCCTGGAACGGCTTGATACGCTTCGGAAAGCATCGAAAGCTAAATCCAAGGTACATTGGGCCTTTCGAGATTGTCGCAAGAATCGGCACTGTAGCTTACAAATTTAACTTACCACGCGAACTCAGTAACGTACATTCTACCTTCCACGTATCGAACTTGAAAAAGTGTCTGTCCGATGAGACTCTTGTAATCCCACTCAACGAGATCGAGATCAATGAGAGCCTCAATTTCATGGAGGAACCAGTAGAGATCATGGACCGAGAGGTCAAGCAAACGAAACAAGTTTGTATCCAGATAGTGAAGGTTCGCTGGAACACCAAGCGAGGACCTGAATTCACTTGGGAGCGAGAGGATCGGATGAAACTGAAATATCCTCATCTTTTTACGTAGTTATTTCTACTAACTTGATTTCTTAAGCTTTAATTTCGGGACGAAATTCCCTTTAACGAGGGGATGATGTGACAACCCGATATTTTCATTCGGTCAAACCCTAAAGTCAATCATTCCAATTTATAAGTAAAGTTCATTTTTAATCATTTTTAGAAAATTTAAAGTTCGTTTGATTATTTTAATAATTAATCTTTAATCGAACGGGTGAAAGGATGTGTTATCTCGAGTCTTGAAATTGAAAACAACAAGTACTGTGTAGTTAAGGAATTCACGGCCAAACTTTTATAATTGGGCCGAAATTTACTTCAAACACCGCAAAATCATGCTTAAGCATGAGTTTACTCCCCAAAGTTCTTCATTTCTCATTTTCACCTGAAAGAGTAAACTCAAAACACTCTCAACTATCATCCCGGTTTTCACCCGATTTCCCGAAAACTTAAGTACTTCTTGGCTTGATTTGTTGTTATATCATAACAACTAGTGTTTTTACATCTTTTAATCCATCCTTTTATGTGTTTTGACTAGTTTTCAAAAACACCAAGAACACCAAGAACACACACTAGCGTTCTTGAACTTTTAGTTCATTACAAGCTTCCACAAAGTAAGTACTGAATCCATGAGTCATTTAAAGCTTGATAAACATATTAATACCAAAGAAATGTCCTAAGAATACCAAGAACAAGGTTTTCGTGGTTTTGGGATGCTCCGAAAACCGTAAACACCAAATAAAGTGCAAAGTGGTGCCTTAGGGTGCCTAGATGCTTCACAATAACTTAGGGAGTTGTCTAGATTCATCCTTGATGAGTTTATCACACAAAAGCACCAAAACCTTATATTTTTATGTGTTTACGGTTTGGGGATCTCCCAAAACCATCAACACCCCAAAAGGTGTATAAAAGTCCCATATGTATTCCTTATGTCTAAAATCTAACCTAGACTATTGCCATGATTGAGCTAAGGACTTGAGAACCCCCAAATACCATAAACTTATGGGTTTAAGGAAGTAAACTAAAAGGAAAATGGTAAAGGGACCGTAAACTCCATTTATAAGTGAATGGGGCCCTAGATCCTTCCAAAGGCCTAACCACCAAGTAGAAATGCTTCAAAGGACTTCTAAAACCTCAAAACAACATATGGTCATAAAGTGTAGAGTTTACAACCATAAAACCTTGAGTTTAGTGCTGTAAACTCCTTGGGTAATGGTCATGAAAAACGTAAACTCCAAACGAGTTTACCCTTAAACCCCAAACACACTAGCTTTGCCCTACAAACACTTGGTTGCAACCCTTGTGATCTTTAAACACTTAAATCAAAGTGTTACCATGTTCTAGAGGGTCTTAACTTATATTACTACAGATAAAGTGCCTAATTAGTTATATATATATATATATATATATATATATATATATATATATATATATTATAGGATAACTAGGCTCGTTGTGTGTGTACAATTCTCCACTTTTCACCTAGCATCGTATCCGACACTTCAATCCAATCCACTCACTACAGGTGAGTTCATGCCCCTAAATTAAAGTTTTAAATGTTTTCAAATGTTTATAAATACTTTTATATGGGGGAATACAAGTAAAGTTACGATAGTTATTATCTCAATCACATGTGATTAATAACTATCGACAAGTGAATCTCTTACTTTCAAACTGTTTTAGTAAATTGTTTTACTTCAAATTGTCTTAAAAAATCTTTTACATATCAAATGCTTTTATGAAATTTCTTTTATACTTTTATATTATCAATTTCATGTCTATGTATGTATAGTTATATAAGCAATGTTTAAAAGGCTTAGGAAGGCCTATTCGCCCTATTTCCTTTTCGTGCTTGAGATGTGGTCTGGTGGGATATCGGGTACTCGTCCGAAGGTCGTTTAAATATTAGTTATATATCATGTGTACATATACAGTCATAAAGGTTCTTCCAGTTCATTCATTACTCTTGGGTAGAAAGGGTATACTCCTATTTTCATACGTACAAGTTAATTACAAGTAAACTACAATAGGCGTAGTTTAGGGTTTTTCTAATACTAATACTAGAACAATGAATCATACAAAGAGTCAGTTCATACATGAGTCATAACTTATAGTGATGAGAAACAAACATAGAACAGAGTGATGAGAAAAAAATATAATACATAGTGATGAGAAACAAACATAATACATAGTGATGAGAAACAAACATACAGGCTAGATAGAGAAAGAACACACAATACAGCTAGCACATACATTACATATACATTACATTCAGTTATGTGTGCCATTAAACGGGTCATGGCACTACCTGCCATGACCGTTTTTGTATCCAGAATCTTCTTAATTCGGGAGCGTATGAGTTTGCGTATATATCTATACAGGATTGACTATCCTACACCTTGCTGCTCGCTACAGTGGGACTTGCAAGTCTACGGGTGCGAAATGTCATTTTTTACGGTGTCTTACATCATCGTCTTACTATTGAGTCAGTACCAGGGTACAAGTCGATCACATGATACTTTAAATAACAATTGGTTTAAGGTAGTTAGTACAGCAGTCGTTACTTAATACAACACTACAGTACTATAATATATTTCCTATTACATTCACTTCGTGAACATTCACATGATACACGGTAATGTAAAAACTATATTTTTGGTAAATGATAGTTGGATTTGGGAAAATACACACTCTTACACGAAACACACACAATTACTAGATGCCTTGTTAGAAGGCTACTTTTAGTAGGAAACATAAGGTTTTCTAGGATAGTTCAAACAAATAAAAACTTTACAAAACTTATGCATTACATCTTACAAACATCTTACAAATGCTTTCATACAAACATATACACTAATATACTTATGATCTGACCAGCATTAAGCTGATACTCACTTTCAAAATAACTTATATTCTCAGGTCACCACTAGACAGGTACAGGTGCCGGGCTTTTGAGAAGATGGAGTTCGTTCAAGACTCATCTTTTATTTTGATATGTATATTTTTGCTGTCTATAACTTTGATAGAACACACATGTATGAAATTATATTATTAATGCAATTGATGATGTTGTTGCTTGTTTACTACTATACATTGTTGTGATACTGTACATGATGTCCTCCACCCCCAAACGATTCTGCCGTTTAGGTTTTGGGGTGTAACAGACGCCTGAAGAACGTCGTATACAATGCCAACTAAGTCATAGTATGGTTATAATAACTCATATGGGGTATTAAGAAAAAATAATATTTACGGGAATTCCATTTAAACAAACGAGTTTGTGTCAATTTAAATTTGCATGATTTACAATATTTATGGAAAATATTTGTACACTAATAGTCTTAGCATTTAAGGCTACATTACATTGTTAAAAGGAAAATATCAAATTTTTCTAGAACAAACATTACTTTTAGAAAGAATGTTTTCAACATTTCATTCAAAACCTTATGAACTCATCAACTTAATTGTTGACACTCTTTCAAAACTATTTGTATTCTTAGGGAATCAATAAAACAGGTAAACAACGACTATTGAGGATGGGATGCTAAGGCGTCAAATATTTCATTTTTGTCAACAGAATGTAATTGATTTGGAAACATATAAAATTATACTATGGTGTAACTTTTTCAATTATATTTATGGTGGTTGTTTGTACCTTGAGCACTATTATACTCGTTGTTGTAATACTATACAGAAAGTCCTCCACCCCCGGACGTTTGCGCCATCCTTGGTTTGGGGGTGTAACAAAAATCCATAAGTTATGAATTTCAAAAGTCTTGACAAGTTACAAAACTTGCCCGCAGGTTTTGGATCTTGAAAAGTTACATTAATGAAATTTCAATTCCAAACCCTTGAGTTTTAAAAGTTACAATTCAACCGTTATACTTTATAATATTATAAGTTTAATATATATATATATATATATATATATATATATATATATATATATATATATAATGGGGGTGTACAGTTACTGCCGATAAAATGACAGTTTAATGGGTGTCCACTGTCACCCAACGCATCATTGACTGGTGGAGGGTCGTTAGCCGAATGGGTATGATAGGACGTTAATTTTCCCTCATTAAACATATAATGATACAAATATAAATTAACTAAACCCTTCATTAAATTCCCCGTCTAAGTTAATTTAAGAAAATGTGAAAATGGTGCTGGTCCATGAAATTGCACTTTGCACCTTGTTAAGTTCTTAGTGGAGCATGTATGTTAACCGACATACTAATTTGGGACTAACAATGTGTGGCAAAGGGTAAATTGATGTTAATCATAGATCAATAGAGCGTGTGTGGTTACCCGACACATGGATTAGGTGATCTGTAACATTTGGTGTACCAAGCTAATTTGCATGGTTATTCACACCTTGTTTGTGATCATCGGCATCCCAGTCACAGACTTGAAGGGAACAATCAAGATTTAAACATGCCATTGAAAAGTTCAATAGATCTAAAAGGATCTAGAAATTTCAAATCCAGTTAAAACTTAATAATCTATTTTGTTTTTCATGGTGGAAATTGGTGAATCGTCATTTAACTACCTCTAAATATTTTACAATTGGATTACGACATCCCTCTTCACAATTAAAAAATATTGTGTTGGGTCCTAGCCTTAATATTTCGTTTTGGGTGTTATATTAACGACTTAAATCAACTAACTTGAATTTCTCCCTTATAGATGTCTAGATCAGACAACTATGGTCTTCCCGAATTTGTTGGAAAAAGCTTTCCACATGAAGATGCTATTCCATAATATCATACTTCACTTCCTCCACCTCCTCAAATTGTTCTGCATAACCCACAAGCTCGAAGACTTGAAAAGTTCATGGTCACTCAATCCCTACTTGCAATGAAACGTCAAGACGGAAAGTCTGTATATACTCATGTGTTGGACATGAAGCTGCATATTGACAGGCTGGGAATGTTGGGTGTCGTGTTCCGAGGAAGATGGCTATTGACTTGGTTCTTCAGTCACTTCCCAAAACATATAGTGAGCTCGTTAAATAGTACTATGTAACAAATCACAACATGACCCTTATTGATCTTCACAAATCATATAGTGAGATGGATTTCGATATGTTATTCTAATATCTGAAATATCTGATTTATTGAAGCATATTCTTGATATTCATAATGGATAAGAAGAACCTGATGGTTTGTTTTTGGATTTTTGTGGAATTTTTTATGTGTTTATTTCCAACCCTAAATCACAACAGTTGGCTATGATGTTTTGGTTACAAGTTTTCATCTGATATGAAATGTTCTTAAAGTTTGATTGATTAATTGGTGTATAGTTGTTTTCATATATATAGTTAATGGAAATTGTTATGTTTCTTGTCCTCAAAAGCATGCATTTCTGGTATATAATCATGTTATGAAGATTTGATTAATAGTTGAATGAAGACTTTGAAGTACAAAAAACCTAATTATATCCCCTTTGGTTTGTCTATGGAAGATAATGTTGAATCCAAAATAGAAAGTGTGCAAGACAGGGTTTTATGTGCTATATATATGGAACTATTCAAATGGAAAATGTGGTCAACATTTGGTTATTCTTGAATTTGTTTAATTGATCAACTTTTGGTTGTTATTATGTTATTTAGATTGGATTTGCAAGTAATGGATTGTGGTCATTATATGGTTACTTTTGAGTTGGTTTAACCTAACTTTCAGTTGTTATTATGGTTTTTAGATTAGCAACATTTTTCCATTTTCATGTTCAAGAACACATATGATTGTGTTTGTATACATTATTTCATTATTATTTATACAAATTTGCAAGTGTTCTCATTTGTATGGTGTTTTTATATTTTTTTAGTTAGTCAAAAAGTTGGTTTAGTTATTTTTATAAACAAAAACAACACATAAGGGTAAAATGGTCAATTTTATAATTCAGTATAAGAATTCAGAGGTTCTAACCAAACAACATGTTTAAATTCAGATCTTAAAAATTCAGACCCTCATACAAATTCATACCTCATAAAAATTTAAATCATGCCAAATAGCCCCTTACCTGAAGCAGAGTCAAACATTTTGACTTTACCATCCTTGTGGTCCTTCAGGTAGATATGACAGCTTCGCATCCAATGCCCATTCTCTTGGCAGTAGAAACAAACAGACTCTTTCGGAAGGACACACGGGACAATCTCAGGTCCCGTTTGATAGTTGCTGATTGAGAAAGTGCTGACTGAGAAAGGTCTATCTGAGTAAGAAATTATGACCGAGTAAGAAATTATGACTGAGTAAGAAATCAATGTCCCCAGAGCATACCACACATACAATTAACATAACACATATCATATTAGCCCTAAAAGCTATCTCTACCACAAAACATATCATATTAGCTATAAAAGCTATCTCTACCACATAACACATATCAGGTTAGCTATAAGGTTATCTCTACCAAATAACATTAGATATAAAAGCTATTTCAACGACATAAACCTACATAAGAATGCCATGGGCTCCCCTACATGGTCTTACAACTAAGTGTCATGGGCTCCCCCTCATGGTCTTACATCCAAGTGCCATGGGCTCCCCCATGGTCTTTCATGTAATGTCACATAATCACTAGCATACAATTTAGCATAAAGCTAACTATCATGCCACACATCTCTACTACAACTAGTGTAACACATATCATAAAAGGGCCGGCCTTGGTGCCTTAGACCCATTGGTATGGTGACGAGACTCACCTTTCTCGAATGCTGAACTGATAATGATAGAATTAAATATGTCCTACATGTTGCTCCAACTGAACCACGTGTAAGCATCATAAGATAGGCTTGTTAAAATCCTAGAATTACCCTTAACGTCAACCCTAGTCAACCTTGGTAAAAGTCAAATTCAATAGTCAAAGTCAGCAGTCCATGTTGACCTTAACTCGCTGAGTGCATCTTGCGACTCGTCGAGTTCCTACCGAGTCCAGACAACATGATCAGACACTAGCCAACTTGTCGAGTTGTTTCATCAACTCGACGAGTTCACTTGATATTCAGGAGGCGGGGAAACACGATCCGACTCGTCGAGTCCCCTCCCTGTTTGCTTGTTATGATGATTCACCGATTCTAAGGACTCCAGGGCTTAAATCTAAAGCCCTAAGGTGTCTAGAAAGATAAATTTTCCAACTTTACCCTCTAGAACCGTTTTAAATTGTAACAGCTCAAATTTTCAAATAAATTTTTCATTTAAAATAAACATCATTATTCGACAAAAGAGTTTATTCCAAGTTTATTTCAAAAGTATAAATAATAAATCCTCAAGATCTTCAACAATGGCAGTGTGTACGTGTCACGCCGGCGCCTTCCCACGGTCATCGCTAGTGCCTGAAAAACATAAAACACAACTAGTAAGCATAAATGCTTAGTGAGTTCCCCAGTATACGACTTACCCACATACGCCTTCCGGCCCGGAACTTTCGGTCCACATAACATTGCCTTCCGGCCCGTAACATAATCGCCTTCCGGCCCATAACATATCGCCTTCCGGCCCGTATTACATTGCCTTCCGGCCCATAGCATTTTGCCTTCCGGCCCATATTAGTATAAAACAAAACACATATAACATATCACACATAACACATAAGTCATACATCATACCGTTCTTTCTACCACATAAAGTCACGCCTTCCGGCCCGTATAAGCATACATCACATATAAGCATACACCACATATAAAGCATCTACCTCTCTAGACATAGCATAAATATAATATATACAACCTTCCGGTCACGCAATCAAACCCTTACGGGTGAAGTATAGTAAGGAGACTCACCTCGTAGTATGCAAGCTATAAACCCTTCGAGCTACTCGCACTCGATCCGCTAATCTGCAGGCTCCCTATAATACCACATACCTTTATTAATGATCTTATCAAACAAGACAACTGACCCTACTAAATTACATACAGGTCAACGGTCAACTTGACCGGACTCGTCGAGTGCAAGGCAACTCGGCGAGTCTAGACACCCCGACTCCACTCGCCGAGTCTAAAGAACGACTCGACGAGTTCCAGTAGGTCTTCAAGCTACTCGCCGAGTCTGAAGAACAACTCGGCGAGTTCTAGTGAATCTTCAAGCTACTCGCCGAGTCTGATCATTGGACTCGGCGAGTCCTCGCCATGCAGTCAATCCGCTGCCTCCTGTAACTCGCATGATTCCGTAATATATAGATATGGGGCTTCCTGGACCTTCACATATACTATTACAGGGGTTTAAACACTTGTAACAACACTATCATCTATCAATTCCTTAAATGGGTTTCTGAAACCCTAAATTCGCATACAACGTAAAAGCTACAGATATGATCCGAAGATTACCTGGAAACGTGTTCCCTGTGTCCCCAACCTTCAGAACTCGACCCCTTGAACCTCCTTTGATCACCACCTTGCCTCTCCTTGTCTAACAACCTCTTCAAGCTTCCACTAGCCCTCACCCTTGCTCCAGATGCCCACAGGCTCCTAAGATATCTTCAATCGGCCAAAAGACGAGACATGACGGCCCTAAAGACATTATATACGATTCAGAATCAAAACGGCTAGGGTTTCAGCTGAACAGCGTCGACTCGCCGAGTCCCTATTGGACTCGTCGAGTCCAGTCGCGTATCTGTGACCAAGACCGTGGTCCTACTCGGCGAGTCAGGCACCAACTCGCCGAGTCCCCTCCTAAATGTGCCCCAAAAATAATTTAAAGAAATACCTGAAATTCCGGGCTGTTACAACTCTCCCCCACTAGAACTAGACTTCGCCCTCGAAGTCTCATTCTGCGAATAACTCCGGATGTTGCTCCCGCATTTCTCTTTCCGGCTCCCAAGTCATCTCCGATCCCTTCCGATGTTGCCACTGAACCAACACCAGAGGTATCTCCTTGTTCCGTAGAACCTTGATCTTCTGATCCCTGATAGCTACTGGTCTCTCGGCGTAATTCAGGCTCGCATCCACCTGAATATCTTCTAACGGAACCACTGCCGCTTCATCGGCTATACACTTCCTCAACTGTGATACGTGAAAGGTATCGTGAATCTGACTCAGCTCCGCTGGCAACTCCAACCGATAAGCCACCCGACCTACCCTTGCAATTACCCGGAATGGTCCTATGAACCGGGGCCCCAATTTGCCCCTCTTCCTGAACCGAATCACCCCTTTCCAAGGAGAAACCTTTAGGAGAACGAAGTCGCCGACCTGGAATTCGAGCTCGGACCGACGTCTGTCCGCATAACTCTTCTGTCGGCTCTGGGCGGTCAATAACCTCTGCCTCACTCGTTGAATCTGTTCGGTCGTCTGAAGTACGATCTCTGTACTGCCCATCACTCTCTGTCCCACTTCTCCCCAGCAAATGGGAGTCCGACACCTCCTACCATACAACAACTCAAAAGGTGGCATACCAATGCTCGAATGATGACTGTTGTTGTAGGAAAACTCAGCCAACGGCAGATGCGCATCCCAGCTACCCCCGAAGTCTAACACACACGCTCTAAGCATGTCTTCCAATGTCTGAATCGTCCGCTCGCTCTGACCGTCGGTCTGGGGATGGTATGCGGTACTAAAATGCAGTTTAGTACCCAACTCCTCATGGAATTTCTTCCAGAACCTGGAAGTGAAACGTACATCGCGGTCCGAAACAATCGAGGTCGGCACTCCATGCCGAGATACTATCTCTCTCACGTATAACTCTGCCAACTTCTCTGCTGATGAACTTTCGCTAATGGCAAGGAAGTGTGCACTCTTTGTTAGCCTATCCACAATCACCCAAATCGCACCGACTCCCCTGGCAGTTTTCGGCAATTTGGTGATGAAATCCATCGTGATCTGTTCCCACTTCCACTCAGGAATCTCCAAGGGTTGCAACTTACCGTGCGGTCTCTGGTGCTCGGCCTTAACCCTACGGCAGGTCAAACACCTCTCAACGAACCAGGCAACGTCTCTCTTCATGCAAGGCCACCAGTACTCCTTTCTCAAATCCAAATACATTTTCGTAGCACCGGGATGGATCGAGAATTTCGATCTATGTGCCTCCTCCATCAAAGTAACACGCGTACCGCCCACGAATGGTACCCAGATCCGAGCCTGAAATGTCAGAAGTCTCCGTCCATCCATAACGAACTCTAAAATCAACCCGACGACCCGCTCCTGTTTCTGCATCCCAGGCTTCACAACCTCGGCCTGTGCCCCACGAATAGCATCTAATACCGGAGTCATCACCGTCAATCTCAAACATACGTCCCGCAATGGAGTGCTCTCCGCCCTACGACTCAATGCATCGGCTACCACATTAGCCTTGCCTGGGTGGTATAGGATCTCACAGTCATAATCCTTAACCACGTCTAACCATCTCCTCTGACGCATGTTTAGGTTGGGTTGATCCATCAAATACTTCAAACTCTTATGGTCCGTGTATATGGTACAACGAACCCCGTACAGGTAGTGACGCCAAATTTTGAGGGCGAACACTACTGCCCCCAACTCTAAGTCATGCGTGGGATATCTCGCTTCGTGAGGCTTCAGCTGCCTCGATGCATAGGCTATCACATGGCCCCTCTGCATCAACACTGCACCCAGTCCTGAAATCGATGCGTCGCAATATATGACAAAGTCCTCCATCCCTTCCGGGAGAGCTAATAATGGGGCTTCGCACAGTCTCTGACGAAGTGTCTCGAAGGAAGTCTGCTGCTCGGGTCCCCATGAAAATGTAACACCCTTTCGGGTCAATCTGGTGAGCGGCACCGCGATCTTGGAGAAGTCCCTAATGAACCTTCGATAGTACCCCGCCAACCCAAGGAAACTCCTGATCTCAGAAGGTGACTTCGGTGCCTCCCAACTCATCACCGCTTCCACCTTGGCCGGATCGACCAATATCCCTGCCTGATTTACAACGTGCCCCAGAAATTGGACCTCCCGTAACTAGAAGTCACATTTGGAGAATTTTGCATATAGCTTCTCCGACCTCAGTACCTCAAGGACCTCCCTCAAATGTCCCTCATGCTGCTCTCTAGACCGCGAATACACCAGAATGTTGTCGATGAATACAATCACAGGCCGATCCAGCATCGGCCTGCATACCCTGTTCATGAGATCCATGAACACTGCTGGGGCATTAGTGAGCCCAAAAGGCATCACCACGAACTCGTAATGCCCATACCGCGTCCTAAATGCTGTCTTCTGGACGTCCTCATCCCGCACTCTTACCTGATGGTACCCTGATCTCAAATCAATCTTGGAAAACAAAGATGCCCCTTGCAACTGATCGAATAGATCATCGATCCTCGGTAACGGATAGCGGTTCTTGACCGTCACCTTGTTCAGCTCCCGGTAATCGATACACATCCGGTGTGAACCATCCTTCTTCTTGACGAAGAGAATCGGTGCTCCCCACGGCGAGCTACTCGGCCGAATAAATCCCTTCCCCAACAACTCTTGATGTTGCGAGGACAATTCTTGCATCTCTGGAGGTGCAAGACGATAAGGCACCTTCGCAATAGGCGCAGCCCCTGGAACTAGATCGATACCAAACTCCACTTGCCTCGCAGGAGGTATTCCCGGCAAATCCTCGGGAAAAACATTTGGAAACTCGCGCACCACTGGAACCTCCTTCAGTGTCTTCGGTCTCTCGGAAATCTCCCGCGTATCCATCACATATGCCACAAAACCGTTACATCCCCGCTGTAGGCATTGCCTCGCCCTAGCGGCCGAACAAAAAGCTGATCCCGAACGGGTACCCTCGCCGTATACCGTAAGAACTCCCCCACTAGGGTCTCGTATCGTCACCAGCTGACGCTCGCAGTCGATAACAGCGCTGAATCGGCTCAACCAGTCCATGCCTACGATGACACAGACATCCCCCATCGCAATAGGAATTAGGTCAATCGGAAACGCGACCCCGAAGATCTCTAGCACACATCCCCGAAGAACCTCCGTAGCACAAATCACCCTCTCAGCCGCAATAGAAACGCTCAAAGGCCGACTTAACGGCTCACGACTAATGCCGATGTGCTGACTAAAAGCTAACGATACAAACGATCTACTCGCACCCGAATCAAATAACACTAGAGCAGGCATAGAGTTCACAAGGAAAGTACCTACACATACATTAACATAAGCATAGCATTTCGACCTTTAAGTAAATACGTGAATGATAACATACCTGCCACAACATCGGGCGCAGCGCGGACCTCCTCCGCAGTCAGCTGAAAGGCTCTCCCGCGAGCCCTCAGGGCCTCGACCTTCGCCGGTCGGGTCTCAGTAGTCCTGGTAGTAGGTGTAGCCCCCTGACGAAGTTGCGGACACTCGTCCTTCCGATGGCCTGTCTGGTTGCAGTGAAAGCAAACCATAAACCCCTTAGGGCAATCCCTGGCAATATGTCCCTCCTTGCCACACTTGTAGCAACCACCAGCTCGACACACCCCCTCGTGACTCCTGCCGCACTTCGCGCAAGTGCGACCCTTCGGACCTCCCATCCTCGAATCAGCGAACTTAGTCCGCTTGGCTGCCGGCTGAGACTGAGCCGGCCGTCGATCCACCTGCCGAGACTCAGCCTCCTCCCTCGCCTGAGTCTCCAACTCGATCTCGCGCTTCCTGGCGTTCGCCTGAAGCTCAGTGAAAGTACGATAGGTGGAGTTTGACACAAACTCCCGGATCTCCCTCTTCAAAATGCCCAAATACCGGCTCATCCGCGACTGCTCTGTAGATACCAGCTCGGGGCAGAACATTGCCCTCTCATGAAACTTCCGTGTGATCACTGCCACGGAATCAGTACCCTGCTTAAGGGTCAAGAACTCCTGAATCAATCGCTCCCTCTCCACCGGGGGAACGTACTCGTCCCTGAACATCTCCGTAAACATCTCCCATGTCACCGCTGAAATCTCTGCCTGAGTGAAGTTCGCCGTCACGAACTTCCACCAATCCTTCGCTCCCAGACGGAGCTGGTTCAAGGCGAACCGTACCCTCAAGTGCTCCGGGCATGAGCAAGTATAGAAGCACCCCTCGATGTCGTCCCATCAAATTCAGGGGGTTTCGTGTTGCTGAATTCCCTGAATACTAATGAATCACCCCCTTGCGGCCTAGCAGCAACCACAGCTGCGGTAGCGGCAGCAACTGCAGCTTCAGTAAGTGCGGCGTACCGCTCCTCAAACTCCTCCATCAGAGTGGTCTTAATAGACCCAAACATCTCCGGGATCTCAGCCCGAACCGCCGCAGCTACCTCTTCCTGAATAATCTGACGAATCTCCTCGTCACTCGCACCGCTCGAACTCGCCCCATTGCGTGTGATGACCATGATTTCTCTGAAATACAACATAAAATCATCAGAGACTCCACCAAGTACAATGGTACTCGATACGCGCCCTACTCAGTCTCCGATTTCCAGGGATTCTTACTTGGGTCTTCCACTGGTCCGGTGTCTTCGGTAGTACGGGCCCAATACTACCGACCACACCGTATCAGTATTCGTCCCAAATCTTCCTCCCCAAATCCCGAATAATGAGTACTCTACCTCTAGTATGCACTATCTACTTGCACGCTACCAAATATCCCATATAAGCAATCTCCCTAGACAAGGCATCACAAAACAGGCCATTCTAGTCCTATCATGTATACCTAGTCTTCTAGCATGCATAACAATTCATAATTCAGTGCATAATTTAACATTGTAAGGTATTCTGGGGATCTTCACCGTTCGGGCGCTGGCTGATCGTACACACTGCTCCATTCTTGTTTTACCGCCTTACCATTTATGAAATGTTGTGTCCTTTTATTTAAAAAGGTTTTTCCTCAAATCCCCGGTCTGAGTTCAGTTGCACCCGAAAGTACACCCGAATCCCTCAAACCAAGGCTCTGATACCAATTGTAACAGCTCAAATTTTCAAATAAATTTTTCATTTAAAATAAACATCATTATTCGACAAAAGAGTTTATTCCAAGTTTATTTCAAAAGTATAAATAATAAATCCTCAAGATCTTCAACAATGGCAGTGTGTACGTGTCACGCCGGCGCCTTCCCACGGTCATCGCTAGTGCCTGAAAAACATAAAACACAACTAGTAAGCATAAATGCTTAGTGAGTTCCCCAGTATACGACTTACCCACATACGCCTTCCGGCCCGGACCTTTCGGTCCACATAACATTGCCTTCCGGCCCGTAACATAATCGCCTTCCGGCCCATAACATATCGCCTTCCGGCCCGTATTACATTGCCTTCCGGCCCATAGCATTTTGCCTTCCGGCCCATATTAGTATAAAACAAAACACATATAACATATCACACATAACACATAAGTCATACATCATACCGTTCTTTCTACCACATAAAGTCACGCCTTCCGGCCCGTATAAGCATACATCACATATAAGCATACACCACATATAAAGCATCTACCTCTCTAGACATAGCATAAATATAATATATACAACCTTCCGGTCACGCAATCAAACCCTTACGGGTGAAGTATAGTGAGGAGACTCACCTCGTAGTATGCAAGCTATAAACCCTTCGAGCTACTCGCACTCGATCCGCTAATCTGCAGGCTCCCTATAATACCACATACCTTTATTAATGATCTTATCAAACAAGACAACTGACCCTACTAAATTACATACAGGTCAACGGTCAACTTGACCGGACTCGTCAAGTGCAAGGCAACTCGGCGAGTCTAGACACCCCGACTCCACTCGCCGAGTCTAAAGAACGACTCGACGAGTTCCAGTAGGTCTTCAAGCTACTCGCCGAGTCTGAAGAACAACTCGGCGAGTTCTAGTGAATCTTCAAGCTACTCGCCGAGTCTGATCATTGGACTCGGCGAGTCCTCGCCATGCAGTCAATCCGCTGCCTCCTGTAACTCGCATGATTCCGTAATATATAGATATGGGGCTTCCTGGACCTTCACATATACTATTACAGGGGTTTAAACACTTGTAACAACACTATCATCTATCAATTCCATAAATGGGTTTCCTAAACCCTAAATTCGCATACAACGTAAAAGCTACAGATATGATCCGAAGATTACCTGGAAACGTGTTCCCTGTGTCCCCAACCTTCAGAACTCGACCCCTTGAACCTCCTTTGATCACCACCTTGCCTCTCCTTGTCTAACAACCTCTTCAAGCTTCCACTAGCCCTCACCCTTGCTCCAGATGCCCACAGACTCCTAAGATATCTTCAATCGGCCAAAAGACGAGACATGACGGCCCTAAAGACATTATATATGATTCAGAATCAAAACGGCTAGGGTTTCAGCTGAACAGCGTCGACTCGCCGAGTCCCTATTGGACTCGTCGAGTCCAGTCGCGTATCTGTGACCAAGACCGTGGTCCTACTCGGCGAGTCAGGCACCAACTCGCCGAGTCCCCTCCTAAATGTGCCCCAAAAATAATTTAAAGAAATACCTGAAATTCCGGGCTGTTACATGAATGCTCCATGGCCCTTAACAATGATTGGAAAGCTCAAAAGCCTTGCCATATTGTCCAAAACTCTGGGGATCTGAAATCCCTCCTCTCTAGAAAGGTTTCTTGTCCTCAAAACTCTAGGGATCTAAAATCCCTCCTCTTTAGAAAGGTGTCTAGAAGGATAAAGTTTCCAACTTCTCCCTCTCTCCTTATCTCTTCTAGATCATCCTCTTTCTTATGGTGTTTGTGAACCATTAGAGGTGTTAAACTTGTGACATTGTAAGTCCCCAAATTTCTTGTGTATCAATCAGATCCAATTGATGGTGCAGAATCCCAATCAATTGGATGATGTCAGATCAATATAGAAAAGAAGGAGAAGAAGAATAATAAGAATCTTGATTGTATTGATAATATGAATGAAGTTCCTTACAATCGATTCTCTCACACACACTCTTCTTCTCTCTAGTTTCTCTCTCTAGAACACCTTTGATTTCACATACTTAAGCTCTTTTGGCCATACGCTTACATGCACTCCTCACCCTATATATATGAGACAAGGGCCACCAGGCGTATACCCCGCGTATGGTCGTACACACCTATAAAATTATAGAAAAATACATTTTCTACAAAAGTAAGGCATAAACCAAATTTATAGACCAAACAATCTCCCCCTTGGTTTATAGGTTTCTTTTCTAAATGACCCAACAAGCTCCCCTAAAATGTAGCTGGATTTTCTTGTCAATATTCAATGGGAGCTTTGGCTTCAACTATAATCTTTGATTTCTTCACAACTTCAAGATGAACTTGATGATTTTTCAATATATGACTTCATCTTAAGCGGTTGGGAAAATCTTTAAAACTTGACTCTGAACGCACATTGGGTGAGGAGGCTTGATGTATTGATTCATGAAAGATAGCGCTCTTAGCTTGAGAATCTTCAGAAAGAATCAATAGAGAGAATGAATCTTCTGGATCACATCAACATGTACATAGATAGCAACAAATTGATTGAGGAGGCTTCAATGCAATCTGTCACATAGTCTTTAAGTACAACTTAACCATGCTTCTAGGGATGACAGATTGAATGTTGAAAGAATAATCTTCATTTGTTGTTCCTTCGAATGAGAATTCTTTGATGATCACGGATGAAGTCTTGGCTCAGAAAATCTCAATTCAGTCTCCATGAGTCTCATCTAAATCTAAATTCACTTTTCAAAACAAAACAAAACTAAAAGATAAAAACAAAACTAAACACAAAGTTAGCACACAATATTTTTTTTTTGAATTTTTTTTTTGACAAAACTAACAACAAAGTTAGTACATAATATTTTTTTATTTTTGTTTGATTTTTGAATTTTTTTTTTGATTTTTTAATTTTTGATTTTGATTTTTTTAATTCTCCCCCTAAATTTGTACATAGAGGAAAACCATGGACAAATTTAACAAAAACAAAAATATTTTGGATCAAAGTTGTTAGACAACCTTAATCCGTTTATCGGTACCTCCCCTGTCATGAATAGATCTGGCCATTCATCGGTATTGTGGTCCACTTAAGCACGAAAAATTGTAACAAAATTTTGGACATGTTATAAGTGACAAGACAATTTGATCCTATACTCCTAGATAAACTTCCTAAGGACCATTCAACTGACAACGACCAAGGATATTGTTGTCCACCTAAATTGAGTAGTGAGATCTACAAGCAACCTATTAACTATTCAATTTTAGTTGTACTAGAACGTGTTTCCTGCTTCCCGATATACCCCAATAATTAGGGACTTCCAGAATACTCCTTACTTTAGATGAGCATACAATTATTATGGCAGAAGACATACTTAGAATCCATATGCTATACACCTAGGTCGGATCTCTTCTAATCACGCGGAGGGTGAAACATATGTCTGACTAGAGTTTAGAGGATTAAGAAGTAGAATGATGCATATGTTGTGTATGAGGTCAGATTGTTAATCATGCAAAGGAGACAACATATAGCTAACAAACATAAAGAATTGCATAGATAGTAGATGCAGAGAGACAGAGTTGCATATGTTGCAGTCCAAGTCGGATGTATTTCAATCACGTAGAGGAGGAAACATATGACTAACAGAAAGAAAGAAAGAAAATAACTTTCTATAGACCTAATTTATTAGAATTCCCCAGTCGCCCCATCAACATCGGAATTAAGGACAAAGTTAGTACATCAACGAAAAGTTAAACCACGGTTCTAGATACGGGTTCCTTTAATGTGACTAGTGGATTCTCATGTATATCTCCCTGCTCAACCTATCCAAGCATCGTATTGTCAGGCTAAACGGATCTATCTAGGTCAAGATTTGTCAATTCATTTGATTTCTTAAGTTCATCTTTGCCTAGTCAAGTCCATTTAAATCTTTCGTGCCTACCAGCGCATCAAACACAGAGCCTACACAATTCAACTTTGGTACTTTACACAGACTCAGATTGCTCGTTATCACTTGTTGATATCACTTCCCAAACAATACTTACTAACAAAAAATATAAAAGATTGAAAAATTGTCTTTAAAACAAAACAGTGTTAGATAAACTCAGGAGTATAGAGAAGAAAGGGCAAACCGTAATTCACCGATTGAATTTGCATCCATAAGGTCTGAGAACAGCACACATAATCTTAGAACATATCTGAAAATTCTTCACTTCGTTAAGCACTAACCCCATGTGTGATCCTCTCATTCCTTCCATTCTGGCAAAGGACATATACTCTTAAACAAAGTTTCAAGTGTTATACAGTTGAGAGATGCCTCTTATCATGTGCCTGGAACAGGCACTATCAACAAACCAAAGTCTGATGATATGTCTCCATAGCTGCTCTGACACAGAGCAGGATTAGTTGGTCTTTGGAACCCAATCCATTTTGAAACCGAGTCGACCTTTGTCATCCTTGCACGATACTCTCTGTCACAACTAGAAATTTTGTGCCTTGTAATTACAACACTTAATTAAGAATTTTGAATCAAAAACTTAAGAGCATGCATGATTCTTACCTTATGACAGCAAAAATTTCAATCAAGTACACCATACAAGCATTTCAAATAGTCAACAAGTAATTGGAAACCCTAGAAGTTCTTGTATAGGTCCATTTTGGACTAGGACTTCCTTATTGGGCACAATGGGCCAATAAGCTTCCAACTTGGCTATCTTGGGCTTAGAACCTTTAAATGGGCTCTAATTGGACCCACTTTCATTTATTTCCAACATTTTGGGCCATATTGGGCCTAGAATGAAATAAATCAATTATATGAACTACTATGGACCATAATTAACCTAATCTAGCCTAATAAAGCATAAAAATCACACTTATATTTTATAAGGCCAACAATCATTCAACCTAACTCCAATATGGGCTTAGGGGAAAAAAGCCCAAAAATCCTTTCTCTCCTCTCTCCATTCTGGGCCCAAGACAAGCCTAAAAGAAAAGGAAGAGTTGACTTATTTCATGACACCTCATTTTTATCCTTTGGTTTTCCATGCAGCACACATATCTCCATGAAACAATCTTGTCAAGCTTCTCACTCCTCCCCTCCCTTATTGTTTTGGCCGAGAGTACACACACACACCTCACAAAAACACTCTCTAAATTACTCAAGAATCACCCACTCTCTCCATCCAAGATCTTGAAAATTTGGCTAGAAGCTTAAGGCTCTTCATAAAGTGATTCATCATCTAAGGTAAGTTAATGGCTAACTTATGATCTAACTTCCTTCACTTCATAAAAATCTCTTCTAATTTCATTCAATCTTGTGATCTTGCACCTTAGAAGCTCCTAAACTCGAGATCTTCAAGGAAAGGTTGCTAGGGCCGAGAATCACCTCATTTCTTTCCATCTCTTCTCCAAAACCGAAACCACACCCAAAGGTGAGTTTCATACCCCCTATTTTTCGGTTTTTATATGCTTTGTGGGGGGGGGGGGGATACAAGCAAATGTGTAGATCTATGAGTATATGTATGCTTTGTGTGATTTCTATGCTTATATATATGTTCTTATGTGATTGTGATGTTGGATCTAGTCAAAAAGAGCTTAGAAATCGAGATCTACAATGTGTTGAATGAAATAAGTATAACTTGTGTTATTTTACACAAATCATTTCTAGAAAAGTAACCAAGTTGGTTAATATGAACCTCTTTGGGCTTAAAACACATTTTTGGGCTCAAAATGCTAAAAATATAAAACTAAAGGGCCCGAAATGACAAAATACAAATTCTGAGGGTTGAGATGAGAGAAAACAGTTTCAAAAATGTATTTTCTGAAAATTTACTCTTTTGAAGGATTAAAATGTGAATTTTTAAACCTAATGGGCCAAAAATGAACTTTTCGACCCAATAAAGCCCAAATTGCGAGATTTTTAATTTAGAGGGGCTGAAACTGCAATTTTCTGTAAAACAGGGGACTACTAGTGTACCAAGTCCATTTCAAAGGTTAAAATTACTCTTCAAATTTAAAAACGACCAAAATTGCAAATATTTTCCATTTTGGGTCAAAAGTGTAAAAATTGCGAAAATAGAGGTTTCAGCCTAGAAAACTTCATTTTTAGGGACTAAAACTATTTTCCAAACAAATTTGAGCTGAAAAATACCTTTTCAACAAGTTTTGATACTAAAGTATCAAGAAAAATGGTCTAAGGACTAAAATGGAAATTCTTTTATACAAAGGGTCAAAAGTGTAAATTATCCATAAGAAAGGGGCTGTAAAAAGTAAAATTCTAATGTGTTAAACAATAAATCCGTTATGCTAAAATACTAGTACCACGACTACCGACGAAACATAATACACCTTCAACACCAAAAATCGTTACCAAACGAATTGATTCGGTCTCGAATAAATAACGAATCATAAATCTATACACGACGATACTACAATACACACGCTGAAATTACGGGAAGTCAATACACAAGTGGGAATTCACCAGACGTCGATACACCATCTTTGGGCCCGAAAGTTTCAAATCGTGCTTGTTGGGCCTAGCTAGCCCAATGACATGAATTCACCAAGTGTCCTTTCATACTGCCAGTAAAGTCAAGAATTCACCAATGCGGGCTGGGCCAAGGGCCCTTCGCATTCACGATCGCCTTGAACGACTTATGGAATTATTGAGGGCTTCGAGCTCTTTTTTTCTCCTCGGTTGTGGGGCTATGAGAAGTTAGGGTGATTGGATTAAGTGAATAGTAAGGACGACGCCTAAGGGATCGTTTGTATAGTTGTAAACTAGTCGTTTTCATTAATGCGTGTTTACAACAATTCACAACCCATAATTAATCCAACGTCACCTGGAATTATCGAATACACACGTTACAATGGTATAACAAAATAGAAAACGCATAATTCAAAGTATTAGGAAAACATCGGGTTTTCCTAGGGTTTTCAATACATACACCTGCGAGATGCATACCAAGTCTAACAATTTTTCTTACATTTATAGAAACAAAATGCTTGTATTCTCAGGTAACAGGTAAATCGAAGGGAAAAATGTATTCAGTGATGTCATGTTGTTTGTTTAACTAGTATCGAACAATCTACTTTTGGGAATGTAATGTTTTGAAACAATATACTAAATGTAAACACTACCAGTTGTACTATTTCAATGCATGGTGATGAATGATGTTATGTTTCATGTATATTCAGTGTGATGGTATTCAATTGAGTCACAACAGCCCTCGGATGTTTTTGCCGTCTGGTTCGGGGGTGTGACACTCTCTCCCATGACATATCCTGCTTATCACAAACAGAAGATGTAGAAATATTAGAAGCATTAGGAGATTTGGGAGAGTGAACCTTTGGTACCCATCTGTAGTCGGGTTTAACCCATTTCTTTTTCGATCCGACGGGTGCCTCGGTACTTGCTTTTGAATTTGAAGCCGATCGTCGAGATGACTTTGATTTTGGCTTCATAGGATCATCTATTGGATAGGACTTCTTATTCGACATTCTCTTCTTGCCCTTTGGATTTTGATTCTTGGCTTTGTGGGTTTGATTCATAGCCTTCTGGGCATTTCAGTCACCATTTCGTGATTGTGATCTCGAATGATTTCCTTTGGAGAATCTCCCTTTTGGTGCACTTTGCCACCCTTGTGCATAGTAGGGAACTTATGTGCGATTTGGACAATTTCTGGCAATGTGTCCAAGTGTTCCATAGTGAAAACATGTCTTTATCTTAACTGTGAATGCCCCTGGTGGTGTATCCTTGCCTTGTCTCTTATTGTTCCCATAAGCACAATTACAATAGGAACTCTGTTTCACCGGAATTGGTGGTCTGTATTTCTTAACAACAGGTTGATCAGAAGTAGCTGAGTTCGAAGCAACATATTCAGATCTCAAAGAGATGTTGGTTTGTTCAATGGTTTTCTCCTTGTTCTCATCTTCTGTTACCTTACTATCAAACACACTCTCTTTAGCTGCTTGCTTGGATTGGCTTAGTGGTTGATCCGCATAGGATGTAGAAGCATTAGTATTTTCAACCTGAATACCTCCTGACACAAATCCAGCTGGTTTGCCATAATAAAGATGTGCCTCCTTGTCAATTTCTTCATGTGTCATAGGGATGGATGTGTAGTTATGATTGAAAGGTGGAGGAACACTATCATACCCTAGAGCTTTTGCTGGTTATTTTTGAATTGCAAACAATGGTCTATAATGTTCGCAACTACTTCGCTTGACACATCAAATTTTTTGAAATCAAAATCTGCAGTTTAAAATTTGGTTTTTAATGTGTCAAGCTCAGCAGTCAACTCAGCAAGTTGTCTCTTAACATAGTCATAATTTTCACATTTTTTGCTATAATCTTCTTGAAGCCTCCTAAAGTCTTGGGTTTTTGCTTCTAATTTAACGTTTAGGGGTTTTTGTCCTTTCCTGAGTTGATATCCTTCATATCTCAGGTCCTCGAATTCCCTTTTTAGAAAATGATTATGTTCACGAAGAAGTTTAATCGTAGCTTCACATGATTGAGAGTATGAAACTTCATTGACCGGAGTGTTTGCAAAACTCATTGTTTTTCCAGAATTCAAAGCGTCAAGTTCTTCAATTACAGCAGCAAGAGTAAGATGATTGAGATCTTTTGTCTTCTTGATAACAGCCACGTTTATATCCCACGACTTCGGAAGCTTTTTGTTTATCTCAGATTTAGTCAAGAAGATCCCAGCTATATTCCTCTAAGTAGTAAGTGTAGTAAATCGTTGCAACTGATCTTCCAGGGTTTCTCCATGGATATAATTGAACATGTTGAAATTTTGTCTTAACATATCGTGACGATTCTCTTTCATGTCTTCATTTCCCTTGTTGACCTCAAAAGCCATTAAAAACATAACTAGAAGCCAAAATCAAACTTAAAAGTCAAACTTAAATTTAAAAATGTCCTTTGACTATAAACCTCAAAAGTCAACCTTAAAAGTCAAATTTAAAAAGTCAAACTTAAAAGTCAAACCTGATGAATCTAAGAATCGAGTATGAAATGAATCTGAGTAAATGTTTAAGAATGAACTAGTAATTGAACACACGATGTAAATAAGATTTTCCCTTCAGCTCAATTACACTTTAATAGTTTTACATAGAGAATAGATAATGTTGTTCAAGTCATCTAACTCTAGTAAATGATCCTATTTATAGGATACATAAAGCGTACAAAAAATATACTAAGGCTAAAACATTTAAGCTTTGAATCAAAAGAGCCATAGTAAAATACATTACAGACCATACGAAGAGTACAAAATAAGCTTCGACTCATTACAACCAAACTACCCTTACATTCTCCCCCTTTGTAATCAGAGTTGATACTTCAGTTCGTAAGCAGTTAAATGGAATACAACATTACTCTTCGTATCTCAGTGTACCATGAGATAATCGCCTTCAGTTCCTTATTATCTCCTTCATTATTCTTCTTGCAATGATTCATATGAACAATTACTTTCGTATATTGCGATGTTGAGTACCTTTCTACGTCACTCACCTGGTACAAAAACATTTTGATTTCCCAGACTTGTCCTTCCCAGAGAAGACTAAACCAAATGGCTTCAAGCAGATTTCACCATCAGCATACTTCTTTAATTCTGTTGGTGTCTTCGAAGGAGCCATGGGTGATGTAATTTCCAGTTCTTTAGTTGTAGCCAACTCCACATCAGTTAATGCTAAGCATTCATAACAATTTTCAACAAAAATGTTGATGTGAGTAACTCCCAGCTTGTACTCATCTGGATATGTGTTCTGAAGATACGAAAAAGACCTTTCCTTCAGCAGTAATGCAACTTGTATTAGATCATACAAGTTCATTAAAGGAAAGTCAGCAATTGTAAACTCACAAACATTCCCATTCGCCCTGGTCACCACATACTTCATATTTTGGACTGTGTTTTCGAAAACCACATCCTTCTTTATGCTTATAACCTTATTTATCTTCATTAATGACCATACTTCTTCAGTAGGTTTCGCAAGAACCTCATGAAACCAAATTTTCATGTGAGTTCCTTCATCCTTCTCCTTAAACTTGCTTTCGGCTTTAAACTGGGGCATGATGAACATTATTTCATTAATTGGAAAGTCCAACTGGCTTGCATCAGTATTCATGACAATCTAACTATGTTTTGGCTTCTTTTCAAACGAATACATGTGATTAAGTGCAACCTTGGCTTCAATTGTTTCATAATTGTAGTGCTTTGATGGATCACCCTTTGTTCATTCCAGAAGGATCACTTACCCATTGAGTCATTATACTTTGAACCGGTCTTGTAACGACCAAAATTTCGAAACAATTAAAACTTTTCAAAACAAACCATTTTAATAACGTTGTTACAAAAAGGTTTTCAATACATTATTTAACAGAGTATTTTCCCAGGTCCATTTCATAAAACACCAACGCGAGGAACGGTACGATCACACCCTTGCCTTGCCACAGACTCCTGAGAACCTAAAAACATAAAAACCACAACTGTAAGCCCGAAAGCTTAGTGAGATACCCCCAAAATACCAACCACATATACGCCCTTCCAGGCCACAACCTTCCGGTCCAAAACATATCGCCTTCCGGCCCATAGCGTAATGCCTTCCGGCCCATAACACATTGCCTTCCGGAACATAACATATTGCCTTCCGGCCCATAACATATCGCCTTCCGGCCCGCAACGTAAAAGCATATATATATATATATATATATATATATATATATATATATATATACACACACACACACATATATCATGACAGAACATAGAACAACCATGCATACCGGGTTACACTCTAGACCAAACAACTATACACATAACATGTAATCATATAACAGTTCACAGTTAGCAATTCGATCAACAGATCACATAACATATCATTACCCTAACCAAGATACCAGCCTAGCCGATCACTAGCATAACATCACCCTACGACTCAGCCAACATAATAACTATGCACATACGCCTTTCCAGGCTATGACCTTCCGGTCCACATCGCATTGCCTTCCGGCCCACAACATGTAATGCCTTCCGGCCCATAACGTAACACCTTCCGACCCATATCCCGCAATATCATACAACAGACAATTACCCGGATTTCCATCTAATAAAAGGGTCGGCCTTGGTGCCTTAAACCCTATAGATATAGTGAGGATAACTCACCTCGAAACTGCCGACTGAACAGATAACCCAAGCTGCTTCGATCCCTGATACGATCTCCACCACTGGACAGCCACCAATGCACTGAACTCAAAACCATAATCAACAATTACCAAAATACCCCTGGAAACCACTGGTTAACCCTTGGTCAATTACTAGGTCAAAGTCAACCCCTGACTGACCCTACTCGCCGAGTCAACCCTATGACTCGCCGAGTTCCCATACTCAAAACTTCACTCAATCCGCGACCTAACTCGCCGATTCGCCCCGAGACTCGCCGAGTCCAACAACTCTGAGTCCACTCGCACACAACTCACCGAGTCATCCCTTGACTCGCCGGTTCTCGACTCAACTAGAAAATATTTGGACTCTTCGACAAGACTCGCTGAGTCAAAGAACAGACTCGCCGAGTCTAAGGCTATCTTCAACCTACTCGCCGAGTTGTTCATCCAACTCGTCGAGTTCCAGCTCATCTTCAAGCAACTCGTCGAGTCCACCCATGTGACTCACCGAGTACCACCGGTCTGCATCGAAAAAGAAGCGTTCCAGACCATGCAATTGATCCAAAACATAGATCTAGCCTCCTACAACTCATCCATCACGTAAAGTGGCAATCTTTACGTGAATCCAAAGAGATCTATGCATTTTGCACATTAGGGCTAAGGTTTGGGACAAGATAGCTTCATCCAACACACAACACAGGGACTTTCCTGCATTCCAACTCTCCTCCATTCCAGATCTGAGGTAGCAACCTCAGATCTAACCTCTAGATTCCAATATCACCCAAGATAAGCTTCCCTCAAACCCCAAAATGAATAAACAAGATAACAACAGCCTAAGAACGAGATATTACCTCAAAAGAATGCCCCAATCTGCAAGGAACTCGAATCCAAGCAAAGCCCCTTGCTCCACACCTTCAAACTTCCAAACTTTCTTCAACAAATACTTCTCCAAGCCCCAATCCACTCAACAATGGTGCTTCTCCACGATTTTAGGGTTTCAGGGACTCAAAGGGTGATAAAGAGGCTGGGGAGGAAACGTAATGCTCTTTATATAGGGCTCAACCCCGAGAATTAGGGTTTTCTCCACTCAGCGCCTACTCGCCGAGTCCATCTCATTGACTCGCCGAGTCGGCTATTTAACACGCGACCAAGTCGCGACTCTACTCGCCGAGTCCATCCATGGACTCGCCGAGTCACTCTTTCCCAAATTACACTTTTAGCCCTTCCACTCAACCCTTGCTATTTCGGCATGTTAAAGGTCTCATCCTTTCTAGTTCCTCCTCAGCCTCTACCTTCTTTTCTTCCTTATATTTTTCTATCAGACTTGATTTTCCTCTTTCCTTCGAAGCTGATTCTTCTATCATTTCTTTTGCCTTCGAATCACACTCACCAATATCAGCAGATTTACCAATCACAATTCCTTTCAAAATTGGTCTTGTGATTGGCACAGTTGTTACTACTGTTGAAGAAACAGGACCAGCAGTTGCTATAACTAGTTTTGTTGTTGGGAACTTTGAAGGGAAAAGTGTTTCCTTCACTTTTTCTTTCTCGGCCTTGCACCCCTGTACTAGCATGTGGGGCATTTGTTGTGGGAAGAAGGATGGATATACGGGAAAGAGGAGCCAATTGTTGGAGAAGTAAGGCTTCGAATGAACATTTCTTGATAAGATCTTCTGAAGATAGCGGAGAACACGAAGCAGGTGTTGAAGATAAGGCTTTCAGATCCTTTAACAGTGTAAAAACTTCCATAAAATTCTTTTTTTAGTTGTAGAAAGTCGAGCTATTTGAGGACTCAAACTTTCATACAACTTGGCAAACTTTGTTACAGCATCACAAATGATATATACCATCTGATTGAGACATGCAAATTCGATGCGAACAACTACAATCTCTTTCTCTATGTCTTGGCAAAGCTCTTGGAGTTTAAAATTCACATCTTCTCTCACTTTCTTAACATCTTGAACAAATAAGACATGACGTTCCTTTGCCGCCAATTTTAACTCTTTCAAATCACCTTCAAAAGTAGACTTCTGAGAATTTACCTTCATCTCATTGTTATGATCAAAAATATAAATTTTCTCCAAGAGACGAGACTCATAATCTTTTATCATTCCAGAAACTTTTGAGGTAATCCTCCCTTCAAGCAATTTTAACAGACCATCAACTTCTAGGATGGTCACTGAATTTCCTCCCCCAAGATCTGCATGTGATTGAAGAATTGAATTGAGCTTTGTATTCAATATCTTGAACTTCTTCATGGTCATTAGCATGTGATCTGGGAAATCAGTTTCTTCTTCATCAAACTCCAAATTTTCAAACGTCCCTCTAAATCCTTCTGACTCATGCTCAGTTTCCATAAAAGAAGAATCTTGAATTGGTGAAGTTGTAGTGGGTGGATCAGTGGATTGTGAAGAAAAAAGAGATGTAATTGGTTGTTTGAAATGTTTTTGAAGGTAGGAGAATCAGTGGTGGAAGTAGTAGGAATGATAGGTGTGAACATTCAAAGTTTTACCTTGGTCAACTTTATGTGAACCATCCTCACCCATAATGACATTTGTATCCGTATTAGATACGTTTACAAGAATGTCAGAAGTTCGTGCCTCCTCAGAAACTGACTTGGCAACCGAATATTCGGGTGGTATAACATTTGTTGGTGCAGGTGTAGAAGATTCTTTGTGAAGATCAACTTCTGGAGTCTCTGGAACTGTTTCATCTTCATCAGCAGTAGACTCTGAAGATATGATCATTTTGCTTTTCTTCTTCTTCTTGGAGATGTGTTTAGCTATATCAGTTTCCCTTCGTTTCTTTGAAGATGGTGAAGTAGGTGCATGAATCTCACAAAATAGAAGTCCTTCATAAGTAACTTGTGGTTTTCGGACAACATTCGTGAGTGGAGATCGGCTCTTATGTTTGGATTTCATATTTATTTTGCGAAAGACACCAGTCTTCGAAGGAATGATTTCTTTTTGAGTTGATGGTGTATCAGCAACTAAAACTTTGGGTTTTGTTAGCTATACTTCTTTAATCGGTAACTTCTTCGGAATCTTTGTAGATTTAGACTCCTTGACTTGTTTCTCAGAAGAACCAGCAGCAGTCTTCTTCGAACGTTTGGATTTTGTCTCTTCTTCTCTTGCCAAAAGAATTCCAATTTCAACAGTGGTATTGATTGTTTGCAAGTAAGTCACTTAAACTGTATTGGTAGGATCAACTCCTTTAAGCATGGCATCTGGAATACAAGCAACAACTGGAAACTCTTCAGTATCATCAGTTGCATCCTTCAGACAACTATACACATGGAAAACAACTTTTTCTTCATCTGCAGGAACCAGAATCCCCTCCTTCTCATAGAAATATTGTAGAATCAAGCTCCAGTATCCGGCACACGAAATGCCATGAATAGCATTTGTGTTTTCAATATTCTTTAAGAATTCTTTCCATAACTGAGTAGAGAAATCGACTTGAAGATCATAATATAAGCATGCGACCATAACATAAACCTCCATTCTCCCCTTGTCCAACCCAATGGTTCTTACAGTTAAACACTTCAGGAAAATGCCAAACAAAAAATTCGAAACACTTGGAAGACCCGACTTCTTAAAATCACTTATCTTTGATGTTGGGGTTGATGACCCATTTCATTGAACATATGTACAATTTGTGGGAAGGTAAAATTGACATATGCTGGCGAATTTAGGATATCGAGAATCTGACAGAAAAGCTTCTTTGAGAGTCTAACCTTTTTATCAGTCACCAGATTCAACGTAATTGCATCCAAACCTTTCAAATAAACAGTTGTTGATCCAGATTGAGAGAGCCTTGAAAGAGGAACAGAAAACGAGTTGAACATGGCTTTTAACAGTACAGAGCTTTTCAGAGCAACATCGTGGGTTTCAAATGTTTGAAATCATATTAAAAAAAATTGTATTATGGATCCGGTTAGGTAACAAACATCGTGGGTTTCGAATGTTTGAATCAAACTTGAAAGTCAAACTTAAAATTTTAAGTAAAAAGTCAAAAATAAAAGTTAAAAATTAAAATCTAATTTTTTTGGGTTGAAAATGAAAATTGAAAATAAAGGAAATTGATTTTTGGGTAAAATATGTCAAAAATACGAAATTAGAATCGACATGGAGTCTTTATGAATTAAAAAGGGAAGAGATATAACATCTAGCAAGTTAGATGAGATGGGAAGGCATGTGTTTGATGTATCAAGGGTCCTAGGTTTGAATATTCCAACCCCCAAATCCCTTTTGAATATTTTCTTCTTGTTGTGAGGCTATATGTTTAAAACGAGCGAGTTGTTTAACACCTTGCATTGTAGTTCAGTTGGTAAGGTGTGTGGCTTATGAACTTGGGACCCGAGTTCGATCGCAAGCGACCCCAACTTTCTTCCTTTTTTTAAATGTACACTAAATGAATATGATGTTGAATGCTGAACGAAGAAGGCTGTTGAACGAAGAATCGAGGCCGCACACTAAGCCGCACTCCCTCGCCGCACACGCTCAACAGATTCGCGGAAAAAAAAAAACGACGTTTTTCACTCTTTTTTGCTCCAAAACTCGTTTTTATGAAAAATGCAAACAAGAACCCCCCTATTTTGCCACGATCTATCCAAAAACACACAAATCTTTTCAAAATAAGATCAAATAAGCTTAAAATCTAACAAAATTGATTGATACAATCCAAGCTTTGATACCAATAGTAAATCCCCAATTTGCTTGTGTATCAATCAGATCCAGTTGATGGTGCGGAATCCCAATCAATTAGATGTTTTCAGATCAATATAGAAGAGAAGAAGAAAAAGAATAATAAGAATCTTGATTGTATTGATGATATGAATGAAGTTCCTTACAATAGATTCTCTCACACACACTCTTCTTCTCTCTACACTGCAAGAAAAAGTCGAAATAACTACGGAAATTTGTTACGAAAGTAAAATCCGTAGTTATTTTGCTACGGATTATGCTACGGAATGGCTTCTCGTAGCTATTTTGCTATGGAACTTGCTACAGAATTACATTCTGTAGGTAATATTTTAATAACTACGGAATGTTGCTACAGAATTTAAAATCGTAGCTGAATATACTACGAACTAGTTAGACGTAGGTATATTTGCTACGGAATTAGCTACAGAATTGCATTCTTTAGATAATATTTTAATAACTACAGAATTTTGCTACGCAATCGGAGTTCGTAGTTATCATGCTACGAAATTTGCTACAGAATTAAAAGGCATAGGTATTTTGCTACAACTGTTGCTACAGATTTAATTTTGTATTTATTTTGCTACAAAATTTGTTACGAAATCAATATTTGTAGTTATTTTGCTATAAAATTTGCTACCATATCGAAGTTTGTAGCTAGCTTGCTACGACATTTGTTACGAAGTCAAAATCCGTAGCTATGTCGCTACAGAATTTGCTACAAGATCATAGGTCGTAGCTATTATACTATAATATAAAAACCATAAACATTATACAATAGAAGTTTGCAATTTGAAGTGTTTGGAGGTTTCTCAAGTAAAGTTTAAACCATTAAAACCAAAACTCAAATTGCAATTACTAATTACTTAATTAAAAATTGCAATTTTATAAGGGGCTGGTCACATCCCGTTTGTTTGATCGATTGTGACCAACACTATCACTACCCCACCCCACACCCACACACCCATCCAATCAACTCTACACTACACCCACACTTATCCCACCCACCTCCACATCCACACCCATACTCCTACTCTCACCCTATATACTTTGAGTTTATTCTAAGTTTAACTTAATATATTTTGAGTTTACTTAACTAGTTATTGTTATGGTTAATTGTGAAAATTGTTTCAGATATATTTAAATTTCACCACAAACAGATAATCATACACTTTTACAAGAAGTATCATATTGATTTTTGTGATAATCAATGATATTAATTTTTATATAATTTTAAAATGATTTTTTATAAGTTATTTGATAAAATATGATTGATATAAAATATAATATAATATTATATATATATATATATATATATATATATATATTATTTTTTATATTATTTTAAATATAAATATAATTAAAAATATTTTTTATAACTATTTCAGAAGACAGACTCTTAATTGCTATCCTTTAGAACGTTTCACTATTTCCGACAATAAAAAAACCTAACACCACTAAACCTAAAACAGCGGTCCCTCACAATCACACAATTGATCGACTCTACTAACCAACAATATCGTATACGTCTAAACCTCCACCTAAAGTATCTTGTATTGACGTGCACACCTTCCGCCTCCTCCATCTGCCCTCCAGTACGGTCACCGCAGTGTTAGCCCTAATTTTAGAGATTCACATGGCCGAACTACCCTGCATTGGGCTTCACTTTATGGCGCTACGTTGCATTTAAGGTAACCAAGAATCGCCAAAAACCATAGAATCAGTTTCGTAGGGGTGCTCGTCATATTAATAGAAAATGCGCCATTGGTCTAAGTAACCCACATAAGTAAATAGTGTCAGTCGTGTAAAAAATCAGTTTTAAAATAGATTGTCTATTTTTGATCAGTGAGCATACCAATTATCTTATCGTCAATGGAATCTTGATTTTCGGTTCTAGAACATCAAAATAACGATATTTTTATATAATCTATATTACTTCAATTTTATTTCAGAATCAGATTTGGTCAACATAGGTACTACTCGTTTAACCCTCATACCAGTCAAAGATTACTTTGACTTATAACAAAATAAAAAAATTAATAAACCCAAAATTAATAATCAAATACCCTTTTCTTTTTCACTTTCACATTCCAGCTGAAAATTTTCAATATCCCACTCTATTGTCGGATTTATCTTTAACGAAAGCAATTACGAATGTTGATGTCTATCTTCTCCGGAAATTTAATAATCGGCGATGTCTATCCTATCATGTGAGATTGAATTCGACGACAAGCAACAATAGTTGTTACCATCTATGGAATGCAAGCATATTAGGATTCAATAGGTTCATAGTATTTAGCGGGTTATCCAAGTACGACCATTCTCTCTCAAGCAAGCATCTGCTTTTAAATATTTAATGTTTAATTAATTATGAAATTAATTTGACAGGTTTCAAGTTTTTTAGATTTTAATTTGACCATTCTCTCTCATGTATTTTCTTGTCTCACTTAGTTTGGTTAAATTGTAGGTTAGTTGTTAAAAAATTTCTTAAAAGGGGTAAAGTGTCAAGTAGCTTGAAGTTGTGAATTGAAAAAAAAAAAAGCATGCAGACCCTTTCCTGGATTGGGTTTGACCCAGATTTTGTGACTAGAGTATTTCTCTCACAAATACCCACAAATCCTAAATGCTTTACAAAAACATTGCCACCACCTTCTACTATCTACTACCTTCGGCTATCCACTTCTGTCCGTCGGAGTTCTGCTAGCTTCGCTTCTAATCTTTTCTTCTTGTATTAGATTAGCATCTTAAGGAGTAGCACACTAATTAACTAGGAGGACCATATTTGATATAGAACACATATCTAATTTTTTACTCTTCTCCGGCGAAATTGAGGGGTAGCACATGATACCCCAGGATACTAGCTAGATCCGGCCCTGCCTGTAAGTTCTAAACTCTATGATTAACCTTGATCAACAATGTTTACATTTTATCATAGCAAAAAAGCAACATGATTGTTAATAGAGGAAAGTAAATAGAACAAGTTATAACAAAAGACTTCAGAAATTGAATTGTTCACCAAGTTTGTTAGATGTAACCAAAGAATAAGTGCATGTCCTTGTTCTTCAAGGAGAATTCTGAAAAGGGAATTAAAAAAAATAGGGGATTAAAAAAATAAGGACAGAGATAATCAGATAACAAACAAATTGCTGACCAAACTTTCTATAAAATCTACTTGAAACAGAATCTTAAACTAATAACAAAACTTAAAATAGGAAGTTTTTTTTACCAAAATACCCTGGGTTAAAAATGTCCCATATATTGAATTATTCCAACAATACCCTAACATTCATTTATGTTTACCTATAACTTAATAAAAACTATCAGTATCACAAGTAATACAACATAAAAATAGTGGGGGTTGTTGTTTCCCTATTTTTGGTCCTGTTTTGACTAAAATACACCTAATGTTTGGACTTATATGCCCATGTTTCTAAAGTTTTGGTCTAGGTTATGACGAAAATGCCCCTGATGTGTGGGAAAATTTTCATTAATGTTGCTGATGTTATGGTTTCTATTTCACTTATGCCTTGGTTTAGATACCTGATGGGTTTGCTAAGTCTTATTATTTGTGGAATAATTTTCCTTCTATATTGGCATCTGAAACTAACATTTTTTGTTATTTTGTTTCTTACAGTTTTGACATAGGAGCACATCAGCAACTTTACAGATACTAAAAAGGTAACATCTTAACTGGAAACATATTATCCTTATCTTTTTATACATGTAACTAAACATATCAGTACATCAACGACAACAGCAACATATTAGGCCCAAAAAACCTCTAAACATCATCAAGGGTAAAATGGTCAATGACACACTACTTTTCATTCACCTAGAAATTTCTATAGTCAATGACACACTACTTTTATATATGGTTGTTGTAAATAGAAATTAGGTCCGTTTGAATTGACTAATTTGGAAGTCACAGTGACACACTATCTACTTTTACATACTTTTGGAATTATCAAGTATTATTTATCTTTTTTTAATTTGCATCTTAATTTTTCATTTTGCATATCTAACACTTTTGTTACTTTCTTTTGTACAGTATATCATATACGTAAAAATATATTATAAATGAACAATATAGATCAGAATTGGATGTATGAAAGGCTAGATTCCGAAGGATTCATATCTCCTATTTTTAGAAATGGCTTGAATACTTTCATCGAATTTGCTTGTAGCAATCAACGTTTTATGGATAGAGAAAAAATTAAATGTCCTTGCAAAAAATGCCTTAACAGACCATACCGAGAAGTTGAAGATGTAAAGTTTCACTTGTCTACGTTTGGTTTTATTCCAATGTACTATGTGTGGGATAGACATGGAGAAACAACTACAGGTTGTACTTCATCATAGATGGATGACACAACGAAGAGTTTGAATGAACAACATGAACCCTCTTATAGGGAAATGGTGTTTGATGTTGCGAGACCTGATTTCATGACAAGGCGTATCGACGACGAGCCAAATCCAGAAGATAAGATTTTTTTATATGCTTAAGGCTGCTAATAGAGAGTTACGGTCTGGTTGTGAAAAAGTAACACAATTGTCTGTTGTGGCTCGGTTATTGAATATCAAATCTGAATATCGCATCCCTGAGGAATGTTTTGATTCAATTTGTCAATTGATGAAGGATGGTTTACCAAAGGACACTAACATGGTTGATAGTTTATATGAGACACAAAAATCAATACAAGGACTTGGTCTACCTGTGGAATTGATTGATTGTTGTATGTATGGCTGCATGTTATATTGACGGGGAGATAAAGATCTTGATGAATGCAAATTCTGTGAAGCGCCAAGGTATAAACGGTCAAGAAATTCTTCTAAGTTTTCACGTGTACCTTTTTCCCGGATGCATTATTTGCCTTTGACTCCAAGGTTGAAGAGATTGTATGCTTCTCAAGCAACATCTGCTTCCATGCGATGGCATGCACAAGATCATGGGCACGATATTGGAGTTATGTGTCATCCATCTGATTCTGATGCTTGGAAGCAATTTGATGTCATCCATCCGTCATTTGCAACCAAAAGTCGTAATGTTAGGTTGGGACTATCCATAGATGGGTTCCAACCCCATGGAACCTCAGGAGCACAACATTCAACATGGCCCATTATAATTACACCTTATAATTTGCCACCATCTATGTGTATGAAAGAACCTTACATGTTTTTTACTGCAATTGTGCATGGACCTAAAAACCCTAAGCAAAGGTTAGATGTTTTCCTTCAACCTGTTATAGCAGAATTAAAAGAGTTGTGGGAAGAAGGCATCGTAACTTTTGATGTATCGCTTAGACAAAATTTTCAAATGAGAGCCGCTTTAATGTGGACAATTAGCGATTTCCCTGCATATGGCATGCTATCTAGTTGGGCAACCGCAGGTAAGGTAGCATGTCCACATTGTGGAAAATATTCACAAGCATTTAGGCTGCCAAACGGTAAAAAGATTTCTTGGTTTGATTGTCATAGAAGATTTCTCGAATCTGATCACCCATTCAGATTGAATAAGACTAAATTCACCAAGAACCGTACTTAATAAAGGGGTCCTCCTCCAATTATGAATGGTGTAGAAATGTTAAGGGAAATTGAAGATTTTGGCTTGTTAAAAGTGACAAAAGTTAATGTTGAGTTAGTAAATAAATCATGTAGCAAAAAAGTTGGATGTGGTTGGAAAAAAAGAAGCATATTCTGGGATTTGCCATACTGGAAAACAAATTTAATAAGACATAATTTTGATTTTATGCACATTGAGAAGAATTTTTTTTGAAAATTTGTGTTACACAAGGATGGATGTTAAGGACAAGACAAAGGACAATACAAAAGCAAGAGCAGATTTGAAAGTCTTCTGTAATAGAAAAGGTTTTGGTAAAAATCAAGTTATAAGTCAGTACACAAAAGCACCATATGCATGAAGCAAGGATGAAAAAAAAGTCACATGTAAATGGGTGGAGAATTTGACTTTCCAAGATGGTTATGTGTCGAATCTAGGGAGATGTGTAGACTTGAGCTCACATAAACATGCACTTCATCAGATATAAGTTTTGAAAAACATCATCTCGAGATGAAGATCCAGAAATTAGAGGAAACCATAGACCAACAAAGGATGGAGTTGGATGATGTGAGAAACATGGTAAATGATATGAGAAACACAAATAATTAGTGATACAATTTTTATTGATTGCATTTTAGGATTTCTAGTTGAGTTTGAGTATTAGACTAATTTGATTAGTGCTTTGGACAAAGGGGTATTTCATTTGATAATAAACTATTTTTTATTAAGAATTTTTTAATTTCTTTTATTGTTATTGCAATTTTGGAATCTTGATTTTGTTATAAATTTGCTTCAGAAAAAAATTGAATCGTTTTTGTATGTTTTTTTAACTAATCACATCACCACTTTTTGTTATTGATATTTTTACATTGTTATTATGTAGTTGAATTATTATGGATTTTGCTATGGAATCAATTCCGTCAAATTTTTTCTGCAACGGAGATATGTTGTGGTAAATTTACTATAGAATATTTGCAACAAAAGTATATTGTAGTAAATTTGCTATGGAAGTAAATCGTAGTAAATCTACTACCAAGTATCTGCTACATAATTAGATCGTAGTAGATTCACTATGGAATATTTGCTATGACATTACCCATAGTGGATTTGCTATGGAAATTAGCTACGGGGATGGTTTGTAGTTAATTTGTGAGAGATTAACTATGGATCAGGTCGTAAGTAATTTGCTACGGATGTGCTATAGAAAACAATTGTAGTTAATTTGTGACAGATTAACTACAGATCAGGTTGTAGGTAATTTTCTATGGACATGCTACAGACAACAATTGTAGTTAATTTGCTACGTTACTGCTACGGATATAGTTTATAGCTATTTTGCTACGGAATAAGTGTGTTGCAAAAATCGTCGTGAAGGTTCTACGGATTCCGTAACAATAGTTTAGTAACGAAGATTTTTGCAACAAATGGCTTCTGTAGCAAATTCCGTCTCTAATGACACTTAACTATGGAATATCATGTTTTAGCTACAGAACTTTTCCATAGTTATTTTGGTTTTTTCTTGTAGTGCTAGTTTCTCTCTCTAGAACACCTTTGATTTCACACACTTCAGCTCCTTTGGCCATACACTCACATGCACTCCTCACCCTATATATATATATATATATATATATATATATATATATATATATATATATATATATATATATATATATATGAGACAAGGGCCACCAGCCGCACACCCCATGTACGGCCGTACCCACCTATAAAATTACATAAAAATACATTTTCTAGAAAAGTAAAGTATAAACCAAATTTATAGACCCAACACACTAAGTTTCTTTAAGATCAAGGATTCTTGCAACCATTGAAAAGTATCATCTAAACTTGTTTTGTTGTAGATCTCGATTTCAATGTATGCTAGTTTAGGCTTTTCAAGTCTTGGATGAATTGCATGTACAATAGAGAAACCTAGATCCAAGCTTTAGGGTTTTGCATGAGCACATAGGATTGTTCTTTTGTATAATACCCATCAAAATCACATTCCACAGACTACCACACCTCTCAAATCCTAGGTTGTCCTAAGATGTCTCTACTCATACCAATCATATCAGGTTTCCTTTATCCATTAAAATTATACATAGAAAAGGATCAAATAGACTTTCGAATAAAAGATTCTATCCTAGGACCCCAACAAAACAAGCAACAGGAAATAAGGACAAATCAACCATTCCGAGGCTATAAGAACCTAACCGTATAGAATTTTAAAAACATAGACGTAGCAAGTTCCATATAATTGTCAAAGCTCAAACATCAGCATAACATAGTTAACACCTTGCGGAACTACTTACTTGGCTCGGCTGATCACGCGCGTTGCACTCTCATCTTTTGCTTTATTTAAAAGCTTTTTCATTTTGCCTTTTTTTTAAATAATTTTACCATTCCCTTAGTTTGAGTCCTGACACACCCAAGAGTGTGCCCAAATCCCTCAAACCAAGGATCTGATACCAACTTGTAACAGCCTAAATTTTCAAAAGAAAATTTTCATTTTTATTTAATCAAACACATTTCCTGTAAATCATGAAATCCCAACATAATTGTTTTCAAATACACATTCATTACATCTTTATTTAAAACTATCATAGTGTCCTACAAAATATCAGTGACAGAGTGCACTCCGCGCCATCACACCTTGCCCTTGCCCTTGGGCTTAGAAGTACCTGAAACAAGTCCACAAATTGTAATATAATGCTTAGTTAGTTCCCCAGAGCATACCGCACATACAATCCACATAAAACATATAATATTAGCCATAAAAGCTATCTCTACCACAAAATATATTGTATTAGCTATAAAAACTATCTCTAGCACATAACACATATCAGGTTAGCCATAAGGCTATCTCTGCCAAATAACATTACCTGTAAAAGTTATCTCTACCACATATCCTGCATAAGGATGCCATGGGCTCCCCCACATGGTCTTACACCTAAGTGAGATGGGCTCCCCCATGGTCTTTCCCTTCCGAATAGCAATGGGCTCCCCCTCATGGTCGTACATCCAAGTGCCATGGGCTCACCCCATGGTCTTTCATGCACTGTCACGTAATCACTAGCATACAATTTAGCATAAAGCTAACTATCATGCCACACATCTCTACTGTAAATAGTGTACCACATATCATAAAAGGGTTGGCCTTGGTGCCTTAGACCCATTGGTAAGGTGAGGAGACTCACCTCTCTTGAATGCTGAACTAACAAAGCTAGAACTAAATATGTCCCACGTGTTGCTCCAATTAAACTGGCTGTAAGCATCATAAGGTAGACTTGTCAAAATCCCAGAATTACCCTCAAGGTCAACCCTGGTCAACATTGGTCAAAGTTAAAGTCAATAGTCAAAGTCAATAGTCCATGTTGACCTCAACTCGCCGAGTGCATCTAGCGACTCGTCGAGTTCCTACTGAGTCCAGACAACCTGATCAGACCCTGGCCAACTTGCCGAGTTGTTTCATCAACTCGACGAGTTCACTTAATATTCAAGAGGCGGGGAAAAATGATTTGCCTCGTCGAGTTCCTAGAGCAACTCGTCGAGTCCCCCTCCCTGTTTTCTTGTTGTGATGATTCATTGATTCCAGGGACTCTGCAGCTTAGTTCTAAAGCCCTAAGGTGTCTAGAAGTATAAAGTTTCCAACTTTAGCCTCTAGTACCATTCCAAATGCTCGAAGGCCCTTAACAAATGTTGTAAAGCTCCAAAGTCTTTCCATATGGTCCAAGACTCTAGGGATCTGAAATCCCTCCTCTCCAGAAAGGTTTCTTGTCCTCAAAACGTTCCAAAGATGGAGGCTTTATGGACATGCATGTCCTTAGGTCAAAATGGCCAAAAAGAGGGAAATATGCCCTAAAACCCTTGCATGGTGTCCTTGTTCAACCAAAGGCAATATCTAGCCCACCTTGAGACCATTTTGCTCTGGTGATTCATAAAGTTGCAAACTTTATGAACCCCATGCATACATTCAACAAGAAAGGTAGGAAATGAAGAGTAAAGTCAAGATCTAGCCATGTTTTATGATAAAAACTGAGTCTTGAAGACTTACAGTAGTCCATAAGGTGATTAAGCTCAAGGATGGGTGCTTGGCTTGTTGGATCTTCTCACTATCTCCTTCTTCTTAAGCATCAAAGGTCACTCTAGCTCACAAAATGGAAGAGAACGGGGATTACGGTTAGTATAGACGTTCTTAGGGTTTGGAGACTGATGGGAGGTCCACCTCAATGCTATTAAGGAGATTATATAGGGTGCAAACCCTAAAATTAGGGTTTTATGATTAAAGCGCCTTCTCGTCGAGTCGGCCTTCCGACTCATCGACTAGGGTGTTGATCCCGTGTCCTTGAAATTCCCTCTACTTGATGAGTTGGACTCCTAACTTGCCGAGTCCACACACTAAAACCCTAGATTTTTAATAAATTAAGTTATACCTAGAACAAGTGTTACAGGTTAACCACACACACTCCACTAACGACCAATAAGGTGCAATGTGCAATTTCATGGATTAGCATCAATTTGCTTCTCCTGATGGTTGGTCAAGTAACAGTTTGAAATAACTTCTACATACAAAAATAAACCCACCAATAACTGATCTGACTCTCTGCTAAGCCTCGAGCGAAGAAAATCCTTCGCACTCTCTTTTGAAGGATCGATCAATATCTTTAGAATGTCACTTGTTGAACTAAAGATATTTTGTTCATCGAACTGCATTGTCATATTTTCTATTCTTAACTGAAGATCATACAATTCCTTTGGATCACACTTTTCCTAAATAACTAAGATTGGGAAATTATAAGGGTTTAGTTACTTTATAATTCATTATACTTTTAATGAGGGTTTAGTGTCCTATCTTACCCGTTCGGCTAACAACCCTCCACTAGTCAAGAGTGCGGTTGGTAAGAGTGGATAGCCATTCAATCGCCATTTTATAGGAAATTTCCTTAAACACCCATTATAGATCAGCTTCGTGAATGAGGCCAACTAATGATAACACTTAGGTGCTGTTTGTTTTTCTGAAGCCAAAATGTCTGCAGTCTGCGGACCACATCTGCAAGCCTCTGCAGCAGAAGAGGTGGACCAAACGTCTACAGTCTGCAATAAGAAGACTGTTTGTTTTTTAACGTCTGCAGGCTGCTGAAATAAACAGAATTTTAAATAAAATGATTTTACAACTTAAAATGAAATTTTAACACCAAAATTTTAATAATAATAGTCTTATAAAATTCATGCAACCAAATTAGTCATACAATAGTCTAATAACATTGAAAATAAAATTCATGCAACCAAATTAGTCATACAATAAAAAAAATTAGTTTTACAACAACAATTTCATTTAAAACAATTCAATATATATTGTGCATCAACTGATCAGCAATTTCATCTCGTAATTGAGTCATATATTCACGGTCTACTGCAATACCATGTGTTGGAATCTCGTCTTCGTCATCATCAACGGCCACATTGTTATTCCGAAATGAGACATTGGGTTCATCGTATCATGCGGAATACTCATCACTCAGTCCTTCTCTCCTTATAAAATTATGAAGCGCGAAGCATGCCATGGCAATGTTGAATGGTGTCATCCTCTTCAATATAAGGAAGCGTGCTTTCAAAACACAGAAGCACGCTCAATGACATTCCGAAGTTTTGCATGTCCATGGTTAAATTTTTCCTTATTGGTCAATGCACGTCGTTGACGAAAATCTCCAAGCCAATACCACACATTACGATAAGGGGCCATAAATCCTCGAGTGTGTGCATACGCAACATCACAAAGATAATACTTGTCTGTAAAAAGTACAAAACACTCATGAATTTTCAAACTAAGATAAGAGTATTTAAAAAAACAAAAACTTATCGGGTGGTGGAAACGGGAATGATGCTTGTGGATCGGTTATTGCTTCTGATAATATTCTAGAATCATGCGCTACCCCTTCCCACCCAGCCACAACAAATTTAAACATCATATTGAAGTCACAATTTGCCAATGCGTTTTGGTAGCAATATCCCTTTCCCCTACTTCTATACAAGTCTTGTTTCTTAGCAAGGACAACATGTATCAAAGTGCCATCAAGTGCACCAACCGACCCTTTGAAAATCCATCGTAGCCTTCTATTATGTCCTGGAATGTTTGGATTCGGATTAAAAGAAGTTGGTACTATAACATCTTGTGCAAAAAGCATCATTTTGTCCAACACTTCATAAGAAAATTATGAACTATTTGCTTCGAGTGTTGAAATCTCCTCTTGATAATCACATAACGTTGATTATGGCCGATCATCATCAAAAACACAGCCATCTTTTCCTCAACCGATACATGTTTGATGTCCTTTAATGAGTAATTCGCTCTAAAATGAGCACATAGTCGTACAAAAGAGTCACGGGACATGCGTAGTACTTCAACACATTGTAAACGATTACGATGTAACAACTCCAATGTGTATTCATGTCCCGTCATTTCCGAATCATTGTCCCGCAATCGTTTCACACCCCTCTTCCAAAAATAATGGATGTACAGATACATAAGAATTTCGAGAAGCAACTTTTGATCGTGATCCATTATGAACCTAAAATCAACAAAGTAGAACTTTAAAAAACATTACATTAATCATATTTCAAGTAGCAAAAAAGCATTACATAAACCATATTTCAAGTAGAAAAAAAGCATTACATAAACCATATTTCAAGTAGCAAAAAAACATTATTTAAACCATATTCCAAGTACCAAAAAAACATTAGGTAAACCAGATTCCAAGTAGCAAAGTAACAAAAAATAGTTCCAAAAAAGGAAAAAATACCTAACAAAATAGTTCCAACAAATGAAAAAAGACCTAACAAATAGTTTCAAAATCAATGGACAATCTTTCCATCCTTCAAAACTCCTAAACTTGTACCCGTCATCTCAAGCCATCCTCGTAATGTCTCGGCAACATCAGGAAAATGCATCCATATCTCTCTCATGTTTGTGGTCCCTCTAAAAATATGATATGCAACAAAGCGTAAAGGATCTATAGGGCCTAATTGAAGCACCTCTAACTTCTCTAAACATTGAGGGATTGTATACCCTTTAGTCAAACTTTGTAGAGCTTTTTTCATTTCTGATGCTAAAGTTGTTAGCAGTAATAGAAGTTCCATCAGGTGAAGAAGCAGATGGTGAAGCACTTGGAGGTATAGGAGTTGAGGGTCTAGCCCTTTTGTTGGGGTTACCAGATGGTGAAGCAGTATATGGTGAAGTAGCAGAAGGTGAAGCAGCAGAAGGTGGTGGCTCATGGTGGGAAGTGTCATCACCATCATCATCTATTACACGAAAAGGGGTGGCGGTAATCTGAAGTGGTGGAACACGACAAGAGGATGCTCCAGCTACTGATGATGATTGGGTTGAGTAACTCCTACAATTACCAGTGACACTATTTCCATCAAAAAGATGTGCACAAAGATCTGGAAAAGGCAGTGGAATTGTTCTCAATGAAGCAGCCTTCGGATGCCCCTAACCCCAAATGTAACAAAAAATAGTATACGAATATTTAGCAACTTCAAACGTAAATGTATAATATGTGTATATATACCTTCTTAAAATCATCCCACTCCTCGGTTGTAAAGTTAAAAGTGTTTGTTTGAGAGTTGTATATGTTACCAGTTTTGTTTTTTAAATACACCCATCCTGTGTATTTGGCTTTCAGATTGTCATATGGGTTTTTCATTTGCTTTTGAGTCAACTCAAACCCAAATTTCTCCTTAAGAACTCTTGCAAGCCTTATCCATGAATCTTTCTGCAAACTCAATCCTTTTCTACCGACACTCTCTACTTCTTCAATACAAGTATCCAATAAGAATTTTAAATGCTCATTGGTCCATTGTTGTTTTTCTCCCATTTCAAATAAGCAATATGTCATAGATAATAATAATTTAATAAGGTATTGTAGCATTCATTAGGTATTGCATATCATACACATTCAAACAAAAAAAAAAATAACGATTTGAAACAATAAAGAGTATTTTCAAAACCAAATAACAATAAACAATCAACAACTAACATCATTATTTCATTAATAGTGTTTTTAAGTGTGATTTTCCAAAATTAATCGTATCTTTTAAAGAAGGCATCAATGTTACTATATTATATTTTGTGTAACAACAATTCTACTATACAATTTTCGTTAAATCTTATATTTCATGAGAGAACAAAATATATTAAACGTGATGTACATTTTATGCGAGATAAAGTCATGAAGGGAGTTGTGAAAGTTATAAAAATCTCAAGAACAGGAACATATATGTTTAGTTATTTGCTAAAATCCTTGATTATGTTTAACATTAGTATTTAATTGAAAATTTGAAGTTGTTAGACTCGTTTCCAAAAGTAAAATTTAGGGGATATTGAAATGGTAATGGTCAAATCCAATCTTGTTTTTGAAATACATATACAAATAAAAGGATAGTGACTTTGTCAGTTTGGTGAAGGTAACTTTAGACGTGTTATAAATTCTAAGATTGGCCTAAAGTGGTCTATTGAGTCAATCCATATTGCTGACCCGGGGTATAAGACCTTTCTAATGTGATAATTTTATTTAAAGGAATTTATAAAGAATAGTAAAAATCGTTAATGTCTTTGCAATTTTTAGCCAAAAAGTAAGAGATTAACAATTTGATCAAAGAAATGAGAGGTAACCTGTGATTTAACCAAGACTAGTAGTACTGCATTGAATCTAAAAATAATATTTATTTTCATACTTTTGAGTTCTTGGCTCTAGTTTTTCTGAAACTGGAAAATGAAGTTGTTAGGATTTTTTTTTGGAGGAAATCATAAATAATAGATGTAAGTCATAGGTGCTCTAGTCGTAAATGTGGATATACAATTAACTGATGCATACGATTATTTTTGCTTCAGCACTACTTGTGAGACATAAACAGGAAAAGATTGGCAAGACTTCCTAATCATGTATTAAGCAGAAATCATAATCTTTTATATATAAAAACCTAATATGATCTTGTATTAAGCAGATGGAACTTATTTCCACAGTGCAATTTCGAAACTGGTGGAACTGATCATGGAGAATTTCATGTTGAAATTGAAAAAAAAATGTAACGCAAAAAGGTGAAACTTGTTGTTCGCAGGTGGGTAGATCGCAATGTCAGCCGGTCGACTGGTCGCCTGGTCGCTCGACGCCTTCAATCGGAAAGGATACTCGCGATGGCGGTCCTGATCGGTGGTGATGGTCGACAGACTTTTTTTATGTCTGTGGACTTCAGAAAAACAAACACACTGCAAACCTTTATGTCTGCGTGTGGTCTGCATCGCACAGACAAAAGAGCCCATGCAGATCAGCAGAGAAAAAACAAACACCCTCTTACTTTTTAAACTTATACGTATACAATACATTAGACTTTTAATTTTATATAGTATATGGGTGTGTTTAAAACCTTTAAGATACTAGGAGGTTTAGTCTTTTAAATAAAGTAGACTTTTAAGTTAATTAAACTTAAACCATTTAATTATAGATTTATTAATACTCTTTTAATTAATCTTTTAAATAACTATTAACAAAGCTATAATTAAAAAACTTTTAATTCTAATTTTAAGTTATGACACCAAAAGGTTCTAAATATAAAAATTCAAAATTAAAACTATTTAATTAAATTTTAAGTTATGAAACCAAGAGATGCACCTTTTGAAATCTTTGCAAATTACTAGATATTTTAGAATTCAATGTTTCATAAAAAAAACTTTTCAAATTCTAAAACTTGAGGAAAAGTTTTGTAACTCTTCAAACATTTTGAATTCCAAAACTTGATGATAAGTTTTGTAACTCTTAAAAAAAACTTTTGAGTTGAAAAACTTGATGGCAAGTTTGGTAACTCTCTTTAGTCATAAAAGTGACTTTCCAAGTTTCATAAATTAAGGACAGTTATGAAACTCTTCAAAGCCATTTAGATTAAATTTTAAAATAATAAAATAATCATATAATTCTATCTTTTACTAATTTGACCTAATTCCACTCATATGGCAAGATAATTTCAAATTCTTCAAACAATTAGTTTTTTCATAAAATGAAATAATTATCTTAAAATTTGACAATCATCATGTTATTGGATGGGGATAATCATTACCGTATTAGTAAAATCGAATTTGATGAGCCAAAACAGATTGTGGTAATGATCCTCATCCAAAACATGCCAAATCTCAAAAAAATTGCCATCTGATGATCCAACTCATCGAGCTAGGCTATGGACTCGTCGAGTTCATGATTATATAAGCCAACTCATTGAGTCCAGCAGTCAGACATCAAAAATCATGATTTTTCAACTTTGAAAAAATACAATTTCATCTATATAAAAGAAAACACGCATGGCTCTAATAGAACTGTTGTGTTTTATGTACTATAACACTCCTATGGTGCACATACAACCCTAAATGCTTTGGTTCTAAGTTTTCTAGAGTTATACATGCAACAAAAATTATCCAAAGCATGAAACCTATAACTAGCATACAACAGAGAAATTTGAGACATAAAATCTAGTTAGAAGAATACCTCTTAGAACCTAAATGTGATGCCTAAAATAGGTCACAAAGACCAATAACAATTAGAGGAATATGAGAGTGAGGTTATGAAACATAAATCTGCTAGGGTTTAACCTTGGAGTACTAGTCACCCATTTTGCAAGCTTAGGGGTTAAATTTATAGTTTTAAATTCCTAGAGTTTCAACTGGTAAACCCTAATCCACTTCTTTGAGCCTTTAATCCAATAATCCATATGATAAGACCTTTAGACTAAATCTTCATGGACTCCACAAAGATTTATTCCACCATAGTCAACATGGATCATTAGCCCAAACAATAAGTATTACTGATTTACTTAATCATCCCCCACTAATTTAATCATTCTCTTTTGATCACTAAATTAATTCCAAATTAATTCTTGGTCAATACCAATTAAATAATATGATTCCTCAATTAATATATTATTCTTATAATATATCAATAAATCACAAATAACCTCTTTCTCAAATATTCATCCTATCAAATTGTTCTAGTGAAGGCAACCCGAAATGGATCTTGCTACTATCGTGTCCAGTACATACCAATTATAGTTATGGGCTTAGACGCCTAATCCAACATCTTATCCCTCCCTGAAGGGAATGAAGACTTTGTGTTCTACTTTGATGCATCCAAGCAGGGCTTAGGATGTGTGCTCATGCAACGAGGAAAGGTCATTTCCTATGCCTCAAGAGAACTCAGGACTCATGAGGTCAATTACACCACGCATTATCTCAAATTAGGAGCAATGGTGTTCGTCCTAAAGATCTAGAGACATTACCTTTACAACACAAAGTGCATCATCTCCACAAATCATAAGAGTTTGCAGCACATTCTCAATCAAAATGAGCTCAACATGAGACAACGATGATGGGTTGAAATGTTAAACGACTACGAATGTGAAATTCATTATCATCCAGGCAAGGCCAATGTAGTAGAAAACGCCCTATGTTAGAAGGAATACTCGGGTCGCTGAGTAAAATCATTGACCATGACCATTCATCCACACATGTCCACATAGATCAAGGGGTAACAACTAGAAGCCTTGAAACCCAAAAACATTGAAGGTGAAGCTTTGAGGGGAATGGATAAAAACCTCGAGGTCAAGGATGATGGAGCTCGTTACTTTATGGATCGAATCTAGACACCGAGATTCGTGTGGGTACAGAGATGTTGTCATGAATGAGACTCACAAAACCAAATACTCCATTCATCCCGATTTAGACAAGATGTATTTGGACCTTAAGAAACTTTATTAGTGGCCAAACATGAAGGCAGAGATCGCTACCTATGTGGGCAAGTGCCTGACTTGTGCCAAGGTCAAGGTAGAATACAAAAGGCCCTCGGGTTTGCTCCAGTAACTAGACATACCCGAGTGGAACTCAGAGCAGATAACAATGGACTTCATAAGCAAGTTGCCCAAGAAAATAGGGGGACTTGACACCATCTGGGTAATCATTGATAGGTTAACCAAATTTGCATAATATCTACCAATAAAGGAGAACGACAGGATGGAGAAGTTAACAAGGACATACATAGGGAAATCGTACGACTACATGGGGTGCCAATATCCACCATCTCCGACAGAGATAGTCGATTCACCTTGCAGTTTTGGTAGTCTCTACAAAAGTCTTTGGGGACAAAACTCGACATAAGTACAACTTATCACCCTCAAACTGATGGCCAAAGTGAGAGAACCATAGAAATGATAGAAGACATGTTGCGAGCTTGTGTGATAGACTTTGATAAAGCCTGGGATACCCATTTACCACTCATCGAATTCTCCTATAATAAAAACTATCACACTAGCATCAAAGTCATGTCGTTCGAAGCACTTTATGGGTGCAAGTATAGATCACCTCTGTGTTGGGATGAAATGGGTGACACACAGCTAGCATGAGCACAAGTGCCTAATAGCACTCTAACAGGCCCGAAGATCATACAGGAAACTACAAAGAAGATCATTCAGACCTGTAAACGATTAAAGGTATCCCGGGATCGGCAAAAGAGCTATGTTGATAAGCAACGAAAACCCTTGGAGTTCCAAGGTGGTGACCGAGTTCTATTGAAGGTCTCATCCTTGAAGGGAATGATTCATTTTGGGAAACATGGTAATTAAATCCAAGGTACATAGGACCATTTGTGGTCCTTGCCATAATCGGCCCAATGGCTTACAAACTTCGACTACCACAAGAACACAGCAACGTACGCCCCACCTTCCCCGTATCCAACCTAAAGAACTGTATGTCCGATGAGATTTTTGTAGTCCCACTCAATGAAATAGAGGTAAATGAGTGTCTACACTTCGTAGAGGAACCTTTGTAAATAATGGACAGGGAGATCAAGAGAATGAAACAAAGCTTTATACCAATAGTGAAGGTCCACTGGAACGCCAAGCGAGGACCCGACTTCACCTGGGAACGAGAAGATCAAATGAAACAGAAATACCCACAACTTTTCCTCTAGTTTGTAAGAGCCTATCCAATATGCAAAATTAGGGACGAAATTCCCTCTAATGGGGGGATGATGTGACAACAAGAAAATTTTGCGTCAAGCAAGGTCTAAAATGTATATGTGTATAAGTGAATAAAAAACGTAACTTTTTAGAAATAAAACTTTGAAATCCAAAAGGGCATTATTTGTATAAGTAAATGATTGTAATGTGCCCTTGAAAGTCAAAAAGTGAGAACATAAACTGTGAAATAACCCTTACTTTAGAGTTTTAGGCCTAGGACCCCAACAATCTAGTGATTTCGGTTTGCACTAGAACCAAAATCACCCTTTATGGGGGAGGATGATACCAAACTGAAAACTCCATTTATGGAAGTCTTAGGACCGAAATCTTGCTAAGGACACAAATCCCATGCCAAAACCGAAATCACCCTTTAGTGGGTAATGCCATGGCTGAAATCATAGCTACACTAAAATCATAATTGATCAAAAACCATGCCTAGGACTGAAATCACATGTGATTTTTTTCATGCTAAGGGATTTCGGTGGGAAGGAAGGTAAATGATAAAGAAGTGTTGACTTTGTGATTTGATAACAAAAGTTTACCCAAAAAATATCCAAGCATTTACCCAACAGATAACAATGCAAATGTTACCTCACCTTTCCTCCTTATCTTTGGATGAGATCACCCCATAAAGCCCCACCATTTCTATATTCACTTATTTTTGCTCCAAATCCTCTCAAAGTTCAAGTCCAAAACCTCCAAGGATTTATTTCTCCAAGCTTATTCTTTTTACTCCAAATCCTCTCAAATTTCAAGCACAAAAACAAAACATAATCTATGTTATTACATTTTGACACTAGACTAGATCACTATTATGTATTTATATAAATGATTATATAAATAGCCTCAACAAACCAACAAGATACACTATAATTGGTATGGTTTGGGAGTCACAAACACTACACTATCATTTTAGAAGAAATATATAATTATTTAAAGATATAATTATTTCATCTACAAGAATAAGGGGTTTTCAATTCACATAAACCGGTTGATACAATTTTGTGAGAAATTTGGCTTTACTGTACCCACCAGAGTACACATTAAAGTCTTGAATTATAAATAGAGTCTCTTGTAGGGAGAGCATGACACTTGTGCATAGATCTATACGAGATTGACAACCCCGTACCTAAATTGTTAGCTACAATTAGATCGATAGGTCTGGGGTGACAAATGTTGTAACAATTCTAACACCCAAAACATGTCGTTTATGTTGGATTAGGTGTCTAATCCATAACTATATTTGGTATGTACTTTACCTGATGGTAACATCATCCTTTTGGATTGCCTCACCAAAGCAACTTGACTGGATGAATAATGGAGAAAGAGGTTATTATGGTTTATTAATATATTATATGAATACTCTATTAAAGGAGAAATCGTATTTATTTAATTAATATTGGTCAGGAATTTATTATTAATTTTGTGGTCAAAAGAGGTTAATTAAGTTAAAGGGAATGATATTGTAATTATGTGATAATTGCAATATGGCTGAGGAACCCTAAAGAAGGGATGGACGAATTCTATGGGGAAGCCCGCTGCATCGGACCGAAGTCCGGTAACTGCATCGGACCGAAGTACGGAACTAACCAGGGCCTTACCCACTGCATCGGACCAAAGTCCGGGACTAACTGCATCGGACCGATGTCCAGAACTGACTGGAACCTTGTCCCCTGCATCGGACCAAGGTCCGAAACTAACTGCATCAGACCGGAGTCTGGAACTAACTGGGCATAACATAGCATAGCATAAACATATTAACTAGCATGAACACATAAATTGCATACTGCATCGGGTCGTAGCCCAGAACACATAACACATAAACCCTGTCTAAACCACGAAGGCATCAAACATTCTAACTACTACATCGAACCGAGGTCCGGAAACTACTACTAATTAAACGGGTCGGCATTGTGGCCTTAGACCCGTTCCTGCTGGAAGGAAACTCACCTCGTGACGTTGACTGCTGAACTCCTGAATGAAAAATCCCTGACGGCTACTCCGGCTGCTTCCCAGCTATAATGGGAAATAAATACTACATCAAAATAAGGATTCCTCTATGGGTAAAATGACCATTTTACCCCTACTATGGTGTGCGACAAAACATGGCCCAAAACCTCAATTCCTTCTAAGTCCATCTATGGCCCCACTATAGGCCCACTAATGGCCTAATTTGCTATAATAGGCCTAGAACCCTTTCATTGGGCCTTACTCAAGCCCAATACTAAATCCTTGGTACTTAGCAACTGAATTCTGATGGGCCATAAAGGCCCAAGGACCCTAAGCCTGAAACCCAACCCACATCGAGGTCCAACACTCAAAGCCCAAACTGATAGCGTGCGTGGGGCGTACACCAAGGTACGCTAAGCGTACTGGCTGCTGGCTTGTATGCGGCGCGTACTTCCCTATACGCCCAGCGTACAACCCTGTTAAGCCAACATCTCATTAAGTGCTTAATAATCCGATCTAGAAGCTACATATCCATATCCTAAGCTTATTCAATGAGTTAAGCCATGAAGTTGCTTACTTGATGGCTTACAAGTCTCATAAAGTCTCGAACTCCCATAAATAACATTCTACTTCCATAAAATCAACTAGATCTTATGCATGGTTCCATATAAGCCTCAAGATCGAAACTTTACTACTATGGGGACACTTGAGCTTCAAGGATAGCAATCCCAAGCTCCAAAAACGAAGTTGTAAGATAAAGGTCCCTCCTTTGGACCTAAAAGGTCCAAACTTCCAAAAACTCCTAGATCTAAACTTACAAGAGGAAAGTTGGAAGCTTTATACCTCTTTTGAATGCCAAATGAAGGAATGATCCAAGATCTATGAGCTCAAGGTGCTCAAGTTCTTCTTCTTCCACTTTTCTTCTTCTCCTTCTTCACAAAAATAAGTTCAAAGATCAACACACACAAGCAAGGAGCAAAAAGGGGATGAACTAGCGTTTCTCTGGAGTGAATGATAAGTGAGGAAGCCAAATCGGAGGCTATAATGGGGTTTAAATACACCTCAAACCTTAAAACTAGGGTTTGCCACCTGGTCGCGTACGATGGGCCTCCCCGCATTTCATTTTAGCAGTACGCTCAGCGCAGAAGGGGGTTACGCCCCGCGTACAGCTTATGGGGCTGCTTACACTTCGGCCCAAAATAACGGTCCACTCAAAATATTAATTCAAATATGGCCCAAAAACAAGTGAAGAATTAAATAACTTTTATACCTTAGAAACGTTCGTTACAGGTCAGTACCATGTCTTTATGTAAGACATTCGGAATCGTGTCCCATATGCTTCGGATATAACATCGATTGCATATGATATAATATTCACGTGTTCTAATTTTCCAAATGCCTAGGGCTTTAAGAGGGAAAAATGACTAGAACCAGATACGACTAAAGTGGTTAAACAACTGTCAAGGACAATCTAAAGTTCGCTAAGGATTGATTGCTTATGGATAGTTGGAAGTATAGTAATGAATGGGCCATGTGGATATAATTCTGAATAGATAAGATTCTGTTAAGAATAGATAGTCATATGACAGTTATGGAAAAGTATCCATAATGGGAGTTGGATATTAAGAAAATTAGAAACATTTATGCATGAAGGATGTTGAGAGGAATGTACTTTGAATTTGAGACTTCACTTCCTTGGAATTGTCTTGTAACGAATTCCAGTGGAAATTTTTGTAATATCGTTGGTCAAGTCTTTGTGACTTTTTGTACCTAGACATTACAAAAGGAATCTTTGCATAATAGTTTAGAACTAACACGTTCTAATAGTGGCAAGAATTTAGCATGCTTACACTTGAAGATTTGGAATTATGAAATGAGTTTAATTGGAAATTAAATTGATTTATTTCACAAAGTAAGGACCATATGTAAACATAGTGTGCATGCTTGGAGCATGTAATAACTATTGTTTTAATTCAAGTGTTAAGTTGATCAATTGAAACATTATATAATGAATAATGAGTAATGTGACAACCCGATATTTTGAGACAATAAAATGTAACGCCAGTCAAATTTAAGCCAAAATTTAACTTTCCTAAAATCATATTTGGGGTAAATAAAGTGGTAGGACTCGTATCAAGGTTTTCGTACATATAAAGAACACTAAAATCCGAGTTATAACGAAGAAGTTATGACCAATCTAAAATTCACGGCGAAAACCGACAATACTGATAAACGTAAAACGTAAAGTTTCAATACAATAGTTTTTGGCCTTAGGTATCTAAATGAAAGTTTTAGATATCATCAAACCCTAAACGTACATAAAAAGAACGTCCAAATCTGACTTCGTATGAGGAAGTTGTGATTTTTCTAAATTACAGATATAGCAGTAGACAGCTAAAAACTCGAAATAGAGATCGAGAATCTTTTGGCCAACACAATCTAAATGAGAATCGAAGGTCTCAACAATAGTAGCGCAACGGTAAAAAGTCTGACGAAAACAGACGTTGGATAAAGAAGCTACGGATTTTTAACGAAGTTATCGTGTCCCGACCTATTAATTAAAATATAATTAAAAATAAAGTCAAAATTAGCCTACGGAGTCTAAATGAAAGTTGTGGAGTATTTTCTCACCTTCGCGTGGATATAAAGAACGTCAAAAACGGAGCTCGTACGCGAATGTTACGGAATTTAGAAGAGGACAGGCCGGATTACGCCCCGCGTTCTCTGGGAGTACGCCCCGCGTACTAGACCCAGAGTCGAGTCCCATCGGCCCGCCCACTCTACGCTTAGCTAGCCAGGAGTCGTAAGCCATGACGCATTCTTACGCCCGGCGTAACGAGGTACGCGCTGCGTAAGTGAGTACGCCCCGCGTACTCACGCCCCCAGCACTATAAATAGATGGCATAAGCTTCGAGTTTTATACACACTTTCTCAAATCTCCAATTACTCTCACACACTTCCAAGCACTAGAAGCTGTCCCGATGACCTCGATTTCCGCACTCGAGCCCGACGAAAGTCCGAAGCCCCGAGATTCCCGAGAATCTCGTCACTCTCCGGTCGAGGTGCCGCCCGGGAAAGTCTCGTTTTCTTCAAATCACGCACTTTCTTCGGTGAGTTCATACCCCTATAATCTACATTTTTAAATGTGTTATCAATATTGTTTTAATATACACTTTTAATGGGGGGGGGGGGAATACAAGTAAACACACGATTATTATCGTGTGTAACTCAAAGTTTCACTAAATACTCATTTTTATCAAGTAAAACATGTGTGATTCATAACCATTATATGAAATCCTTCATATGGAAAACATAACACGATATCATATCACCCGTTGAAATTAAAAAGGTGGTTATATGTATACGAATCAAACGATTTATTTATACCTTGAGTACATGTGTTCATTTATGTCATCACAAAAAGTTACACATTACAATACAAGTGAGCACCACACTAGGGTTTACTATACAAATGAAAGGAGCTTTTTGAAAAACTATAATAGTTTACGACAAACATTTTTACATGTTAAAAACTCTTTATCAAACTATCTTGCATACTTTCTATTTCCTTTTAAACACCATTAGAATCGTATTTTAAACAAAGGTCTTCTTATACTTAAAATTGTTCTTGTCAAACAAACTACTTTCAAACCGTTTTATAAACTGACATCAAGTCATCACTTCTTATTATTTATTAAACTTCTCAAAGGTTATACAAAACTTCTTTTATATTTTATTTGTCAAATGCGCGCCTAAACACGCATGGTTATATATGTTGGAATAGTGTCTAAGCCTGCAACTATATTAGGCAAGTATTTGATCCGGTTGTGCATGGTCCTTTTGGGTTGCCTTCACCATAGCAACTTGATGGATGATTTGTTAAAAGAGAGTAAATATTATAAGGAATAATATATGGTTATTTGATTAATATAAGTCATAGATTAATTGGAATTAATTTGGTGACTTAAAGAGATTAATTAAATAAGAGGGTATAAACTGTCAATTGTTTGATAGTTACACTTTAGACTATAAATCCTTATCCTAGATAGGATGGACGACTTCTAGGGCTTGGATAAGCAAAAAATTGTCCATAGGGTTATCAAGGAAAGGATATGGATCAACTTAAAGTCTAAGTTATCCAATTAGGGTTTAGGTTGTAACCCTTAAGGTGTCTACAAGTATAAATAGACCCTAGGGGTGAGGGAATTCGACACACCATCTAAAGTAGAGATACTCTGGCCGAATTCCTCCCCTCTCCTCTCTCCTAAATCATCTTGCTTGCTATTGGTGTTTGTAAGCCATTAGAGGAGTGACATTTGTGACTCTAGAAGCTCCAAGACAACAAGATCAACAAGGAACTCAAAGGTATGATTCTAGTTCTGTTTCAATGTTGTTATTTAACCTAATTAGCCATTAGAAGTCTTGGATTCAAAGCATGTTTAATTAGAAAGCCTAGATCCAAGCATTAGGGTTTTGCATGCGCACATAGGAAAGTTCTTATGGCTAAAACCCATCAGTGGTATTAGAGCCTAGCTTGGTTTTCTTTAAATTGTTGCTTGATTAACTGAAACAAACCTGCAAAATTCGATTTTGGGTTTATGAGTCATGTACTCGGCGAGTTCCAAAGTGGACTCGGCGAGTAGGCCGGTACTCGGCGAGTCCGAGCGTCTGGATTAGGCAAAACCGGGATTTTTTCATGTTTATCTTATGGAAACTTACCTTAATCATATTAGATCAACCCTAATTCGTTTTTTTGATATATATATATATGACTATTATCTTGATCTAATTAAAGATATTTATCATCTAATAAAATATTTAATTTCCTTATGTGATAAATGATTAATTATTTTGATAATTATCTTAAAAGAAATCTTGGATAAATCAAATAAAGATAATTAGGATATTAATTGTTAATTGGAATTATTTGTTATTTGATCCTTCATGTTTTAAATGTTTAAAACCCACCCTAAAGTTTTTGAAATTTATATTTGTAATTAAAAGTTTAATTTAGACAACTTAAACTTCAAACCCTAGATTTTGAAAAAGGTTTTAAAATACAACCCTATACTAATATGATATTACTAGAATAATATATATATGTATAACTAAATGCTAGTCTTACCGTTAGTAGGCCTCATTCACGAAGCCGATCTATAAGGTGGGTATAAGGTTGCGGCCTATAAAATGGCGCTTAATGGGTGTACACTCACACCCACCGCTTGCTCGATTGGTGGAGGGTCGTTAGCCGAACGAGTAGGATACGGCAACCTCATATTCTCATTAAAAGTATAATAAGAAATACAAAGTAACTACACGTTTTAAAAATTTCCCAATCTTAGTTACTTTAGGAAAAGTGAATTGATGCAATCCCATGAAATTACACTTTGCACCTTGCTAAGAAGTTAGTGGAGCGTGTGTGGTTTACCGGCACACTAATTGGTTCTAAGCGAAGGTGGCAAAGGGTGATTCATTGTTTATCATAGTTCGATGGAGCGTGTGTGGTTTACCGGCACATCGAATAGGTGATCGTTACAATGAAGGCACCATGTTAATTTGCATGGTAATTCACACCCCCTTTGTGATCCTCGGCATCTCAGTCACAAACGAGAGGGGCATATCGAGATTTAAACATGCCATTGAATAGTTCAATGAATCTCATCCGAATCTAGGAATTCTCAAAAACACTTAGGACTAACAGTTTAAGTTTTGTAATGGAGAATTAGTGAATCGTCATTCACTTACCTTCAATTTATTTGCATGTTAGATTACGACATCCCTTTTCTAGTATGAAAATGTTATTGTTGGATCCTAGCCCTAATTTTTCTTATTGGGTGATAATTAGGGATTCTTATTCTAATCTATCTTTGTCCTTTTCTAATTGAAGATGTCGAACACAAACCACGTTGCTGCTAGTTCTTTCACGTTGATGAGCCTTTGCCAAAAGGTCACCTTCGATGGAACGAACTTTAGCGAATGGATAAGATACATTCGCACCATTGCTTGCTATGAGGATAAAGAGTATGTCCTCGATGAGAAGCTCGAGAAAATCAACCTCGAAGTTGCTACTCCCGAAGAAATCACCGCCTTTGAAACTCATGAGCGAGATGCAACGAAGGTACATTGCATCATGATCGCCACCATGAACTCCGAATTCCAAAAGTCCTACGAGGACATGTATCCATACGAGATGCATCAAGACTTATTGGAGAGATACCACCAAAACGCGAGACAAGAGCGTTACGAGATTTTCACTAACATGATCTCCACTAAGATGGGTCATGGAGAATCTCTTACCGTGCACCTGCAAAAGATGCAAAGGTATGTCGACCGCCTTCGCAAGTTAAATGTTGACTTTGGTGAAGACTTGGCGATCGACATGGTGCTTTACTCTTTGCCTCCAATGTACAACCAATTTAGGATGACCTACCACATGAACAAAGAAGAGGTCACCCTAAGCAAACTCCAAGGTCTCTTGAGGATCGCTGAGAGCAACTTCAAGGACAAGTCTGTTGCACCTACTCCCAATCCGTCCGCTGCTCCTGTCTTGGCTATTGATCAAGGGAAGGGAAAGAAGAGGAAAGCTTCATCGAATAACTATCGCAAGGTGAAAGCCCGAGATGGTGCCTCTTCTAGTGGGACCAAAGTTGATCCCGCTAAGCCCTGCTCCAACCCAAAGGAGGCAGAGTGCCACCACTGCCACAAGATAGGACATTGGAAGAGACGCTGCCCGGATTACCTGCAAGCAATCAAAGAAGGAAAGATCAAGCCATCTTTCGCAGGTATATACACAATCAAATCTAATGATTCTAATCATGCTATTTCTTGGGTTCTTGATACCGGTTGTGGTTATCACATTTGTTCTAATGTGCAGGGACTAAGAAGAAGTAGGGATGTAGAGCAAGGAAGGATCAATCTAATCATGGGGAACAGAAGATCGTCGCCTGTGACCAAGATTGGAGTGTATTCTTTAGTGCTTAGGAATAGTTTGGTTTTAGATTTGAACAATTGTTGCTATTCACCAGAAATGGCTAGAAACATCATTTCATTTCATGGTTTATATAGACAAGGATTTAGATTTTCTTTTAATAATGAGAATGGTTCTATTTTGGTTTATCTAAATGGTGTCTTTTACTTTGAAGCTATACCATGTAATGGAATATATGAAACTGTTATGATTGTTGATAACTTAGGAAATGATGTTTTGAATATTGATTCTTCCACTAGTATGGATAAATCATCCTTGTGGCATTGCCGTCTTGGACATGTCAACAAGAAACGCATAGCCCAACTCCAAAAGGATGGAGTGTTGGAGTCATTCGACCTTAGGGAAGATGACACATGCGAGTCTTGTTTACTTGGAAAGATGACTAAGTCACCCTTCACGAGTACTTGTGAAAGGGGTGAGGGGCTATTGGACCTAATACATACTGATGTATGTGGACCCTTTAGATCAACCATGAAGGATGGGAACCGCTTCTATGTGACTTTTACCGATGACTATAGTAGATATGGGTATATCTACTTAATCAAGCAAAAGTCAGACACTTTTGAAAAGTTCAAAGAGTTCAAGAATGAAGTGGAGAATCAATTGGGCAGGAAAATCAAGATGCTTCGATCCGATCGAGGAGGAGAGTACCTAAGTCTTGAATTCCACGATTATCTCAAGGATTGTGGAATAGTTTCGCAATTGACGCCTCCTAGGACACCGCAGTTGAATGGTGTGGCAGAAAGGCGTAATCGAACCTTATTGGATATGGTTTGCTCTATGATGAGTCGTGCTTCACTACCTATCTTCTTTTGCGGGTATGCCTTAGAGACTGTTGCCCATATCCTTAACCGAGTCCCTACTAAGAAGGTTGCCAAAACACCTCACGAGATGTGGACAGGGAAAGCTCCCTCGTTGGCACATATCAAGGTTTGGGGTTGCGAGGCTTTCGTAAGATGAGATACTAAGCTTGAACCTCGAAGTGAGCGATGTATTTTCATCGGCTACCCGCAAACATCCTTTGGATATCTCTTCTATAGACCGAAAGACAATGTTGTCTTTGTTGCGAGGAGAGGAGTTTTCCGAGAGCGAGAACTCATAAGCCAAGGAGACAGTGGGAGGCAAATCGAACTTGAAGAGATTCAAGAATCAATATATGAAGGAACCTCTACCGCTGGCATTCAACCCGAGGAGGAAACTCTGGTTGAACCGATTGACGAATCCTTACCTCTCAGACGTTCCGATAGATTTAGAGTTCAACCCCAGTTTTATGGTTTTCATATTACTACCGAAGGGGACACGTATATTAGTGATGGTACACTAGTAAATCTTGATGAACCTAATAGCTATAAGGAAGCCATGGTAGGCCCGGAGTCTGCGAAATGGAAAGAGGCAATGGATAGCGAGATCCAATCCATGTATGATAACCAAGTTTGGAATTTGGTTGATTATGTGCCCGAACGTAAGACCGTTGGGTGCAAATGGATCTTCAAAAAGAAGACCGACGTGGATGGGAACGTACACACATATAAGGCGCGATTGGTCGCGAAGGGCTTTACTCAAACTCCCGGAGTTGACTATGATGAGACCTTCTCACCAGTTGCGAAGATTAAATCTATTAGAGTGATGCTAGCAATTGCCGCATTTCATGATTATGAGATTTGGCAAATGGATGTCAAGACCGCTTTCCTTAACGGAAAGTTGGCTGAGGATGTTTACATGGCCCAGCCAGAGGGGTTTGTGGATCCGAAGCATCCGAATAGAGTGTGTAAGCTTGAGAAGTCCATTTATGGACTTAAGCAAGCGTCTCGCAGATGGAATCTTTGCTTCGATGAGAAAGTCAAAGAGTTTGGATTTGTACGAAGCGAAGACGAATCTTGTGTATATGTCAAAGCCAGTGGGAGTATAGTAAGCTTTCTCGTTCTATATGTCGATGACATATTACTCATAGGGAACGACATCCCAACTCTGCAGGAGGTTAAGTCCTGGCTCCGGAAGTGTTTCGCTATGAAGGACCTCGGAGAGGCTTCTTACATTTTAGGAATAAGGATAGTAAGAGAAAGAAGTAAGAGACTAATTGGACTTAGTCAGAACACTTACTTAGAGAAAGTACTAAAACATTTTAGTATGGAAAACTCAAAGAAGGGAGAACTACCGATACAAGGAAATGCCAAGTTGAGTAAGACTCAAAGTCCGAGTACCGAAGCTGAGATAGCAGAAATGAGCCGAGTACCATACGCTTCCGCAGTTAGCTCAATCATGTACGCTATGACTTGTACTCGCCCTGATGTAGCCTTCGCTTTGAGCATGGTTAGCAGATACCAACGGAACCCTGGCAAAGCACATTGGATTGCGGTGAAGAACATCCTTAAGTACCTTCGGAGGACGAAAGAATGGTTCTTAGTCCTTGGAGGGAGTGATGACTTGAAGGTGCGAGGGTATAGTGACGCTAGCTTTCAGACCGACAGGGACCACTATCGTTCGCAGTCGGGCTGGGTCTTTACCCTAAATGGAGGAGCAGTGACATGGAAAAGTTCCAAGCAGGAAACCGTAGCTGATTCAACGTGCGAATCAGAGTACATCACAGCGAGCGAAGCGTCAAAGGAGGCAATATGGCTAAAGAACTTCATTGGTGATCTTGGAGTTGTGCAGGCCATAAAGGAGCCCATGGAGATTTTCTGTGATAACGAAGGTGCGGTTGCCTTGACCAAGGAACCGAGGGATCATGGTAGATCTCGACATATTGATAGAAAATATCACTTCATTAGACATCGTGTAGAAGAAGGACAACTCGTAGTGAAGAGGATATCATCAGAAGATAACCCAGCAGATCCGCTTACGAAGGGACTGAGTAGGGTTAAGCACTTGCAGCATGCTAGGAGTATTGGGCTGAAGGATGATATTAGTATAGATTAGATAGTGTTAGAAACGTATAATAGATAAATGTAATTAACATTTGATGATTAAATAAAGGAGTTTTATTTATGAGTAAAGTCATTGTCACATGTTAATTGTTTAACTATTGTTTCACTTTGCATGTTTTGACTTCCAGAATAATTGAGTTTATTAGGAATGATCGAATTATTCAAATGGTCCACAATCGTTCATATGTTGGGAGTAGATATGAATGAAGATTGTCATGAATTGGTGTGTAGAATGTCTAAATGGTGTTAGACATAGCAAGGGTTGCTGCAACTTTCATGAGTGCTTATGAACTGGTTTTGAGCATTGGAATAAACCCACGCTTGCTGGAATCACTTTATGGAATACGATATAAAAGGTGATCGCAAGACGATAATATCATATAGTCTTAAAACCTAGATATATGGTTTATTATTTGTTAATTGATTGTACATTGATAATGCGAAAACGCATCAGTAACTTGGTGTTATAAAACACATTGTTGTGTATGGTTGGTTAATGAATAAGTAAATGCATATAAGTCGAAGTTTATCTGTAAATTTTATCCTAAGAGGGTAGAAGAGATATCTTGGCCACTCGATGATTTGATTTGACTTATGTGCTGGGCCCGGTCAGAACTGAATTGATGTGTTTGATTAAGTTCTATGTCAAATAAATTGGAGATCGAGAAATCAAATGCTTGACTAACCATTCCATAGGATTGTCGGCATGATATCTAACAGAGGACTGTAAGATCCCTTATCTAAAGGACAAGATTGATTAGATCAGAGTTGACAGCGTCTTTGAGAGCTACGATTGCAAACCGAATTGTACTTGTATAGTTACTAGACTTATCCAAGTGGGAGACTGTTGGAATAGTGTCTAAGGCTGCAACTATATTAGGCAAGTATTTGATCCGGTTGTGCATGGTCCTTTTGGGTTGCCTTCACCATAGCAACTTGATGGATGATTTGTTAAAAGAGAGTAAATATTATAAGGAATAATATATGGTTATTTGATTAATATAAGTCATTGATTAATTGGAATTAATTTGGTGACTTAAAGAGATTAATTAAATAAGAGGGTATAAACTGTCAATTGTTTGATAGTTACACTTTAGACTATAAATCCTTATCCTAGATAGGATGGATGATTTCTAGGGCTTGGATAAGCAAAAAATCGTCCATAGGGTTATCAAGGAAAGGATATGGATCAACTTAAAGTCTAATTTATCCAATTAGGGTTTAGGTTGTAACCCTTAAGGTGTCTACAAGTATAAATAGACCCTAAGGGTGAGGGAATTCGACACACCATCTAAAGTAGAGATACTCTGGCCGAATTCCTCCCCTCTCCTCTCTCCTAAATCATCTTGCTTGCTATTAGTGTTTGTAAGCCATTAGAGGAGTGACATTTGTGACTCTAGAAGCTCCAATACAACAAGATCAACAAGGAACTCAAAGGTATGATTCTAGATCTGTTTCAATGTTGTTATTTAACCTAATTAGCCATTAGAAGTCTTGGATTTAAAGCATGTTTAATTAGAAAGCCTAGATCCAAGCATTAGGGTTTTGCATGCGCACATAGGAAAGTTCTTATGGCTAAAACCCATCAATATATACATATATGTATATATATATCTCATGTATGCAGATATAGACATAAAAGTTTTCTATTCAGTTGGTTCAGTACCTTTGAGTAACAAAGGCATATTTCGATTATACACACACACTACTAGTAACTATAATAGGTATAGTTAAGATATACTATTTACCATTCCAAGTACCAGGATTCATACAAGATTCAGTCTATTCATGAGTCTATACAAATACATTACATACTGTGCGAAGAGATACAATCATATACACTTAAAAGACATACAATCTTAAGACATAGAATTACAAAAGAATACAATTACGTGAGATAGTATACTAGATATTCATAACATTTTATATACTACAAGTGCCATATCAAGAAGGTATTTTCATACATAAACAAATGGACATTTTCATACGTAAATCTGTTTTATACTAGGTTGTGAGACGCTTCACATACTTTCGAGTATGCATTATTAAGTCCTGTATTATATACCATAATCCCTTGTAGGGGGAGCGTGATACTTGTGTATAGATCTATACGGGATTGACAATCCCGCACCTAAACTGTTAGCTACAGTTAGACCGGCAGGTTTGGGGTGACAAATGTCATAACATTCCAACGCCTGAAGAACATTGTTACAGGCCATCAGTGTCAATAGTATGGTTATAAAACTCACATGGAGTATTAAAAACACGTTGATTTATGGAGTTTTCATATATCTTAGCGATTATAACTGTACACAAATCTACTATTTTATGACATGAAAACATCATGGTAGTTCATTTTGGGACTTTTAAACTACCACTCACTTACAAACAAATATTGGATTTCTGAAGCAAACATTCAAAACAGTCGGGTCTTGGTAGAAGGCTACATCTTATACTAGTAGAAAATATGGGATTTTCTAGAGTTTTCAAACGTTTACAGATATTTACAAACATGTTCATTGGTACAAACTTTCCTTCAAAAACATTTACAGGTCTTTCAATTACAGCTTTACAAATCAAAGTCACATAAATACTTATGAATTCACCAGCATTATTGCTGATACTCGCTTTCAAAATAACTTGTATTCCCAGGATACGGATAGACAGGTACGACTACCAGGTTCTGGGAAGACGGAGAAATCAAGACTCGTCTATTATTTTTGAATATTCATTTTGTAGAATTATACTATGAAAGAACTTAAATGTAATTAAAATTATACTATTAATGCAATGGATGATGTTGTTACTTTGTTTACTACTTTGCATTGTTGTGATACATTACATGACGTCCTCCACCCCAGAATGTTTCCGCCGTTCTCGGTTTTGGGGTGTGACAGATTGGTATCAGAGCATTGTTTATAGTGAATTAAGTATATCAACCCATAAAAGATATACAAACTATAAATACAATAGGGATTAAAATACTCTGATAAAGAGTCTATACTTTTAAATGATAAAATATTTAAGTATACATGTCTGTATTCATACAAAAATCAGTATCACCAGGATGGAACAAAAGTATTACGATTTTTGGGCAACACAAGTAGACTTAGAGACATATAGTCAAAACTGGGATGATATAGCCTGATCAACTATATTATCTGAGAGTTGACTAGCATGTGCCTAAGTGTGGTTGTGAGCTGCAACAAGTATAAAAACTTACCCATAATACCACGATGAGAACAATAGAACATAAACCTAAAATACTATAGGAGTATTTTGTGTATTCCATAAACTACTTATGTGTTAGATTCTTATACCCCAAAATTATCGCTTGAATAACATAGCTGGACCCCATCCCCACGACAACTCGTACTTCCCGAAAAAAGGCAATGCTGGATGGTTCAGAGAAGAACCAGAGAATGATCATCCAATCCCCTTTGAATGATCACCATACTGAAGATCTTTCGGATGATGATAACTCTAAACTCGAGAAGGAGAACCTACCCCTGGTAGCTCCGAATTCAAACCCTAACCCTTGTCTAGCTCTTCATGGCCCAACGCCTCCTTAGGAAGAATACTTGGAAACATAGAGCGAAGAGCAAGATCGACCTATGTCGTCAAAAGGAGACCGAAGCTACTACCACTTAAGGAAACTCAGCAGACAAAGTTCTAACAATACTGATCCGCAGAGTTGGTCAAAACAAAATTCAAGGCAGGACGACGCTCCATTATATCAAAGAGGTTAAATACCAACGCAAGAATGCACACCATCTACACCAATCATCTTGAAAACACTCGTGAGAGAACTAAGAGAGACCATGAGACCCTGCTAAAAGCATTAGTTGAAACGCAAGCCGAAGTCATAAGAACTCCAATGGGTGTATGAAGGACACCTTCTTAATAATAATGGAACATTAATTGGCTAACTGAGACTTCCCCAGAAGGATGACCTCCGCCAGAAAGAAAGGCTTTGTTTCCCCACCTTGTTTAAATGGACTATTTTTCTATCTATGCCCGATGCAGCATTTTCTATGAAACTATCTTGTACTGTAAGAACTTTTAGTTGGGCCTTTATGCTGCTAAAACCTTCCTACTCTGGATATAATGTAAGACCTTCTTCAAGATAAAATTTTCCTAAACTTATTACATCTTAAACATCGATGATATTGACATTCGGCTAGCTTCCGTGTCGATCTTTGTTCAAAAACCCTCATCACACCTTCGTTGGAGTCTATCCGAAACATGCTTTAGTCAAGTCATTGGACTATAGTAATTTAATTCCGGAGACATTCCCAAGTCTCTTTTAGTGGTAAGATCATGTTAATCACCAACCAACGATACCTCGGCTTGAACGATAAACGTCTTAAGACCATTCTACAAACATACTTCTACACTATACTAGGACTGCATCATAGGGATGTAGGTCAAACTTTCGAAAACATACTCTTACTCTTTACTTAAAGCAATCGAAGTACATCTAGAGTCAACCAGAATCGTTCACAAAAATCTTTATCTTTCATGTTACAGAATCATGTCGTCATCCGGAAACGATCAGCCGAACAACGAAACCCTTATCCTCCATATCGATGCCGCTTCATTACAAGCTGCAGTAGCAGCTGCGGTGACAACTTTCCTTACGCACATCAACTCAGGCAACACAAGCAAGACCGAAAAAGGAGTCGAGAGTTCCGATGGTAGTACCAAACCAGGAAAGCAACAAAGGGAAACAGTCATAGACTTGCGAAGCCGTAAGACCGAAAGGAAGAGACGATATCGTCAAGCCCTAAAGGAGCGCAAGAGATCCCAAAAACTTACCATGCCACAACAACAAATGCTAACCCCTGCAGAACGCTTTAGGAAGCAATTTCCAAGGTGGTGTAATGAGGAAGGCACTCGTGTTCACATAACACTCACTAAACACCTCACTCCCGCCACCAAGGCTAGTACTAGCCAATCATGCCACCAATGCGGGGAAATAGGGCACCTCAAGAAGGATTGCCCTATAACAAAGAACTCTGGTGCAGACGGTAGGATTCTCAGGATCACAGCTGCAGGAGAATCTACTCCGAACCCACATTAATGTAATTTAGGCGTTTCGTTGTAATAGACTTATAAACCATCCAAAACTAGTGTAACCAAAGTCTTATCTTTTGTGGGATCCTGTCGGTATAGGGATGCACATGCTGCATATACTTGCCTTTTGTAGTGTACCTTGTTCGCAACAATAGTCTTGTAATAGTCTAAGGTACTGTAACTCTGTTGATGGTTGCACAGTTGTGTTTTGTCTGTAAACGTTTTATATTCAAATCTAATGTCTTTAAGTTTCTTTATGATTCCAACATTAGCTTACGAATTGATTCAATTTGATCCTCACAAAAACAGCTTCATGCGTACATCCCTTTCTTCGAAATCGCCTTTCCAGGGAAGCCGTCATTCCAGAACACTGAAGTACCCATGTATAGAATACCTCATAGTTCTTTTCCTTTCCAAAGAAATCCCCGAAGTACCACTTGTACAGTACGTCAAGTTCAAATCCAAAGGTCCATACGGTTGATCTTCGCTGATGAATGTATACATAGGGGTGATATATAATCAAGGTCCTACAAGTTTCAAATTGACAATTCCACTTTAAACTTTTTGTTTTCCTCGATGGGATTGAGGTTAAAGAAGAATCATCTATTCGACTACCTTTTCAACCTTAATTATAAACGACTCGTATAACCGAGATTGTGATGGATGAACCAGGTATGAGTTCTACTATGAACTTCAAGACGGAGACTACTCAAGACTGCGAGTGATCGTGCGTCCGTAAGAATAAACTTAGAAATACCTATCCTTTTCCCCTAAATCATGAGTAGTCATACTTCTATTAGATATTCACGACAGCTAATCCACCCCAAGGTTTCAACATCATGATCAGCAACAGTTGGTTAAGTCTACATTGAACCGGCATCAGGTGCCTTGATAAAGCAATTCATCCTAACCCCCCTAAAACAACGAAGCTCTAGTTATTTACAGCAACAAACCAAGTACGAACCCTCTCATCAAATTCGTGTATACAAGCTCAGAAATGCTTACGAAAGGAATATCATGTATTCCTTGCACACATCGCCGAGACGTGCCAAGAAGTGAAGGACATTCAGAACATCCAAGAAGTACGTGACTTTTCCCGACACCTTTCCAGAAGGACAACCGAGGCTACCAACACAACGTCAAGTCAAATTCAGAATCGACTTAGTTCCAGTAGCCAAATCACCTTATTGACTAGCTCCAACCGAGATGCGAGAACTTCCTAGCGAGCTTAACAAACTCCTCAGAAGGGGATTCTTTAGGACAAGTTTCTCACTTAGAGGAGCATCGGACTTTTCTGTAAACAACAAAGAGTGTTCCAATGCTAAATTAAGCCTGATGCCTCGCACCAATATTATCCCTCCCAAAAGGAATAGAATATTTTGTGATGTAATGCGATGCATCTAACCAAGGGCTTGGTTGTGTTCTTATGTAAGAGGAAAGATCACTACCTGTACCTCAAAACAGTTTAAGACACAAGAATTTGACTGTTCGACACATAACCCTGATTCAGAAGCAGCGTTAATTGCTCTGAAGATCTGGAGACACCACTTGTAGGGTACAAGGTGTAATACTCTCACCGAACACAGAAACACACAACACACATTTGACAAGGAAAGGATATCATACCAATGAAGTCAAACGAAAGAAGCAAAGTCGTATCCCATTAGTGAAAGATTCACAGGAATGCCAGGCGAAGACGAATGTTTTCTTAAGAACACGAGTATCAAATAAAACTCCAGTCCGTAGCATGATTGTTAATACTACTTAAAACTCAAATTTCGGGACGAAATTCCCTTTAACAGGGGGATGATGTGACAACCCGATATTTTGAGACAATCAAATGTAACGCCAGTCAAATTTAAGCCAAAATTTAACTTTCCTAAAATCATATTTGGGGTAAATAAAGTGGTAGGACTCGTATCAAGGTTTTTGTACATATAAAGAACACTAAAATCCGAGTTATAACGAAGAAGTTATGACCAATCTAAAATTCACGGCGAAAACCGACAATACTAATAAACATAAAATGTGAAGTTTCAATACAATAGTTTTTGGCCTTAGGTATCTAAATGAAGGTTTTATATATCATCAAACCGTAAACGTACATAAAAAGAACGTCCAAATCTGACTTCGTATGAGGAAGTTGTGATTTTTCTAAATTACAGATATAGCAGTAGACAGCTAAAAACTCGAAATAGAGATCGAGAGACTTTTGGCCAACACAATCTAAATGACAATCGAAGGTCTCAACAATAGTAGCGCAACGGTAAAAAGTCTGACGAAAACGGACGTTGGATAAAGAAGTTACGGGTTTTTATTGAAGTCATCGTGTCCCGACCTATTAATTAAAATATAATTAAAAATAAAGTCAAAATTAGCCGACGGAGTCTAAATGAAAGTCGTGGAGTATTTTCTCACCTTCGCGTGGATATAAAGAACGTCAAAAACGGAGCTCGTACGCAAAAGTTACAGAATTTAGAAGAGGACAGGCCGGATTACGCCCCGCGTTCTCTGGGAGTACGCCCCGCGTACTAGACCCATAGTCGAGTCCCATCGGCCCGCCCACTCTACGCTTAGCTAGCCAGGATTCGTAAGCCATGACGCATTCTTACGCCTAGCGTAACGAGGTACGCGCTGCGTAAGTGAGTACGCCCCGCGTACTCCAAAATTACGCCCCGCGTATTCACACCCCCAACACTATAAATAGATGGCATAAGCTTCGAGTTTTAGACACACTTTCTCAAATCTCCAATTACTCTCACACACTTCCAAGCACTAGAAGCTGTCCCGACGACCTCGATTTCCGCACTCGAGCCCGACGAAAGTCCGAAGCCCCGAGATTCCCGAGAATCTCGTCACTCTCCGGTCGAGGTGCCGCCCGGGAAAATCTCGTTTTCTTCAAATCACGCACTTTCTTCGGTGAGTTCATACCCCTATAATCTACATTTTTAAATGTGTTATCAATATTGTTTTAATATACACTTTTAATTGGGGGGGGGGGGGGGGGGGGAATACAAGTAAACACACGATTATTATCGTGTGTAACTCAAAGTTTCACTAAATACTCATTTTTATCAAGTAAAACATGTGTGATTCATAACCATTATATGAAATCCTTCGTACGGAAAACATAACACGATATCATATACCCGTTGAAATTAAAAAGGTGGTTATACGTATACGAATCAAACGGTTTATTTATACCTTGAGTACATGTGTTCATTTATGTCATCACAAAAAGTTACACATTACAATACAAGTGAGCACCACACTAGGGTTTACTATACAAATGAAACGAACTTTTGGAAAAACTATAATAGTTCACGACAAACATTTTTACATGTTAAAAACTCTTTATCAAACTATCTTACATACTTTCTATTTCCTTTTAAACACCATTAGAATCGTATTTCAAACAAAGGTCTTCTTATACTTAAAATTGTTCTTATCAAACAAACTACTTTCAAACCGTTTTATAAACTGACATCAAGTCATCACTTCTTATTATTTATTAAACTTCTCAAAGGTTATACAAAACTTCTTTTATATTTTATTTGTCAAATGCGCGCCTAAACACGCATGGTTATATATACATATATGTATATATGTATCTCATGTATGCATATATAGACATAAAAGTTTTCTATTCAGTTGGTTCAGTAACGTTGAGTAACAAAGGCATATTTCGATTATACACACACACTACTAGTAACTATAATAGGTATAGTTAAGATATACTATTTACCATTCCAAGTACCAGGATTCATACAAGATTCAGTCTATTCATGAGTCTATACAAATACATTACATACTGTGCGAAGAGATACAATCATATACACTTAAAAGACATACAATCTTAAAACATACAATTACAAAAGAATACAATTACGTGAGATAGTATACTAGATATTCATAACAGTTTATATACTACAAGTGCCATATCAAGAAGGTATTTTCATACATAAACAAATGGACATTTTCATACGTAAATCTGTTTTATACTAGGTTGTGAGATGCTTCACATACTTTCGAGTATGCATTATTAAGTCCTGTATTATATACCATAATCCCTTGTAGGGGGAGCGTGATACTTGTGTATAGATCTATACGGGATTGACAATCCCGCACCAAAACTATTAGCTACAGTTAGACCGGCAGGTCTGGGGTGACAAATGTCATAACAATCCAACGCATGAAGAACGTTGTTACAGGCCATCAGTGTCAATAGTATGGTTATAAAACTCACATGGAGTATGAAAAACACGTTGATTTATGGAGTTTTCATATATCTTAGCGATTATAACTATACACAAATCTACTATTTTATGACATGAAAAACATCATGGTAGTTCATTTTGGGACTTTTAAACTACCACTCACTTACAAACAAATATTGGATTTCTAAAGCAAACATTCAGAACAGTCGGGTCTTGGTAGAAGGCTACATCTTATACTAGTAGAAAATATGGGATTTTCTAGAGTTTTCAAACGTTTATAGATATTTACAAACATGTTCATTGGTACAAACTTTCCTTCAAAAACATTTACAGGTCTTTCAATTACAGCTTTACAAATCAAATTCACATAAATACTTATGAATTCACCAGCATTATTGCTGATACTCGCTTTCAAAATAACTTGTATTCCCAGGATACGGATAGACAGGTACGACTACCAGGTTCTGGGAAGACGGAGAAATCAAGACTCGTCTTTTATTTTTGAATATTCATTTTGTAGAATTATACTATGAAAGAACTCAAATGTAATTAAAATTATACTATTAATGCAATGGATGATGTTGTTACTTTGTTTACTACTTTGCATTGTTGTGATACATTACATGACGTCCTCCGCCCCAGAACGTTTCCGCCGTTCTCGGTTTTGGGGTGTGACAAGTAATCAATCTGGTGATAAAATAAAAGGTGTTTTATTTACGCTCACAAGTTTTGGGGCCATATAGGATTAGTATTATTCTTGTGTTTCACTTTGCATGTTTTGACTTCCTGAATAATAAGATTATTCAAACCATCCACAGTTGATCATACTTTTGAAGTAGGTATGAAAGAAGACTGTCATGAGTTCGCTTGTATGATTGTCTAAGGAGTTAGGCATAGCAACAGGTTTGGTACACCATTCATGAGTACTTCTGAAATAAGATTTGAGTATTGGACTTAACATGCACTCACTTGAATCACTTCATGGAATTTATCACGAGTGATCGTGAGAGCATAATATCATATCAATCTTCGAACCTAGATATATGAGTTGTTGACTATTAATTTTTTGTACATTAATAGTACGAAAACGCATCGGTAACTCGATGTTATAAAACGTAATGTTGTGTATAATTCAATGAATAGTTTGTATAAGCATATGAGTCGAAGTTTATTTGTTCCCTTTTTCCTAAGAGGATTAAAAGCGATATCTTGGGCCCCTCGATGATTTTCTTTTGACTTATGTGTCTGGCCCGGTTAGAACTAAATTGATGTGTTCAGTTGTGTTCTATGTCAGACAAATCAGAAATCGGGAAGAAAACTACTGGACAATAAGTATGAAATTGTTCCATGTATTTGTCCAGCTGATATCTTGAGAGCAGAGGAGTATATGATCCCTTATCTAAAGGATGCGTCACTGACTGGGTCAGAGTTTACAGCGGCTTTTTGAAGCTTACGATTCCTAAGTCGGATCCTGAAATGCATAGACAACGATAGTTATTAGACTTATATAAGTGGGAGATTGTTGGATTTGATGTCTAAGCCCATAACTATAATTGGTATGTACTTGACCCAATAGCAGCATGGTCCTTTTAGGTTGCCTTCACCAGTGCAATTTGATAGGATGGTTTTATGAGAATAAGGTTATTTAAGATTTATTAATATATTATAAGTATAATATATTAATATGGTTATTTAGTTAGTGTTGTCCAAGAATTAATTTGGAATTAATTTTGTGGTCAAAAGAGACTAATTAAATATGGAGGGATTGATTATGTAAATCAATAATGTTTATAGTATGGGTTAAGAGATTTATGATTATGTAAGTCGGCTAAACCAATAATATAACCCATGGATAGTCCATGGGGGTTAAACCCGTGGATCATAAGAATGTGGAAAGTCATGGATCATTAGGGTTTGCAAAGTGTAACCCTAGAACTTGCCACAACTATAAATAACCCCCTCCATGTACCAAAATCGGTTGCACCAACAATAGAGACAAGTAACATATTCTATTAGAACCTCCTCTTGCATATTGGTGTTTGTGAACCATTAGAGGCATCACACTTGAGGTGTTCAAGTTTCTAAAGGTCAAGAACTCTACCATACTCTAGAAGTAAGCATCCTAACTATGTTTTGATTATATATAGCTTCAATTGTATGCTAGCTAGGGTGAATGCTTTGGAAAAAGAAAATGCATGTATAATTAGAGAAAGCATAGATCCAAAGCATTTAAGGTTGCATGTGCACTTAGGAAGTGTTATATTGCTCAAAACCCAACCGTATACATGTTTGCTAAATGTATGTCGGGTGAAATAGACCCGGGATTTTAAATAGACGTAGTACAACCTAGTGCTGACATATGAGTTGAAATAGACTCAACGGTGAAATAGACCCGGTGGTGAAATAGACCCGGTAAAGCTTTGGGCCGATGCATGAGTTAAAATACACTCGGGGGTGAAATAGACCCGAGACAGTCTTGAGCTAGCATATATGTATGGTATGCAATATTTTTGCGAATTCACTAAGCTTTGTGCTTATGGTTTATGTTTATAATGTTTTCAGGTACTTCCGGTTCGAAAGGGAAGGACTTGTCTTGATC